>NC_080202.1:61572957-62954207 GCF_030028045.1 Hippopotamus amphibius kiboko
TTCTCCCAAAGACGGACATGAATTATGACACCATTAAGCACAGAAATCAGTACCGAGATTCTGCTGCAAATACACACATCTTGCTTTTCCTCCCATAACTGCTCCTGGGTAAGAGTAAAGGAGAATCACCAACAACAAGAATCAACACCCTTATCTCTTCTGGAATAAGCAATGTGTATCATCTCGCACCTCTAGGAAGATCTTCCAGGAAATATGGGCCAGCATGTTGACTGTCTTCATTAGAGCTCCACAAGGCAGGGGACACTCCTCAAGATGTATTGAATTATCAAATAGGAAAAAGACTACGCTCACCCATACTGATTTTTTCCCTTATCCATTCAACAATTTTCTGATTACCATTTATGCACAACCCCCTGTGTTTGTACAACTTAAATTCTTTGAGTGATCGGTCTGCCAGAGTCCTGCAAGAAAAAAAAAAAAAAGAGCCACGCTCGATTTATGGTAATTTGAGGGAGATTTCATATAGGAATTATTAGCAAACTTGTGGGGAGAGTTCAGAGAAATCACTTGCACACAAGCACACACAGTCAGGGCAGTACCCCAGGGCTAGGAACATCCAGATTGCTACCTGTGCCTAAAGGGGTGAAGGAAGCGAGCAGTCACCAAGCCCTGATAGGACCGTCCGGTAGAGAGACTGCCATGCGGGGGTGATGGGGGAGTGGGGACGGGGTGGGGGGAGCTCAGGGAGACCCAGGCAGCCTAAGCGGAGCCTACAGGGAGGAGACTAAAGGATAGATAAGTGACCTGGCTCTTCTCTCCTCATGCCTCCCACGGGCTGAACACACAGGGCATTCAAAGGACCTGATAAAATCCACAGTGGTCAGCATCCCAGCGCCTGGAGGGAGGTAGCAGGTCACGGGGAATGACTGCCGGGGGAAATCACACCATCACTGGCCCCAGCGGCAACCCTCATTGCAAGGACCCACCGTCACTGAAGGGAAGGCGATCTGCATTTTGTTTTAGAGGAGAACAAGTGAGGTCGGACACGCGGTCTGGGCTGAGAAGTAGAATGTTCTGTATACGTTGTGCTTTGCTGGAATGTGACCTATTCGGTTTTTGTATGACTATTCGCTGGTTTCTGTAGTCAGGTTTGTTGAAAAGGTAGGACAGTCGACACCTGAACTCTACGAATTGAAGAGATGCTCTGATGTGTGCGCGTAACATCTAGAGACCGGACCACGGCTGGTTTGGTGGACCGACCCTAAGGCAGCCTCGTGACCTTTGCTTTCAGGTGTTCATGCCTTTGAGGAATTTGCTCCTCTGCAGTGCGGTGGTAACTGTGACTTGCCTCTATCCGCAGAAACTGCAGAGGACGGCTGTCTCTCCTGTGAGGATGCTAAATAGCTGGGTGATAAAGGTGGTGATGTCACTGCCATGATTCCATCACTTTATAGCACGGCCCTGCTAGCAGTCTCACGCGGAAGACTTTCTCTTTTGCCGGCTTGGAAGGGAGAAGCTGTTGTGGGAAGGCCTGATCAGAGAACCATGCGGCAAGAAACTGGGGCCACCTCCTGGAGCTGAGACCAGCCCCTGCCAGACAGCCAGCAGGAAGCAAAGAACCTCGGCTCTGCAACCACAAACAGGTGAATTCTGCCAACACAGTGAACGGGTTTGGCAGCAGCCCCAGCCCCAGTCAAGCCTCCAGATGAGAACCCAGCTCCGTCCAACACCTTGACCGTGGCTTTCCAGACAACGCAGCTAGACCAAGCCCAGGCCCCAGGCCCTCAGCACCTGTGAGGTAAGAAGTGTGTGTCGCTTTCGGCCACAGAGTTTGTGGTCACTTGTTACACTGTCACAGGAAACGGATACAAATAGGTATTTCATTTTCCCATATAGTGTTCTTTAATAGCTCCTTAGAACCCTCCCAAACTCCCTACGAAAAGGAGCCGTGTGGCACAGTCGTTATTTTAGTCAACATCTATGCAGGATTTACCATTTACCATTTACAAACTCGTCTCATGAGTACTAAATTGACGGTTCCTCAAGAGAAGCTGCTGCGTTCAGTCTCAGGTAAGAGACAGGACTCTGGGAGGTCTGAATGGACTTACCCAAGGACAACCAGGTAGTAAATGACATATTGCGGCTTTGGTCTCGGGACCTTGGCTATTCCCCGGCAATTCCGCTCGGCCATGCTGCCTTCCTAAATGTAGCCTCAGACAATTAAAACATAGCGGTAAATGACCCACGCTTTCCATCCTTACAGGGGCTGGGTATATTTATCCTGTCCCCTTCCCTTTACCTCCAGAACGCATAGGGTACTGGCCGCAGTGCTAAAAATACATGCTAGCAGAAACACAATCCCATGGAGGACGGATGGAAAGGCCTTCTCCTACTGATGACGGCTCAGGGGCGGCGTCCTTATCTAAAATCAGGTTTTGAATTGCACATGGACGTCTCATTGTCATCAGCAGCAAAGCCATAAAGCCAACATTTAAAAATATTTTCTACAAGGTCTACCCGGGCTTCATTTTATTCCTTCAATAGATGGAAAAATAAAAGTGGGGGGGGGGAGGCTTTGGCAAAACACTTTATGATGAAGGCCCAAGCTCTAAACCTTATTAGTCACCAAAGCAGATGGCAATATTAGCTAATAGATTTTTTTTCTTTTTAAAAAAAGCTGTTCTCGGTTGAAAGAAGTATTTGGAAGTGATGCGAGGGCCTTCCAATTTACCTCTTTGTGAATGGCC
Organism: Hippopotamus amphibius kiboko; assembly: GCF_030028045.1. Classification (NCBI taxonomy): domain Eukaryota; kingdom Metazoa; phylum Chordata; class Mammalia; order Artiodactyla; family Hippopotamidae; genus Hippopotamus; species Hippopotamus amphibius. Next base: position 61,575,666 of record NC_080202.1, read on the forward strand.
AACGGTGGAATTCTAGCTGTGAGGTCCGTTGCCAGTTTGATCCAAAGGCCAGCGGACGGGTCACACAGCAGTCTCTTTGGAGGTGGGGCAGAGCATCTTCTGCAGTGGAGGTCAAAGTCATCCGAGTGAGCACCTGTAACAATGTCAACGACGATTAAAGCGGCCCCGCCCCACAGTTCCCGTTCGTCAATCTGAAGAGCAGTCCTGAACGTTCTCCCCCGCGTCGGTCTCTTGACTTAAACCCATCAGTATCTTTGAAGCTGTGGGAGCTTAAGAATCACTTTATAACAAATAAAGGATTGTTGCCTGTTGGCCAAACATTTAATAAGCTTCTAGAAAATATCCTGCTTTAGTTCAGCTCAGAATTTGGCCTAAGATGAGAGGACTTTTTTTGATTGTGGGTTGCTTATTTTTCTGAACCTACATTTTAAATGACAGCAGGTTTGGAAATACATGTGATTCAACCTTGGAAAGCTCTTGCTACGTGTCTGTGTGTCTTTTATCAGGGCCCTTGATTAGAAGGAAAGGAGAAAGGAGTCCTTTTCATTCCATCGCCCCCTGTTATCTTCCTCATGAATCTTTCCCTTTCTCTCTGCCAATTAGGACCTGTCCCAATATGGTGGGACCTCCAGAGGATGAACGCTGCCTTGTGTGCGTGGTTCTTTCCAGAAATCACTCACTTTGCAATTCAATACCCAACCACCCCCCCTTTTTTTTTTAAATAAGAAAACACAGTTCAACTGAATTCCAAAGCACTTATATTTAGAGTTTGCATGACTTAAGGATCTGTTATCAAGAGAAAAGGACAATGATTCTATTTTCGCCCTTACCTAAACAAACAGGCTCTCTGGGCGCCACGCTATTTGAGAAACTTATTGGTTGTCCTACAGAGCAGCCTCTCATCGCAGTGCCAGTTCAGGAGGATAAAGCAGAGTTGGACCGTCTAGACGTGGATTCGAATCCCAACCCCATCATTTACTAGCTCGATGGGTGTCAATACATTTAAGTAACCTCTGCAAGTCCATTTCCTAGTCTGTACTGAAGTCATAAGTAATCATGGCTTCTTGAGGCGATGGAAAGGGTGACACAGATAGTCTTCAAGGTCCCACCCCACCATCTAGAACATGAGAAGTCATTTAAAAGTGCCATTATTTCAGGACTGATTACTGTATAATTTTCTCTGGTTGCCTCCTTCCTTTGGTTGTGCCGTCAGTTTGGTTTGCCCTCAGTCATGTTTGACTAGCTCCACGCCAAACGCGTGGGAGTTCTATCCACATAGAACCAAAGATGTGAAGAGCTGACAGGGTAACTGTTTATTCTGGTCATCAACTGGCTTTGGAACTTAGGTTTATCTGTACTGATCTCACTACAAAATAACATTGAGGAGCGGTTTGGTGGACAACGTTGATCATTCTTAAAGAGTCTCTACAAAGCACGTGGGTTGTAAAGCATTCAGTGCACGTTTGCTCATGAAGTGAGTAAATCACTGAGATGGTGACCCTTAATTAATAATTATGGTGACCAGTACGTTAAATCTTTCATTAAAAGTGTTCAAATATTCATCATGTATGTGTAAATTCCCTTTCTTCTGTTTTTAATTTTATTATTCAGAGATCAACAAATTGTCAGCCTGAGGACATTTTTGCTAACTCTCTTGCAATTTAGGGAAAAATGCCATCTCTACCATATTGTTTCTTATAACGAAGGCAGTTCTTATGCCTTTCCATTCATTTAGACCTTCTTTATTATCTTTCAATCGCGTTTAAAATTTTGCTCTTACACATTATTTTATTTACTCTTGGGGACTTTATTCCTTTTGGCTTAAATTGTAAAATATTTTTTGTTATATATACTTTTTATTCTGACGTAATTTTAGACTTACCGAAAAGTTGCAAAGATGGTACAGGGAGTTCCCATACACCCCTCACCTGGTCTGTTTCTCCTAATGCTGTCACCTCACATTTCTGTGGTACATGTGTCAAAACTAAGAAACCAACATTGGAACAACACCATTAACTAAACTCCAGACTTTGAATCATCTCTAGATAACTTAGAATACCTAATGCAATGTAAGAACTATGTAAATGTTTGCTGGCATGTGGCAAATTCAAGTTTTGCTTTTTGGAACATTCTGGAATTGTTTTGAAAACATATTTTCAATCTGCAGTTGGTTGCATGCACAGATGCAGAACCCATAGATATAGGGGCCCACTGAATACAACTTTCCCATCTGAGATCTCCACTACAACTAGACTAGAGCCCACAGTCCCTGCCTACTGCATTCCGGTAGCCTATTCCTCCCCAGATGAGAAAATACCATCTCAGTAAAATCACTCTGTTCCCATCTGATTAAGCCAAAATTTTCCGAAGCGTTCTTTCATACCATTGCACACTGTATTTGGTTTACCATGTAACTTGGTTGATTCTACCTTCAAAATACGTCTTGAATTCTGTCTTTTTTCATAATCTCCACCATGGGCATCCTAGTCCAAGTCGCTGTCATGTGTTCCCAACTGTTCTCTCTTGCTACTCTCCCCAAACCCAGTGATCCTTTATTCACCTCGCAGCCAGGATGACATCTTTAAAGTATAAATTAGACCACATCCATCCTCCTTTTTGATGACATTCCATTACACGCAGAATAAATCAAAACTTCTGAACCATAGAGTCACATATTTACACAAACAGGACACTGGTCTTGTTTTCAACTGCTCCCTAGGTTACATTCCTGTATTCATCTGTTTGAGCTTCCCTAACAAAATACCACGGACTGGGTGGCTTAAGCAACAGACATTTATTTTCTCACAGGTCCCGAGGCTCAAAGCCTAAGATCAAAGTGTCAGCAGGTTGGGTTTCTTCCTGCCATGCGGACTGCCACCTTCTCACTGTGTCCTCAGGGGACCTTGTCTGTGTCCACATGGAGAGAGAGAGATCCCTGGTGTCTGTTTCTCTTCTTAGAAGGACAGTCCTATCAGATGAGGGGCCAACCCTTATGACCTCAGTTAACTTTAATTTCCTCTTGAAAAGCCCTATCTCCAAATACAGTCACGTTGAGGGTTAGGGCTTCAACATAGGACATTTTTGGTGGGGGGGGGGGGGGGCGGCAGGGTGGAAGGGAAGCACAGAACTTAGTCCGTAGCTCGTCTCACTCTCTAGAATCTAGATATACAGGTTCTCTCCTACACTGAAAGGACACCAAACTCATGCCTGTCTTAAGGCCTTTATGGCAATTCCCTTTGTCTGAAATGGTCTTCCCCTAAGTCGTCCACATTTGGATAATTCTTATTTTTTATGTTTCAACTCAAATGAGACCTCCCAGGACAGTCATGTCCTGACAACCTGATCTAAAATCTCCTCTACTCCCGGGTCATCACTTTCCAGCCCATTTCTCTTTAATTTTCTCTATAGAACTTCTCACGCCTACCTAAATCATCTTTTTCTACCTACTGGTTTACCTTCTCACGGCCTCTCTCCCCTTACCCGACACTAGAACAGAAGCTCCGTGAGGGCAGAGAACCGTTTCTCTGGTTTTCTGCCATCTTCCAGGTTCTTAGGACACTTCCTAGTACACAGCAAATGACTAAAATATTTGTTGACATTTTTAAAAATTCACCTCTACGGGAGTATAGTTGATTTACAATGTTGTGTTAGTTTCAGGTGTACAGCAAAGTGAATCGGTTATATAGCGACATGTATTCTCTGTTTTTTAGATTCTGTTCTCATGTAGGTCATTACAAAGTATTGAGTAGAGTTCCCTGTGCTGTACAGTAGGTCCTTGTTGTTTATCTGTTTTACATACAGTCGTGTGTATATGTCAATCCTGATCTCCCAGCTTATCCCTCCCCAACTCCCCCTCCCACCCCCAGCAACCATAAGTTTGTTTTCTACATCTGTGACTCTATTGCTATTTTGTAAAAAGGTTCATGTGTACCATGTTTTTAGATCCCACATCTGAGCGATACCACATTTGTTGACTGTTGAGTGAATGCATTTGGTTTACCCGTTGCTGGCAGAGTTCACGGGCCCTATTCAACAGGGGGTCCTCGTGTGCCGAGTGGTTTTTTAAAGTTTCAAGAGATGAGCCACAGGTAAGAAGCTGTGTCCTTTTGTCACATTTTCAAAAGAATTGGCCACAATCACCCCACCATTTGATGATTATGAAGGAGACATTTAAGGACTTTGGATTCTTATGCCCTGGAGTCCAGGGTGAAAAGATAGCAGTACGAACCATCAAAATCCCCTCTAGTTTCTCAGAACAGAAATGGGAGTAAATGAGACAAATGCTTGTTTCTTTGTTTCTAACTTATCACCCAGGAAGTGGCCAATGGATGTTGGTGTCCATGTGTATAATCTAGACGGTGCCAGTGAAAGAAGAAAAGAAGGAAAATACAGGCATCACCATATAATTTCAAACAAGAAACTGCATTTCTTACCTACACACAGTTTCCCCTACTGTGAGTTCTATGGTTCATAGCCCACACGTTTCAGCATACTTAGCCGTGTTAGTACTTGTCCAACATTGGCATCCCTTTGCAGTCAATATCATTATTAACAAGGGACATTAGCTCCAAGTTACAGTGATGGGCATTCAATGTTGTTCAATTAGAAATTCATAAGGAATTTACACGTGCATATTTCAGAGTTATCAAATATTTACGGGCTTGTAAAGAGCACACAACTCTATTTAGGTTGAAGTCAAGAAAGAGCCTTCAGTCCATGACAGCGTTATTTTTCTCACTCGCCATGGTGGAGCCTAGCTTTTTTTTTTTTGGACAAATACTGTTTTTGTGCGTGTGTTTAAAATAATTTTATTTTTATTTATTTTCTTTTTTTATTAGTTATCTATTTTATACATATTAGTGTATATATGTCGGCCCCAATCTCCCAATTCTTCCCCCACACCGCCATCCCCCCCCCAACTTTCCCCCCTTGGTGTCCATAAGTTGGTTCTCTACATCTGTGTTGGAGCCTAGCTTTTAAGAGACCATCTACATAAGAGCTTTGGTACAAATTTCAATGCTTTCTTGAAAATATGTGATCAGAAACACGGAGGGAAGGTGTAATAATTTTACCAGATGGTTATGTTCAGGTTATCAGATTCCTGAATCATGCAAGTCTGAAAGGAATCTCAGTTTTTGGAGATTACAGTAAAGAGATAAAATTCAGAAACGTCTGCATCCGTAAGTCAATTCTCCCCAATTTAGAAAACCCAAATAATTAATCTGTGGGCTGAATTCTACGTTCACATACTTTTCTATTGCAAATGTAAATTAAATATAACACTTGGGATATTACAAAGAAGGCAACTTGGCCCAGAGAAAGGTGCTGCGTTAAGTCAACCTTCTTTCTCAGATTGAAACTTGGTTCGTGCTCCTGAGTAAAGCACCAAGGACAACTGACATCATTGTGAGATTTCCTAAAATCGGGGAACTTTTGCCTGATACCTTCCCCCAAAGTGAATAATGGTTGGCCTCCAGAGCCAGATTTTTTGAGGATGACTTTTTCCAACACATCATAAAAATGCAGTCCCATCTTCTTACTTACCTTGAGTACCTTTCTTGTCAGATTCATGGCTTTTTTTTTTTTTCAATATATTCCTTTCTTGACTACTTCTCTGAGTTAGCTCTCACATCAGAATCAATATACCTACAGCACGGAAGGGAGGAAGAAATGTTGGGAGAGGAAGATGGAAAACCTGCCCCAAGGAGGCATTTGTTGGCTAGTTCTTGCACATAAGATTATGATGCCAGCAAGTGTATGTGTGTGTGTGTATATATATATATATATATATATATATATATATATATTTTTTTTTTTTTTTGGCCACACCGCATGGCATGTGAAACTTCCCCAACCAGGGATCAAACCCGTGCCCCCTTCAGTAGAAGTGCAGAGTCTTAACCACTTGACCACCAGGGAAGTCCACCAGCAAGAATACTTAAAAGTCATGATATGATCACACATGACGCTATCCCAGGAGCATAATCTTCCCCATCTAAGATCTGAGGTCTCTGAGTGATGGGCAGGAGGCAAGAAATGGTTTCTATCAATAACGAATAGGCAACCCACACATTAACATCACTTTTCAAAGTGCACATATGTCCTTCATATTGCAAGAGTTTTAAGATGGAGAAGAAAATCATTTTTTAAGCTTATCCTCAGTTTCTTTTAAAAGATCAAAGAGCGTAGAGAATTGTACATGAAAAACACAACTTTTTGTTATATAGGTAGATGTCTAAGGCTAAATATATATATGTGTATACTCCCTATATAGATATACACACACCTATGCACAAGACTAAAGCGATATAGTGTGTACTCTTTATATATATGCGTATATATATGTATAAACGTAGTATACGTTTATCTATCTTCATCTATCTATCTAATATCCTAGATAATATCTGAAGTCTCAGAAGTATTAATGTTGCTTTATTTTTATTTTTTAAGATTTACAGCAATGGTTCTCAACCAAGGGCAATTTGGCAATGTCTGGAAACATTTTTGGTTGCTATAATTAGGGGGAAGGGAGTTCCTGGTATCTAGTCAGTAGAGGCCAAAGACGTTACTAAACACTCACAATGTATAGGACATTCCCTCTGCCAGTAAAGAATTAACTGACCCCAAAATCAACAGAGCTAAGGTTCAGAAAACCTGATAGAATTATAAATTGGGCAGGTATATCAGTGAACTCTTAAGACATCTTAGGTCTGTGACTGAGTTTATTTGTGGGAAAATATCAGATACTAGCAGTTTAAAAAAGGACATTCTCCCCACCTCACTTCTCTAAGGGATCAGTCAATACATGCCTGCGTTGTCATTGCCACATCATAAAAGATATGCTAGTTTATTTCATTTCCTGGATGAGTGAAAATGAGAAAGTTGCAAGTTGCCTCAATAATTTGCAGAGGATCTCAGTAACTAGGACACTATACCCCAAGTCTGAGAAAAATGGGCAAATGTTTCAGGAAATTTCCCCTTTTTGGCAAAACTGAAAGGCCACAAACAAACTCACTTTCAAATGGATATTTAAGGGCATTTTATGAGTCTGTCGGATGTCTCTCCAAGTCTTGCTGGAGTTGCTATGTTGAAAAGCTGTAACTTTAGTTGCAATAAAATAGACATTACTTTTAATTGTTTCCTCTCAGCATTATCACATATACCTAGTCTTTCTTTCTTTTTAAAGCTGTTTAGCAAATCAGCATTTACAGTTTCAAACAGCTTTCACACCATCATCAGTCTAGATTCTGAGGTGTCTCTGCATTGACAGAAAATATATTAGTGGAGGAATATGAGGGAAGGAAAACTAAAAACTACCAGATGTTCTTGAAACCTTGGAACAGATCATTTATATTCTTTGTAGCTTCACTGCTTCCAGGTATGATTATCCCCATGAAAGATGAAACCAGAAGAGCTAGTCTCCGGAGCTGAAGGTCAATGTTAACCTCACCACATCCCAACGAACTGAACACTGAGGCTGCATGAAGAATAGTTCCAGGCACTCAGGCGATTGGATTTGCTTTTCCAAAATCCAAATGTGGGTAATTTAAATAAATAAATAAATAAATTGAACATACCAATCCCTATAAATTATCATTAGAAAACTGAACACTGGGGCTACTTGACACTGACTGTCTGGAGGTACTGAACATGTCGTCGTGGACCAAGTGTTGCCGCATACAATGCTGCGTAAATGAACAGTCCTCTGGCTGGGCTGGTTCTTTTTGACAATCAGGTCTCTCGGCTCCTTTTGGCACTCTACGTGTACATGGTCCACGTGAGTTTATACTCAAGAATAATAATCTCCTTGCACTTTTTATTTGATTGGCTCTGTACCAAGAGAAATGTACGGAGGCTCCATCAGCCACTACAGTCACAAGAGCAGTACTGGAGGGCTTCCCTGGTGGCTCAGTGGTTAAGAATCCGCCTGCCAATATAGGGGACAAGGGTTTGAGCCCTGCTCCGGGAAGATCCCACATGCCACGGAGCAACGAAGCCCATGCGCCAAAACTACTGAGCCCACGTGCCACAACTACTGAAGCCCACGTGCCTAGAGCCAGTGCTCCTCAATGAGAGAAGCCACCACAGTGAGAAGCACGTGCACCACAACAAAGAGTAGCCCCCACTCGCCACAACTACAGAAAGCCCTTATGAAGCAACAAAGACCCAACACAGCCAGTAAGTAAAAATAAATAAACAAATAATTATAAACAAACAAACAAGAGCAGTACTGGAGTAAGAATTCAATGGTAAATACAAGAGAAGGCATTTTATTGCTACAAGGAATTGGAAATTGGAGAAATTCAAGGATCCAAAACTGTGACACCTGGGCTCACGTGTTCTCTGCTTTCTTTAAACAAACAAACTGCTAAAAGGAAATGTCACAAAATAAGCAACTCTAGGACACAAATAACTGCTTATTTCTTTGGCATCCTCACTTCTTTCTTTACCTTTGTTTTATGGTTAAAAGGGATACTTTGTTTCTTATTTTCATTCCAAGCAATGCAGGTACAGATAATACAGTATCTTAAAATATGTGAAAAGTGCTTCACGATGATTGGTCTCTTTTTATTCATATTTTAAAACAGGGCACCAAACCAGGTCCTTTCAAGATTCAGGGCAAAGCCAGATTTACCATTAAAGGATAATAAAAAAAATTTTAATTACTAAAACACGAAGAAATATGAAAGTGAATATTCATGTTAGAATTTCCAAAAACAGAAAGATCATATTCACAGTTATTAATTTATTTCTATGAGGCCTTTCCTACACAATTTGTATTTTGGTTATTGGTTTTAAAGCAACTGAAAAATAACTAGCAGAATAAATTTTGCAAACCACTTATTATAAAAAACACTTTATATCAGAGGCAAATAATCTAATAACGACTTTCCAACATGAACTCCATTCAAAAATATGTCTACTTGGCCACTTATTCCACGTGTGACCTAAAACACCTTCCTCAAAAAATGTGTCTTTGGTTTCAAGGTACCAGATTGAATGTACGTGAGTGGTTTATCCAAAATGTATTTTCACTCGTGGAAACACAATCAAAATCACGTATCATGAGCTATTTGGGGACCTGTCATTATTTCTGTGTAAGCAAAATAACATATTAATGTGACTTTGAAACACAGGACACTAATAAAGTCCTTTTCTGCAGGAACATGATAAATAGAAGACAACAGGTCAGAACTTATATGTAGCACCTTGAAAAGAAAAATAAAACTTGTTGGGATTCATTTGATTGTATCAAAGACATTGGACAGAAGAATTCACCCACTTATTGGGTTGTAACAAGATAATTGGTGAAGCTACTTACAACAAGTCACACTGAGAAAAAAATAATTATTGCAATATCCGTATGTATTTTGCAAGGGAAAATGAAAACAGAGGAAAGAGCACAGGCACACGGAAGTGCAGCTCATGCTACACTAAAAACTGTATCGGGAAGACAAGGGTCCATTTTCATTTCAGTGAGCATTCATTTCCGTATATTTTCCATGATGGGCTTCTATTAAGTGTCTGCCATGTTTAAGGCACTTCTGAATAATCTGCCTCACTGAAGTGTCATATCTGCCCTGGCAAGTAGGCATCTGTTTCATCACACAAATGAGGAAGCAAAGGACCTGGCAGGAAAAGGTAACAAGTTCAGACTGGGGTGAGAGCTGCATGGTTCTGTTCCTTCTACTCTTCCCCAGCTGCTCTCAAACAGGGTAACACTTACCTTGCTAAGCTCTTTGCATGATTCTTGGAGGATAACATTAATTATCGAGCCTGTGTGCGCATGGAGAAAATTTGACCCGCAAGTGAATACCTTCTGGTGAATGACATTTACAAATTACATCTAAACCCAACCCATACAGACCCCAATGCCAAGTGGAAGACAAGCCTGGTGACCCCACCAGACACTTCAGTTCCCAATATCTCTTTAATTTCTGTTCAAAATTATTAACAGAAATTTTTCAGAAAATAAGAAATGCGAAGACAGATGTTTGGAGAGATTCAGAAATCTCTGGAAGATGAAGCTGTTCACGATTTGTACCCAGGTTGGCTTTATTCCAAAGTCTTTTCTCTTCGTTGTACATCACAGCCTCTGCCGTGTAAACCTACAAGAGGAACACACTGACTGCTGGATGTGCTGTCCTGGCAAAGGGTCTCCCTCGCACTCAAAGAGCGTCCAACGCTTTGGCTGTCTGTCTCCTTGGATGGTAGAAGCCTCCTCTTCCTTTGTCCACGCTGCAGGATTTGCTCCTGCACCATGAAAATCTTATAAAATGTTCTCCCATTTGTGGAAATTTTGAGGATTTCAACACCTAACCTCTATCTAATTGTAGATGGGTCGATAGCATAGGATTACCAAATACTAAGAAGAAAATGAATTTCTTTGGGTTCACTCATTTTTCTGTAGAATTTCTTTTTTCCCCCCAGAAATCTAGTTTAAAAAAAAACAACAACCTGGTGATTCTTTGAGAGTCGGTGCTTGTTGTTTATGAAGGAACATCATTAGGGCAACGTAAATGGGACCAGATGTCCTCTATGAAAAGATTCTGCAGACAAATCACTGTTTCCTCAGGTTCATATTTTTAAAGATAATAATTCATGCCATTTGAGGCCAAATTGTAATGAAAATGTTTCTCTTTTTGTGTGTGTTCCAGATGCTCAAAAGAGGTATAGATGACCATCCCAAACAGAGTCTAGCCCATCGATGCAAACAGCTACGGCTTAAAATTCTAAGAAACACAAATTTTATCCCATTGGATAAGCTTATATTAATCTCATAAATACTCTTGACCAAAATCTGAATAAAATTTAAAAGGCTTCTAGAAAAAAATCCACCCAGCATTAACAGCTCTTCTAAAACATTTTTAATTTCTTCCATCTGGTCACTTCCAAGAAAAACTATTCAGGACTTCCAAGTAATGAAGAATCAAACTAGGTGAGTCGTACTCACAGAATTTCAGAAAGACTACCAGAGGGAATAAAAAATGCTCTTAAATTTCAGACACAAGTTTTTCTCCACCAGCTCTGGCACATTTCATGACCTTATTCTGAGGTCATACAAGTAGATGGTCCACCAGAAAGCCTGAGCACAATGGCTATGCAACGTCTCCAGCTTTTATGACAAAATTGGCCAAAGTCAGCCTAATGTCAATAAGAAAGACTCGTATTTTTCGCACGGTTATTTGTCAAACACATCTACACTCTGTCGCCTTGACAAGAAGCAACGCTCAAGCAGTAAATTATTTCCCTTCTCATCCTATTCTTTAAAGAATTAAAGGCATTTATTTTACAAGGAGGAAAAATGTTCCTCTTTGATTGGGAATTTGTCTACTGGGAATAGACAAGCAATAAGAAATGTTCATCCAAATGCATAATGGAATTCCTTATCCCCGAAACTGCCTCTCACGCTCCTCCACCCACACCTGCAACCGAAGTCATTGCTGTCTGTCCCACCTAGCAGGCTATCAGGTGTATATGAAGCCAAAGGGCTCTTTCCTCTACAACCAGGGGAATCACCCTCATTTCCAGTCTAGCACAGTTTCCAGTTTAGTGACAACTGTCAAGGGTGAAGATTTCTCCTGGGGGTTCATAGGAAGGTAGCTAACTGTGGGGTTCTGGGCAGTCATCCCAGATGTTACTAAGTCCACCTCTTTCTCTGACGCTTCTCCAACGACTAGTTTATTTCCTTTCATCAGGTCAAACTCATAGGCTGTCCTCTGACCTTCCAGGGAATAATATAGGCCGTCTAAAAACACAGCTAAAGGACTGTAAGCCCCTTATTGTGTATGTTCCCAGAGAAAAATAAAACATCAGCCTTACCTTTGTGGATCCACTTCGCATGCTGTGGTCCCACTTTCCCAGGTCTCCACGTTGTCCTTTTCTTCATGCAGGGGCATCACTCTCCCACACCTTGGTTGCGAGAACAAGTGGAAATCTGACAATCGCTGGCAGAAATGCACAGAGCAGGAAGGAATGAAAAAGGTGGTCACATCGCCCAAATGACTGATGTCCGTTTCTCATCAACGGCACTGATTAATGAACAACGTTGTCACAGAAACGGCCCTGACCCCAAACAATCCTTTTTTGAAGCATGAAGGGGCCAGCTGGCCAACTGAATCCAACCCAGGGATGCTACTGAAATGGTACGATGCTATTATAAACTAATTTAAAGGGGTCCCAGGAACTGAGACATGCATACCTGGTACTCAAACCCAAAGACTCAATCTAGGATCATAGGACCCGGCATAAAAATAAAAATCTGTGCGGGCTTTGGAGAATGTAACGCCAGCGTTGTCACCATCTCTACCCTCTTATTTCTGCTCCTCTGATTATTAAACTTGTCCTTGGTGGACTCTTCCCAGAGTCACCTAAATTTTGTCAGGAACAGAGTCACAGTGATATGAGTCAACACTGAATGCTAAGTATATACTGACATCAGTGTGACTATTCTGGTTAAAACATTTTCCCCAAAGTAGTATTTTTTAAAAATATAATAGACTCTCTTTTTCCCAGTATCTCTAGATTCTCAACCAAATGGAGAGGAAATCACAGAAAGCTCCCACATCCCCTCTCCTCATGCAAGCACAGCCTCCCCTGCTCCCAACATCCCCCACCAGAGTAGAATGTTTGTTACAATTAACCAACCCACACGGACACGGCAGTATCACCCCAAGTCCACAATTTACATGAGGGTTTACGCTTGTACGTTTTATTAGTTTCGACAAATGTATAATGATGTGTATCCGTAGATGCCATGCCCTACTGTCTTGGTTAAATTTGTACTGATTCTTTCAGTTAGTCATTTTTCTTCAAGTCTCTCTCGTCTATGTGAAACCCCGTACTAGACCCTGGGAATCTTCAAAACAATAATTAAAACAAAGCAATAGCCTTTTCTTTGGCCTATCTCTCCCCTCTTGCATCTTACTAAATGCAGAAAGAAGAGACCAAGTGGCAACACCCGGGTAGGAAATATTCTTGGCTAGATCCCCCAGAAACTGAGATCATGAGTGTCTGTTCTCTCAGGATGCTAAGTTTTGTAGTAATTGATGACAGAGCAATATGTAATGAACACACATGTTAACGTGAAGAGTGGGACATTGCCAAAATACAAACCCAAAATCTGGGGGTGGCTTTGGAACTAGGCAGTGCGCTTTGAGACAGGTGTTAACAAAAATTGTGGATAGAAGCCTGTGGTCGTGCATCAAGCTCCAGGTGAAGGCTGGCGGGTACCGCGTGGTAAGTGTCATTGGAAACTGGAAGAAGAGGGATCTGTGTTACTTTGTGGCAGAAAGCTGAGTAACAGCACTGAGTGGAAAGTAGAAAAGGCATCCCATGAACTGGGCAATCGATGAAGATGTATATATTATATACACGCTTATTCCCTTAAAGAAAAAGTAGACGTATTAATTGTTGTTGTTGTTACATTGTGGAAGGAATCCTTCAAGTCTAATAGGAAGACAAAAGGGCAGCTTCCGGGGTGTATCTTCTTATTCTTCAAAATATCTACTAGCTGACGTTGAGGTGTCCCTCTCGGAGGAAGAGTTTTTCATCTCCGTCCTACTGCACTCTGACATGGATACGTGACTTGCTTTAGCCAATAAAAGGTGAGTGGAAGCGACATGGACCACGCCCTAGCAGAAGTTTTCAGAGCTAGCGCATGCTTCTTTTGTATTCACCCTATGGTAAAATGTCTCATTTTATAAGTGCTGCTCCAGCAGGCTGACTCCCCGAAGGAAGGGGTCCAAAGGCAGCCAGTAATAAAGGTATATTTCAACCAGAAAGAAACCTTTGCGGTTAGGAGCCGCTGTCATTTGTTACTGCTCCATACATCATCCCTGCCTGACTGGTACAGCTTCAGACAAGAGCTGGAGTTGAAGGATGATAAGGCTTCTGACCCATGGGCCGGGGGAAGAGGATAGATGCTATGGCAGGTGCAGGGGCCTGGGGGAGGTGAGAGATCATAGGAAGAGTGTGCATGTCTGAGGTGTAATATGGAAATTGGTTCAGGAAAGGGGTGAGGAGAAAGCAATGAATTCGAGGGACAGGGTCATTTATTCCATGTGAAGAAAATCTGCCCATCTGTCCTGATGGGGAGTTCATTTTACGAGAAGGGGAGGGATGCTACAACTAAATTTTATGTTGAAAATTTAACAATGACGGTGTTGTAGAAGGTACAGGTAAGGTGCGTGAAACACAGGCAAGGAACCCACCGGAATAGTTTAAGGAAGGTATGTTGCACACATCACCAAGGAATAGAGAGAACACTGGAGGGGTATGAGAGGTACTAAAGAGGAAAAAAGCGCGAGAATTTCGCGATTAGGCTGATGTGTTTATGACATCGTTATAGGAACATGAAGTACAATACATGCATTGCTGGTGTTAGATCGTTACTCAGGGACAGGCGGTCCGTTCTTGCCTAGTTTCTGTGGGGGGAGCATATATTTCTCCGACATGTGAACACGTAACTCACAACAGTGTGGGGGCAGGGGAGGGTGTGGAAAGGATAGTTAGCAAGTCCCAAGTCAGGGCGGTGAGAGGCATCGCTTGTTTTTTCTCATCCTTGGGGATCCTCCACCCCCGCTTCCTGAGAACACTCTCTGTCCAGTCTCCTGGCCCCTGAGGATGCACACCTGCAACAAAACTGATCCGAATCTGTGGCTGGAGACCCCAGTCCAGCTGATCCCAGCCAAGACCAGAGAAGTCCGCCCACCCTGCTGCCACGCAGACACACAAGTGAGAAGTAGATGCTTGCAGCCGTGGGCCACTGCCTTCTTGCTGCTGTTTCCCAGCCAGAGTTGATTGCTAAGGCCCTGGACTCAAATTACCATGAGCTACTATCCCCAGCTCTAAGTTCCTTCTGAAAATAACTGACCATGAGTTTCCAGCCAAACTTTTACCATCTTTTCTTTAAATACTAAGAGATCAAAGGAAGATAATTCTTAAATGTTCTGTTGGCTATATATTTATTTGGGGGTTTATTTTTCACCATTTATTCCTGTATAACCATGAAGCAAGACATGTAGTTGTAATTATTTAAACTTCCCCTCAAATATGAGAATATAGATATTTTTATTACTTTTTTTCTTTTTTTTTTAAAGCTCTTTATTGGAATATATTTGCTTTACACTCTTGTACCAGTTTTTGAGGTACACCAAAGTGAATCAGCTGTATGTATACATATATCCCCATATCTATTTATGATATTTTTATTATTGATTGAGCAAGTTGACTAGTTCTCATTAGGAACAGCAGCCTAAAGCCATGTAAAAAGTAAATACAAAAAGTTAATTTTACTTAGACTTGAGAGATTAGCTTAGGTTAATCAGTTAGATGTTTCTGGGAAATGGTCAAGGTCCTAGTCCTAAATCTACTTAACAAAGACCTTTAAAATTTTCAACTTTTTCGTCCTTTTTAAACGCTAGCATTGGCTCTCTCCTTCATTTGAAATAATGCATGTAATGTTTTTATTAGTGCAAATACCAGTAAATGAAAGAGTGATATAATGCATCAGGAAGAGAGTTTATTCGCAAACCTTCAAAAGTCTTTTACTTTAATACCCGAGGTATATGAGGATTATAGTTCAGATAATGAGGACATCTAATAAACGGCAATAAAATTCATTGAAAGGTTCGCCAAGACAGACTCTCCTGTGTGAACAAAACCTACTCTAGGAGATTGTGATTTTCCCTCTTTCATCAGAGGGTATTAGCCTGGGTTTGCTCCTGAAATATTTTATTTGGCTTGTATCATTTAACAGAAATGGACTGTGAAGAAAGCAAGGTGAACTGCTGTCACATGCATCTGAAGTCTAAGGGAGGGATACCCAGGGGACGCAGAGATGGCTAGAGAACACCAGCAGCTGGGAGGTGCAAAGGCTTTTTCAGATTGTTCAACACCATCTGTTGGGAGACGGACTTGTCCATGAGATGCGAGGAGGGCTCACTCTGGCGCACCCTCTTGTTTAGGAGTCGTCCTCGGAGCGCGTGTGCTAGCATCACCAATATATTGGCCTCCTGCTGCTTGGTTTCTTTGAGTCTGTTTTTCATTATGGAAGTAATATGACATCGTTAAAGGACGATTATAAGTGAAGTAAAAGAAATATTACCATTTTAACCTCATCTTATTTTCACGTTTGTGTGTCCTCCTCGGGATTTTAATAGGGCTTTTTGAGTCATCACTAAGTGCCTGGTGACACTTTCTCTGCTTCAGCTCGTGGAAGTCTCGTGACAGTGACAGGAAGTACGATCCTCTTTTTAGAGAGAAGAGTTGGAGGTTTTAGATAATGTCCTCAAAGTGTTCAAACTGCCAAGTCACAGAGGAGTGATCAGAAAACTAATTGTTTGATTTCCTAGCCCACACTTCTTAATAAGTATCTTGCTTTTCCCACTTAATGTTGAATTATATTTTCCCACACGAGAGAGAACCTGTTACCATGATTTTAGCAGCATGGTCTCCCGTGATGTAGAGACGCCCTACTTCCTTAGCCATTCTCCCATCATAGGACTTTGGATCGCTTCCAAATTACCCTTTTGGAATTTTACAGTTTAATAATTAACACTATAATAACTTTCTTAATGCATAATATGTCCTTACATAATTCAGGGTTTCTTTTCCCTACAGTCTAAAATGCTTAGAAAATTTTGAGGATTTTTTTTTTATATGTGTGTAAAGTCTAAACGGGATTTTTTCCATTGTTTTAATTTTGGCTGGGATTTCAAGGCTGAAAAGTTTTGTGACAAATGTCCCTACCTTCTAGAGAGCAATGCCTGGTCATTTATACGTGACTTGCAAAGGAGGCTGCCAAAACCAGCTTCCGCTCCTCTTAGCCTATCACCTACCTTCTGTTATATAACACAAGCTAAGAATGCCTTAGGAGGACATTGTCAGTCAAGTCCCACACTTTTCTTCCCCTCCACTAGGTTTTAGTAACCAACCTCAGGTCAAGTGAGAAAACTGTGATCTTGGTGTGTGAGGAGTTTGGAAGGCAGAAAGGCTGGCTCTCGCCTGAAAAACTTAAAGGCAGGAGGTTGGGTGGAAGGAATCCGGCTGAACTCAGAAAGAAAACTGAGTCAGGGTGGACCCGACAGAGGGCAGGGAGGCAGGTGCCACTTGGAGAGGACTCATCACGTGGTTTGTCTGCAAGGGCTGAGAGCCCGCAAGAGTAAGAGGTGGTAAGAAGATCAGCACCAGAAGCAGGAGTTCAGATGGATGTCATACACAGCCACCCAGTTGGGGCACTGCTCAAGTCAGTGGATAGGATCATGGGTAGTCTTTGAGGAATCCACAAATACCCTGAGAAAGACCAGCATTTAAGTACCTGCCTCCGTCATAGGGCATCGGACTCAGATTACAATTGCACCAACCGATAGATAACTTTTAAGCCCCGATTTCTCCTCTCTGACTCATCACCGAGGAAGAGCCAAGAGAGAACACAGTAAGGGAGGAGGAAAGGAAGAATAAGATGGAAAAATAATGGAGTATCCACCCTCCCTACTATAGGTTTCCAAGCTCCAAGTCAGGAGTCCAGAGAAGAAGCTTGAAACAGGATTAAACAATAAAGGATCGCTGTTGTGTTTTGCTTCTTAGTCTCTAACTCGACTTTTGTATACCCGAGAGTGAGTTTACCAGAGGTTTCTGTCCAAAAGCAAAGAAGGAAGATTCAAAACAAAATGTGGACAGGCTATTGTGGAAGAAAAAATAGAATTATTTCACAATTTCACACCTCTGAACCCAGCTCATTCAACCAAGTACTTGAGATTTCAAGTTGCATTCCAAAACATTTTTACCAATTTACAGATATCATCAGTGATGAAGGAAAGTCAGTCCCATGATGCTTTTGCTCACTTCAGACATTCTCCTCTGATGTTTCTTATTTAATAGGTGAAACGTGACCCCAATTTTATGATAATTTTTAAATTATGAGCATAAGTAAACATTCTTTTCATTTGCATGCCTGAATGCAAATATATTTGCTCACTTATAAATTAGCTATAACATTGGACAGTCTATCTGTTAGTTAATTATTTTGTTATAATTTTGCATGTGGCATTAAGAAGAGAGAGAGACTCTTTTCCCTTGTTCGGTACTCTGTAGTTTGCCTTTAATATAAAATAATTGTCTTACGTATAAAATTTTAAAAATGTAGTGAAACTCCAACTGTCAACGTTTTCCTTTCAATTTCTCCTCTTTGGAAATTTGGGGAAAAAATGTCGATCTTTTCTTTATTCTTTTGTCACGGGATTCCTAATGTTTAAACGTTGGCCTGTTTCTCCCATCTGGAGCTCATTTGTATACGGCTCAGCATCTGACAAGCGTGATTCGAGTATAACAAGTTGGCTGGGAAAACCTGTTGTTTGTGTGGATATATCACTTTCAGCAATATTCGTATTCCAGTTTAAAGCACAACAAATGTTTTCACTCTCTAGTAAAGGCTGAGGAGGATTTCATAATAAATTTTCCTTACAAAAAGAATCCAGAGTTTCTCCCTTGATAAACATCAAGCTGCCTGAGCTGAGCTCTTTTTTTTCCTCTGCCACAGCCCCACCCCCGCCCCCCAATCAGAATTTACACACCATCCACCGTCAGGGACGCAAAGTGTTCTACAGATCGTTAATGTCCAAGAAAGGCCATCACCTCTGAATCATTTTTTCCCCAAACATAAATCCTTGGGCCAACACACAAAAGTGGTATTTTTCCATCTCCATAATTCCTGTTATTTTAAGTCTATCCTTTAACCAAAGTGGCTTTGTGTTTCTTTTTCCTTGATAACTCACAGGTTCAAATGTAAAAATTTATGATTACAAGGAACAATTATGAGGTTCAAAGCATACTGTGTGCATTCCGTGCTCCTAGTTTCTGGTACTGATGTATGGAATGGGATACGTGAGGTTGTCCATTCGCATGACGTGGATGGGTTCCAACCACTGGTGGTGAGAGGCTTAATGAAAGTCTGCCTTCATCAGACCCAACAGGGACCTAGCATCATGGGCGATGGCCCGAGCGCCCTGCTGGAGGCATCTCAGCAACAAACTCTCAACCATTAACTTATTCAATCCAAATGGCAACCACTGAAGGGGCGGGGTGGGGGGGGGTGGCTTTGCTGATTTTCTTAGTTTGAACATTATTCTAGATTTTAAGATTTCAAGATCTCTTTCCTAAAACACTGAACTAGAAAAACCACTGACCTTTGAAAATACTTCTCATTTTTACTTCTTCAGTTTGGCGTATTTGGTATTTTGATAACCCCCTACTCATAATCTTTCTTATTTAATGAGATAGTGTGCTTACTTAGCAAAGCAAAAAACAAAAACAGGACACCATTAATCACTGCTGCCTTTTTTCTCACTGTCCCTGTTTACTACTCTGTAAGACTAGGACATAATCGTTCCTTTTTTTGTGTGCTTCTATAGCACATATATAGTTTTTTAAACCATTTTTTAGTATATTTACTGTTGTTTTTATTATTGTTGTATTTGCAGTTGTTTTTGCCTTGAGTATCCCTTTTATAAACCATTTTTTAATTGAAGTATATAGTTAATTTACACTGTTGTGTTGGTTTCAGGTATACAGCAAAGTGATTCACTTACATACATATAGATAGATAGATAGATAGATAGATAGATAGATAGATGATAGATAGATAGATAGATATAGATAGATTGGTAGATGATAGATAATGATAGATAGATAGATAGATAGATAGATGATAGATAGATGATAGATAGATAGATGATAGATAGATGATAGATTTTTTTTTTAGATTCTTTTCCATTATAGGTTTTTACAAGATATTGAGTATAGTTCCCTGAGCTATATAGTAAGTCCTTGTTGTCCATCTATTTTATATATAGTAGTGTGTATATATTAACCCCAAACAGATATAGTTTCATTACAGAAAAAAAGAGCTGTATTTTAGCTACGTGTGTACATGTTTGCCTCCTCTGGAATCCTGAGAGCTTTCTGAGGAGAAGAATGTATCCAATTGATTTCCATTAGTCTAGCACTTACAATGTCTGATTACCAGACATCATCAAAGATATACCAATAATACATAAAATATAATAATGTATAATAATAATAATGTATCAATAATATAGTCATGTAAATAAATGACTTCTGATCTGTGATACTTTGAACACCTCGAGATTTCAAAATCATTTGTATATGAATATTATTATATCAAGAGTGCTTTTGCTGCTAAATATTCAATCACTATCAACAATAGCTCACAGGACCCTGATGGACACGGTGTAACAAAGTGCAGCAGGCTTGTGGTCACAGTGTACTCCATTCTGCACCCTCTGGGGTGCCAGAGACTGCAACATACACACCAAATTTCAGCAGCTTTTCCCCCGGAAACACACAACGAGAATACACGTTCTGTCACCCTGTGCAATGAGATGCGGCCACATGGCTTAATTCTGGACACTAGAATGTGGGCAAAAATGACATTCACTTCCAGCTCACTTCCTAACAAAATTGTACAAATGATCCTTGCTCTATCTGCTCCTGCAAGGAGAAGGGTCTGTGAATCTATAATAAGACAGAGGTACAATATGGAAGGAACTCGAGTCCCTGAGTGACCACATGTAAAGCTGCCTGATCAGAAGTAGCCTCTACGGAGCGTGATGTGAGCTAGAAACAGATCATGAGTGGGAAAGCTCTGAGATGACAGGGCTTGTTTGTTACAAGACCTAAAATTACCTTAATGAATTTAGAAATTGGTGTTCGGAAGCTGGGTGCTAACACAGCACAAATCTAAAATTCATGGCATTGCTTTATTAGTCAGCAAGTAGTAGAGAAACTGACATAGGAGGCTAGAATGATGGAGGTCTGATCCTCGGTTTTCCACAACAAAACATATAGCAGAACTGTCCAGTACAGGAAATAGAAAGCCAGTCCAGACCTCATGGAACTATTAGGTCTGTAATTCTTACACAAGAGGTTGATAAGAATGAGAGTAGCAGTGTCTATTTGCTACTGTTGGCTACTCGTAGGGATATATAACAGGAAACAGATGAGTGCAGACAAAACCCAGCTTGCTTTGAAGCAGAAATCAAGGTGGATATAGCATCCAGAGATCAGTAACTTTTAGAGTTGGAAAAATCTCCTTTGGAACCCCACGTAATAGAGGTAACTTGAAGAAGACTCTGAACAACAAAATACAGTAAGATTCTTAGCAAAAATCAAAACAAAACAAAAAACACACAACCATAAGATAAAGATCAGATCAAGGGTATGTTCTTTAATCATACAGTTTCTGATGGCTTTGAAGAGGATGAGATTGGCTTGGAGGAAGCAAATTAAAAAATCACACTTGAGAAATATTGCTATGAAAAAACTTCAAATGCAGTTACTGGCACATGGAATTACCTAGAAATAAAAAGATTATAAAGCATGCTAATTTTGGAGACAATTATATCACTAAGGATATCAGGAGCCTGGTCTAAAAAGACTGACTTCATAAGCTTTAAGGTCAGTGCTGGGTCCTCTGACTTCACCAGGGCCAAGTACAGTCTCCAACACCTATTTTATTAAGGCCATGGGGGTTTTGGACAAAGAAGGACCTCCCAGAGGCCTGAGGCCAGAGCTGTGGAGAACACCGGAAAGGGAGGTTCTAGGAGAGCACAGTTCAAGGTGAGATGAAGAACTTTCCCCACCCAGAGAGTCAGGTGCTCCTGTAGCATCTGTCTAGAGGAATTTCAAAATCGCTGTGGAGCAGTTAACAGCTGTGTGTCTTTCATTCCTTCCTTTTCCAAACAAGAGTTTAAACCTATGTTTTCCTGTCCATATATCGCCATTGGATGGTGTGTGTGTGTAAGTTCACAGAGTTCATAGGGTCAAGGAATCTTCTCCAGTTCTGGTGCCTAGGTCTCAACATCACCCAAGGATCTGGGATTTGAACTTGAGACAATGACTGGGGGTGACCTTGGGTGTTCTACGTTCTGGAAGGACAGATGTGTTCTGGATGTAGTAGGAGGATGGAATGGATGTTTGGGGACTAGGAGCAGACTGGGCAGAGGCTGATGAGCT
This sequence comes from Hippopotamus amphibius kiboko, assembly GCF_030028045.1. Taxonomy (NCBI): domain Eukaryota; kingdom Metazoa; phylum Chordata; class Mammalia; order Artiodactyla; family Hippopotamidae; genus Hippopotamus; species Hippopotamus amphibius. Next base: position 61,597,701 of record NC_080202.1, read on the forward strand.
CTTCATCGGGTATTTCCTATCTTTCCCAAGCACACAGATAGGCTCCGTTTCCTGACTTCCATTGCTCTTAGGTGTGTCTGTTACCGGCCAGGGTTCTTGGCCTCCTTAATCAATAGAAATTGACTAGAGGCCAGACGAGAAATTCAGGCAAGGCTTTACCGGGGCCCCTGCTGCAGCAGGCAGGAGTGAAAACAAGTAACAGGTCCCCTTGCTCGCTCCCTAAGGCAGGACGTGCTGGTTCCTTGTATGGAGTGAAGGTAAGGGTGTGTCCAGGGGTCAGGCTGGAGGGGTGGCTCCGGTGGTCTGCCTACCCCTTCGGTGATGCCATGTGCAGGGGGTGTGTCCAGGACCCTGCTTCTGCTCCTGGCTCTTCAGAAGTGGCCATTGGGTTTTTGGTCTTTCTGTGTCTTCTTATCCAGGATTTGCCCCAACTGCACATGCACGCAGTTATTTTTAGTCTCTCATAGTTTCTTTGTATTTTGTTGCTCAGTGAGGTGTTTGCCCAGGTGCAAGCACTGCAGCAAACGGTCCCAGGTCCCAGGTCCCAGCTTGTCTCATAGCCACATACTTGAGTACTGCCAAGGGAATGCAGGTGGAAATAACCTACACTGTTTCCATGCCTGACCCATTAAATGACACTGACGAGAGCCTCCCTCTCTTTCTGCACATGGGAACGGGATGGAGAAGACGGTGAAGTTCTGTAGGATGGTGGACCCAGAGATGGAAGGAGCCTGGGGTCCCTGAACAGTCCCCAGGAAGACAGGCCCAGCAGAGACACCTGAAGTGAGTGGGGAGTCACTTTTCCTCAGGTGAGGCTTTGAGACTTGCTTGGTTTTGTTTTCTTTGCTGGAGCCTGTGCGTACGCTAGGACACACGGCAGAGGGAAATCAAGGTCGCAGATGGAGTTTAGGTTGGCCTGTCAGCTGACCTTAAATAAGGAGATGGTCCTGGGTTACATGGGTGGGCCCTTAAGTCGGGGTGAGGCAGTGTTAGGACTTGACTCACTACTACTGGCTTTGAAGACGGAGGAAGGGATGTAGACCTGCAACCTGGAAAAGACAAGAAAGCGGATTCTCCCCTAAAGTCTGGAGAAGGGGATGCAGGGCGGCCGACATCTTGGTTTTAGCTCAGTGAAACCCATCCCAGACTTCCAACCTACCAACTACAGGATAATGAACTTGTACTATTTAACCCACCAGGTTTGCAGTGGTTTGCCACAGCAGAAGGAGATAACCAATACACGTTCATAGCGTTACATTACGTTTACATTAAATGGCATTTAAGAGACTCCTCAGTGTCTCCTCTTCTCACTCTATCAAAACCTACTCCCAGACAGTTCATACTGTGTATAAGAGCCTAAATAGTGTCAAATGGGTGCCTCCTGGAAAGACTTGAACTTTAGAGGTGAACCAGTATTACAGTCAATGTACAAATCTCTACCAGATGGAACTGCAGTCTGATCTAGAGAGCAGGGGGAGTATTCCAGCCAGCAGAACGACAAGATACAGTTGTTTTAGTTTCCCTTCCAATGTTCCAGAATCTTCCTTGTTCTGATTTCAAACGACCATTTGTCAAAGACCAAGGACGCTACCAAAATGGAGAACTGAGCTCTAGGTTATCTGAGCTACACCAGAGACTAGTTATCTGACTCAAAAAAAAAAATTACTTTACCACTCTAGCTTGTTTTTTTTCCTGCAAAACTGAGAGGAACTAGATTTAGATTAATTAATCTTTCCTGTCCCTCTTTGTTTTAAGCTGCTATAAATCAAACATGTCTATAGTTTTTCTAACGGTTTTCATGCAAATTAGCTCATTAGTATCTATAATTTTTTGCATGCTTGAATTTTTCCCATTGCAGTTGTTTGTATGACTCATTAGCAGCTACGAAGAAATGTGGGAAAGGGGATTATGTCAAAATAAATGCTTGGGTATTAAAAGGCTTTCTTCACTTAATTGTTAAGTGGTTTGAAGTGGGATAACTTTCTCTTTTGACTCATGGAGAATTGGACCAGAGAACCTTAAATATTTGAGGTTTCATTAGCAGACATCAGATTTAGTTGGAATCACACGTACGGTGAGGATAGTCAAGGGGTGTGCAGAAAGGTACACGTTCCGGAAAGGAAGTAGAACACAAGAATCACAGGAGAACAGACTCTCTGCTTTTAGTCGACTGTTACAAAATCCTGAATAGGAATTCCGTTTCCCAGCTGTTAAAAAGAGAATTGAAATACAACTGTGACCAACCATTGAGAAGCAGCTGTCCGCTCTCCACGTCAATTATACAGGAGGAATTGGCTTGGCAGTACGGCCAAACGGCTTAATTGAAAGAAAAATTGCCAAAGCAGGAAAGCAATTAGAGAGTGGGGTAGGAAACTGTAAGAGATCACGGAATCTACTTTTCTGAGAGTTGAAAATTGGTGAAAGTTGTCTCTGCCTCGTATGCCATCTGAAGGCAGGAAGATGCCCCCGTTCATCTCTTACAGACTCTCGTAGCACACATTCTGGTGCCAGCCTCATTTGTCGGATGTCTCTCCTCCAGATAGATCCACATATGTATTGTGTGCATAATAGACTGTTTTTAAACTTCCCTTTATGAGTAACTTTTTCCCATTCTGCTGTAGACTAAGGTGAACAGAAAACTAGAGGGACGTTGGGATGGGTCCTAAAAGTTCTGTCCAAGGTGAGATCTCTCCACAAAAGACAAAAATTCAAAATATGCAACTTTTCCAATCACATTTACAAAGGCTTCTCTTTGATCATAATTCCTGGTTAAAACCTACAGCCCACGGATTCTGTCGCATCGACAGGATATCTGAACCCCAGGCTACGACACGTGAGGGAATTTTCGCCAAAGGCCCTGAGCAAACGTGTCTCCTAGGAAGAGCTGTCCACTCGAGGATGTCCAGTGCTCGTGGGGAGGTTTGCTGCCCGTGCCCAGCGAGCAGCCCCTTCAGCTTCGTAGGACCTGCTCGCTTCCTTGCTTTCTATCAAAGGAAAGCATTTTGATTCTGTCCAAACTCAGAAACCAAACCCCAAATTCACAGGTTAAAGAAAACAGTCCTGTAAACCAATGCGGCAGACACAGGCTATTGAAACTCAGGCTCGTTAAACAGGATGCCCTTTTGTCACTGACCAAATTGTTAAATTGGTGTCTTGGCAGGAGGGTTTCATACTTCTCTGAAGATTCCCTGGATCCAAACCTCTGTGGTATTAAAACAAACAGAGTAAATATTTTCCTTGCCGTTTACATCCCAGATCTAAATATTTCCAAGCATGTCAAACTCACTTTTCTCCATCACTCCCTGCAGGATCTGTGCAGACTTCGGCTGCCAAAGAACCTGGTTGAACTTGCCTTGGGAGGGGCTCCATCCCCAAGGACAGGCAGAGCTTAGAGCAGCCTGCCAGGAGCAGAGTGTCTCACAGCTGTGCCGCTGGGCTTGGCAGAGGCGGCCATGCAGTAGCAGGTGTGCAATCTGCTGATTCCTCCAGACAGGGAGGGAGGGAGGCTCTGGTCCTGCCGTTTGCTCCCTTAGCTTGAAGACCTGACACTTCCCTGTTACCTGTTCACAGAGAAGTGCCAAGCACCTGCCGGGAGACCTGCATTTCCTTCCACAAGCTTTTCAAGTCCGAGTCTTTCTGCTCGCTCACTAACTTGTGCTGTCACTTCAGCCAGTTCCATCTGTAAAAGAAGATGATTCCTCTGAAGAACCAGCAGAGTACCAGCAGACTGTTTCTCTCCATCTCTCCTGGTTTTTTTCCTTTTTCTATAACTCTTTATTTTATATTGGAGTTTCAGGTGTACAGCAAAGTGATTCAGTTCTAATCAAGTGATACAGATATACAAGTATCTATTCTTTTTCAAATTCTTTTCCCAAGTAGGTTGTTACATAACACCGAGCAGAGTTCCCTGTGCTGTACAGCAGGTCCTTGTTGGTTATCCATTTTAAATATAGCAGTGTGTACATGTCAGTCCCAAACTTGTGTTTTCAGTCCAGAATGTATCAATAGTTGAAGTTCTCTTAGAAAAAGGAAACAAAGAATCACAATTAAGTATAAGTGCCATTTCAGTATTTCTTTAGACCACATAGCATCTTGGGGACTTAGTATGAAAAGTGTCCCGACATAGTGGTGAAGGCATGCTCGACTTTTTAAAAATTGTTTCTTTTCTAGGTGCTGACAGCAAATTCTCCAACCGCCAAAGCAAACACAATTTCATTGAACTCAACCAGGAAATAATGAACATAATGGTGGGCATTGATACAATTGTCTCTGAGCTCAGAGAGGTGCTCTAGAGCAGAGGATACGGACAGCCCCTGCCTTCAGAGAAAGCACTTCCATTTACCTGCAGTTACCTCGTGTGAGGGGCACCAGCTGCACTGCCCAGACCCCACTTCTCGGAAGAATTCCTGCTCTTCGGCTGCTAAGAGAGCTGTCAGCCCCTGCAAGGGTTGCAGACAGCTGCCTCCCTCACGGCCCCATCCCTCCCCAGATGGCCCACGTCCAGTACCTGACCAAGGAGGCAACTCTGAAGGGTCATTCTAGCTCCCGGGCCCTCCAGAGCTATTGTCAGGCTCCCACGGCAGCTCAAAGGCTTCCTCCTCCTCGTCTGCGTCCTTCTTCTCCCTCCCCAGGCGCTGATCCCCTTAATCAACACCCTGACCTCTAATTTCCATCTCAGGATCTGCTTCCCAGGGAACCCAACCCTGGCCACACAGGCTCAGACAGGGCCCATTTGCGGGAAGCATGTCTGTGCTGCATGCAAGAGGTCAACCAATCAGGTACTTGATGAATGGGTCCGACAGATGAAGCAGCGTCCACAGGAAAATCAGCTAAGAATAATATCTACCCCTATCTTGGCAAGAGTTTAGAGTCTAGTAGGAGAGAGAGCGCAAATACATGAGAAGATAACCCGTAGTATCACACACTAAGTGATACGTATCAGAGGACTCTGTGACTTTCGGATTCAGGAGAGAAGATTGGTTTTAGGACAGAACAGTTGCCGGCTGTTTGGGGGCCATCAGGGTTACAGTAATGGACTCCAAGTAGTCTTCCTGTTTCTTTGTGCCTCCTGATAAAGCTACCAGACAATTCCCAACGACGACAGGTAAAAAGCATATTTTCATAAATACTTTTGCTGTGAGATCTGCCCGACTTGGCCCTCTTCTTCCTCGTTGCTTAGGTTCCCAGAGTTTCTCAGCTTTTCCCAGCCAAGCTCCAAGGCCTTGGCATCTGTCAAAGGCGCCCCACCCTTCTTCTTGCCGGGCTGCTTTGCGGGCTCCGTCCTGCCAATTCAAAGCCCCAAAGATAGGTCTTGCTCTTGTCCTGATCCGCCTTATTTTTGCAGAGATTTCCTCAGTTGACCTTGCTTTTCCTGGCATCCTCATTGACTCCATTTCCACTTCTCAATTCTCACCTCCATTTTGCTTCTCTAGATTTTATCACCCTCTGTGAACTCCCGGCTTCTATCCAGACCTAACAGGATTTGCTCTGACTTTGTACAAAATCACAGTCCAAGAGTACGGGTAAGGGCACAGTTACTTATTAACTGGGTGACCTTGGGCAAATCACGTCATACTGCTCATCATTCAGTAGTCTTATTTATAAAACAAGGATGCTAATCCCCACTTCTCATAGGTGATAATGATTTATGAACTGACTTGGAAGCAAGAGTCTCCGAGAAGTAAAAGCACAACACAAACAAAAAATCCTAGCACAATGCTTGTAATTTATTAAAAGCTGACTCTATGCCAGGCACCATGTAACGCTTTATCGTAATACACTAACTACCAGGAGAAATTCTGAGGAACCAAATGACAAGAGGTTGTGCCAGTTGGTACTAAAAACATAACTTAGCTTTTGCTGCTCTGACTTGATCCCAGACGTGATCTGTCACCACTTCCTCTCCATCCTCGCACATGATCATGTCTCCTTTCCCTCCTTTCTCATCCATTCTCACGTCTACCTCATCCTAGGTTAAGCCTTAGAAGCGTAGAACTCGTGTAAAATGCCTAAATTAGTTTCCCTAACTGCAGTCAAATCTATCTGTACATTTCCCCTGCACAGCCAGGCTTGGAGCCAGGGAAAGAAAAGATTCAGGGAGCAGTGTCTCAGCTGCTAGGAGGGGGGATCTCGTTACCAGTAGTAGAATTAAAAAGATCCAAGATCAGAAGTGGAAAGCCGGAGGAAGACCACTGTCAAAGCTGGGATAAAAAAAAACAGGATTGCTAATCTGAAGAGGACAGAAAATACACATCACGGTCTTAGATACTAAATCAAAGTAAGTACAAAGGGCTAATGAACAAATAATACCTAAATACATATGAAAAATGTTACATTGAACTATTTTAAAGTAGTAGGCGGTATATGACTTTTCAAAAATTATCATTTTTTTCCATTGAGTTGTCATTAACATGGCATAAAATTCATCATTTCAAAATGTACAACTCAGTGGGTTTTCGTATATTCACAAAGCTGCTCAAACACCATCACCACCCGATTCCAGAAACGGTCCATCACCACAAAAGGAAACCCCGTATCCTAGAACAGTCACCGGCCTTCGCCCCCTCACCTCGGCTCCTGGCAGCCACTAATCCCCTTTCTGTCTCTGTGGTTTTGCCTATTCTGGACAACGTGCTCCAGCCTCTGGTTGGCACTGTTCTGACGGATCTATTTAAAGAGACTGCACTGCAGCCCGTCACCTCTTGTACGCGGCCGTGAACTACGAGTTCTCTTCCCACGTTACACGGACTTTGCTGTTTTCCTCCATCAAGATTTTAACGTCCTCTTCTCTTCCTTTTCTCCTTCCCCCAGATAACTGTCTGCATAGTAGAGCCCCAAATCCTTCATTTGAGTTTCAGATCCTTCATCTAAATACCACCCTCCCTACAACGTGGCACTCCCTTACCTCCTCATTTTTGTTCATATGCACTTGCTCATGAAAATCCAAATCACATATGTTCTTTAGGACCAGTGCCAACCCCGTCCACGGCGTTTCCCGGCGTCCGTCCGAGGAGTGACCTCTTCCCCAGCGCTCTCTGCACCGCCCCGTGACACTTACCACTGCACCCTCCTCAGTGTGCTGCAGCGGTGTCGCCCTCTGGACCGGAAGCTCCCTGACGGATGGCATCATGTCCCTCTGTCCCTCACAGCGCCTGGCACACTATGAGGACACAGTAAGCGCTTGCTGAATGCATTATGTGTATGGAAAGGAGACTGGATGAAATGCCCAAAGTAACTCCAACCAGAGAAACATTACACAGCACTTTGGAATTCAAGACCAAAATAATACTGCCTGCAATGTTACAGATGCAGAATTCAACTATATCTAAATTTCAGATATGATAACACATGCCAGAGAGCTCTATCATTTGTTGGAAATGTGCTCGAAGACACTTAGGTTAAAGGGAAACATAACTTGAAGCAAGCGTTGGTTTTATTTTTTTAATTGGAGTGTAGTTGACTTACAATGTTGTGTTAGTGTCTGGTGTACAGCAAAGTGATTCAGTGATGCACATGTATTCTCTTCCATATCCTTTCCTATTACGGTTTGTTACACGCTCTTGAATATGGTTCCCTCTGCTATATCGTGGGACCTTGTTGTTTATGAATATGGGCTTTCAAGCAAATGAAGTCCACTTGCCCAGTGAAATGAGGCTATTATTCTATTGAGACTTAGAGGCTGACTGATGTCTGGAATGAAGAACATGATTGCCATCATTTCTCCCTTCTCGCAAGTTATTATCTTTAAATGGCCATTCTCACCCCTCATGTGAAAATGAAGATAAATCACCAGAGTGATTATTTCTGTACACACAGGGAGATCCACCTGCAACCCACAGCGAGCTTGCCTCTCCAGCCAGTTCGCTCGGAAAGCGGCAAGTCCGCTCAAACAGGCTTATTTCTTCGGACAGACATCTTAAGGTTTTATTCGTTAATTCACTGTGCCAGCATATTATGAAAGTCCTGTCCTGTGTGAGGTACAGTGTTATACAGAAATGAACACACTAAGGTCTCTGCCTTCAGGGATCTTGTGGGTTAGTAATCGATAAAGATAACGGAACGTACGTGAAAAAGACGGACACACAAAAGAGGTTTAGAAAAGATGTCTGTGCGTTCAGAGAAGAGGGAGATATTTAGAAGACTGGTTAAAAGCTTTCTTTTGACATGCTTGTTTTTATCTGATGGACCTATAAATATCAGACCTGATCATTTTTCCCCTTTTGGTCTATCTACAGGATGGTCAGAACTAATTTGTCCAGTCCATGGTTTGACCTACAGTATAAATTTGATACGTCTGTGGAACTTCTGAGTTTTTCTCATTTCACCACTTTTATTTTCCCTTCAGCTGCTCTTATTTTTTATTTTCCTTTAAGTTTAGTTTTGTTTTATGTATCTTTTAAATTCATCTAAAAATATTTTTTAAATGAAGCAGGACATAAGTAATGATGCTAAACATAATTTTGGGAAAGGCATAGTACAGAGAACTGCAGAATTTCTTGCACCTGTTCACTCAGAGCAACTATATTTTTTGTGTCATCATATCATTTAGCTAAAAATTGCAAAGGATGTTAATTAGAGAGGAGATATTTACATATATTTATTTATAGTGTGCTGATTCACACACTGTAATTTGAATTGTTTGGTGGGATTACAGAGATTTATGTAAAGGGAAAGCAAAATAATTCATTACAGGATTTGAAAACTGTAAATATTCAGTCTCTTTTCACTTTACCACTCAGATCCTAATCTGTATAGTTAAATTAATCTACATAAAGGTAAAGGTAAATCTGCATGAAAGGAAAAGGCAATCTACATAGAGGAAATCTACATTCATGTCTCTTGAGTCAATGAACCAATAAACAAACAAAAGACTTCTCTGGTGGCGCCGTAGTTAAGAATCTGCCTGCCAATGCAGGGGACACGGGTTCGAGCCCCGGTCCAGGAAGATCCCACATGCCACGGAGCAACTAAGCTCAAGTGCTGCAACTACAGAAGCCCACTCACCTAGAGCCCGTGCACTGCAAGGAAGAGTAGCCCCACTCTCCACAACTGGAGAAAATCCTGCACACGCTGCAACGAAGACCCAACACAGCCAAAAAAAAAATTAAATAAATTTAAAAAAATAAGCAAATGATGTTTTCTGAACTGAAGTGCACTCGCTAGATGTTTTGCATGTAGTCTTGACTTTGTTCCTCAAATCAGTCCTTGATTTTTTTTTTTTAATTTTTTGCCATGCCATGCGGCATATGGGATCTTAGTTCCCCGACCAGGGATCAAATCCGTGCCCCCTGCACTGGAAGTGCAGAGTCTTAACCACTGGACACCAGAGGGAAGTCCCCCCTAAAGGCTTATACCATTCTCCCCACCTTGGAATAGACAGAGGCAGAACAAGATCAATCGGTAATAATACAAGCATTGATCTCAGTGCTCTTCACTGACTCCTGAGTCCTCTCACAAAACCTGTGTGGTCAGGTCTATTTATTTTTGTCCTCATTTTATAATTGAAGAAATAAGGGACAGAGAAGTTACATAAATTTCCCCAAATTAACAATTAGTGACGAAGCTGGGATTCAAACCCTTAACCCAGTGATTAAGGGTACAAACTCTGGAGTTGATACCCTTAACCACTAAACTGAGTAATTTCCTCACATTTATTTTGCAAAACAAATGACAGACATTCATGCCCTACACCAAAGCCCATGCTCTTTAATTTACACCATGCTGCCTTAGGGGTCAAGCCAAACCACATCTACTGTGTGCACCTTTTTTTGTGGGTTTCTAACAGAATTTGTTACTCCTTCCCCTAGGTCTTCCTCGCACATTCTCTGTCTCCCTCTCTCTCTCTCTCTCTCATCTCTCCCTCTCTCTGCAGGCTTTATCTTGATCTTTAGAAAAGAGAAGAGAAGGTGGAGTAGATGGAGCCTAGCAGCTCATCCAGTTCTAGCACATGGCAGAAACTTCTCTGTGTTCAGCAAAGCCAACTTCCTTTTCATCCTTCACACACAACAAGACTTCAAGTTCGAACATCTCTAGCAAATGGGTGTGGCCGTGCGTGTTAGTTTGCTCCGCTGCCCTAACTAAGGACTGCAGACCGGGCAGCTTAGCCAACAGAAATCTTTTTTCTCAGCATTCTGGAGGCTAGAAATCTGAGATCACGGTGTCAGCAGGGTTGGCTTCTTCTGAGGCCTGTCTTTTTGGCTTGTACCCGCCCACCTTCTCCCTGTGCCCAGTCTTCCCTCTGTATGGGTCTGTGTCTAAATTTCCCCTTCTTTTAAGGACACCAGTCATCCCGGATTAGAGCTCACCCAAATGACCTCCTTTTAACTTAATTGCCTCTTTAAAGACACTATCTCCAAGTCCACTCACATTCTGAGTACTGGGGGTTGACTGCAACATATACATTTGGGGGGACATACCTCAGCCCATAATGCGATGTGATGGAGTATTGACCGATCCAATATGGACAAGACTTATAGATGCCACCTCTGGTCGATGCTATACATGCCATGCACATACAGCCCTCCAATCCCTGTCCCCTTCCCCCTGGCTGAGTAGAGACCACTCTCTCGGCAACCTTGAAAGCCACATGTTGAAAACCAATGATCCACAAGGCGGAAGGAGCCTGGGTCCCTAAGTCCGTACTTCAAGAAGAGCCACTCGACCAGAAATGCTCACATAGAAATGGGATGTGAACAAGAAACAAGCTGTTACTGTGTTAGGCTCTGCGATGTGGGGGGTTATCTGTTACAGCAGCCAGTGCTGTCATCGCTAAAATCACCGCCGCATGAGGATTCAGAGAAACGGAGAGATGTGTGCTTTGCTTCAGTGAAGCAACTGCCAGGTAACAAGCACCTACTGGGTGCTAAGAGTCCTGCTGGGTGCTGTGGGCCACAAAGAAATAAAAAGCATCATGCCTCCCCGCCCCCCACCCCCCAGCACTGCTGGGAAGGCAATGGATCATGAGAACACCATTAAATGCTAAAATGTAGAGAAATACCACCACGTTAAAGTCTGAAAGAGTGGTTTATCCATGGAGACTGGTGGCGTCAGACAGGCTTCATTGGATGAGCTGGACGTTGACCTTGGCTTGAAGCCCAGGAGGAGTTCAGATCCGTGTAGGGTATCCCAGGAAGAAGGATGGTTGTGCAGGAAACCAAACGTGAGAAGGAGCCAGGCATAAGTGAGACACGGTGAGAATTCTGCCCAACAGAACCAGAGACTCCTGCTGGGGGTGCTAGCGGAGAAAAGCACGACGCCCAAGCCAGGCTCCCACAAGCCGAGGGAGCCTGGTCATCCTTTTAAAGCTGGTTTATTTCAGCACGGCAGTCCAGCCTCAATCTTCAGAAAATTCTCCCTTGGTTCTTTCTCTTTGAATATCTACGTCTCGCTTGTCTTCTCCCTTGAGCACTCGTTTCTGGAGCTCGTGAACAGATACTAAGACAGAACTCTAAAGCACATCCCCCACCCCGTGATCTTACTTTTATTTTGTTTTCATTATGTTCCTTCTACTCTCATGCGTAAGTCTTATTTCTAACTCCCATTTTATCTCCGTTTTTTTTCAAAACTGCTACCTGTGAACGAGTTGCCTTCTTTCCTCATATATTATGTAACAGGGACTTAATTTTGGATTCTCGGCTAAAATACCCTCCTCATCATCCCTTTTATTTTTAACCCCCAGCTCCCATCTGCTGTACCTTAATTTAGGTCTCTTGTTCAGCATCTCGCTCCTTTCTCTTGGCCATTTGTTACAAGACTCCAGCCAGCATTTCCTGCAGTGCTCAGTAATGCCGCAGTAATAGTTTTTCCATTGAAAAATACCACAAGTGCAATATTTCCAATGGAAATACCACAAGAACAGTGTTTCCACTGAGCGTACCACAATGAGAGTGCTTTTGTGGTATCTAAATTCTGAGATGAACTTGTAATGTTCATCTTGGATTCATTAGAACTAGAGCCCTTGCTTTCTGGAAAGCACTGAAACAGGGATGGAATTTTTATTTGTAGTTAAAAAAATACAATAAAAATAAAAGCTGGATGGTGCCAAGACAATTTTGCACTTGCTTTTGTGAGTAAAATATAAATAGATTTAGCAAGTGAAAGAATGAGGAAAAACTTCATAAAATGTACAGAGAGGCTTGACAGCTGGAAAAGCAAGGGTGTGTGTGTGTGTGTGTGTGAGAGAGAGAGAGAGAGAGAGAGAGAGAGAGAGAGAGAGAGAGAGATAACATTTAAGGCAGCTCAGCAGCTGGGAAAGCAACAACCTGTAAAAACACTTAACATTTACAGCCACTCAGTGGCTGGAAAACCAACTTCTCATAAAATCGATTTAACATTTTGGTTGCTGTTGAAGACATTTAATGCATGCATGTTTATATATCTCTGTTTATACTGTAGCCCCATGGATTTCAGTGGGTTTTAATAGTCATATGTTGGAAGAGACCATCTGAAACTCTTGAGGGTACACAAGGTTTTGCAGCCCTGACAGTAAAAATGGTTACCAACACACACAGATTGCTTTTAGAGTAAGTGCACCTAGAGTCTGATTAATTACACTCTCTTTATTACCTTCTGCATTTGCACCATATCACTGACCTGCAGTGTTCTACTTTTGAAAGTCTTTTTTTTTTTTTTTAATTTCCAGTTGGAATTATTCTCTTATTTTCCAAGAGTTTAAGACTAAGCTTCTTAAATCCTGATCTGCCTGTAGTTTGGCAAACAAAATTATCTGTCAGAATAGCCCAATTTTTTCCATTTCCCTTGTTATGTCTTAAATCAGTTCAGTTAAAGAGGGTACCATCTTGCTATTTTTTTTCTTTCAGTTTTTTTTTTTTCTTGGTTAGTTCCACAAAATGAACTTGATGAGTAACTGATTAAAGAGAATCCCTTTTTCAAATCTGGGGTTGGGGGGAGGGAGGAATGAAATTGAAAAAAGGAAGTGGAATTTTAAAAAATTTTCCTTGAAACTTTTAAAGTTGATAATACTGAGGCAAGTTATATTGGAAAAGCGCTAAAATTCTAACCCAGAGCCCACCACTTTATACATAGGTGACCTTGAATATAAAGTCACTGTATCTTGAAACTTCAAGTTTCTACTTGTAAAATGTAGATAACCGCACATGATTTACCTACTTCTCCTGATAGTTTTGAGGCTCAAACGATGTACTGTGTGGAAATGTGTTTAGGTGATGCCAAAGCACTAGACATAAAATATTATCATAACAAAATAATAAACCTATACCACTCATGAAAACCTTAGCACATTAAAAGTAAAAGCGTAATCAAAATCACAAGGACGGCCTCCGTAAGTCGACATTTTTGTCCCTTTGGAAGATGAGAGGTAGAGAAACCAGAACATCAATAGACAGCTCATACAAAGGAGCATGGAACTGTCCACTCTGAATCCAGGTAGCTGTTGTCAACTCTTCTCTTCTCCTATCATAGCCCACCTCTGAGCAGATGCATTCAAGCTGACTAATTACGCTTAACCTATTGTACAAGAGTATTGTACCGGCTTTATAGGACTTAAGGTTTGAATCCTTTTTACTGTTTGGAGAAAGACTTTATGATTATTTATAACAGTGTTTTCTCAAAGCAACTCAGTGGAGTAAGATTCTAGATTATTATTGTAACATTTCACTATAGCACAGCAAATATGATATAGGGTTTTTCCTCCTTCTCCTACTCCGCCTTTTTCTTCTTTGTATTTCAAGGACAGACTCTAATAGACGGAATCTAATAGAAAGACTGACTGCAACCACCTCCTCCCTACAAGCCATTTTTGTGGCTTGGAAACCAGATGATATTATTACGCTTAGTGTCATGGCCTCAACTAAGGCCCCCCCCCGACCCCAAAATGAATAAAAGCCCCTTAACAAACAAATAGAGACAGTGATTTGCAATCTCCATTCTTCACAGTTCCCTGAATTGCTAGGCCACTGATCCATCCAGATTAAAAACAAATATTGATAACTAATAGGTGTTTGAAATCTGGAGCCTCTAATTCCAGCCAGGAAGGCCCAGAGCCATCCCCTCTTTTATTCATTTTATAATTGAGAACTAGATTCAAGTGGTAGTAGAAATAAAACATGAAAAAGAAAATAAAGTTGTTAAATGTGACTCATTTGAGAGATCTTTCTCCTTAGAAACCCTAATCTCTTCTAACACAGAGGAAATAAAAGCAAGATTTGGGGAAGGGATGTGATCAGACTTGCCCATCACTCCATAAAGATGCTTATGTTGTGCTTAGGAAGAGAATTACATTTTGGACACTGTTTTAAGAAAGTACCAAACAACAATATGCCTACGTGGTAAGGCGTGGATATTTCAACCTTACCGAAAACCAAAAAAAAGAAGTGGTTTTTAAAAAAGGGTAAACTAGAGAGGCGTGAACGAACACCACAAAATCTCTCAACACATCCCTGGGTGCCAGGGAGTGTTTCCATGGGGCTCAAACCGCTGTCCTTCCCTCCCTCCCTGGAGATGCCCAAATAGTTCAGGGTGACCACAGACCCCAGTGCCCTGCAGTCATCCTTCCTGCAGGAAGTGGTGAGATTTTTGGTAGTAAAGAGACTTCCAAAGTTCAAAAGTTGTAAACAAGATAAATCACGAGCTGCTGTGGCAGAACCAGAAGAAGAAAATGGGAATGGGAGTGGACAGTCTAACTGGTCCTGGCTTCTCTTCGTTCTACTGCTGCTAAAGCCAGAGCTTCTTCTAGACCCATGGACGCACAAGGGAATGGATTGGTACACGTAGTGAGGCTTCCTGAAAATAAGCATTATACCATAGCTTCATCTTGGAGGGACTAAATTTAACAGGTAGAGGATGGTGGAAGATGGTTGTATCCTCTTATTGTTACATCTCTGATGTAAGGGAACATAACACTCTCATTAGGAACAGGGTCTAAACAATCCATAGCTAATGAACGATATTCTGAGAGTCTACATCGCAAACTTAGGAGACTCAAGAAAATCTGAATGGTAAGTGAAATCTGACTGAGCAAAACAGGTAACTTACCCACTTCACGGGTGGCGCTTAATCTATAAACGTTGTTACTGCTGGCCAAACATTTTAAAATCAGAGATAAAAGCGTAGAGCTGAAAGAAATTGGCGGTGTAAGAATATATGAGGCTAAGAAACAGCAAGAGGATCCAGTGAAGATAAAGTTGGATCCGGGAGGAAAAAAATAAAAAACTAAAATGAAAGAAGAGGAGGGCAGGGAGACCAGAGGAGAAACTTCTGGAAAAAGATACTCTCTTGGCAAGATGAATGGAAAATAAAACTGCAGAATGAAAGACTGCTTAAAAGAGCAGTCCCTGATCATCTGCCAACACAGGCTAATTTGTATTTCTGGAACCAGCAGAAAGGATGTCAGCTGAAACCCATGTTGGAGTCACCTTGCAGCAAATGTTCCACTGCACATGTGCAGTCAGGAGGGAACGGAATGAATTTAGGTTTCATGGAGTGAAGAATGGCTTCAGGAACTCCAAACATCCCGTTTCCGAGCTTCGACTTGGGAACATATGCTCTTTCATTCTCACAGCACACGGGAAGTAAAGAGAACAGGGACCGGGCTGTCAGTTAAGATCTAAATTCGGCTCCACGGGAAGAGAGCTAGCACCCATCCCGCTGTAAATGCCTCTGTAATGAGGTATGACGGACTATGCTTGACACCAAGAAAAATACTCCAGCGGAGAGTCCGGAGCTCTGAAAGCGAGGACGCCCTCCAGACGAACATCTCGTGCTTGAACCCGCCGTGCGTCGTGTGAAGGGTAACCCGTTCGTGCTGTGCTTCCTCCACGTGGCTTTTCCTGCCGTCGCGATGACTGGTAAACTGTAGATCCCTAGAAAGGAACCCTTCCCTCGGTCTTTCCTTCCTCCTGTCCTTCCTTACGGATTTCTCGTCAATTCAGTTGAAAGTACAAAAAAAGTGCAGCCTGTTGAATTTTCACGAAGGGAACATACCCTGTAGACACAATCTACACTCAGACCACAAAGCAGAAAATTTCTAACACCGCAGAGGCTCTGAACATCTCCCTCGAGTTACTACCAAAGGTAAACACAGTCATCCCTTGTGACAACATAGATTAAATTCGCCTCGGTTTGAAATTTGTATAATTAGATTCATAAGTCTATTCGCCTTTGTGTTCGGCTCCTTTTATGTTTGTAAGAGTCATCTGTATTGTTGCATGAAGCAGTAGATTACTCACATTCATTCTCCATCATATGGCTAGATCCCACCTTCATTTACGGACTCTTCTATTAACAGAGATGATTGTACCTGTCTTTTGGTGAAGATGTGTATATACATCTTTGGGGTGCATACCCAGAGAAATTGAATGGCTGAGTTATAAGATATGATTATCTCAGTCTTCATAACCATTCATTGGCCTCTTTGTCAAGTTCGTATTCAAACCCTTTCCCCATTTTTCTGTTGGTTTTCTGCCTTTCCACTCTCCTAATGGTTTATTTTGAGTGAACGGAAGTTCTTATTTTATTATAGTTCAGTTATCTACTTTTTAAACCCTATGTGGATAATTCACTTTTTCTATCTGATTTAAGAAATCCTGGGGCTTCCCTGGCGGTGCAGTGGTGAAGACTTCGCCTTCCAGTGCACGGGGTGCGGGTTCGATCCCTGGTCGGGGAGCTCAGATCCCAATGCCTCGTGGCCCAAAAATTCAAAACATAAAACAGAAGCAATATTGTAACAAATTCAATAAAGACTTTAAAAAATGGTCCACATCAAAAAAAAAAAAAAAAGCTTAAGAAAAAACATCTTTGCCTACTTGACGATCATGAAATATTTTCTTATGGGTTATTCTAGAAACTTCATTTAGTTTTACATTTAGCTCTACATGCCATCTGGAATCAACGTTTGTGTATGATGTGAGGTAGGAGGTGGAATTAAGAAAAACTGCAACTCTGTAGTTAATTAGCAGGACAGAGAACAGAGCCATGGGACATGACTTCACCATTTGTTCCAGGAAAGTCCTGCAAACCAGCTTCTCCAGGCAGATATTTTATTTATCTAGGAAAGTATGTCTCTCCTGTCAGGATAATAGATTTCTTACCTGAGCAAGCGGTTCACTTATCAAAAATCAGTTTACTTAACCTAGACTCACTTCAAGGCTCTCTCTGTCTGCCAATCCTAAACTATTATGTCTCAAATTTTTCTAATCTCATTCAGTTCCAGGCCTTGAAAGATTTAACTTCAACCACTTTGGTCAAAATCCCAAAGCTCCAAATACCTTGCTTTGACTTCTGTAAAACGTAGATCTAATAAATTTAGTTTTGGTAATCAACAGGTTTTGGGGTGGTCTTTTCAGGAGTTGACAGCAGACAGAGGAAAGGTGTGTTTGGTAGAGATACCAAAATGACTTCGCTCCATTTACTGAAACGACCACTCTTTCTGTATCCTACTGCATCTACCTTTGTTATAAATTAAGTAGCCACACATGTGTTTTCTTTTTTTATGCTTTCTACTCTGTTCTATTTGTCTACTTTATGCCAGTGCCACACTTTCATAAATACTACAGCTTTATAATAAGTCTTATTACCAGGGATTCTGCATCCCCCAACCTAGTCGTTTTTTGAGATTTCCTTGGCTAATTTTGGCACTTTGTATTTCCAAATCGCCAATTCTGGAATCTATCGGTTTGTCAGTTTCCAGAAACACCTCCAAGGATTCTATTCACTCTACTGATCAGTTTGGGATAAATGTAATCTATAAATTATCAGATCTTCTAAATGAACATATATTTATATTTGTCTGTATTTCTCTCACTAATGCTTTACCGGTTTCTTTGTAGATCTTTTTGTACATCTATCATTAGATTTCTTCCTCTGTATTTTACATGTTGTGATTAAACTACAAGTGGTAGCTTTTTGTGCTATTTTCTGTTTGTCATAGTCAGAGATCTTGCTAAAATGGCTCATTGAGTCAGATTCCCTAGCTGTTACAGATTCCCTAGCTGTTATGCAATCATGTCATCTGTGAATACAGATCGTTTTATTTCTTTCCAGACTGTGCATGGGTGTAAATACTTTCTGCTAGCAGAGCAGCATTTTCCCCTACTGCAGTATATCTGGTCTATGTGTTTTGGGTGGTCTTTTGTGGAGCTGACAGTTGACAGAAGCCATATTTATTTAACTCATTTGAATTCCAATAGTTCAATAGTCCTGGGATTGGAAGCAGAAGACCTGAACTCAAGTCTGTTGTAATTTTCAAACGGGTAAAATTATGACTTTCATACAAATATACAATAAACACATGTACATTCTTAAAATTTAAGTCATTAATTAGGAAATGTATAAGATGTTAAAATCAGTTCAAAAGAAAGATCTTAACACAGATACAAACATAGGCCTTCAGGAATGTGGAAATGAATTTGCAAATAGATCCAAAACGGGTCAATGTCCACCAGGAATAAAATGTGATAATTGAATCATCTTTTCCATAGGGCGGAAATCAATTGCAAATTCACCAGACAATGTTAGTTTGCATCCCATTAGACAAGAATCATTTATGTCCCTCTCAGTCTTCTACAACTTACAGAATTGTAAATTGGCTCAGTCAATAAGAGGTTCAGATTCCTTTAGGAAGTAACCCAACATTTTAGTGAAAGGACACCCAATAATCGGATGACCATTTTAACACGTTTCATATTTGCTCCTGACAAACCCATAGAATATGTGATTTAGGCATGTGAATTAACATCCTTGAATATCAACTTTTCCATCTGTAAAGTGAGAATAATAATTCTTATGAAGTAAGGAAACTATATTCAATATCTTACAATAACCAATAATGGAAAATAACCTGAAAAAATATTAATAATATGTACATATATAACTGAATCATCTTGCTGTACACCTGGAACTAACACAATATTGTAAATTTACAAATTAGTAAATATACTTCAATTTAAAAAAGGCACAAGTAATGGGATTAATGTATATTAAGAAGTAACTATGACCCAAGTTTTGTGCTAGGTTTCCTGTACACTCTGTTTGATATAATTCAGTACTTACAGTAGCCCTGTAAGATATTATCCTCAAGGAGAAACTAAAGATCAGAAAGTGTAAGTACCTGCTCTAAAATAGTGAATAGTAGATTTGGGTTATAAATCCAGTCTACCCAATTTCAAAGTTTATTTCATTCCTCTATACTTTGTACAAAGAAACTAAAGGAAGAGATGGAAAACAAGGTCTGTCTTTAATTAAATTAAACCAAATAACTTCTAATTTCTATGTCCTTAGAATGAAGATGTATACTAATTGGCATCCTATTCACTGTAGGTAGACTATGACCTTAAATTGGCAAAAGGAGACCTAGCAGTGGCAGGACCTGCAGGATCTAACTTCCTTTGCCTTCTCATTGCCAGGAATGCAGCTGACTCTCAATAAATATATTTCTGACGTAATCGTTAAGCTCAAAAATATGTTTCTAATAATCACTCACTAACACACTGATTGCCAATTTATTCTGTTGGTTTAAACAAGATTTTCTTTCCTAATACATATTTGCCAGAGAAGTCCGCAAGTATGTTACTTGAACTCTGATTGTTTTACCAAGATATTTCTTTTGCCATCCCTTATTATAATTTTTCTGCTACTTTGGCTTACAAATGTTTATATTGACACAAATGAATCCTGGAAAACAGTTTTATAGATAGATATGCAGATTTATATGTATATAGAGATATAGCTATAGATGTAGAGACATAGGTATAGAGGACGTTTGTCTGTCTACTGTCTGTCTATCTATCTATCTCTATATGATTCACATAGACATAATGACATATTCTCTTCAGAATGCCTCCAATTTCTTTGGTCAACTTCCGTCATTTTTATGAGGATTCTAGAAGTCAAGTTAATAATTTTACTTTTATTGCCATTGTGCAGAAGAGGAAAAAAGTAAATATAAACTAACTCCTGCAAGTTGACTAAATTACTTTCCAAATGAGGACTAGAAGGAAGCTGGTTGATTGACATTGTTTCCGGTACTTAATTGCGCTGGAACTTTATAATAACTGTGAACGGGTCACAGATTCTGATTCTAAAAGAAACCTTAAACACTGTATACATTTCATCACAGCACGTGTGCCTGCCAGCCACAGGAGCAACCTAGTCAGAATTGTGTTTTCCAAATCACTGGTTATGTCTCAGAGGGTGTAAATCTTGATTGACAGAATTCACACACACACACACACACACGCACACACACAAACACACACACACACACACATGGCCAAATGACGGAAAAGGCAGAGGTCTACTAGGAGGAGGAGAACACAGGCATGTAAGAGCTCGGTGAGGGACGGCGGTTCTCAATCCCGTTGCCTGTTAGAATAATTTGGAAGAGTTTGTTAAATGACCAGCCCGTTTCCAGAAATTCCAATTCAGTTGCTCTGTTATCAGCATTCATTTTAAACGCTCCCAGGTTATCCTAACGTGCAGCCAGGACGGAGCCTCACTTGCTGTAGGGCTTTTCACAAAAGCCAGAAGGGATGCGTGAGACACAAAATGACATCCCGCAAATTATCTCCCAGTTTCCAAGGGACCTGGCACAGAGAGGGCAGCTGCAGGAAACGAAAAGAGCGGAGGAAAGAGCTCGGTCACCGAGGCTGTTATAAGAGAGTGAGAGGGCGAGACGCTGCTGCCCCACAGATGTAAGCTGTTGTGTACGGAGCGGATAAACAGCAAGGTCTCGCCGCACAGCACAGAGAGCTGCATCCCGCATCCTGGGATAGAGCACAATGGAGAAGAATACGAAGAAAAGAATATATATACGTATATATATACATGCATGTATACATACATACATATATATATAGTTGAATCACTTCACTGTACACCAGAAATTAACACAACATTGTAAATCAACTATACTTCCACAACAACAAAAAAAGATGATGCTACACTAGGTCCTAGAAATAGAGGAGAACACAAATAAGACATTCTTTTGCCAAATTTCATCGTGGTGAATCAAAGTTCCTGTGCAAGAATTCAAACCAAACAGGAGATGCAGGCACATTGATGCTGGGACCAGCTGGTTGAAGGTCAAGTGCAGGACAGGATAATTTTCAGGGTCTAGTGCACAGTGAAAAGGAGGGACCTCTGTTTAAAAAATGACTAAGAATTCAAGACGTCAACCACGGAGCGTTAAATCAAGCCCGAGGATTTGTTTAAGGGGAGAAACTGGTGACCCGTGAAGCTGGTCCTGAACAGGATGACAAAGGAAGGGCCGCCTTGAGAGAACTTGGGAGATGGTCATACTTCTGGTTCACACCTGAACGTCCTCAGAAGGGAAGAGAGGAATTGAGGGTAGTTGAGATTCCAGTCATCGTGATGTTGTGAACTTGGTTAAAGAAAATGTTTTGCACTTTTTAAGCAGCTTTATTTTTTTGATTATATCCTGATGTCATACAGTAAAATTCATTATTTGTGGTGTACAGTTCAGCTTTGATGTTTGATGATCAAACATAGTATCAGCAGTAATATTGGAAAGATACTTTTTCTGGGTGAAGAATTCTGGATTGACAGGTGTGTCTTTTCGAACGTCAGGACTTTAAAGATGTCACTTCATTATATTCTACCTTTCATGGTTTCTGATGAGAAGTCTACTTCTTATGTTTCTTCCTCTATAATGTCTCATTTTCTCTGAATGGCTTCAATTTTTTCCCTTTGTATTTAGTTTTCTACAGTTTGAATGTGATATGCCTAGATGTGTGTATGTCTCTCTCTCTCTCTCTGTTTAAAATTATTCTTCTTGCTAGTCTCTGAGTTTCATGGATCTATGTTTTGCTATCTTTCATTTATTTTGGAAAATTCTCAGCCTTTTTATCTTCACATGTTTTTTATCCCTATCTTCTCTGTCTTTTCCTTCTGGGATTTCAATTATTTTTCATCATTTGGTATCATTGAAGGGCTCTACCTTTCTCTATTCTTTCTCCTATTTATCTATCTAATCTTATGTAATCTATCCTTTCTCCCCGTGTTTCAGCATTGGAAATTTCTACTGACCTATCTTCAGGTTCCCGAATTCTTCCCTTGGCTATGTAGGTTCTACTGGTTAACTTGCCTGTACTGGGTTGAATAGACACCCCCACCCCCCACTGCAACATTTATGTCCTTCCCAAAACCTCAGACGGTAAACTTATTTGGCAATAGTTTTGTTGCAAATAACACTATCTTAATCAGTTAAGATGAGCGCATACTGAAGTGAGTCGGACCTTTAATCCAGTATGACTGGTGTACTTATAATAAGAGGTGAAGAGACAGACACCGGAAGAGAGGACAATGCCATCTGAAGATGCAGAAGACATACAGGAAGAAGGCCGCGTGGCAGCAGAAGAGATTGAAGTTGTCCTTCCACACATCAAAGAGCGCCAAGCACTGCCAGGAACCACCGGAAACCAGGAGAGAGGCATGGAGCAGGCCTGCCCTCTGACCCCCCCTCAGCCGGGACCACCCCTGCTGACAACTTAACTTTGAATTTCTGGCCTGTAAAACTAGGAAAGAATAAATTTCTGATGTTTTAAGCACCCAGTTTCTGGTATTCTGTTACAATAGCTCTGCGAAACTAATACACTGTCAAGGACATTTTTCTTATATGTGGAATCTAAAACATGACACAGGTGAACCTATCTATGAAACAGAAACAGAATCATGAACATAGAGAACAGACTTGTGGTTGCCAAGGGGGAGTGAGTGGGAGAGGGTTGGAGTGGGAGTTTGGGATTAGCAGATGCAAACTGATACACACAGAATGGATAAACAACCCAAGGTCCTACCGTGCAGCACAGGGAACTGTATTCAATACCCTGAGATAAACCACAATGCAAAAGGACATGGAAAAGCACATGTACATGTATAACGGAGTCACTTTGCTGTGCAGCGGAAATTAACACAACACTGTAATTCAACGACACTTCAATAAAAAATAAATTAAAAACAGACATTTTTCATTGCTGTCACTGCATTATATCTTTCCAGCTTTTCTGTTTGATTCTTTCAGTTTCCATCTCTTTGCTGAAAGTACCCATCTAATCTTGTATTTATCCGCTTTTCCATAACTTTTTGTAGTTATATTAAATTGCATTGATACGTTCCAACATCTGTGTCATATCTGAGTCTGGTTCTGCTCATTGTCTTGTGTCTTGGCAGTGTGTTTGTTTGTTTTGTTTTTTTTAGTACGCCTTATAATTTTTTCTTGAAAGCCACACATTGTGTGTAGGGCAGCAAAGACTGAGGTAAATAGATTTTTATGCTTGGAAATGGGCTCCTGTTTCCTTCTGCTGAGTCTTTAGTGTGGGGTTGGCACCCGTCTAGGGCAAGGAGTCGGGCCGGGTTTGGGGTTGGCTGTTGCCATGGTTACCCTGCCTGCACCCCCGGCATCAGCTCCCTCTCGTGTGCGGGGTGGCGCCTGGTTTGCCGGAGGGTTTTTCGAATCCTCAATTTCTGTTCGTCTCCCAGCTCTGGTCTCCCCTTTACTCTCGCAGTTTCCACCGTCCTTGCTGTTCGGGGCGGATTCGACGGTGTGAGGTGGGAGGAGGCACCCTTGTGGTTCTGGATAAACCTCAGGCCTAGACAGGCACAGTGTCCGCAGGCCTGCGGCGCTCCTGCCCTGCCCCCAGCTCTTGCTCCCAAGGGCGTCCCGGCCCCTCACTCTTGCTGTCCCCCGGCTGCAAAGAGTGTTCACCAGTGACTTGAAATCTAGGAAGCTCCTCACCCATCCTGCCTCCCAGGCGGCGAGGCGTGTGCTGTGTAGGTGAAACGGGGGCCCTGCGCCTCCCACAGTGACCGCTGCCCCCCACCCGAAGCCCTGCACAGTGAGGGATGCTTCCTCAGGACGCTCACCCATCTTTTTTTGGAGCATCCGAGGAAGGTCAGAGCCTGCCAGTGGGTGCGAACTATTCCCACGGTGGCAGCCCCAAGGCCTCCACGCTCTCACCAGGCCCTATGTGCCCCCCTCCCCCAGGTCTTGAACAATTCTAGCTGAATTCGTTTCTCTGTGTCCCTGGTTAGGTTTGCCCCACGTAGGCACGTGCCGGAACCTCTTCTCTTTCTTCAGGGGTCCGTCTCTCCCTAAATTTGGGGCCAGCTCATGGCTCTGAAACCTCAGCGCGCCAATGAGTTTATGAAAAATCATGATGTTGGTTTGCCCAGCACGTTTTGTTGCTGGTTTAGGATGGGGGTGGGGAGGGGCTATGCTCTTTCCAGCTGATTCCTAAGTAGGAACCAGACGTCAGAGAAGCTGTTTCTGCTCCTGTTGTTAGGACCTGCTTACAACTTAGTTTTGCAAGTGCTGGATTAACGTGGATGCTCTAACTTTGTCTTGAGACCCTGCCGGCTCATATCCGAGAACAGCCTTACTTTATGGAGTGCTTAGATGTCATCCATTCTAATAGGACTTAGATTATCCATTGAATTCAACAAAAAGTGTATACGTCGCTACAGTATGTGAGGTGCTAAGCGTACGAAACAAATCAAAGATCCCTCCCATCATGCAGCTTGTACTGGAGCCATAGCAAAGTGAACATACAGCTTTACCCTAAAATGAAGAATGTAATGGGCTATTTGCAATCTATTAGCACTACTTAATTTTTTACTTTAAAAGTCCCATTACAACCTCATTATAAAAACACATACTTTTAGCTAAGAACTTAGCATTCCCTATTATGAGACTAGAAACCTTCTGTGCCATAGCAAGGGTTTAGAAATCGGACTTTCAAAACTGTTTCCAAAGTATCTTTATAGCCGTGTTCTCTAAGCGTACATGGAATGACTTCAGTTAGTGACATCATTACTGTTGTTTTACTGCTTCTTATTTTTCATATCTGCTGTATCACCTTTTCAGAGAAAAAGCAAGTATTTGAGTCCAAGTGAAATGTCATGATGTCAATACTGTCCATGCATCTTTCAAACACACGTTGTGGTCAACCAAGCGCCAAAGGTTGTACCAAGATGTAGTATGTATACGCACATATGCAATGGAATATTACGTAGTCATAAAAAAGAATGAAATTCTGCCATTTGCAGCAATGTAGATGAACCTAGAGAATATTATGCTTAGTGAAATTAGACAGAGAAAGACAAATACTGTATTAATATCACCTATATGTGGAATCTATAAAAAATAAAAACAAACAAATGTATATAGCAAAACAGAAACAAACTCAGATACAGAAAACAAACTGTGGTTACCAGTGGGGAGACGGTGGGGGGGGGCAAGATACAGCTATGTAATGAACAAACCACTATTTGTAAAATAAGCAGAAGGATATATTATACAGCACAGGGAATTATAGCCATTGTTTTGCAATAACTTTTAACGGAGTATAATCTATAAAAATACTGAATCACAATGCTGTGCACCTGAAACTAACATAAATTTGTAAACCAACTGTACTTCAATAAAAAGGAAAAACATAGCTTTTTAAACTAAGATATTTTAAATTAAAACACGCAGTGGATTTTGTTGTTGTTGAATGAAACAGCTTCTACGCCCCTGTGAACTTCCTGCTCACCACTCAGTTCCACCCAAAATGGTCTCTCGAGCTCCCAGCTCAGTAGCACTGGAGCTTGGGAGGGGATCACTGCCTGAACCGCACTCTACACTTTCTTTCTTCTCCATTGTCCTAGTGTCTGGAGTTTCGAAGCTCTGTGCTGTGTTTTCCACAGAAATTCCCCTGGGCCTCAGTTAACGAGTCACTTTGCACCGTGGCTGGATGCCCCTTTGGTCCCCAATCCACGGAGTGCTAGAGTCACCATGGACACTGAGCTCTGGCCTGTGTGCTCCCCCGTCCCCAGCTCCATCCGAACTCTGCTCCTGTCCCCTCACCCGCCCCACCCCGTGGCTGGGTCCTCGGCTCCTCCCAGAGCACCACGTGGCGGGCACGCAGTCCTGCCACCAGGCCTGTTGCCACACTCTCAGCAGCCAACGTGAGTACCCACATCTTCTGTCCCTGTCATCAACCAAACCTTCCTCAATTTAAACTTTGTGATAACTTTCAGGAGCCTCTGCCTTTTCTAACTTTCCACAGAAGACCCTCAGCGTTACCAAATAAATCTGCTCTGGCCGTAAATCACAGTGAGCGTGGATGCGTGGCTACATTGGCACGGGTAGGCAACTCCAAATGTCACTTTCCTGGGATTACAGGCAGCTTTTTTGTAACCTGCTTGCGTTCTATCTTTTTCCTGTTTCAGTGCTGTAAAACTGTGGTCACCCTTACTGACGAGTTTCTGCGGGTGGTAACAGGGCTTCCTGCGGAAGTAATCCATCTTGCTTTTGTTCTGGGAGATGAATGTCCACTGTTAGGTATTCACCTCAGCCTTCTTGCTAGGATGTTGTGACTCTCTCAAACTGTCATTAGCAAATAGCTTATGTGTTAGTCAAATAACACCTTTTAGGACTGATCTATTTCTTTCTTTCTTCTTTTTCCCCCATCTTCTCCCTCCCTCGGCTTTATTCAGGTATAACTGACAAACAAAGTTGTAAGATATTTAAAGTGCACAATGTGATGATTTGATATATGCATGCATTGTGAAAGGACTTCCCCCATGGAGTTAATTAACACATACATCAGCTCACGTATTTACTTTTTTTTTTTTTTTTTTGGTGAGAACATTTACATGCTACTCTCTTAGCAAATTTCAATTACACAATACAGTGCTCTCAACTATAGTCACCGTGTTATACATTAGATCCCCAGACCTTATTCATCTTATAACTGAAATTTTGTATATAGCTGATCTATTCCAACCACTAAGTATACCTTCAAAGATGTATTGAAAATGTATTTATTACCTGTTTCCCAAATACCTGCAAAGAAACAACTTTGATGTTTAAACGGCATGTGAATCGGACACTTTCTTTAGTTGCTGTGTGCTTCTTCCTTCCTGACTCCACACAATCTGGTTATGGGTCGAAAAAGTCTCTTTGTACTAGACCTTCAATATTCCATCCTTATTTGAGAAGGAAACAGCTAACAGCAAAAATGACACGATCACGTGGCCCTGCAGCTTGCCTTTGTCTGCTCTTCATTCCAACTCCACCTGTAGCATGTGTTCTTTTGGGTAACTCGGCCCCAAAGTTTTCTGGTCATCTTTGGTGGACCAGACCCTGACCAGTGCGGCCAGCTCGCCCTGCACACAGGCACTCATAGCTCGAGTTCCAAAGACCGTCAATAGCAACACGTATAGAACACTGTCCGTGACCTTGCCAAAAGCCCCGAAATTTCACAGCTGGAAGAAACCTCCAAGATCACCTAGCACACTTATCCATTTCTGAGGTCGGGGTTTCAGGGTACACTTGCTGCACAGGCTGGTAGCAGGACGTGGATTTTTTCCAGATCTCTTGACCAGCTTATCTCCCCTGTAACTTATTTGTATGTCTATTCATTTTTTAAAGCAAATACTTATTTAACTCTGCTTCAAGATGGGCCCTCTTCCAGCCACTCATATGAAATCAAGGGCAAGACAGGGGCAGCCTGCCCCTTCATGGCAGGCACATCCTTGTGCCTTCAGCAAAATGCCTGATGTCAGTTTCTCCACTCAGTCGACGGAAATGCAGAGGGACCAGGAGGCAGAGGAAGGTCCACTCCCAGAACTGCTGCCTCTTGTTGATAACACGCAGCTCCCACTCCAGGAACACCTGTCTTTCCAAAACATACTTCCTCTCTCGCCTCTGATTCTAACCTTGAGTCAAATCCCCCTTTTAACAGAGCCTCTGGAAAGCATGTAGAACTACTCAACGATCCTCGAACCCTCGCATCTGGTTATGAACTTATTCGGGGAAAGGGCTACCTTACCCCAGGCCCAAACAGTCATGAAAACAGGTAAGAGCATCTTCTGCAGGGGTGAAGAAGCACCTCCATTTTCACAGTGGTTCTCAGAGGGGGCAGCTTTGCCTCCCAGGAGACATGTGGCCCCGTCTGGAGATAGCTGGGAAGGGGAGCTCCTGGCTGCACGTGGGGAGAGACCAGGGGTGCAGCTAGCTACCCTGCAATGCACAGCACAGTCCCCCTCACCACTAACACAGAGCCCAAGATGTCAACTCCAAGTGCCGGTTGTGAAACTCTTGCCCAGAGCTCTGGTCGCCTCCAACACAAGTAACCAGAACCCATGAAGCTCCACGGGCCTTCGGGTCCAATCGGGATAAATTAGCATAACAGCTTTAAATACTCGACTCAAATCCAAACCCTTCAGAGGATCCCATATCACCTTCCTTGGTCCAGTTTCATCCCTAATGAGGATCTATAGCCTGTCATCCCACACACATAAATGCTCACATAAAATAAGGAATCTCAATCACCAGGACAGGGTGTACACCCCACCGTTTCGCGGTGGTTTTCAATAACACATGAAACTGCTATTAACCTTAGCTGCATTTTCTGTTACACTTAATGATAAATAAATTATAGCTTAAAAAGCCTATCAAAATACAACCAAGATATACTTTCCCCACAAACCTGGAAATGATTGCACAAGAAACTAGGACTGTCAACATTGTTAAAAATACAGTAATCCCATTTTAAAATAGAATACTATCTACGCCAATTCTGAACTAAACCTATCCAAGAAGATGTGATAGACTAAGGTGTTTTCTCTAAATATCATCAGTTTACCTCTTAACTCCTCAAAACTTGTATTCCCTAGTTGACAAAAACAGAACCATTGATGCCAAGGGGAATTCAAGGAAGAGAGATCAGTTCTTTTAGCACAACTGCTAAGGCAGTAAATAATTAAGTATCACATACATAGCTCACAAAATAAAAAAGCCTGATGTGTATAATCAAAAGTAACCTTCCTGACCAAATTCCCAGCATGAGCTTCTTCATGGTCTTCACGACTAAGATTCACAGCCTTGAAAGGCAGGTATTAGTTTCTCCAGGTTAAGATTTTTTTTAAAGGCTCAAGCAGACATTAACACGCCGCAGGTCACACCAAAGGAAAATCGAACCCAACTTGATCTAGACCCAAGTGCCGTACCGCCTCTCCCATGGCCCTTTCTCCGGAAACTTCACCTGCAGGTGGTCTTGGCATGTGGCATCAGTGCTTCCCAGAAGGGTACCCATCTAGTCACTTGCTCCTCAGGCTGCTCTTCTCTACCCCATGCCCTCTGAGAGTCTGCAGGCTCAAGTGGCACAGAGAAATCGAGGTTTACTGGGGCCAGGTCCCTAATTAGTTCAGTCATGTCAACTCACCTAATGTGGCTTAATTTTGTTCACCTTCTTTAGAGTGAATGACACCCCCAGATCGGGCACAGCAAGCTGGACCAGTCCCACTCAGTCAGTGACCTAAAATTGCCTTTGATCAGAAGCAAACGTGGTTTGTGGAGCGGACTGGTTTTAGGTGCCAAAAAAACAAATACGATGATTTTTTTGGAGCCGGACAAACACTGGGAACGCTTACTAGCAACCACAGAGTTAGTGTATTTGATCTTCTGTGCTTGACGTCAAGGCAAGGTTTTTAAATATCCTAGTATTTGGCTTGTTCTCAGCTTAGCATTGGAGATGTTTAGAGATATTGTAGTTAATAATATTGACACACACAAGGAAAGCGGGTCACTTAACAAGAAGAAAACATGCAGATTTAAATAACAAACTAGTACAGAGAGCAGTAGTCCTCAACCCTGACACACAAGAGTAACTTTGCAGGCAGGGCGGGAGGAGTGCTTTTGAAACGCCGAGTCCCACTTCAGACCAACTGAGTGGGAATCCTGGAGGGTTGGAGGAAGCAGCTGTCATGGTTTTCAAACTTCTGGGCTTGGATATCACTGGCAGTAAGTGGTGAAAATGATGGCATAGAGAGGGTACGAGACAGGCGGTTCTGCATGTAAACCCCAGTGCTGATATTACCACTGCACACGCTGAAAAAACCATAAATTCTCTGACCTTCGCTTTCCCCCCAGGGATGCAGCAAGAGTGGTCCTTACCCATGGTGCCGTAACAGCAAAGGCAAGATATGAGATGCATCCGTCACGTAACATGGAGTCAATGTCATTATTACTCTAAGATTCACTCTTTTCATATTCTCTTAGAAGTAAAGGATTTCAGTTCTAAAATGGGTAGACAGACCACTCCTCAGAGACCACAAAACTGCTTGCCTTTGTTTTCTTTCTACGACTGAGTGGGCACGCAAGCTTAACCTGCCCTGCTTTTATCCAGGCTGAAATCAAGGGACTTCCTACTGAAGCACAAAGGAGAAGGCTGCTGGTTCCAATTGCCCTGAGGTGGTGCTTTGTGGGCCAGAGGTGGTAACTCTGAGCATCCCTCACCACCATGAAAGTGGAGTTTTGCTGGGATCCTGAACAGAATGGGCTTCCTTTAGCCACGGAATCAAAAGTAGGTGACAACTGCACCCAAACATCTCTTCACAGGGACTGCTAACACCCAGGAAAGATGCTAAGCTCTTTACAGTCCTTACTGCCTTTGTTTCTAACTTTGGCCCAATATTAGGAGCATGACCTCGACTTCTCCAACAGAGAAACTGCAATTAAACAGTGTGTCAAATGTCTCCCACTTAGTAAGTGGCATTTCTTGCATCTGAAGCCATGTTTACTTGATGCAAAAACATACTCTCTTAACCAATCAATTTACCATACCTGGAATGAAAAGAAAACCACACAGAAAGGATGAAAGTGCCACTCAGGCTGCATCGTGGTTTACATCCTCCTAGGTTGGCAACTTCCTGGCTGAGCTAATGTGCACATCTGTGGCTCCAGACAGGTAACAGCTGTCAGGTGTGTGCAAAGCAGTCTTCTGGGATGTGGATTAATATGCAGATTTCCAGGTCCAATCTGCCAGTGATTCAGAAACTGTAGGTCTGCAATGGGGCCCTGACTCTGCCTTTTTAGCATTCATTCTAGGTTTCTCTCTAATACACATTCTTTCTATTCTGCTTCCTTTGAGAATTATGTTTCTAAAGGATATCTATGGCTTTTATTTTATTGCTTTAAACCACTTGCCCTAAAGCAGGAGGCCTTGGGCCAAAACAAGCCAGCCACCTGTTTTTGCAAATAAAGTTTTATTAGCACACAGCCACCCCTGTGTACCATCGATGTCTGCTTTCAGGACTGCAGAGTCAAATATTTGCAGCAGAGACTGTATGGCCAACCAAAGCAGAAAATATTTACTATCTGGCCCTTTACAGCAGAAGTTTGCCAACCCCTGTCCTGAAAGGACTCTACTGCTAGACTTTGGCAAAAGTATGGACCACTGATTACTTTAGAAATACTTTTCTGTATCTAACACGGTCTGAGTTGTTCAGCTTCTGGGATCCAATGAGTGCATGAAAAATGTATTTTACTCATGAAAAACATATCATTCACGATGTCCTGAGCCACGCCTGTCAGACCAGTGCTTCAATAAACTGTATTATCTCCTTTTCCTACCTTCTGATGAGCCACAAATCCAGCGGCAAGAGAAACAGACTTTTCTCTAGCAGGTGACCAAGAAAAGCAGGTGTTCTGCATTACATCTGCAAGACAAGTGGAGGAAAATCTGAGGAATTCATTAAGAATCCTTCTTAATTTACATACTTGAAAAAAAAAGGTCAGTAAAGGCACAGACCTTTCCCTGTTGCTGTATACTTAAAAAAAAATACCCAGATTGAGTGGAAGGGCCAGTTGACATCAGTGGAGGTAACTTCTTCCAATTGCTGACTGCTAGGAAAGTTAACCCATCTCTTCCTCCCCAACCCATCATTATGCAAAGGAAATAGCTGCCGCATTAGGTCAAGCTCCTTTGGACCGCAGAGGGAAAAGGGGACAAATCATCAAGCCAGAGAAAAGAAAAGGAGGTGAGTAAGATAATAGTCAAGTGACAGAAGGATGTAGTTTGGACCAGCAGCAGGAGGAGATGTCAAAGAAGATGTAGATCAACAGGAACTCAGAGATGATGAAAGAGGACCTTATACGGTATAGGCACGCAAGGGATGCTCAGTGCTTGTTGAATAAGTGCGTTTGGAAAAATAAAGTTGAATTGGGGGTTCCAAAGAGAAAAGCAATGCTGAGAGTTCAAAGAAAGAAAATAAAAACATTATTTTTTTACACACAATCATCCGGTATCATATGAATGATCTCTAAGTGTTTTCCCACCAGGGAAAAATAAAAGCCCAAATTCCTCCCTTCGAGCTCAGTTTCCTGGAGGAGCTGAAGGCTTGACCAGGTCTAGACTACATTTCATGCTCATCCCTTTGCCAGTTCCTCTGGCAGAAGTGGCGGGCTCCAGGGCCCGCCATGGCTCTCCCCACCTTGGCCTGGTGCACTGCAGATTTCGCCGTCTGGTTCAATAGAAGTATGTACTGTTCGCGGGATGCTACTTAGCTATTTTTAAGAGCTGAGCTACAGACAGGTATTTATGACTCTAGGTCCGATGTAGGGAAACAAAGCCTTTGCCAGTGCGAGGGCAGCGAACGCTATAACAGCCAACCACGTGGCCTCGGGATGGAGACGGTCGGGGGACCGAGTGGACCAGGCTCTTTCCTCAGCCCCGGGAAAGCCAGCATCTGCTCTGGCAGTCGTTGTGTCCGAGGCTGAGAGATGGGCACTGCTGGCGGGAGTCGGGTGCTGAGTTCTTACCTGACTGCAAGAATGGCAGGGATTCTCCAACACCATTCTTCACACCAAGGGACACATGGAGACTCTACTTTTGCGTATGAAAGTTAACCAGGAATCCTGTAGAGTTTATATTAGCCAGGATTCTCCAGAACAAAGAATACCCCATGGGTAGGGTATATGTATAATGTGTGTGTGTGTGTGTGTGTGTATTCCTATATGTGTATAGGACTGTGCTTTATACACATCCCATACACATACTCTAAGTACTCCAAGCCCAATTAACAATATATATTCCAACATATATATATATATATGTATATATATATGATCCAGGAATTGCTGACGTCCCACTGCTAAGGTCAGGGAGAGCTACGGTCTGAGGGACTCCAGGCAGAGAATTCTATCCCACTTGGAGGAAGGTCAGCCTGTTGTTTTATTCAGGCTTTCACCTGATTGGACAAGGCCCACCCACACACCCCCATGAGGAGGGAAATCTGCTCTACTTCATCCACAAATGTAAATGTTAATCTCATTCCAAAAAACACCCTCACAGAAAACGCCCCAAATAATACTGGACCAACTCTCTGAGTGCCCTGTGGCCCAGTGACATTGACACGTAGAAATTAACCATCACAAGGTTAATTCCAACAGAGCTCCCAACTGGACATTCTAGGTCCAATGCAGAATGTTCTCTAATGCAAATTGGTTGACCTTTGATGAAAACTTGATTGCTGCATTGTAGCCAATCCATATTTATGAAGCCACTCACACCACTAAAAAAAGTTTCTGGATGTTTAGAAAATATCAATGCTTGAAAACAAGCTAGCCCATTTACATTCCATGAGGCAGCACAGAGCATTATGAATAGAATAGATGGACATTTTCAGATTATTTTTCATCTTTGTTGGTTTTCTTCTTAATCTGAGATAAAACAGAATTTGAACAATTCAGTGTTCCCCACACACTCCCTGGGCTCCCCTACCTGTATATTTTCGTTCTCTCTCAACTCGTGGCTTCGAACATGTTATCCTACCATCTCTGGACAGATTATTTATTTACTCACTCATTTAAGTTCCCTTCAAATATTCACTTATCCATGAAAATCTACTTGAACTCTCTCACTCAAAAATTCTTTGACTCATTTGAGAGACCATATATTGTATTCCCAACTTTTGAACTCCAGTTGCTTTTTTCTCTTCCTTCCTTCCTTTCTTTTTCTCTTCCATTTTTTTCTTTCTTTCTTTCTTTTTCTTTCTTTCTTTCTTTTTCTTTCTTTGTTTCTTTCTTTCTTTCTCTCTCTCTCTTTGTTTCTTTGTTTCTCTTTCTTTCTTTTTTTGATATAGTTTTAATGTTCAGATAAGTCTGCAAATCTCCTTGAGAACAGAGATGTACGTGGTTATCTTTTTCAAGGCCTAACATGAACCTAAGTACTCAGTGAATACAAATGGATACATGTGTGAGTGAAAATATGTAGTGCAATAATGTTTCTTGCTGTGCAGTTATTTTAGTAACACATCACAGTCCTCCTCGACTTTGCTTCCGTCATCTGACTTGCATATGATCTTGAGTCCTGGCAAGTGTTGGAAGGCATGTGGCCTAAGAGACAGCAATTGCCTAATCTCACCTCCCCACCCACCCCCCATTGCTTTTTCCAGCCTCGAAGTCACCATCAGAGGGGTCTGTTGTAGCATTTCCATATTTCTATATAAGAGATAGCAGATTTCACATTTGGTAAAATGAGCTCATATAAAATTCAGCTGTGTCTCTTTGATTAAGTTATTTTGACCTTCAAGATGTTCAGGCAGGCCCATCTTTGGGAACTAGCTGGGTTTAGCATAGAGGAATGTAAATTATCAAATTATAACGGCGTACTTATTTTTCTTTCAAGGTTTCTGGATGCATGTTAAACTTTTAATTATCTGACATTTTATTTTAAGTCTTCTCCTGCTGTCTTCGAAAGCAAAGAGAAGATGCAAGATACCTTAATCCTTACAGAAAATCAATCCACCCCTTCCATTAAATTTTGTTGGGTATTAAAATTCTAACTTCACCAGGTGACTGAATGGGATTATTCTTGGAGTGAAATGATGAAACTCAGCTCACTCATATCTCTGTAACGTTTGAGCTAAATGAGAGAATGTAAGACAACGCATATCGGCTATAACTGCTATTCCTTTGGGAGAAATTTTTTCCAAGAATATCACCAAGGTAGCTCAAAACAGTGGGAAAAAAACATTAGCTTGACTGAGCAATCCCACATACAACTTTGTTTTAAAACACCGAGAAATGAGCGCAAAATGAACACTAGACCTAAATGTAAAACACAAAACCATACAACTTCTGGAAGAAAACAGGAGGGAAAAAAACAGTCTTTGAGACCTTAGGTTGTGCAAAATTTCTTAGACAGAATACCAAAAGCATGATGTATAACGGAACAAATCGGTAAATGGACATCATTAAAGAGTTTTTACAGTTGGCTTTTTGAAGGACATTGTTAAGAAAATGAAAAGACAAGGCACAAGAATCAAAAAGAAAAAAAAGACAAGGCAGAGAGTGGGAGAAAATCTATGCAATACTGATAAAATGATGGCATTGTTTCTCATCAGAAACAAAGCTGGGCAGAGGATTTGAAAGTGCTGGGGAATAAAAGAGGGGGGGAAAAACACAAACCTCTGTCATCCTCACATAAACACAACCTGAGCAAACTTCTCACCCGTCGACCTGAACTACAAAAACACTAAAGGAGTTTCTTCAGGCTCAGGGGAGTTGATCCCTGTGGAAAATCAGGCACTGGAAATTGTAAACATGTGGATAAATATAAAAAAATATTTTATTCTTTTCTTAATTTCTTTAAGAGAAAATTGACTGTTGTAAAGCAAAAATAATAGCAGTGCACTGTGAGAGTTAAATCATAGTAAAATAAAGATGATTGAGTAAACAAGTAAGTAAATAAGAAGTAAATGATGACAGGTCAACGCTCAGAAGTGAGGTAAATGGCAGTATACTGCGAGGTGGTGGTAACTCACAAGAGGTCAGGGTCAGGTAATCATGCATGTTGTGGTCCTGTCACCAAATGAAAGAGGAAGAAAGAAAGGAAGAAAGGAAGAAAGGAAGAAAGAAAGAAAGAAAGAAAGAAAGAAAGAAAGAAAGAAAGAAAGAAGAAAGAAGAAAGAAAGAAAGAAAGGAAGGAAGGAAGGAAGGAAGAAAGAAAGAAAGAAGAAAGAAGAAAGAAAGAAGAAAAGAAAGAAGAATGAAAGAAAGAAAAGAAGAAAAGAAAGAAGAAAGAAAGAAAAGAAAGAAAGAAAGAAGAAAGAAAGAAAGACAAAGAAGGAAGGAAAGAAAGAAAGAAGAAAGAAAGAGAAAGAAAGAAGGAAAGGAAAGAAAGAAAAAGAAAGAAAGAGAAAGAAAGAAGGAAAGGAAAGAGAGAGAAAGAAAGAAAGAAGAAAGAAAGAAGAAAAGAAAGAAGAAAGAAAGAAGAAAGAAAGAAGAAAAGAAAGAAGAAAGAAAGAAAGAAGAAAGAAAGAAAGAAGAAAGAAAGAAGAAAAGAAAGAGAGAAAGAAGGAAAGAAAGAAAGAAAGAAAGAAAGAAAGAAAGAAAGAAAGAAAGAAAGAAAGAAAGAAAGAAAGAAAGAAAGAAGAAAGAAAGAAAGAAAGAAGGAAAGGAAAGAAAGAAAGAAGGAAAGGAAAGGAAGAAAGAAAGAAAAGAAAGAAAGAAAGAAAGAAAGAAAGAAAGAAAGAAAGAAAGAAAGAAAGAAAGAAAGAAAAAGAAAGAAAGAAAGAAAGAGGAAAGAGAAAGAAAGAAAGGGAAAGAAAGGAAGAAGAAAGGGAGGGAGGGAGGAAGGAAGGAAAGGAGAGGAAGGGAGAGAAAAAACAACAAAGAGAAAGAAAAAAAGAAAGAAAAGGGAAAAAAGGAATAGAAAAAAAAAGGAACTACAAAATTTTAAAGCAAATAAAGTACAGCCAACAATCCAATAGAGGAGATAAAACAGAAGACCAGAAATACGTGTTTAATCCAAATGTAGCCCACTAGCCCGTTCACGTCTAACTATTCTTAGAATTAGAAATATTTCACAGAACTGAAATTTATACTTGGCTCATCAAAACATATTGATTAATTGGCGATCTGTTAGCCACGACGTCTTTAAAATCCTCTGAATATTCTGAGGTCCAAAAGATAACGTCTTGCTACCTCTTTCTGAAATGCAAGTTCTGAAAGATGCAAGCAGAAGTCCAAGTTTATCCTTCATGTCTTAGGAAATGAAAGTGACTAGGTGAACAAGCAAACCTTCCAAAGACCTGTTATTGATACATCTCAGTGAAACATATCTCATCAAGGTTTCACCCTCCTCCCATCTATTTTAGGGGGAAAAAGTAAGGTTTTGATTATTTCTCCTTAAGTTGCTCTTTGGGAAGTCACCAGCATCTTATTCCCAGAAAATGGATAAAATATATCCAGCTCGGTATTTTTTTCTAAATAAATTGAATTGTGGCTTATTTGAGTTACAACATTTTTGAAGGAAAAAAGACAAATACACTGTAGCTACAAAACTAGTTTTTTAAAAGACTGGAGGCAAATAGCCTCAGAATAGCCCTGAACATTCCTTTGATGATACATTCCCCAGGAAAAATTTTTAAAAGTAAATAATTGTATATGTATTTGGTTAGTGCAAAAGCTGATTGTCTTTTCAGACAACCTTCTTGATGTGGTTGGAAATTGGAACAAGTTTGGAAAGCAACTGGACATTTTATAGCTTGGATATTTCCTCCTTTGCTTTCTGCTTTCAGAAATGGGATACTTCGTGATAGAGAGAACAGAGGCATGAAATTCAGCCGGGAATAAATACCATAAACTACAGGTAGCCTGTACCCTTCTCAACGACATCCCTTCACATGTGCTCTGCATTTCCTTCCCTGGCTCTTCCAACCCAGGTTCCTTTGCAAGCCATAATAGAGGACAACCAAGAAACAGTTTCACAGCACTTCTGAAGACGCCAGGGAGAAGCAGATTGCATCGACTCACTACTGCAGTTTGATATTTGACTGAACCTGGAAAATTACTTTGCGTTGCCGGTGCTTTTACTGTTTTGTTTTGGTACAAAAATTACCTCTTCCCAAACGAGGCAGGAGGAGAGGAAAGAAAAGGGTATCCTACTAACGTAGTATTACTACGTTAAACCACCAGCGGAAGAGAGGTCTACAGTGCTCGTGGGGAAGTGGAAATTGCACCCAGTGCGGCTGATGGGATTGCAGCCCAGAAAGCTCCACATACCGTCCCCTTCTAGCACCAAACAAGAACCCACGGAAAATGTTCCACTTCGGCAAGAGGAGAGTCCGTTTTGGGGATTGAAGGGGCCAGGGCCTTGTCCAGTTTTTGGTGCTACAACCAAAATGTACCGCAGGTATCTCTTTTCTATGTCGGCAAGGCCTTTCTTTCTAGTATTAGGGCAGCTTTAACGGAGCCATGAAGCTTTCCAGGATTTCTCTGTCTCACAGGCACTTCACCGAGAGTAAGAGGGATGGACTCAGCACCCCTCACAGCCTCGGCGCGCGTCTGCCCCTCCACGGACCCACCAGATCCATCTCTTCCCATCTTCTCACACCTTCCCCTCCTTGGGTCATTTAAGAAGAAAGTAGCAGGATTTGGTTATCATCCATCCAAATGTACCCAGGGGAATGAGAACATATCATTATTTAAAATAGTTCCGTGGAGCTGTCTTCCTCACGCTGCATTTTTAAATTACTCGGATAACACTGGGGAGGGCAGGAAAAGGGGGCTGCTAATTGACAGACATCATGGTTCAGTTACGCGAGAGGAGTAGAGACCCCTGGTGCAACTTCGCACTTAGAGCTAGGGATGCTGTACTCTACACTTGACATTTTGGCAAATGGGTCGATCACACGCCGTGTTCTTAGCCACAATGAAACAAAATGGAAAAAAAAAAAAACCTACTTGCAAAACACTAAAATAATAATATAATAACAACTACCTTTTTTGTTTGCTGCTTTATTCCGGAAAGTGAACCAACTCTACATAGATTTGCTCTATTTCTCCAATACTCCCCCTAATTTAAAGAGGGTTAAACAGAGTCTTCAACAGCTTATTAAAGCAAATGACCCAACCAGGCCAGCCTGGACTGGCCTCTCGGTCTGTCTGATTCCAAAGCCTGTGCTGAAACTGAAGTTTAATGCAGAACTCAAGTCACCTTGATGAATCCTTACTCTTTTGAGAGGCTAACAGCCTGTTTAGATTAGGACAAAGTATCGAATGTCGCAAGATAGAATTTCCATTTTACCCATGAAAAAACCAAAGGATTTTTTTAACTTAGGGTATTTCCCACCTTAATTGCATCTGATTTTGATTGCGTCTTCATTCTGTCTCCACTTTGTGTAAATACACCCATCCTGCACTGCAATGAAATCTCATTAATTCAGACCCAGCTTGTTTGGAATTTGCGATAATTTGACTGAGACAGGCTGGGCTTACATTAACTTTTCTGTTATCTAAGAAGAAAGAATTTTTGAAGAAAGTGAATTCTATTAAAATGATTTCCTGGAGTTTAATCTACCTAAGAAAATACAGCAATTCTCCAGAACCTGGTGGTGACAATTTGCATATAAATGATTCATTTTCAAATATCTCTTATGAAGTGATCAAAGACAGCCCACAAAACTTGACAGCACTCAAACCTTATTTCAAGTTACCCTACATGGTTCAAAGAACTTACAAAAATAAAAATTTAAGAGCCCACCTATCATAATACAAGCTGTCCACTCTCCCAGTTATGTTCAAGTGGTGAGAGTTTTACAAATTTGCTTATTTTACATGTTCTTTTCCCAGTTCATGTTTTGTGATGTCTTTGGGGTTGGTGTGCCTGTAGACCTTGAAGGAGCTGTACCTTGTTCGATGAATTTTGTTTGTTTTCATTTGTTTTAACCTGAGCTTCGGACTGAGAAACAGAGATGATAATCGGGGCTCTGCCTTTATACAGTTGGAGTTTGGGCAAACCATTCTGTCTTTGAACCTATTTCCAGCAAAAATAGACAAAATATCCAACTTACAGGAAAAGTCGATGATGTAAAGCAAAGGAAAGCATCTAACATTGTGCCTGGTGCAGAGTAACAGCATAATAAATGAGCCTTTACTTCTCTCTATCCTGTCCTTACACACCTACCGCCCACTCTGGGCATCTATGTGAAGTAAAGGTGGTTTCAAAAGTGACCGCAGAGGGACGTCCCTGGTGGTTCCAGGGGTTATAACTTCACCTCCCAATGCAGGGGGTGTGGGTTCGAACCCTGGTTGGGGAGCTAAGATCCCACAGGCCTTGTGGCCAAAAAACCAAAACATAAAACACAGAAGCACTATTGTAACAAATTCAATAGATGACTTTAAAAAAGGGTCCACATCCAAAAAACTTAAAAAAAAAATAGTGACCTCGGAGATGAGCGCTAACAACCGTGCCCATCTGATTGCATGCCCACCTGTTTCCCCTCCCTCTCTGAATACCCCACCCTCACCCTCTCCCCATCCCAAACTGATTCTCTAGCAAAGACGTCGGAAGACTCAGAAGGATCCTAGAGTTTTAGACAAAGCACAAGTCATAGGCTCTAAGAAGGACATAACAACTGAAAAAGGATAGTAAAAGCATCGAGGAGTGCCCAATACAGCTGCCCTCACTGTTCTAAAGCTCAGGCTCCAGGTATCCCTGAAAAATGAAGAAGAGGAACCCCTTCAGGAAGAGAACAATTTCATTTATTGCCTGGGACTTTGCGCTGTGACCCAAACTGTGTCCTTCGCCTTGATGTTGGTCTGGTTATGATATGAACAGTCAGCGACACTCTTTGAACAAACACAGCCAAGGACCGCTTGGGGGGCAGCTGTTTTACGGAAATACTTGCAGTATCTGGCAAGGGTTCTCAAGGCCATTGTCCTCAGGATCTGTTTCATCGTCGCCAGAGTCATGACGAAGTTTGTGGATAACGTTGTAAACGTACAGTGGTATCTGTGCTTTGCACTGCGGGCTGCGCAGATCATAGCATCCACTGGGACGAAGTGAGTAGAGCATTTTTTCATGTCCATTTGCACGGAAATATGCAGCTGAAGCAAACACACTGCCCCTCCCTAGGACAACTGTGGCCAGTGGGAAGGAGAGAAGGGATAGCATACTAGCAGGGTACAGGGTTTCACTCACATTAAACCTTGCAATCACCATGGTAACCCTGCGGCAAGAAGCATCATCACCGTCATTTCTCCTCCTCATTATCATCACGTCATCCTTGATCTACAGACAGGATGCTGAAGAGTTTGAGGCAGTGAATGATTCACCTACATCCCAGAAGCCACAGGCTCTTTCCCCCATGAGGTATTGTGCAAACACCCTCAGTGCAAAGAAGGCAGCTTTGGCATTTGAATCTCC
Source organism: Hippopotamus amphibius kiboko (assembly GCF_030028045.1). Lineage (NCBI taxonomy): Eukaryota > Metazoa > Chordata > Mammalia > Artiodactyla > Hippopotamidae > Hippopotamus > Hippopotamus amphibius. Next base: position 61,638,674 of record NC_080202.1, read on the forward strand.
TTCTGCGGCTAATATATATATGTCTCTGAGTCTATTCGACCCTCTCTCATGACATCATTTTTTTTTTGAAAAATCAGAGGCTTGAGTGAGATAATACATGTACGAGGCGTAGAGCTGTGTCTGCTACGAAGTCGATACCCAGAGGAAGATCCTTTCCATTTATGCCTCCTCCCACCAGCTGTCTTCTCTCTTTCGGCTGACAGAAGAATCGGGAAAGAAATAAGAACTGACAGCACACCGTAGTACTGCTGCCAACTCTAGAAGTTTGGAGGACCAGTCTTCCTCTTTAAAACACTCAAGGAAAGAAAGAAAAGAGACTGTATAAACAGCTCTGATTTTCCTGTCTCTTGCTGCACTTCTGAACTTCACCACTCAAATAAAGCCCCGCCAGCCAGCAAAGTCTGAAACGGCTTTCTGATCTCTGATCCAGTACAAACATAGGAACTAAATTATATTTCCAACCAATCAATCCGGGTCCTCCGAAAAGGAAAAGCATTTTCCTGGACTGACAGATGAACCTGAATCAGAAGAGAATGCTTCACATTCACAGGTGGGCCAAGGAATTCACAAACCGCAAGATGGGGTGACAGTCGCTACCCCCACGTTAACCCCGACTCTGTTCTCAGGGAGGGAGAGAAACATAGAGTGCAAGGATTGTAGCGTCGTAATCTGAGGCGCCTTTCATAAAGGCCTGAGCACCTACAGAAACCTCTAAATAGAAACATCAGGATCTCAAGACATGTAATTCGTCATATCCATCTTTATCTGTAAAAGCCCTCTCTGGAGATCTGCTGTTAAATCAGCGTATTCACGTCACTTGGGAACTATGCATCTAACAAAATACCAGCAACACAGATTGATTTGGGAAAGATATTTGGCAGGAAATATAAATATCTCCAGAGTACCGTGTGGGGTTGGGGGTGGGGGGAAGGAGGATTCTCTTGGAATCTTCACTCGCTCAAATATCTGGCACGTATAGAATTTTCCAACTTGGCCGTCTACAGAGGAACTAAATCAGTAGGACCACTAGGACCAAAAGCACATGCGGCTTAGCTCTTTCTTCACGTTGCAAAAAACAAAACGTTACATAATGATTGAAGTAAAATCTGGAAGTATAAATAATCAGAGCCAAGACAAAATAAAATAACCTGTGATTCCCTTAACGTTGAGATGACAACTATTAACCTCTTGGTGCCTATCTTTCCAGATCGTTTTATATGCATAAATATCTAGGTTTTGTTGTTCATTGCTCTAGGTCGCTGTATTTGTGTTACAAAAATGGAATCATAATATAGGAACTTCTCTTCTTACACCAGCAGCCCAAGACTATTATAGAAAAGTTACAAAATTTAGGTAAACAAAAAGGAAAATGTCTTAAATGATCTAGTTCTCCAATACTTGGTATCTCTTTCTCCTGATACTTTCAGTGCACTTTTATACATTGAATAGGAATATTTTTACAAATGTCACGGTTTGTATAGAAGACAGCCTGTTAACCCGATTTCCTCATTAACCCTGAACATTTTCCATGTCAAAAAATGTGGGTGTGCATCTTTGCTGATACTAGTCTCCTGTCTATCCTTGAACATTCTTTGTATTCCTAGAAAAGGAATTCTGGGTTCAAAAGGCATACAATTTATCCTCTCCAAAGCACGGCAGGCGACTAGCCATCTCTTCATAGCCTAGCCAATGTTGAACCTCATTGTTCATTTTTATCTTGGTCAGTTTCATGGAAGAAAAATGCTATGTTTAGTGTTTATTAAATCAAATTCACCTTGAAAAATGCCTGTGGTCACATGTTTAACAAATACTTTCAGAACTTGACTGTGTGCCAGGAGCTGTTATAGGTACTTAATAACTATTAAGTTAATTCTCTTAACAACCCCATAAGATAGATGCTATTATTATCACTCCCATTTCATAGATGGGAAAACTGAGGCATGAAGAGATGACTTAACTTCGCCAGGAGCAAGAGAGCTGGAAGTGGATGTCAGAATTCAGACCGGGCCACTGGGCTGTGAAATCCACCTCCACATTTGGCACTCGGGCCTTCTCCACGTCCCTTCCTACCAGCAAGGTTCCCTCACAGACTGGCTTCTCTTAGCACCAGCAAAGCACTTTCTAAATACTCCCAGCAGATTTTCCCTTATATGATAACATCCCATGGCTGTAAGGCTGCAAGGGGGGCTTGGAAAATAAACAGCAAAAAGGATTCGGATGACTCTGATTGGCTGACAAAAGGATGACTCACCCCCCTGGGACTTGGCTCGCAGCCGGCGTGGCAGTAAAATGCAGTGTCCTGTTTGCAAACAAGAAGTAGGGCGGGTGGTAGCAACAGCTGTCGAGGGAGCAGCTCACGGTGTCTGCCACTCAGGACCGTGCGCCCCGTGTCAGCAGTTGCAAGTGGGGGTCTTCTGCGACCCGGACCACAGCGGTAGGAACCGCACACCGTGATGCCACACATCAGTGGGGTCTCTGATCAAAGTAAGGGAGTTCCCTGTTCAAGAGAAACAGATCAGGGTTCTGGTTCCAGTCTCAGGACTCATGAAAGGGAGACGTGCCTCTCAGTATAAGCCAGTTCCATTCTGCGTGTGCAAACATCTCTGAGTGAAGGAACGGGACTCTCACAGGGTGTGGAGAGCCTGGGAAAGGGCAGACCAAGAAGCGCATCGCACAAGGGCTGCGGCAGCCCGCGGTACAGGTATCACAAGTGGGGCACTACACCCACTCCTCAGGTACGCAAGGTTAAAGATGCAACCAAGAACCAGGATGTATGTCAACAGCTCACGGGTGACAGTCAAAAGCTTTAAGCTGAGAAATCCAAACTGGCCAGAGCACGAGACACAGGACAAAGTTTGGGATCCTTGTTGAATGGGAAGAAAGAGAAGGAAGAGAAACCAGTGCAGGGACAGCATCTCAAGTTCAAAACCTGGTACATCAACGCGGTCACGCACACCTGGAGCTTCGTGCCTCTGGCCCCAGCCTGCCAAGGCTGCCCGCGTGGGCTCCTTTGGAGAGCAGACCGGGGCTGTGAGAAGAGCCTTGTCTCTGGTGACTCTTCACCATTCGTACGCAGTGGCCTCTGCACATATTTCCTTGCTGAGGCTTCTGTGGGTTAAAAAGCTGGGTGATTTATCCAGATGACTCAGCTTTTTAAAGCTGGGAGCTGGAAATCACTCCCGTGCTCTTTCCATCTGCACCCTCGCCAGCTCAGTCCTATAGGAAACCTAATCACACAAACTCCTTTTGTTATGCAAGTTTCAGTTCCCTGTTCAAAGCCCTCCAAAGTTTTCTGCCTTTTTCACCAGCATGAAATTAGAGCCAAAGAGATGGATGAAGGGAGGTGGGTGCCCTTGCTCCAGGCATAGGTTATTAAAGCTGAGAAGTAAATGAAGAAATCAGGAAAGGGGCAGGATCTCTGGTCCCTGAGTCAGGACTCAGTGAAGACCTCAAAAAGGGCCTCACAGGCGCACACGCCCGCACACGCCGACACACGTGCACTTGCGCAGGGACGCTCCCTTTCTGAGCGTCACCCGCCCTCCCATACTTCACTCCTAACCTTTAAAGGATCAAAATGTGTTTCTTATTGGAAAATGTAAAAAAAATAAATAAATCCATAGAAATGTCCCCCATGATTGAAAACAGAAGCTGGCCATTAAGACCTTCTCACTGGAAAAAAGAAAAAAAAAAAAAAAAAAACCAATGGAAAGTCAAATGAAATGGACACCACCAGTGCATTTTATCAAATGCATGTCTAGAAACCACACCCAACACATTTTATCAAAGGAATGACAGACCCGCTGGACTGTTAATTACCCACAGGTTTCTCTTCTCAATTTACGCTCCTCGAGGGATGAGGGCTGAACAAGGAAGACGCCAGCGACAGAGAACGTGCTGGGGAAGAAGGGGCTTCTCTGGGACTCGGAAATCCACGCACTCCCATGTCTCATCTCCAAGTCACCATCTTCCAGCTGAGCCAGAAACCACACGCCTGCCTGGAGTATGGCTGGTGTTTACTGGCAGGTGACCTTCCAACAATCAGAACAACCTGACAGCATCTGCCCTGCACTTGGGTTTTTTGTCTGTTTGTTTGTTTCGTTGCTTTGTCACCAGTGTTTTTTGTTTGTTTGTTTGTGTTTAAATATCAGGGAGAAAAAGAAGTCATGAAAATCCAGGTTAGTCTCATGGTAGACACACGCAGCTTACTTTTTACTTTATTCTGCCTCTACTGCTTGAATACAGACCTTGATTTCAAAGAATCCCATAGGAAGTATTCATAAGGTCACTGACTCTCTCTCTCTCTCTGTCTCTCTCTCTTTCCTCAATGCCTAGAGCTAAGCAGAATTTGAAACTCAAGACGAAATGGCAATGGAATTTTGAGGACATTTCTTTTTCATTGACAATGATATGGGACTATTTCTCACTGTACTTTTGCCAGCAGGAACTGGCTGTGAATTTGGGGAAGGATATGGCTGAGAGCCGACAAAAGAGAAGAATATTTATGCCTGTGGGTGAGTGTGCGTGGGGGGGGGGGGGGGGCAGGGCGGGGACAGGGAGAAAGCGATAGAAAATTGTTCTCGCTCCCGGGATCAGTCCTTACTGTCCATTTAAATGACAGCGTCTAACAGAAGGTATTTAGCCAAAGGGAGACGGGGTTCCTTCTGCAAAGGCCATCATCCAGGATGCTCCCAGTGATTCTGGAATCACGGGCCGTAACTGGTTTGGGGCAAATGCAATGTGAGAAAGTCTTTGAGAATACCTGGTGATGGCAATCCGAAGAAAGGGTGAAATGTACATTTTTATACAAAACCACAGCACAGTTCATGTTTTCTCCTTCGGGGGAGAGGAAGAGATTCACCTAACCCTCCGGGTGCCTCGGTCCTGAGGCTGGGAGGCCGTGTCGCATCTTTCCTCCTTTCACACAGACCCAGGAAGTTTCCGTCCACCTCTCCTGCGCCTGCCTTTCCCCTGGGCGGGGGAGGAGGCTGCCCCATGGGTCAGCCCTGTCCCAGCTGCTTCATCAGGCCCGGAGCCGGGCTTGGGTGGATGCAACGGGGGGAGAGTGGCCGGCAACACAGCGGAACTTTGTGTCAACACCGTCCTGCACTGATGTGAATGAAATATAAATATTGCACAACAAGCCATTAAAAAAAATCTTGCAAATATTACACTCCCGCGTGATGGGTGGTTGAGTGGAAGGAGTGACCTTCCGTCTCATCCCAGCAGAAGTTAATAGCAGCCCAGGAGCTGCAAAACCAACTTCAGAAACACTTAATGTTTAGATCCACTTAGTGGTTGGAAAAAACAACTTTTAAAAAAATGTTTAAGAGCTGCTCTAGCGAGTGGAAACAGCGATTCCTTGTAAACAAACCTAACACGAAGATAGGTCTCGGTGGTGGAAAACCTAACTTCATAAAGTCAGATTTCCGAGAGTTTTTTTCAGCTCCTCGGAGACTACAAAAGCAACCACATTCTGTCAGTTGATGCACCAAATAAACAAATGTGAGTGCGAGAGTTTCCATGTCGTGTGTCAACTGCATGTGTGCCTGATAAAAGGCATACACACTCGGGTACCTGCTCACGGTGGAGAAAACCGTGCAGAAGATCAGTTATGAAGGAAAGCAAGCGTGCTTTCATCTCCATGAGCTGCTCCTTAAGGGACTTGGGTGACAGTGTCAAATGCGATGTGAGCACTTGCAGGCTGTTTCCAGACGCAGCTCTCTCTTTCCAGCTACCATCGTGGCACTAATTAAGTGTGTCCGTTCTGAAGTGCTGGGTCCGACTCTTCATTGAAAATGCAGACCATCACGCAGCTAGCCAGGGCGCTGCCAGAGAGGCAGGCCAGAGCCCCTTCAAAAACCATATCCCCATCCTCAGTGTCGGCCCTATTTCTCTGCAGAATGGAAACAACTCAGGCTTATTCAATGGATGGCGCCGTGAGCGCCTCACTGGAAATCTCACTGGAAACCTACAACTAGAAATTAATATGATTCCACTTTGCTAAAGAACTACTATTTAAGGGCAAATATGCATCAGTATCTTGTAGCAGGAACTTCTTGTTCTTCTTGCGTACTAGCTCCACTTCTTTCCTGCGGAGTAAACTTGAGCAGTTTACTTAACCAGGCTGTGCCTCAGTTTCCCTATCTGTAAAATGCAATAATTATCCCCACTTCAAAGTGTTCATATAAATAACAAACAAGACACATGAATGTGAAAAGCATTTGGCCCCGTGGTTGACGGATAATAAGTGTTTGATAAAAGGAGGATGTTTGTTTCCTATGAATTTAGTTACGCCGTGGTTTTTAGTAGCTAAGCTCAACTCTCAAAGAATATGAGTATTTTGCTGGAAAAAGGTCCCTGTTTAGGAGGGAGCTGGGGAGAAGTCAGCCTTGAGTTCTCCAGACAAGTGGTCTCCGTGTGGTGAATCCTTCTGTGTGTTGGGGAAGTTGATCTTTAAGGGGTGCGGGGGAAAAATGTTAGAATTGCTATTCTTTTATCTATCTCAGCTTTGAGTTTCCGTTCTGCATGTGATTTATAATGTATTAAAAATGTTCACATAGTATCACATGTATATAATAAATAAATGAATAAATTAATTAATTAATTTAATAATTATTGGGTCCTTTTTCTTTGCTGGCAGCAAAATGTCTGGAGACAAGAGGCATCAAAATCTCAGCCACGTGTAAGTGTTGGGGGATGGACCTAGAACTCATAGAAAGAAGCAAGGTCAAAACAGACTCACTGGATATCCAAAGACACCGTCATGTCCTGACCCTGGAGCCAGGGACCCCAGGTTCCAGGTCAGCAAAGTGATGCCTCCAGGCCCCCAACGGCAGAGGTGTCCTGAATCCCGTACCACAGCTGTTTTTCATGACCTCATTCTGCCCTTCATCCTATAACTGGTTTATAAACCAATTCAAGCAAGACAGTGACTCTCAAATGTGCTCTCACATCACAATCACCTCACAGGCTGGTCTAATCATTGTTGGGTCCTTCTCCAGGATTTCCGACTCCGCCCAGGCAGGCTGGGGACCAAGAACTCGCATGTCTGAGTTGCAGGGGACGCTGTGATGCTGCGTCTAGGGTCCGTGAATCCTGCCACCACAGTCACCAGCTTCCAGTCCGGAGCTAACTTCCTATCAATGGCCATAGATCTTTGAAATGTAAATCATTCTGCTTTAATTATGCCAGACTAAAGAAAACTGTGGGAGTGGGCAAAGTCTATTTCTGATGAGAAAGAGAGAGGAAAGAAGAAAAGAAATTCATAAGTACTGCATGTGTACTGTGGATGGAGGACCCCATGCTTGGAGATGCAGCTGTGAACGATAAACGTGGATGCAAGTAAGTCCATCATATAAGATGTGGTGATGATAAATGCTAGGCAGAAGGATAAAGAAGGAAAGGAGAGTAGGGAGGGGGGCATTTCGACTGGATTCTGCGGTCAGGGATGGCCTCGCTAAGAAGATGCAGTAAGGCATGCAGGAAGGAGGGAGTCATCTCTGGATCCTGGGGTGAAGAGTATTCCAGGCAGAAGAAACAGGTGCAAAGGTCCTGGGGCAGGGGCTCACCTCGTGTGCTTGAGGAAGAGTCAGGAGGCAGCTGTGGCCACAGGAGGGTCAACGGAAGATGCTTGATTTTTCTGCCAGTGCTTCAAGCCGACACACCAATGGGAAGTTAGCCGCGGGGCAGTGCTGGGCGCTACAGAGAAGTCCACGGAGTCAGACAGATGCGGGCTCACATCTGTCACGTACGACCTGCACAGGCCCACTTTACTTCTCTTTCCCCATCTGTCAGGTGGGGAGAAGAACTCCCACTCTGAACTGCTGTCAGGGGACCTCCATGTAATGTACACAAGGTCAGAGTACGGGGTGGAATCACAGGGCTATGGGAGCAGGAGGTAGGGAGACCACCGGCAGCTTGAAAGTCACTGTGGGATCTCTGGCTTTTACTCTAAGAAGAGAAACCACAGAGAACATCACGATCTCACTCGTGCGTTAACAGGGTCCCCCCAGTCCCTGGGTTGAGACTAGACTCCAAGGCCACGAAGAGAGGAGTCAGAGGCTGCTGCAGTAGCGCAGGGAAGAGATGACGGAGGCCTGGACTAGGTGTCCTGATGGAGGTGGCAGGCCAGCTGCTCCTGAACAGATATAACAGCAGGACCTGTCTGCGTGGGGCGCGAGGAGGAGGGGGCGGAGCAAGGGGAAGCCTTGGGTTGCCGTGCCCTGGGGTGAGCTGAGACGCGCGCGGGGCCTGGCGTGCACCACGGACCAACACCCCTGAAATGAATAAACCCCAGGCTTTGTTTGGTTTTTTTTTCTGGCTGCGCCACACAGCCTGTGGGATCTTAGTTCCCTGACCAGGGATCGAACCCGCGCCCCCTGCGTTGGAAGCTCGGTGTCTCAGCCGCTGGACCGCCAGGGACGTCCCTCCCAGTTTTAAAGATAAAGAATCTGGAGCTCAGAGAAGTCAACGCACTGACTCGAAGGTATACCACGCGTCGCGGCAGCGTTGGGGTGGAAAACCAGGCGCGCCTGGCCCACAGGCCCGTAATTCTCTGTAGAGCCATCCGTGATGTTCCCAAGGAAGTGAACCGGAGCGGAGGGCGAGACAAACAGCTCTCTGGTTTCCATTCTGAGCATATCATGGCTCCTCTTGCCCAGCCTGACGAGGCTCCTTCCAAAGGTCACAAACCAGGGACCCGCTGGCCTAATACGGCTTCCTGCCATGTTGTGTTTGGCCCTTGAAGCTTTAGAAAAACAACTCATGTTTGAATGTCTTTAGGCTGGGCTGGTCCTTTCCAGCTCGGCCACACACACACACACACACACATCCCACTCCCTCTTCCTTAAAGCGCTGCCCTTCAGATTTTACCTGCCTGGTCCCGGAAGATGCTTGATTTTTCTGCCACTGATTCAAACCGACACACCAATGGGAAGTTAGCCGCGGGGCAGTGCCAGGCACCAGAGAGAAGTCCATGGAGTCAGACAGCTGTGGGTTCACACCCAGCCTTTTCATGTAGGATCTGCACAGGCCCAGTCACGTTACCTCTCCTCCCCCATCTGTCAAATGGGGAGAAGAACCCCCACTCTGAACTACTGTCATGGGACCGCCACGTAATGTACATACGCGTGGTAAGTGCCGGACCCACGGCCACGATTACGCGGCAGGTGCTGGCATGCTTTTCCTGTAAAGAGCCAGGTGGGTTAATATTTTAGGCTTTGCAGGACACCCAGTCTCTGTCCCAGATACTGAGCTCTGCCATGGCAGCAGGAGAGCAGCCTTAGAGAGTGTGTAAATGAACACACAGCATTGATAAAGTCTCAATAAATTTGTATTGATAAACAGAGCTGGAGGCCAGACTGGCCATCAGGCTGTCCTTTGGCATGCGCTCTTCTCTGTGACAGAGCGGTTTCTAGGTTACCCTCAAAGCATCCTCCCCCCATTCTGCTCTAGTTCGTCCCCTCCGTGCCTTCCAAATAAAAAGTGTTCAGTTATGGAGCAAAGACTATTTCATATGCTTTTAATCCAACCTGTAAGGTGACATCCACAGTGATACTAGAGGCTGCTCTATTGTCCCGTCAGAAACGCAGAAGCAGCTTCTTCCGTGGCCTCATTTCAAGGAACGTCAGGCAGGGCCGGTGGGAGTGACTCTCCCTGGGAGCGAGCATCCCCAGCGAGGCCGGGTTTTCCTTGGTCAAAAGTCTTGTGTGTGTAGGTTGGACAGTGCTCCTCCCTGGGCTTCTGGAATCCTGGGAGGCCCCGCTGCTGCCCAGCAAGTTCAAGGACACAGAGAGATGGGTTAAGGTGCCCTGAGTGAAGTCGGCCTCGTTCTCCATCTGGCCCCGGAGGGAGCAGGGAGGCTTCCACGCCCTTGGCATCCAGCGTCCCGAGCAGCTCTGCAGCCACGTTTCCCAGCCTTTGACCTAATCGGGGCTTTGATTTGCAGGCCTTGAGGGAGAACCGGCGGGGTTGTTCCCACTGGGTTATTTTGGGAGCTGGCATGAGAGGGGAGACGTGAGTTCACCGCCCGCACCGCAGGGCCGTGTGGGCCGGGCCTCTGCGTCAGCCCTGCAGCCCACTGAGGTCACTTCCTCTGCCAAACGTCCGGCTCAGGCAGCACCAGAAGCTCGGGGGCCCGGGGCAGACACGGAGGAAGCTGATGTCTTCATCTTCCTCCAGAAACGACCTTTTCCCCCTACTTTACCCACATTCATCTCAAAGGATCTGAAATGAAATTTCAAAAATGTGCATGTTTTGGAGGAGAATAACATGGAAGCCAAATTAACAGACGAAATGGAGGAATCAAACCTACTGAAATACTCAATGAGTCTCTCTACCTCTTTCTTCTTCTTCTTTTCTTTTTTAAGCCAGACATTAGCAGAGTTTGCTTTTTTTTTTTAATTAACTTATTATTCATTGTTTTGGCCGCGTTGGGTTTGTTGCAGAGTTTGCGTCTTATCGCAAAGCACAGGCTCCGCTCAGCAAACCTCCCCCAGCCTGTGCGTAAATCACCCCGCTTATGTGGTGTTGGGCACAGGGGTGAATCAGCATGGCATCTCCTGCAACACCGCTCAGAACAGTCACAGGAGCCGCCACCAAATGCTCCTGTCCAGGGCCGGCTTCCCCAGCAGGTGAGCCGGGTCCCTGCACTGGGTCCCATGCTGAGAAGCACCCTGTCCTTGGTTTAATGCTCTGTTGCCACCGTCTTGAAATTCCTAATACTTTCTGAACACAGGGACCCACACTTTCATCTTGCACTGGGCCCAGCAAGTTATGCAGCCAGTCCGTTCTTCTTCCCCTAAAACAGTATTTCTTATCCTTTTTTTTTTCTTCATTTTTGCCCTCCCAAAGAGCCTTTTCAGACATTTTTAACCCCTCTTCTGTAAAAGAAGTTAAGTAATCTCCACTACCTCTTTCATCTGGAATACTGTTATGACTTCCCTAAAACATAGGCAGAGGCAACAAAAGTAGAAATAAAACAGTTACACTGAAATAGTTTTAGCAAAGGTTTACTGGGGGAGCACGACCATCGCCGACCTTGGCAGGGGAGCTGGCAGTCCAGGTGAGGGAAGAAAACAGACAGAGGAAGAAAACACAGGAACAGGTGCTCAGGTGGGCGTGACCTTAGTGAAAGCGGCTGTGAACCGTCACTCCTGCAGGCTGCTGCCAGGTGGGAGTGTGGCTCCAGTGTTACGAGATATTTTGATTTTTTTTTTCAAAAGAAGCCAAAAAACTAGATTTTTATGTCCACTTATGCCAACGTGTAGATGTGGACAGCTGACCCTACTGGTGGCCTCCGCGATTCCTGCTGCCTTGTGTTCACAGGTTTGTGCGATGCCCTCACCCTGCCTGTGGGCAGAACCTGTGACTTGCTTCTACCCAACAGAGTATGACAAAGGTGACCGTATTTTTCAGATGTAATTAAAGTCCCAAACCAGTTGATTTTGAGTTGATTGAAAAGTGGATGGCGCGGGTGGGCCTGGCTTAATCAGGTGGACAATCACTGAAATGCAGACTGGTCTCCTCTGAGATGAGAAGCTCCTCATGCACTTAACAAAGGCAGTGGCCACACTGGAGACACCTGCGGAAACAGGAGCTCAGGAACCTGGGTTCTAGGTCACACAGCTGCAGGGAAAGGAGCTCTGCCTACAAGCTGAATGAGCTCGGAAATGGCTTCTTCCCCACCGAAGCCTCCGGATGAGAACACAGCCTGGCCGACTGCTGGACTGCAGCCTGCTGAGACCGTAGGCAGAGGACTCTGCTGAGCTATACCTGGACTCCTGCACCCTGGGAACCGTGAGATGTTAAATTTGCACTGTTTGGTTATTTTTTTTTTTTGGCTGCATTGGGTCTTCATTGCTGCACACGGGCTTTCTCTAGTTGTGGTGAGCGGGGGCTACTCTTTGCTGCGGTGCACGGGCTTCTCAGGGTGGTGGCTTCTCTTGTTGCAGAGCACGGGCTCTAGGTGCATGGGCTTCAGTAGTTGCAGCATGCAGGCTCCGTAGTTGTGGCACACGGGCTTCGTTGCTCCACAGCATGCGGGATCTTCCCAAACCAGGGATGGAACCCGTGTCCCCTGCATTGGCAGGCGGATTCTTAACCACGGCACCATCAGGGACGTCCCTGCAGTGTCTTAAGCGTCTATGTGTATGGTAATTTGTTCGATGGCAATAAAAAATGAACACAATGGCTTATTCAAGTTTTCAAAAACACTTGGCAGGCCGCAGCAGCCTGAGGGGAACGTGTGGCTTATGGGCAGCCTTTGTGTGACACGTGCTTACAGAGTGCCCACAGCATGTGACAAATCACCTTAGGTCCTGGGGGTTGCGAGGTAAAAGATGCACACCTGGAGAAAGGTAATATCACAATTCAGCACACTGTGGTAACTGCCGAACCTGCAAGGCGAAAGGATGGGCCTCCTGGAGCAGCAGACTTCAGGACCTAATTGCACCCCGTGTAAAGTCAGGGGCTGCCACCTTACTGTCCGACCTTTCCTGATCCCTTTTTTCTGATCCTTTGGTGTCTTGGAAGAAAAGGTGTCTCCGCCTCCTTCCCTGTTTCCTCCTCATGGTTCCACCCACACTTTGCTTTTAAATCGTCTCATCAGTGATTCACAGTTGTCTTGAAAACAGATGAAAGTGTTACTTTGGAGCCTAAATGATATGGCAGCTGGGTTTATGCTTTTAAAAATCACCATGTATTTACATGCTCTTCCAATTTTGATCAATCATCCAATGTTAGAATTGTCCCAGATCAAAGAGACAACTGTGAGAGGACAGGTCCTCTGCGATAAGGCACCACATTCACTAAACTTACATGCAGCCAACAGGGACCACGGTGTCCAGACCCATGGAAAGGGGGACCGAGCTTGGACAGGAGGAGTTGGAACCAGCCATGCAAGCTTTCTGGGCCCCAATAACCTCACCTAATTACCTCTTACCTGATCTCAAACAAATGTATAATAAAACAAAAACCCAGCGGGCCTCCATGTTCCTACTTATGTCTCCCAAAATACCTTCCCAGCATGTCAGCCAGCGTGATACTCTTCAAACATACTTCCCATCCTAATAGTCCAGTGGCTTCCTATCATGCGTGAATCAAAATCCCAACTCCTACCAGGACTTACCTGAGCTGACCTCCTACCTTCTTTCCTTCTTCTCCCAAGGAGGTGTGAGTTACCAGAGCCTATGTGTAATTTAAAACATAATGGTTCTGTAACAATGTTCTCCCAGGTAACTACCAATCCCTTCTCAGAAGCCTGAAGATCTCCTGCCAGCATTCAGTAGATGTCCTGTGAGAACCCTTCCACACGTCGATGTATTTTTGGTGTGTTTGTGGGAGGAGGTGAGCTTCATGTCCTCCTGCTCTGCCGCCTTGATCACTCAGTATCAATCCCGACGACCACCGGTATGCACGGTACGCGCATGCGGGTGATTGAAATATGTAAAAGATTCCAGCTGCGGCCCTGAGCCCGCTCCTTTCTGTTCTTTGGGCCCCCTGGACCTTGCCACGATCCCACAGTGGGCCCTTAGTTTTCTGCTCAAGAAGTACGGCCAGTGGCCAATGTCACTGGGTGGGCACCTCAGCCACCCCGGTGGTTAAACAGCTGGATTGGAATATGACCCCTGATGGCAGGTGCGCTACTGGCACAAGATGCTCCACCAGGAGGTACCTAGTCACCCACCAAAGGATCAGAAAAAAATGATCAGAAAGGAATAAAAGCAAAGGCATAAGAAAAGCATCCTGAAGCCAAGAGCAGCTCTCTTTCAGTGTGGTGCAGTAAGACTTGCCCCGTCATCCGGCTTGGGAAACAGTAAATGGGAAATCTGGAAAATAAACACAAAGAACACACTTGCTCTGTGCACTACCAGGACCACATGAAGAACAGAGTCATTATGTATTCGAATATCATTGCTGGGAAGAACTCGGTGTGACCCAAAGTTCAATACTCAGACACATTGGTTCCAGGCGAGATTGCCTTTCATGGTGGTATATGCTTTCTCCTCGACTGCCTCGCTTCCAAAGGAAATCAGATCCTGCTTCTCTTGACCAGAATGGGATCTAATAAGGGCGTCCTCTTGATTATAGAGCTACGAGGATCAGCAGTTTCTCTCCTGCTCCTGAGAAACCACATAAAATGAAACAACAGAAACCTGCAAGTACGTCTCCAGCCAATCGCCCTGGCCCGGCACTGCACACACGACTGGAAGCAGGTTTCTAGAGGAAGGAGAGGGACCAGGCAAAGGGATGTGATGTCAGTGTCATCCTCACTTTCCTTCATGTCGTCTCTCCCGAGCCTGGCTGGGTGCAGACGGGCTCACACACCACCTTATCCACTCGGCCAGAGGCTCCCACACTTCTCCAGGGACGTGAGCCCGGGGATCAAAGTAAGTCAAATTTCTCAGACCCCGAGTTGGATGGCCAGCTAGACTCCTGTGTTTTCCAAGTCCCCAGGCGCTACCCTGAGCCTCCTTCCTCGATCAGATGTCTACCCCGTGTGCCAAAGGGATAAGCTGGGTCCCTTTGAAGGTTTCCCAACTCACCGAACTCCCCAAGCCTTTCCTAGGTCATGCCATGGGGCTTAGCTCCTGCCTGGGGTCTGTCCTAATCAAGTCAAACACCCCTATTTGCCTGATGGGACGGAGGGTCCCAGTCCACCCCTGAAGCTTACAGCTGGGGCCTCTGGCATGACCTGCACTGGTCGATCCCCCGACCTGAAATCAAGCCTTCACAGAAGGCCCTCTTTCCCACAGCAGCACCTGCTACCCGCCCAGACCCCTCACCACTGTGCTCCGTCACCCGAGTGGGCTTTCTGGGTGACTCGCTGGCTTGTAACGCAGATGCTTTGTCCTTGGAAGCTCGACCTTGGACTGCCCAGCTGCCAGGCCGGGATCAATCTATCCAGCAAGCCCTCAGTGCTGGCGGGTCTGCCCTTTCTCAGTTAATAGGACCTGGTCCTTTCAGCTTGGCCTCCACTCCAGTCCCTTGCCTCTAAAATCCCAAAGTATACTGTCTCCCAGTCCCTTTTAACGGGATCCTTAGATACGCAGTCTAATTGGGCTGACAAAATACACCTTGAGGATTTTTACCAATCGGGAGAGCCCAAAATTGCTTGTGATCTTAGACTGACAACCTGATACCTGAAAACCCAAATGGAAGACATGCCCTTCCTTCGGAGTGTAATTGCACAGACCAAGCAGAATTGTTTACTTCTTGGTGGCTCAGATTTAAGTTTTTATTTGCTTCATCTTGTTACAATAAAATGTGACTTTTGAACGCTTTGCTTTCAAATACATTTATCTAGGAGGATTTTGCTCCATTATGTAAAATAAAACAAAAAGGATCATTTGGGGGGGAAATGTAACATAAGTCCATCATTTAGTAAGCTTTTCCAATTATATCTATTTGATTCTGACTTTCTGCCCAGATGTGAATGGAAAGTTTTTTTTTCCATTTAAAAAGCAAATATCTTTCATTGAAAATAGCACAAACCAAAAAGGTTTTCTTTCGGTCTAGCCGTATTTGCTGTCTTTATCTCGTAATGACCTTTCCACAACATATTTTTCTGTTTCTCTTTAGTGCCCAGTTTCTAAAAATAAAGTGGCTAGTGGATCTTTGGATGTAAGGGTAATATTTTGATTTCACTGGTACATACAATTAGGAAACACATTTCTGTTTATACTCTGAAAATCAGTTGAGAGTTGTAGATGAAGCCACGTTATGTCAGCACATTTTTTTTTTAAACCTGGAAAATGTAACAAAATCCAAAGCAGCTGTAGGAAGTAGAATATACACTCCATTTGTACTCAGCAGGAGGAGAGCTAACAGGAGGTAAGGGGATAGTTTCCACATGAAAAAGTTACAAAGAATTTAACCTGTAATGAAAACTCTGATAATCTCCAGGAATGAAAGACGCTTGGATGATGGGTTTGGGGTTTTTCATGAGTTCAAAGGATCTGGTTTTCCCTATAAATGCTACGCAGGAATCGGAGACGTCCATGTGGTCATTGTTATGTCTGATAGCCAACAAAAGTTCAGACCTCATCTTTAAGCCATTAAACGGTGACTGTGTGTGCATTTTCAGACCATGGATTAGACTTCCAGGCCTTTCTCTGCGGAGCAGAGAAAGCAGAAGCTCGTTACCCTACCGCTGTCGGCTCCAAGATAGGGATGCTCACATGTGACCATCAGTTTGAAGTTGGTTTTCATTAAGATTCGCTGGGTGACGATCCTGTAGACTAGAGCTCCTCCAACTCTGAGATGCACACAAAGAAACTCCGGACCCTGTGACATGGAGACTCTGATTCAGTAGGTCTGGGTGGGATGGGACCTGAGATTCTGCATTTCTATCAAGCGTTCACTCAAGTGTCGGCGGTGCTCGTCTATGGATCACTGTCGAGACAGCAGGAGTGCAGAGGGTGTCTTCCTGGGCCATCTCAGCCTGTCTCCGGCCACAGCCTCTAGGAAGGCCCCCAATGAGCCCCCTCCCAGGATGCGGGTCCTCGAGTAATTCCCTCGTCTTGAGTCTGGGCTGGACATACGGACTCACTTCTCACAACTGAATGTGGTAAACACTGTGGCCCGTCTTTCCTGAGGCCAGGTAACAGAACGAGTGTCACTTCGGTCTAGCCGTCTCTCTCTCTTTCATTCTCTTTCTGTTGGAAACCTCACGATGCTGGGAGAAGCTAGCAACCAGGTGGCAAGGAAAGAACGTTGCGAGCCAAGGGCCAGTGAGGACCTGAGCCTTCCAACACCTGCAGAACTGAGTCTGAAAGTAGATCATCCCCAGATCAAGCCTGAGGATGACCACAGTCCCCGCTGATACCATCTTCATGAGAAACTCTGAGCCGGACACACCGAACAAGGCCAGACCTGGAGTTCTGATACACAGTAATGTGAAAGGATAAATACTTGTTGTTTGAAGCAGCTGAATAGTGGGATAATTTGTTACACGGCAAATAGATAACAAACGCAGTGTCATTCATGAAATATAGGTTTGTAACAGTTGTCTTTAAAAAAACAATATCTAACCTTGGTGAAAATCGTACTGGTTACTTACTAAGGTCTGAACATTTGGGATGCTTAAAACTCAGTCTCCTGTTGTCACTCTGTTCTCGGGGGGTAGCCAGGTACCCCTGGGCTGGACTCATCCTTCCTGTTCGCTTTGCAAGTGGGATTCGGATTTTAGGATCTCTTCACTTTGGGATTCAAGCCAATCTGGGTAGAACTGACTCAGAGGGCAGTTAGTTCCAGGGCCCTTTTATAATGTGAAATTCTGGTCTTTTGAGGATGGATTAAAGATGGAATCCACTGAGACTGGCTTCTTGAGATCGGGCCCTCTAGTCTAACAGCTTCGGTTTCTAATTTCTAGAAATTAGCAACTTTCTAACGCAGTAGCGAAGCAATCCTTTAACAAAGACAATATGTATTTACAAAAGAGGCAGGGCAGAAGAGATAAAAATGAACACGAGGTAGCTGGTCAGTGCCTCCTAGATTTGTTCTTCATTTCTGCCCTTGGACACATGGGTTCCCACCCATTTGTCTTAACCTGCCCTTGAGCTGACCTGCTTCCAAGTGAGGACGAAGCATCAGTGAACTGAAATCCTCTTTAACCTGATTTCAGCCTGTGGCATCTACCCTTACTTTTTTCTGTATTCACCTTATTCTAATGCACTTACATTTTTTAAAGGAGGAAAGATCAAGGAAGAAAAAAAAAGAGGTATTTAGAAACTTAAAGCAAAATTGTGTTAGGTTTTGACGGCCTGATAGGACAGAACATCTGTGTATTTGAATTTCAAAATATGTTCACACCCCCCTCTGCCTGTTCATCTGACACTGGTTCCCATAACTAGCACCTCCTCCAGACTCTGCTGCAATCACTGGCCTCTGGTTCTTTCATTTCCTGGAGGACAGCGCCACTCTCTGCCCCCCAGACGTGGACAGTGCCACACTGGCCCAGGACCAAGGCCACCGTGCACAGCTCTCTAGAGCCCAGGGCCAGCCTGCCTTTCCAGCATCATCCTTCATTCCTCACTTCCTTGAACCATTTGATTCTGCAAAAGCATTGTTCGTGCCATTCACCCTTCCCAGATTCCTTCTCTCCTCTCTTCCCACATAAAAAATACACCCCATCAAATCTAAAAAAAAGGCTACAATTGAACTTATCTACAAAACTAAAATAGAGTTACAGGTGTAGAAAATAAACTTATGGTTACTGGGGTGGGGGAGGGGGATGGTAAGAGGGGAGAAGGATAAACTGGGAGATTGGGATTGACATATACAAACTATACATATAAAATAGATACCTAATAAGGACCTACTTATAGCACAGGGACTGTACTCAGTACTCTGTAATAACCTAAGTGGGGAAAGAATCTAAAAAAAAAGTGGATATATGTGAATACACACACACACACACACACACACACACACAAAACAGATTCACTTTGCGGTACACCTGAAACTAACACAACACTGTAAATCAATTATACCCCAATAAAAATTTAAAAAATATACCCCCAAACCATCTAGGTCTAGATGAGACACTGCCCCTCCCAGGTCATCCGGCTCACGGTGAAATCTCCGTTTGCTGAAGATACTGTTGTGGGTTTCATACAGCACCTGCTACCGACCCTCCTTCATCCTTCCTTCTGCTCTTGTAGCCTCCTGTCACTTCCCTCCTGCGTCACTTTGTACTTCAAGTATTCGTGTATTATTAGCACGTATTATTGTTCAAATAGTCACGTATTCCTACCTCAAAGAAATTGCTTGTTACTAGATTTAAGGGACCCTGTATTTATACTATTCATTATTCACTTATTTCTCAAGCATTCAACTTCTCACATTTTAGACATTCAATTAATTGGTGCTAAGTAAATATCTGTGAGTCTATTAATTTGAAATGATACATGCATGCACCCCTATGTTCATAGCAGCACTATTTACAATAGCCAAGACATGGAAACAACCTAAATGTCCATGAAGAGATGAATGGATAAAAATGTGGTGTGTATATATCTATAGATACACAGACACACACACACACACACACACACACACAATGGATTACAACTCAGCTATAAAAAAAGAATGAAATCATACTATTCCTAACAACATGGATGGACCTAGAGATGATCATGCTAAGTGAAGTAAGTCAGACAAAGAAAGACACATATCATATGGTATCGCTTATATGTGGAATCTAAAATATGACACAAATGCAACTTATCCATGAAACAGAATCAGACTCACAGACATAGAGAACAGACTTGTGGTTGCCGAGGGGGAGGGTAGGTGGGGGAGGGATGGAGTGGGAGTTTGGGATGAGCAGATGCAAACTATTATGTAGAGAATAGATAAACAACAAGGTCCTCCTATAGAGCCCAGGGAACAATATTCAATGTCCTGTGATAAACCACAATGGAAAAGAATATGAAAAAGAATGTATATGTATGTATAACTGAATTAGTTTGCTGTACAGCACAAACTAACACTATATTGTAAATTAACTATACATGAATAAAATACATTTTAAAAAAATATTTGTGAGTCTAACTAATAGAACGTACGTTTCCTCCAAGTGTCTTGAGCCTCATGACAAAAGTCTGGGAGCATCAGAAACAAAAGTACGAAATTAATTGGCTAAACAAGACTGAGAAGCGGCTGAATTGTGTATATTTACAGAAAGCTAACCACACTCCACTTGCCTGTTTCTAGCTGCAGGCTCAATCAGCTTATCTCAGCGGACTCTGCACCTGCTCGCACGTGGGCATACCTCCGTCTCGTAGATGCCAACCTGCCGCGCACACAGATGGACACAGCAGAGCTGATGGGGAACCAAGCACCTCACACTCTGGACGTGTTGCGTTAGAACTTAGACCCGCAAGTTGCTAAAACTAGAAAGGATCGTCAGGGCGTAGCTTCCCCATCCCGATTTTGCTGAGGACTGTAACCGTTGTAGGACTTGCAAATTCGAACACAGATGTGCAGAGTCGGGCAGAGCCCTTGATGCAGAGCCCGGAGCTTACTCTCTCTTTGCTACTCCGTGCTCCTCCCAACTTGAAGAAACACCGTTGGCGTTTTTATCAAGCTGGTATGTGGTCAGGATATATTGGGGGAAGCTGAGAACTGGTGTTCAAGGTAAGTTCTGGGAGGACTTGTTTGCTGGCATCAAAGGTAACATAAGTCTTTGAAAAGCAAAAGCCGAAGCCTTGAAAGCCAACCAGGATGAAAAGACACTCACCATGGAAGTGAATTACTAATTGTCACTTTTTTCTTAATCTCCAGATTCCTATTCCTAACACATGACTTCTATACACAAACATACACACACGCACACACACACACAGAGGCAGATTTTGGCAAGATGGGGCCTTCATTCGAAATCAGATTTATCTGGCAAAGGAGAATTTGTCGTCCTAAACTTTGATTTTCTCAGTACCTAAAGAAAGAGGATGTATGATCATTTCGACTGTGAAGATTCTGTCCAACTCACTGACACACACGCACAGCCAATTCAGGGCACACTGTGTGAGACAGCAGGTCCAGAGAAGAAAGAAGTGGATGGACAGGCGATCAGGAGACAGGATGAAGGTCACGGAAATCTCAGAGACTGTGTCCCCCATGGAGAAGAAAGTCCTGTGTTCTTGCTTGTTAATTTCAGAGACAAAAAAGTCAGACGTGATACCTCTACTGTGGTGACCGTGCTTTAAAATCCACATCACAAAGGAATCTCCGGGATCAGCCTGTCCTTACTTGATGTGTTTGATGTGGAGCTAATTTAATATTTTTGGTAAATTATGTGACTTAACCTATCTGTATGACAGGATACTTACCACCAAGTACATCCCACAATTTAAGGGACACAAAGAGGATTGGGACACAAAGCAGATGAGAACACACACACACACACACACCCCTCTAAACTGGTACCACATCACCTGAATAATTCACTAGTAAAATCTATATAAAAGTTCGCCAGTGCACGTGTGGCAAGAACATCAGTACCGCCCTGCAACGCCATCACCTCGATTATTCTCAAATGTATCTGATTTAAGGGTTTGTCTCTGCAGATTCTTGAAATTATACTATTTGATGTCCTTCTTTTTCTCTTTTGCTAAGGACGAGGGGCGGGGGAAAGAAAGAAAAAATCTTCCTCCTTTACCCAAAGATCTCAGAAGATAAAACTATGGAATTTTCCTGAACCACCTGGAAGCCTTGGGCTTGCCTTCAGAGGTGACAAGTTCTCCCACCGTCTGCCACGAACCAGCAATCAGGCACACGTCACGATGTCAGGGAGCCTGTGGGTGCAGGTGTCTGCGAGTGCCTGTGTGCGTGTGAATGTGCCTGGGTGTACGTGTGAATGTGTGCGCGTGTGCGAGAATGAGTGTGTGCTCATTAAAAACATCTTTCCAAGAAGGAAACGGAAAGTCACTGGCAGAGATGGAACCGAAAAATAAAAACTTAGTGTGGAAGGATTTTTTTTTTTCAAGCAGAACCATCTCACTATACATTACTTGTTCCAAGAGCTGATGCCACAAAGTCTCATCCGTTGCTCAGAAGACTCTTGTGTATCCCCAGTGTGCCGGGAGTGCGAACTGTGGTGAAAAGAGATCTCAGTCTTTCCTGCCTTGACCCTGAGTCCTTGGGCACCTCATGAGAACAGTAAACTATCTCACGTACATTCCCAATGGAACGTACACCCCAGAATGTTCCTGTCTGAGGGCTTCCGACTCTGCCACCCCTCTGAGTTAAGAATCATCATACTGCTCTTATAACAGTGGCAATGAGGGTGCCAAGAGATCTGTCTGGCAAAACACAACTATTTTAGTTGAAAAACATAACATTGAAGGTAAAAGGCTCTGGATCCAAACCTTGGCTTCACCACTTACTGGCTATGTGAGGCAGTTACCTTGTGCGTGCCTCAGTTTCCTCTTTGCAAACCCGGAACTGGCAGTCAGAGTATCTACAATGTTATTATGAGTACAAAATGAGTTAATATATGTCAAATGATCAGAACAGAGCCTGATACAGAGTATCTCCTTAGGAAATGTTCATTTTTATTGCCGCTGTTGTAATTATCACTAATTTAGGATTAGCACTAGGACTTTTTATTCCTACTCCTGTATCTTTCCCATTGGCAAATATGATATACATTGTCTCAATTAACAGGAAAACCTGCAAATGTAGTTGTTTTCAGAAAATAACCATGACTTGCTGAGTGATGGAGATGAGAAAAGGTGAGTAAGGTAGTCAGGGACCCTGCCCTCTTTGAGCTGTATCTCCTATGGCTTATTAGAAGTTTATGTATTGATTCTACTCAAACAGAGCAATGGGTACCCTGGGATTTCTATAACATCTTTATTCAATGTTAACATCAAAGATGTGGTTTAAGGACCTCCAGGTATACTCAGTGTCCTCTTTGTAAATCTTTGAAGTACTTACAGAAAATGCAAGGTAAGGACAAGACTTTTAAGGCAGCAAATATTTCTTGGAATTATCAGTCTTCCAAAGCTCTTTTCTCTACCTTTAAGGAAAGTCACCCAGCCAACCAAAACTTTTTAATGGGAAAATGTGGTGTCCGCAAGAAACATACGATGGTTTTTCTGGACGCTTGCTGCCGATGACTCTAAAGATAGGAGAGGCAGGAGGGGAGGAAAAGAACCTCCAATTCCCTTTGGATCAAGATGAAATAATCTAGCAATATGAACCAGGGGAATAGGAATAGGCATCCCTTCATTTTTTTGGAACAAGTGCGCCTTCTGTGCTTGCTAACAATCTTTCGTCGAGTGCCACGGTGCTGTTTCATATCAAGATTTCAAAAACTGTTACAGGCTGCATAGGTATTGGAGGCTCAACCAGATGTGATGAAGTTTCCATTGTTTTACTTAGTGCATGGAAAATATTACTAATGGTTGGTGGCAGGGGAGACTTAACTGACCCCAATTGGATAAACTCACCTGGGCACATTTCTTCAAGTCAGACCCTTTAACGACGCACTTTTGTTATTTATAACCCCTCCCCCATTTTATGAGATATTTGACTATATATAGCTCATTTTGGGCAAAGGAGAAATTCCATGACTGCATGAACAGGTGGGCTGGGGACTTGGGGGAGGGGTGGGGTATCTTTCCTTGAGAATGAATTTTATTTACAGCCAATTCTTGATTGTCTTTCACACGCAGGACAAAACCAAGAACAACGAAGAAACCAAAAGTCCTCAAAATTCCATTCAGTCTCTCTCCCTGCCACTATTCTCCAAGAACGACTCAAAAGGAACAACACTTAGACATCTGACTGAGCAAAATTTCATCTCCTTTTATTGTTCCTATTTCCCTCTCCAATGCACGAGCTGAGATACCAAAAAAAAAAAAAAAAAAGGTCTAATAGAAGAGAGAAAGGGTCTTAGAAACCCTCTTACACATAGTAACCTAGAGTTGACATGCGTTTTTTGTTTTTAACCTATTATTTGTGCTTTAAGTATTCTGGGAGCTACTGGCAATTGCAAATATCAGAGAAACACCTGACGTCCACTTTCTTAATATCCCTTGGTTACCAGAACAGTGAAGTTCTTGCTGCAGTCACGGACCTGTTGATTTCTTTTCTTTTTACTTTAGAAAGCCGCAGAATGCATCATGGTTTTCTCTGTGTTCATTCATTACAGGGGCCCTTCATTCCCTTGCCTGAACTTGACAGTGACTCCAAAAACAAGCTCATTAAGATCCAGAGTTCAGTATCAATGCAGAGGAATATGGACACATGTAAATGCTTTTCTAAACCTCATGGTGATTTTGTCTGAAACTTGTGTGTTTATCTGAACCTCTTTTGTCAGCGACATGGGGGTAGAGATCCCCCTTAAAAATAAGTGTCCTTGCAAGAAGGTTTCTGGCACTTAAAATTTAGCCTTGAAATCGCTAAGTTAGAAACAGGTCAAGATGATAAAACGTGACCACAATTTCAGAAATGAACAATGTCTTCGTGAGCTCCATATATTAAATTTTGTTTTCAATGTGCTGCTCATTAAACAGGGTTTTAATGAAGTGGCACTGAATTGTGAAAACTTACAGCTATGATATAAATATATGACAGTCATTGGTTTCTTTTTAAATATCAAAACTCAGACATACCTGATTCCTGGTTTAAACGTATGATAAGGGTATCACTAACGGAAAAACAAATTCCTCTTGGGTTTACAGCCCTGTGTCAAATTAAAGCTCAAAAGAACCTCTTATTCTATAAGAAAAGTACCCATGTTTGCTGTGCAGTTGATATATTTTCACTGGCATCTTAGAAGTTTCTGTTAATATGTGGGTCCCTACAAACGATCTCTTGCTGGCAAACTGGGTAGTCAATTGGAGGTTTGCTCAGTATTATGAGAACAGATAGAACTGAAAGAGGAGAAGAAAGCAGAGTGTCCGCCCCAAGAGAACCAGCATCAAGGCTGCAAACGTGTAAAGTCATCACGAGCAGTTGGCCTGAATTTCACTGCATCCTCCAGTCTTGTTTTGAAATGATCCTGAAAAACCGAGGTCTCAGAGCCGGCGTAAACACTTAGCGCCTGGAATGAATTTAAAACTTAAGGGGACGAATGAAAGTTGAATGAAGGAGAAAGCCTTGCTCTTGAAGGACCATGGGCAGTCTCCAGGGCAGGCTGCTGTCAGAACGCACTGCAGAAATATAACAGAATTTCTAATTTGCTTTAATTAGAAAAAAGCAAACACTGCCCTTAACATGTCATCATGTTTATATAGGAGCCCAACCAGCTGATTTTCTGCTGGCATGGCCCTGGAACCACTCAATTAAATCTCAGGGCACAATTTCTTTTTATGAATGAAATACCACTACCATGAAGCCAGATAATTTTTTTTTTCCATCTGCTTCATTGGCTGTGACTCTGCAAGGACGAGTGACCAAACACGGCACCTTCCAATTGTCAATTAACCAATGAGAATTTCCAGGACTACATCATCTTAGAGTTCCTCTTTCTGAGGCATCAACATCGCTATTTCAAAAGTCTCCCCTTTTACAAGACTAAAGGAATAAAAATACTTTATTCCTAGCAGGCAACAGTAGCAATAGAATAATTCATCTGAAAAAAAGAGAGAAAGGAGCGTTTACTTCTTAACGGGCTTCAGGTAATCTTATAAGGCGATGTCCTAGTGAAGCCTCATCATAAGAATTAGAATTTTGATAGAATTCTTTCAGAGCTGGAAGGAACTTAGAAGGTATCTTCATGTTAGAGATTATGCAACAGATAGTCAAATTCCATAAATTGTTGAAGATATGGACATTTTAGTATAGCCCTGAGTCACTTATCCTGTAGTCTTTTAGATCAATGAAATCTGAATCACAGTGAAACAAATTAGGAAAATTTTGTTTGTGAAGCTTAGAAGTAAGTAATTGTGCGTGATTTTTTTTAAAGATTCCTAGTACTCTAAAGCAGACTGACGTTGTAACTAAATACAGTGAAAAGTTAGTGTTTCTGCTACTAATGTGAAAGGAAGCAACACTAATTCCCCTTTAAGCAAAGTAACAGAAGGCAGATCTGATTCTGGAAAGCAGGGGAGCTTTTCTCCAACTCATCAGCTCCGTGTCAGCTGCACCCACAAGGTAAGTACAGTTGCACTGTGTACCTTGCAGTGCAGTGGAATAAACCCTAACAATTCCCAAGCTTAGCCATTCAGGTTTGTTAAATATGTGTTAACAAGATCCACACTTGGGCCTCAGAAAGGCTCTCAGCCAACACCTCTGGCATCAAGACCATGTCTCAAATGTAAGACCCAGGACAGCTGCCCATCTGACAGTCCTTTGCCCAGTTAATATTAGGACTTCGAGTTGCAGTCTTCCATACCTCACTGTTTTTCATTTTTTTCAAACATGAGTCATTTGATCTTCATATAAAATTGCTGCAAGTGCAAGGAATACAAATGGGTACGCACTTCCATATTTGTATAGATCCTTTCTAGTTTCTAATGATCCATCAGTGCACAGATCAGGGCTAAAGAAAGTTGAGTCAAAGAGGAATGCAAAACAAAGCAAAACAGAGAATCTCTCACAGGAAAGCACATTTACTCTTCTTGGTGTATTTCACATACTCCTCCAAGAATATAACCTGTATGTGTGTAACTGAGTTAGGTCCACCTTTCATTTAAAAAATGCAAGATAGACTTTATTTTTTTTATATTTTTATTTATTTTTTTTATTGGCTGCGTTGGTTCTTTGTTTTTGCATGCAAGGCTTTCTCTAGTTGCTGCGAGTGGGGTCTTCTCTTCATCATGGTGCGCACGCTTTTCTTTGCCATGGCTTCTTTTGCTGCAGAGCACGGGCTCTAGGTATGCTCAGGCTTCAGCAGTTGTGGCACATGGGCTCAATAGTTGTGGCTCACGGGCTTAGTTGCTCTGCGACATGTGGGATCTTCCCGGACCAGGGCTTGAACCCGTGTCCCCTGCATTGGCAGGAGGATTCTTAACCACTGCGCCACTAGGGAAGTCCCAAGATGGACTTTAATTAAAAGATTCAGGAGGCAAGTTTACCCAGAATAAGTGAGAAAAATAGTGATGTAGCTTCTTCGGAGGCCAACCTGTATATTGTAAAAGTGAACTTCCACTCCCACCCAACACCCACATTCACACTACAGACACAGAGGGGTCCCTTTTTCAGCCCATATTATTCAAATTTTATTTTGCCTCCTATATTGAACCTTTAATCACGTCTCTAAAAACCAGAAATCATTACAGGTTTTATTACAGAGTTGAGTTTACACACCTTCCACCAGCATCAGGTCCTATCACTTTGGGTCATCAAGCGCTCTGTCCCTTAATTTATCAAGACTGTTGGATCCCAAAAGGGCAGCTTTTAGAACTTTTTTTTCAACCACCCATCACACCAGGCATCTTCAAACAGCTCGCCTGGGATAGGAGGTTCTTAAGGCATTTCTCCAGATGAATCAGTATGAAGATACAGAATCAGACGATATATCTAACCTCTGAGCCAAACGATCAGCATAAATTGCTGACATGGTGAGAATATAATAAGTGTTTGATATTTCCAGAGCCATTAATATAACATTCTAAGATTTGAGCCATGGCTAGTGCTCTGTAGTCCACACTATTACATCAGGCCAGCTGAAGAAATGCTGGCATAAATCTTTTTTTAATGTAAATGTTCTTCTTTTTAAGTTCTTATTAGGGTTTTTTTTTCTTTTGGCAGCACCCCGCTTGGCTTGCAGGATCTTAGTTCCCCAACCAGGAATTGAACCTGGGCCACGGACGTGAAAGCTCCAAGTCCCAACCACTGGACGGCCAGGGAGTTCCCTGACGTAAATCTTGATGCCAGCTCCTTCTGGGTGCCTAACGGTTACCTGCCTTCCACTCACGTCCTTATCTAAAGCTATCACCTTCCCTCTATGGCCCCTCCAGCATTCCTCATCTCAATAAATGTCTCCAACATCCATTCAGTTTTTCAAGCCAGACGCCTGCCAGACCTCCTCTTCTCTCTCTCTCCCCTTTCACATGCGGTCACCACCTTTTCATGTACTTTGTTCAAAATAACTCTTATATTTATCTAACTCTTTCTCTCTACGGACTGTCATCATGGTCCAAAACATCACTTTTTCCCCTAACTTAGTTTCATGCAGCCTCTTATTCCACTGTAGTCTTCTATAAACAGGGCAATCATAGACCCTAGTTTGCACAGGACAGCCAGAATTTATACCCGTAGTCCCAGCATAAAGTCATTCTCCAAAGTGTCCTGATTTGGATAATAAATTATCTGATTACTACACATATAAACAGAATTTCCTTTCAGAACTACAAAGCTAATTATGCCATGTCCTGCCTAAAACCCTTGTAATGGTTCCCACCAGTCCTTCGAATAGTCTCAAAAACTTGACCTGGTTTAAAGAATCTAGCACAATCTGGGTTCTGCATTACGTGCCAGCCTTGTCTTTGGTAAGTCTCCCATTTGCCTTACTGTCTAGCTTATTCCTCTTTTGAGCCATCTCATCTCTTATCAATTTATTGTAGAGTAAATTGATTCATTGTTTACCCCATAGAGTCTAAAATCTGAATGCAAAGATGATGTTTAATTATTCAAGACACACTACATTGTACATAATAGTTACTCAAACATTGTAGTCATGGTAGAAACGAATACTTATTTGCAAACATGTACTGACAGTTAAGTGAGAGACATAAGTGCATGCATTGTGACCCCATTTTATCAAAACGGGATTACAGAGGGTGGCAGACAGACAGATGAATAGATGGATGGATAGATAGATACAGACATATAGATAGATGAATAGATGGATAAATAGACAGACAGATAGATATAGAGATATAGATATAGACATAGCTATAGAGATACAGATAGATATAGATAGATGAATAGATGGATAGATAGACAGTTGGATAGATAGATATAGATATAGATATAGATATAGATGGATAGATAGATACCAGATGAAATAACAGAATAACCAGGTGAAATGTAAACAAGATCCATCATGACATGAAAACTGAAGTCATTATTATTTAATTTTCCCTTTCATTGTACATCATCATCATTATTATGTCACCCGTAGATAGAAATTAAGTGCAGTCATCTTTCTGTTATCTCCATGTGACATCCACTCAGCAGAATATCACACATATCCTACCAGTCTTCCAACATTGGAAGGTGTGGCCTCATGCTACATAATCATGAGAAAACATGATTCATAAGTAAAATCTACCACCACTTAAATTGTTACATAGGCTAATGCATTTTAAGGCCAAATATAAATTTTCTTTTTTCTTCTCTTTTTCA
The DNA here is from genome assembly GCF_030028045.1 of Hippopotamus amphibius kiboko. Classification (NCBI taxonomy): domain Eukaryota; kingdom Metazoa; phylum Chordata; class Mammalia; order Artiodactyla; family Hippopotamidae; genus Hippopotamus; species Hippopotamus amphibius. The sequence goes on from NC_080202.1 coordinate 61,667,480, forward strand.
TTAAAAGCACAACAGCATTTAAAAAAAAACAGCCCAGGAGCACTTAAAATGCTATTCCAGATTACATGTGCCATGGGCAGTTCTCCTCCTGCCCATCTTTTGTAATCCTGGATAATTTTTACACATTCCTATTTTGAAAACATGGACCAAAAAGGTCCTTGTCTCTGTTCTAGCTCTGATGAGGTCATACTTACTCTATTCTTCTTTTCAGAATTCTAAACCTTCACCTTTGCTGGCTGAGGGCTCCCTACTCTGCCAGTGGGTTGACAGGAAAACGTTCTATTCCCAGTAGCTCATCATTCATCATGAACTTGAACGAAGAGTGTTACACATCAACCTACAGACTTCTGGTTTCAAAAGCACATATTGCTAGTAAGGTAGTAAAAACCAAGCAAAAAGCCTATCTATACATTTTCTTCCCAAGACATCACCCAGCCCTTTCATGGCACAGCCAGGGTGTCTTGAAAGAAGCCCATGCACAGACGATGGGAGCACATTTCTCTAATGTCTCTCCTCTGTCAGGAAGCCCTGCTCCTAGTCAGTGCTCCATCTTTCACGCTTAAGCACTGAGAAAGCCCAGAAAAAAACACAATGAACAATGCGGAAGACTAGTTCTCAAATCAAACACATCATTTTTCCTTTCCCATGTCTCCCATGGGAACTGAGACACTAACAAAAGAACTGAGTAATTGTGAAATCAGTTATATTTTTAGACATTCACATCCCATAAAATTCACCTTTTTAAGTATACAGTTTAGCAGGTTTTAGTATATTTTGCTAAATTGTGCAACCATCACCAGTATCTAATTCCAGAAGATTTTCATCACTCCCCAAAGAAACACTGTACCCACGAGCAGTAAATCATCATTCCCCACCATCCCTAGTGCGTCTGCAAACACTAATCTACTTTCTGTCTCAAGGTTGGCTTAATCCTGGACATTTCATACTTGTGGAATCATACAATGTGTAGCCTTTGGGTCTAGTCTCTTTCACTTTGAATGTTATTTTCAAGGACCATCCATGCTGTAGCATGTAGCTGTCGCATTTTGTTTTTTCATTCATCTACTGATGGACGTTTGGGTTGTTCCCATTTTTTGGTTATTATAGATAAGCTGCTCTAACCATTCAGGTACAAGTTTTTGTGTAGGCATATGTTTTCAGTTCTCTTGGGTATATACCTAGAAATGACATAGGGTAACTCCATGTTTAAGTTTCTGAGGGAACACAAAGTGTTTTCCACATCAGCTGTATCCTTTTACATCCCAACCAGCGATATGCACATGTTCTAATTCCTTCAAATCTTTATCAATGATTGTTATTCTCCGTTTTTTAAAAATTATTGTTATTATAGCCGTTCTAGTGGGTTTGAAGTAGTAGCTCATTTTGGTTTTGATTTGCATTTCTTTCATGACTAACCTCGTTGAGCATTTTTTCACATACATACTAGCTATTGACATAGCTTTGTTGTAGAAATGTCTATCCTAATCCTCTGTCCACTTGTCCTTTTTTTAATTCAGTTTTTTACTCTGTTATTGTTGAATTGTTAGAATTCTTTATGTATTCTGGATACATACCCCTTATCACACATATGATTTGCAAGTAGTTTCTCCTGTCCTGTGGGTTGTCATTTTGCTTTATTGGTGGTATCTTTTAAAATATACCAATCTTAACTTAAAGTCCAATTTATTTGTTTCTTTGCCTGTGCTTTAGGTATCATACCTAAGGAATGATTTTGCCTGATCCAAAGTCGAAATGATTTATGCTTGTTTTTTTGTAGGAGTTTTATATTTTTATTGCTTATAATTAGTCCTTTAATTCACCTTGAGTTAATTTTTGTAGGTGGCTTGAGGTCGAACTCCAACTTCATCCTTTCTCATGGGGGTCTTCTATTGTTCTGGCATCCTTTTAAAATACTATTCTTCCCCCAGTGAATTGTCTTGGCACTCTCATCAAAAATCAATTACCCATGAATGCAAGATATTATTTCTGATTCCTAAGTTCTATTTCACTGATCTATATGTCTATCCAATGTTAGTATTATACTGTCTTCAGTATAGTTTGTAATAAGTTTTTACACTGCAAAGTTTGAGTCCTGAACTTTGTACTCTTTTTCGAGATTCTCTGGCTCTTCTGGGCCCCTCCCTTCCGTTGCATGGGGAAATTACAAACCACTGTTGAAAGAAATTAAACCACATCTAAATAAATGGAAAGGCAGACTTAATATTTTTAAGAGGACATTACTCCCCAAGTTAACCTACAGATGAAGCACAATCCCCTATGAAAATCTCAGCCGCCATTTTTTGTAGAAATTTAATCCTAAAATTCACACAAGGAGTATGTGTGGTAAGACTAAGTTCACTTAAGAACGCATTCATCAAAGCCAAGAGATATAAATGGACCTCTTCTGGGATAAAATCATATCAATAGGTGTCATCTGTCAAGTGTTGGTTCCACGACTGACTGCAGTTAAATTCAGTAAACGTTGGTGGAGTGTTTGCTATTTGGCACCGACATGCTAGGTATTGGGATAGAGGGATACGTGTGGATTTCCAGTGGTGAAAGGAAACGTTAAAAGCAAATAAGACCTAAATGAGTAATTTGTAGATAGTGCTAATTCCTGCAAAAAGTATAAAAAAGAGAAACAGAGCAGAGAGTTACTGAAGGGGGAAGGAGAGTCTGAGCCAGCCTCCGGGAGGAGAGGATGGAAGGAGCCAGACTCGTGATGATCTCAGGCAAGATTATTCCAGGCAGAAGGAGAAACAACTGCAAAGGCTCAGAGTTGAACCTGTTTTAGTCCTTCCCATTCAACATGGAATTTCTTCCCAGAAGTAGAGGAGAAGATAGACCCTTAGATGACGTGTCTCTATATTTCAATTTAAATTTTCTCCTGTTGGAAAAGAAAGTCTAGGAGAATAGGATATTTCTCTAAGAAATGAAAATAGCTTTGTTTCTAGAGAATTCTCTTGATTATCCCAGCAGAAGGCCCTGGGGAAAAATATATTTGTTGAGATTCACTTTGGGGCCATGAAATAAAAGCCGCACTTTACCTATAAGATCACATTTACTGATGGTCATAGATTCATTTGGTTGTTTTATTTATTTCATTTTAAGGTTAACTTAGCTGAGGTAGTTCTTATTTAATCAGAAATATGTATCCATTTTCATTAATAATATATGTTCTTGCTATAAAGTATGTTTTTGCCTTTTTTTCTCTCCCAAGTATATTTTAATTAAGGTTTAGCTAATTTTATGAAATTAATGAAAAATATGGGAGCTATTCCTTGAGCTGGAATTCTTCTGAAAGAATGGAATACAGCTCGCTTATTACTAACTCCAATTATTCAGAATTCTGACCCAAATCAGACCTTTGGGGGTTCAAGCTCATTTACATTTCATAAAAATGCAACTTCCTATTTCTAGAGAATAAAAGGCTTTGAAAGTCACAAGGAAATGGCTCAGAAGGCGTCCGGGACATCAAACAGATTTAACAAATCCTGCTTATGAGTTAAGTGTAAAGGAATCAGAAACATGTGGCTCACATTTCCCTTAAAAGACACATAGGTTTCACAGTGAAGAAGAAAAAAAGTGGCTGGCCCAGGGTGGTTTGAGTTTTTTCGAACCTAAAACGTTTGAAAAATAGTTCAAGATGGTTAATGAACCCCAAAGCGAGACTGGGAATTGTTCTGGATTCCACAAACAGTGCAGCCTAGGGAGAAAGAAAGAAGAGAAAGGAAGGAAAGAAAGGGATGGAGGGAAGGAGGGAGGGAGGGAGGGAGGGAGAGAGAGAGAGAGAGAAAGAGAAAGAGTAAGAAGGTAAGAAGGAAGGAAGGTAGAAAGAAAGGGAAAGAAAGAAAGAGAGAGAGAGAGAGAAAGAAAGAAAGAAAGAAAGAAAGAAAGAAAGAAAGAAAGAAAGAAAGAAAGAAAGAAAGAAAGAAAGGAAAGAAAGAGAAAGAGAGAGAGAAAGAAAGAAAAGAAAGAAAGAAAGAAGAAAAAGAGAAGAAAGAAAGAAAGAAAGAAAGAAAGAAAGAAAGAAAGAAAGAAAGAAAGAAAGGGAGAACCCGTCCTAAAGAACGGGTAGGCTTGGACTTGTCTGTGAAACACAGAACCCTTTGGATCCCACTGTCAAGGAAGTTCATGTTTTTTTGGTCCTAATTCCTGATCCGGTCATTTTAAGTCACAGTTATGGAAAGCTTCCTCCTCCTCTTCCTTCCCAAGGCCACCGCCATCATGCCCCCCTCAAAATAAAAAAAAAAGAAAGAAAGAAAGAAAAGAAAAGAAAGGATCAACATTTCTAAAATTCTGTCCTTTAAGGGATTGTTATAATTTGATCTCATTTAGGAAATGAGGAGGTTGGATACATTGCATTCCCAGGCTTAAATTACTGTGTCATTCTTGTTGATACAATGAACTATTTCATCTCGCATTGTGTCCTAGGAAATTACAATTCCCGCATCCAGGGACCTGCTCAAGAACCAGCTGGAGCCCAGGCTCTGAGCAGAGGGCCAGCGGCCGAGCATTAGTCAGAGGCGCTCAGAGCTCGCGAGTCAGGCTTCCTCGCTGCTGCAGGAAGCAATATTGACCCCTTTCCCCCAGGTCTGCTCAGGCCCACTCGGGGGGAGCTGCCACACGTTGCAACGAGATGTCCACACGACACTGCAGCAGGGGACCTGGACGCCCACTGGGGCACTAGCTCCTGAAACTCTAGGTGAGCTGCTCTAAGCCTCAGGTGGAGCCACTGCTCCTGTGATGCTCACTTCGGAGGGAGTGTGCCCCAGGCCATGCTTCTAAAATGCTTCCTGTGAAAGGCATCATCTACTTTCCATTTCCACGACCACAACCACAATTCAGGGATCCTTATTCCTACCTGTCATATGTGTTGGGAAGGGCAGCCTTGGGCAAGCAGTCTTTGGACCCCACTCAGCCACATAAGAAGGAGCTTTGGGCCTGGACCACTTTCTTACCAAGAGAGAAAGGCCCACAAAGCTGGCGCTGAGCTTCTCATCTTGGGTGGAAGGAACATCTTTCCCTGCTCCAGGCGCAATGGGTGCTCCTTTAATAACATAGCAAAGCATCTGGCCAACCCCCTCCTGTAACTACCCCCTGTGGGGCAGGGATGGGGTCCTTCTGCTGCAGGACTGGAGGGGCGCGTGCCGGCCAGCCGCCCTGCATTGGGAGTGCTCCAAAACACGTTTGCTTGTCAGCCTCCGGTAAGACCTCTTTTCCCTTTGAAGTTTCTCCTTGACCCTCCTGTGTGGCTCCCTGCAGTCAACCTCCCAGTCTCCCCTCCGTCCATCAAGGACAGTGAGGTAGGGCTTTGCAGCCTTCCCTCCACGCAGCCCCTGCCATCACCTTGGGAGGCCTCAGGGGGCTCACGGATGATGCCTCCAGTACCTCGTCCTCTGAATCCTCAGCATCCTCGACTTCATCCACCTTTCCCTGCTGCTGGTGTCCATGGTTGTGTGTCACCTTCGGGACCGTAACTGTAAACATGTCACCTTCTCTCACTCCAGCCTCCTAAACTCTCAGCACTCTCAGCTCTGTACCTGAACTTCTCCCCAAAATCTCCAACCTTCACTGCCCCTTCACTAAGCCCCTCCCTCTCCACGTTCCACCCTACGCAACTGGGGGGAATCGCACTGTCCCACGGGTGGACGCCTCAGACGTACGTGGGTCCTGACATCAGGCGGCCTGGAGAGCGGTCCTCCCACGTGGTTTCCTCCAAGATGTAGTTGAGGGTCTTTAAAGGCAGGCCTCCTGGGGTCCACATGTTTTCTCCCCATACACGCTTCCATGCACACCAGAGCGTATTAGAGGTTAGTGACTAATGCCTTTTGCCTAAAAAGTTTGAAGCTTTGTGAATTCACTATTAAACATGGTAAGCAATACCAGTGTACTATTTACTGAAGAGAAGATACAATCAACAATGCTCACAAACAGTAAACAACTGTGATACGCTATAGATAGAGACGTGTACATATAGTTATAATATAGAGATACGCTACGTATCAATAGATGTGATACATGTAGGTATACACATATCTACACACACACACACACACACACACACACACATCCCCATCTCACAGGTGAAGATAGTAAGGCACGAAAAGATTCACACACGTGCCCAGAGCCATACGGCGAGTGCGTCGCAATGCTGGGATTTACACGTAGGCTTTTTGGTCACTCTGATATGTCGCCTTTCTTTTTTTAGACACGTCCGCTTTTCTTGAATATTTAATCAACTATAATATCTTTTAAGTTTTACCCTCCTAGGAGGTTTTATCAAATATAGGGGCAAGTCAAACTAGCAGAAACCCACCTCTGGGTAGCAGCTAGCCCTGTTTCTGTTCTTGGTGTCGCGTTGGTTGTGTTTATTTGTTTGTGTGCTGTGGTGGTAATTGTGTGTGCGCGTGATTGATGAAGGTGGATTTTCTGTGAAGCGAAAAGAGCTTGTATTTCAGGGTCCCCCACTTATCTGGGTCTTTCCTGTGCTCCTGGGAAAATTTTCAGTAATACGGTCACTTGGTCATATACTTTCCTGAAATTTATAAAATGCAGATGTCTTAACTGTAAACAGGTTTGCCTTTCTAGTTTGATGTCTCCCATCAGTCAGCACTGGAATGTCTGCAGGCATTCTGGTAATCCAAACGAGGGACGTTGAAATCAGAATCCAATGGATGTGGGCTCATGGGCGTATGTAGGAGCCTCACGGGGTTGTCATGGATGGTTCGATCACTGTGGGGCATCCTGGTCCAGGGACGGCTTCCACAGCAACTCCTGCAGTCCCCTCTGCTGCTGCACAATGTTATCACATGAAGATGCAGGGCAGAGGCCTGAGAGGAATGGAGCCAGAAGGCAGTCTGCAGGAATTCCTTCTAAATCATAGAGCTCTTATAGGAAAGAAATCAGATAGAGTTTGTCTCAATATAACAAGTCTGAAAAGGTGTATGCTTTACCAATAATCAGGAAACAGGAGGAAGGTTTTCTAAATAATTAATCATAATAATATTGATAGTAACAGTGAAAGTTTGACTTCCAGATGAGATGTCCTATGTAGCGTCAGGTCCTTGTTCCTGGTGTGACAACTAGGGGAGAAAAGGATACATTACAAATTTATATGTTCAGAGACATCAAGAAACCGTGGACGTAATGAGGACTGGATCAACTGAAATGCCAGAGAGAGAAGAGCACTTCCTAAGAGAGCTGTCAGCCAAGCGATGGCTGTTTCTTCCCTGAGGGCACCAGCAGTCCTGGGAAACTCTGGGGTCAGACTTGGCAGAGGCAGAGGGATGCCACTGCAGAAAGCTGGGACTAACAGAGCTCCTGAGAGCCACACAGGTGGGCCTGATAGACGGGGATCTGAGGAGCCCAAGCACACGACCCCACGGGACATTTGCTGAGGCCAAGGCCATGCAGGTTGCGGTGGGGTGGGGGGTGGGGGGGCGGTTCACCTGCTTGTAGTGCCCATGAGACAAAATCCTTTAATAAACACGAAATACTTGCCTTGTCTTGAACCTGTTGGAGTGTAATTTAAAGCCTCTGGAAGGTATAAATTCCATTCCTGAGGAGGTAGAGACTCGTTAGACTGCTCATCAAAACCGTGGGAGGACCACAGCCAAAAGGGAGGGATGGAGCTGGAAGGTACTTCAATTTCATGGTGCTTAGGATAAAAGGTCCTGCATCAACCATGGCTCATCTCCTCCTCGATACACGTGCCAGATGTTGACGCTATCTGGGGCTGGGGGCTAAACAGCCGAGCTTATACCGCAGATGGATTGAGTTGGTATATTTAGGACCAAACAGACAGACATCTACCAAAATCTCAATGAGAAGGTTAAGTGATGCAGCAGTGATAAAGGCTGAATCTAACTAAAAGCACAGCCAAGCCCTTACCAAGTGCAGTTACTGTTAGACTTAGATGATCTTTCTGTCACCTGCCTGACAAAAGGAAGGGCAAATGTATAGAAATGAAAAATACTATATCTGGGATTACTCATTAGACCAGTCTAGACAATGCAAAAAAAAAAAAAAAATAGTAAACTCAAAGACAAACCAATAGAAAAATACCCAAACTGAAGAAAAGAAAGAAAAATAGGGAAGCAACAAAAAGGAGAAGAAAAAACATATAGAAACATTCAAACTGTAACTTTGAATTAACTGGTAACTTGTATTTAAACTTTCAGGATGAATACAGTAGAGATGGAATGGGGACCAATTTGAAAAAATAATGCCAAAAAAATTTTGAAACTGATGAAAGGGTTTAAATGACAGATTCAAAAGATCTGAAAACCCCAAGCAGGATAAGCAATCTCCCTCCCTCTCTCTCTCTCTCCCCCTCTCTCCACTGCCCCTGGCGCGCACACACACACATACCAGTAAGAAAAACCTGATTAAAAAAAAAAAAGAAGAAGTTTAAAAATCCAGAGAAATAAGAAACATTACCTAAAAATGAGAAAAAAACCATTTTCAACAAAATTTAAAAGCTGGAGGATAATATAAGAAGTTTATAAACTGTTGAAAGAAAAAACAAGCAAAACTAGAAGTGCCAGCCTAGAATTTTTTACAAAGCAAAAATATAAAATACAGACATCTTCAGAAAAACAACAGCTAAACTAATGCACTAAAGACAACCCGCAGTGTAAGACATTCTAAAAGAAGCTCTTCAAACCTAGGAAAATGCTCCAAGGTGAGAGCACAGAAGAACAAGAAAGAATGAAGAGCACGAGAAAGGACAGTGTGGGTCAGCATAAAAGAATACTGACACTTGAAACAACAGTGGTATCTTGTGAGGTGCACAACAAATGCAGAAGTAAAATGTGACAAATAGCTCCACAGACAGGAGAGAGCAGGGTAAATGGAGCTCTTGCACTGCTTGGGAAGTGGTAAAAGCATTAAATTAAGAACGAATGTCATTGAGGCAAGCATGCACATTGTAACCTCTAGAATAATCACTAAAAATTAACCAATTTAACTCAATTGACATATAAAACACTGCATGTAGCAACTGCAGAGTTACAGCTTCTTTTTCGAGTGCATATAGAATATTTGATAAGATAAAGAGCGGTGAAGCAAGTCTCAACAAATTTCAAAAGTCAGCAATCAAGCAGAATATTTCAAAACAGTGAAATTAAGATAGGAATTAATAACAGAAAAATGTTTTGAAAATGTTTGAAAATCTCCCAAATATGGGGAAAATAAGCAGCAAAATTCTAAACAACTCATGAATCAAAGAACATCTAACAATGGTTTAATGTATTTTAACTAAATGATAATGAAAATACAATGTATCAAAACATATGAGATGCAGCAAAAGCAGTTCTAAGGAAGAAATTTGCAGCTTCAAATAAATATACAAGAAAAGGAAAAAAAGGAACGAAATCAATGATCTAAAATACCAGGAAGCTAGAAAAAGCCTAATAAATACAAAGAAAGTGGAAGATAGGAAATAACAAAAATAAAAGCAGGAATTGATTAAACAGAAAATAATCATACAATAGACAAAATCAACAAAGCCAAAAGTTTTTCCTTGGAAAAGGTTAATAAAATTGATAAAACAGTTACAAGACTAAGCAAAGGGGAAATAAAAATAGAAAAGACAAGCTACCAATATCAGGAATGAAAAAGGAGGCATCACTACAGATCTTACAGATACTTAAAAACAATAATGATGATGATAAGAGGGTAATTGTGAACAACCTTATGTCAAAGAAATTATCAATAAAGTAAAATTTTGAAAATTCTTAAAATCACAACCTACCAAACCTATAAAAAGAAGAAATAGAAAATCTGAATTAAAGGTGCAATTATAACCCTTCCCACAAGGATGCAGACCCAAAGCACTTCACTAGCTGATTCATCCAAACATTTGTGTTAAGATAATACCAGCCTTACATAAACTCTTTTAGAGACAAGACAAAAAAGGAAATACTTTCTCTCTTTTTTTTTTATTTGCAGGGGATGGGGGTGGAGGAAGCACCAAATTCTGATTCCATAACCTGACAAGAAAATTACAAAAAAAAAAAAAAAAAAAAAAAGGAGAATTATGGGCTAATCTCTTTCATGAACTTAGATGTAAAAAATCTTAAGGAAATACTAACAAATGGAATCCAGTCATATAGAAAATGAATGATATCCTAAGTCCAAGTGAGGTTTATTCCAGATAGGCAAGAGTACATTAATATTCAAAACTTAATGTAATTCACCATGTTAAGAGCAGAAAGATCATGTAATCATGTTTCATAGATGCAAAGAAAAACATTTGATAAAATTTAACACAAATATTTATGATTTTAAAAACTCACAGAAAACTAGGAATAGTAGAAAGCTTGATTAAACTGATAAAATACCCACAAAAAAGGCAAACTTTATATTTAATAGTAAATATGGAGAATTTTCTCCAATAGCAAAAATGAAAGAATAACTACACTATTTATATTCAACACTGAAAGAGTGCTCTTGTCCATTTCAAGAAAGCTATAAAAGAAAAGAAAGATTTGAAAGATCTAGTATAAAGCCATAGTAATTAACACGATATGGTATTGGTATAAAAAATAGACCAAATGACTAACTAGTACAGAATGGTACTGATACAGACCCACACATATGCTCTGTGAGTAACAACAAAGGCAACACCGCAGTGCGGAGGGAGAAGGGTGGCCTGTCACCAAATGGTGCTGGGTCAGTTGGACAGCCCTGTGGACAAAGTGAGTCACCCAGAAGTTGGAAAGCTTGGGCTGCTATGACCTTGTTACTATTACACCAGCCAAGTCTATTGCATCGTCTCAGCCACCCAGTATCTGCAGCTTAAATGGTCCAAGGTTGTTAAACAATCTTTTTTTTTTTTTTTTTTTGTATTAGGATGAACATATGGTCATCTTTTCCATACTCCTTAATCTCAAATTCCAAATCTGACCACATAGAAGCACATCAACCACAGAATTCTACTTGGAATGATCCCAGCGACTGCCAGAGTACCTGCCGTCTTCTATTATGAACCTGGCACGCAGCCACAGGAGGAGGGAAGAGCATCAAACAGATACACACAAAGTGAGTAATACTCGTCTCGCCAACATGGACTTCACAGCGAAGGCAAGAAAGGGAAGGTGGGGGGAGGAATTTGTTGAAATTCCATGAGTTTGGATTCAATCTGAACCATATGTAGCTCCAGATTAGGTCATATTCTCATGATAAAATTACTAATTTTGTCTCCAAGTGTGTCTGCTACTCAGTATTTCCGTGATCTTTTATTAGCTGAGCTCACGCATTATTTATTTGGTCTGTATTACTCAAAAGATAAGGGACTTCAACTAAAGCCCTGGAGTTTCAGCAAGAGGTATGGTACTCAGCTACCTAGGAGTCAGGGTACAGGTCAGGTACAAGGAAGCCCTGGAACAGGGAGAACGACAGGGACAGGGACAGGGACAGGAGAAGACTCTGGAACAGGACCACCTGGATGGAAAGTCTCCTTACTCCCAAGCAGTGTGATCTCGGGCAAGTTACTTCTCCCTGTGCTTCAGTTTTCTTACCTATAAAATGGGTTTAATGATAGTACCTGCTTCCTCGGGTGGTTGTGGGAATTAAAGGAGTTAAGGGGCAAGGTATTTAATATAGTGCCTGATAGGTGATCAGTGCCATAAAGATATTAGTTACCATTTCTCACATGTAAAAGCTATACAGAAAATTCTTTCCTTCTAAACTGCCTTGGTTTTGGCTTATTGTTTATCGCATGTTAACCTGAGCTTTCCATAAATTGCGATTTGGAAGAAATCACTTGTTTTCCCGTTGACAGAAAGCAAATGGTGCTGGCTGATTTCCTGCCAGAAAGCCAAAGGGAAGAAGGGCCAGGAGGGCAGAGCAATAAAGATCTGGGACTCTGGAGTTAAGTGACCTTGGTTTAAAACTCCTCCTCTGCCAGTTTCCCAGCCGTGCGACGTTGCAGTGAGTGAATTTATTAATTCTTCTTCTCATCTTTAAAATGGGGACATGACAGCATCAATTTCCCAGGACAGGCAGGAGTGTTAAACCAGACAGTGCATCCAAATTATTTACTGAGTATTTCAAGTACTTACAGAGCAATAGGCACTATACCAATGCTATAGCATTATTTTTCAATGGGTCCCAACATAGAAGAGCTTTGAAACACCTGGTAAAATTGCATTTTAACAATTCAAAAATCACATGATTATTGTTTCATCGTCCCAGACTCTGCTTCTTTCAGGTTGGGCTTGCGTTTACCCCAGACCCTGAGTCTTCATCCCATTAAAATATTCACTGGAAAAATTCTGAGGCTCTCCATTGACAATACCAGCAATGTATAAATGTTAAATATCAGACATGACCCACAAAATGTGTGCATATAAACCAAACTCTCTTTAAAATGCAGTGTGTCATTCACTTGCCCTGAGATTTATGAACTATTCTTAGAGAGGATCAAAGCTGACACTTTGAATAAATCATGGAAATCAATCTCATTACTTTGCGACATGAGACTTTCTGAAGATGGTGTCTCTCGATCCCTATTACTTTGGCGTGACTCTGCGGACACGAATACATAGTCCAGTCTATGAAAAACTTAAAAAAAATTTAAATAAAACCTCACAGAGCTGAGTTCCATGGGCTGATTATTGCTGTGGATGACCAAGAATGAGAGAGAAGAAAAAAAAAAAAAAAAGTTTTCACAATTCCAAATGGAATTAATTAGTAATGAAAGTTGCAATGGAATGGAATGGAAAAGTCAACTGGACTTACCAAGGTCTACCCTCAGGGTGTCCAAACCTCACTGAATGTCTCTCCAACTAGTCTCTAGGTGGTTCTTAGCCCCCGGCTCCCTGGTAAGGGCAGATGAGTGGGTCATCAGTAAGACCAGAAGTTCCACGGACAGTTATAAATTATGAAAGGGGAGATTTACTTGAAAGAGTACGCCAGAATGGCCTCCAGGAATTTTTGAAACATCCCACTGGAGCAAGCAGTGAAATCCAGTTGTTGGGAGCAGCACACAAAGGCCCTGAAGCAAAGCAATCGGGTAAAAATTATAAGGTAGTGGGTATATTGGCTCAGACCCAGTAACAGAAGACATTCATTACGCTGAGACACTGTCATTCTCTGGACACCCCTTAAATCTCTCGGCTGTTTAATATAAGACGAGAGTAAATGTTCAGGTCAATAAAATTATCAGCTCTTTCCATATCCAAAAAGCAGAAAAAGTTCACCAGTGGAAAAACGTAGAGGTTAACCGTGAACTTTTTGCAGTCAACAGTTTGGCCTCATGTCACCCCACGCGCAAGCAAATCCTGACCCCCTGAAAGAGCCACTGCATCTCTGAGTTTCCAGCAGGGCTGGCAGGGAGGACACACCACGCTGGACTCCTCACAGGTTCAAGTGTCAGCCGCCACTGGTGGAAGGGGTATTTGAAGGATGAGTGCTGTATAACCACAGGCTGAGGCTCAAAAGCCAACTCCAGTTAAGCCTGATAATAGTTTTTGACATTTGGAGACATTTTATCCTTCAAAGCTCTTAGAGAGCTAAACTGCTTGCCTGAATTTGCTGTTTCTATGGAGACCAGAGGAGATTTTAAAGCGTTAATCTTAGTTGACCTCTTTCACGTTTTAAAATTTTGACTCTTTCCTAAAAGTCCAGTCCAGAGTTCAGTGATCATTTGTGCTCTAATCTCAGTTAAATTTTCATCTTGCCGTACGGCAGTGGTCTCCCCAGTGGGCTACTAGGACTCCAGAAGGTGCCCAAGATAACCCATTGTGAGTATCGAAAGAAACTATTAGAACCTGTACTTACAGTTATTTCCAATCTAAGAATAAGAAGGAAACAAGGTTCAGTAATACTAGAATACAGCATGGACTTCGGTATTCTCTGGGATGCCTTATATCACAAAGCACTGAGCTCAGCTAGAAAATGCAAGGATTCCCGGAGAAAGAGGAGGCTTTCTACAGCGACGGGGGTAGGGCGAGGGGTACCCTCATCTTCCTGTGCTTTCATCTCACTGCCGTCTGTCACTGTTCACGGGCACCCAGTGCACTGGAATTATGGATTCTGTTACCTAGTTTGAACGGAACTAACTTTTGCGAAATGGACACGTGGCTTAGACCATCCACACAAAGCAGCTGTGGTTTGGAAACATCTTGCGAATGCAAACACAGGAGCAGGACAACAACCAAGAGCAGAGCTGGAACAGGATAGCACAGGGTAAGAACGGCGTTCTGAAGCCAGGCCCCCTGAGCTCAGATTCCTGACACTAGCACGCGTGGTGTCGGCGACTTTGGGGAAGTTACTTAATCTCACTGAGTATCAGTCTCCCCCTGTCACATAGGATGTAATATCAAAGTCTTGTCCCTACAGCAGGGGTTTGTAGGGCAAATTAAATGAGTAAAGCCTGTAGCGCACTGTTAACGCTTTAAAAAATAGCTTTTATCCGTATCCTTCTCATAGGGCAAAGGCACTGATGATCTAATCAGATTTGATCATGAGAAATTATCAAGACACTCTCGTTAACAATAAACCTCTTACTAAGGTTAAGTCCCATGATATTACTACTACTAAGACATATACATTTTAATAATTATATAATTATCATGTAATTATATAATATATAGTGTAACTATGTAATAATATACATATACATAATCATATATATATGAGAGGAAAAGAGAGAGAGAGAGACACTAAGCATTTGGAATAAGAAGGTAAACCTGCAATTTTTTCAGTGTTTACAACGTCATACAATGTGAAATCCAAATTCTACAAAAATCTCATTAAACTTGGTGATACACATTCAGATGCCCCATTTGGGCCTTTTCACTGAATGCCAGATAATAAGAGAGTCATATTCTATAGGAATACAAGCATTGTTTCTAACAGGGTAAGCACGGCTAAAATGATACATGGGAAACATTTTCATCAGAAAATTCTTTCAACACACACAGAGAAACTTTGCTAAAGATTAGAAGACATTGCTATTGGATTACTGTTAGAGAGATTTACTGCAGGTTGAATGGGGGAAAAATAACCACTACTAGCAGATCTTCGTTAAACATGTACTTGACAAATTATACTTCAATAATAAAATATACTTTTTGAACCAATAAAGGCAAGATGTAACTGAGAAAGTACATTCTCAACAATAACTGACTACTCAGATTTTAAAAACAGCTTATGAGAATACTGCGTCAGGAAACACTAAAGGAGAGGATGCTTTGAATGAAATGAAAGATCCCAGGGTACATTTACAAAGACAGAAGGGCACCTAAAATAGATTCACAGCAAAGCAATTGGAGTCAAAATGTACAAAGTGCTACCAGATGTCATCAATGTGCTTATTTTTACAGAAGATACTTCTAAAATATAATACTTCTAAAATATTATACCACCCAGAATCTTTCTCATTATTTTTAGCCTTATTTAAAATAACTGCCAAATTTAAATTTAAGGTGTGGGATTTTTTGTTTGTTTGTTTGTTTATATCTTTCCTTTATTATTTACATTTTATTATTTTTATTATCTGCCCTTTCCTGAGGTGGCAAACAGCTAGCAGCGTTATGCTTTCTGCAATAGGGCCCATACTCAAACATGGGTTCTCAACAAAAACTGTTAGAGACCATTGTTTAGAGGGCCATAGATATTCTACATTTTAATAGATTTTAAAGAGATATCATCTTTTCCAAGGACAAGAGTCTATAACTTTTCTCTGAAACTTGGTTCAGTATTTAGCCTTTGCCGGAGGAAAGACATCCTCATATCAAAATTACACCTCTCCTGCTGCATTTTAAAATCATTTTCTACAGTGTAGACTTGTTTTTTAAGCTGTATGTTATCCTTATCAGAAAAACATTCTGCAAACCTAGGGGGGAGCCCCCCTCCACTGAGATGATTTTTTGGACCTCACTAAAAAAAGATCTTATATTGAGTTTTTAATCACAAAGACAGAAAGAAAATACGAAAGTCTGTGTATTGATAGTGGTTCATATTTGGGAGATTTATGAAGTCAGGGTCCTTTGAAGAAGCTGCTCAAACTAAAAGATAGCCCGGGAGAGCCATGTGCATTTGGAAATACAGCTGACAGAGTATTTGTACCAACCTTCTGGCTGTCAATGGTGTGAGTTTACTTATGTTTGCACAGTGTAACAAGGATGGAGACAGTTTAGTAGCTCTGGCTGCTACCTTCACACTTGGAACTTGTTTTTGTAAGTATAGTCGATTTATAATGTTGTGTTCCTTAGAACTTTGAAGGCAAGAGGGTTTTGCTTTCTCTGGAGAAAATGGAAATAGGAGGGGAAGAGAGGAAAAAACAGAATTGCTGAATTGAATTGCTGAATTTTGAAAAGTGCACCAGGAAATAGACAAATGGCCAATAAGCACAAGATGCTCAACATCATAATCATTAAGGAAATGCAAATCAAAATCACAATGAGACACCACTTCAGATCCATTAGGATGGCTATCATTTTGAGGGAAAAGAAAAAGAAAACAAGGGTCAGTAAGATAGAGAATGGACTTGAGGATACAGGGGTTGGGGGGGTCGGGGGAGGGAGGGAAAGGGGAAGCTGGGATGAAGTGAGAGAGTAGCATTGACATATGTACACTACCAAATGTAAAATAGATAGCTCGTGGGAAGCTGCTGCATAACACAGGGAGATCAACTCCATGCTGGCTGATGACCTAGAGGGGTGGGATAGGGAGGGTGGGAGGGAGGCTCAGGAGGGAGGGGATGTGGGGATATATGTATAAACACAGCGGATTCGCTTTGCTGTAGAGCAGAAACTGGCACAACATTGTAAAACAATTATATTCCAATAAAAAAAGAAAAAGAAATCAGAGCTCTTGCACACTGCTGGTGGGAATGTAAAACAGTGCAGTATGCAAACCAGTATGGTGGTTCCTCAACAAACTGCCGTATGACCCAGCAATTATACTTCCGGGTACATATCCACAAGAATCGGAAGCAGGGTGTTGAAGAGATGTTCGTGCACCCATGGTCACAGAAGCATTACTCACAATGGGCGGGAGGCGGAAGCCACCCACATGCCCATTGGTGGATGGGTGGTGGACGAATGGATAAACAAAACGTGGTATGTTCATACGATGGCATATTAATCAGCCTTAAAAAGGAAGGAAATGTTGACATGCTACAACACGGATGAAGCTTGCAGTTAAGTTATGCTAAGTGAAATGAGACAGTCACAAAAAGACAATTACTGTATGATTCCACACGTGGGAGATACTTAGAGTGATCGAATTTGCCAAGACAGAAAGAAGGGTGGTTTCCAGGGGACTGGGGGAGGAGGAGAGAGGAAGGAGCAGTTATTGTTTAATGAGAACAGAATTCCAGTTTTGCAAGATGAAAAATGTAGAGATAGAGGTGGTAATGATGGCACAACCATGTGAGTACCTGTGTTGCCACTGAAGTGTACACTTAAAGATGGATAAAATGATTAACAGGTACAAATACGCTGTATAAAATCAGTAAGCACCATACAGCAGAAAGTAGCACAACACTGTAAAGCAATTATATGCCAATAAAGATGCATGAAAACAAATAAAGAAATAAGCTATGAGGATATGTTGTACAGCATAGAAAATAGGGCCAATATTTTATAATAACTATAAATGGAGTATAACCTTTAAGAATTGTGAATCACTAAGCTGTACATCTGAAACTTACATAATATTATAAATCAACTATATCTCAATTTTTAAAAAAAAAGGGAAGACCAAAAAAATGTGTAAAGTGGTAAATTTCACGTTATGTGTATCTTACCACAATTAAAAATAAATAATTTTTTTTTTAAAAAAAGGGATCTAGCTTCTAAGCGGCACAGGTTTGTCCTTAGCCAGTTTCCCCAATACCTAGTGTCACACTTTGAGGTCACTGGCAGTCATTTTACGTGGTCCCATTGGGTCATTCATTCAAAAGTGAGCATTCATTGAACCCTTTATTAAGGACCGGAAACAGAGCTAAACGCGAAAAAGGAATATAATTTTGATTAAGACACGACCTCCAGTCACAAGAGAAAACGAGAAGGAAATGAAGGAAGTTATTAACAGGGACAGAGTCACATTAAATCACTGCTGGCCACCTGACGTACACCCTCATTTGGTACCCAGAGCAATCTTGCAAAGAGGTGGACGTGATCACACCATTTGGGTTGTGAAACTGAAGGTCAGGAAGTCAGGTCATTTATCCAGATCACAGAACTAGTAAAGAACTGAGCCCAGATTCAAAACTTGGTCCAACTCCTGAGGCTTCGCTCCTCTGCTATCCTACGCCACTCTTAGGTCCATCCTTGATCCGAGCCCTGCTGAGCAAGCCACTCTGTACACATGCCCTAAGTTCACTAAATCTCTTTGCACATTGCCTTCTTCTTGTATTGGGTTTGCCTTGAAAAATAAGTTGCAAAGATTTCACTTAGGTTTGAGGGCCTCTGGACTTCACTTTTAAAATCAAGGCTAAAGGAGCAGGCTCCTAATTTAAGAATCATAAATGTTACTCATCGATGATTGGCTGTGAGCCAAATTCCTCTTCAGGTAGACCCAGGATCGTGTGCACATTCATTCACTCACAAGGATTATCGTTTTTCCTAATTTCTCCAAACATCAGAGTCTGAAGTCTAGTGTTTATTCAGCCCTGCTAGGTACAGGCCATGCTCTAATGAGTAAAATACTTGGCTTCCTTAGTTACCTTGTTTAATGGATAATTAAAAGGTTATTCTGACTTTTACAAGTTATATGATAATTAGCCAGATTCTTACATAATCATTCAAAATGCACACTTTGCTGACATGTTTTAAAAAGAGACCTCTCTGTATATATACTTAATTATCACACTCAGTTATCTTCACAAAGCTAACTGCAGTGCACCAAGAAATTCTGCATTTGTAATTCCTGAGACGGCTGGTCTCTTTCTCATCCCTTCCAGCTCTGTGTCATCCTTTACTTCAAAACCGCGACTGCCTAAGTCATGCCTTCTCCTTGAATCAAGGGCACCAGCTCAATTATTTCTTAAACTCCTGACTTGTAGGAAACCCCAACCCAGGCCCTCAGGCCCAAGCAAGAACACTTCAGGAAGCCAGCATCATATTCCAACAACTATTTCTGAGTTTACATCACAGATTACTTGGGGAACTAGAAAAAAAGTAAAAGGGAAAGGAAATGTAGGATGTTAAACTCAATAATCAGTCCTACAGGAAGAAAAATTTAATACATGAACTTGGGAAGGAATAGCAGAAAAACATTCTGGTAGAATGGCTAAGGAGAAAGAAGGAAGCAAATTTTCTATATTCTTAGGTCCCCTGGCTTTGTGGGAAAATGTTGCCCCCAGTGAATTATAGTAAACACTTGAGATAAGCTCATTATTAAGTACTATTAGTATGAGGTATTGTGAAGGTCTTTCAGAGATGACACCTGGGCCCACTGTGAATGAGACAGCTGCCAGGGAATAGGATTCTGGGGCCAATCTCATTTTTTTTTAGGAATTGCTGCAGAAATAGTGAGCCAGAGACATAGACCATCAGCTTTAAGGCCTTTTTGGACTAATGAACTGGCTCTGGAATTTGTTTCCCTGGGTGTTGCAAAGGAAACAAGTGAGACCCAGAATTAGATGAGGTCACTGTTGGTGGGCCTCTGAGCATGCAGCTGGCTAACAGAAGGCCCTCTGAGCAGCATCTGAGCTGTGGATTCCTCAGCACAGCTACCCAAGCTGTGTGAACGCAGGCAAAGTACTTGATAGCTTGGACCCTCAGTTTTCTCACCTGTAAAATGGGAATAACCAATCATATAGAGTTACTAGTTCATAGGAGTGATGAGAAAATTAAATGTGATAAGAATATATGTAAAGCCCATAGAACTGTAGAGCCCAGGGAACTCTGCTCAATATTCTGTAACACCCAAATTGGGAAAAGAATTTGAAAAAGAATAGATACTTATATGTGTAAAACTGGATCACTTTGTTGTACAACTGAAACTAATACAATATTGTTAATCAACTGTGCTTCAATATAAAATAAAAAGTTAGAGGAAGAAAGATGGCAGTGAAGTACAAGGATGTGGAATGCATCCCTCTCCACAGATGCATCAGGAATACACCAACAGATGCAACAATTCCCACAGAGAACCAGCTGAACACCAGCAAACGACCTCGGACACCACAAAGGACTGCAAAGATCCCGACATAAGTGGGTAGGAGAGAGGGAAAAAAGAGAAAAAGGAGAAAGAGGAGGAGAAGAAAGGAAAGGGATGGGTCCCACACCCTGGGGCGGGGGGATCCGAAACAGAGGGGAGATTGCCGAATTTGGGGAAACATCCCTTATCTGACAGGGAAACCCCTTCTCCAAAGGGGAATTTCCCTGGGTCAGAAGGGAGGTATTTGGGACTGTTCAAAGAGGGTGAAGCGGCTGAGCTGTGGCAGACAGGAAAGAGTGAGAAACACACAGAGGGTCCACACCACGGCTCAGTGTGTCCGGACTGAGACGTCAGTTCACAGCTGAACCCCCTGTCTGGGAGCTGGAACGTGGGAACCACAGAACTGGTTCAGGGTGAGAAACACTGTTGGCAGTGGGGAGATGGACTGAGAGGACAGGAGGGAAGAAATCCGTAGTGGAGAATGCCTACTGCGGAAAGCTGGGCGGCGATGGCAGTGATTGGATACTGCTGACTCACAAGTGGGGGGGGGGGAGGGGCTGCAGGTGTAGCCTCTCTCTTGGAGCCTGCAACAGACAAAGGAAGGAACCCTCTGGGCCTGGCTATTGCAGTCAGGGATAACAAAGGCCCCTGGGTGGGGCTGGCCTAGAGTGCCTGCAGCCCAGAGCCACAAGTCCGCAGAGTGGCCCAGCTCTGGAGACAGTGTGTTTACACCTGAGCCACCAGCGTCCCTCTGCAAGAGGCACCGCCATTGCTGATGGAGCTGCCGTGACCCAGGCATGGTGTACCAGTGGAGTCGTAGTGCGGGGGTGGGGGGGGAGCCACAGTTGGAGTTGCTCTCTCGGCCTGAGCTGCCCAAGCCACTGTGACCCAGGCAGGGTGCCACTGCTCACTCATCCCCAGGGGAAGGAGCCACTATAGTACCCTCTCTCTCCCTACACACCGGCGCCTACAGATGAACAGTAAAGGAAGCTCTGCTGGTCACAGAGTAATACAAAAAACCCAAGGTGGGTAGAAGGACACTAAAAGCTGAGACCCCAAGGAAACAGAAATATTATTATTAAATCTATTGATCTGGTCCATTCTGGGGTCAGTTCTAGATTTTTGTTGTTGTTGCTTTTGTTTGTTTGTTTATTAATTACAATCTTAGTTCTAAGGGGTCTATACATTTTATAACATATTTTTTAATTCCATTTTTTCTTCTATTTTTATTTTTAGCCTTTTTATATATTTCTATATCTAGCTAAGTTTCTTGTAGTGCTAACTATATGCCTCCTACTTTCATTTCATCTCAATCTTCTATACATTTCTATTTCTTTCTTTTTCTTTTCATATGTCCACTCCACTACACTCTTCTGTTGCCATCTTCTATCCTTTTTTAGTTCAATTTATCTTAATATACTTATAAGCAATATTATCAGTCTGCTCTGTTTCCTTGATTTATTCTCCAGATGACACACTGCTTTGGTTTTTATTATTAGGTTTTGTCTCTATCTTAGTTCTAAGAATAATTGTCTGATTTCATTCTGAGAATATTCAGTCTGCCTGGTGGTACTCTTGCTCTTCATTATATTTGATCCTAGCTTTCAAAATTTCCCTGGATTTGTGTTTGTGTGTGTGTGGTTTTTTTTTTTTTTTTTTATGGTTTTGAATTTCTGTTAGTTTTCTCTTTGGTTGTCTGCTGGCATTCTGGGGTACTTCTGTCAGGTCTTTCTAGTGCCTTATGATCTATTGGATTCAGTATTTGTGTGTCTTACACATGTATGTGTTTCCTTGACTTAGTATTTGTTTGACTCAACACTCTGCCATTAGTCTGGGGCTTGGACAGTCTTTTTAAACCACTTTATTGCCAGGACAAGCAACCTCTGAAGTCTGGACTACTCCATCAGAAGTCAAGTAGGAGACTCTGGGAAGGGAGCACTGAATCCAGGATGCTAGACTACTAGGGAGTCCTCAGACACAGGGAAGATTAACTGCAGAGAACTCTCACAGAGCCCTGTATCAGAGTCTAAGACGAGGCTTCATCCGACTGTCTGCAACTGCCACTGCTGGACACCACACACCAAACTACAAACAAGACAGGAACACAAACCCACCCATGAGCACACAGACTACCTAAAGCCATATTAACCTCACAGATACCCTAAAACACACCTCCTGACATGGCCCTGCTCATCAGAGAGAAAAGACTCAGAGCCACACACTGGAAAGCAGGCACCAGACCCCCCCACCAGGAAGCCTACTTGAGACACTGGACAAACCCCACCACAGGGGGCAGAGGGCAGAAACAAGAGGAATTACTACTAGACAGCATAGGGAAAGGAGACAGCAAATCCTATAAATTAGACAAAATGAGAAAACAAAGAAACACCATGCAGGCAAAGGATCAGGGAAAAAATCCACAAGACCAAATAAATGAAGAGGAAACAGGAAAATTGCCAGAAAAAGAATTCAGAGTAATGAGAGTAAAGATGATCCAAAATCTCAGTAAGAAAATAGAGAAAATACAAGAAACAGTTAATAAGGACTCAGAAAAACTAAAGAGCAAACAAACAGTAATGGAAAACAAAATAACAGAAATAAAAAATACTCTAAATGGTATAAATAGCAGAATAACTGAGGCAGAAGAACAAATAAGTGAGTTGGAAGACAGAATGGGGGAAATAACTGCCACAGAGCAGGAAAAAGAAAAAACAATAAAAAGAATGGAAGACAGTCTCAGAGACCTTGGTGACAACATTAAGCACACCAACATTTGAATCATAGGCATCCCAGAAGAAGAAGAAAAAAAAGAAAGGGTCTGAGAAAATATTTGAAGAGGTTATAGTGGAAAACTTCCCAAACATGGGAAAGGAAATAATTAATCAAGTCCAAGAAGCTCAGAGAGTCCCATACAGAATAAACCCAAGGAGAAATACACTGAGGCACATATTAATCAAGCTAACGACAATTAAACACAAAGAAAAAATATTAAAAGCAGCAAGAGAAAAGCAACAAATAATGTATAATGGAAAACCCATAAGCATAACACCTGCTCTCTCTGCAGAAACTCTGCAGGCCAGAAGGGAGTGGCAGGATATACTGAAAGTCCTAAAAGAGAAAAACCTATAGCCAAGGATACTCTACCCAGCAAGAATCTCATTCAGATTCGATGGAGAAATCAAAAGCTTTACAGACAAGCAAAAGTTAAGAGAATTCAACATCACCAAACTAGCCTTACAACAATTGCTAAAGGAAGTTTTCTAAGAAGGAAACAAAAGAGAAGGAAAAGACCTACACAAACAAACCCAAAACAATTAAGAAAATGGTAATTGGAACACACATGTCAATAATCACCTTAAATGTAAATGGATTAAATGCTCCAACGAAAAGACACAGACTGGCTGAACGGATACAAAAACAAGACCCTTATATAGGCTGCCTACAAGAAACCCACTTCAGATCAAGGGACACATATAGACTGAAAGTAAAGGGATGGAAAAAGATATTCCATGCAAATAGAAGTCAAAAGAAAGCTGGAGTAGCAATACTCATATCAGACAAATTAGACTTTAATGTAAAGACTATTACAAGAGACAAGGAAGGACACTACATAATGATCAAGGGATCAATCCAAGAAGAAGATATCACAATGGTAAATATCTATGCACCCAACATAGGAGCACCTCAATACATAAGGCAAATGCTAACAGGCATAAGAGGGGAAATTGACAGTAACACAATAATAGTAGGAGATTCTAACACCCCACTTACATCAATGGACAGATCATCCAAACAGAAAATAAATAAGGAAACACAAGTTTTAAATGACACATTAGACCATCTTGACTTAATTGGTATTTATAGGACATTCCATCCAAAAACTACAGAATACACTTTCTTCTCAAGTGCACATGGAACATTCTATAGGACAGATCACATCTTGGGTCACACATCAAGCCTCAGGAAATTCAAGATAATTGAAATCATATCAAGCATCTTCTCTGACCACAATGCCATGAGACTAGATATCAACTACAGGAAAAAAAACTGTAAAAAAAATACAAACACATGGAGGCTAAACAATATGCTATTAAATAGCCAAGAAATCACTAAAGAAATCAAGGAGGAAATCAAAAAATATCTAGAAACAAATGACAATGAAAACACAACAACCCAAAACCTATGGGACACAGCAAAAGCAGTTCTAAGAGCGAAGTTTATAGCAATACAATCCTACCTCAAGATACAAGAAAAACATCGAATAAACAACCTAAACTTACACCTAAAACAATGAGAGAAGGAAGAACAAAGAAACCCCAAAGTGAGCAGAAGGAAATAAATTATAAAGATCAGATCAGAAATAAATGAAAAAGAAATGAAGGAAACAATAGCAAAGATCAATGAAATTAAAAGCTAGTTCTTTGAGTAGACCATTAACCAGACTCATCAGGAAAAAAAGGGAGAAGGTGCAAATCAACAGAATTGGAAATGAAAAAGGAGAGGTAACGATGGACACTGCAGAAATACAAGAGATCATGAGAGACTACTACAAACAACTCTATGCCAATAAAGTGGATAACCTGGAAGAAATGGATAAATTCTTAGAAAAATACAATCTTTCAAGACTGAACCAGGAAGAAATAGAAAATATGAACCGACCAATCACAAGTACAGAAATTGAGGCTGTGATTAAAAATATCCCAACAAACAAAAGCTCAGGGCCAGATGGCTTCATAGTCGAATTATATCAAACATTTAGAGAAGCGCTAACAGCTATCCTTCTCAATCTCTTCCAAAATATAGCAGAAGGAGGGACACTCCCAAAATTATTCTATGAGGCCACCATCACCCTGACACCAAAACCAGGCAAAGATGTCACAATAAAAGAAAATTACAGCAATATCACTGATGAATATAGATGCAAAAACCCTCAAGAAAACACGAGCAAACAGAATGCAACAGCACATTAAAAAGATCATACACCATGATCAAGTGGGGTTTATCCTTGGAATGCAAGGATTCTTCAATATATGCAAATCAATCAATGTGATACATCGTATCAACAAATTGAAGGATAAAAACCATATGATCATCTCAATAGATGCAGAAAAAGCTTTTGACAATATTCAGCATCCATTTATGATAAAAACTCTCCAGAAAATGGGCACAGAAGGAAATTACCTCAACATAATAAAAGCCATATATGACAAACCAAAAGCCAACATCGTTCTAAATGTTGAAAAACTGAAAGCATTCCCTGTAAGAACAGGAAAAACACAAGGGTGCCCACTCTCATCATTATTATTCAACATAGTTTTGGAAGTTTTAGCCACAGCAATCAGAGAAGAAAATGAAATAAAAGAAATCCAAATTGCAAAAGAAGAAGTAAAATTGTCACTTTTTGCAGATGACATGATATTATACATAGAAAACCCTAAAGACTCTCCCAGAAAATTGCTAGCACTAATCAATGAATTTAGTAAAGTAGCAGGATACAAAATTAATGCACAGAAATCTCTTGCATTCTTATACACTAACAACGAAAAAGCAGAAAGAGAAATTAAGGAAACTCTCCCATTTACCTTGCAACAAAAAGAATAAAATACCTAGGAATAAACCTGCCTAAGGAGGCAAAAGACCTGTAGGCAGAAAACTATAAGACAGTGGTGAAAGAAATCAAAGATGATACAAAGATGGAGGGACATACCATGTTCTTGGATTGGAAGAATCAACATTGTGAAAATGACTGTACTACCCAAAGCAATTTACAGATCCAACACTATCCCTATCAAATTACCAATGGCATTTTTCACAGAACTAGAGCAAGAAACCTTACGATTTGTATGGAAATGCAAAAGACCCCGAATAGCCAAAGAAATCTTGAGAAGCAAAGACGGAGTTGGTGGAATTAGGCTTCCTGACTTCAAACTATACTACAAGGCCACAGTGATCAAGACAGTATGGTACTGGCAAAAAAATAGAAAAGAAGATCAATGGAACAGAATAGAGAACTCAGAGGTAAACCCAAACACATATGGGCAGCTTATCTTTGACAAAGGAGGCAGGAATAGACAATGGAAAAAAGACAGCCCCTTCAGTAAGTGGTGCTGGGAAAATTGGACAGCAACATGTAAAAGAATGAAATTAGAACACTTCCTAACACCATACAGAAAAATAAACTCAAAATGGATTAAAGACCTAAATGTAAGACCAGACACTATAAAACTCCTAGAGGAAAACATAGACAGAACACTCTATGACATACATCATAGCAAGATCCTTTTAGACCCATCTCCTAGAATAATGGAAATAAAATCAAGTATAAACAAATGCGACCTCATGAGACTTAAACACTTTTGCACAGCGAAAGAAACCATAAACAAGACAAGAAGACAAACCTCAGAATGGGAGAAAATACTTGTCAATGAAGCAACGGACAAAGGATTAATCTCCAAAATACACAAGCAGCTCATGCAGCTTAATACCAAAAAAAGCAAATAACCCAATCCACAAATGGGCAGAAGAGCTAAATAGACATTTCTCCAAAGAAAACATACAGATGGCCAACAAACACATGAAAAGATGCTCAACATCACTAATCATTAGAGAAATGCAAGTCAAAGCCACAATGAGGTATCACCACACAGTGTTCAAAATGGCCATCAAAAAATCTAGAAATGATAAATGTTGGAGAGGGTGTGAAGAAAAGGGAACTTTCCTGCACTGTTGGTGGGAATGTAAGTTGGTACAGCCACTATGGAAAACAGTATGGTGGTTCCTTAAAACAATAAAAATAGCACTACCATATGATCCAGTAATCCCACTCCTGGGCATATACGCAGAGAAAACCATAATCCAAAAAGAAACATGTACCACAATGTTCATTGTAGCACTGTTTACAATAGCCAGGACATGGAAGCAACCTAAATGCCCATCAACAGATGAATGGATAAAGAAGGTGTGGCACATATATACAATGAAATATTACTCAGCCATAAAAAGGAATGAAATGGAGCTATATGTAATGAGGTGGATAGACCTAGAGACCTGTCATACAAAGTGAAGTAAGCCAGAAAAAGAAAAACAAATACTGTACGCTAACTCATATATACAGAATCTGAAAAAAAAATGGTACTGGTGAACCCAGTGACAAGACAAGAATAAGGATGCAGATGCAGAGAATTGACTGGAGCACATGAGGTTGGGGGGATGGGGGGTGAAGGGGAAGCTGGGACGAAGTGAGAGAGTAGCATAGACATATATATACTACCAACTGTAAAATAGATAGCTAATGGGAATTTGCTGTATAACAAAGGGAAATCAACTCGATGATGGGTGATGCCTTAGTGGGCCAGGACAGGAAGTTTGGGAGGGAGTCGCAGGAGGGAGGGGATATGGGGATATATGTATAAATACAGCTGATTGACTTTGGTGTACCTCAAAAACCGGTACAAGAGTGTAAAGCAATTATATTCCAATAAAGAGCTTAAAAAAAAAAGTTAGAAAAAATAAAATAAAGCCCATATAAAGTACCTAGTAATTGGGCATAATAATACTTGACTTATCCATATAACGGAGTTGGTATAAGCGCAAATGAGTTCTGGCATTCATAAGTGAGGAAATAATAAATATTTACTATCCCAGTGTGAGATCACAGAAAATAGACGTATTGGTTTCTGCCCCCAGTTTCTGGCACAGGGCTCCTGAAACCCTTGTAATTTCCTGGGTGATCAGAGTGTTGTTTGTTCTAATGAGCTGACTGTGGGTGGATTGCAGGATGGCCCCAGGATGAGGACCAGTCACCAGAAAGACCAAGCCATGATTAGAAGATTGGAAGAGTCCACCCCACTGCACCCATTCACTTGAGACGGGAGAAGGACTGAAGGTGTGCCGAGACCAGCTCGGCAACTCGAGGTGAGTGACGGGTACCGCAAGCTTGAAGAAGACACAGACACAGACTGAAGAGAAAAGTGGGACCGGGGGGCTCAAGACCTCTCGGATCAAGAGCCCTGCTGACTCATCCCAGGCTGCTTTTATTGAGTTCGTGGGCTTACATTCTCAGGTTACACTCATAAACAATCAAAGGCCTCACATGACTGAGGCAATTATCTTTGTTTACTTCCTGGGTCTGAGTTGAGCAGGTGTGGATTTGAGCTGGGGGTGGAGAGCAAAACAGCCCTGGGGGTAGGAGACCTCTCTCAGATATTGGGGGTCTGTGCCCCACCCGTGTTGGCCCCTCTGCGACTGTGCCTGTCTTAGGTTGTTCCTCCCTTGAGGAATCTTACCCGTCTCTGGCTAACCAGTCATCCTCCAGGGCCAAACACGGTGATATAAGGAAGGTTCTATGCATTACCCCTGTTGGCCCCTCTGTGGCTGTGCCTGTCTTAGGTTGTTCCTCCTCTGAGGAATCTTACCCGTCTTTGGCTAACCAGCCATCCTTCAGGACCAAACAGGGTGATATTAGTCTCCACGCCCCGCACCCTCAGTTCCTCCACTGCTCAAGAATCCCATCGCTCGGCCCACATCAAAAAGGTTCCCGAATGTCTTCCCACAAAGGTGGAGTTAAATGATTGATCTTTCCTGTGTGATGACATCGCCAGAAAAATCTCCAAAGCACGGGATTCAAAGAGCTTCCAGGTTGGTGAGAATACATTGCACCAGGAAGGTGACGCACCCCAGCTCCGCCGGGGGCAGGGGATCCTGCACTCAAGACCCTCCAAGACCTGGTCCCAGTCTTCATCTGACTGTCCATCTGTATCCTCTATCATATCCTTGAATCGACTGGTAGAAGTATTTCCCTGAGTTCTGTGAGCCGCTCTAGCAAATTAACCAAACCCAAGGAGGTGGTCGTGGGAACCTTCCACCTCTAGCCAGTTGGTCAGAAGCACTGTGACAACCTGGGCTTAGTGCGTGGCGTCTGAAATGTGGGGATGGGGAGGCCTTCCTCTGGGACTGAGCCCTTCACCTGTGGGTTCTGATGCCGTCTCCAGGGAGACAACGTTAGACCTGAGCTAAATTGTAGGACACTCAGCTGGTGCCTCAGAGAATTGCTTGATGTGCGGGAAAATCTTCCATGCATTTGGTGGCCAAAGTGTCAGAAGTAAAGCACTTTGTATGAGTAGCAAAACAAAACAAAACAAAACAAACAAAAAATAAACCCAGAGAAAATAGACTGAACTGAAGATCTTCCTTGCAGCAGGAGGGAAAGACTGAGTTTGGGGGTTTGTTTGTTTGTTTGTTTTTACATAGGATTTTCACAGCTGTGAAAATAAACAGGTTAACACACGTAAAGCATTTAGAACAGTGTTAAGCACATAGGAAGTAGCCAGTGAATGGGGTGATAATGGGGTAATACAGGGTTAGCCCAAGGGATACATGAGGTAACGTATAGCTTTATGTTACCTTGAAAATTCAGAGCAGCACACAAAGAGCATCTAATTGAAATGTTCGTTTTGAGGCTCTTGCCAGATGCCTTTATGTTCCCAGTACTTGTGAAAGTCTTTCTTGACAACTCAGTCTATTTTAAAAGTCGTGTTTCCAGTGAGGATTTACAGATACAGATGGTTTTTACTGCATCAGAGGAGCCACCCAGGAGCTGCCCAGGAGGAGCACACAGTGAGGTGCACCAGTTATCCACACTCACAGTACCAAGTGCACAGCCTCAGTGGCATCCAGCCATGAGCATGTGTTCAGCTCATGCATCTGTGATGAACGGGGCGGGGGGGGGGGTGTTGGCTGATCTCACCTGGGCTCAGCTAGGCGGCTCTACTGATCCTGGATGGGGTCTCGCCTGTGTCTGGGATACCTGCAGGGGGCAGAGGTTCTGAGCTGGGCTTGTCGGCGGCAGTTTGGCTGGAGTGGCACTGCTCCAGTTGTTTCTTTTTTTAATTTATGTGATTGAAGTATAGTTGATTTACAATGTTGTGTTAATTTCTGCTGTATAGCAAAGGGATTCAATTACACACATGCATACATTCTTTTTCATATTCTTTTCCATTATGATTTATTATAGGATATTGAATACAGTTCCCGGTGCTCTACAGTAGGACCTTGTTGTCTATCCATCCTATATATAATAGTTTGCATCTGCTCATCCCAAACTCCCAGTCCATCCATCCCTCATCCCCTTCCCCTTGACAACCACAAGTCTGTTCTCTATGTTTGTGAGTCTGTTTCTGTTTCAAAGGTAAGTTCATTTGCGTCTTCTTTTAGATTCCACATGCAAGTGATATCATACGGTGTTTGTCTTTCTCTTTTTGACTGACTTCACTGCGTGTGACAGTCTCTAGTGGCACCCACATTGCTGCAGATGGCATTATTTCATTCTTCCTTATGGCTGAGTAATATTCCGTTGGGTACATGTACCGCATCTTCTTTATCTGTTCATCAGCTGATGGACATTTAGGTGGTTTCCATGTCTTGGCTGCTGTGAAGGGCACTGCTCCACTTGCTCTCATGTTTCTCCTGGGCAAGCCTAGGCATGTCCTCCTCGTGACGATGGATGACACACAAGGCAGCAAGCCCAGTTGTTTAAGAGCTTTCTAAACCTTTGGTTATTTCATGTCTACTAATCCTTCCTTGGTCAAAGTGGTCACGTGGACAAACTCAAAGTCAAATTTATAGGAAGATACACTACCTCCTTAAGCAGGAGAAACATCAAAGTACAGGGATTCAAAGAAAAGAGAACTGAGGTCATAAATGCCATTTATCATAGCAGGAGAACATGGTGACTGGTCAGACCTTTGGAAGCCCTCGCCCCTGTTGTAACCGCTTATGTGTTTTATTCATTTGCACACATTGGTAAGATTTAAATTGACTAAAGAGTACCTCAGCTAAATAAAAGATTTAGACTTAGTTCAGAGCAGTTTATATGATAACGTTAACATGTGTTATTTGGATATTGTGGAGTTGGCACTGGGGAAGCATAAGCTTTGATAATAGGGCCCGGCCATGTCAGTGGGATGGCTGGTAGGGAACGTGTTAGAGCCCAGGGCTCTGGTCATCAGGTAGACAAGGGCATCAAAGGAGGAGGAAGAAATGCCAAGAATGCAAGGTGAATGGGCAGTAAAGAAAAAGTTCACCTGCATCTAAATTTGGCCCAAAGACAGCCCTCCAGGCAACCTTCTCTGAAAGGTATTTGGCCATCGAACGTCATTAAAGTGGAAGCAGCAGGGACGTTCTCAGAGGGAAAAGAAAAAATCCTTCTCAGATACATATACAGCTACCTCTGCAACAGCTGAATTTTATTAAGGCAATTTCTAAAATCAATGCTTACCATTAAAGTCGGCGTGCTTATATTTACTTATTTTCTCTTTTGGGCACCTGAACACATAAAGGCCGAGAAAGTCAAAATAAATGATAAAATGAGGACTGGGCCAAGGACCTTTTGTTCATTCAGCTTCATGAACATCTCTTGAACTGGTTTCTCAATATTTGATTCAGAAAAACCTAAATCCTGTTTGTCAACTGCATTCTTTTTCTCATTAAAAAAATTAAAAAAAGAGGCCTCCCCTGAGTATCATGGTGGAAATTCAATCCGTATGTTTTCTGATTCATTTACACTTAGATCATCAAAATATTTTGTAAGAGATGAGCTTTTCGGTGGCCAAAGATGCTTCGTGGTCCTTTTCCTTTGAAACAGAAAAACTGCTGTTTATCATCAGCTTGCACAAATGAAGGCTGAAGAGCTCTCCTAAATGTATTACCTCATAAAGTTGGAGTGAACTATGTGCTCGGAAAGTCTGTCTTCCTAAACTGGCTTCATCTCACCTGTAATTTATCATAGCCCTCCAACCCTGCCTGTGCGGTGCTGATCTCATTTTCACCACTCATGTTGGTATCGCTGCTCTTGCTGATAAGGGCAAAACAAACAGAAAAGGATCAAAGCCTCAGCAGTGGTCCAGGAAAGTAACGAGTAGGCTTTGGGCAAAAAGTTCCAAGAAATGTTGGAGGAATATGAATGTTTTGGAGTGTAGTGTGATCCTGTAGCCAGGTTTCAAAGGTAAAGAGTACAGTCTTCTATTCATCAGAAGTTGAGAGGAATAGCTGGGCTTCTCGTTCCATTTCAGGGCCCAGACGGAATGCCAAAACCTAACCCACCTTTATCAAAAGAATCAAAGAAGCTTTCCCTTTTTTTATGTAACCGATCTGCAGTCCTGATCCGCAAGGTGAACAGCTTTTACTCACAGAACAGCAAGGCCAGATTTTAGGGAAATACAAAGTCAGAAAAGAAATCGCTATATAGACAGAAATATTAAAGAAAATAATGGAACAATTGCACAACCAGGCAGCAAACTCAGGTCATGAGATGCTGAATATCTGATCTTCCTGTAGATGGCCACTGAATATTAAAGGAAAATATTTGTTATGAATTCATTTATCTTATTGGTTTATCTTAGGATAATCACTAAATGTAGAAAAGCTTGATGATGGGTAATCTTCCTGACTTTTCTCCTTTTATGCTTCCCTTTCGATGGTAGGCAATGCTCTTAGCTCTACATTTTCAGATCTCACCTAGTCTCTAGTCTTCAATTGCTACCTCTTGCGATGTGTAGGTCTTCTATTTCATCCACATTCCTGTCCCACATGTTCGGTAACTCTCAGTAACATGGGATAAAAGGGTTCCTTTGGTTTTGACAAAAGCAGTCTTTTTGAAAGCTGGTCAAGTGACTTTCTTTGCTGTTTTTCCCACAAACTAATTTTGCTCAGTCCAATTATAAGGAAAGCTAAACCCAAAGTTTCATGCCAAGAAAAAGATGGGAACAAAGGGTTTTTTTTAAGGGCTACAGTAGAGCTGATCTAATATCATTTCAGGTATCTTTCCAATTTGGTGAGGAAGGTTGAGAAGGGCAGGTCTAGGATCCTTTGGGGGATTTTTTGGTCTTTTATTTTTAACTTTTATTGGAGTATAGTTGATGCACAATGTTGTGTTAGTTTCAGGTGTGCAGAAAAGTGAATTACTTATACATAGACATATATCCTTTCTAGATTCTTTTCCCACATAGGCCATTCTGTGATCCATTTTGAAACATCACCCACATGGAAACCAAGACTCCAGAGGCATGAATCCACCAGAACGCAGCACAGCCTGGTTCAACAGGACATGTGTCTTGTCATAGAGAGACAGTGCCTCGCTCCTAGCAAATACTCCATAACTGTTGTCACATCAGTGAATTAATCCTAAGAGAAATCCCAAAGTGATCAAAAGGTCAGTCCCCACATGAGCTTTGAGATGAAACGTCTTCCTTCACTGTAATTTCTACCTCCGAGCATTTGGCAGTGAGTGTGCTGAAGCTGACCAGCCCACAAGCCTCCTTGTCCCCCTTGGATGTGAAATAACAGTTAGGCCATCACCACCCCACGCCAGTCAATCATGATCCTCCAGGACCACATCTGGGTCTATCATCATCTATATGCATTTCACTTTCAAAATCCTCGCTCATAAGTTCCTCGTCTCCCAGCTGGCTTTTCCAGATGCTTCTACCATGACAGCTTTTCAACTTCATTGGGACCTTGGGTACCCTGGACCTTCTGCTTTTTTCCGCATCCATCCATCCCTTTCTTCAGTCCCTTCTACATCCAACTTAAACTCCTACTCACTGTTTTCTTTTTGCCTACTCCCAAGCAAACAAGCAAGGCTGGGGAAAAAACCAAGTAGGGAAAGCGAGGAGGGTTGGGGGGGAATGAATTGGAAGATTGGGATTGCCATATATACATTACTAATAAGAAAAAAATAACAAATTGTACGCTTTAAATATATGCAGTTTATTGTATGTCAACTGTATTTCAATAAAAGTTCTTTAAAAAAAGAGATTAAGAAAAAAAAAAACCTACACAACGGAGTAAATGTGATCCATTGCAAATATATGATCATTCAATTTTACTTTTTTTATTTTTAATGAATTTTTATTGGAGTATAGTGGATTTACAATGTTGCATTAGTTTCTGCTATACAGCACAGTGAAAAATATATATATATTTCATATATATATACACACACATATATATAGGCACATATATATCGTTACTCTTTTTTAGATTCTATTCCCACAGAGGTCATCACAGATTGTTGATTATAGTTCCCGGTGCTACAAGCAGGTTCTTATTAGCTATCTGTTTTACGTATAATAGTGTGTATGTGTCAACCCCAATTTCCCAATTTATCCCTCCCCCGTTTCCCCCCTTGGTGACTGTAAGTTTTCTACATCTGTGACTCTATTTCTGTTTTGTAAATAGGCTCATTTGTACCACTCTTTTAGATTCCACACATAAGCGATATATGATCATTTATGATTCTTCACTCCTACGTAGCTAATATCTTTATCTTGAGAGGGTTCTTTCCAT
Source organism: Hippopotamus amphibius kiboko (assembly GCF_030028045.1). Taxonomy (NCBI): domain Eukaryota; kingdom Metazoa; phylum Chordata; class Mammalia; order Artiodactyla; family Hippopotamidae; genus Hippopotamus; species Hippopotamus amphibius. The sequence continues at coordinate 61,701,947 of NC_080202.1, forward strand.
AAACAGCCAATCACGCTCAATCTCTCTCAATAAACCAGCAAACCCCCAAATGCCTGTAACTACACATTTCCCTTCAGCTGTGATCCTCCCTCTTCTCTCACTTGTAGACAACTTACTCAACATTTATTCCCCTAACACTTGTGTCTGGCTCCAATTCCTATTATTTCATGGAAACTACTCTGATAAGTTTCCTGGTGACCTCCATGTCACATGAAAACCCAATGGATGCTTTTTTTTAGCCCTTATCTTACTTGTATCTGACTGGTAACCTTTCTTTCCTTCTTTTGATAACTCTCTTTCCCAGAGTTCTATGACAAAGCACTCTCTTGGTTTCTTTCTGTAACCTAGTCTCTGTGTCTTCTGCAGGCTCTCTGGTGTCGCCACAGGTGTTGGAGTTCCTCCAGGCTCAGCCCAGATGCTCCTGTCTATGTTTTCTCTGCATCAAGCCTAGAGCTTCACTCACAGCTTACGTGCCAGTGACTATTAAATGAACATCTCTAATTCCCCTGAGTTCCATGTCTGTATACACAATTGCCTACTGGACATCCCCTGGTGTCTCAGATGTACCTTAGAGTGGACAAGTCCAAAGCCAAGTCATATCTGGTTCTCTTTCCCTGGTCCCTATTTCAATAAGTCATGCCACTATCTATTTATCTAGTTAAACCTCAAGCCTAAAGAACACCCTTGACATCACCCTCTTGTTTATCTCCCATAATAATTCCACCATAAGCCTTAAATGCCTTTCAAATCCATTTTCTTCTGTCTACATTGATATGGTGAACACCACCACACCCCAGGTTACCATCATCAGGCATCTGGACTATTGCAAAACCCAAACCACACCTAGATCTTCAATTCTTTGACTCTCCCCTACCAAGGAATTTCAGGTGCGTTTCTTCACCTAGAAAACATCCCACGACACCCACCTCCCCCAGATCTCTTCACCCAATTAATGCCTATCTTCCTAGAGCTCAGCTTTCTCATAAAAGCAGTTCCTGAAGTCCAAGGCTAGGTCAAATCCCCATAATTTTAATACTCATGAGTACGTGTACCGCTCTTCTGTAGGATTCATCATAGTTATACTTTTACGTGCATTTGTGTGATTCTGAGATTAGTGTTTATCCCCAACTACCCACTCCAAACACTAAATTATAATTTCCACGACAGCAGGGACCTCTTTCCATTTTTGCTCAACAAGACATTCTCGTGGCTAGAAGAATGCCTGGCACAAAATAGTCACTCAACAAACAAGCGGTGAATGAGTGGATGAACTGGACGAACAAGTGTGACCAGGACTGACGGGCTGTCTACGCTGCCCCAGAGGCCAGCCTTCTATTTGCTGTGCTCCGGCTCCTGCCTCTACAACTCAGTTCGAGACACAGCCCTCTACTGTTGGGTTCTCGTGTGAAGTCTGCCATATTTATCGTCTTCCTAATTAGGCATGAAACTTCGTGAGGGTAGGGCTGTGAGTATTATGAATCCGCCTTATTTACTTGTTTAAACAATCCTTCATGGTCATTCACGATGCCCTGTTCGTCAATGGCGTTGATGGTACATGCAAAGAAGAGAGAGACTAAGAAGAGGAGAAAAGTGATCCACTTAACCTATCCAGAAAATGGGTTGAAAAATGAGAGTCATTTGGCCTGTGTTTTTGAAGAATTCCTACCAGGCTAACTTACAGATTTCACACCCATAGACATTGCAATTGAAATAGATTTTAGCAATCACGTACCCACCCTTTCATTTCCAGACTAGACACGGGACGCCCAGAGACATGAAGTGATTTGGTGCGTAGAGCCTGTTCTGTAAGGTAACCTGTATGTAACGCAACACGGTATGAACTTTTACATTATCAAAAGCTTATCTCCAAAAATGAAGATGAAATTTTTCCCTATGAGACACACCTCTTTCAAAAGTTGAGGAAAATAAAGTCAGCCAAGCAACACCATTCAGCAGATAGACTGAACTGGGCTTTCTAAAACCATGCCAGTTTCCCTGAAAACTTTGGGTTTTATATAGAAACAGGCTTCATTTGGTTGTAAGTGGTAGACGCACCCAAATACACATGCCTATGGCTTCAAAGTGGTGTTTTCCAAAACCGCTAATAATTAAATTTACAAAGCAAATTTACACAATTTACTATTGACATGATTTGTATAATTCTGCATCATTGTGACTCAGTGAAGGCCCTGCCCTGATCCACATGGGAAGAGAGAGCCAATCGTTTCAAAGGCAGCAGAGGTGGCACTAGAAATGCTTTGGTGAGATAGTTTTATTTCTGAAAGAAAGGATCCAGTATCCAATGCGATTTCCATCCATTCTGAAGTCCACATGTGAAGGAAGTGAGTGTCTTCCGCGTCTGCGCTGTGACAGCCTCACCTCTCAGAAGATGGCCTGTGAAACCAGCCATGTCCGCCTCACCTGGGTGTCTGTCAGCAGTGGGGCCTGGAAATCCATCTTTAAGAAGTTCTTCAGGCCAATTCCTGTAGGCACACAAGTTTCTGAGAAAACACTCTGTGATGAAAGCTTGTATAATGTCAATTAGGTCACACATGTGGAAGTTTTGCTGCTTCGTATGCATTTTCCTCTAGGAACCCGGAGAAAAACTAGTGATGCTGGAATCATAAACTTTCGCAGAAAGGGAAAAAATCCCTCTGCTAGTGTGTGGAAGCAAAAACACCTTCACTTATATGTTTAGAAAATTATACATCAACCTTGCACCGGTGCTTCCTTCCAAAAAAGCGCAGGCGATAGCCTTGCTGTGCTTTCCACTCTGGCAGGGGCCCTCCGTCCCGCTCTCACCTGTAGGGAGCCCTCTGATCAGAGCTCCTCCCCACTGGCCCCGCCTCAACACCCGTCGCTCAGCATCTCCACGCTGCCCATTTTGTTCTGCACGTTTAACGTCCTCTGGAGCAGCTCTAAGCACATTGAGCCTCTTGTCTGCCAGTGCCCAAGTAACATCTCAAGCACCAAGTTATTTTCACCAGTGCTTTGGTTATAAAATTGCATATACTGTGTGTGTCCTGTCCAGTCCAATTTTCCCCCAAAGCCTTATTACTTTTAGAGCACAATTTTGCCAAAGGAATTTTTTTTCCATTTTTCAGGAATACATTTATCCCATTATAACAGAAATTCTCCTACTTTTGTGATGTGTGGAACTTTGTCTATAACAATAAACTACTTTGATTAAAAAATCAGATCTTATTTTTCTGTGGGTCTATTTTTCTAGAAATTTCACAGCTGCCATAAATGAATAACCATTAATTCAACTAAATTTAACAGCCCAACTATATACATGTATATACACCACTTATGTGATAATAGCTTGGAGATTTACTACAAAAGCTGTAACTTCCAAATGAAAGGTTTAAAAGTCACCTTGATATTTAAATTTATAGACACCTAGAAATGCCCACCTATTGTTTTTTCATCTAAATGTTTGCAGACATTCAAACACCACTGAAAAATTTAGTACAAAAACTGATGTAATACCCAGAGAAAACCATAATCCCAAAAGAAACATGTACGATAATGTTTATTGCAGCACTATTTACAATAGCCAGGACATGGAAGCAACCTAAATGCCCATCAGCAAATGAATGGATAAAGAAGATGTGGCATATATATACAATGGAATATTACTCAGCTATAAAAAGGAATGAGATGGAGCTATATGTAATGAGGTGGATAAACCTAGAGTCTGTCATACAGAGTGAAGTAAGTCAGAAAGAGAAAGACAAATATTGTATGCTAACTCATATATACGGAATCTAAAAATGGTACTGATGAACTCAGTGACAAGACAAGAACAAGGACGCAGATGCAGAGAATGGACTGGAGATCTCGAGGTTTGGGGGGTCGGGGGGTGAAGGGGAAGCTGAGACGAAGTGAGAGAGTAGCATAGACATATATATACTACCAACTGTAAAATAGATAGCCAGTGGGAAGTTGCTGTATAACAAAGGGAGTTCAGCTCGATGATGGATGATGCCTTGGAGGACTGGGACGGGGAGGGTGGGGGGGAGTCGAGGGAGGGAGGGAATACAGGGAAGTGTGCATAAATACAGATGATTGACCTTGGTGTACCTCAAAAACTGGTACAAGAGTGTAAAGCAATTATATTCCAATAAAAATAAAAAATAAATATTAAAAAAACTGATGTAAGAGCTTAATGACTCCTGTTACCACAAGCAGTGAAGAGCTTACGAACTGAGCACTTCAGGTTAAAAAACATCTATAACTGAAATCAAAACGAGAATGAAAAATTATATTCAATATTATATTTGAATCATTCAAAATCATTCAGGAAAAAACCACTAGTCATTTGGGTCTTACCCATCAGAAAATAAAAGCTAAATTTCTTCCAAACATTACTTGTTTCTGGCGGGAATCTACCATCTATCTTCTCAATGTACACAAACAAACTACATTTTCTTTCCTGGTTCTGTTTACAAAATCATCAAATAGATATCTGTCAGTTATCCCTACAGATTTTTTAAAAGGCTGGTCAAATGTATAAAGTATGCATCATAATACTCTACTTAAAAAGTGAAAAAACCAAAATCTTAACAAACGTAACTGAATGCAGGAGAAAGAATTTACCAGATTCATGGAATTAAAAAATCTTAGCGTTGGAGGCTCTTTAGTTCAAATTCTCCGAGGATTCTCTTTAAAATCAGTTCTGACACATGGTCACCCAGCCTCCTCTCCAAAACATACACGGTGGCTATATTTGTGTGTAAGGAAATCTACTTAAGAGCAGCTTCATTTCTTAACAAGTTCTTCCTTTCACTCAGCCCAAATATGACTCCATAAAACTTCCAGTTGTTAGTCCTTGCTTTAGTGGCCTGTAATATTACAGAGACTACATCTAATTCTTCTTCCATAGATAGCTTTAAATACTGAGATAATTAACATGAGCTCCCTCAGCCTTCAAATTTTTCAACTGACCACCATCAACTTCTTTGGCTTTTTGGCCATTACAAATGGTGTCCAGCCATCACCACTTGCTCGCCATGACAGCTTGCTCTGAATGTACCCCAATCTAGAAATCAATGTATTTCTAAAAAGGTGGTCCCTAGAAATAAACACAAAACTAAGGGTGCGATCTTTCTACAGCGAGGTCAAAGATTGATCACTTCTATTCCTATAGACAGTAACCTTCTACCTACAGTGCTTAGTTCAGTATTACCTATTTTTTTATTGACCATATTTTTGTACTGTTCACACACTGCTGTGGGCACTTAAAACCTCCAGCATTATTACTGAATCATTATGAATTATTATTAAGCTACTAACTTTCTGTGTAAGTTAACAGTCTGTAATGCTATTAGGGGTATGGGGACCAAGTCCCTCCGCACCCCACTCCCCAAAAAGCTGGAAGTGATTCACTAGGCAGCCTTACTTTGGCATGATTCTCTTGATATCATGAGGGTCTTTACCAAAAAATCGTGTAAATACACTAATTTAAGTTAAAGCATTTGCTCAACGCATGAGTACAGTATTCCTTGAAAGAAAGGTGAGAGGGAAGGAAGTGGGGAGAGACAAGGGGAGGCAGGAAGGAAAAGAGCAAAGAAAATGCAACATGTTTAAAAAAAAAATCGTAGTGAACCCATGATCTCTGCTGAAAGCCCGAGCTTTCTTCTTCTAGGTGCTCATTAATCAGATTTTTTTTTTAAAGGGATACAAACAAAAAGTTTGAATTTTTTACACAGCATCAAGTTGTCAGATCCATACCCTTTGTCAAAATTTTGCATTCTTGTTTAATTTACTTACGAGTTTTTTGTACTCAAACAAGGATAGCCTTTCTGACAAAAGAAAGACAGCAGTCTCAGACAGGCATGTAAATGTCCTAGCTCACCACTTAAAAGAGAAAGCCACGCCCTTGTGCCAACATTCCTTTGACCACCATTTCTGGTCATGGAGTTGAACCAAAGAAATGACTAACTTCACATGAGTCAGAAACAGAGCAGAATGAAGAACATTTGCGCATTACATGCAGCCCATTAATTTGTACTCTGAGTAGCGCTTTTGGCAAAAGGATCAGTCACAGTATCCATCCTTTCATTTGTCATTCTTTGTCTTGGGACAATCTGAACTAATCTTCAACCCAGGCAATGATGTTAGACAAAGTTTGGAACTTTATTTCTCATGTCCAATTTCAAAGATTTTAATATAATACATGTTATAATTTAAGAATATTAAGGAGACACTTAGGCCTGACACCACATGCTTATGTCCTACATGTGATTCTCAGAACAGCCTAGTTTTACGACCAATAAGAGGAAAGTACTTCATTATTTAGATGAACAAATTTAACGTTGAGCCTTCTCAAGGCAAGATCAAATGAAGGGTTATGTAGTCATGAGCACATGGTTGATGGTCAAGAAGGCTTTCAAAACTTTACTATTCTATAGAGAGTGCGTCATGTGAATTCAGAATAGCAGGGCACGGATCGTAAGTAAAGTATGATACCATAATGATGGTTAAGAATTTATGCTCTACAGAGAAAGACAAATATCATATGATGTTGCTTATACGTGAAATCTAAAAAAATGATACAAATGAACTGATTTACAAAACAGAAATCGAGTCACAGGTGTAGAAAACAAACTTATGGTTACAGGGGGAAGGGTGGAGGGGAGGGATGAATTGGGAGATTGGGATTGACATATACACACTACTATATATAAAATAGATAACTAATAAGGACCTACTGTATAATACAGGGAACTCTACTCAATACACGGTAATGACCTAGATGGTAAAAGGATCTAAAAACAGTGGTTATATGTACAGTATACGTATAACTGATTCACTTTGCTGTGCAGCAGAAACTAACACAACATTGCAAATCAACTATACTCCAATAAAAAATTTTTAAAAAAACTTGTGTTTTAAAATCAGACCATCTCAATTTAAGTCACAGCTCCACCACTTACTCTGTGACATTGGACAGGTTATTTAAAATCTTGGTGCCTCTATATCCTCATCTACAAAATGGAATAATAATGCTACCTACTTCATGATATCACTTTAGGGATTAAAATGAATTAATGCACAGCAAGTACTTAAACAGTGCTTCGTACATCATGCGTTCAATGTGCATAAGCTATATTTATGTTCATTTTAACCCTGTACCTTATGCTTAGAAAAAACTAGAAGAAAAGATACCTCAACCTGTCTATAATGTCCTGCAGTGTCTACAATGATTGTCTACAGTGGTTTACACAACGAGCCACAATTGTCTATTCCACAGCTTTCCACAACTGTTTATACAACGAGCCCATGTTACTTTAATAATTGGGGTGAGGTGGATGGGTGGGTACTTAGGGAAAAGATTCCAATTATCCTTCTTTACTCCAGAGTTTTCGTCTCCTTGGTTATACATATCCTGAGATGATATTTAATGATCAGCTTTGCCAGTGGTAATCAGGCACAAAGAAAAATAATCCAGCTTATGCAACTCAAACTCACAAGAGACTGATTCATGTCAAAGAACCAACAGAATAATTTAAGAGGTTCTGACTGTCAAGAAGACTGATATCCGTGTTGGCTGTTCCACACATTCTCTTTGTGGGAGAGAAGCCCGCTCAGGAAATCAAATGAAGATCAAGCTGCCTGGTGAGTAAGAGCTGGGAGGACCTGCAGAAATAGCCGACTCACACGAGCAGCGGTTCTACCGTTAGAAATCAGTCTCTTTCCTGAAGGGCTGTGGAGCTATGCTCCCCCAGTGCTTTCCAAGTTCTTATTTTGGTTCTTGAATAATATTAACGTTATTAACATCATTAATATTCACATAATGTTTCCTGTTTGTTTCAGAGGAAAGCCCTCTGAAAAGCATTCATCTTCAATTGCACTTGAACTCTAATCAAGCCGGCTGCGACTCTAACTCCTAACACTCGTGTAACCCTTTACTCTCCGTGACTCCAAGAGAGCAAAGATCATGTCTCAGAAGGGACCAAGTAACCCCTCTCGCTATTTGCTATACTGTACCGTAACATGTATGGATAAATTTATTTCATCCAATCACAAACAAATAACTGGAGAGATCCCTAAGGAAGGTATACAGATGCACTGTATGTAAAGGATGCTAAAGGGATGAAAATTCAACCACAGTCCTCAGTATGTCTGAGTCCCTTCATTATTTTCAGAAGCTCTACTCACCTTAAATTCTGCAGCTGCTTCAATTTTATCCAGAAGTTGGTTGAGTTCACCCCACAAACATCCTATGTTTATTCCATTATGAACCGTGCATTCACCAGCTCATCCTTCTAAGAGACAAGAATCTGGAAGTCTCTACACTTAATAGGAGAGGGAACAAATGATACGTGCGGAAAAAAAAAATATGTTCCCAGAGAAATTCACTAACCAAAGTGGGTGGGAAGGGAGATCAACTTGATGATTGGTGATGACCTAGAGGGGTGGGATAGGGAGGGTGAGAGGAAGGCTCCAGAGGGAGGGGATATGGTGATATACGTATAAATACAGCTGATTCACTCTGGTACAGCAAAAACTGGCACAACAGTGTAAAGCAATTATATTCCAATAAAGAGCTTAAACAAAAATGGCGTGGGAGGAGAGAGAGGTAAACGCTGACCCAATGAGGTTTCAGCACTAGACCGTGTACAGAAATATTACAAACATGACCCATGCTGAATCATAAGAAAAAGAAAAGATATCTGGGTAATTGTTCTGAATGTTCCTTGTCTTAAAAAAAATTACAGGCATGGAGATAGGCACAGAAAATTCTGGAGAATCAACACAATGTTTTGTATGTTTCTAAATATTTCCCAAAATATTATCAATCACTAGGACGTGTCATCTCATTTTTGATTCAGTCAAATACGCCAGCCACATTTCAACCGAAGATGTTTGCTTAACACACAAATAAATTTTAATACACTATATGCTCTTGCATTTGAGAAAATCTCCAAATGCCAAATGCAACCAACTGTTAAATAATAAATCATAAAATGTGTTAACAAACTTTTAAATTGAGCTGCTGTGCCCCCCTCCCCCATTTCAAAGCCTTCTCTGTGTCACGGCTTTGCATATGTTGAAGGAACACATTGTGTAATGGCTGGAAAATGTGGATGAAGGTTTTGAAGTCCTTTATTTCTAAAAATAGTGCCACCACTTGAGAAACAAACATGATGTCTAGGAATGGGCTGATTTTTACAAATTTTCAAGTTGCCTTAAATGATTCAAAAATCTCCACTTACATAACACCAACCACTTTTTAAGCAGTTTAGGAAACATAAGACATCCAGCTTTGGGCAATTCGTAACCAGGGCCGGAAGCCAGATCCCCTGAAACCAAATGTGATCCATGCAAGGACTCTGCTCTCCATATGTCACAGGGCAATACAGTCGACGGAAGTCAAAGGGAAACTACAGGGTCTAACACGTTAATGTGCAGTGGACCAGCTGCTTATTCTGTGCCAGACGGAAGGGCAGCTTCCCCCAACGATCTTTATGTGATTCTCCAAACTGAATGGATACTCGCTCCCTCAGGCTCTCACACTGATTCGTGTACCCAAGGGGGAAAATTTTTTTTGCATGTCTACCTGTGTAGGTTGAATACTTGTTGATGGTCCAAACCCTGCCCAGTTCCTCTCTAGTAAGGCCTAGGAGAGGTTATCCACCAGGTAAAGATGTTCCGTAGATCACCTAGACCCTCCCTCCATCTCCCCAGGATCCCCCCTTCCCTCCCACCGTGTCCCGTTTTATTCCTTGTTCATTTTGGTATCTCTGTACTTCTGTCACTTTTCTATGGAAGATGCCCCTCCCGCTCTACCCTACCTCCCCACCACTTGTAATTCTTACAGCGATTTCTTCATGTATCTGTCTCCCTGTCCCCAGTTGATGAACTCATTGATGATAGAAACTACATCAAATCTTATGCATCTTTACCCGGGGCCAGGCACAAACTGGACATTCAGCAAGAAAAGAAGTTATGATGGTGCTTAAGAAAACAGGCTCTGACTTGCAGCAACATGGATGGACCTCGAGATGGTCATACTGAGTGAAGTGAGCCAGATGGAGGAAGACAAGTATCATACGATAGCGCTTATTTGCGGAATCTTTAAAAAGGGTGCAAATGAACTTATCTACAAAACAGAAATAGAGTTACAGACGTAGAAAACAAACTTATGGTTATCATGGGGTAATGGGGGGCAGGGATAAATTGGGAGGTTGGGTTTGACATATACATACTACTATATATAAAATACAGCACAGGGAACTCTACTCAATACTCTGTAATAGCCTACATAGGAAAAGAATCTAAAAAAGGGTGGATGTATGTATGTATATAACTGATTCACTTTGCTGTACACCTGAAGCTAACACAACATTGTAAATCAACTATGCTGCAATAAAAATTAAATTTAAGAAAAAGAAAAAAGAAGAGAAGAGAAAGCAGGCACTGGAATCAGGCTAGACGAATAAAATTCCAGGCTTCGTCTATTTCTAGTTGTGTAAACAGGGGCATTTAAAAAGTTTTTCTAAGCCTTAGTTTATTCATCTATAAAATGGGGCAATGGTAGAGTCTACTTTATAGAGCTGTGGGAAAATTAAATGAGAAAAACATACATATAAAGCAGATAGTAAACACGACTGTTCACTATTAATACTCTTGCAGAAAAAAATTTAAGTGTTCAAACTTTGCCAAAACACTCCACTTTCTGGAATTCTATATCCTCAATAAAAAATAATAATGCTACTAAGTCTATAAAAAATAATTTTATTTTCATATTGTTGTACCAAAAACTGCTTGTGGCCATATGACAGCATCAGCTACTCAATAACTAACACATATGTTTAAAATGCTTTCTATTTTAAACATTTAATTCAGATGAATATTTTTCCTTCACTTCAAATTTGCCCCTGAAGAAAGAAAAAAAATCATGGAAATAAGCCAAAATACATTAAAAAGTCCATTATAAAACGCTATGTTAGACTTCTATTTTCATCCATAATGGCATCATTGGCACTGGACTACCCCCCCCCCCCATCATACAAAACTACAAAATAGGAAAAAATATATTTTAAAAATGGTTTTCCAACATTTGACGACTGGCAAAGAAAGAGATGGTCCCCGTGAGAAGAGAAACAAATGAGGTGGTTTCTCTGATCACCTTGGCTTGTCGGGAGGGCCTTTACTGAAAGCCACATGGACAGGGTGTCCCGGAAGAGCATGGCATTCTCACTCAGTTGGAGGGAGAAAGAGAGAGCGGTGTCAGAGCTCGGGAAAGCAAAGGCAGCTAAAACCTGTGGAGCTGAGTACCCTGAGATTTCAGAGAAATTGCTCCCAAAACCTGCAGAAGGGTTCTCTTAAGTCTTTGATCGCCATCCTGCGTGTGAATAGGATGAGGCTCTGTAAGATCAGGTAAAGAATAAGCACTTGAAAAAGAACAATTACTTCTAGAAGCCACACAATAGGAGAGGCTTTTGTTCTGACCAATCAGTGTAAAGGGAGCTTATCCATCACGTAAGACCTCCAGTGGATGTCTTCCATACCTTCAGTCCTTATGAAAGACCGTACCACAGGAGTCTGCTAAGGTAGACTCAACTATATATAAAGTAGTGATGTACTATAAAGTATGTAGTGTAGTATCATAAAACTTCTGGAAAAGCCATAGCAGAAAGATCTTTGGCATCTCCGGGTAAAAGCAAAGATTTCTCAGATAAGACACAAAATATATGAACATAAAAGAAAAAAAGTATATGTCAATAGGACTTCATCAAAATTTAAAAGTCTCACTCTTCGAAAGACACTGCAAAGAAAATAAAATAAGTTAAAGACTGGAAAGTTTTTCAATATATCAATAGATAGAATAGATAAAATGATAGGAGATAGATAGCAAGATAGAAAGAGATAATCTTCCAAGGATTTGTATCCAGAATGTATATATTAGTGCTATATAGTAAAAGGATGAATGGCCCAATAAAACAATAGCTCAGATGGGAACAGACAATTCACAGGAGCCAATAAGCACATGTTCAATATCATTAGCCAAAAGGAAAATACAAATCAAAGCATACTCATACACACAGAATTGCTGAAATTAGAATAGTAAATGTTGGCAAGGGTTCGAAGAAACCCAAGCCCTTATGCATTGCTGGAGAAGTGTAAAATGGTAAAACCACTTTGGACAACAGTTTGGCAAGTTCTTATAAAGGTGTGTATCTAGACGTTCACCCTATGACAGATGAAGACTTGTAGTCAACTGTTTAAAGCAGGTTTAAACACAGTAATCAAAAATCTGGAAACAGTCCAAATATCCCTTCACAGGCCAATAGATGGCAAATGGTGGATACTCATACAATGGGATACGAGTTAGCAATTTAAAAAAATAATAGGCTATTGATATATGAATGCATCATGTATTTGCATGAATCTCAAAAACCTTACGTTGCGTAAAAGAAGTCACATACAAAAGATCTATGATCCTATTATACGATGTTCTACAACAGGCAAAACTAATCTATGGTTGTATAAATCAAATCGGTGGCTGCCTAGGACATAGGGTGTGGGACGGATTGAAAGGGCATCAGAAAACTATGTGAGGGTGACAGAATGTCCTGTATCTTTTTGGATGGTGGTTACACAGGCATTTACCCTTGCCAAGTTAAACTAAACACCTAAAATGGGTACATTTGATTGTCCATATTGTATATTGTATTTGATTGCAGATAAGTTACAGTTCAATAGTATTAAATTTTTTTAACTGTTTATGTAGATTACCCTCATGTGAATACAGAAAAAAAACATAAAAGAGTAAATAAGATTTTTTTTGTTGAGTTTACCTTTTCTTTTCCTGGGAAGGCATCATACCAGAGTGATTAAATACAAGGCTTTGGGAGTTAGAAAGACTTGAAGTGACATCCCAGCCTTACCTCTTACTAGACATAGGGCTTTGGCCAAGTTACTTCACTCCCTAAGCCTCTGTTTTCTTATCTGTAAAATGTAGATAACAGAACTTCCTCAAAAGCGCATTGTGAAACAGCGTTGAAATAAGGCCCACAAAGCACTGAGCACAAGCTTACATAAAACAAGTACTGCTTACCTGTTAGCCAGTATTATTTTAAATATCGGTATTGATAATTTCACTGGAGCATCATTTCAGGAGCGGCTTATTTATAAATGAGTATATACATCAAGTATTATTTATGAAGCCAAAGTAACACAAAAAATACGGACTTGATCCTCTAACCACGGAGAGAACAAGAAGCCTGAGTAGCTCACAATATTAACGTCACTTGCCCGACTGAAATAACACTTAATGCAGGAGGAGCACAGATTTTGATTTTTGAACATACAGAATTGCTCAACAGCTCAGTGTAATAAAATATAGAGCTCCCCACGGTAGCTTTCCCGGGGCACGCTGTCTCTATCTGTAACTAGCATTTCCACAGCCTGAATAGCTACAGTGAGTCTCTGGATGCTTTTTCTCAAATCACTGTATTTTTTTATTGAAGTATAATTGATTCACAATTTTATATTAGTGCCAGGTGTACAGCGCAGTGATTCCGTATTTTTGCAGATTCTAAGTTATTATAATAGTTATAATCCCTTTTGCTATACAGCATGTCCTTGTTGTTCATCTACTTTATATACAGTAGTTTGTGCCTGTTAATCCTGTACCCCTAATTCACTCCCCCCGCCTCCCTTTCCCCTCTGGTAACCATAAGTTCGTTTTCTATACTCAGATCATTGTATTCATGCTGCTGACTTAGACTTCACTTAGCTAAACGATCTGGAAAAATACTGTCCAAGGCAATGCTTCATAACCGTGAAGGTCCAAAAACCCCTAGAGCCTTTGGGAGTTCCATTATTTCCCTAAAACTGTATGCAAAATGGGGGCAGATGTGTGTCTGAACATATGATGAGGAAGTGGTTATAAGTCAGGCCTTCAGGAGAGCCCAGGAACTCAGCAAAGAGAACATAATGTGTAAGGCTTGAGAGGCACACACACAAGTAGCCCTAGAGTTGCCCCAAACTCCAGAAGAAAATACCTAATATAACTTCTCAAACACACTTAATTTTTTAACATTGAAACGCTACAATTCCACTTGCTATAAAGTGTTTTGGAAGTTCCCTTGATGTTTGTGAAACCCGATGAGCCCACGCGACTGAGCAATCACGTGAAGGGTGGTCCCAGATGAAAAACATTCTACAGAACAAGCTGATAGGAAGTGAATTCTATTTTCAGCTTTTAGCTTTGTCATACGTCTTATTTTCCCTGTGGTTACAGTGGCTCATTGCCAGTATCCTCTGAGGATGACTGGGCTGAGGAAAAAGAGATTCACTTCCTAACGCTGACCGCCAGCAAAGGCAAGATATATCGGTAAGCCCTGGCATAAAATGAGATCCTTTATTATTACTACTTTTCCTTTATTATTTTTAGGTGCTGGAGGGCCAAGCGTAGTTTTGAAACACACAGGAAGAGAAACAGAAGTCTTATTGCAGGTGGCCTTACGGGGGACTTCAGGACCAAACACGATCCCTGCCCTCGTGTTTGGAGGCGGACACGGGAAACAGAGGGGACAGGAGACGTACAGTCATCTGCACTATGTGTGTGGTGGCTGACCTGCAAGAGGAGACGGAGGAGTGAAGGCACGGCTTCTCCCCTGCAGCTCTCATCTTCATGTGTATTTCCTCCTGCCCATTTCAAGGAAAGGGGATAAAAATATTTTTTAATGAAACCAAACTTGCTAAAAGGACACACTATGAAAAACAAATATTGTATGCTAACTCAAATATACAGAATCTTAAAAAAAAAAATGGTACTGAGGAACCCAGTGACAAGACATGAATGAGGATGCAGATGCAGAGAATGGACTGGAGGACACGGGGTTGGGGGGTAGGGGGCGAAGGCGAAGCTGGGATGAAGTGAGAGAGTAGCACAGACATAGATACACTACCAACTGTAAAATAGATAGCTAGTGGGAAGTTGCTGTATAACAAAGGGAGATCAACTCCATGATGGGTGATGCCTTAGAGGGCCGGGACGGGGAGGGTGGGGGGGAGTCACAGGAGGGAGGGGATATGGGGATATGTGTATAAATACAGCTGATTCACTTTGGTGTACCTCAAAAACTGGTACAAGAGTGTAAAGCAATTATATTCCAATTTAAAAAAAAAAGTTTTTCTACCTCCCCCAAAAATAAAAATAAATAAATAAAAGGACACACTAAAACGTATGTAAGAAAACAGGTGGCTTCAAAGGCAACTCAAAGTACAAAGTCCAAGGACTAACACCACCCTAGAGTTTTCTGTGATGGGAGAAAATGTGCAAGGCTGTGCTTCCCTTCAGGGGTCCCCTGGGAAGCTGAGGCTCCCTTCAGAAAGCCAGAGATGAGCAGGCCTTCTGCCCTTCCCGGTTCTGGTTCTGGCCACGTGCATCAAAGCAGCGCCAAGCCTACTCTGCGCCCAGCCTTCTCTTCACAAAACCTCCAGATGAATGAGCAATGAAAGAGGGAAGAAAGGAAGGATATGAAGCTGGATGCATCCAGCCCGTGCCAGGGATTCTATCGTGGGCAGTAGGATGTCAGGGCTCATGGTAAAGCCACAGGAACTGAATTTCCTTGAATCCAGTCCTTGCTCCACAACTAGCTAGCAGTGTGATCTCAGAAAACTCCCCTAGGCTTCTGTTTTCTTATCAAGGAAATAAGGACACTAATGCTGGCCCGTTAGGGTTTGTCTGAGGATGAAATGGGACCACTGATGTAAATAGAGGCTTGCCCCACAGAGGATGTTGAGGACACGATAGCTATCATTACCAGGACCGCTGGTGAGAGAAGAAGGGTATAAACACTGAATCCTCTTAGTTCATTAAGGAAAGTAAAACAGGTATGTAAATAATCACAATACTTCATGGTAAATGGCCAGTAGAGGTTCAGTGACTTGAAACCAAAAATAGTGGAAATTGGTAAGTCATGTCATCAGGATTTCAAGGAAGAAGTAGCATTTGGTCATAAAAATTAAATATTATGGTGTTCACCCAACCCACAGCATAGATTATTGAGTAAAAAGTCACCCAAGAAGACCACAGATATTCAATGATGGTGGCTATCTCTAAATGTATGATCCAGTTACTATTCTGAGTTCATAAATTATCTTATAGGGAAGAGAATAAGGTTTGGGATAGAGTTGATAAAAACCAGTATTTTCTGGGAGTTCCCTGGCGGTCCAGTGGTTAGGACTCAGCGCTTTCACTGCTGAGGGCCTGGGTTCAATCCCTGGTCGGGGAACTAAGATCCCGCAAGCTGCGAGGCATGGCCAAAGTGTGTGTGTGTGTGTGTGTGTGTGTGTGTGTGTGTGTGTGTGTGTGTGTGTGTGTGTGTCTCAAAAACAAACCAAAAAATCAGTATTTTCTATAAAATAACTATTACCTTGGTAGGAGCGAGATTTCTCCGTGACCAAGTACTGATAGTGTGTAAGCAGCAGCAAGTTAGTGAACGAGGCAGAAAAAAAGTTAGGTACCGATTTTCCTTTCTGCATGTGCTCAAAGGTTCGTAGGAGAAAACAGAGCAGAAAGGCAATCCTCTGACAGCGAGTCAGGCTGCTCAGGCTCAGCTGCGTGGATCCGCGGCCACGGCACAGAGCAGGCACGCTGCCACCACAAAAAAAGAAGAAGAAAAAAAGTCAGTAAGTCCTGGGCACGAAAAAAATGCCGTGAAAGTCTCTTAAAGCAAAAATACATCCCCAGCCATCGAAGAAGACAGAAACAAAACCTAAACAGATTCAGAAGCATGGTGTTTTGATTGCAGGAGTTTAGGAAGGGTGGAAAGGAAGGAAATGAGATGAAATAAGAACTAAATCTGATTATCCTTTTTAATTTCTCCATATACAGAACTTCGATGTTGGCGGACCCCCAGGGAAAGTTCAGATTCCCAGAGATGACTCAGGGCTTGGTTTCACATAAGCAGATTACATAAAGGAGCCGTGTGTCTATTTGGTGTTCGCGGCTGAAGGAGTCTTCATAACCATGCAGCTGTCCAGTTCTTGAACCACTTTAAAACAAATAGAACATGTCTTCACCCACTCGCCCAACCCTGTGGACATTGTTTTGGAATTCTTTGTTTCGTGTAAAACAAACAGACAGACCCAAAACACAAAACAAAACAAAACAAAAAAAACAAGAAACTCATGTGAAAGCTTAATATGGTGCTTTTAATAGTATTAGTTATATTTTGTTAAAGCGTCCAGGGACCATGACTGCCTGTGAGATCCAAAGAATCGCAACTGGCTCTACTTTCAGTAAACTCAACAAAATCACCACTTTGAGAAGAAACTGACTTGTTTTTTCCTCTCCAAAATCTGCATTAAGTTGCACTTTTGCAGATTTCAGGAGCGCTGATACACTGCGTACAGGAAGATATGCAGGTGATTTTGCTGCCTTAGCTGTCTGCAGTTAACAAGGGGATGAACCTGTGAGACCCGTTCCCGCACACGGCAGAACCTGGGTGGGGCCCTTGCAGAAGACAGACACCATGGAAATGTTGGATTTAAACCATTACATGTAACTGAAGGAAAGAAAGAATGTAAAGAAATTCCAAATATACTGAAAAAAAAGAAAACAAAAAGCGCTGAGTGCACTAAGCTAGTTTCCTAAGTTCCTTTGATATAGTTTCAAAAGAGGCTTGCGGGGTCCACCCACGACCCCTCCCCCAGGACTGCAGGATCTTCCGAAGTCAGTTGGGTTCACGCCCTTGATACGGTATCTGCAGGCAGAACATCTGGGAGACAGGCTACTGGTCTTCCCTTCCACTTCAGGGAAAGTGCAGAAAGGGCAAGTTATTCCACAGATCCCTGGAGGGATGCCCGCTATCTCTGTGGAAACATCTGTAGGCACTGCTCTTCCAAGCAGATAAGAAATTCTCCTGCGTGCCTCTTCTGCACTCCTTTAGCCTGCTCTGAACGGGTACGTTGGGAAAGGACTGAAGACGTACCACGAGCTTGGTTCTGGTCTGGGTGTCTCTGGGCTGAGGCATCTCCCCTCTGAACAGACGCCTAAGAGACGGCTGGGGCGCAGTGGGTAAATGGGTTGGTCCCTGCCCGTGCACATTGTGTAACATCTATCCATGGGAGCCAGAGGAGAAGGCAGACTGAAGATCCTAAGAGGAGATATTTCTTGGAAAGACTGACTTCATAAAGAGAACGTGAAGGAAATGTCACAGGCAGGACAACCACTTTTCACTTCAGAAGCCTGTTGTCAATCAGCCTTAATTGAATCAAGACTCTCCGGGACTCCGGATGTTTCTATGAATGAGCACATCTTATCATGAGCAAGAGACATGTTTTTAACATTGTAAAAAGTCCCTGACGGAAAGCCTTTTATGTCAGTTCAAGGCATGGAAAGGGCTCAGAAGATATCCAACGTCGGTTTTCCCAGTGGGACACACGGCGTCTGTCCTTTACGGCTCTCTGTCAACCTAGCTCCTTATAAACATCAGGAAATTCACTGAGGCTCAGAAGAAGAGAGAAAGGTATCACAATATAATACTACTGGCTGTGTCCTAGAAATATCACATCAAAACCATAGGTGAAGACGGCTCTCTCGCTGTGAAATCAATCTTCCTTCACCTTATTTCTTTTAATCACCAAACTCAGAGATCATTATGAAAGTTTTGTTTAAATATTCAGTAGCAATGTTGTTCACCTCTATTGACTCAAGAAATTTTCAAGTTTCCAGTACAGCAGTGGATAATTCTTACATATGCTTAACTTTTAAAAACTATTATGGCGTTTCGGTCCGATTAACAATATAAAATAGTGATTCGATGTGAAGTTAATTGTTTTCTGTTTCTGCCAACTACCTATCCTCCAACTTACTTGACATTAACAAAAACGTGAAATGCGGATCTCAGTTAAATTTGAACATATTTTCCCAACCAAACATTAGCCCTCAGGCAAACTCAGAAGAAAACACATCTTATGCTTCTGCTATCGTCTCGGAAGGCAGCCGCAAGATTATAGTTCTGATTGTAGACAAAACTGAGTACACTGTGTCCCTTTCCTGTTCTTGTCATAATCGTTGCAACATGAAGAGCTGTCAGTGGGATGTAGTTGGACCATCAAATGACAGTAATCACGAGAGTGTAAAGAAATCAAGGGAAACAGGTGGGAATGGAAAGTGAGGCTGTGGATGCTTTCCTTCAGTGAGTTCATGCACTCTTTGAACATCAGTTGACTTGATCATCAGGTCCTAGAAAGTAAAAGCCAGTGGATCACTAAAGCCTCGGAAAACGTCTCAGGTCACAGGTGGATAGGTCGAGAGGCGGAAATGTAGCGAAATATAAAGAGATCAACCCTAAATCGCCATGGCTTTCCTTTCAGCAAACTTCTTACCAGCTTTCTCCTGTGCAGTGTTGCAACGAGTACCATCTTTCCATTGCTGACTCCGTTCTTTTATTCCAAAGAAAACTGGCTGTCGGTCAGGATGAATATAAGTCGGGGTACACCAGTTCGTTGAGTAGCAAGATGATGTTTGCTGAAGTGGAAGAGATCACCTGTTGTTATGTGCGTGGAGCTACCCAAAGGAACGTGTGCTCGATTATGAAAGACTTAAGTGTATCCAAGACAAGTATCAACCAAACTCGGCAAAGTTCTGAGACGTGAGTGCACGTACCCTACAGACCCTGTGTCCCGCTCTGCCTGTCTGCAGTAAGCCTGTGTCCCTTTCAGAGACCCCGTGGCTTTCTTCAGTCCCACACCAACAGCAGCAAGGTTCACGTGCTTTCCAACGACGTCAAATTTCATTTTATTCTGATGGAAATGGGATGTGGCAGAGTAGGCAGTTTGTGTCTAAACCACCGTGCGACTAAATAAAACTTTGCAGTATACTGTATCCTAACATGTTTTTTTTAATTTAATTTTTATTTTATAGTGGGGTATAGTTGAGTTACAACGTTGTGTTAGTTTCAGGTGTGCCGCAAAGTGGTTCAGTTATACGTATACGTGTGTACACACTACTATATATAAAATAGAGAATCCACAAGGACCTGCTGTAGAGTACAGGGAACTCTACTCAATACTCTGTAATAACCTGTATGGGAAAAGGATCTGTAAAATGTTTTAAGACTCACTATACAAACTGAGGAAAAGGGTATAGAATAAAAGTCAGAGAATCTAGATGAAGATTACTCCCATTAAAGCCAACAAAAGGGGAGAGATGGATTAGGGAAACATGGCAAACGTCGTCAAAGACTAATCACCTTAATTGTCTCTGTTCTGCGGCCGGGCAGAGTGAAGTGAATCTGTGGAACTGCCAGGAATCCACAATCAAATTAGCATCTTTGCACTTGGAGAGCACGTTGTGTGACCTTACCCTTCTTCATTCCCGAAGTCTGAAGCCATGTCTCTGTTTAGATGCAGCGCAGACTTGGCCCTTGCAGCATCCTGAAATATGCTGTCTGGACAAGCCCGGACTATCAGAGACTCAACCTGAAAGCCACGAAGCATCTAGAATAACCAAACACTTTCACCTGTCTCTAGTCAAACTGTTCCCACATACCTAAGGTTTGGTTTTAAGTTTCCGCGCAATCAGGCAAGACCACTGGCATTTAAAAGTTTTGGTCTCTCCACATCAGCACCAAGGGCACTGCAGCGTCATTTCACTTGGGCTGCATTATTAATCACCTTCTTGCTTTTACAAATGTCTCCTATAATATATATTCTCCAAAAAAAAAAAAGAATCCAATAAAAAATAAAGGATGGGGAGAGGTAAGCAGGCTTCAGAGGGAAAAGAGCAATTAGAATGCCACCTCTGAAGGATACATGAATTTGATGACAGCACAGATGTGTATCTGTTATTATGAAAGAACTCACAGTAATCCCTGGGGCTCCTAGAGGCCTTTTGAGTTTGCGTAATTCCCTTCCTCTAAGCTAGTGTTATCCTTCTACCTTGTGGGGCCACTCTAGATAATTCTATGAGCAGTCTGATTCTCTAACTATAGCAACCCACTTTATAGATGTTTTTGGTTTCTAGCATCCAATATTGATAGCAGCTCATTTTTCTCGTGTCTCTCTGTCTCTGTTCCTACCCCTTCAGAGAGCATAGTGTGGAGTGTCTTATTAAAGTGCCTTTTCCCCCTATTTCAATACGATCTCAAGGCACGTGTGATGAACATACATTTAAGATGATCTTATGTAACATCAGTGCCTTACCTTCATTTAGCTCTTTCCTCCCGCTCGTCACATTCATCCAAATAACATAAACCAAGTCATCAGTATATCCTAGCACTGGGCAAGTCACCAGAGAGACAGAAATAGAACTAAGACACCACTAGCCTCCAAGAGCTTACAACAGATGTCCTTTGTAAGCATGTCCATTCAAGAGAAACCTTTAAGGAATGTAACTAGTTTACCTCCATCAGCTTTGATATACCTCCTAACATATAATCAGATGCTTAACGGTTTATTATGGAAGGACTGACAGAGTCAAATGATAACTCGATCTTAACGCACTCCGACATCACGTGTCCCATCTGCCGACAAAGTGAGTAGATGTTCTCAAATTATTATATTTCGTGCCACGTAACATCTAGAGGCAAAACCCCAAGTTTAAAGTCAGACAGACTACATCTGAATCCTGATTTTGCAACTTTATTTTACCCGGGCTAGGCATTTCCTTTACAAAGAAGCCGTCTGTACGTCACTGTACTTCACTGTAATTCTAACCTCTCAAGCAAACAAAATTCATTTTCTCCCTGTTCGTACGTGATGTTCAAGGAAACTAAAGTATTTTCAGTCTCAAGAAACACACGGTGACTTGTAACCTCCATGACTTTGTTTGTGCTGCTACCCCTACCTAGAACATCCTTCCATCCACCCATTCCTGCCTAATTCTCACTCACCATTTCAAGACAATGCCCGGGTGTCACTTCCGCCAAAGGCTTTCTATAGTTCTGTACATCTATTTTCATACCCTTCCTAGGTACTTCTGTAGTCAGTACCAAGTCTTTATCATTGCAGTGAAATGATGAAATGAGGTAGAAGATTCATCTTTCCTACTAAACTGATTTTATCATCTTTTTCCTTCTCAGTGCCCGGTATATAAGAAGTACTCAGAATTCATTAGCTTATTAATTCTCAATCAAGAAATTACAGCATGTGTTATCCCTATACATTTCTAATATAAAGGCAAGATAATCAGCCTAGGATGAGTAGGCTGTATATTTTGGGTCATTGTTTCAACAACAGTGATACGTTTGTCCAAGCCAATTATATACCCAGTCAGCCAGCCTAATGAAGTGTGGCCTCAAAGCAAAGGAAAATATTTCAAAGAGCCCTACATAGTGCCATGTGAAGAAAAATAAACCTCTGACTAGACAGTAGGTGATATAATTTCACCAAGAATAAACTGTATTTCCATGCTGACTGGAATCATCTTAAAAACAGCAAAGGTTAAAACTGCTCATAAAGGCATAATGGAGAACCTATGTATCCAATTCAGAACTAAAAGAAATCTGTTTGCATTACAAGTTTATCAATTCTTAGAGACAGTACAAATGTTTTATTCTACAATTTAAGACTCTCAGGCCAAGAGGAGATATGCCTTATCGAAAACTGCACACTTTTTAAAGGAATTCAACTTTGCTTCCCAGGGCAATCACTCTACAATATCAAACTGTGGGCTTGGTCATCAGCTATAACGTCTCCATTTCGGTGGCCCTTATTCTTGACTGCACATCAGATGAAATGGGGAGCTTCTTAAAAAAATATATGGGTAGATCCCTGGACCATATCCCAGAGCTATGAGATCAACATTTCCAGAGCTTAGACACTTATACAATATTGTTACCCTTAGTCAGCATCAGGGCCATCACTGGGGAGCCCTCTTCTATTTGAAACAGATTTTGAGACACAACTCCCCGCAAAAAAAAAAAAAAAAAAAAAAACTTTAAAAATTAAATATGAAAAATAGAACATGAATGAGAGCCAAAGTCAGAAAGATCTAGCAAAATGGTAGCAATGGAAAATATGAAATTAATAAATTGACATATAAGGCCAAAAACAAGCCTTCACGTTTTAATGCAGATCTTGTTTGTGTGAATGCAGTGAGGAGACTGGGGAGTCAGCGCTCAATCGCGCCGTAACGTACAGGAAGTTACAGCCGTACCGTACGTGGATGCCACTCTGTCTCAACTCACAAGTGCCACAGACTATGAAAAAAACCTCGGTGCCTATTTTTCCACTTCGTACAGAAAAAGCAGGATTATGGGCATGCTAAGGTTTGTCTTCCATTCTCAGTTAATTTTCACTAAACCAACTACAAACAAGCTCATCTTTCAGAAAAGTTTTCAAGTCAAAAAAAAAATTGGAAACTTCACTCATACAATCATTCCCCTAAATTAACAAAATTATATTCATTTCAGCATAAGATGCAATGAATCATCTGTCACACCAGCATATTCTGCTTTTTCAGCTTAATATAATTGTACTTGTTTACAGCTCTTGCCGTTACAATCATTAACACGATTCAGGCATGTTCTAACATTTGGAGCGACGTCTGAACTTTTCCCAGGCAGTCACAGACCGGCTATGTTTCACTGATGGCTGAGTTAGGGGCTCTGGCAGCAAATGTGGTCCATTTCCTGAGCAGTAGAGACGTCTACACTGCTTGTCTACACATCTTCTGTGGATTCACTCTAAGATGTTGATTGGTGACCGAGTCTCTTCTCTTTCATTGGACCAATGAAAAACAGATGGCAGGATCTGTCTGTTTCAGACAAAAATCGGCTGATGCTTTGCTAAAGACTTTTCTGACCTTATTTTATCAAATTCATACTGCCCCAGGTTGTCAGGCTGAGTTAAAAGAAGCTAAGTGAGAAGATATTAAGATGCTGACCAGCAATCAATCACAACCAAAAATGTTGAGCACCTACTTTAATTATTACTCAGCTAGAGCTGCCATAATGAAATACCATAGACTAGGTAACTTAAATGACAGAAATCTATTTTCTCACAGTTCTGCAGTCTGGAAGTCTGAGATCTGAGTGCCAGTAAAATCAGATTCTGATGAGCATTCTCTTCCTGGCTTTCAGATGGCTATTTTCTTGCTAGGGGCAGTTTCTGGGGAGGGTGCTCTGGTGTCTCTTCTTATAAGGGCACTGATCCCATCACCAGGGCCCCACCTTTATGACCTGATCTAACCCTAATGGCTGCATCTCCAAATGCCAATCACATTTGGACTTAGGACTTCTACATATGAATCTGGGGGAGACACAAATATTCAGCGCATAACACTTCTGTATGTCAACAACGTCCCCCAAATCTAGACAGGGTCCTGGGCAGAGAGATTCTAGCTACTATTACTCAGTGGACAGTCAGGTAAAGACTCGTAGTTCACGGCTCTAGACAGGTCAAGCCACGTTGCTGAGGAATGGAGCATTCTTTCAACGGACAGGTGCCACGCAGAGCGATGTATCACAACTGAAGAGGTTTTAAACGTGCCTTTCTCATTGCCTCGGCTTGCTGATTATTATTACTTCAGAGAAAAGGAAAGTCCAGAGTGATCAGGTGAGAGAAGCAGAAAAATAGAGCTTTGCCCTGTCATTTTCTATAATAGAAATTAGGAGAGAACCTCATATAAAAAGAAACCCTTCCAAAGAACATGGATAATCAATACTAGGAATTCTATACAAGCCTTGAATACATGCATAAGCAAAGATTAAGAATGTTTTAGGGGCTAATAACATGCCCTGAAACAAGAAATAGATATTGTACGAGACGAAGTTGACTATCACAGAAGATTCCAAAAATCTAGAGGGAAATTTCAGTCCTGACCTGAACTATCTCTGTAACTACACTGGTTAAGAATTATGGGGGGGAGAAAGATGGCGGTGAAGTAGAAGGATGTGGAATGCATCCCTCTCCACAGATGCATCAGGAATACATGAAAAAACACAATAATTCCCACAGAGAACCAGCTGAACACCAGCAGAAGACCTCAGACACCAGAAAGGACTGCAAAGATCCCGACATAACTCGGTAGGAGAGAGGGGAAAAAAAAAAAGGAGAAAGAGAAGGAGAAGAAAGGAAAGGGATGGGTCCCACACCCTGGGGCAGGGGGATCTGAAACAGAGGGGAGATTGCCGAATTCAGAGAAACGTCCCTTATCTGACAGGGAAACCCCTTCTCCAATGGAGAATTTCACTGGGTCAGAAGGGAGGTATTGGGACTGTTCAAAGAGGGTGAAGCGGCTGAGCTGTGGCAGACAGGAACGAATGAGAAACACATGGAGGCTCTCCACCACGGCTCAGCGTGCCCGGACTGAGATGTGGGTTCACAGCTGAACAGGGGGTCTGGGAGCTGGAACGTGGGAACCAGAGAACTGGTTCAGGGTGAGAAACACTGTTGGCAGTGGGTAGACGGACTGAGAGAACAGGAGGGAAGAAATCTGCAGCAGAGAATGCCTACCACAGAAAGCTGGGTGGCAATGGTGGTGGATCGATACTGCTGACTCACAAGCGGGGGGAGAAGCAGCGGGGAGGAGCTCCATGTGTAGCCTCTCTCTCTGTGCCTGTGATGGACAAAGGAAGGACCCCTCTGGGCCTGGCTATTGCAGTCAGGGATAACAAAGGCCCCTGGGTGGGGCTGGCCTAGAGTGCCTACAGTTGAGAGCCAAAAGTCTGCAAAGTGGTCCAGCTCTGGAGACATTCTGTTTACATCTGAGCCACTAGCTTCCCTCTGCAACAGGCACTGCCACTGCCGACCAAGCCGCCGTGACCCAGGCAGGGCACCACTGCTCACTCACTCCCAGGGGACTAGCCACTAGCATCCCCTCTCTCTCCCCATACACCAGCGCTTACAGACGAACAATAGAACAATAAAAGAAGCTCTGCTGGTCACAGAGTAATACAAAAAGCCCAAGGAGTGTAGAAGGACACTTACTGCTGAGACCCCAAAGAAACAGAAATATTATTATTAATTTTATTGATCTGGTCCATTCTGGGGACAGTTCTAGCTTTTTTTTTTTTTTTAATTACATGTTCTATAACATTTTTTTCTTCTATTTTTTCTTCTATTTTTATTTTTAGCCTCTTTATATATTTCTATTTCTGGCTAAGTTTTTTGTAGTGCTGACTTTATCTCTCCTACCTTCTTTTCTTCTCTATCTTTTATACATTTCTATTTTTTCTTTTTCTTTCCATATTTCCAGTCACACTACACTCTTCTTTTGCTCTGTCTTCTATTCTTCTTTAGTTTATTTTATCTTAATATACTTATAATCAATATTATCAGTCTGCTCTGTTTCCTTGCTTTATTCTCCAGATGACACACTGCTTTGGTTTTTATTATTAGGTTTTGTCCTTATCTTAGTTCTAATTATAATTGTCTGATTTTGTTCTGGGAATCTTCAGTCTGTCTGGTGGTACTCTTGCTCTTTATTATATTTGACCCTAGATTTCAAAATTTCCCTGGGTTTGTGTTTGTGTGTGTGCAATTTTTTGTTGTTGTTCTGTTTTGTTTTGTTTTTAATTTCTGTCGGTTTTCTCTTTAATTGTTTGATTGCATACTGGGGTTCTTCCGTCAGGTCTTTCTAGTGCCTTATGTTCTATTGGATTCAGTATTTGTGTGTCTTGTACATGTATGTGTTTCCTTGACTTAGTATTTGTTTGACTCAACACTCTGCCATTAGTCTGGGGCTTGGACAGTCTTTTTAAACCACTTTATTGCCAGGACAAGCAACCTCTGAAGTCTGGACTACTCCATCAGAAGTCAAGTAGGAGGCTCTGGGAAGGGAGCACTGAAACTAGGATGCTAGACTACTAGGGAGTCCTCAGACACAGGGAAGATTAACTGTAGAGAACTCTCACAGAGCCCTGTATCAGAGTCTAAGACCTGGTTTCATCCGACTGTCTACAACTGCTAGTGCTGGACACCTCACACCAAACTACAAACAAGACAGGAACACAAACCCACCCATCAGCACACAGACTACCTAAAGCCATATTAACCTCACAGATACCCTAAAACACACCTCCTGACATGGCCCTGCTCATCAGAGAGAAAAGACTCAGAGCCACACAATGGAAAGCAGGCACCAGACCCCCCCACCAGGAAGCCTACTTGAGACACTGAACAAACCCCACCACAGGGGGCAGAGGGCAGAAACAAGAGGAATTACTACTAGGCAGCATAGGCAAAGGAGACAGCAAATCCTATAAATTAGACAAAATGAGAAAACAAAGAAACACCATGCAGGCAAAGGTCAGGGAAAAAACCCACAAGACCAAATAAATGAAGAGGAAACAGGAAAAACAGGGTGTTCCTCTGATGGGCATTGGCATGTTCTACTTTAGGGCACCCCTCAAATTCCCATAGGGCCGCACCCCATACAGGCATCCTTTCAATGGGCCAGGTTTCCATTGCCTTCTGTCTGACCATATGGCCAGGCCATTGGCTACTGCTCATGAGTCTGTAAAACCCCAGATGTAGGGGCTCTTGCCACTGTTCAGCTCTCCCATCCCTTGCTAGGATGATCTGTGTTTGTCTTCTCCTCCCACAGTCCCAGAATCAGTCCTCGGGAAAAAGAGACTTCCTGCAAGGGGTCCTTTCCTCCCCACATTTCCCAGGGAGCAGCATCCTGTATAAGTCTTTTCCAGTTGCTTTTGGAACTCTTCTGGGTATGGCCACCCCTATTGCAGCGTTTCTCTGACGTCACCCAAGACAATGTGGGCATTTCAGGTTTTAAGATCATTTTATGTCAGTCTTAGCAGTAGCGTGCATCAATGTCAGATAGCAAGGTAGCAAATGCCTCAAGTGGAAAAGCTCTAGTGCAGAGGACCAGACGTCCTCCCTGGGAGGTGATTGCAGGCTCCTGCCATAAGCCCCAGTCCAGAGGATCACATGGAATCTGTTCCCACCTGCACTCCAATTTCTAGTCTGTACTTTGTGGGCTCAGGCAATCTCACTGGTTCCCATTAAGCACATCCAATGAATATCACTTGGAGGGCAGATTTACAGCCTTCTGTTCTACAGTACTAGGTGGGGAAACATTCCCCAGCCAGATGCAGCCTCCATCCGTCACACAAATTACACTATGGAAAGCCTCTTCAAATATACCAATTCTCCTACAGATGCTAACCCTGATTCCACCAACCCTTACAACATTCCCATCTGTGGCCTTCGTTAGGATTTCATCAACAGGTTTTGGCTTTACAACGTTAGGTTGAGGAAGTGTACCCCAGCCAGACATAATAGCTGTTTGCAAATAGCATTCAGGTTGACACCACTTCTTTACGTAATATCTGCTTAAACATTCCAGCTTTCAGAAGCCTACCCACCCTTACATTTTCACACTCTCAGTCTAATTGTAGCGGAGTCTGGGCTCCTCCGATGGGTTTTGGGACATAGTTCATAGGATTCCTGGATCAAGGACTCCTGGAAACTTCTCTTCTCCACCCTCAGACCATTTCACCACCTTGTGCAGAAGACTTTGCATCCCCAGAGACACGCTTTTGCCCATCTTTAACTTGATTAATCTGCCTGACCATCGTTCCAAGCGATGGCTGGTCAGACTTCTCATAGTAATCTCTACCTTCCAGCTTGTTTGGAGACCTTTCATGTTTGGGTACCAGCAGGGGATGCTGCCCACCCAACCTCTGGTGTTATATTAAAACCTTAGCTTTCACCCCATCGATGTCTGCTTTATTGTTCAACCCGTTCATCAACAGCCATCTAAAAATGTCCACCCCGATGGGATGAGTGCTGTGACACTTCCCCCTCTGCCTTTGTTTTGTCATCACCAGGGACCTCACCACCTACATCATCTTGCTTTTAAGCATGTAGCTTCCTCACTACCTCCCTCCCATTTCCCAAGCTTAGTTGTACTCAGTGTCTCAGGGCAACGATTCCGTGTGGTCAGCTGAACATATAATTTGTTGACCCAACTTCTTTTTTACGATATTCATGATGATGCCTTTTTGTGTTAGTTTGTTAGTGCTACCATGACAACAGGGTACCACTGGGTGGCTGAAACAACAGAATTTTACTTTCTCACAACTTCACTTTCACTTAATTATTCTTAAAGGACCCTACTCCAAATACAGCCACAATCTGAGGTCCTGGGTAGTAGGGCTTCAATGTATGAATTTGGGGGGCACACCATTCAGCCTATAGCACCCTCTCATCTCCATGTTTCCCACTGTATCCAGCCTAGACCCCACGGTCCATCATCTTCATCACTACTTTGCCGACACCTTCAGCGCCTTGCTTCTTTTTCTCACTGCTGCACTCATCTAAGAAAATCCCAGATGAGCTAAACCCATTAAGGTTATTTCTTTATTCCATATTTGTACCCATGCACAGTGATGGAGAAAAAATATGTATAAATTCTTCACTTAAATTAATAACCACCTCTCGTGTGGGCACTAAACACTGATTGACAATCTTACTACACGTGCCTAGGGTTTTCTGAAACAAGTGTTTTATACTTTCTCTTACTGCCTCAACTTCCATCACTTTTTCCTCTCACAACACTCTTAACCCCTAATCTTTCCTCTGTTGGGAAAATAGAGATGCTTTGAGGACGCCCTTATACAAGGCTGATGAGCTCCTCATGTCTGCGTGGATACTGCTCACCATCCTTCCCACATAGCCCAGGCCTCCTGCAGCCAACCCTGCCACTGCCCCGGATGCCACCTCTTCTTACATAATCGAGAATGGGGCTCCTTACGACAAGGAATGAAATCACGCCATTTGCAACAGCATGGATGGACCTAGAGATGATCACACGAAGTGAAGTCAGAGAAAGATGAATATCATATGATATCACTTACATGTGGAATTCAAAAAAAAAAAAGATACAAATGAACTTATTTATAAAACAGAAACAGACTCACAGACATAGAAAACAAACTTATGGTTACCAAAGGGGCAAGTGGAGGGAGGGATACATTAGGAGGTTGGGATTGTCATATACACACTATTTTTATATATAAAATAGACAAACAGCAAGGACCTACTGTAGAGCACAGGGAACTCTACTTAACACTCTTTAATAGCCTACATGGGAAAAGCATCTGAATCACTGTGCCGAACACCTGAAACTAACAACATTGTAAATCAACTTCAATGAATAAAATAAATAAATACTAAAAAATAAAAATTACTCTATACAAAATTTTAAAAATTAAAATTAAAGAAAAGAATGAGGCAACTTGATTTTAACTTATCTCTCTTGCACCATTAATGTCTCTCTCTCGACAAGGTCATTCCCATCAGAATTTTAACATGCTTAGACTGTTCCATTTTAAAAAGTTTCTTCATCTTACTTCTACATCTATCCACTGGCATTTTTCTCTCCCCTTCAAAGTAAAATTCCTGAGAAAACTGTCCATCCTGGTCTCCACGTCCTCGGAACCCATTCCCTCCCCAGCCCACGCTGACCAGGCTTCTCCCTCCCCAAGGTCACCAGGAGCATCTCTGTGCTGTCTCTGCACTGGACTCAGGCCCGGGCAGGCTTCAGCCGCTGGCTGCTCTGCTGCCATGGAGACGCCAGCTGCACTGGGCTCTGGCTCCTCTCCCCGGCTTCCCCCTTGCGGCCCGGCAGCTGCGGCTCAGCCTCCTGCGCTGGCTCCCGCTTCCGCTCAGCCTCTGACCCTCTGACAGCTCCACAGATGCAGACGCAGACGCTGCTTTTCTTTCTCTATTTTCTCCTTAAGTTACAGCCCCAGCAGGCTCCCCGTACGCGGATGGCCTCCAGATTCCCTTCTCCAGCACCTAACGTTTTCCTAAGCTCCACTTTCAGATCTCCAACTGCCTCATGTGTATCTACAATTGTGTCTGCGAGGCATGTCCAGTGTAACACGACTTACACAGAATTCTTTGTCTATGATCCCCACCCTGCAAAGCGCCCCCTGGCATCCCTGTCATATACCCTGACTGAGCTCCCTGCCCCCACCGGCCCTCACATGCACCACAGAGGCCTTTTCAAGCTCATACTCCTACCATACCACTTTTTTTTCTTTGCATGAAACCCTTCAGCAGCTTCCCAATGCAGTGGGACTTTAGTCTTAGCACCTTACACCAGCTGCAGTGTCTCACACGTATGGCCTCGTATGGCCCTGACATGCTTCTCACTCTTACTAACCAGACACTCTCTCCATGAGTCCACAGAGTTCCAGACATTCTGGCTTTCTTTCTGTCCTTTGAACATGACAAGATCTTTCTTACCTCCAGAGCTTTGCACTTGGGTTTCCCTCTGCCTGTAATGCTCTGCTCTAGATCTTTATACACCAGGACACATTTTGACACTTAGACCTCAGCTCAGATAGTCCCTCGTTGGCGATGGCTTCCTGGCCACTCCATCTACACGAGACCACCACGTTTTAGAGCATCACTCTGTATTATTTTTGCCATAACACACGACCTGAATCGATTATTCATTTGTGTGTT
Organism: Hippopotamus amphibius kiboko; assembly: GCF_030028045.1. Taxonomy (NCBI): domain Eukaryota; kingdom Metazoa; phylum Chordata; class Mammalia; order Artiodactyla; family Hippopotamidae; genus Hippopotamus; species Hippopotamus amphibius. The sequence continues at coordinate 61,733,360 of NC_080202.1, forward strand.
TGTTTCTTGCTGCTGAAAATGTAAGCTCTACAAGATAAAGTTGTGTTTTTACCCCTAAAATCCCCTGTGCTTAAGTCAATACCTACCATAATGTAGGCAGTCTACAAAGGCTTGTTGAACAGATGAATAAATAAATGAATTCTGATTCTGGGAATTTATGCTATATGACAATCAGCGGACAAGTGTTCATCCTAGTACTACTCAAATAGCAAAGAATTGGCAACAATCTAAACAACCAAAAGAGTAACTAGGTAAACTGTGTCTGTCCGTATAACAGAATAATAAACAAAACAATAAAATCAAGAATCAAGTGGTAGATCCATATTTACTGACTTGGAGAAATATCAACTAGATATTGTTGGATAAATAAGTCGGGTATTGGCACAAAAACAGACACATAGATCAAAGGAAGAGAATACAGCCCAGAAATGAACCCACACACTAATGTTCAGTTTATCTACGACAAAGGAGGCAAGAATAGACAATGGAGAAAAGGCTGCCTCTTCAATAAGTGGTGCTGGGAAAACCAGACAGCTAGATGGAAAGAATGAAATTAGAACATGCTCTAATACCATATATAAAAATAAACGCAAAATGGATTAAAGGCCTACATGTAAGACCAGATACTATAAAACTCCTAGAGGAAAACATAGGCAGAACACTCTTTGATATAAATCACAGCAACATTTTTTTTGATCCATCTCCTAAAGAAAATAAAAGCAAAAATAAACAAATGGGACCTAATTAAACTTAAAAGCTTTTGCACAGCAAAGGAAACCACTGACAAAATGAAAAGACCTACTAAATGGGAGAAAATATTTGCAAATGATATGACTGATAAGGGGTTAATATCCAATGTATATAGACAACTCAGATAACTCAACATCAAAAAAACAAACAACCTGATTCAAAAATGGACAGAGGAACTGAACAGACATTTTTCCAAAAATGACATACAGATGGCCAACAGGCACATGAAGAGATGTTCAACATTGTTAATTACTAGAGAAATGTAAATTAAAACAACAGTGAGATATCACCTCACCCCTGTCAGAATGACTATCATCAAAAAGTCTACAAACAGCACATGTTGGCGAGGATGTGGAGAAAAGGGAGCCCTTGTGCACTGTTGGTGGGAATGTAAATTGGTGCAGCTCCTATCGAAAACAGTATGCAGGTTCCTCAAAACACTAAAAATAGAATGATCATATGATCCAGCAATTCTAGTTCCAGGTACATATCCAGAAAAGAGGAAAACATTAATTGGAAAAGATGCATGCACCCTAATGTTCATAGCAGAACTATTTACAATAGCCAAGATATGGAAGCACCCCAGGCAACCATCAACAGACGAATGGATAAAGAAGATGTGGTGTGAATACACCATGGGATATTACTCAGCCATACAAAAGAATAAGATTCTGCCACTCCCAGCAATATGGATGGATCTAGAGAATATTACTCGTAGTGAAATAAATCAGGGACAGAGAAAGGCAAATACTGTATGACATCACTTATGTGTGGAATCCAAAAAACAAACAAACAAACAAACAAATGTTTATAGCAAAACAGAAACAAACTCACAGATATAAAAAACAAACCCGTGGTTGCCAGTGGGAAGAGGGAAGAGGGGTGTGAGGCATGATAGAGGTAGCGAAATATTGTGGGATTATGTGAAATCATGTGTGTGAGATTTTTGAGAATTGTAAACCATTATGGAATTTAAAGAATCTTTCATTCAATTAAAAAAAAAAGTTGGATAAACAAACAAAATCCAACGTGTACACCGACTTATGTAAAGTTACATATACATAATGTTATAGATAAACTAGATATCTGTGCACACAAACATGCAGTCAGATGTCTGGAATTTTATCTGGAAACATTAACAGTGGTTATGTCTGAGAAACCTGGGAGTAATGTTTACTTACTTCCTATGCTTTTCTGCATCATTTGAATTTTTACGTGAGCATTTATTATGTTCACAATCAGAAAAAGTAAAAACGAAAATGTCTACTCCTCGTTTTTGCCTTATTAGATAGACAATACCGGGATTCTCCCAAGCGATTTTTGAGGGGGAAAAACAAAAGCAGTTGTTTTCAGTACCCTGATGCTCTATTTCAGTTTCCTTTCTTTTCCCCTCTCTTGTTTTTCTGATTGTTACGGGGAGTGGAAACATTGTTAGCACCGCAAAAAAATGCAATAAAATAAATCCAAAAAATATTATGAGGCTTAGCTCTTCGATGTGCCTGTTAACACAGCATCAGGCCGTTTTTACTACCGATCATAACGCTCAACGGCGTGTGACACAACAACTCAGACTTCTTGGCAGGCGGAGCCCAGTTTCCATTTCTCTCAGTACAAGATGCGGGGTGTGGAAACTTTCTACTTCCTTGGAAACTCTTCTGAAAACGGGTTTTCACTCACTTCGGCCTCTAAGTGTTTAAGAGGTGACTGAAGTTCTGAAAGTGGTCTGACTGTCTTAGTGCCGCTGGCAACCACGGCGACTTTGGCACTACGTGAAGGGGGGAAAAGCCATATTATTAAAAACTTGCCCTAGATCTCTTTCCCATTTCCTATCTTCTCGTCGAGGCCAAAATATCAAGATAATTTTCCTATGGAAACATTTAAACTTGGCATTGAAAATTATTTATTTAAATCACTACATCTCTGCATAACAGCAATGAGAGTCACAATAAAACTGAGAAGGCAGCTCCACCGTGAAGAAAAAAAACGCACGTTCCATGCAAGCTTTTCTTTTTGTTTGTTGGTTCAGATTTGTTTTTCAAACCACTATAGCCATTTCTATTCAACTGCCTGAGGAAGATTCAACAAGAGGCCTACATTACATACATTTTTTTTTTTAATGGAAGAAAACAAAAAGTCACTTTTAATTAATTCCTTAATAGGAAGATACATTATAATGAATTTCTTGAAATGGAAATAGCTTGTCTGCTTCAATCATTCAGCAGTAGGTTGGCTTCCTAGGACAACATCCTAAAAATAGGCAGCTTTTTATGTCTGATCTGGATGTAGCACTTAGCTTTTGTGGACTAGCAAGGTAGTATTAGGACTGCCTGGGGAGTCCTTTTGCCTTCTCTGCTAATGAAACTCAAGAAGATGCTAGCAGTGAACCTGCAGGCAGCAGGGTGGGCGGGTGACTAACTGTTTCCAGAGGGAGGAGGAGGGGGGTAGATTATGCTGAAGGACCCAAATCATTCTACATATGTCGGTGCATCTTCAGAGGTTGAGTATCAGTTTCCTAAAGCCCCTGTGAGTCCCGCTGATTTCTTGAAATGCCAATATCTCATCAGTTTCCAAGGTGTCCATTATCAAGTTACCACTGATGCGCTGCTACGTCTAAATCCTCAGCTCCAGACCGCACTGCATCCCTACACCAGGTCCACGTGGGTAAGTGCCTTCCTGCAAGCTCCCTACGCTGACTGATAGCATCACTCAGTGTCCTTCCAAGATGCTGTCTAAGCTTGAAACTTAGAAGTCACGGTGAACTCCCCCCTTTTCTCCAACTTTACAGACTGACTTTAAGACCGGTGAATTCCACAGGGGCAACATCTCTGAAATACCTCTGGCAATATTCCCACCTTTCTAATCTAAGCGTCACTTTTATAGTCAATCACTGTTATCTCTTGCCTGGACCTCAAATTGGCAAACAATGGACCATAGATTAAATCCCACCCACTGCCTTTGTAAGTCAAGTTTTATTGGACTGTCTAAGGCTGCTTTTGGACTATGAAGTCAGAGTTGAGTAGTTACAACAGACATTGTATCATCCCTGAAGCCAGAAATATTTCCTATCTGGCCCTTTACAGCAAATGCGTATGACCCCTGGTCTAGATCACAGCAACAGCCTCCTAAAAGTTTACATTGCTTATATACTGAATAGAGAAGAAGGAACAGACAGTTAAGCAAAGGAAAGAAAAAAAAAGAAACACAACATTTCACGCCTCGATAATAAACACTATAAATCATTCTACGCTTTTTCTGGGCATAAGCATTGATATTATTTCTTATAATAATCGAATTTTATTATACGTACTATTTTTGATAAATTGCATCTTTCTTGTCAGCAATATTAGATACAATTTTTTCCTTTTATAAACGTTCATGGTTATGTAATGTTAAACATTACAAAGATTTCTTGTGTTCGAAGGTTGCTGGATATTTTCACATGGTCTAAATTTCAATTTTCAAGTTGCCTCTGAATAGGCTATACAGTTATACTCCCTTCAGGTTTGGGCTTAAAAGCTAAACCAAAAGCTGTAACTTCTCCAACTACAGCCACATCCTTGTAGCACTTTTCTACATGACGTGGTAGCGCGTTGCTACTTTCATCTTTATTTCTGTGATTAATAGTAAAATTGAGTGTTTTATAATTTCATAACCCTTTGCGCTTCTCCTTGTGCAAATTGATTAGGATTATTATTTTTCACTTTGCGGTTTCGGTGAACATTTTTCTTTTCATGACTTACTAGTATTCCCAACGGAATAAAAAGAATCTTGGCCCACGGTTACAAGGTGACACACAGTAGTTTCTATATCAAATCCTAAGGGTAGCTCTTCTTGCTCCATAGACTTGTGAATTTAAAAATAAGTTGTCTTATCCACACCCCCCCAATATATATAATAAAGTTAATAAAACAAAAGCAATCATAATAATGTAAGCACTTCACATATATTAACTCATTTTAAACCTCACAGCCGTCTCATGAGCAGTGACAATTCCTGCTTTACAGAGAAGAAAACGGAGGTCCAAAGCACTTGAGAGACCCCAGGGCTAGCTCGGCTTCAATATCCTTCTTCTTAGATGAGACACTACAGCTGAGTAGCCGTGGCCACATGGCTTACAAATGCTAAAACAGATACCCTGACTCTAAGAAAAAGTGTGCCCACCCCGATATAGCTAAATAAAGACAGACAAAACTGGGACGGGGAGGGTGGGGGGGACTCGAGGGAGGGTGGGGGGGGAGTCAAGGGAGGGAGGGAATATGGGGATATGTGTATAAAAACAGATAATTGAACTTGGTGTACCCCCAAAAAATAATAAATAAATAAAATTAAAAAAAAAAAAAAAGACAGACAAAACCCATGTTGCTGTGACATGGTGACACTGTCCAAGTTGAAGACGTTGGCCTTTCATAATTTTTAGATATTTTACAACCTTTGTAATTACATTCGTAAGTAAACAGGTATTGAAGTAGAGCCGCCAAACAGAGCTTAGCCTTTTCTCCACTATTTATTTGAAGTAAATTTATCAACGCTCTCCAAAACTATGCACAGACCAACCCTTGGCCTTCTTGGCATTCTAAAAATGCACACATGAATCAGATTAAGTCTCTGTAGAAAACTTAACTCCATGTTATCAATTCTAAACTATCACTCACAGAGCCGTCAGATACATATTCCTAAAAATCACTATCAGATTATGGATCATAGCTTCCCCCAAATCTTCAATAACATCCCATATCCCACAGGAAAAAAAAAAACAAAACAGTTTTCTTTGGCATTCCAGATCTTGTAAGATCTAGTTATAATCTGTGACTCTAGTTCATTCCTTACTATTTCTCCATTTCAATAAGATAAGGTATTCAGCCTTTCCAGAAGACCTCCTATATTTTTGTATCCTCCTGCCGTTTCTTCTCACCTCTTGTATGTGCGTGAAATGCCTGCCCAAATTGGGCACATTATTTCCCATAAAACTGAAATTCTGTCACCCCTCGAAAGGCTCCCTGAGTCCATCACTTAGGAGTGATCTTTCAGGCTGTCCTCTCATGGTGTACACGATTATTGCACTAATTATACAGAAGTATAACACCCACCCCACATCCACACAGCAGTTCATAATCTCCTAAAAGGTGAGGACCACGTCCTCTTTGGTTGTCAGAGCTCCGCAAATAGAGCAAATGTTCATAACAATGTTGGTTAAATGGAGCTGAATGAAAGAGGCCTCAGTGTTCAATTACCCATTTGTCTCTGATTTTGTTCTTCTTTCATCTCCCGTTTTGTTCTTTTCTTTATTCGCATCTTTGTGTACCTCACATGAAGCCATCTGTTGTAGCATTGTATTTATTTATTTATTCACATCCTAGAGATTTCCCTGGCATGATTAATTGGGGGGAATAAAATGCCTGGCAATTGTCAGCTTTTTCTCTTTTATTCAATATTTTGATTTAAGAAAAAAAAAAGCTGGGTAGCTATCAACAGAAGGACTCTTAAGGGTAATGACAGTGTATGAACTTGCAGTCTAAGACATCTTACCAAAAAAATGTTTTGAAAAAAAAAACTAACTTTTCTGAACCATGTCAAGTTATTGATTTAAAACCCAGTAACATGATCACAAATATTTGCAAGCTTAAAGCTACACACCCATGAAAATTTAGAATCAAAGAAAAGCTGTTATGTATTTTCAGGTACCTAATGTCACACTGTCCTTGTTACTCTTAGCAAAGTCTATTTACAGAATTTGTACTCCCCCAGAAAACGTAGGTTGTTAGTAGAAGCTGTACTAGAATTCAAGAGCTGTAATCCTCAGACAGAAACAGTACTTCACAACTGGGATTCAAAGGCACTCATGTAATAAACTGCAGAATCATCTTACTTGAAAATACTACTTGTGTATCCTCCTAAACAGGGCCTCCTATAAAATTCAGTGTCAACGTGGGAAGTGAAACACTCCTGTAATGGACATAAAGCAGTTAAAATCCTCTGGAAAATCCTCAGTGTCCACAGGACAATTTAGAAATACTAAGAGAGCACCCTGTGATAGCATCTTGCAGGCCAAACCCAACTGAGATGAACTTTAGAACTTGTAGACTATAAACATACCTCCCCTGAGCGCAGCAACAGATATTTTAAAGCAGTAAAAATACTTTCAGGAAAGTTATAGCCAACGAGAATAAGCCGCAGAAATGGACATTTCTGTACTGCACTCATCGGAGAAGGTTCAGGCTCTCAAGCCCAGTGCGTGAACCTACCACAGCCTCCTCCCCTTCTGCCACTTCACCCCGCTGCCCTCCAGTTCGTCCACCCCAGCCTGTGCTTTTCTCTCTGCATCAACATCTTTTGGACTAAATGCTTGAACGAAAAGGGCCAGAGACATTGCAAAAAAATTTTAAAGAGGGTTTTTGAGCTTTGAATACTATGTGCAGGTAATAGGCTGAGAATATTACTCCGCTGCAAACACAGGATGGTTCTCCCTGAAGGGGAAGGATTATGCAGAGGGCAGAGCCAAGAGCCATGGCCTAAGCTCTAGAGCGGAGGCCTGAGCCCTAACCGAGGAAATCACAAAAGCACCCAGATGGCTTTCAGAACTGACAGTGACCAGGGATCGCAGGAAGTCTTCCTTTTCTAACGGGAGCGTCTGCAGTACTGACCCCATGCCTGTCACACACTTGCAGGTTGCGCGCGTGGTCAGCAGGTAACTTGCCCGCTTGGCTCACAGCTCTTCAGAATGAGAAAAACTGTCTTCAAGGATTTTCAGAAAATGTCCACGGCAATCCTTCGGGTCCAGAATCTTGACACTCCACCAAAAAGAAGTGAGGTGTATTTTCCCACCCCTTGAAATCAAAGGGCCTTTGTGAATTTCAAAATTCTATTGCAAAGTAAAGGATTTGGTGGACATAACGCCACATGACACACAAGGCTGGATCATTAAGGGGTACACAGCGCCTGCCTGACTCCCCATCTCAGGACACTCACACAACCCAGCCTCCGCGTTGTAAGGAGGCCCAGGACACGTGCAGAGGCCGCATAAAGGTGTGCCAGTCGACAGCCCCACCTAAGGGTCAGCTGACGTCAACGTCCAGAGATGTGAATTGGCAAAGCCTCCATCCAGCGACGTCTAATTGCCCTTAAAGAGTCCCGGCTGGCATGACTGCTCCCGGAAAGCTTTCTGTCATCACCAGGCGTGGAGGCCCCTCCTCAGGGCTCCTAGCATCCTACTCATTTCTAACAGTATGAATCGTACCACACACTGACTGTTACTCTACTACCCATCTCCCCCATTAGAAGAAAAGATCTCAGTATCTGCCGTGCTTACCTGACATCCCAGACACTTAACCCAATGTCTGACGTGTAGGCGAGCGACAGTCAATGTGTTGAATAAATGAGATAATGGACACAAAACCAAGAATAGAATAAAATAGCATAATTGCTTAAATAAGACAGTTGAGGCAGGAAACCAGCAGACTGTTGTTTTCGGTTTGGGTTTTAACAGAGAGGCTGAAAGCTCTCTGCAGATAGACAGTGACACGCATACCAAAGTCTGAGATGTAGACGAGCAAGAGATACCAAGATGACCGACTGCGTACCAAGCCGGCATGACACAGAACCAGGACAATGAAAGAACCAGAGCACCCAGACCTACCTCACAGACGAGACATTAAATTACGTGAAGGGTTCTTAAACGTGCTGATCTCAAGACATGTAGTGCCTTGAAAAATCATCGAGGATCCCAAATTATATGTTACGTGTATCAATATTTATCTTATTGAAAGTTGGTATTGAGAATTTAAAATATATTTTTGTATTCGTTTTCAAATAACAATGATAAACCAACTATGTGTTAATATAAATAACACAGTTTTATGAAATATCGCTATGTTCCCCAAAAACTAATCTAGTGAGAAGAGGAACACTGCTTTATAATTTTACAAATTTTCTTAATATCTGGCAGGATAGAGACAGCCACATTCTCATATCTGCTTCTGCATTCGATCTACTGTGATATATTGTTTTGGTTGAAGTGTATGAAGAAAATCCATCTGCACACAAATAAGTGGTTAGAAAAGGGAGGAGTATTTGAACAGCTTTTTCAAATAACTGTGAGTACTCAACTTTGATACTTCACCAAAACTCAACAAGTAGTAGTCTCTTAAAGGTTAGTTGCTATGTCGAATCTGAAGCGATATTAAAGAACTTTCACGCTCTGCTAGATTAAGATTCATCGGTCCATCCTGCACTTTGAATGTATCATTTAGTCACTCGTGACTTTGCACCATGCACTGGCCATTCAGAAAATATTGGTTTGTTGAGCTATACAGATCTTCCAAATATTGACATATTTTATTACCCAGTATCAACAATTACATCATCTCCAATCCCATCAGCTAAGCTGTTAGATACTGAGGAAGTGTCCAGGTCAAAATTTGGAAAGTCAGATTTTATCATTAACATGAGTACTGTCAGTTGTCTCCCTTGGAGTGACAGGATCATTTTGTTCATTAAAAAAAAAAAAAAAAAAAAAAAAAAACCTCTCAAATACCCAAATTTGAATATCCAAAGTTTCTCTCTCAGTTGTTATTTCAAAGAAAAATTGTGATCCATTAAAGAATTTACTAATCCAGCTCGCAGCTCAGCTACTCACTCAAGTGCTTTTACTTTAGACAACCTCATGCGGTAGGACCATCATACGTTAGCAGCAATGCTTTATGCCAACTTCCCATTTAGTCACACAAAGCATTTTTAAAAAGAAGTCAAAATTGAGTTAATAAACTTAATAATTATCACTGTGTTATCGAGGACATTCTTCAGTAAAACTGACCATTTTTTTCCTTTTTTTTTTTTTACTGCAAATGAATAGTGTTGAGTTTTCAACGGTTTCTAGACCAGTTTGGTGCCCTTGCCTTGACTAACCATTTCTTTTGCACCCACCAGTAAAAATGTCAACAGACTGGGATTTCCTAGGTGGCGCAGTGGTTAAGAACCCGCCTGCCAACGCAGGGGACACGGGTTCAATCCCTGCCCCAGGAAGATCCCACATGCCAGGGAGCAACCAAGCCCACAAACCACAACTATTGAGCCTGAGCTCTAGAGCCTGTGAGCCACAACCACTGAGCCTGTGTGCTGCAACGACTGAAGCCCATGTGCCTAGAGCCCGCACGCCACAATGAAGAGCAGCCCCCACTCCACTCTCTGCAGCTGGAGAAAGCCCGTGTGCAACATCAAAGACCCAATGCAGCCAATACATAAATAAATAAATATTATTTTAAAATGTCAACAGGCTAAAAAAGCTGAATATAATCTAAGTCCCATGAAAACAGTTCTGCCCCCACAAATACCCTGCAAAGGTCTTGGGAAGGACTGCACTCACCCCTCCAGTTCTCCACGGAACGTACTTTGAGAACCACTGCACTACGCCTCCCCAGCCTTCATGAAGGGCTTCACTAGTTTTGTACTATGAAAAAAAAAAAATGTAAATTTCAGAATACCATATAGTTACATCCCATGTTTTATAATGAGTCACTGTACCCAGCTTCATTTTCTGAGTCATATTTATACAAGTCTGTTAACAGATATTAACATGTGTACATCTCACCCAATTCATTTGAAGTCAACAGTAATAGTACAATAATAGTACCTGCAAACACAAACAGGAACAGGACAGGGATGTGGAAAAAAAACAAAGAGAAAGGTGAGTCTTCGATTTTGTAAATATTCAAGAACTTTTATACTGGCACCTTGTTTATTAGGAAAAATGTGCTGTAGCTCTCACATATTACAGGCATTACTGCACACGTCTCTTACATGTGTGCATGTGACTGAGTCTAACTACGGTGACGTAGGAGAGAGACCACGTAAGGCAGAAGAGAAGACAGTCACCTGCAAGCCAAGGAGAGAGGCCTCAGAAGAAACCAACCCAGCTGACACCTGGATCTTGGGCTTCTGGTCTCCAAAATTGCGAGAAAATAAATTTCTGTTGTTTAAGCCACACAGTCCGTGGTACTTGTTACAGCAGCCTGAACAAAACATCACAGTGTCCTTCTGATTAGTTAAAGCAAGGTGACTACATGAGCAGACAAAACAGACATTTCATCCTCCTCTGAGGGTCCTCGTTCAGTTAAGGAAGGATGCTCAGAGTCAATGGGACTTCCAATTTTCCAAATTCCAAACTTCAGTTGGAACTTGTCTAACCTGGAAACTTCTTTGGGAAAGTGAGCAAGTCCTCATACATATAATTTCTTCTGTTCCCCCCAAAACTCTGTTCTGTTCAACCACAAACGGCAACTCAACCAGAAATGTGGTGGCTTTCTGTCACCCAGTGTTTCTCTCCTCTCTTCCATGTCTCTACATCACTTCTACTTGATGAACCAAAGAGAAGAGCTTGAACACGCTCCAAATCTCTACTTCATCCATTCATTTACTCATTCATCTTACTCAGTGAAGAGTTGGAAGAACACATCCTGAGAGCCGACTAGAGTCAAGGAACCATGCTATATCCTGGTGATACACATTTAAAAAAAAATAGTTCCTGCTCTCACAGAGTTCCATTCCATTAGGAGAAACACACAAAGTAATGACACCTTTGATTCAATAATAATAATATGTCAGGTTCTTATCTTCTAGGAATAACAATAGACAGAGCATAGAATCCAGGTGGGCCCCGGCTGTTTGATCAGAGTGGCCTCTCCGAAGAGGGGAGAGTCAGGTCCAATCTGAATGGAAATACAGGAACAAGCTGAGCAGATATAGAGGATTCCAGTCCAAGCCACAGAAAGAGGAAACGCAAAAGCTCTGAAATGGGATTCGTGGAAGAAGTTGTGTGTGTCCAGAGCATACAAGGAGCAGAGGGAAGAGAGAAGAGATCAGGGGCTAGTAGGGGAATTGGCTCTGAGGAGCGTTTGCCTAACTCGGAAGACAGCAAATCATGAGGAAGAGGAGCGATCTGACCTGCCCTGTTAATACCCGACTCGGGCTGCTGTTAAGAGAACTGACCGGAGCTGTATCTGGAAACCAGCTGAAAGACTTGCCACGATCCAGGTGAGGAAAGCGACAGTGGCTTTCTCTCATCCTCATACTTGCCTGGTAAGAGTCACTTTGGGTCCTTTTAAAAACACTTCATTGCGATAGCCTTCCTTTAAAAATTCCGGATTCAGTAGGCTTGAAGTGGAATTCACTGATTTATATGTTTAGTAAGTGTCCTGAGCGAGTCTCCTCAAGGGCAAACTTGAGAAGCGCAGACGCGGAGCAAGTGGGGATGGGGGAAGCAAGAAAAGATGTCAGATTCTGGGAAGATGCTTTCAAGATGAGATGGACAGGAGCAGATGCTGGATGTGGGACCAGGAGCAAAGCCAAGGTCGAGACCAGCCGTTGGGACCGACTGCAGAGCAGAGCACCAAGAATGGGTTTTCTCCCGATGGAGGAAATATTGGGGGACCCCCCCCCAGCAAGGACAGTCCAGCTCACAGTCTCACGTAAGTTTGCCAGGCACCTTTCGAACCCCCTGGACACAGTCATCTGTAAGATTCCTTCCCCACCGCACCTCCCTCACACCCACCCCCACTGATGAGCCCCGCTAGGAGCCTGGGAACGGGGAGGGGCTGAGGAGCTTGTCTGAGGGGTAAAACTCACCAGTTCAATCATTTGCAAGGATGACTTTACATTTGCTAAGCAAAGCAAAGAGTATCCAATTAAGAGATGTTTGTTAGGAATATTTTACCAGGTTCCTTTAAACTGTTGCATCTCCGTTTTGACCGTGAATCACTACATGTTTAAACAATAATTAGTACAAGTGGCTTCACAGTTTACCTTTGGGTAACCTTCTTTATGTAACAAAAGCCTGACTGAACAAACGGAGAGCGGTTACACAAATAATTCTTCTCATAAGGAAATGTCTAAAATTCTTCTTCTAACCCCAAAGAAAGAAATCTTAAATTTGATACGATTTAAATAGCAGATTTTGCGAAGTGATTCATGTTTTTCTAGTGAAGAAAAGTAAACTTCACTATAACTTTGGTGTGTCTTCTTTACAGAAAGGCATTTGTTTCTTGTTTTGTTCTCGTGTGTCTTTCTGTACAAAAGCCAATGCATTTTTTTTTTACCATCAAGAGCTGACTTTCTGCATGTAAGTCACACGGAATGGTAGGACTTACACTAGAACGTTTCCTGTTTTCCTTAACTTATAGAAAATAAGAGAGAAAAAGAAACCATGCCATTTGCCAGAAGTCATGATCAAATTTCACATGACTTTTTGCACTCTGCAATAAGCAAATGCCAAATTTAAGCCAGAGAATCTTCTGAAAATGCTCAGGGATGTTAGGTTTTAAGGGATCACAGTTTCCCATTGCTACATACAGACATCCAAGCGTACAGGAACAGCTCAAGACAGGGAAACGACAACTTAACCCCAGGAGCAGCTGTGCCTCCCACCGTGGTGGCGGTCTCGTCGGGACCGTTCAGCAAACGCTGTGAGGTGTGAGTACCACCACGCTCACGCCACTGCTTGGTGGAATCCAGGAACCCAGAACTCAGCAGACCACTCTCATCCTTGTGGACAGGTGCTAACGCTTCATGGACGCAAAAGCCTTCAAACATGGGGACATAAAAGCAGCATCTAACGACAGCACAACGATCCTTCCTGACCTCGCTCCCTTTCACCTCCACGGCCACCTGTTTCTCACCACGAAGGAATAAAGCTACCCACAGGCCGTAGCAGGGCTGCCTTCCAGGAGCCTTTACTTATTCCTTCGTTCAACAAATAGTTAGCACTTCTACATACCAGGTAGTTTCCTCAACACTGAGGACCCAGTGGTAAACCAGAGACAAACGCATCATCACCCTTCCGGAGCTTCCATGCTGGTGGCAAGATGGAAAACAAATAAGCGTGACCGCCTGACATCCTTTCAGATGGTGATAGGTGCCATGACAAAATAAAGCAGGACCCTCGAACAACAAAAGAATGTTAGTGAAAAATTGGTGAGATCTGAGGAAGATCTGCAATTTAGGAAGTGTGGCAAGAATGTTGATTTGTCTGTTCTTAGTGATTGCAGCAGGGCTACGTAGCATGGAAAGGAACCCTTTGCGTTGTTTTTGCAACTTTTCCCTGAAGCTAAAATTAGCTCAAAATTAAAAGTTTAAGCAAAAATAAGGCAAGAGAGGAGAGTAGCTACCAGGGCCCAGAGGGGACAAGTTTGTATAGAAGGGCCAGAGACCGTTTCTTTGAGGAGGTGACGTGGGAATAGGCCTCTCTACACAAAGATGGAGGGGAGAAGTCCTCCAGACAGATGGAACGGCACGGGCAAAGCTCACAGGGTAGGATGAGCTTCACTGATTTAAGAAAGAGAAGGCAGGCCAGGGTGGATGGAGTCAAGAGAGCAAGTAGGAAGCTGACCACAAACCAGGCAGAGAATCGGGTGCGGCCAGATTACACCAGACGACATAGGTCCTCAGTGCTGGGAAACCCCTGGGAGTTTTCAAGACAATCATGTGATCTGATTTATATATTTCAAATATTTTAAGTCAAATAGAGACAGAATGGAGGAGGACACGAGCAGAAGAAGTCAGGTGATTCGATGGGAAACCACCGTAACTTTCCCCGCGTCACTGGGAGAGTCTCTTGAACCCAGGGCAGAAAGAGTGAATTCCCAGGACTGGTTTTCAAAGCAGAGCCAGTAGGATTTACGGATTAATTGGATGTTGGATCTGAGCAAAAAGGAGGAGGTGAGTATGACTCCTAGATGTGTGGCCTGACTTTCATCGTATGACAGCCTGAAACACAGGAGACGCTTTCGGAGCACAAACTGACCCGTGAGTGCGGTTTGTCCTGGATAGTCTAGATCGTCTTAGAGAAGGAAGATCGCAGTGCACTGATCTGGTTGTAAATACGTGTTTCTCTTTTCTTCCTGGGGCATTGATGCCATCGAATTACCCGGATTACAAACTTCACGACATCCGAAAACTTGTATCGCTCACCGGGGGGCTTTCCCGAAGCACCCTCTGATTCCCACCTCTCTCCCGCCTTGAAGCAGGACTTGTGCATCCTCATGTGCACCATAAAGGATCCATTCCTTCCAAACACTACCAAGTAATACAGAGTCGAGTTATTATTTTAAAGGGAAAGCAGAGCGGAAGGCTCAGGCTATGCATTGTGACTTAGCAGAAGCTCCCTGTATCGTTGTAAAACAGCTGTTCCTCCCCACGCCTGCTCCATCCTGTAGATGAGTATCTATTTTCTCCTCTCTTTCCCCTACAAAGTATTCTCTCTCCTCCATTTTTCCAAAAAAAAAAAAAAAAAAAAAAAGTAGTTCTGGCCCTTCATGTGCCTGTTCCACTAGAAGAAGCAAACAGCCTGCAGTGAACCGGCCACTCTTCTTGGAGGACAGTTGAGGAGCAGCTACAGGTACTTGAGCTTACTAGTTGAAAGCCTCACTCAAGTGTCCTTTCCTACCATGTAGAATATTCTTCCTCAGAGAAGCTCTAATAAACATAGTTTTGCTCAGGTCATTGTAGCCACAATATGGTGACCAGAAAGATCTGCTGGGACGTGAAGGCAGGCACCACATCACAGCCTGCACGAAGCAAAGAGTCATGGTTGATGTAAGAATACTAGAGGAGTGTTTACATCTTGTGACTGTCAGGAATAATTGTGTCCTAGGAGGGATTTCCTCTATTCGTTCATCTTTATTTTCCATATTACTGGTAGCCTTTTGGGTATTGTGGTGTATTTTGTGTTTCTTACCCACATATTCTTGATACATTTTACAAACTGAGTAAAATGGACATCCAGGAAGGAAGGGGGTTTCTCATCCTAAGGGCGGCCACGGGGATATCTATGTGAGCTCCAGCAGCTTGGAAATGCGTGAGCCACCTTGAACGACAAAGGAGGTTGGACTCTACAGTAAAAAACGCACTGGACAGGGGGTCTCAGCAGCTCAGTTTCTACACGGACCCAATGGAGACAACACCAACCGGAGCTCCCCCTCTCACTACATGCCAGACTCTGCTGTGCACTTCACACGCACCGTCCCGTCTAATCCTCCCAACAAGTCTATGAGACAGAGGTTATTTGTAGGAATACTATTATAATCCTTGAATTATGTGGGGGAAGAGAGGCTTAGAGAATGTATGTGGGTCATCCGGTAGGGATGAGAGAAGGGCAGGGATGGTTTTCCAGAAAGAAACAAAGGACAAACATAAACAAGCTCCGTTACTTATGGGACAATGGTAGTGCTGGTGGCCAAAGTAGAAAGATAGAGATAGAGACAGAGATTCAGACAGAGATGCACAAACAGATGCAGATGGAGATGCGGATACAGATACAGATAGAGATGCAGTTACAGATAAAGATGCAGATACAGATAGAGATGCAGATACAGACAGATATGCAGATACAGATAGAGATGCAGATGGAGATGCAGATACATTTAAGATGAAGACACAGACAGATGCAGATCAGACAGAGATAGAGATGCAGAGACAGATACAGATAGAGATGCAGATACAGATGCAGATAGAGATGTGGATAGAAACACAGATATAATCTGTCCCACAAAAGTGAAGCTATTGAGCCTGTGGGGCTCTGTCACTAGTATTACACAGCCAATCATGTGGTGACTATCAAATTTTGGGCAGAGGACAAAGCAGGTATCACTATGTTTCCTCTAATATAAAACAGAAAAAGAGAAAAGAGTTTAACCTTTAGAATCACTTAAGAGATGGGACAAGAGCTCTGTGTGCTGCTAAAAGAAGCTAGCTGGACATGCTTTGGATCCTGGAAAGAGAAGACACTAAGTCAGCCTGAGTTATATAAAGCGAGCCACTAGTGATGTCTAAAAAAGAAAAAGATGTCTGGGTTGAAAAGCACGATGTTGACCATGCAACCAGAAAGGTGAGTGTAGAGGACATGGGTTTCAGTTAGAAGTCACACTTCAAATCACAGCTCTGCTACTAATTTGCCTTGGGCAAGGTCTTTGACTAATCTGAGCTGTGGATTTCCAACTGTGAAATGATAGTAATAGCTCTATCTATTTCTTAGGATTGCTGTGATGAATACAGGAAAAGATTCAGGGGCCGCACCTACAGAGTACCTAGAATGTTCTAGATGTTCAGTAAATGAAAGTATCCTTCTGCTTCACACTTTACTCTTTACTAACCACACCTGTATACCTCTTCACCCTGATTTTACACCGAATGTCAGAGTGCAAAGCCTGCCATAGACCAAAAATGCCATCACTGCAGGGAATGGAGGACAGAAGGCCAGGGAAAGCCCACACTTCCCGGATTCTAGTCGAGTCCCCTCTTCCTCCCAGCTGCCGGCACTGCCGTAGACTCTGGATAATGTCACCTGTGAGGCACTGCACAAAGGCTGTTTGCCTTGACAACCCCATTGCAATACACTTCTAGTGTCTGTGGGCTTTTCTTTTTCCTAGCTCTCTCTGCTTTACTTTACCCAATTAAGAATGCAAGAAAACTACAGTTACTAGCTCATCTGAGAATATACTTCCTGGGAAATATTGGTTTTCCAGATGTGCAGGCAAGAAAAAAAAAATGTGATATTCCCCTCTCCCCCAAATAATCAGCAATTATAATGATATTATCTTTCTGTGAACTTAAGGATCGTCTGTATTGCGTATCATGGTAGATGGATTTCACATCAGAAAATGGAATTTCATATGCAAATCCTCACTTATTAGTCTTCCTTCTAATTAAAAGTACAAATTCCAAATATGAGAGCTGATATGACATCAAATTAAAGAATCTCATCAAGGCAGTCCATGACCTCATCCTCTTTCTCCAAAAAAAAATCCTTATTTGTCATTTACAAAAATAATGAATGAAGTTTGGAGTTGATCCAATCATCTGAATAATTTGGACTTGAATCACACATGAGTCCCATGGAAAGGGCTACGTAATCCATAGCCCACAGAAGTGATGGCTTTCCACTCCCTACCTATGCATCATTTTTGCTCTTCTCTTCCTCCCCATGTTTTCTTCCCCTAATCCTACTTTTCGGGCCAAAGATTATAAATAAAAATTACTGTATAACAATGTGAATTATCTCAGGAGTCTATTTATGTAAATGAGCATGTGTGAGAGCTTTTGTCTTCTGGCTCCCCCAAGAAGGAGAAATGCAGATGGCACAGGAGAAAGGGGGGCTATTTTGGGAAAGAGTACTTTTTGAGCTCGAGGCACACAACGTGTCCCATTAGACCCGTGCGAAAACGTGACACATGAAGATGTGGAGGAAACACCAAACACCTCTCTGCAGCTTTATGTTTCTCTTGACAATTCACCAAAACTGAGGGAATGCAGAAGAAGCAGGGTTGGTGTTACCAAGAGGAAAGTTCAGACAGAGGAAGAAAAGACACACGTAGGTTATTCTGTGACAGGCCTGGGTGCCGCAGCCCCCCAGCTCCCCAGCTCCCCCACCCCCTCCAGTGGCAGGCACACCGGGAGTTTGCTTTGCGGGAATACACTCCCCTACCCTGAGCCCTCGTGCTTCTGGTGGAGCTAATGCCAGCCCTCAGCTCCCAAAGCGAAGCAAAGCCAGGCTGAGGGGATCCGTGCCTGCCACGTCCCAGGCCACCCGTTCGGACGCAAGTGCCGCCCTACATCAGGCCAACCAGAGCCATGGAAGCTCCGCGGGGGGAGTCCGTCTGAATTACTGGAGAAAAAGACATTCCAATAGTTCTCCGAGTATCACGTTGAAAAGTAGCCATCACAAGGGCTTGACGGTGGAGATGCCTAGAGAAACAGGACACAAGAAATGGGTCTTACTGACATCTTTTGAGCCTCATCCAAGTGATGCAGTAAGCTTGTCCTAGCCCTGAACAAACACTCCCTCTTGGTTGAAGTTAATTAGTTAAGTTTTCTATCACCTCTAAGGGAAAGAAGCAATATCCCCAGAATCTTCAGGATGAGACCAATTTCAACCTTTGTCATCAGCAACCTGACAGTGAATGGCCATGTATCTCCATGGTTACGGGAGAACCGGCAGCTCCTCCAGAGGTCTGTGCTGCAGCAAGAGGGAACTGCTATTAGGGACTCTGCAGAGCCAGAAGTAGGATGCCCTGGGAATGAAAAAATCCCTAAAAGAAAATAGAAAAGCATCAGAGACCAATTCTGACTGACTCAGAGTTTTTCATGGAGCCAACTGACTGTGATATTTTAATTCAAATTGCCAAGGGAAATCCTCAAAAGTGACCTACACATCCTTAGTACCGGCCTGGGGCTATGCGACCTGATGAGATCTGGCCACCTCTGTTCTATAGGTTTACAATCCAAATGAATCAAAGAGTTGGATGAACTTCCTACTTTAGCTGAACACCCCTGAACTTGAAAAATTAAAGGCATCAAGTACAGAACAACTGGATGCACTAACCTTTGAAATTCCCGAACAGGAACAGTACTAATTGCTGAACGAGACCATTGAGAACAAAGACGTAATCGAAGAAGTTTAGGGATGAAAACTCCCGAAACGTCAAGGGTATATGCTTTACCCTCGTGGACTTGAACCTGAGGTAAGCAACTTGAGGTAATATCTTGGGATCAAAATAGAAAATGAAAATTGACGATAAAATATTGATCCCATGACTTTTGGTGCTTTGAATAGATAGTCCCCTTAGAACCACCAGAAGTTGGAACACAGAATGTTTTTTAAAAAAAATGCCTCCACGTTGGAACAAGTGTCCTGTTACGAGAAATACAAAATAAAGGCCTGTGGTAGGTTATCACATGCTGATGGCTGTCAGGAACTGTTCCCTCCTGTCTAGGTACACCAAACCCCATCAAGGTGGGCCTTCCTTCCCCTTGAATCTAGTCTGGCTTTCGTGATGACGGCCAGTAGAATAAGGTAGAAGTAACATCCCAGGACTTCTGGGGCCAGGTCCGAAGAAGTCTCTCAGGTTCCTCTTGGGCAATTTGGTGCTTTCTCCGTTGCAAAGTTTCTTCTGGGGGCAGCCGGGCATGATCGATGCAAGACGTCTGACTCTCCGGAGCCCCCACAACTGTGAGGAAACGCAAGGGAGCATGTAGAAAATTCACAAGGTGGGGGGGACTCCCTGGTGGTCCAGTGGTTAGGACTCCACACTCCCACTGCTGAGGGCCCGGGTTCAGTCCCTGATTGGGGAACTAAGATCCTTCAAGTTGCACAGTGCAGAGAAAGAAAGAGAGAGAGAGAGAGAAAGAGAGAGAGAAAGAAAGAGAGAGAGAAAGGAAGGAAGGAAGGAAGGAAGGAGGGAAGGAAGGAAGGAGAGAGGAAGAAAGGAGAGAAAGTGGGAGAAGGGAAAAGAAAGGAGGGGGAGGGGAGGGAAAGGAAACACATCCTTGTCTGGCCCACTTCCAGCTGTCCCAGTCCACACGACAGACAGCTGAAGGAAGAAGGCACCTTGGACATTCCATCCCTGCAAAGGTGCTACAGAGACAAACTAAGGACGGGAACCAGGCAGCAGCTCTCGCCAATGCCCAGCCTGGCCGACCCACCCAGCTCAGCCACCTGAAGCCCAATCCAAGAGCACGGGTCAGCCAACCCCAGCTCAGCCCTGTCGGAATTTCTGACCTGCAAAACCACAAGCAGGATAAGAGGCCTGCTGTTTCATGCCACTAAGTGTTAGAGTAGCTGGTCATGCCGGAATAGGTAGCCAGAACGGCCGCTGTCATCTGAAGTCAACATCTCTGGTCTGGATTAGGACTTTCAAAACGAATCCCTCACGACGCTCTAAACTCTGCATCAGGAAGCAGGACGTCCACACACTCCACAGAAGCACAGCCAGAGCTGAGACACCGAGTCTCTTTAGTTGCCACACTGCGCTTTGTCAAAGCAGGAGAGCAAGGAAAGCACGTCCTGCGGATCACGTTAAGGAGCAAAGAAATGGAAGCAATGCTTAGAACCTGGGTTCCGAGACCCAGTCGTGAAACATGAAGGCCATTAAAATCACGCAATCGGCAACTGATCGTTTAAGAAGCCAAAGCCTCTCACCATCTGTTCAACTTAATTTGTCCAACTTAACACATATGAGATGAAGCGGTTTTGCCAGCACCGTCTGTGTTTCTGATTTTCTAAACTGACACTACCTCTGACCTTTATGATTAAAATCTAATTAAAAATATGGTTATTTTTAAAAGGTAGGGATGGCGTAATTGTCTCATCTATTAAAGTTATGACTAATTGTTAACCTTCTTAACTTGCTGATTCACTGCCATGCCTTTCATTTCAACCTTTTTCAAAGCAAGTTCCAAAAAAGTTCAGATTGCAAAACAAACTCTGCTGAAAAAAATATGCAATTCACTTTCACTGCGTGATCAAAACAGTTGGAAAGACTTCTACAAATTTACAAGTCTAATCTTCCAGAATTGTGAATTAACTGATTCTTTGGTTCAACTACCCAACTTTTCAATTTAATTGATTCACCCAAAAATTTATTTAACAACTCCTATGTGTCTGTCCTTACCTTGGGTGCCATGGAGGAACACAAAAGAATTACATGGCATTTCTCATGCTCTGGACCTTGAAATTTCGTTGGAAAAATAAAACTTGTGAATACGGACACATTCAATGATACGAGAGATCTGCTGTCCTCCAGGAATAGCGCTCACCCATAAATAGAAGAGGAAAATCACATCCATGAGAATTTCCCCAGTGCTCTATCTGGTTACCATCTAGCCTTCCCTGCAAGGCTTACAAGAATACTTAACCAGTGTGAAATCAGTGCCTCTCTGCTGTCACCCTCGGCCATAGGGTTGCCCATGTGAGAAACAGCCCAGAAAGCACAACCTTTCCACCTTTGTTCTTGAGACTTTTGATGTGGGGCTCATGTGTGGACCCGCCATATTCTCTGTCCATGGTCCTCAGTATAAAATTCATGTCTGTTCTGAACAGTCATTAGGACCTCTTGTCTATCTGGTTTCATCCCTTCAGGAGGATAACTCAGTATCTCTTTGATGTGTTTCCCAGGGAGTCTCCAAAGTTAACCACGCGGGAGCCACATAACTGTGTGTGACGTCAGAGTACCACAAATGCGCTGTGCACATCTGGAGAAACGCTTCACAGCCATCCTCATGTACAGCAGGGACAGATGCAGCACGGCTGCTTAATTTCACTTGTTGAGACACAGAAAGCACTTAGGAAGGGCTAAGCATATTTGAATCGCATTGGCTTCAAAAAAAATTAGGAAAGTCTGTGTGTTAGCTCCTCCAATAATGTTTTCTTTTTTTAAGTGTGACTGCTTCCAGAAAAAAACTCATAAGCAGAAAGTCAGAAAAGAACAGATAAAGTGGTATTGCTTTGATGTTCTTCAAAATACCATCTGCCTCGTGCCCACCCCCTGGGCTCAGGGACCCCACACACAGCCCCCAATGTACCAATGTATTTCCTAGAATGGCCAGGACTCTGCTGAACCCCACCATACACACACACACACACACACACACACACACACACACACACACACTTTCTACCACGGAACTAACTTTTTTATTTTTCTTTTCAAATACCTCACTTCAGATTCTCAACATTATCTCAGATTCTTCTAACAGGAGGTAGGAATATCAAAATACTAAATTAAAAAAAATATTTTAATGCAACTCATAACATATTTCAGGATTAAATATTCTGAAGCCAAGACAATGGAAAGAGAGAGAGAAAACTGAGGGAAGGAAGGAAGAAAAGAAGGAAGGGAGGGAAGGAGGGGGAGGAAGGAAGGAAGACAGGAAGGAAAGAGAGAGAGAGACAGACAGAAGGTCATCAATCCTTCAACAGCATCTGTAAACTTACAGAGAATCAGACAGTTTACTTTACATTTTTCTCATTTATCCAATCCAAAATTTTCAATGTGGATTTTAGGTTTGTGACAGAAAGCTCATTTTTGAGGCAGGACCCCCACACATACACACAGAAGCCTCCCAAGCAGACACTTTGTACCATGAAAGCATTTTATTTGAAGCACAGGACTGGATTCTTTGATTTGACCTGAGCTGTTGCCACGTGCCCTCCTCACCTCCCTCTTTCCCACTTTCTCGCTACAACAAACTCTGACTGTCTGACCCTTCGTGATTCCTGTGCGAGCACTCACTGACCAGGACCATCTCTCATCCCACCCCCTTTCCAAGTTTAGCTGTCTCTCTGCACTCCTTGGGGTAAGATTTGAGTTAAGAAAAGCGTTCTAAGGCATCAACCATCTTCTATTCCTTCTTTAAGGGTTATCTCAAGATGTCCTGGGTACCTCACCCTGGTTGGGGTATGCTATCTGAGATGTTTTCCCCTTCAAATCTAAACTAATAGAGAGTCTTTTTAAAAAGAATGGGCCAACATTCCAGAGAGGTTCTTGTTTTTCCCCAACAGGTCTGCCCATCCCTACAAGTTGCATTCTTGTAAGAATAGTCCCCAAGTGAGTCACTGCAACAAAAGAAACAGAGTTTCTCAACGTGACACAGGAAGATTTTATTTGAATTTGCATGTTGTTTATATTTTTAAGCAGGAACTGGAAGAAAGGGGTTTCACTCTCATTGAACTTATCCAGTCATGCGTTCCTTTCGAGCGCCGCGTTCGCTTGTCCCCTCAGCAGGGAGTGTCCGGGCTGGGGACTCTGACTCAATTTCCCTTGCTTTCATCTCACTCACTCTTTCATCCATCTTCCCCAGCTTGCCAGGAGGAGATTCCTCGCCAGTGTGGATTCCAAACTTCAGCTCTAACCACATCTCTCTACCAACCCCTCCCCATCTTGGAAAGTCCAAGTTTCCACCCTTCTGAAGTTCTTCATAACCCTGCCCCATTCCCTGTCAGTCCCCTTGCATGTCACTGCCTCGGCTAACCTTCTCTCTGTGTCCTTTCTCTCTCCTTTCCTAGAAAAATATTTTTCTAAAATGCCTCATTCTCCTCCCCTTCAGTATTTGGCCTCCAGGTCTATAAATAACTATTCTGAATTTCACCTACAATCCTTCTCAGAGGAATGCATTTGCCTTCAATTATTACATTTTTACACATGACTCGTCATTATTTGCCTAGCGCATAGCACGCTGCCTGGGATGGATACGTCTTCCCACAATTCTTGATTTAATAAATGAATAAATCATGTTGGTCCTCAGGGCTGTCAGTTGTATTAACAATCAGCTTTCTTTGGGTTGAGTATAGTGAGAACTCTGATTGAGTGTTCCGGTTTGGTCCTGCTGCCAAGATCAATGCATGATGAACACACTGGACATCTTATCCTGAGGCGTGGCTGTGTAGTAGCCCAGGAAAGCCAGGAAGGGAGTTCTGAAGCTGGGCAGGTGCCCGGGGGTGGGGGAGGGAAGGAAGGTGGTGGATTGAGTAGCAGGAGGACAGAAGGAAAGCAACTCAGTGGGAAAATGACTAAATCCAAAATTATCATAATGCGCAGGGTCATTTTAGGGAAGTAACTTGTACCCGAGTTGCAAGGTGAAATCGGAGGACACGGTGACACGGAGGAGGCCCTGCAGCAGCAGGTGTAGCAGCCCAAGTGATGGAGCAGAGGAAGTGCAGTGGGAGAAGCAGAGCCTGGGGGAAATTCCAGGTCATCCAAAACGGAAAGTGGAAGAAGGAAGCCTCGCGGGTTATGGTGGAGTGGGTGGAATTGGACCTGACATTTATTTAAATACTTCTTGGGTCAGGATTAGTCAGGGGAATCAAGTGAGACTGGCTCTCTCTATAAGAAAATTAGTAAGTCCAGCTTTGGAACTAAGAAACCCAGAGAGAGGAAAAATGAGAGAGAGACTGATAGTGTGTCGTTTTGATAAATGTGTCTTTTTATTCCTTGGACTTCCATTTCTTCATCTATACAATGGAGAAAGCAGTGTCTGCGCTTTGGCCCAGTTGGATTGTTTTGAGTCTTACGAGAAGGAGATGAAGAGCCACTAAAAGCAAAAGATAAGTTACTACTGTTGCTATTATTTTTTGCGCTTTGGATTGAAAGTTTCCATCAGCTCAGTCTAGAAGTTAATGCACTACTACACGTTATCTTCAAAAACTGAACAGTAAGTAAGACCCCATACATAAAATGAAACACACCAGTAGTCAAGCAAAACATTGCATGAGCTCTTCAACACTTCCTTATAAAATAGGCTTTGTGTGCGATGACCTTGCCCCGTCGTGGGCTAGTGTGAGTGCTCTGAGCATGTTCGAGGTGAGCTTGGCGAAGCTACGATGTTAAAAAAAAAAATACTGAAAAGGATGATCAGATTCATGCAGCTGGTTTGCAAAGCTACTGTTTGGAGACTAAGTTAACATGGTTAACACTTTTGCAATATCCAAGGAGGAGCTACAGTGGCCATTAAAAATAATACCTCCCATGTGGCAGGCAGAGGGCTAGGAGCCTCACCTCTCCATTTCTTTCCGTCCTCACGCAAGCCCCAGGCTGCAGGTGTCACTACACATGCTCCCCAAGAGGAGAGGCGAGCCAGCTTGCCCAGAGCGCTCAGATACTCTGACTGCAGGGCTGCCTTACCCAGCAATGCCGCTGTCCCCACCCATCCAGTTCTTTTCAAAGCTCTGTTACTTCAACACAACGCTTTTATTTTTTCACCAAATGCTACTCAGAAATCCAATATGAAGCAGTGGAGCTGTTCTTCTGACATAGGGGTGAGTGGGAGAGAGAGATCCCACCTACTTAGCTTCTCCCCCATGCACTCTTCACCCTCCAAAGAAAGGTATCCCCCAAAGACACTTTCAAGGCTCCCTTGGCGTTCCTGGAATATGGCCAGGAAGCTTCAACATCACTGTGCCTCCTTGCCCACTTTTCAATGCCCACTGAAAACACAAGGGTATCCAACTGAAAGGAGGAGGGAAACAGGCTTCAGAGAGCAAAATGCTTTTCAGCCAGCACTGAAGCAGTTTGTTTAAACAAACGTGCGTCTCTTCACATCAGTTCTGATGGCATCCCCGGCGGGTCATTTAAGAGACATTCACTCAGCACCTGTCATGGACCAAGTACATAATGAGGCTGATTATTGCTCTTAGGCATTTCATAGGAAATGGGTGAAAGAGGAGATAAATCGGTGTGTGGTATCGTGAGACGGTGGGCTGGTCCTACAAGCCCCGGCTGCCGTTTAGCTGCTGTAGTCTCAGGAAATTCACCAGGATGTGGAGGCCCAATTTCTCATTTGTGAAATGAAACAGGACGTGCTTGGGTCAGGTTCTGACCCAAGGTTTTCTCATTTCTAGAGCCCTCCGTATGAGAAGAGGACCTCCCAGCCTCATTCCCCAATCCATTCTCCATCCCAGACAAAGCACACTGATGCCCGAATGGGTTTTGATATTCCTTTTTTCTCTTTTTGGCATACATGGTCCCGTCTCGGGAGGTGCTTAGCAACGGTATGATTTTCTCGTGAGTGTTATTTTATGAGTTGACTGAAAAACGACAGTGCTCTGGGCTTGCGTGGGCATCATGGGAGAAGTCACGTAAAATCCCAAGAGCTGACGTCCTTCTCTGACTGGGTTACTCACGTGCTTTCCAAGTCTCCACTCAGCTGTCACCACTTCTAGAACGTCTTCCCCCTTGCCTGGGAGTTTGGGGTTAGCAGATGTAAACTCTTAAACACAGGATGCATAAACAAGGTCCTGCTGTAGAGCACAGGGAGCTATAGTCAATCTCCTGTGATAAACCCATAATGGCAAAGAATATTTTAAAAAAGAATGTCTATATGGGTACAACTGAGTCACTTTGCTGTACAGCAGAGTTTGGCACAACGTTGTACATCAACTGCACTTCAATAAAATAAATGTTAAAAAAAGAAAACCTTCCCTCTTTATACCTCCTGAGGGGAGTGCCAATGTCCTGAACCACCGCTGGGCACCAGAACCTCCCAGGAAGCTTTATCCTCCTCCTCGTCATCGTAAGGACACCTGACATGCAATCTACCTCTTAACAAATTAACAAGTGCACAGCACCACGCTGTCCGCTCTAGGCATGATGCTGTACAGCAGACTGCTAGAACTTCTCCATCCTGTGTAAGGGAAACTGTGGACGCGGGGATCGGCAGCTCCCCATCTTCCCCTCCCCCACCCCCACCTCTAGCAACGTTGTTTTACTCTGTTTCCACGGCTTTGATTATTTGACACACTTCACATAAGTGAAATTGCCCAGGACTGGTCCTTCTGAGACTGGATAGTGTCACTTGGCATAATGTCCTCTAGGTTCATGCACGTTGTCACACACGGTAGGATTTCCTTCTTTTTTAAAGGCTGAACACTTGTCCATTGAATGTATCGGCCACATTTTAAAGGATGTCTCAGTCCCCGCGGTGTAAATACTCCACGACGGCCAAGGTCGAGCTACCCATGTGACACCACTGAAGGCAGAGTTGGGAAATGACGCACAGCAGCACACCGTGATCTAGTCTTAGTGCAACAGACTTAAATAACCTCGAGAGCACAGATAATAAAAAAATGGAGCAGAACTGCCATTAGGAAATGACAAGTTGTTTTGGTTTTTTGTTTGTTTGTTTTCGGCCATGGTGTGGCATGCGGGATTTTAGTCCCCCACCAGGGACTGAACCTGCACCCCCTGCAGTGGAAGCGTGGAGTCTTAACCACTGGACCACCAGCGAAGTCCCCAAGGAAGTGACAAGTTGTGAGCATCTCTTACCTTTGTTTTTAATGTAAACTATTTAACTTAATTTAATTTAATTTTTTATAATGACTCACTACATTCTCTCTCTCTCTCTCTCAGTTGGGTAATCTACTACAAGTCTTAACTAAAGTCTAGGTCTCTTACACAAAACAATGATAAAAAATCAGAATATTAGAAAAGTCACCTGTTGTAGTGGAAAGAAATTAGCCCATCAACTTAGAGAGACAGAAGACCTGCAGCTTGCAGCTCCATCCACTGGTTTAAAGCCCCACGGTGCCCAATGATGGGAGAGAAAATTAATTCAAGCCCTCAGCAACCACTGTGAAAACACTGGCTACACCTACGTTGGTTCTACTGCATTAAAATAAAATTAAGACAACAAAGAAGGGTATTTGGGGCATTTCTGCATTCCTGGCCATTTCCTAAGGATTTACACAGCTGTTCAATGAATAAGACAAATATATTTGAGAAAGGAACTGTTATGAATCAAGCAAAAAATGAAATCTGGAGGTGGCGATAGAAGCATTTTTGAGATCCTGTTCACTTTTTCAACTTTTTGTTGTTGCTTTTGGATCAGTTACGGTACCAGCCTACTCCGAGTTAAGTACAAGTGTAACACGTGAAGTTACCAGATGAAAACCAGGCTCCTGTGGAAGAACGAGATATTCGAAATAATACATCCTGATTTTTATTAAAGTGAAACACATTGGAGAACACAGATAATTCTAAGCAAGTAAGAGCCATTAGCTCACACTAGTCACTCTGCATGATTGAAACTGACAGCAAAATTTCACCAAGAAAAAATTTCAATCTTTTTCTGCGTTCGTTTCTATTACCTACCTAGGCAGTAGGTTATGAAACAAAGAATGGCGGTAGAGTTTGAACAAGAGCAGACACTTCCCACAGCTCCTCCCACTCTTTGCAACAAACAGAAGAGTTTCCACCAACTGAGCAAGTACTCACAACCACGTCAAATGGTAAAATGCACATTTGATGAAGAACCATTGAGTCGGGAGTAAATAATAATTAGGTAGGATTCTGTGAAGGCTTTAAAGAGTAACAAGATTCCACAGGAGGCGCCCTCTGAATCTCCTAACAGACATTCTCTATTTAAGCGAAGCGATCAAAACCTTTTCCTTGGAATTCAGAACAAAGCACGTGTGCTTGTTCTAATGAACTTCCTAAGGTTTCGGTGGCGACTGTGTCTTTCCGTAATGTGTCGCTTGCCCTGATTCTAAGGAAAGGTGCCACCATGCACGGCGACCACACCTTCCTCAGGTGTGCCCTTCCGCAGGAGCAGGATGGAGGCAGATGTGGTGTATGCGGACCCAGGTGTTTATTGCTCTTAAAGCAAAATGGATACTGGCAACAGGGAGAACTCTGATGAAAACATAACACAGTCGCGTTCAGATGGTCAAACAGCAATTGACATTGGCAACAGAACTTTGCCCAGGAATGCCACACACCGTTGAGTTTTATCAGCTCGGACGTGCAACCAGGCGTCAGGTCCTTTGCTGACTCCTTGAGCAGATTTGGTCCTTCTTTCAGGCACATCCTTCAGGAACAGCGGGTGGGAGTTTCTCGGTGTCCCTGCCCCATCTTACGGATCCCCCGTTCTCGTTTCTGCTGAGAAGCTTCCTGGGCCAGGTCCTATGTAGGTAACTGCTTTCGAATTTAAATGTGTTATGCTTTTCACTGAGGTTGGTATAATAAATTGAAGCTCCTCTCCAGGGACAAAAAAAAAAAAAATGACCAGACTAGTGGGGAGACAGGTGAACACCAGACAAAAATGGGTTTTGGAGTCAGTCAGACTTGGATGCAGGCTACTAAACCATGGGTCCCCGAAACCCTGGTAGAGGAGCCGGGCCCCCCAGCAGGAGGTGAGCAGCGAGCGGGCTGGCACGTGAGCTTCACATGTATTTACAGCTCCTCCCCGCTGCTCCCCATCACTCGACCGGCTGGCGGAACCATCCACCACCACCACCACCACCCCTGTCCGTGGAAAAATTATCCTTCCACGAAACCGGTCCCTGGTGACAAAAAGGTTGGGGACCACCGGACTAAACCATCAGTTGCTAATTGGATGACACTGGTTCTCTTGCCCCCACTTCCTCAAATACCAAAGTACATCACAGGCCTATCATGAGACATCCATGCAAGAATAACTGCGGGTCCCTCAAACTGGACCCCTGAGAGAATAAAGAGGAAACTGTGTAACCATCTCCCACTTGCCATTTTTGTAGAGTCCATAGGATATGATGCAGCCACTCTGGAATGAGGGTGAGGAAAGTATCTGAGCTAGATTGTATACAGTACTGTGTCATTCTGTAAAGAATGGGATAGTTGAAAGTGGTTAAAAGCAATAGTCTGGAACTAAAAATGGAAAGATTGGGCAAGATATTAAAAACAAACCAACCACAACAACCTCCCAAGTCGTAACGAGAATTGGGCAAGAGGAGGGTGGCCTGAGTCACCGTCAAGGAGAGAATGCAGCGCTAGGTTAGAAAGTGGATGAAAGCACGCTGGAGAGAGGACAGAGGAAGACAGCTTGAGGTTGAGGATGTGAGATGGTTTTTCCAATCCCGATCTAGTTTATTTTTATCTCCCTCATGAAATGTAAAATAATTCACATGACAATTTGATTGAGACCTTATGGGTACCGTTTCCATTGTGCAAGACAGGAATATTTAGGGCAGGAGCCTTCTGCCAGATGGTAACAGAAGATGGCCAGCGTGAGCGAGAGTCCAGGAGAGAGTGGGGCAGCAGTTGAGTGAATGGGGGGAGAGGAGGCCACCAGTGTGGATCATCAAAGGCCATGTTTTACTGTCATCATTAGAATCGCCTCTTGTCTGTGTCATTCAGGGACTGAATGAGGGAGGAAGTCATAAAAGCCTGAAAGTCAGGACTCTTGATCAACGCCCTCTGGTCTGTAGTGTGAGGGAGGGCCATACAGGGAGTGTCTGCGCGTGTCTCAACAAAACCCTGGGGAGCTCTCAGATGCTCCAAAAGCTTAACTGTTTCCACAGCAGGGCCTGAATCTGTGGGAAATTGCCAAGTTTATACATTCGCCTCACAAGTCACTAGCTGTGTATCCTTGACAATTACTACGTGGTATCTACAGCAATCTAGATGAGATCTTAAAATCATGTCTAAAGGCCAGTGTAGCCCTAGCTTTAGACAATCTGTTCTTAATTTTGCTTCGCCCTTGGAGGACTATTAAGAGTTTCATAAAAAGGATTGCCATTCCCATGCTGGCCGGCCCAGGCCATGTAAGTCTCAAATGTATGGTAGAGAGTGAGAATAATTAGAGTTATGAAAAATCGGTCCCTCCCATCAACTCCCAGGTACAGGCTGTACCGCTGTCGGGCAATTTCATAATCTCATTTGCGCATCTGTTGTTTGTTTAATGTTTGAGTGTGTCTGGACGTGCTTTTACAAATGGCTATCTAAAAATCCCCATCCATTAGGTGGACTGGGACTTTCATAAGGGGATCCAAAGGACTAATGAAAAGAACATTTTGGTAACAATTCTCTGTTTATAGGGAGGATCTTCTCCTTCCCCCCCAAAGAGCTCAAAGTACTCTTCATTAAAACATTACAGCATGTCTGTGAGGTAGGTAGTAGGCTGGAATCAGTAGCTCTATACTTTATAGATAAGCAGCTAAGCCTCAATCCAGCATGACAGACTCCTTCGGGGACAGAAACAGAAACCACCAAGCCAGCTCAGCTGACGCGCTCTCCACGCTGTCACCTACAAGTGCGCAAGCCAAATGAGATGTGAATTTAGATCAACCGCAGAGAAATGAGCACTCGGTCCACCTGCAAAATGTATTTCTCACGTGTTTCTATAAAGTGCCTTTCCCAGATATACCGGTTTCCAACGGTATTCTAATAAGAACATCAAGGAGTCGACATTTACCTCTCAAAACCAGAGAGATACCTTTGTACGTGGCAGGGCCACAGACCTGAGAAATGAGTCACAAAAATGCGGGAATACCAACAACAAAATTCTCAAACTTGCCTTTTTGAGAAAGACTGTTAGCAAGACACATTTGATAAAATACATCTGGTAATACTCACCATATGTATATAAGTGTGTGTGGGGGGGGTATCTTAAACACAAGAAAAGAAAAAAGACTTAAGATACAGTGGGAAAGACTTTTGTTCGACACGAGGAAAACTGGCTACCAGCATGAAAAGAATCTCTAGAATGAAATACCAAGAAAGGTTAGCGGGAGACCCACCACCACTTATTTGCAGGGCTTGGAACAATCGTACACATGGAGCTCGATTTCAATATTCTCTCCCTCAGCTCCGAAAAATAAGCCTTCATGATGACAAGAAGCAAATAAAGTGATGATTGCCATGGCATGAGAACTGACCAAATATCTGAGAGGCCTGAGTTTAACTCTTACGACGTCTGGGTGTTCTACGGACAAGTTGGCAATATTTGCGTAAGTACCAAATTAAAAACACGCATAATGTATAACTTATTATACAGTTATCATATAGAGTTTATTTTTCCTGCTTTCACTTCAGCGAATTCATTAATTACATTACTATAATAACTGATTTTCACCATAACTGATGATGTACTGAGAGTAGTGACTAAAGGTTTAAAACACAAAATGTAATTGTATTCAAAATATATGACTTTGGGTGTATTTTCATTAAAAAAGAAAATTAAATGTAAAATATAAAAAAGAATTGATTTTAAAGAAGCTTTTTTGCTTTTAAGGATTCAAAATTCTCTATTAAAATGTAAAAAGATAATTGAAAATTAAGATATTTTTTGTACAAATAAAAATCTCCGCAGTTCTAGTGTTTGGAATCTGTCCAGTTAATGTTGTGAAGACTCAGAATCACACACTATGCGTGTTATTGAAATACATACAAATGTGAGAGTAATGTGGCTTGTTTTGTACTGTGAAATGCTCCTCAGCTTGCGAACCTTGCACTAATTTGTGAGTTCCATTGAAATCGCAAATTAGATCAGGAAGAGAAGTAAGAAAATGAGTGCTTGGCACTCTTGGGAAATGATACTTGGTTATGCAAGAATTTAGTGCATCTGTACTGTGTAATTCGATATCCTACTATTTGACCAGGTAATTTGTCTTTCCTTTAAATGAAGCCCTCCTACTGTCCCAATTCTATCTCTGCTGTCAGCACAGGTACGATCTGCAGAACTTCACGGCATTTGGATACAGTTTCTTTTGTTTTGAGGATGTACTGTAAGAAACATGAAGTTTTTCTCTGGGGTTTGAAGACTATTGGTCCCAAAAGCAGACATTAAGGGTTATTGGTAACACAGCGCCAAAACCCAGTGCTAGATCCCAAATGACAAAGACGCCTGTGTGTTCTTTAATGAACTTCGTGGGTGTGTGCGTGTGTGTGTGCGCGTGTCCACGTGCACGTGTGGCCCTCTAAAGCACAAAGCCCAGAAGAGCCTTTTTGCCTGTGTCCTAGGGTGCAACTGGTTACAGGATCTTGGAACCCCAAGGTTCAAGATGCTTTTTAGAGCCACGGGTGATTCAACAGAGGATGTTTTGGGGATTGAGAGAGAGGAGGATTCCCACATCTTAAGGACAGGTTTGTTTTTCTAGTGACTGTTTGGGCAAGGCATCTCAGATGTGTCAACCAGGTGGTAGGACCAAAACATCTGAATGCAGTTCAGACAAAGAGCCTTTGTAAGATTTGCCAAAAGGGCATGGTGAAGCGTTCTAATTTAACGGTAGCAAAAGAGAGTCTCTGTTTTCTTTTTTATTTTCATCATTAAAACCACACCCCTGAATAACGGTGGACATTTCAATCCAAATCTGTCTACACATCCACCAAACACCATGCAGATCAACAAGCAGAGCAAGTAAAATCTGCCACAGCCCATGACACTTGCAAAACTGGAAAACAGAAATACCACCGACTCCAATTTTCATAGAAGCATGTAAATAACCACTGAAGCCAGCAGTGAAAGATCCACAACGTATGTCAGGGCAAAGAATCAGGGGAAGACCGTGTGACAGAGAGGAAACTGTGATGGGATCCAGGTCATGGGAGAAACCAGGTTACGTTGCCCACGGAAAGAGAGGGACCCATCTTGAGCGGGAA
Organism: Hippopotamus amphibius kiboko; assembly: GCF_030028045.1. Lineage (NCBI taxonomy): Eukaryota > Metazoa > Chordata > Mammalia > Artiodactyla > Hippopotamidae > Hippopotamus > Hippopotamus amphibius. The sequence goes on from NC_080202.1 coordinate 61,766,779, forward strand.
ATGCAGAGGATGGGTCTGACACGGAGGAGACAGACCTCTGGCTCTGGGCTTGGAAGTGCACAGGGTCAGGGCCAGTCCCGCTGAGAAGGCAACCCTGATGGGAGAGAGGAGGTGAAAGGGGAGGGAAAGGCATCGCCTGGTGTTTCTCTCTGGGGGTGGGGGAAGGCCGAAAGCAGTGGGCAGTTGGGGTTCAGGGCAAATGAAAATCACTCCAATGGAATGACATGCTATTTCGCTAGGATGGATTACCAAATACATTCTAAGCAACTGAAGAGAAAATATTGCAGATGAAACGAGAGCATGTAAACGCTCAGAGCCGCTGCCCTGTGTGCCACGCACCTCGCTTTGTAATGTTGATGAGTAATCCTGTTTTCTTTTCCTTCCACGACTTCTGGGAGATTTGACATTCAACACGTGACCCTAAATGTTGCTAGGAAGTCGAAGTATTCATGCAATAATTGTTGTTACTTAAAATCAAAGGGACAGCAAGTGTAAGGAAACCCATTTATAATCCTCTGGGTTGTCTGTCTGTTTGTCTGTTTACTAGAAGACGGACCGTTTGAAGAGAGGACCGGCAACATGGCTAGGCTCCCAGGGTAAATGAGACTGATCTTTCGATCTTTGAACAAAACTGTCTGCCTGCTGCGTTAGAACCAAATCGCCATTGTCTGTAGGGATGACCTCAGAATTCTGCTGATACAGAGAGTAAAACACTTTGGACTGAAGTTCTTTCCCTCTTTAAAAAAAAAAAAGCCTCCAAATCCTGCCAAAGATGTTGATCCAAAACTAAAGAGAAGAAGAAGACCCAGTGCACTTGGAGTGTTTTTAAAAGACATTTCTCCTTATTTCTACCCACCCCCACCCCCTCCAAAAGCAAATTCATCTGAAAAATTATGAGAACGAAAAGCACTGGCAGGTTATTCAGATTGCTCCTGGATACACATTGCCTAGAATTCTGCGTTCTTTTAACAGATGTTTGACTTCTAGAAAGTTTTATTTTGCAGAGATCTGGATTCCGGCTCTCTTTCCTATACGTAGCACCTTTGAGCCAGCTCTCCGATAAGCCTGGAGTGTATGGGTGGTTTCACCACTTGCCACTACTCAGATGGAAATGAAGGTGACTTTCTGCTGACTCAGTTGAGAGAATAATGGAAAAGTCTTCCTTTTGACTCCTTGTTTCCCACCAGTCACTTCATGAATAAAGCGATTTGGCTGGAATGACACGTCATCACACGCGCCGCGGGTCAAAAGAGGAGAGGGATGTGCTGATCTCCGCCCACGTCTGAGACATGAGAAAATGACTGTCATTGGCGGTGGGGATAAGTTGAAACACAGCAAGTTATTAGCTACTTAAAATTTGGAGGCCTTGAATTGATGAAAGGTACAACGCAAAATCTCCCACCTTAAGTATTGAGCAAAAGAAGAAACCATAAAAGAAGAGATAATGATGAGAAGGTCTGACGTGCATTGCTTACTTACTGGAGGTGAGACATGAGGACAATTCTTTATGTGCCTTATCTTAATCATTATATTGATTTTTATAGGATAGATACTATCATTTTCCAAATTTATAGATAGGAAAGTTAAGGCTCAGGAAGGTAAGACAAGTTGTCCAAAATTAGAGCTGAGACTCAAGTTCAGGACTTTCTGACACTATAGTCCAGAATCTTCACTACTATATATTCAAAAAAATAAGAAGAAGAAAAATACTAAAAATAAAGTTATAAGACAAACAATTGGAGAAAATATTGACAATACAGGAGTGAAATATAGTTAATATCCTTAATACAAAAATAGCCTTTAAAAGCCCATAAGAAAAAGATAAAATCATCAAAAGGAAAAGTAAGCTAAGGACCAAGGAAGAATAAAACACAAAAATAAGAAAAAAAAGCATGAAAAAATAGTTATTGTATTAGTTTCCTGTTGTCACTATAACAAGTTACTGCAAACTTACTGGCTAAAAAAAAAAAGCATATTTTTTTATGTTACCTGTAAGTTCTGGAGGTCAGAAGTGGAAAACAGGTCCAGGGGACTGTGTTCATTCTGGAAGCTCTATAGCAGCGATCCCCACTCTTTCTGGCACCAGGGACCGGTTTTGTGGAAGACAATTTTTCCACGGACGTGGGGTGGGAAGGATGGCTCAGGCCATCATACGAGCAATGGAGAGCAATGGGGAGCGGCGGGGAGCGGTGCGGAGGGATACGGAAGGATGGGGCGGAATGGGGCGCGATGGGGCGGGATGGGGCGGGATGGGGCGCGGTGGGGCGCGGTGGGGGGCAAAGGGAGCAGCAGATGAAACTTCACTTGCTCGCCGGCCGCTCACCTCCTGCTGTGCGGCCCGGATCCTACCAGTCGGTGGCCCGGGGGTTGGGGACCCCTACTCTATGGGACCCCGTTCCTCGCCTTCGCCAGCGTCTGGGGTGGCCACCTTCCCGGGTCCATGGCCCTTTCTCCATCTGCACAGCCAGCAGCACATGCTCCGCTGCCCTCTGAAATCCGCTCCATCCTTACACTTTCTTTCTGTGACTTTGATCCCCCGCCTCCCTCTTTCAAGGACATTTGAATGGCATTAGGCCAACCAGATAATCCAGGAGAACCTCCTCATCTCAGAATCGTTAACTGAATCATATCTGCAAAGTCTCTTTCACCATAAAACGCAACAGGTTTAGGGGTGCTTAGGACATGGGGATCAGCACATGGACCGTTTCGGAGGGAGCGCAGGATTCAGCCGACCGCAGTTGTAGCAACAATTTAATTTAAAGCAACAAACAGATGCCATTTTTCGCCCACGGAATCGGCGAGAGCACCAAGAATAGATACACTGACACTCTGTGGGAAAGAGCAGCAACAGGCATAAAGTTTCTGAAATGTACATGTATCTATAACTATATATCTATTACCATATCTATTACTATATGTGTATATACACATACTATATACATATTATACTATATATATACTATACATATGTCAGTGCATATCACTATATCTCAAAGAACTTAACCAAGTTATCCCCCCGACTAGAATTTCAGTTTCTCGGAGTCGGTCATAAGGAAATGACCACAGACATTAACCAAGGATGTTAACCTCAATAATTACAACCTAACTTGTTTCAATAAATAATGGCCTTGCCACCTAACTGTAGTCAGTGTTATTAGAGTCGTATGTGCTCATATTGCACGAGAAAGGTCACATTGTAGAAAAATACTTAAAGATATGGGAAATGTCATCTTGTATAACAAAGACTACAAATTAATAGCATATTCTTCCTTTTTATAAGAGTATAAGTCAATAAAAATGTGGGTATTTTTTATTTTCTCTGGGTTTTCCAGCTTTTCCTCAGCGAACGTGTAATACTGTCACAGTGACATCAATGTTATTTCTACAAGAACAGTCTTCTTCAGCTTGACACCAAGCAGGAAGAGCTTCCGTCTCTCCAGGCAGCAGGGAGAAGGATAAGCTCACCTCTTGGGGTGCGGCCAGCCCTGGCGCTCTCTGCTTTTCCTCACCATCAGTAAAGCCTGTGATGGTTCATGAAGACAGAACACTCCAGAAGCCAGGACAACCCTGTGGAGCGAGAAGGGTCTGAACTGATGACCTACACTGGAGCCAGCTGAACTGCTTAGGGCCTGGGTGACCTTGGACTACGGACTGACCTTATCAGATCCTTGGCTGAACATTGCCAAGCATCCCATGAAGGATGAATGAAATCGTCTCATGTCACACACAGGTGCTTTGGGGCCAGGAGGTGGGGATTCAGACTGGGCTTTCCCTTCACTGAGTATGTGAACGAGGCCAGGAGGCTTGGACCCTTCATGCCATGGAGTTCATGGTACCTAAAAATTAAATGCTGTAAAGCACTTCAGAGCTTAACACGGTGCCTGGCCTCCCACACATAGTGAACAAAGGATAGCTAACATGAGAGGTGCTCAGTAAATTGCAAGGCTTTGTTATTTCTAACGATTCTATTACACGAGCATGTCCTGACAGTCCTTGGTTATCATCTCGATGACAAAAACCAGGGTACTCATCTCTTTATCACTCCAATTTGGAAAAGTCCAATGGCCAAACCTTCACATTGACCAGATACATGGCTCGAGAAAATACATCTTTCAAACTCTCTCTGATTCCCCTTTCTGTGTCACTGAGGATGGGGATGTTTGGGATAAATGGGCCCACATTGATTATCCAAGGAAATGAGCCTTAAAAAAAAAGTTGTTTTGGGGGATCTTTGCAGGAATTCCTTAGGTTTTCTTAAAAGAGTCTCAAAACTTTTTATCTAGAACTCCTATTATGTGAAAGCATTTGACTGAATATTGGGTTGGAAATTTTTTAAAAAAGGATAAAACATGTGGCTGCAGCCCTTGCAAAACATTGTCTATTGAAGGAGAAAAAAACCCATACAAATGCAAAATACTTAGGAACATACATAATAAAAGACCCCAAACTGAGGGTTTATAGCCTGGACGCAGTGTATGCGTTAGGAAAGATGGAATAAGAACACTGACATTCTATTTACACTGGACTTAGGAACACTTTCAATGTCCCTGGTTTAAAATAAATCTACCTAAGGACCTGGGCCATATTACTCAGCCATAGCAAAGAACCAAATAACGCTATTTGCAGTGACATGTACGGACCTGGAGAGTGTCGTACTGAGTGAAGTAAGTCAGACAGAGATGAGTATCATATGGTATCACTTATATGAGGAACCTAAAAAAATGGTACAGACGAACTTATTTACAAAACAGAAATAGAGTCACAGACACAGAAAACAAACATGGTTACTAAGGCGGAAAAGGGGGGAGATAAATTGGAAGATTGGGATTGACATATGCACACTGCTATATATAAAATAGATAGCTAAGAAGGACCTGCTGTAGAGCACAGGGAACTCTACTCAATACTCTGTAATGACCTATATGGGAAAAGAATGTAAAAAGGAGTGGATATATGTCTACGTATAACTGATTCACTTTGCTGTACAGCAGAAATAAACACAACATTGTAAGTCAATGATACTTCAATAAAATAAATTTTTTAAAAAAGCCCACCTCTAAACTATGAACATTTGCAAAGACTAGAGAAGCACAGCCCAAGAGAAGTTTCTCTGATGGTGGAAATGCTGTGTATCTGTCTTGTCTGAAAGAATAACCGCTAACCACACGTGGTTATTCAGCACCTGAAATGTGACTGCTTCCAGCATCTATCATTCTCAGCTCTATCTTCCAAGTCCAGATTTGCACATTGCAAGTCACAGTCCAACGTGCCAACTGTCCCCCAAGGGAACAAGGGCGTATACAAAACAGGGACAAACTCTGCAGAAAGGCTTGAGAAGAGCTGCCTACCTTAGCCTTCCAAGAAGGTGTGGGTCAACTGCTTGCTTCCTGCAGCCTAAAGGTATAAGTCTTGGTGAGCTTCAACATTTAATTCTTTTTCTGAACTACATGTAGTATTACACTCAAGAACAAGACCAGGCTCACAGCGGCAAAGCAGGAAAGTGTAACGTCTGTCTCGCTTGACTCCAGAGGACAGCAGAAACAGGTATGATGCCCTAGAAGGTGGAGGGTGCACAGGACCAGGCCCTGAAAGCCCCATAGAACAGCCGTAGGAATCCTCGCACTCCACTCTAACAAGGCTGAGAGCAGGATACTATCAAAACCCAAGGTGGAGGGCTCTCTGTTTATCTGCCATGACTTCCAAATTTGTGTGGGTTCCCAGAAAAGGAAGATTCTAGCAACCAGAAGCCTAGGACTCTGGGAAGATGAGCCTCACTTATCCAGCAGGTCACCTGACAGCCCCGAGGTGCACTAACCCCACCGAGAGAGCAAGCACAGACAGTGCTGCTGGGTGGCGGAGGATGACGGCACGATGCTGTAGAACGAAGCAGAGCGGCCTTTGCACCTAGAATTCACTAAAGAAACCTGGGCTGCATCCCTTTGAAAGATGCTACCCTGCTCCTGCCCAAAGCCTGAGTAACACCTTCTCTGTGTTGCTGACTGCTAACGAAGACTGTGCCTCCCTGCCCTAGAGCACCCGGTGTGCACGTGTGCACCTGTGCCAGCTGTAACCCACACCTGTGCCGACTACATCAGCGGCCCAACTCCCGCTCGTAAACCTACTCATGCTGGTCTCCACCCTCCCCACCAGGCCTCCGCCTGTGTCCAGCCAGCGGCAGGCTCCTCCCTCCTAAACCCCAGCATTTGCTGCCCCGGTACCACTACCACTGCACAGCCCAAGAGGTGAAAGTTCAAAGCCAACATTTCTCCTGCCGTTGAATTCAGATAAAGCAAGATGTACCAATTAGATCATCTTCCAAGCACCAGTTCTCATACTCCGTGATAGATTTAGGACTCCTGCGAATGAGAAGCTGACGTTAACAGAGGGTCGGGCCAAGGAAGGGCCGTCCCTGGGGATGGACTCCTGCCCACGGCGCTGCCAGGACTCTCAGGGCACAGCACACCCTCACCTCATCTCCCAAGACGTCCATCTCGGGCCTGACCCTCAGCACATCTGGCTGGGATCCGACGGCCCTGAGCTTTCTGAGAACAGCGATCCGGCGAAGGGAACAATTTGTCCAACAGTTCCACGGCAGGCCAGCGCTTTTGCCTTTGGCAACTTTCTTAGATGGTTGAAAGATTTAAAGATTTTTCAACCTGAGCGTACCGCTCTGACTTTCCCACTTTCTCGGAACCCCCTTCTCAACAGCCCGATCTCTGGCTTCCATCCCTCAGCACTCGAATAACACGGCCCTTTCCAAGGTCATCAACCACCTCATTCCGAATAAATCTCAAGGCGACGTCTCTGTTCTCATCCTTCTTCACCAAACTCTTCCTTAAAAGTCTCTCCTGTCTTCCCTTGCAAAGCGGGGGCTCTTTTCACTTGTCACCTTCCTGCCAACTCTTTCCTCTTCACTCTATCCTTCTGCTCTGACGTTTCTGAGCTGTAGCTGTTCCCTGTTAACCGGCTTCTCCTCCTTCCCTTTCTCCTCCTCCTTCTTCTTCTTATTCCTCTGCCTCTTCTCCTCCTCCTCCTCCTTCTTCTTCTATACACGCACACCCTCAGCAATAACCTCTGCCGCAAAACCACTTAGAAGCCCCGCCCCAGAGGAACTTCAATCCCCAGCTGCGAACACTCTGGTCACTGGCGGAACCCTCTTCACTGTGGCCATCCGGCTAAAACCCTGACCTGCCCACACTTAGGAGAGGGCACACCCTGACGAAGAGCTAACGCCTTTCGTTTGGAGATGAGTGATCCTACCTCGATAATGCTGCCTCTGTGAATCCCCGAATCAACGTCTGGTTTCAAAATTGAAGTTCAGGGCCGGGTTGACATGCACTTCGCTTCCTGTCCTTCCGTTTCGTCAGGCTACAATGGATGCTGACCTTGACGTGTTTCCTTCAAAGCCCCTCCCAATTTGCTGGCCTCGGTCCCCTTCTCTTCTACTTCTTAACTTTAAACCTGGCACCTCCCTCTTGACGTGACAGCACTCACAGCCTCTTTCCATCAAGTTCACCTTTATTCCATCATCCAGGGGCAAAAAGATGCCTAAAACAGACGCCTTGTTCTCATTGAGGGGGAAAGGTGGGCTCAGCTTATGTAGAATTACAGACTGTGGTCAGAGTTAGGAAGGAGATTTACAGATGCTGTGCAAGGGAGTACCGGGAGAAACTGACCATGTCTAGAGACTCAAGGGAGAGGCTACGTACAAGCCGAGAGTTGGAAGATGAGAAGCAGTTCACTCTTACGGACTCCGGTGGGAAGAGCTCTCCCAGAGCAAACATGGACTGTGGCACGAGGATGCATTTGAGGGTCAGAGGAAAAGGCCAGCTTGACTGGACTGTAGAGGACGGGTTTGGCCTAAGAGATGAGACTGGAGTCAAGTCAAGTAGGGCTTTATAAACCACGCTGAGAATATCAATCTTTATCCCCCTGGGGAAGGATATTACTAATTACTTTAATCTTTTTAAATTAATATTTATTGGAGTAGAGCTGATTTACAGTGTTGTGCCTGTTTCTGCTGTACAGCAGTGAATCAGTGAGACAGATACATGTATCCACTCTTTTTAGCTTCTTTTCCCATATAGGTCATTACACAGTATTGAGTAGAGTTCTCTGTGCTGTACAGTAGGTCCTTATTAGTTATCTATTTTATATATAGTAGTGTGTGTATGTCAGTCCCAATCTCCCAAGGTATCCCTCCGCCCTTACCCCCTGGTAACCATAAGTTTATTTTCTTCGTCTTCAATTACTTAAATCTTGACGTGACCGGAATCGCCACGTATGCAGAACATATGGAGGGCTGGGTGGAGGGAGACGCAGGGAAGCAGGTCAGGAGGCATGATGTGCACACGGCACAGTGACTCCTGAAAGGAGCTCAGAGTGGGTGGGAGAAATTATTACTGATCCGTCGAGCACGGCTTTGCGCCTCTCTCCTGACGTGGGAAGACTAAACGAGCTCTAGCAACAGGAATCAAAGTCTCCGACTTCAACTCGCTTGTGTGTTTCCCTAGTGATTTTCTTTTTTATTTATTTTTTTAAGAACTTTTATTGAGATACAGTTAACAGACAATAAACAGCATATATTTAGAGTGTACAACTTGGTATCCCAATCTCCCAGTTCATTCCCCCCCAACCCTCCCCGCTTTCCCCACTTAGTGTCCGTGTGTTTGTTCTCTACATCTGTGTCTCTATTTCTGCCTTGCATTTCCTCTTTCATAGTTGTTAGCATCTGCCTTATGTATTGAGGTGTTCCTATATTGGGTGCATATATATTTATAATTGTTTACTCCTCTTCTTGGATGGATCCCTTGATTTTTATGTAATGTCCTTTCTTGTCTCTTGTAACATTTTTTATTTGAAAGTCTATTTTATCTGATATGAGTATCGCTACTCCAGCTTTCTTTTGATTTCCATTTGCATGGAATATCTTTTTCCATCCCCTCACTTTCTGTCTGTATGTGTCCCTAGGTCTGAAGTGGGTCTCTTGTAGACGGTGGGTCTCTTGCAGACAGATATATGGGTATTGTTTTTGTATCCATTCAGCCAGTCTGTGTCTTTTGGTTGGTGCATTTAGTCCATTTACATTCAAGGTAATTATCGATATGTATGTCCCTAGTACCATATTCTTAATTGTTTTGTTTTTGTTTCTGTAGGTCCTTTTCTTCTCTTACGTTTCCCACTTAGAGAAGTTCCTTTAGCATTTGTTGTAGGGCTGGTTTGGTGGTGCTGAATTCTCTTAGCTGTTGCTTGTCTGTAAGGCTTTTGATTTCTCCATTGAATCTGAATGAGATCCTTGCTGGGTAGAGTATTTTTTGTTGTAGGTACTTCCCTTTCATCACTTTAAATATATTGTGCCACTCCCTTCTGGCTTGCAGAGTTTCTGCTGAGAAATCAGCTGTTAACCATAAGGTTAGTCCCCACAGGGGAGTTCCCTTGTATGTTATTTGTCATTTTTCCCTTGTTGCTTTTAATAACATTTCTCTGTCTTTAACATTTGTCAGTATGACTACTATACATCTTGGCGTGTTTCTCCTTGGGTTTATCCTGCCTGGGACTCTGCACTTCCTGGACTTGGGTAGCTATTTCCTTTCCCATGTTAGGGAAGTTTTCAACTATAATCTCTTCCAATATCTTCTTGGGTCCTTTCTCTCTCTCTTCTCCTTCTGGGACCCCTATAATGCAAATGTGGGTGCGTTTAACATTGTCCCAGAGGTCTCTTAGGCTGTCTTCAGTTCTTTTCATTCTTTTTTCTTTATTCTTTTCCACATCCGTGATTTTCACCATTCTGTCTTCCAGGTCACTTACTCGCCCTTCTGCCTCAATGAATCTGCTATTGGTTCCTTCTAGTGTATTTTTCATTTCACTTATTGTGTTGCGTATCTCTGTTTGTTTGCTCTTTAATTCTTCTAGGTCTTTGGTAAAGTTTTCGATCTTTGCATCCACTCTTTTTTTAAGTCCTGGATCATCTTTACCATCATTATTCTGAATTCTTTTTCTGTAAGGGTGCCTATCTCCTCTTCATTTAGTTGTTTTTCTGGGTTTTTATCCTGTCCCTTCATCTGGTACAAAGTCCTCTGCTTTTTCATTTTCTCTATCTTTCTGTGGCTGTGGTTTTCAGTTCCACAAGACGAAATACTGCTGATACGGCTTGATCCTGCTGTCTGCCCTCTTGTGGAGGAAGCTATCTAGGAGGCTCGTGGGTGCTTCCTGATGGGAGGGACTGATGGTGGGTAGGGCTGGGTGGGCGGAGCTCAGTAAGACTTTAATCCGATTTGGTGGGCGGAGCTCAGTAAAACTTTAATCTGCTTGTCTGACAATGGGTGGGGCTGTGTTCCCACCTTGTTGGTTGTTTGGCCTGAGCCGACCCAGCCCTGGAGCCCACAGGCTCTTTGGTGGGGCTGATAGCGGACTCTGGGAGGGCTCACGCCAATGAGCACTTCCCAGAGCCCCTGTTGCAAGTGCCCCTGTCTCCTCGGTGAGCCACAGCTGCCCCCACCTCTGCAGGCAACCCCCCAACACCCGCAGGTAGGTCTGGTTCAGTCTCCTATGGGGTCACTGCTCCTTCCCCCAGGTCCTGGTGAGCACACTTTTTTGTGTGCCCTCCAAGAGTGGAGTCTCCGTTTCCCCCAGTCCTGTGGAGGTCCTGCAATCAAATCCCACTGGCTTTCAGAGTCTGATTCTCTGGGGATTCCTCCTCCTGTTGTTGGACCCCCAGGTTGGGAAGCCTGACATGGGGCTCAGAACCCTCACCTTAGTGGGTGGACTTCTGCGGTATAACTGTTCTCCAGCGTGTGAGTCACCCACCCAGCATTTATGGGATTTGATTGTAACGCGATTGCGCCCCTCCTACTGCCTCACTGCGGCCTTTCCTTTGTCTCTGGATGTGGGGTGTCTTTTTTGGTGAGTTCCAGTGTCTTTCTGTCAATGATTGTTCAGCATTTAGTTGTAATTCCGGTGCTCTTGCAACAGGGAGTGAGCGCATGTCCTCCTACTCCACCATCTTAATCCTATCTCCCTCCCTAGTGATTTTCACCAAGAAGGCCTTCCTGAAGTTTCCCACAGAAATATTAAAACATAATCACACAATAATCCTGAAAGGAAAGGCTATATGCACGTGTGACACTGCTGCTGCCTGCACTGATCTTTCAAATTGTAGCCAGAGATTTAGGGAAGCCCTGTGGAAAAGCAGGCTGGAAACGCTTGTGTCTGTGTTCTCATAAAATGCAAACACGACAACAATAACAACGGCTGCCACACCTGAGAAAGCGATGTGGGGAAACGGCCAGACGGGTGGGGTAGCACCAGGCGGCGGGTGCTAGAGTCAGTTCACCCAGGGCCACGGAAGACGGGCTGCTCACCGGCTCAGGGGGCAGGCTGTTTCAGGCTCCTGCAAGCTCAGTCCGGTCACTGGCAGCAAACAACAAAGTCAGAAGGATTAAGTGACTCTGCTGCTTGTGTGTGTGTGTGCTGGGCCTACAGCCGGGCGGAGAAGATGCCAACCGGCACTGAAGCCGAAACTCCCTTCTTAAAGAGAAGCCTGTGCTCCCCTCACATAGACCAGAATGCCTCCTTCTGGTTTAACCACTCCTAGAAAACCATCCTTGGCTCTGCAAACCTATGTAACAACAAAGCCCCCGTCTTTCCTGCGCTCCCCAACATGCATGTGCAAATCCCTCCTGGACGCAAATGCAAAACACTTGCCAGTCGTCCTTTGGGGGATCTGTAGGGCAACCAGCCAAGCAGCGGCCTGCAGGTTACTTACCCTGTAACAGGAAACAAATTTCTTGCTGCAATTATCCTTCAATTTCTACTGTTTACCCCAGGAATAAACTAATTGCTCCTGTAAAACACCCTTTCCCTCGCTGTCCAGCACACATCTGTAAATTCCAAGAGGGATGGGTGTGAGCTGGTTGCCAGTTGGTCTCTGGAAAGGAATGGCGACTGGCCAACTGGAAGCCGGTTTGTTATTCATGGTGGAAGAGAACTTGAACCTCTTATTGCAAATACCCTGCATGCTTCAGTGTTTACCTCTGGAGTACACAACTTGGAGCTTAGTCTGTAATAAGTGCGTGTTCACTGCTGGCTGTGGGCTGGTTGCAGAGGCACAGGAAAGGGAAGACAATAGCATACCTCAACTATTTACTGAACACCTGAGAAACACCAGGTGGCCCGCTGGATGCTGACAATTGCACACGGGAGTTATATTCTTAGAGGAATTCACGGAAGTGGGGTAGAATGCATTCTCTCCATTGCTGCCAACTATTAAACCTGTAAGTGCAGGTTTCATTCCAAACCCCCTCCCAACCTCTCTTCCTTACACTTTCATCACCAAGACTGGTGGTCTTACCAAGGTTTTATACGGTGTATGACAAGAGCATCTTATGAAGTAGCTCACCTTCAGAAGGTCTATGCTTTTGTGCCTTTGAACAAACTATTGTTTCTGCCTAGAGTGTGAAAAATCTTCGAAGACCTAACTCAAGAATGGGAGGTGGGGAGAGACACAAGCATCCTGGAAGGATACAGCAGACAGCCTCACAGGCAAAGGACCAAAAGGAGCCCAGGATTGTGAAGATGGGAACTGGGAAGCCCCTAGGGACCAATACTTTCAATATGTCTTTCCAATATTGTAAGCTCTCGCTTGTCCTCTGCTTTTTTTTTTTTTTTTTTAATTTTTATTGGAGTAGAGTTGATTTACAATGTTGTCTTAGTTTCAGGTGTACAGCAAAGTGAATCAGTTATACATATACATATATCCACTCCTTTTTTAAGGTTCTTTTCCCATATAGGTTATTACCGAGTATTGAGTAGAGTTCTCTGTGCTCTACAGTAGGTCCTTATTAGTCATCTATTTTATACATAGTAGTGCATATGTATCAATCCCAATGTTCCAATTTATCCCTCCCCTGCCTCTCCTCCTGGTTAAAGGTTTGTTTTCTACATCCGTGACTCTATTTCTGTCTTGTATATAAGTTCACTTGTACCATGTTTTTTAGATTCCACATATAAGCTCTGTTTCTTTCTGCCTCTTTTCTGGCTCTTCTTTTAGGGGACCAGCTTCTTCTGCTTGCGGTGTCCAGTAGCATCATGGCTCTGTCACCTTCAAGACCCAGCGGTCATCACCAGTGACTGCACTCTCTGTGTGGCTTAAATACTCAAGGGAGAATCTAATACACTCCTGATGTAAACAGTGGACTGACTCTCCTCGGCTCAGGTGTCACACCCTGGATGGAAGACCAGCTTCCACACTGTTAACCATCTAGACGCTATCATGTCAGGAAAGCCATGGACAGGTTCATGGAAGGTTCTGTGAGCAGCACAACAGTCTGTTATGTAACTTACACACTCCTGTGCTCACTAATGCATGTGTCTGTCTCCCTCACCCAGCACACACTCCAATGCATTAGGCTAGACATGCCCCTCCAGGGCCACCTGTTAACTTCCTGCCAGGTTCTCTCTCGGCATAGTCCCTGGGAGGTAAACAGGCTTTCAGTCAATGTTTGTTGAGTAAGCCTTTTAGAAATATGAACTGGATTATGTCACTCCCTTGTTTAAATACTTCAGTGGCTTCCTGCTATATCTGAAATAAAACCCAAAGTTCCTTTCGCGACCTCAGAGGCCCAGAGGGAACGGACGCTCTTGTGTCTCCACGTCTGTCAGATGCCTCTCACCTCTTCCTCCTGGATGCCCAAGCACACAGGTTCTTTCCCTTTTGTTTCCTCTAATGCATCACAATCTTTCCAGGCTCAGGACCTCGACGAGTCTTGTTCCCTCCGTCTGGAAGATCCTCTTGTTCTTCACGCAGCTGAGGACCTCTCATTCCTGCTTCAGAATCCAGCTGAAATGTTATCTCATCAGAGAAGCCTTTCCTGACGAACCTCTCGGTCCCCCAGTATCCTCTCTCGCTCGGCTCTATGGGGTGTGCTCACAGCGTCCATCGCCACCGCGACTGCTAGTGAGCCGCTTTCTTTACTCCTCTCCCGTCTTTATCCCGGGCAGACTGCAAGCCCCACAAAGGTACCCACGTCTCCTTCCTTCTCACTCGCACAGATGCGGCCTGACTCGGGGCCCGCACTCACTCAGCGTGTGTCGGTGGATGAAAGTATCAGAAGAGAACGATTTGAATTCTGGCTCCATCGCTGACAGGGAGCTTGAGCAGAATACTTCTTTCTTTTAAAAATTTTTTTTTATTTTACTTTTTTACTTTATTTTTTTAACTGAAGCATAGTTGATTTACAATGTTGGGTTAATTCCTGCTGTACTCCTTTCTAAGCGTCAGTTTTCTCTTCTACAAAATCAGGAGATTCCAGAGCTGATATAATGATTATTCTGATTCACCTAAAAACGACTCAAGTCTCCTTCTCCGAGGTGCGTTCCCCAACTAACCCGTCTCATTCTGACCTTGAAGGCCTATGCTGAAATATTATTTTGCAGCTGTTTTCTTAGTTATTGGAAGGTCTCTGGAGATAGGAAGGAGATAGGAAGCAGTGGTTCTTGGAGAAGGAGAGAAGCCTAGGTCACCGGGAATGACTCCTGAAATATTTTTTAAGAAGGTAGAAATTCCTAAATATGTTTACAAAAAGTATGATAAAATACTAATGCTTATATTGATCCATGCTTTAAACACAGAAAGGTATAATGCAATGCAGCTATGCTATGTGTAGAAAACAGTCCATACTTCCCTCAACAAAAACATCGTCGGGTGCTTACTGAGTGTCAGTTACGGGCATTAAACATTGCTATTCACCTGCTATCACATTTAATATGACAAAACCTGCCCGACAGACGTTCATTTCAGGGATCTCAGGGGACCACACATCCCAGTATCTATACCCCGTGAGTGTCCGCCCACACTGAGGCTGAGCTTGGCCACGGGGCCAGCTTTGCCCATTAAGACTTTAAGAGGAGTCGTGCAGTGGAGCCGTGATACACGCTCACACGTGGGGGCTTGTCCTCTTGAGCTGCTCCTCCATGGAAACCAGATGCCACGGTTCAAGGAGGCGCCAGCAGCCACAGAGAGGCCCATGTGGTGGCGAATCCAGGGCCCTGGTCCTAGCAGAGCTCTCAGACAGCAGCCAGCACTAATCACTAACCATGTGCGTGAAGACGTTTGGACCTTCCACACACATCCCATGAAGCAGGACCGCCCGTCAACCAATCCAGGGAATCATGAGAAAGAAATCATTCATTGCTGTTTTAGGCCACCCCCTTTGGGGGTGCTCTGTTACTCAGCAAAGGATAACAGAAACGCCCTGAGGAGTAGATACTGTCTCATTTGCACAGAGGAGTCAGAAGTGCCAAAGGACCAGACGCACCCCACTGTGGCGATTCTAACCTGCGCTGACCACCTTCTTTGGAGAAAAGTAACTTAACCTTCAAAACAGCCAATACGTCAACAGGTCACACGAAAGAGGAGGCTCCTGTGGGTCGTCTGACCCTGTTCCCCCACCCCAAAGCCACAGATTGAAAGCAGTTAGCACCGAGCTCAAAATCAGCCAAACCGTCAACTGACCTGCAAACTATAGTACCGCCTGTGACACAAAAACCCACATGAAACCCATCAGATTTCCCTTCTCAAGAATTTTAGCGAAAAGTGCTGCATGACTAGGCAGCTGAAGCCAACCTGGTAGCATGAGTTAGGACAGGACGGATCATAATACACGAGAGCTATGAGAAAGCATAGAAGAAAGTAACATGAACAAGCAGAAAGCTCTAAAGCAGCAAAAACAACACAAAGAGTCCAGGGAAATCACTCATTGGTAGACCTTCAGAAGCAGAAGGGGGCGGAGGGAACGGCCCAAAGAAACAGAAAGAGGAAAATGTGCTCTCTGCTCACACCTCCACGGGACGCCCAAGAGCTGCCTGGTTTCCTGGTGGTTTTCCAGTTGTGATTTTAAGAGGTTATGGTCTTCTAGTAAACTTATCTTTTCTTAAAGTAATCTGAGTAATCTTCTACTCCCTGCAGCCTTGAGGGTCACACGAAAACAAATTTCAAACAGGAAATAATTCCCGCTATGGAAAATTCACCTAAGGATGATTACGATTTTTCTAGTTCCTTTTAACGAGGCTTTAATTTCCAATAAGCAGGTTCCCAGGATTATTAGGTGGAGGCGATAAAGGGGAAAAAGTCTGGGAAAAATGTTGTTTCCCATGACAGCTTTCTACCCAGAGTGACTTGATGCTGGACCAAATAACTTGAGTTACCCTCAATATGAGATTGTCAAAATGCTATATTTCAAGTGCAAGGGCCCAGTGCCTTCTTCAGACACTTGGCTCCAACAACTTTCCATTTGATCGAATTTTCCTAGTGCATGAGTGTGCACTGTACACATGGTAACTCCCCAGCAAATATTCGTATCAATCGTGAGTAGCTCTACCAAACCTTACAAGCCTAGAAGGGAAATGGATAGACTGGTCGAAGGGGGAGGGGAGAGATCGGAGCTGCGAGAGAGATTAATCCTACAAATACATTTTTACATTAAACCTGATTTTGATTAGATGATTTGAACTCTTAGAATAATTTACTTTGGGTTTTTCTGTCAGATTTATGAAGTTCTCCCCTTTAAAAAAAAAATGTGTATATTGCTGAAAGATTGTAAAATTTAATAGCAAACAGATTACACACTTAGGAATAGACTAAGCACAATTAGCGCTCACATTCCTCCCACTCCTATAAATAACTCGGTTTCCTTTCCATGTCTGCAAATTTCATTACAGTGGTGGAGAGAAGAGGGGGAGAGGAAGAAGGAAAAAAGAAAAGCCTTCTGACTCTCTCTCATTGCAAAGTATAGATCCAATCACTCAGTCAGGGACTTTGTCCTACCTAGGAAGGGGAAAATAGCTCCCTGCCCCCCATCACATACCACTAACTCTGGAAAGAAACTTTTCTACATACGGATTTGAAATGCATCTGCTTAAAAATTATGTATATGTTGGCTATTCTAGCAAGCAACCTGCTTCATGGGCTCTTCCACAATAAGCCTCAGTGATCTGAGAACAAAGGTTTTGTCCCTCCCATAATTTTAAGCTGTATATACTTTGGACAAGCTACCTAATTTAGCAGTAACAGTTAATCATATCTGTGGAAAGAAAAAAAAAACTCTAACTTCTCATTCATTAGACGCTAAAAACGAGTATTAGTAAGAGGAGGAAACTTGGAAAGAGTCAAAGTTTGGAAGCATGGGATACAGGAGACCCTTCCGAGTCTCTTAAGTTCCCTTTCCTACCCCCGAATCCTCTCCAGGGAAAGGTCTACATCTAAATGTATTTAGTACATATTTGGAACATACTGGGTTTATGTTCAGTTTTTGCATGGGGCCTATTTATATAAAAGAAGGGGAAGAATTTGTATCATGGGAAGGAAAAAACATTCTTTTATCACGATCTGCATATTTCAAAGCACTCGGGTAAAAGTTATTGATCTAAAATTGTGAGAATTTGGACTTAATCTTAAAATTCTAAGCTGGTTACTAGTGGCACCCAAAAAACCAAGCCAGCCCCTAATAAAATCTGTAGGTTGATTTCATGGAGTGGGCCTTTTTATAAAACAGTGAATATGACACCAAGAAGAATTGAGATAAAAAGCAAGAATTTTGTGATGCTTTCACGCCTTAATTAGGGGTATTTGATTGCAAAGAACAGAAACCCATTTTAACAAGCTCAACTGAAAAAGAAGTCATTGCTAACATATATCCCATAAGGGGTTAATATCCAGAGTATATAAAGAAATCCTACCAAACAACAATAGTAGAACACCTGATTTTAAAATGGGCAAAGGATTTGAATAGATATTTCTCCAAAGATATGCAAATGGACAACAAGCACATGAAAGGTACTCAACACGACCAATCACTAGGGAAATGTAAATCAAAACACAGTGAGATAACGCTTCATACCGATTAAGATGGCTACTGACAAACAAACAAGAAAATAAATAAATAACAGAAATAAAAAACAAACAAACAAAAAACAGAAGAAAAACGCTGGCAAGGATGTGGAGAAATTGGCACTCTTGGGTATTACCGATTGGCGAGAATGTAAAATGGTGCCGTCATTGTGGAAAACAGTATGGTGATTCCTCAAAAAACTGAAAATAGAATTACCATATGGTCCGGTAATTTCACTTCTGGATATACTCCCAAAAAAATTGAATGCAAGACCTCCAAGAGACATTTGTATACCCATTTTCATAGCATCATTATTCCAAAAGGTGGAAGCAACCCTGGAGTCCATCAGTGGATGACTGGATAAGGAAAATGTGGTATATACATACAATGGAAGACTATTCAGCCTTAAAAAAGGAAGACATTCTTATCACATGCTTTCACATAGGTGAGCCTTAAGAACATCCCATTAAGAGAGATAAGACAGTCACAAAAAGGCAAATACTGTGTGATTCCACTTATATGAGGTACCTAGAGTAAGCAAATTTATAGAGACAGAAAGTGGAAAGGCGGTTGCCAAGAGCTGGTGGAAGGAGAGGTGGAGAGTTGTTTAATGGGTACAGAACTTCAGTTTCACAAGATAAACAGAGTTCTGGAGATGTGTGGTTGTAGCGGTGGTAGCACAACAATGTGAATGCACCCAACACGACTGAACAGTACACTCAAAATGATTAAGAAGGTAAATTTTATGTGTCTTACCAAAATTAAACTTTTATTTTTAAATGAGGTCATTATCGTAATGCTAATAGGAATATTTTGTATGACCCAGTTTCTAAGAAGTGGAGCCAGACCCCTCATGAGACTTAGGAAAATCACTAGGCGGCTCCTCCTCCATGTGTCTGTCTGTCTGTCTCTCTTCTTCAATGTCTCTCACTATTCTCTTCTTGGATCTTCTCTGTTTCTGCTCTGTGGCAGACAGATGCTAAGATAGCCTCAGGTAATCTGTGTTTTGGTATCACATCCTTGTGTAAGCTGTGTATTAGCCAGTTTTTGCTCAGCAATGCTGAGTAACAAACATCCCCACCACCAAATCCCTTGAGTGTAGGCAGGATCTGTGACTTACTTCTGACCAACAGAATATTGCAAAGGTGATGGTATGTCACATCCATGGTTATATTACACTCTATTGTAACTTGTGTCCTGCTGGCAGACTCCACCTTGGTGGCTTGAATGAAGCAAGCTGCTATGTTGTAATCTGCCCTGTGGGGAAACCCACAGGGCAAGGAACTGAGGCCCAGGGGCAACAGCAAACTAGGAAATCAATCCTGCCAACAGCTATGTAAGTAAGCATGGGAGCAGATCCTTCCTGGAGGAGTCTTCAGATGGGACCTCAGTGCCAGCCGACACCTTGAATATAGCCTCATGAGCGACCCTGAGTCAAAGAATCCACGTAGCCCATGCCCAGACCCCTGACCCACTGAAAATCTGAGGTAAAAAATGTGCATTGTTTGAACCCACTAAGTTGATGATGACTTGCTATAAGGCAACAGACAACTACTACATCCTCTGTTCTCTTCTATAGACAAGCCTTTTCTACAAGGATGTTAGCTTTTATATGACCTAAAGTGCAATTTCCACTTGGCCACAGCATGGACTCTTGGTCCCAAACTGCTCCTCATAGGGAACCTCACTGGTCTCCGGAGCTCAGGTCCCCGTTCCAAGGAGCATCCAACTAGCAGCTAGGATGAAAGGCATTCATTCCAGAAGATAAGCTCCTATCGCTAACAGGCTTGCATCCCACCAGTCATCAGGACAGTAGTGGAAGGTAGACTTTTTTTAAAAGGAGAGTGGCCAGGAGACCACAATCAGTGTCTTGAGCACATCATACTAGTTTCCTCCCTGTTTTCTCTTCTCTTTCTTTTGAAATGAAGTTGAAAACTAGATTATTATTAAAGTTGCCCTGAGACTTCAGAACTCTTCTACATGAATGAAAGAAATAGTACAAGCAATAATAACAATATTCACATTATCTAAGCTTTGCAACTAGCTAAATAAATAAAACTAAATAAACTGTATAAGCAAGATCCACATTGCCTAATCTTGCAACTAAAATCTAACTTGTTAATATTTACATAATATGGTGGACTTCACAGGTGTCCGAAATTAAATTAGCACCCAAGGTAAGTTTTCTTATTTAAAAAACGTACCAAATGATGAAATATTCACAGTATGGTCAGTTCAGCTTTAATTAGAATACTTGTTTGTAACAATTACCCAAAACTTTATTTTCCTAGGCATAAACACCAAAAACTCATCCAATAATCCTCTATATCACCAGTTTTTTCTTTTGTGTGTATTTTAGCTAGCTGCCTAAAACACTTTTTCAAAAGAAGTCTTTATAAAATAAAGGGAGAAAAGTTCTTCTCTTTCTCTAAAGGCCTGTTTATTTTGCAATCAACAGATGAGGAAGATATTTCAAAAATATAACCAATGAAGAGACAGAACCCAAATGCTTGGGACCTCAGGCTTGCCTACGTGCTTTTTTTTTTTTTCATTATTGAAGTTTAGTTGATTTATACTGTTGTGCCAATCTCTTCCGTACAGCAAAGTGACTCAGTTATACATATATATACATTCTTTTTTTTAATATTATTTTCCATTATAGTGTTTTTCATCTGCTCCTGAACAGAACTAGGTGGTAGCCATTAGCATATGGGTGTATTTTGCTTAAATGAGGAGGTAAATTGTTAAATTCTTTGGTGTTTCCAAACACAGAGCAGACTTCTACATCTTCTCCAAAAATGTTGCATAATTAATAAAATTCATATCATTGAACCAATTCTTTGCTCTTTTTGCTTGCAAAAGTCAAAGCTTATTTTCCTATTCTCCCTTTGAAGAAAGACACTTGTGATAGATGGTAGATGACAGTCCAGGAATTTGACCAAAATGACAGTACACGCCCTATAAGCAGCTGTGGGTTGGCCACGGTTCTGTCTTTTGTGCACATCTAGTGTAACGCAGCCAGTGGAAAGAAACAGTCACACTTGAACATGCCATGAATCCGAAGGGCATTTGCACTGGGTGTCAAATGCACATGAATGCAGTTGCTAGAGGTCACTCTGGCTTGCAGGAACAGGAAAACCAGTGGGACGCCTCTGACAAACTATGGCTTAAAACGTCTCTGCAAATACCCTATGTCTGGTTTCATCTACTTAGATATGGTTTAGCAGGCAGGCCCTGGACAGACAGCGGGGGAGGGTGGGGGCAGCCAGTGCATGGGTCAGAATCCATACAAGGAGGCACACAGCAGTCACCGTTGTCCCCACCTCCTGTGCTCCAGCGGCTTGGCCTGCCTGACCCCCCTGGCTATACCAGCATCCTTGTCTGCATGTGACACCACAAGGGCAGTCTCTCACCAGGGACAGCAGGGCTAGGAAGAAAGACAGCTGTGCTTGCTTTTCCCTTTCCACAAAGAGTAGTCTCTTACAGTCTGAGAAGACAGAGAATCTCAAATCTGAAGGTTGCCACCTGTGAGTCCATTATTGGTAATTTACACATAGTGCGATGATAAGATGCACCCATGCCTATGACCTTGAGCATCTCATAGATGTATCTATATAACTATCTATCTATCTAGATAGCTATAGATACAACAGATGGATGGATAGATAGGTAGGTAGATGATAGATAGATGATAGATAGATGATAGATAGATAGATGATAGATGAGAGATAGATGAGAGATAGATGATAGATGATAGATAGATAGATAGATGAGAGATAGATGATAGATAGATATAGATAGATAGATTGATGATAGATGAGAAATAATAGATAGATAATCAATAGATAGAGTACTCAGCTACGTCCCTGGGTTCCTCCCCCCAAAGAACTGATATAACACAGAGCCCTTGGCTCTAACTGCTGCAGAAAAGGTGAAATATCACTGTGTTATATTCCTAAAACAGTGGCATTAACACCAGATGAGTACCATTTGGGGCTACCTCTTTACAAATGCAGATCCCTGGGCCCATCTCAGGATTCTGACTCAGTGGCTCTGGAGCTAAAGCCCGGAAATCTGCACAGAAGAGAACGCCCACAGGTGACTCTAAGGCAGCCAATCATGGACTCATATTCTATAATCAGCATGCAGAACCGCTCCCAAACCCCTGGATTATTACAAAAATATAGTATTCTGGGGCTTCCTAGGTGGCACAGTGGTTAAGAATCCACCTGCCAAAGCAGGGGACATGGGTTCGATCCCTGCTCCAGGAAGATCCCACATGCCACGGAGCAACGAAGCCCGTGCACCACAACTATCGAGCCCATGTGCTGCAACGACTGAAGCCCACGCGCCTAGAGCCCACGCTCTGCAGCAAGAGAAGCCACGGCAATGAGGAGCCCACGTTCCACAACGAAGAGTAGCCCCCACTCACCACAACTAAAAAGAAAGCCCGCGCACAGCAAAAAAAGACCCAACACAGCCAATAAAATAAATAAATTTATATATATATATATATATATATATACACACATATATATATAGTGTTCTGGACTTGTGAAAGTCTGGCGTTTGGGAGACGTCCCCTGTTAATCACGTCCTCATTCTGCTGAGGAAATCTCAGTCCCCGACAAGCTGCTGACCAACCCCCTCCTCTCTGCTTGCATTTCTCTTTCCCTTTCCCTTCCTTCTTCCTTCTCTCCACTTTTGTTCCTCTCCTCGAGCTCCCTCTTAACGCTGACCTTTTAACAAACTTATTTCTGCTCTATTTCCCCTGCTTCAGCTGCGGGAGCAGAGAGGCTTTTCTGACATATCAGCCAGTCAGAGGATGAGCGGACCCCTGCTCGTATTCTTACCGGAAGAAAACGCATCCTCAGGAGCCCAGGGATCTGTGGCCCCGGAAAGCTACCGGGATGGATTGCAGCAGCTCCTGCTGCAGCTTCCAGGGCGTCACTCCCCCGGGTGAATTCCATCCAAAGGTGGGGAGTTACGCAAACTCCTGACCGTGGGTTATGCCGCGAGCACTCCCAGCAGAATCCCCGACAGCCAAGATGCCCAGGACAAGAACTCCGGCCAAAAGCAGCCCAGCTTTCACCAAAAGCAGCATTCCAAGGCAGGTGACCATTGGGTGGATGGCCAACATAGATCAGAGGTTGTGGACAAGTGGACTCTGAGGGGCAGCTTTAACTAAGACTGCTACTAGTGAAACGCAGCCCGCCGCACTCAGGAGGGTAAGAGGGATGGACCAGGGAAGACTGGCCCCCTGGCCCCCTGGGATGTGCCACACATTTGCACACGTGTCATCGCCCATGGTCTCCTGTGAGGGTGGGTAGTTCTGCCCTGTTTTACAGAAGAAACAGGGAGGCAAAGAAATGTAGTCTAATTCTCCCGGGGTCACACCTTTACTAAGTGGAGTTAACTGACTCCACATTCGGAGCTCTTTTTATTTCACATCCTCACACGTCTCAAAGGTTCCGGCTGTGGGATGACCATCAAGGATTCAAACAGAAGGGAGGGGACAGCTGCCTGGTTCAAACCCACTCCTCTGGGAAGACATTTTGGATTCTTCTCACATCACAAAACTATGGAGCTAGAAGGTCTGTTAGAAGTGATCTAGGAGGGGACTTCCCTGAGGTCCAGGGGTTAAGATTCCACACTTCCATGCAGGGGGCGCTTGTTCGATCCCTGGTCGGGGAACGAAGATCTCACATGCTGCATGGTGGGGTCAAAAAAAAAAAACAGAATGAGAAGTCATCCAGTTAACATCCTCACGTTTCAGATGAGGAGGCAGAGACACCCGCAAAGGCAAGGTGCCTCGCCAAGTGTCACGGGATGACAGGTAGAAAGGGGACTAGAACCAGCTCTTCTAATATCCAGGTCGGTATGCTTCTGTCACTGTAGTGTCTTCCAAAAATATATCAAAACTTCATACGTGGCCATGTAAAGCCTACCTCAAGTTGTTGTCCTAGGCCCAACATGAAACTAGCTCAGGACCCCCTAAAACATATGCTTCTGAATTCCTGGCTGTTACGCTGTGTGACTGTCCTCAGGTATCTGTCTCCGCTGCAACCACCTAGAATTGCTACAGGTTTTGCGATCCCTTCAGGATCTTGCCACGCAGCTGCTCCCCACCCAAGCTTGGCCTCCAAAAGTATCAAGAAGTTAGTGACAGGAGCCTGTAGCTTTAAGGAACTCCCAAGCCCGCTTTCCGGGAATGTTGCTGAGTCCAAGAAAATGGGACACCTGCAGAGTGATACCTGTAGCCTGTGGGTTTCAAACTCCAAGGACAAAGATGAGAACGAGAAAGGGAGAGAGAGAGAGACGGGCTAGACAGCTGTCATCACTTGTTAGTTCCCACTCAGTCTACAACCCCTGCAGGGAATCTGTACACGCACACACGTATACGTGTGCAACTGTAAATTAGTGCTTTCTCTCTATCAGGCCACTCCTGAAGCTGATCCTTTCTTGCCCTCTTTCCTACTTCACAGCAGCAGGAGGACAGTCTGGACGTTCACGGTGCAGAGACATCCAGGTAGCTGAAGGGGTGTGTGTAGCTGGGTATCTGAGACTTCAGGTCCATAGGATTTCAGCGTAAACGTCTGCATAGTAATGAAAGCCTCTGCATCTGGCTTTGAGCCCAGTATGTGCATTTCTCCTTCCTGACTGTCCTCCCCAGCAATGACTTACTTGACGCAGATTCTCCTTAGTGCTTGGTGGGTTCCCTGAAGACAGGACCCAGCCCCTGTGACTGTGTCCCCATTCCCTAGAACGGTGTCTGGGGCACAGGAGGCAGTCAGAAAATATGTTCTGGATGGATGAATGAGCGTCATGGCATGATAGGATAGGACACTGCAGAGTAAAACTGTCCTATTTCCACACATGACTGGCATCTCGAAACCCAAGACTTGGTTTTTCCAATTCAGTGCCTATTCAGTCAGTAAATATTAGTCAAATTAATTTAAAAAATCATAAAAATTAGTGAGTGAAAATAGTCTAATACCACTGTTCACTGCTAGCTAGTGCCGGATCTAAGAGCTTCGTAAAGATCTCATAGAAAATCAACTGGGCATCTCTGAGGTTAGAGATTAGGTGATAAATAATGAATAAGTTGGAAACAAAGAGGAAATTCCCAACATGTAGTGAAAATGCAGCAAGCTGATTGTAGGAAAGGGAAGGGTTAATATTACCTGTTTTAATAAACATATTGGAGAAAAGATGTTTGTGTGTCACGTGACTGCAGTAATATTCACTTGTGTCTTCTCTCAAGACTCTGTAATTTGAATTTTCTATAAGGCTTTTTGTTACCTGGGGCAAAAAAAAAATGTGTTTAAAAACAGGAAGGAAATGAGGGAAAGAGAGATAGAAAAACAGTAGAGGTGGGTGGGGGGAGAAAGAAGGGAGGGAGGGAGGAAAAAGACCTCACAAAATGAAAAAAGACAGACTATTTCTTCATGGCTCTAAAACCGCTGATTGAAAATGGATAAAAGTCAGATCAACCGGCTGTTTTGTCTCCATGACACTAAACACTACTGGTTTTACTTCTTCAAAGAATATCTTGAACTGATTAGTTATCGTGGCACCATGGGGACACACCACCACGTGAACACGGAAAACAGCCCACGAACAGCTGGGGAGAGCCCCGGGCCCTGGGGAATGACGTCAGGCGACCGAAGGAGACCGAGATCCACAGCTCACTCGTGTGTCCTCCTCGCGAGACACGGACAGCCTTTAAAAGTGTCTCCAGAGAAGCAAGGTGTTCCAGTCAACGGACAACACCTGAGACTCGGGAATCTGGGCCCCTCGGTTCTGTTACCTGCTCTTTCAACAAACAGATCTGAGAACTAAAACAGGTGTTTCCAACGCTCCTTCCCTTCTGCAACAATTGGGATAATGACTCCTGTCCTGTTTATTCTCAGCGTTAGAAAGCTTAGGTAGGAAAGTGCATGGAAAATGACATTTTCTACATTAGTGAAAAGTGGTGTTATTGACCCCGCCAGTGATGACGTCCCTTCAAGAGAAGGTAGTGCGGTGACGCGTGAAGGCGGTACCGGGATCGGAAGACTCTGAGTTTGGCTGAGACCACAAGCCCAGTCAGTGTCAGAGCTTAAACCAACACCCCAGGGCTACGGTCACCTAAGGAGCTCCAGATTGTACATCCTGACTCCAGGGCGCAGGTTCTCTGCCAGTTCAAGAGTTAACGTCACGTCTGATGCCCACCGGATACCACCACTTACTCTCCGCTACAGACTTGGTGTAAAGAACTGATGGTGCATATGAACGGCTGAAGAAAATAATCGCCTAGCTATGACACGACCGTGTGCAAGCAGCTGAATATTTTAAAGTGCTGTTTTCAGTCTTCACGTGGGACAACGTGAGAGCCTCTGTGATTATGTGTCAAAGCGCGTCTGACAGTCAGCAGTGAGGTCGAGCACGGTCGCTTTTTGGTGCGCCTTCCCTGGTAAACGTAGAACAAGGTAGGCACCCGTGAGCCAAGCTGAGTCGTCTCTGGAGCACAAGCTCTGCACTTACCCTTGTCTAGATTTCTTACACAGAGCGGTATCGTCCACGTAGTAGGCACTGACTTCTTCTGTATTTAACGACATTTAAGAATCTCTCTGAGGGAAGTAAGTCAGACGGACAAAGACAAATAGCACATGATATTGCCTATATGTGGTATCTAAGAAAAAGGATATAAATGAATTTATTTACAAAACAGAAGTCGAGGCACAGGTGTAGAAAACAAACTTATGGTTACCGGGGGTAGGTCGGGGGTGGGGGTATCAATCGGGAGATTGGGATTGACATACACACACCACTATGTATAAAATAGATGGCTGATAAGGACCTGCTGTACAGCACAGGGAACTCCGCTCAACACTCTCTAATGACCTACACTGGAAAAGAACTTAAAAAGGAGTGGCTATGTGCCTGTGTCTAACTGGTTCACTTTGCTGTACACCTGAAACGAACACAATATTGTAAGTCAACTAGGCTCCAATAAAAATTTAAAAAAATAATCTCTCAACAAATCAAAAGGGTTAAAGTAGCCGGTCTCTACTATACATGAGAATTTTCAAAAAGTCTTTCCTCTGAGGACTATGGTGACAAAGTTTCCATGGCAACTCAGGACACTCTCTCCCCACCTAACGTCTCACAGCCGGTCCCTGAACCCCAGGGTCACCGCGGTCACAGCCGTTCTCGTCCTCATCCCAGTCCAGCCTGCACAAACATGCTTGTGCTCTGAGCTCCTCCGCTGTCCAGCAGAAACTGACAGCCATGCCTTACCGGATGCAGCGGCAGGCATTCCTGCTTTCCACAGGATTCTATAAAATGCTGATGGAGCAGGAAATCGCTGTAAAAGTTCCCCTGAAATCCTCTAGGGATGTCCTGTAACATTTTCCATGGAAAGGTCATAAAATATTCCATGCAATTAGCTTCACTTAAAGAAACATTTGTCAATGTGCTTTACCTTCTTATAGGTGACATTTTTTTGCCTTCAAGTGCGTGTCATTTACAAAAATAGTTTCATTGTTTAACAAAATACACAGACATTATTATCACCGTGGGATTCTGACTGACAGAAAACTAATAGGGCAAAATTGCATTCCACTAAAGCCCAGGTAAAATTTATCAATGAGCAGCAGAGTTGGGGTGGCAGAGTACAGAATGTGGATGAAAAATTATAAGAAGATTTTTTTTTTGAAAACCAAAGTCCTACACGTTCAGGAGTCCATGTGCCAGTTTCAGGAAAAATGAAATTTCCTTAGAAAGACGCATTGTTATCTATGTGACCCTGGAGAACTCACAGGCACTGAAATTAACTCCCGGTCTCTTCCTCATCTGACACCAAGAAAACACGCTGCAAATCAACCTGTATTCCCCAAAGCAGGGAGTCACGTCACCACGTGGGCACCACATGCTGAGGATGGAAAGCAGAGGTATGGGGGCGGGGGGGAGGCTTCCCGACGGCAGCGACTCCCTGCCCGGTCCCCAGGTGGCCCATCTACACCCCGCTCCAGACGCAGGTCCCTCCCAACGGTGCGCTGATTTTCCACTGGGAACCCCAGGGCTTTCACAGAGCTGCTGAAGTTCAGGATTATTACAAAACACATCCCTCCCCCACCCCGGAGCCAGGACACCTTCACCTTCCTGCCCCTTCTTACAAAAATCTCTGCCTCCTGCAGGCTCTCATGACCTCGCCCACTTCTGCCCAACGGCCACCTGCCACTGAAAACGACCTTGTCCGGGCTCACTGGGTCGTTTTGTCAGGTTTCTGCTTAACCTCCTCCAGTTCACTGGTTTCTCAAAATTCTCCTTGCTGTTATTCGGTGGGACTCCAGCATGTCAGGGACTGAGGTGATTGAGCCAGCTTGGGGAGGCGCTGTTTAAAGTCTGGGAAGCCTAGGGCAACAGAGAGGGTGGGGAGGGCGGGACCATGGCCAGGAGGCTCAGACTCGGTGCCTCCGGTCGGTCGTCAGGAGGAGCCCGTGTTGAAACCCATCCTGAAAGCGCTGAAAATACACACAAGCAGCTGAGAGCAGCTGTCAGAGACACCGGCAGAAGACAGGCCTCAGAACGCTAGCTTGTGGACCACAGTGGATTTGAGAATGTGACCAGCTAGGAGACGCCCATCAGAAACAGGCAAAGGCAGCGTCAAGGACGGAGCAAGAAAGGTAAAGTGTGCTGAAAGAATGAGCCCCAACGTCATGAAGCGTACATGGTGTTTTCTAGACAGATCTGTTTGAACAGTGAGTTAATTGCATCCAACATGAAAAGCCGGGAGCCTCACTGTGTCACTCTACCCGCGCGAGCCTTCAGAGTATTGTTTTATGACACGACCTAAATTAGGGATCGGGAATGATAAATATAGAGAGAGAGACACACACAAGGACTAAGATGCAGCAGAGGACACGCGAAACATCCAAACTGCTCCCACGATGCTCAGAGCCCTGATACCCGGCACGCTGACCCTCGGGGGACAGGGGGCACGTCACCTGTGACTGCGCCAGGGCCTGAAGCCCGCACCCCTGGACAGGTCTTCCTCTCCAGGCTGACCCAGCTCCTCTAGCCACCCACCCACGTGTGAGAGCAGAATTGTGGTTTATGAATCTACACTGAAAAGGGAAATGTCTCAGGAGCTGAATTCCCTGCGCGTGAATGAACAGTGTGAACTATCCCTGTCCGATGTTCACCAGTTCGCCGAGAATATTCACCAGGCCGACGGGCGAGCGTAGATTACCACCGAGGATAGTTAACAAGTGGTCCGAATGTTCCACCCCCTCAGCCTAAGAAAACACAACGCAGCCATCTCAGCCACCGGGGTGGACTTGCCAGTGAGTCAATTCCATCTACTAAAGTTTCGTTACCGCCCATCACCTGGACAGCATTGAAAAGAACACGGCCAGCATTTACCTCTGTGAATTTTCTGTTTGCGTTGCTCACGTGTCTGTTTGACATGTGCTTTTCTAACGCATTTCATCAGGCTGCATGCAATTCAGTCTTCTAAGCTGGAGAGGCTTTCCTTCTTCTTCACTTGTCTTTACACAACTCTGTTGTGATCTGTGTAATAACAGACTGAGTTAAAAGTCCGACTCCTGGAGATCAGTCTCACAGCTCTGTTTTCCAGTGCTTAGGAGAAAGAAGGCTGGTAAGGGTACTTCACCCTAGTTCTCAGGCACCGCAACAGAAGTGCCTGGCTTTCCTTCTCATTTAAAAATTTAATGGGATTTCTTTTTAAAGGCCTATTATTGGGCTTTCTCCTTTATATGTTCGTATCAACAGGCCCCGAATCATTTCAGTCCTCCCAGGATGCTGGACGCGGAAAGAAAGTTCTTTTTATCAAGGCCATTAATGAATTCACACTAACAAAGGAGCTTTATCTGTGTTACATTCAATATTTGCAGAGACAAAATTGTGAGCTTCTCTAGAGAAACCCTGGCAAGTGATAATCAAACGTGTCGAGGAAACAAGTGAGGAAAGAGGATAAGTTGTGCAAATCACTGCCGTAGTTTAGAAAGCCAGAGTTAAAAGAGTGAGACAGATTGAAGGCAAACTCAGAATTATACAATGGAAAAATACTGCACTGAAGATGAAAGGCCTGCCTGCTGAAGAGATAATGCCAAATTTGATGAGAAAATACATTACATTTCCTTTCCTTTGAAACCTTAGTTGATGTTTTCCACTTTTACTGGAAAGAAATAAGCTCTGAGATGTCACTCAGCACTTGAAGAGAGGGGGCCTCCCAGATGCAAAAACACGGAGGAAATGCCTAAATGTTTTTTCTATGAAGTACAAGCCCCTGGAAAGTTCAAGATCAGCTCACAGACTGTGAAACGTCTGCTTTGGGTATTTTGTTGTTTGGCTGTGAACAATTTTTCTCTCTACGGGGAGCTCGTAAAGGGGCTGGAAGCGGGAGAGAGAGGTGGATGAGAAGGGCGGACTTGCCCATGCTCTTCAGATGGTCCTCTTCCTCCAGCCTGCTGCTTCACCCTTGCATTTTTACTCACCTTTCACCCCTGGCATTAATTCACCACCAGCTCACCTCCGACCTTTCTCTCGCCAACCTACACAGATTAGCGAACAGGCACCAGCTTCACCAGAATAACCCCAGCTCGCCCCTTAGCCTGCGCTGGCCTGTGGGCACTCCCTGGTCTCCTACAACTTCTGCACAGTTATGGTCCCAGCTCCCTCTTCCTGGTCCCTCTTGGAAGCATCACAAAGATCGCCCTGTCAGTCTCCAGCTCTATGCTCCGTGCCCCGCACCCAAGTTCAGCTTCATGGAGAGCTGCCCTGCAGTCACACCAGCCACCTAACTTAAAAAGGCTCTGCTGTTACCATCTTGAAATTCGGAGGACGTGCTCAGCAAGGAGCCTCACATTTTTATGTGCACTCGATCCTGCAAATTATAGAGCCGGTGCTGTTCCTGACTGTGTTTCCCTGCCTGAGAGCTAAAAGCACAACTGCATCCCTGACCTGACCTGGCCTGGCCAACCCCAGTCTAACAGGGTGAAACACACACAGCCCGGCGAGACAGCGCCCGCAGCGCCGGCCAGCCGCGCACACGTGTCGCTCTGTCCGATGGTGGAGGGCGCCCACCGGCTGGGTCACTGCTCTGAGCACACTAGGGGCCTCCAGCCACGTCACATGCCACCATCGAGGAGAGCAGAGACCGCGACCTGCCCTAATTGAAACGTTGTGTCCAGACCTCGGCCCTCGCTCCCGGAAAGCTCAGGGCAAAACTCATGAATTCCAGGAATGCACGGAAAGAGAACCAAAGAGCAAAGCTGGATTTCTAGCCAAGTTCAGAAATCAAAGGCTGCTGATCTAATCCTTTAGCTGAAATCCTTTATTAGAAATAGCAATAAAACCTGGTTCATCAACTAGGTGCCTTTACGTAATCATTTCATGTTGACAAGACAAGGAGCTCATGGACAATACCTCCTCCTGGCTCGGGAGAAAGAGGCCTCCCTTGTTTCTGCTGGGAAAGATACCCCCTTCTCTGTTTTCCTGTCCCTCCCCTCCCCTCCCCTCCCCTCCCCCAGACACGCATAATTTAGGTGAGCTATAATTTTTCTCATTTTTCTTACTTTTTACATCTGTAAAGATGGTAATGCAACTATATAACAAGTTGCTCGCTTGTGGAGAATTCCGGGCAACTCTAGCTTGTATTTAAGTAGATTTCCATTTGAAGAGTTTAGGACAAAAGGATGGTGCAGGGCAAGTGTCTCCAAGTGGACCAACCTGATCCCACAAGTGTGCCTCACACTTCTTGTGCAGACCTGTGTCAAAGTCCCAGCCCCTCCATCAGGGAAATCCAGACACTGACTGGACACTCAGTGGCATTAAGGAATTATGATTTTCATTTAGGCATAAAGCAGTATTGCGACCGTATTTTTAATACATATTTACTTTTCTGGATATACATACTGAAATATATCTGGGAATTGCTCCAAAATAACTCAATTGCAGAGGAGGCTGGAGAGATAGAGCTGAACCATATTGCTAGGAACTGATACTTTCTGAAATTCGGTGATGGGTTCAGGACAGTAAATTGCAATACGCTCTCAACTCTTCTATGTGAATGACTTTCCGTAAGAAAGCTTTGGGTCCCACCATCCCTCAGCTGTGGGACGTTAGCCAAACTGCTCCCTGAGCCTCTTTTCGTCTGTGCAGTCTTCACAGTCTGAGCTCCCTCTTGGAGCTGTTGTGAGAAATGACAGGGACAGTGCATGCAAGGTGACCAGTAACAGCGGATAGAAGGAAAGGGCCCCTTCGCCGTGGCCCAGGACGTCGTCCAGCTCAGGGCGTACTTCAGTGGAACCAGCTACTGGCCCTCAGCTGAGTGGATTCCTTTGCTTGTCTGCACGTCAGCCAGAGTCTAGACTGAGCTCACGCTTCTGCTGACTTTGTGAAATCAGATAGGGCTTTAAGAATTCGGCTTGCTGTGAAACGCTGGAGCCTTAATCTCCTGCACGACCTCCCTTCCAACTGCCACCCCTTTCAAAAGAACACAAATATATATTTGGATTTTCCATAAACAAGAGCGCGAGCCAAGCAGGTTTGTGCCGATTGCAGAAGAATGTTCCTTTGATGCAGATCCTGAAAACACATCACTGAGTGAGTGTACTTGAGAAACTGCACCAACGGGAGCTCTCCTACCAAAGCGCTTTGGAGTAGCAGCTGCCCGTGAAGAGCTAATGAAACGGACAGGGCTACAGAGGGACTCAACGAGTGTCTCCAGAGTACTGATCTTCTGAACATTTTTTTAATTACACATGCTTTTTCACCCAACAGGGAGCTGAATCACTCTGCACGTCACTGGTGTAAACAAAAGGAAACAATGACCCAATAGCATTTACCTAGTGGACCTTCTAAATTTCCTTAAGAGAGGTAAACCAGTGTAAATAAATACTGTGTTCTTCCAAGCAGGTGGATAGAGAGGATTGTAGGTGAAAGACTTTCTTAATGTAAGTTAGAGAGAAAAGGTATCTGCTGGTCATACACCCTTAACTTCTTTGTCTCCTCTACTTCCTCCGATTCTTGCGGACCTTAACTCCAGCTCCCAGATACTAACTTCTGGGGAGAAACAGGCTCCTCTCGGGAATTCTTATCATTGCAAAGGGGTATCCCTCGAAAGCAGCCATTAAAATTAGCAAGGTTTGCTTTTGTACGAGAAGTGTTAGATTCACAAATTGCGGTACTGTCTGCAGCGATCAAGAATGAAAAACACAGGGACTGCCCATCAAGAATGACAGATAAACTGAGTTACATTCTCATCAAAAATGACCTGGAAAAAGACACTGGGGGACACACCATAGGGCGTTATCTCGGCTTCCCGGGAGGGGTGTGTAGACAGAGCTGGAATGAGAGGCACTGGTGTTAGGAAAGATGGGGATGTGTCCATGATAAAAACACCAGCTGCCACGTGTGGTATTTATAATCCCAGGTAAGGAAAACTGCGTGTGTGTGTGTGTGTGTGTGTGTGTGTCTATGTGTGTCTGCATACTTGCACACGTGAGTGCATGCGTAAAGTATTCATGAAAGGATAAACACCTCCACGCTCCTAGTGGTTGTTGTAGGGCAGCAGGGTTCCACAGAAGCTTGACTTTCCTTATTAAATGTTTACATATTTACATTATGTATTTATATTTATACATTTACATTGCATATTTGCATTACATACATTTACATTACATTTTGTATCTATATATTTATAATATATACTTATTTCTTTACGTTAAGCATATCATATAGCATTTATATTATGAAGGAAAGATAAAGCCTAACTGATCATTGGAACAAAAAAGGTATCTGTTCAGGCTCAATTTCAACAGGTATTTGTCACGCCCTCTAGGAATTTTCTGTTGCTGCCGACATCCCTCGTGGGGACCCTCGTGGTCCTCTTTCTCCATCTTCAAGGCCAGCAATGTAGTGTCTCTCTGACCCAACTTTAAGGTCACATCGCTCTCTCCGAGTCTCTTCTGCCGCCCTCTTCTACTTTGAAGGATCCTTCCCATTGAATTGGGCCCAAGCAGGTAATCTCAACCACCCTCCTATTTTAAGGTCAACCGATCAGCAATCAACTCAATCTGCAATGTCAAATCCCCCTCTGCCGTGTTATTTAACACATTCACCGTTTCGGGGATTAGGAAGGAGATATCTTTGGGGGACGGGAACATTATCCCACCTCCCACAAGCGTCTTCTTCCAATGTGCTAGCACCGTGCTGGGTCCTGAAAGTATGAAGGAAACAAACAGAATTCGCACTTTCAAGAAAACCTGCACCATCAGCGCACGTGCAGGAAGGGCCTCCTGTATTTCGAGTGTCGTTCCAAACTCTACACGTACGCATTCATCCAACAACTGTCAAGCGTCTAACTGTGTTGGGCCGTCTCTTGGCACTGGGCATGCCACAGTAACTAAAACACACAAAATCCCCGCCCTCGTGGAGAAGACAGTAAAGAGAAGGAAATGAATGCACTCGTCCAGAGAATTCTATGAGGTGGGTACTTTATAATTTCCATTTACAGAAGAGGAAATTGAGGCAGAGAAAGGTCAGTCATTTCCTTAATATTCCAGCAACTGGTAAAGCTAGACTTGGAAAGCAGGTACTCTCTCTCCAGAGCCCAAACCCCTACTATTACAACACGATGCCTCCTATAGTTCAATTTTGCCAGCCGAAAATGGTCCCAACTAGGACAGGCCCAATTCAGCACTGTACCTAGGAAACTCTGATGCACAGAGACACACCTGGACAAACGGCTAGATGAGGACCTGGGAGAGGTATTGGTATTCGGAAGCAAGGTTTCGTCTATTGAAACTCGCTCTGGCTGCTCGACACACCAGCCCAGCCCACCTCATCAATGTGACCTTCCTTCCACCTCTGCTTTCACTTTCCTCTTATCATCAGCATCCAACGGTAAACCCTTAGAGTGGGAAGGAATCTGAGATAATTCTAAATCTCCTTTAAACTGACAGTGAGCTAGAGCCGGTGGCTGGCATCTCTACTCTCGAATCCAGACTTAAATCTGTAAAGCCACCTCTCACATTTCTAATTCTTTTTCTCCCTAACCTTTCTGTCACTCTAATCTCATAACCCAAAATCACAATTGGCACAACAGCTCTGGGCCTAGAAATTTCAATCAAATCCCTACAGGATGTAGGCTGTGCAATACCAACATTGCAGAGCAATTAACTCTGGCAAAATAAGGGTCACGCCCCATTTCCTGAGAATCTCATAAACTTCGTATAATCCAAAGTAATTGGACATCTATCAAAGGGATTCGTATCATAATTCTCGAGAGATCATTATAATCTACCGGCTTAATTCCCCAGAAATAGAGAGCTCAAGTGAGGGCTTAGCCCTCACCCTGCTGAGTAGAGCAAAGCCTGACCTGCTGGCAGCCTTCCACGACTCTCCTCGGGCCCCGCTGGCCCACGGGAAGCTCTTTTCACACCTCCGTCGTCTTCTCCGTCGGCTTACGCGCAGGATGAGTCACACAATCGCGACCTTTACTCCCTGCTTCGGGAGACCTCAACCTTCCCCTTCAACAATACCCACCTCTGAGGTAGCGCCAGTGTTGTCAAAGAGTAGATGTAGGTATAAAAACGTGGTCTTTCTTGTGTGTCTTGTTAAAGTCACAGAAAATCACCCGTATGGTAGTCAAAGATAATAGATGCCAGTTGAGTGCTCTACTGTCAGAAAGAGGAATGAAGACGTGGCCAGACACATACCCAGCAAGATGCCCAGACACGTACCGTGCTTTAGTTTGACGCCTGGATGCCCTAGATGGTCCCTGTTCAGCCCCTTCCTCACGGCTCCTGGGAAACCAAGCCTCCGGTGTCACCCCTGGACGGTTTGGATATGTTGCTACTGTTCTTCATTTGCTTTCAACCCCCCTAGTGGGTTAAGGACAAGGACGGACTGTCTTCCACATCTTCACCAAACAGTCTCAACATGGGCTCAGGCAACTAGAAACGTCCCTCCTGTTTCACCATGTGGTTTTATTGGGTTATTTGGGTGGGACTGGAAGAAGCTGTGTTTTTCTATTCCCTTCAGCTATTATACCAGCCCCATTATAATATATATACTTCTTTATCAGACAATGTGAACCAAATGTTAGGAAACTGCATGGAATATTTGGGGCATTAGCTCCTTCTACCAGGCCTGATCCTTAAAATCAAAAGTGAAAACTGTCTTCTTCCCTCCTCTTGCTTGTTTCCCAGGCTGTTGGTCAAATTATCCATTTGCTTTTATCAAAGGCTATCCGAAATTCTTTTTCATTTGCAAACACAGACCCTTCTCGAAACGTAGCGACGCTAGCTTCCTGGATACCAGCTCTGACATTTGCAAACAGACACTGGTTTTCCACACTGCATTTTAAAGAAATGATTATATTATTACCCACGATTTATTCCACTCACAGGGACCTCCCAGGCATCGCTGAGTGAAGAAGCTTGCCTGAGCCAACTTTTAAAAGGCATGACGCCCTCCTCGTATTGACTCAGGGACATTTTATCTATCCTTTCTCTGAAAAAAGCCCACATTGCTTTCCTTTCAAGCTTAAAAGCTCGACACAAATCATGAAGCAGTGTTAAGGCTAACATGTGCAGCAAAGGCCATCCTTTCAACAGCCAGACCCAGCAAAGGTGCGTCTGCCACGGCAAACAAAGGGCCCAGAATTGAAAACATCTGCTGGCTGCTCTGCTCCCAACCTGTTCGTATTTTGAAACGAGTGATTCCAAACACTTCATCACCTATAGGGACTAGAGATGCTATTTACAGGTACGTTATCACTTACATGCGGTTTAATCTAGTGCCTTGATTCCACTGGGAAAGTGTCTGACTCATGGAACACCAGTGATTTATCACGAGCTCTGGATTATGTTTATAGCACTGCTAACATGCAAAAAAAGTTAGAGCATCCTTTGTCAAAGATGCTTAGAAGGAAATAGCACGTGGGAGAGTGGGACGGCCATATATACATTAATATGTATCAAATAGATGACCAATGAGAAAAAAATACCAAGTTTCACACTTTAGATGAAGTTTATCGTATGTCAGTTGTATCTCAATAAAACTCTTTTTAAAGGGGAAAAAGAGAAACAGCATGTAACTGCTTAGTGGGGAAGAAAAGAAAGTAGAAGGTTACTAGGTATTAATGTCTTGCTTACAAACAAATAATAAGAGCTTTTTTTTAAAAAAAAAGTTTTACAATACACAGATCTGCTGCTTTGGGCATAATTTATGATACTTTGGACAAGTTAATAGTCTGCTTTTGCTGTTGGCTTTGCTTTGACTCACCTCTCAATTGACTCAGTGATTTCTGGGCTCCAGCGCAGGCAAGAGCAGGCCAAGAAAACACCAAGGCTGGTAGCACTGGGTAAATTAGTCGACTCTATCGGCTGCCACCAGAACTCTGAGCAAAACTGCAAAGCACAGGAAGTGTGAGGGTTTCAATTCAGTTTGTTTCTTTGACCAGTTTCCAACAGAAAGAAGAACACACTTGAGGCAATGACAGGTCTTTGTATGGTCCTGTCCTCTGCACCTGGACGATGTTTAGCACACACACCTCAAGGCACCAAATGACAGAAGTACTCCCCGTCCTGCACACGTGTGCACAAACACACCACACACACACACCCCACACACACACACACACACACACATGTTCTCAGCCACACCATGCAGTTCCAAACTGCTAAGTAACAGTCTTTCTGCTGTCTTGTAGCTGTCCAAAGTACCCGCCCAAAGGACTCCATTCTCCAGATTCTTCCTCCCTTATCCAAGCCTCTCCTCCTCACACACAAATGTCTAAATCCTGGTGAAACGCTGCAGGCAAATAGTTCCAGATCACCTTTGTTGAATTAAGGATTAATGTATGTTCTGAACCCAACTAAGTTAAAGATAAAAGCAATTTAATGATCCAATTAAAATAATTAACAGTAAAGTCTCAATGACTAATAGACCTCATTCTTTTGGGCGTAATTGTATGTGAAAGAGAAATGTTCTCGCCCATCCTCTCTCCCGATCCCCTCCCCCCCCCACACACAAGATACAGCATCGATAACTCAAGTCTCCACTTATCAGAGGTTGACGGCCCCCCATACTGTGGAAACCTTAGGAAGCTCTCTTTCTGGTTATGAAAAATAAATCACCATACAACCTCCTTCCCCCCGTGTCACTGAGAAAACTACAGCCATGATTTTCTCATTCTCAAAGAGAAAGGCAAAGAAAGTCAAAACTAAGGGAGAAGAAATAAAAGGCCCGGAATCTTCATGTCTTACTTTAAATGCCTGGGTCCTTCTCACTCTGCTTGTGACGAGCGAGCCAGAAACCCAGGGCATATCCTTTTTGCAAATGTCCTGAGGTTCGATTTTATGTGGCTGCCACAGGAAAAAAAAAATGCAGTTTTATTCAAGTTTTATTAAATGCAGTCCCTCTGCCCATAAAAATTATAATAAAACTCAAAGTCCAAGGATATGGCAAGTAATATCACCCTTGGGAACGAGTACATAACATTTTGGAGGGATAAAAAGGCTTGGCGTGCATTTTATAAAAAGCTATGGTCAGAGCTTTCTCCTTGTGAAACTGCACTGCTGTCTTCAGAATCACTTTACAAATACTCAGAGAAAACACCAGTGCCCTTAAAGGGATCTGAAGGTCTTTTTTTTTCTTGGAGGGGCTCAGTCCTATCGTGAAACCGAAGGACCGAGTGGCAAGTTAGGAAACCCAGCGTGCTCTCTGAGGTATGTGCCACTGTCCCTGAATGGGCACTTGGACGTCACTCACAGTCAGGGAGCGCAGAGAGGGGCGGTGGTTCGCGCAGCCACAGCTGGAGGAAACGCGCGGCGCTGCTCCTCTCGCAGGTGCCATCATCCCGCGGCGGGCGGGATGCAGCAAGCTCCCGGGTGCAGGCAGCGTCGCCAGACGAAAGCCCTAGGGAGCAGGACCCCCGGCAGACGGAGCCGCTGTTTCTGGAAAACGTGTACCCGAAAGAAGTATCACCGTGGCTCCCCCTCAGAGCAGCCGGTCACGAACAGCACGCTATTTAATTCAAGCTCTACGACTCGCTCCTTTGAGGAAATCCATCTTAAAGCTCGGCGCGGCTCCTGAAGACACGCTTCTGAAAAGGGCTCCATTTAATCGTGGGTCCCTCTAAACTCGGTGATTTCGTGTTATAATTAGGAGACTTCTAACAATCATCCTTTGCAAATAGAAAGTACGCGTCACCGGCTGATTAAAAATGTTCACTTCTTGGGGCTTTAGCACATACGGTGAATAAAATGTAGCATTCAAATTGCTTCCTCTTTACTGTTTTATGCGAGTATCTGTGTACACGTGTATGTGGAAAAACAATTTCTTTTTTTTTTTTAACAGACTGTCAAAAGCCACGAAGAGAAGACACGGAATCGACCTGGCTTATTCTCATTAAGCCGTCAAGTCCTGTGCTTTAAAATGTTTTAAAATACATCTTACATTACTTTAGAAGCACCAAACAAGTATAATGCTTACACTTTCTAATGTATACTTTATAAGTGTACTGAGCACCCGTGTGCCGACCACCCAGTTTAAGAAAGAAAGCGACACCAGCACAGCTGAAACTCCAAGAAACCCCTTTCCAATTATACCAATATTTGCTGCCGGTCCCCAGAAGTCAATTTGGTATTCGTCCTTCTGATGCATTTCTTTATCCTTCTGGTGTCCAAACTACTCACACATGTGCCTCTCCACTACGCGTGAGGGGTGCATTTTACCTTTCTGAGGCATCCTACCACACAGTTCCCACTTTGTCTTTCAATGCTCTGTGCTATACTTATGAGCCCATCCTGGCATCGTCTCACCATGGAGTCATACGTGACCATGAAAGGACAAGAAGGAGCGATGGTCTGTTGTACTTGCTCACTACTGGTGCCATGTTTTCAGCCTCTCCACACTGCATCATACTTGGACCACTCTCACAGGTTTCTTACTGGCCTCCCTGCATCTAGTTTCTTCCTAGACTAAAACAATTTCCATTAAACCACCAGGCACGCGACTTAACACATCAAGACGCTAAAATGTGCAAAAATACTCAGAGACTCCCCGTGCTTTCCTGCGTTGTGCTGAAGCTCCCTTGTCTAACATTCAAAATGGCAGGGTCACACCTGTATCCTGCAGCCCCCGCGGAGGTCACCTGCAGCATCACTGGGCAGCTCTCGCGCACATCGATGGCGTCCAGCCTGAACCAGCTGCTACTCTGTCTACCGGAAGGCTCTGGTCACAGGTGCAAGCTCAGCCCACGGTGGGTCAGCCAAGACATGCCAGGAGTTATTGCTCTCGGTGAGCAGGAGGGACCAAAGCTGGCGAAGAAACACCCACCATGGGGGGTGGGGGGGAGGGGCCATGATTCTGAGATGCGTTCTACAACAGCCAAAGACTCTACGTGGGATCTTTAGCAGGACAGAGCCCCAGTGGTTCACGGCACCCCGTTTATTAACGTCTTTTATTGGCTCTCCTTCCTTCCTATCTCATCCGTCTACTCACCACGTGTGCCTGCTGGGTTCGACTCCAACGTAAGCTGCTGGTACTTGAGCCCTTGCCCCAGAGTCTGCTTTTGAGACCACTGGATAGAGACCCTTGGGAGAGACACTGGAACTGGATCACTCACCAGTCAAACTGCAAGAGGCCTCCACTGCTGATGACAAGAGCGGGCCAGCTGCAGGCTGACAACTACTGAGATGCTCACCTGCGGTGGATCTGGTCCAGGCAGAAGAGGAAGCACTGGCGTGTGCATGCTCTCTAGTCCTGGAAAGACATAAGAGCAGTGACAATTATAAAGACTGTAGAGTTGGGTCGCGTTTGTTAAATATCCTGGAAGCCTTACAGAAAGAGAATTACATGCTGAGACAGCCAGCTGTCCACTCATGGCGCGTCGTGGGAGCCAGAAAGCCTACAGGCAGCTTTGGAGAAACCTACATATCCTGCAGCCAGCAGGCAAACCGTGCTGAAAGTCAGGCCCAAGCTTTGATCTTAAGAGTGGTGGAGTTACAAAGGAGCCTGAACTTGCAGTTCAAAACATCTCCTGTGTAAAACTCATAACCCGAGAAAGGTAGCAACAGGACCCTGAGACTTGGGATTTCGGAGGGTCGATACGTTCAGAAAATTTGAACTTCTGGAATCCCATGAACCGTCCCAGTATTGAGAAGCAGTCTTTTGTCGTTGCTAGTGAAAAAAACTGCATGCTGCAGTCTGAAGACTATCACCTAAGAAAGATGCCTCACAAGATGTTGTCTGGCCGCTCAAGACGTTCCTCTGGCTCCTCTTGTTGTTTCCAGCCCAATGACTAGGATCCGTTCTCAGCACAGCCCAGCTGGGGAAGCACACTCGCCGCCACGGGAAGAAAAGGGTTACCATCAAAACAGCTGAAGGATGTGGCTTCTCTGTACCTGTGGTCACTAGGAAGAGATGCCTAGAAGTTGATTCTGGGGACACAGAACTGGAGGCTGGGAGTATACAGGCAGAATATAAGCCTGGACAGGAGAGAATTTTCCACTAAAAGGCAACTCCCCCACGTCTTAGGATTTCACATCCTGGCAAAGACACCTGGAGCCTGCCCTCGGACATTGCTGGAATGGCCCTTTGAAGCTTAGAGAGAATGATGGCCTATAGAGTAAATCAGGCGGAGATGCCAGACTGTCTTGGCAAAGTATTAAGAAAGAGATCAAAAGGCCCAGTTTTTGCAATAGCTTCAAGTTGATACCCTGAGTGTTGAGGAGCTATCCTTCAGAATGTGGTATATACTTTAATCAAACAGTCCATTTTACAGTGCTCTGTGCCCATAGCTAGTACATGGTCTTGGTACCAAAGCTTTTTGTTTACCATATGAGAAATTAAAGCTGAGAAATTTATAAAAAATTTCTTTTTCTGTTAAAATATAAACTTACTCTATGGTAACATAATACATTTTATTAATAATGACTGTATTTCCCCCAAGAAAAATTTAGAGAGAGAGCATGGAATTGTTTTACATTTTGTAAATCTCTTTCGTGTCTGGCCTAATTAAAGACTAAAATGTCAGACTCTCATATCTACTTCTGCTTTTACTCTGTTGTGATACGTTGTTTTGGTCGAAGTGCTTTAAAAAATGGAGACTCACAGGTAATGTAGGAAAAGGAAGGAGTATTTTGATGACCTTTTTTATATAACCGTGGAAATTCACCTCCAGCACTACACCAAACTTGACAGGTGGAAATTTCTTAAAATTAGCTGCCTGTGATACTTGAAACCATATCGATGACCTTTTCGTACCTTGCTTCATTAGAATTCATGGGTCCACCTTTCACTTGGATGGCTCTTCTACCCGCATATAAGTTTGTACCATCAAGCCTTGGTTATTTGGAAAATATCAGTCCAACGAGTTTCACAGATTTTCTGAATGCTAACACATTTTCATCAGGCAACATCCAAAATCACATTTATTAATATCACCTCCAATCTCATCAGAAGAGTCTGTAGGTTTGGGGAAACTTAATCAGGCTCGTGGTAGCACATACGTGTTTGCCAAAGATTCAGATTTTTGCTTGAGGCTCAAATTTTTAATCATCGGTTAAAAAAAAAAGTACTATCAGTTGTTTTCTTCGACGTTATCAGGGTCACTTCACTTATTTTCAGAACAGTTCCTGTCGAAAACCCACTGTCTGTCAGCTGTTCTTCTCAACACACAAGGGCTTCTCTTCAAGACCGTCACTGGGGTGTGACAGGGAGCAGAGTGCCCTGTGCCTGGTGTCACGCCATCACCCAGCACGTTGAAAAGATCTGTCCTCGCTGCCCCAGCGGCTGCCAAGGCGCCCCCAGTTTCCCGCCGTTGTTTTCGTACCATCGGCATAAACATCAACACCACAAAAATACAAAAAGTGCCTAGTATGATTATAAAAAGAGCTTTGACTTTGTGGACGCCTGGGGGACCTCCAGGGGTCCATGGACCACATTTTGAAAACGGCTGCTCTATGAAAAAGAAACAATAACAGGAAGGAGAGAAGATTCCACGGCAGTGATTCCACGGAGGAAAGACGGAGGGAAGGCTTTCAGAGTGATGATCACTGAATGCTAGACCCGGGGTCACTTATAGGGCCAACGCTGTCCAGAATGACTAACTGAATAATCTTGGGGTTGACCCTCTCTAATTGAGCGAAACAGCCATACCTTCTTTACAGGGGCAAAAACAGACCAAAGTTACAGCCTCAGTCATAAAAGGAAAAAGTGGTGTACACTATATCCCAGAATGGCGAAGGCTATCAGGCTGCAAAATTAAGATGCTGAGAGCGGCAGCCACTGCTGTGTCCCTCCACCCAAGAAAAGAACAACTCAGAGTCTCACAAAGACATCCACAATGTCATCAGATGGGGCGGAAGCCAGATCCCTTTCTTTATCTTCCAGTTATATGAATTAATCAATTCACTATATTTGCTAAGGGAAAAAAAAAAAAAAAAAAGACATGCACTTAGAAGTCCTCAAATGCCCTTTGAGGTTGCCCAAAGTTGGCCATTTCCATCAGAGGGGACAGGTTAGGAGTCGTGCCGCAGGGGAAAACACTGCCCGATTGTTTCGGTCACACTCCACACACAGCGACACACACAAGGGCATCGGTGGGGCCACTGTCCAGCAGGCCATGCTGCTCTCTGCCCCACAACACGGTCCCTGATTTTAACTTTAACTTTTCTCAGACCTTTCTGACGGACCTGTAATATAATTACCGTATTTTATAAGTTTCTAATGATTCCGTTAGGAGCTCCCCAAAGTGTTTCTTCAATAATCGAAGCCAAATAAAAAATACACATGTGGCAATTTAAATACATGTTATATGAAAACACTGAAAACAAACAGAAAAGTAAAGGTTATTCATTTTCCTGTCACTTTGAATGAAATAACATAAGAAGTGAAAATACCCTCCCTCTCCGTACCAGCCCAGAAAAAGGAAAGTTCATAGTTTGAGACAACCTCCTCAATCTTACAATCCTGATACAGATACATCTATTCACGCACATGTGCAAGGTCTAAAAAAGAAAGACCACCACCGGACAGGTGA
This sequence comes from Hippopotamus amphibius kiboko, assembly GCF_030028045.1. NCBI lineage: Eukaryota > Metazoa > Chordata > Mammalia > Artiodactyla > Hippopotamidae > Hippopotamus > Hippopotamus amphibius. Next base: position 61,810,726 of record NC_080202.1, read on the forward strand.
TTTTATATTCTAGGTGTGTTCCACCCCCCTCCTTTCTACCACCTAACAATTTCATGGATATATTTTGTCTGCTTACGTACTCTCCCTGAGAGTCAACTGTTTCCCTATTGAAAATATTTCCTTTGGGGTGAAAAAAGAAGAAAGAAAGAGGGAGAGGGGAAGATAAAGAGAGAGAAAGAGACAGAGAGAGGGGGACTTAAAATAATAATGCTTATATAGTATTTACTACATACCATACCTCCTCTCATCGCTAAATACACATATTAGTATCCCAGTTTTACCAGTGAGGACACAGTGAAGAGTTAGGTATTAAATGGTACAGTCAGCCCTTAGTATCCGCAGGGCATTGGTTACAGGAACCTCCACCCAAGGAGACCAAAAATCTCAGGTGCTCAAGTGCCTTATAGAAAATGACACAGCATTTGTATGTGGCCCACGTACATCCTCCCGTACACTTTAAATCATCTCTACACTACTTGTAACACCTAGTACAATGTAAATCCTATGTGCAAATAGTTGTGGGTAGAATGTAAATATCATGTAAATAGTTGCCAGAGTGTGGCAAATCCAGGTTTTGCTTTTTGGAATATTTTTTCCTGGATATTTTCGATTCTCAGTTGAATCCAAGGATGCAGAACCACAAATCAGGAGGTCTGATTATGGTGTTGGGACAAACCTTAGGCATTCTGTTTCTGGAATCTGGACACTTTACCTCTATGCTATTCTGCCCCTCAAGAAGAAAGTAATCAACGCATCAGCTATCACGGCAAAGAAGTCGCATCACACTCGGCTTTTAAAAGAGAAAACATTTGAGATGTATTCGCCAAACACGTTCAGGACATACAAGTTTTTTTTAAAGGAATGTCAGTCTTCAATAGAAACCAGTCTTAGGAACACTGGTCTGGAAAATGCACATGTTGTAAATGGAATATTTGATGCCTATTTAAGGCCCTGCCCGTCCCCTTTCCTTGACACCTCCTGAAAGTACATCATTCAGGACTCTTGCTCTGGGCTTTGAACTAAGACTGAACGTTGGGGGACAAACAAGACATTTCAGGAAAACCTAGACCCTTTTCTCAGAGCATCAGCTCTGTCCTGAGGTTTGTAGCATTCTTACCGAGACCAGCCACCTCCCCTGGAGACCCTCAGTTGTAACCCTTATAACTTAGAAAATAAAGAAATGGTTCCCTCTTCTCTCTAATCCTCCAAACCAGGCACCGTGGGCATCTCTGGCACTGAATGGAGACGCTCTACTTCATCTATGAGAATCTGTTTCCTAGGACCCAAGACGACCTGTCTCACTAGTGTACAGCAGAGTTGACTCTCCGCTGGATGTAAAGTGAGAAAAAATTGAAATCATTTTCCTCCACGAACCCCGATCAAGTCACTCTCCCCTGAATATCCCATACTTTACAGGAAAGGAGGCAAAAGTGAGAGGGTGACAACAAGGACAAAATAGGAAAGAGGAAACAACAGGGAAAACAGATGGGGGAGAAAGACAGAGGAGAGATGTGCAAAAAGTCATCGAAGATATGCCAAGGAGGATGTAGGAAACATTGAGGGTCGCCTGGCAACGTTCATTCCTCCCCTTTCGCTGGTTGGCAAAGACCTGGTTTTGTTCAGGTGTCTAACTGATAAGATTCAAAAGACAGTCAAATGAACTTATTTACAAAATAGAAACGGACTCACAGACATAGAAAACAAGCTTATGGTTCCCAAAGGGGAAAGGGGGGAGGGATAAATTGGGAGATGGGGATTGACACATACGCACGACTGTATGTAAAATAGATAACCAACAAGGACCTACTGCACAGCACAGGGAACGCTGCTCAATACCTTGTAATAACTTACAATGGAAAAGGATCTAAAAAAGGATACATATATATGTATAACTGGATCACTTTGCTGCACACCTGTAACTAACACAACACTGTAAATCAACTATGTCAATAAAAATTTAAAAATAATAATACTGTATTGCACATTTGAAAGTTGCTAAGAGAGTAAATCTTTTTTTTTAAGCTCTTTATTGGAATATAATTGCTTTACACTCTTGCACCAGCTTTTGAGGTGCACCAAAGTGAATCAGCTGTAGTTACTGTATTTATACATATATCCCCATATCCCCTCCCTCCCACGACTCCCTCCCACCCTCCCTGTCCCGGCCCTCTAAGGCATCCCCCATCATCAAGTTGATCTCCCTGTGTTATACAGCAACTTCCCACCAGCTATCTATTTTACAGTTGGTCGTGTAACTATGTCTATGCTACTCTCTCACTTCGTCCCAACTTCCTCTTCGCCCCCCATCCCCCCAACCCCATGTCCTCCAGTCCAAGAGAGTAAATCTTAAACGTTCTCATCACAAGAAAAAAAGGGTTTTGTAACTATATACGGTGTTGTATGTTAGCTAGAGTAATGGTGGAGATCATCTCACAACGTGTACAAATATAGAATCATGATCTTGTACACCCAAAACTAACGTAATGTTGTATGTCGATTATACCTCAGTTAAAGAAAACAAACTATAAAAAAAAACAAAAGAAACGACAGCCAGCCCTCCCGGCCGAGGAGTGAACCCTGACTGACGCAGGTCAACTGCTGCGTTTCCATCTCCCAACATCGGAGTTTAGAGGAGGGCCTGTGACCCCTTTCTGATCCGGAAGGCGCCAGAAGAGGCGCCTCCACCTTTAAGGAAACAGCATGAGATACCCCCTGGGCTGTCCCTGGCTACGGGCACATCTGGAGGTGATGCTCGGAGCCGCTGCTGTCATTCTCCAGCCACAAGGAAAACCAGCTTCGGAAAGCAGCCTTCGCTGGCAGGGATGGGCATGGAGAGATGGACAGACTGGGTTCTAAAATTAGTCATTTTTTCCAGTGGCAATAAACTACTCCAATGTGTTCATGGCTTAAGGCAACACACATTTATTTCCCTGTGTGCTAGGAGGGCTGTGGGACTTCCGGGCTCCAGTCACCCCCAAGTGTCTTCTCCTCCCAGACGCGGGATAAGAAGCAGCTGCTATTCAGACCTGCTGCTCTCCTGGCAGAAGGAGACGTGAGCTGGCCGCTCTTTGAAAGCTTCTGTGTGGATGTGTCCTGCCCGCTCTCTTACCACCGGCCAGAGCGTGTTTGGGGCCAAAGCCCAAAGTCATGGGGGGTTGGGGGAGGGGGACAGGCGGGGAAAGTGGAGCCTCTTCTTCCCATAGGGGTGGGGTAAGTCACGTGAACGTGGGCAGGGGTGTTGAACCCTGTTCCAGGAAAAGAATGGATACCCCGGAACAAAAATCCAAATCAGCCGGAGTCCTTAATGACATTATTAATAAAAGGGCTCACAGGATACTATTTCTGGACTTCCTTTCTGTGAGATAACATAGGTCTTTACTGCCCACATCTGAGTTTTCTATGACTTGTAGATTTTAGAGAAGGGCATCTAACCAGTACAGAGAAAACTCCCGAGGATTAGCTCCTATGTGGAAGTAGGGGAAGAAACCTGAGCTGGTGATAGACCAGGTGAAAGACAACCTCCCATCCCTCCAGGCACTGACCATCCTTCTCAAAGAGATCAACACTTCTCTCTCCAAGTACAGCTTCCTGTAACGTCGAAATGGCTCTGAGCCTCGATGCTGAAGGACAAAAGCGAACAGAAGTTTCAAGCGATGAGATGAACACGTGCAGGAGCTTTTATAGCTTTTGTTCTCATTTTGTTAAATATACGTGCACCAATGAGTCCGAGAAACAAAAAAAAAAGGAACACAAACTGACATTATGTTTCTTTACCGGTTCAACCAGATAGCCTACAAGAAGAACAATAAAATAAATATTTTTTATGTCTTCTACTTACTCAATCTTTCATTCCAACACAGGCCAAGATGGTGACCAAAAAATTTTTTAAATGTATATATAGTATTAGATATATAATTTTGCATATATGCGTACAATTTACATCAGATGGTAGATTTTTGAGTCTATTTGGCTGATAAAATAATACAACTTCATAATAGGTCGTCTGGGAGACAGGCCACTGCTCCAACCTAGGATGACCTTGTAAGAACTTCTGCTGAACTCAGTGAAAGAAAAAAAAAATTAATGAAAACCTTCAAGCTGTACAAGAGGACAGAATGGAGGGAGTCACAACAATCTTCTTTTGTTTTGTGTCGTTTTGTTTTCGCTTTCCTTTCCTTTTTTAAGAACACTGAAGCTGTAACCACAGAGGTGATTGGAGAATCACAGCCTTCCCCAAGTGATATCCAAACAGAAAATTTTCCAATACATATCCTGAAATCACAGAGCATGTAATTCCACATCAGCGCCAGGAAAGCAGCGTCTTTGCCTAGGACGTGGAAATTTGGAAGCTCACTGCTATAATCTGTGGTTATGATTTGAAGCTCCCCCAGTGATGCCGGGAATAAAACCACAGACTCCTAGTGCTAGGAGCCTTTATTGTAATCCAATGAAACCTTAGCAACCAGTCTTCTTTTTTATGATAAATTAAGGGCCTCATTTGCTTTGAAGCAGCCCCTCTGCCCTAGCGTTTACCTCGCGGTGGAAACCATCCTAGAGAAACACTGAATTCAGACGGGGGCAGAGGCGGGGGCACGAGAGACCAGATTCCCCACCTTGGTTTCACGGATTCAGAAACTACAAAACAAAGAGAAAGCTCCCTCTTTCAAAAGAATTGATCTTATAGGATGAGCCTCTGCTTGGGACGTCTGACAACATTTTACAAACAAACCACGACTTCTGAACCTCGCGCCCCAATCACAGCGTGACACCTTGACATCATAAATGTGACATCTGGGATGGAGGCCATGTCTCCTCTTCACCCATTGGGAATTTTTTTGAAACTTGATTCAGAAGCTCAAATTCTGCCCCAACTGCCAGTATGTGCACTCCCTGCGGGGTCATCTTTGTGAACCCGTTTGCCATGGAATGACTTCCAAACGCAAAGCACACTTCAGACAGGGGTCACATTTATTTCACAGCCAGAATTCCTTGCTAGGATCCAAGGTACTGAGATGTCAAACTACCCCAAAACCTCCGTGTGTGTTTGCAAAGGATTCCAGAGGCCAACCCAGAAGGAACGTTTCAAACCTAGCAGTGGCACTTAAAAGTAACCAACCTCTCGCTTCACATAAAATCTTGGTCATTTCTGGCTCAACACCAGTTTCCTGATCCCCATGTTGATTCTGTTTACCTCAGAATTGTTTATTAATAGCTTAAGACTGTGTTACACGTAATTACGCTTTGCCACTCTCCCAAGATTTATATTATTAACAGAGTTGATGCATATTTTGATTTCGTTGAGGTAGAAAATTTATGCAAAGAAGCAAATCATTATGAAGCTGAATAGCATAGTGTTAAACTCATTCCACAAAATTAAAATGATTTGGTGTTTTTGGAAAACTCAAGTATATTTTAAAGGACCTTTTTGTTCATTATTTGGCTGTTACCAAACACATTTGGTACTTTAGTAAGCCATTTGTAATTATACAACTAGTAAAAATAAGCTATCAAAATATTTTTTTTATTTCTTTAATACTGTACCTCTACGAGACGATGGATGTTCACTGAACTTACTGGGGTCACCATTTCGTGACGTCTGTTAGTCAAATCATGATGCTGACCATTATACAGTGTTGTATATCAATCATAGCTCAATAAAACCGGCAGAAAAATCTAGCGATCAAAAATAAAGAAATCAAATTTTTAAAAAAATAAGCATCCATTCCCAGAGCAGTCATTTTAATATTTAATATGGATGAAGGCGCCTAAAGAGTTCGAAAGCAGGTAGAGAGACCAAAAGGATACCCTGACGGGTACAGAATACAGAGCTCAACTCCCAGCTCCATCTTCTACGTTCGAATATCAGGAAAGACCAGTGATTAAATTCAACCCTTGGGACCTCACCTAGTCCCTCCTGTACTTGTTAGTAGGTAGGAACTTGATATATATATATATAAAGGAACTTATATACATATAAATACATATATATATTTAAAAACCCAGGAGCCCTTTCACGCACGCACAGCTTTTCCATGTGCAGTTTATTCTCAGTTTTATCATGCTTTGCAATAAATGGGAAAAGGAGAAATGAAGGGAAAAAAAGAATTTATCCAAGCTGTAAAGTTTTAGATATAAAATGCTTAAAAATTAGTGGTTTTGAATGAGGTTTACATTGGTCTATGCTTTTTTTCCTTCTCGTCATCCCTCCGGACCCCCAAATCCCAAAGATAATAACGGCACTGTGAATTGCAAGGGGGGTAGCACTTGAAGATAATTGACGATATTGGCCAATGGTTCCTGCCTGTCTCCAAAAGAAACAATGGGTTTTGGAATTCCAGATGCTCTCTTTACACATTTCAGCAGTCATATGATTTCTCTGAGAGCAGTAAATTGGCCATTGCTACTGATTCTTTGGCAAATTGAAGGTGTTAATATACCACCCCAGAGGACATATTGCCACTTTTAAGATGTATTCACAATTCACACAGCTCTTCATTCTCTCTCTGGGGTTCTCATTTAATTAGCAGTTGACACATTAAGCTTATTTCATTTAAATAGGAATTCCATTTGGAAATAGCATATATTTTCTTGGTTTTATGAACCCATCAATATTTGCTCAACTAAGACACTGTTAGACTTCCCTTTTATCCTACTTGTGATTACAGTCCTAACCGTTTCTACTCCAAATCTCTTTTTCTTAAATGCTTGTTCATGTTGATGTTGATAATAAATTATGAGGCTGACAGCAGCCATCCTATCATGCTGCCCCTTCCGGTTTGGGTTCTGGTCCTGCCTTCTCTTTTAGAAATGTAATATACTGATGTCATACATTTATGAGTTTAGAAAGTGAAACAGTCCTATACAACTTATTTTGAAAACTGGCAGTTTTCTTCTTCTTACATGCACTCTATTCCCATCTCCCAGAAGCAACTACTTTCTACTCTCTTAGATGTTTCTTTGGATATTTCCTTTCCAGTATTTAAGCAACAAATACTACCATTTCCTAACTGTTCCATTTTAGGGTACTACCTATGGGCTTCCTGCTTTAGATCCTAAAGCTCTAACTCCTATACCACCATCTCCCCCTGCAACTACTCTCCACACATTCTTCCCTCCATGCAGGTCCAACACATTCATATCAAAGTTTGTTGGATTCGTACTTAATGAGGATATCACCATTACTGTGCAAACGTTATATGGAACTGAGCCATGCCCTACAGCTGCGACACGTTCCCTTTCTTGGGACACCTTGGATTGTCATGCAGTTGATATTTATTTTGTTTGGGTTTGTTTGGGTTTATTGTTGGTGCTGATTTTTCTATCTGTCCATCACCATCTCATCCCAAACTCTCTATCAGAAGTAATTCTTCCTTCAGCTATATTTCAGCTACTCCCTCATTTTCATCTTAGAGACTTGCCTCCTTTTTTCTGCAGTTACAATGTAGACGAGCTGCTCTCTAGGCTCAATGCTTTGCTCTCACCCTTGGATCTTCCTTCACCGTCTTCCAGGAGATTCCTTTCACCTCCCATGTTACATGCCCCGTGACCTCCTCTGTAACCTTTTACTCCTTCTTTCTGTTGGAGAACATCCTTTAGCATTATTATTCATCCCATTGAGTTTCATAGGTCTACCTATCTTACTCTAGACTTTAAGAGCAGATTTTTTTATTTCAACACACTAAGTAGCTTGTTTAATGCTGATTGTATGAAAAAAATACTGATAAATATAAGATCTTTGAGGTCCCTCCACGGCACTAGAACTAGGCATGGCTGAAAGACAGAGTAAACGCAGGCCACACAACTCCAGCGTGATGGGAAAGGTCTGAAATATGAATCTTTGATATTGATGACATAATGTCCAGAAGCAACAACAAAAACTCAGACTCACTGCACTTGCATTTCAATTGTAGCTAATTAATTATCTGATTGAGGATGCAGAGACAGACTTCTTCTCGGAAAGCTGTGCCTAGACCTCCATTCTGAGTCATAAAGCCATGAAACATGACCCAGAGAGCAGACTGAAAGAAAAGTACCCACAACCATGATGGTTTCTTTGTTGGTTTTTTGTTTGCTTGTTTATTTGTTTGAATTTTATTTATTTACTTATTTATTGGCCGCTTGGCATGTGGGATCTTAGTTCCCTGGCCAGGAATCAAACCCTCACCCCCTGTGTTGGGAGCACAGGGTCTTAACCATTGGACCGCCAGGGAAGTCCCGCATTATGTTCTTATTGAGTGGGCTTCTTTGACTAGTTCAGTTATGAATGCAAACACTGACATGGAAAACTTGATTATAAATCATACATTACTAAACAAATGCAATTTGCTGCAAATCAAGCTGCATCTCTTGTACAGATGCCTGTCCCACATAAAAGGACGTCTCAGTGTCAATGTAAAACTTGATCATTGACACTAGAGTCAAAACAAACATTGTATGATTATATACCATCTCTGATTTTAAAAAAATCAGAGTGCTGCAAATCAACACAGATGTCCGTTTGAGCTAAATTAATTTGTAAAGTTGCACAATCCCAACAAAACTACTATCAGATTTTTCTTTAGAGCCAGACTTTATAAGTTGATCATTAAGGTCGTGTGGAAAAACAGATAAGCAAGAATAGTAAAGAAAAATGCCATGAAAAAGAAGAGCAAGGAGGTAGTGATGCCAGAGAGTTAGCCCTGCCAATATTACAACATATTAGCATTAAAACAGTACAGTACCAGCATGTAAATTGCCACAGAATAACGGAAAATCCAGAAATGGACCCAACTGCAGATGCAAAATTACTGTACAATAAAATCAGCATATCATATCATTGGGTAAAAGGTCTATTTCATAAGCTATATTGCACTAACTGGATAATCATATGAAAAAAATAATAAAATTGGATTCTTTCCTCACGTCATAGTCCAGGATAAATTCCAAATGGATAAGATATTTAAATGTAAAATGTTAAACCTATAATTGTAGCAGTGAATTCCTTTATAACCTAAAAGGAAGGGATACTTTCCCAACTGTGACTGAAATCCAGAAGCAATAAGGAATTAGATATATAAATTTGATAACATAACAGTTAAAATAAAACATCTGCATGACAAAAGATCACAAAAGTAAAAAACAAACTAGGAAAATATTTTCATTTTTATCATAAAGTTTTAAAACCTCTGATACAGAATGGATTTCTAAACCTAGGGAAGTAAAACCCTAACCACTCAAAAGAAAAACGGGCTAGATTAATGAAAAGGAAACTCATAGAAAGAGAAGTGCAAATAGCTCTTAACCATCACAAAAGAAATACAAACTAAAGCTGCACTGAGCGAACTCCTCTCATCTATTTTTTTGTCAAAATCCTAAAGGTTGAGAGTATACATTAGGGACGCATTCTGAGGACACAGGCAATGTTGTTAGAGGGAGCGGAAAAGGAGGAGAATCTGGCAATATATAGCGAAATTACATATGCACTCGCGTCTCACCCGACAACCCCACATCTCACCTGACAATCACCCACCGTCTCACCCGACAGCCCCACTTCTCAGAACCCATCACGAAGCTACGTTTAAACAAACAAACAAAGGGTACATGTACCAGGCTATATACTGCAGGACTTTTTGCAGTGACAAAATACTGGAAACCACCCACACGTCAACTCGAGGTCCGATGATGGAATAACCTACAGCTCATCCCGACAACGGAGGACGATTCATCTCCGCAAAGCAATGAGGAGCATCTCTATACAGAGCTGTGGGTGGTGCTGAGGACAGAATACACTGTGAAGTCAGAGGGCAAAGTGAAGACGGTGGCTGTGATAAACTGTCACTCGTCTAAGATAAGCCAATACAGGAATATGTTTAACTATCTGCTTCTATTTTAAAACAAACGGTAAAATAATAAATATATAATAAATATAAAAATAAATGTATATCTGGTCTGATATATGTGTATCTGCTTCTATGTTAAAACAAACAGTAAAATAATGAATATATAATAACCATATAATAAATATAAAAATATATACCTGACCAGATACATATGTATCTGCTAACATTTTAAAACAGTAAAATAATAAATATACAGTAAATATATAATAAATACAAAAATAAATATATATCTGATATATATATGTACATATACACATATGTGCTTCTATTTTAAAACAAACAGTAAAATTATGTATAGATAAGTTTAGCCTTGCTTGAATCTACAGCATTCTGGATATTTCCTTTTGAAACAATATAAATGTTTCACATAACTATAAAACCTGGTTATTAGTTTTTAAAATGCAATGCCAAGGGACTATCCTGGTGGTGCAGTGGTTAAGAATCCACCTGCCAATGCAGGGGACACGGGTTCGAGCCCTGGTCTGGAAAGATACCACCTGCTGCAGAGCAACTAAGCCCGTGAGCCACAACTACTTAGCCTGCGCTCTAGAGCCTGTGAGCCCAACTACTGAACCCGAGTGCTGCAACTACTGAAGCCCGGGCACCTAGAGCCCGTGCTCCACAACAAAGAGAAGCCACCACAATGAGAAGCCCTCACACCACAATGAAGAGTAGCCCCTGCCCTCTGCAATTAGAGAAAGCCTGCATGCAGCAACAAAAACCCAACGCAGCCAATAAACAAACAAATAAATAAATTTATATAAAAAAATGCAATGCCAAAAATTAAAGAAAATGGTTTTAAATATATATCTGGGTGGTAGCATAGTCATACATGGAGAAACCTAACTATTCTATGTGACTTTAAAGCATAAGCATTTGTCTGCATGGTCCTCAGGTGTGTATTCAAATACTCTCAATATGCTAAGGGCAAAGAAAAGTACCAAAACAAGTTGCACTCTGTTTTCTATAATCACATAGCTGGCAGTAGGGTGGTATTGTTATTCTGAGACTGTTAGGAGTATATTAAGGCATAAAAGAGTTGAGTATTTATGGAATTCGCTAATTCTAAAATTCCTAGTGCTATTGAGCACTGGGATTCTAGAATAAAAGGAAGAAGATAGACACGGGATATCCAAGTAGGTTTAGTACAAACCTTAAGCAGCCCTGAACTGGAATTGGAAGTATCAATAAAAACTCATGTTTTTTTATTTTTAAAAACATATCCGCATTTCTCCTAGTATCATCCACTGAGAAAGCCATCCCAGTAGCAATAATGACCCCTACAGACTAGAGTTGCGGGGTCCAAATATTTTTTCCTACTAAAAAGAACCAGGGCTTCTTGTAGAAATGACTGATTACGGATACGAAATAGGAAATGCCCAGAAGAGGCTGAGATCCTGATATATGACAAGGGCCCTACAACAGACGACAGGTGTCTTACAACAAGGACTCAGGAACCAACCTGAATAAAAGCTCCACCCACGGCCCTCGTCAAAGTGGGACGCTTAGAAGAATATGAAGAATAACCGTAATGGGTGGAAACACACTAAGGGTGTAGGTTTCATGCGTGTGTGCATGTAATTTAAATGTACATATGCATAATCTATGAATCACAGTGACTATGATCACAGACGCTTACTAACTCATTTTAAAAACTAGTAAATGTAGGGGGGAAATGAAGCATTTTCCTATGTAAAGTGTACCACTTGGGAGAAAAGTCCTAAATGAGAGACATTTCTTTTTATAGAGGTTTCTAGCTAATACATGCAAAAAGCTGCTAAAATTAGACTATAACAAGTTTGGAAACCCAATTAATGAATCTAGGTTGCTAACAACAGCATCTGTAATCATCACGAAAAGAGAGAAAACAAGCCTCCCCACAGAAGAACCTAAACCATCCACAAGTCTTCCTTGCCCTTCCCACATTTCATTGTCAGATTTACCTTATCAAACCTCCAAATATAACTATCAATTTATAGGAAACCCAGAGCACAGAGCCACATGGGGTGCAACCTACAAAATCCAGACCCTGGACAAATGGTCCAGTTTATTCAACAAATAAATTGCAAGGAGGGAATTCCCTGGCGGTCCAGTGTTTAGAATTCTGAGCTTTCACTGCCAAGGGCCCAGGTTTGATCCCTGGTCAGGGAACTAAGATCCCCCAAAAACAAACAAACCAAAAAAATGTAGAAAAAAATAACAATAAAATAAATTACAAGGAAAGAAAGAGATAAAAAGAGAGACCAAGCGAGAGAGAGAGAGGGCACCTAGAAATTAAAAATTACCTGCACTATGCGGAAAGTATTTGGATCTCAATTCAAATAAACAATTTTTTAAAAATTAAAAATACAAACACACATGTGTAACTTTATGAGCTAACTGGCAAGCTGAACACTGGATATTTGATGACACAGGCACACCTCATTTTACTGTGCTTTGCTTAATTGTGCTTCGCAGATACTGTGTTTTTCACAAAATGAAGTCCCGTGGCAGCCCTGCATTGAGCGACTCTATCAGTGTCACGTTCCAACAGCATTTGCTCACTCCCTACCTCTGTGTCACATTTCGGTAACTTTCCCAATATTTCCAAACTTTTCATGACTGCTTTATTTGCTTTGGTGATCTGTGATCAGTGATCTTTGGTGTCGCTATTGTAATTGTTTCGGGGCACCATGAACTGCACCCACATAAGGTGGGGAACTTGGCGGATCAATGCTGTGTGTGCTCTGACGGCTGCACCCCACCTCCCTCCCTCTCCTCGGGCCTCCCTATTCCCCGAGGTACAACGATACTGAAATTAGGCCATTTAGTAACCCTGCAATGGCTTCCAAGCATTCAAGGAAAAGGGAGAGTCGCACATCTCTCACTTTAAATTAAAAGCTAGAAATGATTAAGCTTAGTGAGAAAAGTACGTCTAAAGGCCAGATAGGCCGAAGGCTAGGCCTCTGGCTCCAAAGAGTTAGCCAAGCTGCGATGCCAAGGAAAAGTTCCTGAAGGAAATCAAATGTGCTGCTCCAGTGAACGCACAACTGTCAAGAAAGCAGATCGTAATTGCTGCCGTGGAGAAAGGCGCCGTGGTCTGGGTAGAAGACCAAACCAGCCCCAACATTCCCTTAAATGAAAGCCCAATCCAGAGCAAGACCCTACCTCTTCAATGCCAGGAAGGCTGGAGAGGTGAGAAAGCTGCAGAAGAAAAGCGTGAAGCTGGCAGAGGGCGGTTCACGAGGTTTAAGGAAAGAAGCCGTCTCTGTAACAACCAGGTGCAAGGGGAGGCAGCAGGTGCTGGTGTAGACGCTGCGGTAAGTTACCCAGAAGATCTAGCTCAGATACTCACGAAGGTGGCTGTACTAAGCAACCAATTTTCGACGTGGAAGAAATAGCCTTATTTCGGAAGATGCCATTCAGGACTTTCAGATTTAGAGAGAAATCAATGCCTGGCTTCAAGGCTTCAAAGGGCAGGCTGCCTCTCTGGTTAGGGGCTACAGCAGCTGGTGACGTTAAATTGAAGCCGTTTTGAAAATCTGAAGGCCCTTAAGAATTATGCTCAATCTACTCTGCCTGTGATCTGTAAATAACACGGGCACATCTGCTGACAACATGGTTTACTGAATATCTTAAGCCCATTGCTGGGACCTCCTATCCAGAAAAAAAGATTCTCTTTAGAATATTACTTCTCACTGACAATGCACCTGGTCACCCAAGAGCTCTCATGGAGATGGACAAGGAGATTCCTGTTGTTTTCATAGCCGCTAACGCAACATCCATTCTACAGCCCGTGGATCAAGGAGTCATTTTGACTTTCACGTCTTACTTTCTTAAGAAATACATTTTGCAAGGCTACAGCTGCTGTAGACAGTGATTCCTCTGCTGGATCTGGGCAATGTCAACTGAAAACCTTCTGGAAAGGAGTCACCACCCCAGAGGCCACTAAGAACACCCGTGATTCACGGGAAGAGGACAAAATATCAACATTGACAGGAGTTTGGAAGAAGTTGATTCCAACCCTCATGGGTGACTTTGAGGGGTTCAAGACTTTCGAACAGGAAGTAATTTACATGGTGTAAACGTAATTTTCATATGAACTGGGAAACCAAAAAATTATGGCTCACTTTACTGCAATAGTCAATTTTTTATGGTGGCATGGAACCAAAACTATAGTACCTCCAAGGTGCTAAGAAACTTTTGTAATTATTTTTAAGTCTGATAATGGCATTGTGGCTTTATTTTCTTGAGTTTTTATCTTTTACAGATGTGTACAGAAGTATTATGGATAAAATAATATGATGTCTAGGATTTTGTTCAAAATGATGTGGGAGGGGGAAATCCTTGAGGATGTAGATAGAACAAATTTGGCCACAAACTGTTAATTGCTGAAGCTGGGAGGTGGGTGCTGGACAGATAGCTGTATGGTTGGTTTCCTTTTGCACATGTCTGGAATGTTCCACGATTAAAATTTGGGGCAGGGGGAGATTTTGAATATAAAACACTTAGACAGCACCTAACATACTGGAAGCATTCAATTAGTTACTCATAGTTAGTTATTAATATGATTTTGTTACTTCATAGACTAGAGATCACAGGTTAGTTTTCTATATACATATACATCTCTTAAAAAGAAAATAAACAGCCGATTATTAATAATGGGATAAGAATAACATCATTGTCATCATGACCTCGTGTTGCATGCTGCTGGGTTCTCCAGGGGTATGAGTTGTTGATTTCACACCTAGCAAACTCCTTCATACAACTGCCTTTGTGAAATGTATTTATGACTATTAAAATATCAGTTTTTTGAAACACTACGATAAAAATTAACTGACCAATTTCATTATCTCTTTATAGTAAATTAACTCTGAATTTTTAAAAGTGACAAATCATAAGAAATAGAAATGCCTTTGTTTGCTGTTTAATTACATAACCACTTTCCCATCTAACTTTCATATGTCCCAGTCCAGCTGAAAATGAACAAGGTCAACCCCACCCAAAGCCATAATGTATCACTTCCCTTTTATGTACTGACAGCCTCCATTTCCCACCATCCTGGGTGACAGTCCTTCCCTCAAGCTCAGTCACCCAACACCCTCCCTCCAGTGTTCAGTCCTGACACCATCAAAATAGAGAAGATCTAAGTGTCTTTCACTTTCTTGATTAGATATACCTTGACTCACATTAAATTATACCAAAAATCTTGCTTTCCTCTAGTGTTTTCCTTTTAAAGATTTTTTTTCCAGTTTTGTAGCAGAATAAATGAAGCACTTCTCTCCTTTTATTAAGCAGAGATTGGGTGATCAGGAAAGATCTATTCACGCCCTGCACCCTCCTCTCCACATGGCTCAAAGTTCATCTCTGAGTCAACATAAGACATGAAACTAAGTTTAGGAAGGTAGCAGTAGAGGCAACGTTCTAGGCAAAGAGAAAGGCGCACACAAGCAAACACGGTTGCACGAAAGTGAACGACATTTGAGGAAAACACAGTAAAAGTTTTGGGCTTTTATGGTTCAAGCCTTAGGTGGTAAGCCAGAGCCAGATGCCAAATACACCCCATCACCTGTTCTGGAACCACCAGTGAGCTAAGAATGGGTTTTACCATTTTAATGGTTGGAAAAAAATCACAAGGATAATAATATTTAGTGAGACGAGAAAATTATATGAAATTCAGATGTCAGTGTCTATAAATAAATTTTGGTTGGAACACAGCTTGTGTATTTACCTACTTCCTATGGCTGCTTTTGTGCACAAGGGCAGAACTGAGTAACAAATGGAGACCGTGCAGTCCACAAACCCAAAAATATTTATCGTTTGTCCCGTCACGGAAAAGAACGTACTGACCCTTGCTTTAAGTAAGGTGGAACACACAGCAGATTATATGCAGAAAAATCATCATGAAATGTACCTCTTAGGACAGGTCAAATAATGCAAAGTCAAACCTCTGAATGAACAGAGTATTGCCAAACAGGCCTTTAGAAAGTCAGACCAACTTGCAAGGCCACAAGGACTTTACAAGAATGCCCAGTTCACTAACTGGACATAGGATGTCAACAGGTACCATGCCTATCATATTCTTTTTCTTACTTGTCACTTTAAGGGGTTCAAAAATAAGGCTATCGTGTTATTTTCATTTAAAATTCTTTGCCTGTCAGGGGGAACATCTTTTTCATATTCAATACTTTAACAGCGATTTCTACATGCATTTGCCAAATGTCTGTATTCTTTGACCATTTTTCCACTGACCTTTTAAGCGCACGTGTAAGAACTCTTTATATTACATTGAGCCATTACCTACCGGATGGGTAGGTTTTAAGGAAGGTCTGAGTGGGCAGGGTCAGCCAAGGTCTCCCTGGAGGGAAAACCGTGTGCTAGTGGATTCTGAATCCTGTGTGTGGGACACCAGCTCCGTGAGTTAATTCTGTGGACGATGCTGATGTGAAACGGCCATCTGTGAAGTCAGAGGAAAACAGTCCACGCCCACGTTCACCTCTTTGACTCATTTTCCTTTCATTTTGTGTATGAATTTTCCTTTGTTCTTGTTCTACTGTGTGTTCATTTTCCTGTTTGTTTGTTTTTCCTTTGGGTATAAAATTTGTTTCAAAAAATTCCCGGGCAGTAACGTCAGCACCTCCTGATCCCTTCTTGTCTGGCGCTAACCATCTGCCTGGGCCGATCAGGATGCCTCGGACAAGCGCGGTGCCCTCCTCACCAGGAACACACTTTCCTGCTGTGGCACTGATAAGCCATCAGCACCACTGCTTATCGTGGACCTCGCCAGCTTACGGCCCTGGACATTTCCCCACTTGGCTCAAAGACAGCGAGACTGGACCATGGCCAAGGAAACACTATCCTGGAATGAAACGTAAACCCGTAGCACCATCCGGTCATGCACACAGACGGCTCTGCACTACTCCAAACCTGCTACTTCTTTTAAATTAATTAATTAATTTATTTATTTTATTGGCTGGGTTGGGTCTTCGTTGCTGCACGCGAGGTTTCTCTAGTTGCGGCGAGTGGGGGCTACTCTTCCTTGTGGTGCGCTGGCTTCTCATTGCGGTGGCCTCTCTTGTTGCACAGCACGGGCTCTAGGCGCATGGGCTTCAGTAGTTGTGGCACATGGAGTCAAGAGCTGTGGCTCACGGGCTCTAGAGTGCAGGCTCAATAGTTGTGGCGCACGGGCTCAGCTGCTCCGCGGCATGTGGGATCTTCCTGGGGCAGGGCTCCAACCCGTGTCCCCTGCATTGACAGGCAGATTCTTACCCACTGCGCCACCTAGGAAGTCCCCTGCTACTTCTATTTTCAGAATTCTTGGTTTTCTTTTCTGCCAAACAACTAAGAAGATCAAGAGGGAGTAGAATGAGGGGTGGAGGCTTTTCTTTGAACAATTCTCAAGTGAAAATTACAAACAAGTTATTAAAGCTTTTCCAACTACTAAAGAAATGGCAATGTGACATCCCATTTCAGATGGTTTCTAATCCTGAATCCCTTTATCCCAAATATTCAAACTTCATTAGAGAAGACCAATTCCAAAATCCAAGATTCTTCAATTAATGTGCACTCTAAATTACTAGATAATAGGAAACGTGAACACAGACTCTTTTCTCATTAACTTTTCTCAGCTTCTGTACTCCCATTTGTGGTGCATAATTTGAATTTATAATTTCTATGGAAAAGCTAATATTCTACTGAGATAAAGACTCCTCTAATTTTTGCAGTCAAGGACATTACAGCAAACACTTACATTCTGCAGAAGAGAAACAAAACTTTGACAACAGTCTCTAGGAGGAACACAGTGAAATACCAACTGCGTGAAACAAATTCCACCTGCTCTAGAAAGGTTAAGAACCACCGGGGTTTGGTAGCAGGGGTCAGGAGGAAATAAGGTCAAGTCAAACATACCACAGCAGAAAATGCTAAGAGAATTCTCAAAATTCACTGATTGTATAAGAACAGAATTGCTTGTACAGTCCTCTTTGCCCAGGATGGACACCCAAAGCCTGGGTTCCTAGGGGTCTCTATATGGACACAACACTCTGCCCGGCACCCCCCCGACTCTGCACCCATCCCTACGTGTTTCTATGCTTCCAACCCAGCCAGATTTCTTGGTGGGATGGAAGTCTTTCAGGAAAAGTGAGAAACTCTAAATCTCTGTTCTCTCACGGCCCCAGACTACAACCTGGCTTCCTTCTCTCTCCCAGGAAACCAGCATGAGAAGGCAATCCTCAAACTGCACGTGGTCTCACTCCCAGCTCCTTGGTGGCCACTGGCCACTTTCCAAAGATTCCCAGGTCAGCCAGGAATGCTCGGGGCCCAATGTCACTTTCCTAATCCTCTCTAGAGGCAGTGCCCGCTGACACCCTGCTGAGATGTCTGCTGGCAGGAGTTTAGTCCAAGTGCTGGTTCAAAGCTCCGGGAAGTGGCATGGTCTCATATCTCCCTTCTAACTGTCCTTCTTGCTCCCACCTGCTGTTCTTTGAGATGAGGGACATTTTTTTCAGGAGTCTTCCCTTGAGCTCTCATACTTTTCACGGGGCCCTCCCAGGAGCTACAATGTGAAATTCCTCCCTGGGAGTGACATCATCAAGATGACATCGTAGGTTGTTCTGAATTCAGTCCTTCTCACAAGAAGACAAACTCGTGTGAAAGAACTTCTGTCTAAAATACAACCGGGGGCGTGAAATGTAGACTCTCACGCCTGTGGCCTCAGGAATACAAAACTTAAAGACTAAGAGACTTTGATGGTGGGGTGTTGATCAAAGGTGGTCTCATATCACCCTTGGGAAATTTTGTCAGAGGCATGGAGGAGAGATGACCTAGGTCGGACTGGTCTCACCAAGTGGTCTGCATTGAGCTTTGCTTGTGTGGCTGGACTGATTTTGTCTGCTTGGAAGTTTTCAAGGCTGGTCTCTTTGTTGTTGATTTTAACTGACTCTAACTAAACTCTCTCCCCTTTACATTCTCTGCCAGTAAATACAACCCACCCCAAACCCTCAATGGACTCACCGTGGTTTGCTACCATTTGCTTGTCCCGAATTGAAATTCCTCTGCTGTTCCCAAATGAACTCATCTTTTGGAGCTTGCCTCAGTTTACCTCTTTATAGGTCAACACTAGCAACTATCCACAGACAAGACACCATCATAAAAATCCCAGAACCTGAGGGTGATGCTAAAACTCCCATCTGGACCACAGAGACTGAGAAGGACTCCATTATCAGAGTAAGAGGATTGGCCACACTTTCACTGCGTGGCCCCTCCTCCAGGCTGGCAGAATACCGGAGAGGGCCCCCTAGGTCTATGGTTTTTCCAGTAGGAAAAAGGGAACCCAAAGTGTACACAGAGCTCCCCCAGCATTGCTAGATGCTTCCCAGGAGGCTCACTCAGGTCTAACCTCACAGGGGTCACTGGAGGAATCTACCAAGCTCAGCCCCCTGGGGATCAGATAGAGATGGAGAAGGGGAGCTGCGCTTACCGCAACATAAGCTCAGACCCTGGCAAACAGCGTTCCTGCTCACAGCAGAACCCCAAGCAGTCCTTCAGTTACTACTAATTTGGGTGGTATGTGTCCATACTATCCCTAACCCTACCCAAATTCCAAAGGCATTGCTCGTATAAGAAAAACAATCCTGAAATTCATATGGAACCACAAAAGATCCCAAACATCTAAGAAAGAAGAACAAAGCTGGAGACGTCCCACTTCCTGATTTCAAACTATACTACATAGTTACAGTAATCAAAACAGTGTGGTACTGGCATAAAAGCAGAAAACAGACATATAGACCAATGGGACAGAACAGACAGCCCAGAAATAAAGCCATGCATTTATGATCAATTAATTTATGACTAAAGAGCCACGAGTATACAATGGGGATAGGATGGTCTCTTAAATAAGTGATGCTGGGAAAACTGGGTAGCCACATGCAAGAAAGGAAAGAGGAAAGGAAGGAAGGAAGGAAGGAAGGGAGGGAGGGAGGGAGGGGGAGAGAGAGAGAGAGAGAGAGAGAGAGAGGGAGAGAAAGAAAGAAAGAAAGAAAAAGAAAGAAAGAAAGAAAAGAAACCAGACCCTATCTTATACTATACAACAAAAATCAACTCAAAATGGATTAAATACTTAAACATAAGACCTGAAACCATAAAACTCCCAGAAGAAAATTTAGGGGAAAACTCCTTGACAATGGTCTTGGCAATAATTTTTTGGATTTGACAACAAATGCAAAGGCAATGCAAACAAAAATCAATAAGTGAGACTACATCAAACAAAAAAGCGTCTCTCCACAAAAGAAACAATCATCAAACTGGAAAGACAACCTATGGAATGGGAGGAGATGTTGAAAATAATAAATGTGATTATATACATATATATGTCTATATATATATATGTATGTATGTATATCCAAAATATGTAAAGAACTCATACAACTCAACAGCAAAAACAACCCAAATAATATAATTTAAAATGGACCAAGCACCTGAATAGACATTTTCCTAAGAAGATACACAAATGGCCAACAGGTATATGAAGTGCTCAACATCACTAATCATCAGGGAAATTCAAATCAAAACCACAATGAGATATCACCCCACACCTGTTAGAATGTCTGTTATTAAAAAGACAAGACATAGAAAGTGCTGGTGATGATGTGGAGAAAAGGGAACCCTTATATGCTGTTGGTGGGGATGTATATTGGCACAGCCACTACTGAAAACAGTATGTAAGTTCCTCAAAAATTAAAAATAGAACTACCTTATGGCCCAGTAATTCCATTTCTGGATATATATCCAAAAAAAATTAAATCACTATCTTGAAGAGATATCTGCACCCCCATGTTTACTGCAGCATTATTTACAAGATTAATGACATGGAAACCATCTAAATGTCCATCAATGGATGAATGGAATTTTTTAAATGCCACATATACACAGCAGAATATTATTTGGCCATGAAAAAGAAAGAAATTCTGCCATTTGCAACAACACGGAAGAAGCTCGAGAGCATTACGCTAAATGAAATGTCAGACAGAGAGAGTCAAATACTGCATGATCTCACTTATATGTGGACTCTAAAAAAACTGAACTCATAGAAATGGAGTAGATTGGTGTCGGCCAGTGGTGTGGGGTGGGGGAAATGGGTGCTCATGGTCAAACAGTACAAACTTCCAGTTCTTGGATAAATAAGTTCTAGGGATCTAACGCACAGCATGGCGACTATAGTTAACAACACTGTATTGTATACTTGAAAGAGGCTGAGAGTAGGTCTTAAAAGTTCTCACTACAAAAAAAAACAAAAAACAAAAAAAGGTAACTGTGTTAAGTGATGGATCTGTTGACTAACCTTACCATGGTAATCACTTCACGATGCAATCACTAAAGCTGGGGAAACTAAAGTTCATCACTCCCACCTCTCAGGACAGGATGCTGTATGTTAGCCCCTTGCTATTCAAAGTGTAGTCAGAGGACCCGGTGCAGTGGCATCACCTAAAAGCTGATCAAAAGTGCAGAATCTCGTGCTCAACCCAGGCGCAGCAAACCAGAATCCACATTTATCAAGATCCCCTGCTGAATCATAAGCACATTAAAGTTTGATCAGCACTGGTGGAGGTCCTTCTGCAAATGAGGTTTGGTTTCTGTATGTCCAACTCACTTACCTGTGAGACAAAGGAGCAGATATCCACAGCTCCCTTTGTGAATAATCCTAGCTTTTATCCAGTAAATTTCCAAGAAAAATGTACAATAAAAAATGAGATAACCAACAAGGACCTACTGTAGAGCACAGGGAACTCTGATCAATATTATTCAACAACCTAATTGCGAAAAGAATTTGAAAAAATATATATATGTGTATGTGTATAACTGAATCACTTTGTTGTAGAATTGAAACTAACACAACATTGTTAATCAACTATATTCCAATATAAAATAAAAGTTAAAAAATCAATCAGTCAATCAATTTGAAAAAAAATTCACTTCATAGAAAGTGAGAGGAAATGCTCTCTGGAGACCCAATTCATTTATTTTCCTTTGTGAAGGATCTGATGCTAAAATTAACTCTGCTGTAATTTTCCTGTTTCTACTCTGTCTTCTGAGAATAAAGTATGAAAATGCAAAAAAAAAAAAAATTAACATCTACAAGTTACACCTAAATGAAGCATCCCTTGAGGTTAATAAGTGGTTTTCTGATCAAACATGGAAAGCAATGGCATTTGATGTCACCTGATTTACTTTGCAAATTATATGTTATATTCATCAAACAATGACAAGCAGGCCCCCTTGTCACCCCACCAAAATCAACACTTCTAGGCATGCATGATTTCTGTCCCAGTCTCATGAAACTATTTCATAAAACTGCTCCTAGAGGAAGAAAATCTGAAAATGATTTTTAAGTGTTCTTTGGGAGTACCTGTAACATTACAACAGTTTTTCAATAAAAGCCAGAAATTCCACAAACTCAACTCTTACCTCAATACCCCCCACTACTATTATCTATGATAAAAACTAACCCAGCATGATAAAAAAGAATGAAATGTTGCCATTTTTAGCAACATGGATGGACCCAGACAATGTCAAACTAAGTGAAGTCACACAGAGAAAGACACATATCATATGGTATCACTGGTAGGTGGAAACTAAAAAATAATACAAATGAATCTATTTACAAAACAGAAACAGACTGGCAGACACAGAAAACAAATTTATGGTTACCAAGGCGGAAAGGGGGGAGGGCTAAATTAGGAGTCTGGGATTAACAGATGCACACTACTCTATGGAAAATAAATAAGCAATAAGGATTTACTGTAGAGCACAGGGAACTATATTCACTACCTTGTGATAACCTATAATGGAAAATAATCTGAAAATATATACATATGTATGTATAACTGAGCCACTTTGCTGTACACCTGAAACACACGGTTGTAAATCAACTAACTACACTTCAATTAAAAAAAAAAAAAAGAAGAAGAACCCAGCATGTTAATACCCCAGCTTCATCTCCACCAGGCATCTTTGGGCAACAGGCCTGAAAGGCTGAATGCCTGACAAGACCACGTGTGATTCCTAGCAACATGAAATTGTGAGAAACTTGGTAAGTTGCTCTGACATGTCAGAGGGTATCAGATTCACCAGGATGCAACTTTTGTTAAAAAGAGCAAGTTTCTGGATCCCAGCCTGAGACCCTGATTCAGGGAACTGGTGGAGGAACACATGACCTGCGTTTTAAGCCAACTGCCCAGGTACCGCTGGTGAAATGTTCCGACACCCCCCGCCCCCTGAAGGGCACCGAGTGGGGACATCCCCCCTGCCGATGTGGCCCCACCCCAGACCCGGGGACCACAGCTGTTTCCGGGCAATCGTTTACTGGATCAGATTTCTGAGGGTTATGGTTCAGACCTTTACAGCCCAATTTAACACAAAATGTGTTCTTGCCTCAATGACGTGGCCGAGTCGTCCCCTGTAATTTTCCCATCAACAGCTGAACTCCCAAGCAGTCC
Organism: Hippopotamus amphibius kiboko; assembly: GCF_030028045.1. Classification (NCBI taxonomy): domain Eukaryota; kingdom Metazoa; phylum Chordata; class Mammalia; order Artiodactyla; family Hippopotamidae; genus Hippopotamus; species Hippopotamus amphibius. The sequence continues at coordinate 61,834,076 of NC_080202.1, forward strand.
TTTCGTCCGTCAGCAGTTAAGGTTCCCGTCCTCAAAGCCCAAATTACCCTTGAAAGGTAATGGGAAAATTCCGTGTGCTCCATCCAACGCCAGCTTCTGGAGCTGACCCTCGCTGCCTACCTGCGGCCTGTCTCGGGGCTCCCTGTCAGTTCTGTTGGTCTTCTCTTTGACTGATCAGTGCTCTTCATAATTATTTTCAGCCATGAGACTCTCTTATTTTCAACATCGTATATGGGACTCCAATAAAATACAAATAAAACCAAACTGCTGTGAATGGGATGGTGGGGGAAAGGGGAGTGCAGACAGACTTCCTGGTCCCCAACACGTGTGCACACACACACAAACACATATACACACACACATACACACACACACACACCCTCGAGCCCATGGCAGTACTACAAAACCTCAGGGCTCTATGGAAGACAATCTGAAAATCTCCGCTAGGTCATGTATTCAATTTTGGGCTATAGAATTGGACTGCCTTCCAAGTTTACCTGTCGGACTTTAAATCCACCTTCAGAATGCTACAGATGAACTTATTTGCAAAGCAGAAATAGAATCACAGATGTAGAAAACAAACTTATGGTTGACAAGGGGGAGGGGGTGAACTGGGAGATTGGGACTGATATATATACACTATCGATTCTGTGTATAAAATTGATGACTCATGAGAACCTGCTGTTGAGCACAGGGACCTCTACTCAGTGCTCTGTGGTGACCTAAATGGGAAGAAAATCTAGAAGAGAGTGGATATATGTATACATATAACTGATTCACTGTGCTGTACATCAGAAACTAATACAACATGGTAAAGCAACTATACTCCAATAAAAATTAAATTTTTTAATTTAAAAAATCTATCTTGAAAAGTACAGGTGACACTTGAACAACATGCAGATAAGGGGCACTGACCCTCCCCCCTCAGTCAAAAATCCTCTTGTAACGTAACTTACAGTTGGCCCTCTGTGTACACATCGCTCGTCTCATCGGGGTCCCACACCTGCAGAGTCAGCCGCTGACCATGCAGCACCGTAGCATTTGATACTGAAAACACTCTGCGTGGGCCCACGGGCAGGCCATACCTGTGCTGCTCCAGGTCACCTGTGCTGCGCCAGGTCACCTGTGCTGCGCCGCCTTGTGTACAAAATCACCAACGAGATGGACTCCCGGGTTCGCAATTCCAGCTCTAACTTAATCTTGTGGGTTGGGCTAAAATTCCCTTCCAAATACATTTTAGTCCGGCCCACTCAACTACTTATCAAGCTCAGGTCATTACAGGCTCATATACAGTCCCTGAAAAAATAAATTAACAGAGTTCGAAATCATTCTGTGCAGCTTAAAAATGGTACCATCGTGACTGATGCTGTTTGTAAACTTACGAATTTTCAACGCTCGTATATGGGAATACAGTTGAAGTTTGCATACTGGCTTCCTATTCTGCAAACTTGCTAAGCTCAGTACCTTTGGGGAGGCTCTTTGGAGTTTTCTACATGAGCAATCATATAGTCTTCATATATGAACACTTGTTTCTTCCTTTGCAATCGACAAGCCTCTTACTTCTTGTGCTTACGTAACTGCACAGGCTGAGCCCTCCGGTACGACGACGTGAGATACGAGTGGGGAGGGGAACAACCCTGACTCCATCCCGTCTCGGAGGGAAATCATTCAGTCTAACGTCATCAAGTACGATATCAGCTGTAGGCCTTTTTGAAGATGCTCACTACTAGCTTAAGGATGTCCCATTCTATCCCTAACTTGCAAGAGTTTTTATCATGAACAGATATATTGTCAAAAAGATCATGTTTTTTTTCTTCTTCTCTGTGTTGATATGGTGGATTTTTTTGATTGATTTTTTTTAATATATTTAAATCTTCGTTCAGGTCTCAAAGCCTTTGCTATGTCTCAAAAATGTGCAGCTCCGAGTTGAGCCTTGGACTTCTGCGGGTTCAGACACAGAATTGGGGCCCCTTTTCTGCAGCCATCTTCTCTCTGAGATGCCCCCACACGCTCTCACACTTACGGCCTCTTTTTCTGGATGCTCTGGCCAGAAACGCAGGGCTTCTCTGAGTGGTAGCTCCCTGCACTGAGAGTGTCATGCTTCTCTGGGACTGAATACCTGCCCTCAAAGCGGGTCTCAAGGAAGAAAGAGAAGAAAGGAAACGAGGGTCTTCCCCATGACTCACATCACAGGGGCACCTTTTTCTGGCCCCGCTGGGTAGACAGGTGGGACTACTCCTGGAGTTTTCACCTCCCATGCCAGGCTGAGCCGTTCAGGGTCGTAAGAGAAAAGAATAAAAACTGGAAAACACAACGCCCTGTGGGTCCCCTCTCCCGTGTTCACTCCAGTCCCCAATCACTCTGTTTTCATTCACGTCTAAGTGTCTTCAAGCAGCTGATTTTTTTGTGTTTTGTCCAAACATTTTCAGTTGTAATCGGGGGGATTATAAGTTTTCTTTATCTTGGACAGAACCAGGAGAATCTGTACATAAAACTTCCTCTGGATGGTCACACGTGAAGGACCAACTGATTATCTGCCTTAACGAACCTATTTCTGGAGCTGAAGAATGATCACCCTGGACCACAGTTTTACTGAATAATGTTAACATGATAGGCATTCCATTCAAGTTTCAGAGGATAATATAAGAACTTACTAGAAGATACTAGGTGGAGGTTCAGAACAACTAATATGGGCTTGTCGCGAGTCCTCCCTTATGCCTTCATGTCACAATGTGGGTGTATCCTGAAGGAAATCAAATCCATCTACATCTAAGCCCTTAAACGTCTGTCGACCAAATTCTGCTTTCTTTCAGCCATTTGAGAGTCCAGAACTTAGCAGAGATTTTTTTTTTCCCCTCCCTGTAAAGACAGGAAGTGGTCATCTGCTAAATGGAAATCTAACACGAAAATCTTCTGAAGGTCAAGTTGAGTTGACAACGTCAAATGCAAAAGTTCACGGGTGCAATCTAAACTCGGCAACTATGGTTTATTTGCCTTCTCCAGTCCTACAAATCAGCTGGCATTACGTGTGCTTACGGAAATTAGAATTATGCAATCTTAAAGGTATTCCTACGTATCATTTTTCATAAAAGAAAGGGATGGGGGGTAGGCACCGAGTAAAAATGCACAGGAAGTTTTGTTAAATGTAAAAAACTGGAATAACCTGAGTCAAATAGATAACATAATATTGGATTATAGCCCAACATCTAAAATAGGTAACCATGAGTCCATGCTGGTATAAATAAGTCGTTGAGTAAATAAATGATAAATGGGTAAACATGAGGTAACAGACAAATCTCCCATGCAGAAGAATTTCAGATGGTATTTTATGTAGAGATTTCCCCCTCAAGGAGATGCAGCGTAACTCTCCATCCCACAAGCGGGAGATGCACACAGCGACTTTCTTCCCAGGACCTTCCTTTCCAAGGATGGAAAGAGGGGAAAATAGAACGAGTAACTTGACAATGGAGAAATCTGACAGACACCATCTCACCCAGGTAATCGCAGTTAGCAGGAACTGTAATGAGTCAATAAGATGTGATGAGAATGGCCCTCTACCTACGCGGTCTTCCTCTCCAAAACCTAAAACCCTGGTAAAACGTTGAGAAAAATATCAGAAAAATGCCATATAGTAGATGCTGCAATATATCTGACCAGAACTCCTCAAAACTGTCAAGGTCATCAAAAACAAGAAAAGACTGAAAAACTGTCACAGCTGAGATGAACCCAAGAAGAGAAGACAACTAAATGTAATGTGGTGTCCTGGATGGGAGCCTAAAAAGACAATAGGTTAAAATGAGATAAATCTGATTAATATAAGGACTTCAGTTAATAATAATATACCAATATTGATTTATTAGTTGTGGCAAATGTACCGTTCTAATGTAAGCTGTTAATAAGAGGGGAAACTGGGTGTGGGGTATATGGGAACCCTCTGGACTACCTTCACAATTTTTCTGAAAATCCAAACCTACCCCAAAATAAAAAGTTTATTTCAAAAGAATTCAAGGCTGAGTTTTTTTTCTTCTCCAACACCCACTCCTCATCAAAGTAAAGAACAGATTTTCCCATTTTAAATTTGTAAAATGAAAATTGAAAACAACACTTCCAAAATGACCCTTTGAATCATCCTCAACGTTGGCACATGGCAAGCTAATTTACTGTGATAAAAACGTGTGTTTTGTTGACTCTGTATTTCTCCCTACGGGAAAAATAGTCAAATTTTAATGCTCCCTTGTCTGTAGGGTTTGTGTTATAAGGTAAAATCTGAAGTTGTCTGAGGACGACTTCACTTTCTGGCTTATGTTTTCAAAATCCTGTTTTCTTTAAGTAGATTACAGTAGGTAATCCTCACGTGGAGTGAGAGGAGAGAGGGTGGTGTTGGGGAATATGGGATATAGAAGGAGAGAGAAAGAAGGGAAACTACGGTTCCTCAAATCAGGTAGGATGGAGACCTTAGAGTTGCGTCGGTAACAGGATCCCTAAACCTGCTTCCTCTCAGCTTCCCGGAAGATGGCCAGACCTCAGTGGACAAAATGGACCAACCTCGGAAGTCTGGACTCAAAACCCTGGGCATCCAGGTCTTAGCAAACATGCTGAAATCCAAACTGACAAGAAGCTGTGGAAACACCGGTACAAATCATTCAACCCCCAAGAAACCCCAGATTTGATTGGGATTCAATTTCTTGCTAAGCCACTGAGTTAGAAACTGAGGGTCAAATTTCAACAGATTTTGTAAAAATAATTTAATCTTTTTCACTGAGTCTGTCGAGTAAAAAACTGCATCTACTTCAGGAACAACGCATAGTAGAGTGCTACTTAAAAAGCATCGACCCCTCCTGCCCTCTGAGTTGAAGAAGGAAACATTGCTTGTAAATATCATACCAGGCAGAAGAAAGAGAAAGGGTCCTTGAGAGATGTTCTCAGCAGATATTTTATAATAAAAATAACATTTACAGAATCATTATTGAGCACTGATTATACACCAGAAACGTGCTAGTGCTTTGCAGACGTGACCTCAGTGCTTCCTACTGTACGGAAGGAGGCAGGCAGGTTACCCTCAGCCTGAGATGGGGACGGTGCCTCTCCAAGAGGAAAGTCACCTGCCCACGGTGACTCTGACAACAATTGTCAGAATGAGAGCCCGTCCGCGACCGCAGAGATCGGACGCACGCTGAGCCTGCCCTCTCCTGACTGTCACGCTTCACAGCTTTCTTTGACCTTCTCTGCATCTGCCATTTCATCCTGGGCTTCTCTTTCCTTGCACGATTTGCCGAGCTGGGCAAGCACATCTTTGTTTTCTGTTGGTTGTGTCTTCCTTGGATGAAGGCAAGATTGGGGCCAAAAGAAATTCCCTTTCATTTTGGAATCAGAATCAGTTGATGGAAAAATGAAACTGCTACACAAACGACCCCACACACCGCAAAGTGTTCACCCATAAGCTGTCACTTAGGCACCCCAACCACCCTTGTGTGTCTTTAAGACACATCCCTTTCACTGGATGGAGAACATTTGGTTTGGGCTTCAGAAACCAAGAAAACCGAGCTGATCTTACAGAAGTTGGATGTTTCGGGTCAAACAAAATAGCAGAGAAACTTTCTCCAAGCCAGAGGAGGGCAACCACCACTGCACGCCTTTATCTTTTAACCAGCGCTAAGGACAGACACAAAAACATCAACACATTCCTCTACTGCAATACACAAGCACCCTAGAAACTGAAAAAGTTTTGAATATAAAACATCTCTTTCAAAACTGATAATACATGGTGCTTCTTAGAGATATGACCTTACATAAGGGACATTATTAGAGGTACTGCAGCTGTTTAGTGAAAGTGTGTTTCTTTTTCTACTTCTTCCTGTTGATTTTTTTTTTTACCCTTCTCTGCCAAGAAAACTTACTACATTTTTTTCATGATTTCCCTTGTGTCAAGTGGAACTTTTTCATCCAAATCTCACTGCTCAGGCCCATATGTCTCTTCTTTCTTCTTTTTGTATTTTTTTTAAGATACCACATAACAAAAATGTTTCTCTTATATTAATTTTGTTACTCAGGCAAAGTAAACCATCACTCCTCGGTATGTCATATAAAAGCCAGAAGAGTAGTGACTCACTCATGCAGAGATTTTATTTAAAACATTTGCTCTGTGGTCGGAGTAGATTAAAGACAGACCAGGTTGCCCTCGGAGTTGGGCTGGGCAGGGAGTGAGAGATGTTGCCACTTGGACGAGCAACCACATGCTGCGTGTGTGACAGTAACGGCCCTCGGGCCCCTCTCTCCCTCCTGTGACATGGGGACACCTGCGTTCGGCAGACTCGGGTGTACTGACCTTGTGGATGTGAAGGGTTCTTGGAAGGATCTGACACTTTCATTTGGTGACCAAAAATGAGATGGCGAGTGAAAGAGGACTGGGCTTTCCCTAAGGGACCCAGGGGCAGGCAGAGAGAAAAAGGAGAAAACTGGGAGGCATGAAAAGGGAAAATCAGAAGAAAAATGAAAGGAGAGATATAAACCAAGACAGAGCACTATGACAAGCTTCCCCTGCCCCTCCTCTGTGCCAGAGAGAGTCTGGAATTTTAAACGATTGCAAATTGAGCGGCTCGTGGGTAATCGATTTGGTCTCCCCTGGTAAGGGTCAGAAACCCATGGCATGCAAGCAATATGCACACAGTTGAGACAGGGAACAGACGAAGCGCGTGGAACAGAATGAATCTTTGCTTTTTCATTTGTATAGGAAAGCACAAATTCCAACGTCTGAGACAGACACAGCCAGAAAATTATACGTGGCGGAAGCTTACGTGAACATCCATGACGTTCAGCGCCGTGAGTCTGTGTGATGTTCCTCTCAGGTCCATCAACTAAGCAAATTCATAAAAATCCACTCGTTAACCATTTTGCATTCGTGCATCCATCTTCAAATTTACACTTGTCCTAGGGGCTTTTTTCTTCCTTCCTTCCATTCTTCCTCCCTTTTTAATTCCTTTCTTTAAAAAAATATAGAAAGCAAATCACTGAGTTCTTCACACTTAAATTCTGATCTGCTTAAGACGGAAATTGTCAATAAGATCATAGCATCTGTGGATTAGAAAAAATCCCAGTGCTCATCTAGTTGGACCTCTGACTCAGGGCTGTTAATAAAACATGTATTAATATCTGTTAATATATTAATATCTGAGGACTTCCCTGGCAGTCCAGTGGTTAAGACTTCGCCTTCCAATGCAGGGGGTGCGGGTTCTATCCCTGGTCAGGGAGCTAAGCTCTCACATGCCTCGCAGCCAAAAAACCAAAGCATAAAAAAGAAGCGATACTGTAACAAATTCAATAAAGACCTTAAAAATGGTCCAAATCAAAAAATCTTAAAAATATATATATACATTAATATCTGTTAATATATGGTCACTAAAGGGAACATGCTTCTACGTTTTCATTAATAAGGAACCCGCTGTTTTGTGCACTGTTTCATTGTTCATGTATCTCTGTATTACATACATATTTTTAAGCTCTTCCATAGGTGCTGGGCACAACATTAATGAACAGGAAAATCATAAGATAGTGACAAGTGGGATTCGAAGCACTGAAATAGAATAATGTGCATGTGGCAACATAGCTTCCAATGAGCGGGCAATCAAGGATGGCTTCCTGTAGGAGATGACATGGAGTTCAGGGAGAAGAGTGTTCTAAGCAGAAGGAATAGCTGAGATGAAGGGTCTAAGGTGGGAATCATATTCGCCTAGCAAAAGAAGAGGCGACATAAACACTGTTAACAGGAAACAAGTGGGCTAGATCAAAGGCGCTGGAAGACACAGCTGGAACCGTGGTCAGAGGCCATTCCACTTTTCAGGGTGGGATAAGGATGGTGGATTCTCTTCTAAGCGCAATGGGAAGCTGGTATGTAAATTTTTAATTAAACAATTTTAAAGAGGGGGTTTTGGTGTTCATGTGTAGAGAACGGAATCCAAAGCAAAAGGAGTAGAAGCAAGGAAGCCAATGTCAAGGTTACTGTGGTAAAACAGAAAATATATATATATATATTTTTTGGTATCCTGGATTGTGACGGTGATCCTGAGGATAGAAGTGGACGGATTCACAGTATATTGGGGACCAGGGTTAACAAGACTAGCTAGTTTGACTGTGTGGCTTGGGATGGGCAGAGGGGAGTGAGAGAAAAGAATCACACAGAACTCTCAGACATTTGATTTGAACAGCGGAGCAGGTGGTGGTACAGTTTTCTGATACGTGGAAAACTGAGGGTTGACCAGGCTTGCAGGCAATGTATGTAACCCAAGAATTCTGCTTTGGCCCCATTTGTGTTTTAAACACCTGCCGTTTAGACAGCTGGCTGTATGAGTCTGCAGTTCTAGGCAGAGGCCAGATTTCTGAGGCACCTACAGTTTGTAAGACAATTCAAGTATTAGTAGGAGGCTCCTAATATTGAAATGAAATTTTCTCCCCCACAGCTGCCTATGGGTCCTAATTTTGTCTTGGGACAGGGAGGAGCTAATCACTTGCTTAACTAATCTCCAAATATTTGAAAGAATGGAAAGCACTATTTCCTTACACATCTGGTATATGCCAAGTGCTTTGCATATAATTTCTTATTTGCACATTATAGGCTATATAAGGGCACGCATTAGTGTTACGACTTTAAAGAAAAGGAAACAGGGGCGAGGAGAGGATCTTGTCCAAGGTCACAAAGCCACAAAGGAAGGGAGCTGAATTTCACTTTAGGTCTGTCTGTTTCCCAAGTTCATGATTACACTCGGCCCCCCAGACGCAGATGAATAAACACTAGTGCCCTCAAGTGTTCCTCACTCAGCAGGGCTTCCAGAACATTGTACCGTTCTGAAAGTCCCCTGGTAGCTTCCTACATCAGCAAGACCTCTCATTAAATTTCAGTCCTTCCAGTGAACACATCTGATCTGACCAAGGAGGAGTACACCCATCTTCTGGTCAGATGCCTTCTTAGAATGATGCTGGACATTGCATTAGAGTAACCACATCACACTGCTGGCTCATATACAATTTGTGGTCAACTACTGTCTAGCCAGGGCTCCCACATCCTATACTTGTGCTGTAATTTTTTTGCCTAAATTAAAAATGTCAAGATATTTGAAACCAGAGTCATTTAACTAGCATATTAGTTATTCCTTCCACTTCTGTTGCAGACGCAAGTCTGAGAAATGACCTTTTTGTCTATGTCCCATTCATTGACTGAAATGATATGTGAGCTGCAGAATCAAAACTTTAATGTTATAAAAACCATAGCTAGAACGTATTGTTTCAGATATTATTCTAAGTCTCAGATGTCTCTCACCTGTAGGGTGGAAATCATAACCGTCAGAAAGAGCAAATGACAAACTGCCTGCGAAATGCTTAGCCATGAGGGCATATTTGCTCACGCTCGGAATTCTGGAAGAGCATTTTATTTTAAGTCGTCGTGTGCGCTCTCTGGTAGTACAGCACTCTCTGATCTAACCATGGGACACGGTGTTGGAAAAGCTGACAGAAACCAAAGTTAATATGCCAAAAGCAGCTTTTCCATAGAAAACAAGAGCAAAGGGCTTTGATACATAATGGAGAGTAGCAACTGCTGCTTAATCGCCTGCTGGCAGTCACACCGGTAACGTGCCTCCCATTCTATCCTGCCCGGAAAAGGGGTTATTCTAGGAACCCACAGCGGGAAGATCCCGGGGAAGGACAGTAACTGAAGGAAGGCTCTGAAGGCCCTCCTCAACCCCACGAGACCGACTTGTGTGTGTTCCCACACACAGCCTATGCTAGGATTGCCCAGAAGCACATCACGAGACAAGGGTTCAAATGCAAGTTGTTTAGGAGGAGATGATCGGAAACACCAGGAGAACAGGGAAGCAAGACAAGGGAAGGAAAGGACATAGAGGGTGACTGTTAAGCTAGTGCCCACTGAGAGCAGGTGCCCTAACGCCTGCTGGGCCACTCGGGTCCAGGGCAGAATATGTGCCTCAGAGTCATCCCACCGCAGTCAATTCATTGGACACCAACTCCCAACAGTCGCTGGGTGAGAGTTTTGGGGTACGGGTTACTTCCCAAGTGCTTCCGTCGTGTCCTGAGCACCAGAGGAAGCAGTCAGATAGCTGGAAGGCACCTATGATACGATACAGAGTGTGACCTGGGAGACTGTAGAGGAAGCACAGCCGGTGAAGGTTGCTCTAGGCCCCCACACTCTCTAACAGCCTAGATGATCAGAGGTGTATTTTTCTTGTAAGGATGCACGGTCCACAGAAGCCTTAACGTGAAAAAGATAAACTCTGGGCAACTCAACACGAACGCCAGCAACAATGAAAATTTTAAATAAGCAAAGGACTTGCATATACATTTCCCCAAAGAAGATATACACACGGCCAATAAGCACCACATGCTCAACATCATTACTCATTTGGAAAATGCAGATCAAAGGTGAGACACCACTTCATGCCCCTAGGATGGCTGAAAAGGAGAGGAGGGGCACAAACAGTGAGTGCCTATGAGGACGTGGAGGAAGGGGAGCCCTCGTGCATTGCTGGTGGAGTGTTAAGAGTGCAACCACCGGGCTTCCCTGGTGGCGCAGTGGTTGAGAATCTGCCTGCCAATGCAGGGGACACGGGTTCGATCCCTGCTCCAGGAAGATCCCACATGCCGCGGAGCAACGAAGCCCGTGCACCACAACTATTGAGCCTGCGCTTTAGAGCCCGGGAGCCACAACTATAGAGCCCATGTGCTGCAACTACTGAAGCCCACGCACCTAGAGCCCGTGCTCCAGGGCAATGAAGAGCCCGCGCACCACAATGAAGAGTAGCCCCCACTCACCGCAACTGAAGAAAGCCCACGCACAGCAAAAAAAGACCCAACACAGCCAATAAAATAAATAAATAAATAAATTTATTTTTTTAAAAAAAAGGAGTGCAGCCACCATTGTAAAGAGGCAGTTTCCCCAAAAGTTAAAGAGAATTAGCATATGAGCCAGCAATGTCACTCCTGGGCACAGACCCAAAAGAACTGAAATGAGAAACTCAAACAGATACTTGTACATCATGGTGGAAACACCCCAAGTGTCAACAGATGAACGGACTTTTTAAATGTGCTGTATGCATGCAATGGACTATTACTCAGCTACAAAAAGGAACGAAATCGTAATACACCTACAGCATGGATGAACCTTGAAAATATGCTACGTTGTGGGAAGACATTCAGGAACCTTTTTGATGTGGGCCGAGCGATGGGATTCTTGAGCAGTGGAGGAGCTGAGGGTGCGGGGCGTGGAGACTAATATCACCCTGTTTGGTCCTGAAGGACGGCTGGTTAGCCAAAGACGGGTACGATTCCTCAGAGGAGGAACAACCTAAGACAGGCACAGCCGCAGAGGGGCCAACAGGGGTGGTGCATAGAACCTTCCTTATATCACCGTGTTTGGCCCTGGAGGATGACTGGTTAGCCAGAGACGGGTAAGATTCCTCAAGGGAGGAACAACCTAAGACAGGCACAGTCGCAGAGGGGCCAACACGGGTGGGGCACAGACCCCTAATATCTGAGAGAGGTCTCCTGCCCCCACGGCTGTTTTGCTCTCCACCCCCAGCTCAAATCCACACCTGCTCAACTCAGACCCAGGAAGTAAACAAAGATAATTGCCTCAATCATGTGAGGCCTTTGACTGTTTATGAGTGTAACCTGAGAATGTTAGCCCACGAACTCAATAAAAGCAGCCTGGGATGAGTCAGCGGGGCTCTTGATCCGAGAGGTCTTGAGCCCCCCGGTCCCACTTTTCTCTTCAGTCTGTGTCTGTGTCTTCTTCAAGCTTGCGGCACCCGTCACTCACCTCGAGTCGCCGAGCTGGTCTCGGCAAGTGGCGCCCAACGTGGGGCTCGAAAGGCTTGAGTGACGAAGGTTCACGGAAAGTGAAATTGATAAAAGTAAAGAATTGGGAAGTGCCGTGAAGCCCCCAAGAGGAGAGTAAGAGGCCTCTGGAAAAATCCTGCCAGTAAGTAAATCTCTTGGGTAGTTTGTGTTCGGGGTAAAATATGGGAAATAAAGAAAGTTTAGATTAATATCGACCAGATGTATGCCTGTTATGGCAGCTCCTAAGGGCAGGTGGAGTAAAAAGCAAGTGAAGGTCTTGTAAAAAGCAAGTGAAGGTCGATTGTTAGAAATTCTGTAAATAATTGAGAGAATATTGTATGTGGTTTCCTTCTTTAGGCTTACACTGGGTTTATGTACTTGGGGATAAGGTTGGGAACGAACTTAAAAAACTGCATTCTAAAGGGACCAGGTTCTGTTTGGTCAAATGTGGTCTCTGATTAAGTCAGTATTAAAGCCTCTATTAGCACCTCTATGGGATCCTGAAGGCTCAAATGATAGCTTTGATGAAGAAGCCCGTCCGTCAGAGGACCGATGGGCTTGTGCAGTGCCAAACGAAACTGAAAAACAAAAAGGAATTATCACCAGCCACAGCAGGCAGCGCAGCCTTAGACCTTCCTTGTGCAGAATCTATTATTATACTGCCTGCAGAAACTCCAACATTGGTCAGAACAGGAATTACTGGACCTTTGCCAAAAGAAACCGTTGGCTTAATACTAGGAAGGTCTGGTTTAACATCAAAAGGAATTAGAATTCATACTGGAGTGATTGATAATGATTATGCTGGAGAAATTAAAGTGATGATATCAACTTCGGTTCCATGGAAAGCCCATCCAGGTGATAGAATAGCACAGTTGCTTATTCTGCCATATTATAAGATTGGCAATAGTACAAAAGTAAGGAGAACGAGAGGCTTTGGAAGCACAGGAGAGGCTGGAGTTTTCCTCTCTGAAAAAATTTTAGAAACACGCCCGACATGCTCAGTAACTATAAATGGAAAAGCTTTTAGAGGATTAATAGATACAGGTGCTGATGTTTCAATTATAAGCAATAATCATTGGCCTTCTCGCTGGCCTACTTGTCCTGCAGACATTACAGTGGTAGGTTTAGGTAGAGCTCATGGCTTGCAGCAAAGTGCTAAAATATTGCCTTGTATTGGCCCAGATGGGCAGCCAGCCCACTTACAACCCTATATAGCAGACCTTCCAATTAATTTATGGGGAAGGGATTTATTGCAACAATGGAAGGCTGAAATCCACGTTCCAACGATAGATACTTATAGTATGCAAAGTCAAGAAATGCTAATAAATCAAGGATATCAGCCAGGGTTAGGTTTTGGTAAATATCATGAAGGGAAACTATTTCCCATTCCAGCTGAAGGTAATGCAAATAGAGAAAGTCTTGGATATCAGTCTTTTCACTAGTGGCCACTGTTCGTAAAAGCTTACTGCTTCCCCCAGCACCAATCCCATTGATCTGGAAAACTGATACACCTGTATGGGTTGAGCAGTGGCCTTTAACCATAGAAAAGTTAGAAGCTCTAACAGAATTAGTGACTGAACAGTTAGAAAAAGGACATATTGAAGAATCTTTTAGCCCATGGAACTCTCCAGTATTTCCAATAAAGAAAAAAACTGGTAAATGGCGTTTATTAACAGATCTCAGGGCAGTCAATGCAGTTATACAACCAATGGGGGCCTTACAACCAGGCCTCCCATCACCTAATATGATCCCTGCTAATTGGCCTTTAATAGTTATTGATCTGAAAGACTGCTTTTTCACCATTCCATTACATCCCAAGGATAAAGAAAAAATTTGCTTTTTCTATGCCTGCACTAAATAATAAAGAACCTCGAAAAAGGTTTCAATGGAAGGTGTTACCTCAAGGCATGTTGAATAGCCCTACTATTTGCCAGAATTTTGTTGCTAAAGCCCTTGAACCAGTACGACTAGAATTTCCTAATTGTCATCTTATCCATTACATGGATGATATCTTATGTGCTGCTCCTAATCAAGATTTACTTACTTCTGCGTATATTAGCATGCAGCTTTGCCTTGATAGAGCAGGACTTAAAATAGCTCCAGAAAAGGTACAAATGCATAGCCCATATCAATATTTGGGCACAATAGTTGATAGAACAACTATTAGACCACAAAAGGTGGAACTGAGGTCAGATCAAATCCAAACTCTTAATGATTTGCAAAAACTCCTAGGAGATATTAATTGGCTTCGCCCATGCATAGGGATCCCCACCTATGCATTGTCTAACCTATTTGCTTTATTAAAAGGGGATTCAAAATTAAATAGTCCAAGAACTTTAACATCAGCTGCTTTAGAGGAACTAAAACTTGTAGAAAATAAAATTCATTCTTCTCAATTACAGAGAGTAACTGTTAATCAGCCATTGCAATTAATTATATTACCTTCTCCTCATTCACCTACGGGGATATTAATGCAAAATGAAGGAATTGTGGAATGGTTGTTTTTAGCAAATACTGTGGTAAAATCCTTGTCACCTTATTTAGAATTATTAACTCAGTTGGTTCTGAAGGGAAGAACTCGAAGTAAGCATTTAATTGGAACTGACCCTTCACATATAATTATTAATTTAACTACTAAAGAAATTCAGGCTTGTTTCCAAAATTGTGTAAGTTGGCAAATTGCCTTTGCTGATTATATTGGAAAAATTGATAATCACTATCCGAAAAATCCCATTTTGCAGTTTCTTAAGAGAACTCAATGGATTCTACCTCGAATAACAAAATCTGATCCTATACCAGATGCTTCTATAATATGTGGTCTATATCACATTCTACAGGACTTCCTTACAACCCCCAGGGACAAGCAATAGTTGAAAGAGCAAACCAACTACTTAAAAACATGCTCCAAAAACAAAAAGGGGGAATCACCCAAGGGCAACAAACAATTTTAAATAAAGCCTTATTTACTATTAATTTTTTGAATGTATCTGCACAGGCTACAGATACAGCAGCTGAGAGGCATTTTCGAGCCTCATCTAGGAATGTGACTCATTTTAATGATGCACAGCCGCTGATATGGTGGCAGGACCCATTGACTAATATCTGGTCATCAGGAAGGTTAATCACATGGGGAAGAGGGTTTGCTTGTGTGTCACCAGGACAAGGCCTGGAACCTGTGTGGATTCCATCTCGGAGAATTAAGCCATATCATGAGCGTTCCAAAGAAACGCCATCTTGAATGGGATGTAGAATTTCCAGAGATGAACTTTGTACATTTGTTTTCAGGTTTGAGCTTTGGATACTAAGTTTACTAATTATGCCATCCCTGATAGACCTTTGTGTAAAATAAAACGGATATGGGCTGACAGACAAGATCAGATTCTTTGGGATGTTTGCTGTGGGACGGAGGGTGTGATACTACTTAATGGTTCCTATGGAACAGTATGAAACTGGTCCCCTAAGGGGTATGCAGTCTCTAATGGTTTACACCAAAAAAACTCCTCCTGCAATCCCTATAAAAGGTTGTGATGGCATATACCAATATGGCCATGCACTCGCCCTATCCCATCTTATGGCTTAGGATTGGATTAATACTTCCTTGGCCTCAATTAGAGAATGGCAGAGCTCAAACAGAAATATGGAAACTTCCCTTAAGTTTAAGAACATTACAAATCTGGGATGGCCATGATGCCAGTGACACATCTGCTGGGATATGGAGCGGATGGTGTCACACTGGACATACAACAATTACAAACTAAAATAACTGGCATGCAATATGCATCTTTGCAATCTCTACACCAAAGTGCTACTTTACAAAGTATAGCTGATGGATTAAAAGCATTGCATCCATTGGATTGGATAAAAGGCATGAATAGCAGTCTCCTAAGCATTTTGATACTTTTTGTTGTCTTTTAATTATCCTATGTTTAAGTTCTCAGGTGCACAGGAAGAACGCTCCAAGGACTGACGGAAAAAGAAATAACTCGAATAGGCTTATCTTCTCCTACAGGCTTATCTTCTCCTACGAAAACAAAAAGGGGGAGATGTGGGAAGACATTCAGGAACCTTTTTGATGTGGGCCGAGCGATGGGATTCTTGAGCAGTGGAGGAGCTGAGGGTGCGGGGCGTGGAGACTAATATCACCCTGTTTGGTCCTGAAGGACGGCTGGTTAGCCAAAGACGGGTACGATTCCTCAGAGGAGGAACAACCTAAGACAGGCACAGCCGCAGAGGGGCCAACAGGGGTGGTGCATAGAACCTTCCTTATATCACCGTGTTTGGCCCTGGAGGATGACTGGTTAGCCAGAGACGGGTAAGATTCCTCAAGGGAGGAACAACCTAAGACAGGCACAGTCGCAGAGGGGCCAACACGGGTGGGGCACAGACCCCTAATATCTGAGAGAGGTCTCCTGCCCCCACGGCTGTTTTGCTCTCCACCCCCAGCTCAAATCCACACCTGCTCAACTCAGACCCAGGAAGTAAACAAAGATAATTGCCTCAATCATGTGAGGCCTTTGACTGTTTATGAGTGTAACCTGAGAATGTTAGCCCACGAACTCAATAAAAGCAGCCTGGGATGAGTCAGCGGGGCTCTTGATCCGAGAGGTCTTGAGCCCCCCGGTCCCACTTTTCTCTTCAGTCTGTGTCTGTGTCTTCTTCAAGCTTGCGGCACCCGTCACTCACCTCGAGTCGCCGAGCTGGTCTCGGCACTACGTGAAATACACCAGATAGAAAAGGACAAATACCGTATGACTGCACTTACATGAAGTATCTAGAATAGGCACATATGCAGAGACAGACAGTAGGATAGGAGTTACTAGAGGTTGGGGGTGGGGAGGAGGAATGGGGAGTGATTGTTTTGTGGGTACAGAGTTTCTACTTGAGACAAGGACAAATCCTGAAAACAGGTGGTAGTGATGGATACCCAACAACGTGAGTGTACATAATCTCACTAAGTCGTACACTTAAAAGGGATCAAAAATAATCAATTTTGCTATATATATATATTACCACAAGAAAAGGATCAAAGCAAGCTCACGTTTTTAAAAAATTAAAAGTTGAAGAAAAAATCTTAAGAAAGGAACTTTGGAACCAATCAACGCAGCACACTTAAACTAGGGCCACTATCTGAACGCCAGAAGCTTAAATGTTATACAAGCACAAGTCTGCAAAGTTTGTGTAAGCATGTACGTTTTAATAAGCCAACAACTTTTACACCTGTTGCCAGATGTCTCTTTCATTATCGCTAAGAACTTGATCATTGTGACCATTTTCTTTCAAAGTTCTATTACTATTACATCACCAGATCCTTTCCGGTCAAAATTAATATGGAATCAAGTCCAGAGTAGCTTTCAACCTTCATTTCTTGCTAAACTATTTTTAAGGTGAATATTTTCCCAAAATTTCATAAGCCAGTAATTTATCTACTCAACTTTCTATTTTGCCTCCTCCTTTAGCAAGTTAGTAAACACATCCTGTCAATTTCTGCCTGAGTAGGGTACGTTTTACAGCGCACGTGAGGCTTTTTCCGTGAAGGTGCTCCAACGGCAAAGTCTGTCTCCTACCCTTCCCTCCCTGGATCCTGGTCCACCACTTGCCAACCTCTCGGACAGGAGCCTCGATCTTTCCCTCCTGACACGCAGGCATTTCCATTCATAACAAAATAAATGATCCTATATCTGACAGCCATTCTGTATTTGAAAAATAGCAGTTATAGGGTAGATACTCACTTTACTAAATGTTTTCATGCCTGAAAATGGAAGTTATTTAGGAAACGAAGTAGATGTATAAATGCTGATTTGAAAAGATACAGCTAGTGACCAGGATGAGAACGGGACCTGGTTTGGCTTGCATGCCTTTTTATAAATACAGCACATTGTTTTCGCTCTAAAGACAATACACATTTATGCTAAAAATTCAAACAGTGTATGGAGGTGAGCGGTGAAAAGTAATTTCCCCCTCCAGCTCTCAGACTCCCCTTTTTATTCCCCAGAGCTGATCACAAATTGTATTTCCTACGCATGCTTTTCAGACATTTTATATGCAAATATAGATATGCATAAATCATATCTATCACGCATAAATGCTGACTTTAAAAAAAGACAAATTACATGAGTATGTAAACTATAGTCTCATTTGTGTAAAATATGATGTACTTATGTATATGCACATTTTTATAATTATATATAAAATGTCTGAAAGGATATATATGAAATACAATTTGTGATTATCTCTGGGGAGACAAAAATGGGAGTCTGAGAGACAGAGGTGGAAACTGACTTTGCACCACACATTTCCACACACTTAGAATTTCTGGCATAAGTATGTATTGCCTTTATCACAAAAATAAGGTATTTATGAAAAGACATGCAAATCAAACTGGGGTCCCTTTTTCTCTGTCAGTAGGTATATCTTTGCAAAGCCACTTAACCTTTCTGAGCTTCATTTTTTCCTCCATAAAATGAAATTACTAATTTATTGATATATCAGTGGTTCTCCAACTGGAAATCCTTAGGGTGTTCTGTAAATACAGATTCCATCCCAAGTTGTATTAAATTGGACTCCCCAGGGGTGAGGTCCCAGAAGGAAAATCTACAAAAGTTTCTCCAAGTGATTCTCTTGGCCAATGATGGTTACATTCTACGTTACTTTCTGTAACTGTATTTGTTTCTCTCCTGTATTCAGTCATTCACTTCTGTTTCAATATTGAAATAGCATCATGTTTACGGAGGTGCTATGGTCTGAATGTTTGTGCCCCCCCCAAATTATAAGCTACGCAGTCTGTAATATTTTGTCATAGCACTCTGAAAGCGCTAAGACGCGGTGTTAGGAGTGAAACGCAGACATAAAGGAACTTTCCATCTCGTAGGGAAAAAATACAGCAGAAATATCCAGAATGAACCAGAGCACACATCACATGCCACAAGATATACTAACTTCCAATTACGTCCCCCCACGTTGTCTCCTTCTCCCTGCCAGCCGGGGAGCTTGGCCCGTTTCAGATCTTCTTACTAGCAGATTATTTCCTACCTGGTTCTTGCTTTCCTACAGCTTGGAATCCTTGAAGAGGTGATGCTAGAAGTTCATCAGGTGGGAATAGACAGAAAGCTGTGTGATGAAGCAGGGAGAAGGGAAATTCACCCAAACTGAGCAAAGGTTCACTCTTCTCAGTCAACTGCGTGGCTACGCCTGGCCACTGCTGGTCAGAAAGCAGGAGCTCAGGGTGACTGGGCGTAAGTGCGTCAGGAAGTTTAGACCCCAGGCAGACAGTCTCCCAACCTGGCAAAGATGCCGGGGCCCCAAGTGGCACAGAAACAGCAGAGGACAAGCTCTGAGGGACCACTGACGCCTGGGACAAAAGGTGTCTCAGGGATAACCAGTCTCAGCTGATGGTGGGCAGAAACCATCCCCTCGCTTCCCCTCGTCCACAGCCTGCTGTTCGCGACCTTGGAATCTTCGTGCAAGGCCGCTGAATGTGGGTGGGAGGGAGAGAAGGGAGGAAGAGAACAATAAAGACAAGGAACGCATCCCAATAATTATCGAAATGTACTTTTCCTCAGGCAAGGGGCAAAAAGAGGTTCAGAGTCACAGCTAAGTTGATTTAAAGAAAACATAAGAATACGAAATATGGGACACACTTGGATTTTTGGGTTAGATCCACGCAAAGTGATAAGCTATTAAAGATCTTAGAGAAAAGAGAAGGTATGTTCCAAAAAAGAACATATGGATAACTTGGAAAGGAGAGAATTTTACAATACGTGAAACACTTCTGTGCACATCCTGAAACCCTGGGTTAAATCCATTTCACCTGCCTTCACGCATCAAGGTCGTTTCAAGACCTGTACTGTCCTCAGAGCGGAACGTAGCCTGAACAATAAGACGTTTGCCCAAGTTGTCTTCGAGGAACTTGGCGTCAGTTGCGCCGAGTCTGGTCTGAGCTGGTTGAGATCGGACAGGACCACTGACCCTTCAACTGGGCCCGCGCGAGCGGCCGGTGACCTTCGGCAGGTGCGGAGGAGGAAGCGTGATGACGCCAGCGCAGGACAACGCTGAGGGCACCTTTCTCCAGTCACCTCCCCCCTCTGCCCGCACCTCAGCCGCCCTGCTTCCTTATTCTTTATCCCACAAACACCCCAAGCCCCTCGCCTTTGGCAAAAGGCATATTCGAGATATGTCCTTCCATCCCCCTCGTTGACTGCCTGGCAGATAAACCTCTTTGCCGCACGCGGCGGTGTCTTGGGTGCTGGCTTCCAACAGGCAAAACGGACCTGGCCCCGTAACAACCCTTGCCCAGGGATGATGGCCCTTCAGAGCGCCCGTCCTACTATCCTACCTGGGCTACCGGAATAAAGCTACTATTTATCATTTATTTGAGATAAAATATTCGCTTCTTTAAATTACCACTGAATCAGCAAAACAATTTTATCTAAGCCAATTTTATAAATAATTTTATCTAGATGATTTGATCGCATTAGCTTAACTTTACCATCTAACTTGAACTAACCTGAGAAATTCTCTGTTCACAAATCTCACTTAGCCCCCTCCTCAAATCCCCTTAAGCAGGCAACTTTTCAGAACACCAGTGGTGCAAACCAAGACATATCTTTCCTGGGTGTAGAAACTTAATTCTCAGTAACAAGCACCCTCTTCATTTCATGGGCTGTATTAAAAAAAATAGAAGATACACACCTGTCTGTAGGCAATTTAGAATTACGTTAGGAGAACGTGATTATTGGGAAGGAGGATGGAGAAGGGCAGAAGGGATGAAAAAGGAAGTGGCCGGCAAAGATCTGCTTGCAATAGAGCTTGCAAGAGAGAGCCTGCAAGAGAGAAAGAGTGCTAAGGCAAATAGCTACCCTGAATATCTGGGGAAGGAGAAGGACTTTTGTAAGAAGGCATTTCGAGCTGGAGTCCAGTGATCATCACACACTAGGGAAAGGTGATCCTAGCTAAACGTACACCCTCCTTCCTTGGAAGTGGCTTCAGCCAGTGCCAGATACCTAATTCCGAACTTCCTGCCAAAATGTCAGGAGTCGAGGATTAAAGCCCTGTGACAGTTCACGTGGAGTGTCCACTGGCCAGCCTATGCTACTCAGTCGCTTGGTCAAACACATGCCTAGAGGTTGCTGTGAAGGTACTTTTCAGGTGGAATTGACATTTAATGCCGTTGACTTGGAGAAAAGCGGTGTACCCTCCATCATGAGGATGGACCTTGCCCAATCAGTGAGAGGACTCAGGGGAAAAGGCTGAGGTTCTGGAAGGCGAAGGACGGCTGCCTTCAGACTACACACTGCCTGGGTCTCCATCCTGCGGACCTACAGATTTTGAACTTGCCAGCCCCCGCAATTGTGTGAGCCAATTCCTTAACATAAATCTATGTATCTACCCATCAATTAATCAGTCCTACTATTGGCTCTGTTTCCCTGGAGAACCCTAATAGAAGCTGCTTCAGGCTTAAGCAACACTGCAACATTTAAGGGCATTTGCTTCCTAATCAAAGACAGCCACCCCAAGGGAACCTGAATTTCCTGTGTGTTGACCTGTTCCCTTGCCAACACTGGCTATGTCCATCGATGCAATTTTAAGTATGTGAACACTGATCAGTCAATGCCAACACAGAGGCAACTTCCCAGAGCTAAGATGTGGAGCTAAATGCTACCAGACACTGAGCACTCACAGTAGAATATGGAAAGGACCTTTCCAAGTAAAGATTTTCAAGTTAAGGATAAAGGTAGCAGAAGTAGCCTAACATTTTCCAAAAACCCTTTGTTGGCTGAGTGTTGGGAGGTAACTACAGTATAAAGTATTGTAATGGGAAAAGGTTTTTTTTTCTCTTTCTTGCGTTAGTCTTGTTCATCTATTTCATTTTTAGAGAGAGTTTCATGCTCGGCCAGCTATCTTGTGATCAATTAAATCTCCGAAGATTATATGAGCGGGATTGCACTTTGACTGTTTTATTTCAATTACCCGGGTCCCCAAATGTCCATGACTGATGAAAAGGGGATCCTGTTACCAAAGTTCCTATCTCAAGGAAATGAAAATGATTACTTGCTTGCATGCCTGTGGGTATTACCCTAAAGTAAAGCCAGGAGTTTCAATTCCAAGTGGTCAAGTTATTCTGTATGCTTCAAAGTTAGCGTTTCTACATGGGATAAAAAAGGGGGGTCAATCCACCCAAGATTACAATCACTAATCCCTAAATAAACAGTTCACAGAGCTGCTACGGGGAGACTCAGAAGACAGAATGCAAGGGAGGGTATCTTAGGGTTCATCTGGGGGATGGAAGAAGGGGATGACGTCTCAATGGATGAATGCAATTGGCAAAGCACAGAGACAGGACCACAGCTGGATCGTGGGTGATCAGGGACAAGACCTACCAGTCTGACCTAAATAGGGAAGCATGGGGGGGAAAGAACAGAACAGAATGAAAAGGCAAGAACGTAGAGTTTCAAATGCCCAGTTCAGGGCCGTGGGCTTTGTTTTGTACTGAGGTTGTGACCAGGCCGCTGGCCGGGTACGGTAAACTGGGCTTTTGTTGCCAGTTCTTACTTCCTCCTCGTAATGAACTTATGTGTCCACGTGCCATTCCACATGGCTCTGCAGTGCCTGCTGCTCCTACTCTGCACTTGGCCATAGGACTTGTCTTGACCAATGAAGTATTAACTAACGGGAACCTACGGAGATGTTAAATAGGCCTGTGTGGGTCGGTTTGCTTGCCTATCTTTCCATAGCCATGAGAAGAACATACGCCAGGTAGCAGCTGATCCCAAAAGGAGGAACTGCATGGGATAGACCTGAATTCAATACAGGTGTGAATTCAAACACAGGCAATCCTAGCTGAGCCCAGAAAAACCACCACTGCCGACCCACAGACCTGTGAGCGAGAGACGCGTGTTTGTCAGTGTAAACCACTGAGGTTTGGGGCTGTTTGTTACACAGCATTACTACAGCAGCAACTGTCTAATAAAAATGAAAACTGCAATTTTGAAAAAGTCAGTCTATCAATGAGGGTGAGGAAAAAACGGGAAATACGATAATTTAGAGAATTATGACAGACCTTCTTACGCCTCTGACACAACAATCGATAGTGTTTAGGATACAATGGTCCCATACGCCTGGCTTGCAGAGTCAGACGTGGAACAAATGCCCTATCCAATCTGCAGTGTGCAGGCAGTCTGAGCAAGAAATAAATCTTTGCTGTGAGAAGCCACTAAGGTTTAGGGCTCGCTTATTTCCTCAGCACAACTCAGATAATCCTGGTATAAGAAGGATGTCTCAGGATTAGCTCAGCAGCTCTCCAACATCATGGGCTTTTGTGCTTCCCTCTTCCCATTGTTTCCTTCTTCTGCAAACAGTGATGTCTCCTCTTGAAGTTTCAAGGTGATGGTAGCAGGTCCAGTTCGGGATTAAGTGACATGCCCACGTCGGGGTTGTAAGAGAGGCTCAGGAAAACGGGAACATTTGCCTTTTCAATATCACTAGGGAACAGCAGGGCCCGCCAGCCGTGAAGAAGGTGGGAGGAACGGCTTTTGAGCAGGCAGCCGACGGGCCCTCGGGATGTTGGATGAGACACTGCCTACACTTCACATCTCGTCCTGTTATTTATTTATTGAGTACTTCATCTGTGTTGGTTTCTTTCCACAGCTTATAGACATTACCCCCTCCCCAGCCCCCATGGTACAGATAAGACACTGGATGGACTCAGGGACTCTAAGACTCACAAAAAAAGGCAGCGTGTCTAAGATGACTCAGATGGAAGGTGGCAGAATCAAGATTTGAACCTATCAGGCCTGCCTGTCTATCCCTGAACCCTGATGCCCTGCACGTGAAGATTTCTGCCCTCATCATTCTTCAGGACTTCCAGACAGCCACTGGTTCTGCTGCGTGCTTCCTCTGCACTACAAAAGAGGCGCAGGACACAGACACAGCAACAAAGTCCCTCCCTGGAGGTCTGAACTAGCCAAAAAAAAAAAAAAAAAAAACAGGCAGATGATGATTTTTTTTTTTTTTAATGCCAAAGCCGGCTGCAGTGAAGCAAGCGCCTGCTGTCCCATGACTTGTAACAGTGAGCGAAGCTCTGAGTCTGCGGGGCTCGCGCGTCGGCATGCCAGGTCTGTTTGTAATTTCGCAGCTCCTAGCATGCCTGTCAGAGGCTTTCCATTCATTTTCACTGACGATCCTCTAGCTTTCTGAAGGCGTTGCGGCTCTCAGAGCCAAGAGTCCAGGCTCCAGATCCTCAGAGGCTGGCAGCCCTCCTCATGGCATCGTCCACATCCCCGGCTCTCCCTTCTCTCTCTCCAAAGAAAGGGCATCTTGCTGCACCTCGAAAAGCAGCAAAAGCCGAAGCTGGCCAGGAAGCTCCCCCTTCATCACCAGCGTCCTGGACGCGCGCGCTCTCTCGGGACAGCGGTCTGTCTTGATCTCTCTGGAAGAGGCAACAAAGCGGCTGTGGTAGAATTTGATGCTGTGCGCAGAGCCCTGCACTCCTTCTTCAGATTCCCACATGGCTGCGCTCCCTCCTGGGTGGCCTTCCATGCAGACCAGAGCAGTCCCTCTTCCCAGAGAGGCAGCCGAGCTTCCCATTGGTGGCGTCTTGGGGGAAGTGACAACTTCCGGCTGCAGGATCATCTTATATTTTTCCACTTGGGAAGGTGGTTCCCAGAGAAGGAGACCGGGCATTTTTCTGGAAATGCTGATACTCTTACTGCCAAGTCAATGGACTGTTCACCCATCTGCATCCTTCCCTCGCAACGAGATTTTTTTTAAGGGAGAATTAGAGATCTCAGCCGGAAGGCAGCAAAAAGAGGTGTGTGCCTGTGTGGCAGGCAGAGTTCTAAGGCTGACTCTCAATACTCTCATTGCTGTAGAACCCCCCCCCCCTCCTTTGACTGTGGCTGGGACTTGCGAACAGGATGAGGTGATTATGATGAGGCTGGGTTATATGTCCAAAAAGAGATGAGCCAGGTGGGCCTGAATTCATTACACAAGCCATGGAAAAGCAGCCAGGCTTCTCTTGCTGAATTCAAAGAGATGCAAAGCTTGAGGGTGAGTCTCCACGAGGGGTCCCACGACCAGCCTTGAAAAGGTGATGTTGTGAAGGCGTCCACGAGAAAGCCCATGGCAAAACCTGCAAAAAGCCTCGAGGAGCTGAAAAAGGCCCCCAGCTGAGAGCAGCAAGGAAATGGAGAACTTAGTCCCCCAGGGGCAAGGAAGTGGATCCTGCCAATAGCCTCTGGGAGCCTGAAGATGGACTGTCCCCAGATTCTCTGGAGAAGAGCCCCACCTTACGTTCCACCTTACGAGACTCCGAGCACAGCACCCAGTCATGGGCACCAGACCCACGGGATGAGGGGCGGGTGCTGTTTCACACTGTGAAGTGGCAGTGATTTGCTGGGAGGCCACAGAGTACTAATACCACCTGTCGTACCCATTCCCTACAAACTGCACCTTTCCACCGGCACCAAATTGCAATGCACTGACTACAGGCTCTAGAACACACAGGTTTTGTTCATCACGTTATCTCCAGGACCTGTTATCCAGAATAGGGGCAAAATAACTATTTGTTGGCCAAATGAATGAAGCAAGGCTTAAAAGCACAGGCTTTAGAGTCACAGAGACCTGAGTCCAAACTCCAGCTTCATCACCTAATAGCACCATGACCTCGAGTGAGTCATTTACGCTCTGCGAGCCTTAACGGGCATCCCACTTGCAAAGCGGGGTTAAGAAGGATGCCTGCCCCATCACTACAGGACACAGTTGCCTACCTGCTCCTTTCTGAAGCCCTCTGAGTATTTGACAACACTGGACTCTCCTGATTTCCCACCTACATCTCAAGCCACCTCTTCTCGGACTCTTGCTGGAGATTTCTCTCCATCTATTTCTTAAATGTTGGGGTTCTTCAGGGTTTGGCCCAAATACCTCTTCCTATCTACCTCTTTCCCTCCTTATGAAGATCCTGCATCAGTTTCCATGGCTGCAAATGCCATACACTTATTATCTTCATCAAGGTCATCTACAGCAGCTCTCTCTTCAGCGGCCCAAGTCCCAAACCCATATGTCTAGCTACCCAAGAGTTCTCTTTGTGTCTTTTTGGTTTCGCAGCTATAAAAAAGACACATTTTCTTTATATGTCCTTTCCTCCCCCAAATTACTCCTCCTCTAATATTTTCAAACTCCATAAATGGCTCTACCCCTCCCTTCCACGTGGAAATCTGGGAGGCATCCTTGAAAACATCCTCTCCCTCATTCATTCACATTCATTCCAACACCAACGCTTGCAACGGTACCTTATAAAGATGACCTTATCCATCCCCTTCTCTCCACCTCCACTGCTACTAAATACCACCCTAAGTCAAGTCACCGTGTTTTGCTTGGACTACAAGAAGAGCATTAAAACTATACCCACACTGACTCCTGTCTCCAGAATGCTATCCCTGTGCTCTGTCACTATGATCGCCATAAAAGGCAAACCTAAGCATATCATGCTCAATGTAAAATTTTCTCACCTTAGATTACCCTTAGGATAAATGATAACATTGATCACTAAACTATGAATCACAGATTACTTAAATAAGTTAATAATGAAAGAGCAATAGTCAGTGATTCTTCTTTCATTTCAACATTAAAAAGACTATTTCGGGGGCCTGCACAGCCCATACCCTCTTACTTGGAAGTGCTTCTGTAGCCTTTCCTCAAGAAGTAGCTTCCCTTTTCTGTCTGGTAACCCTAGTCGGTTCCAGCCAGAACTAACTAGATAAGAGAGAGAGACAGAGAGACAGAGAGAGACAGAGATGCCGCCACCTTCATAACCCGCAGGAGGGCAGCAGTACGTCCCACAGTTGGGTTTCATGAAATTCTCTTGGTTCCCTATAATGAATTTCATTTTGGTTAACATGGGTTTGTTTTTCTTGTAACCCAATAGCCCCTAAACAGAAATTAAATTAGCCTTTTGCCTTTCCTTCTCGACAGAGTCCCAAACTTGCATCCAAATAGTCATTTGCAAAGTCATCACATGTGAAAGCTCTACTAGATTTCTCAAGTCAAGTGGTTCATTGGCTGAGTTCTTCACAAGCAAGCAATCCCTTGCCAAGAGAAATAACGATTTCCCAGTTAAAGGGTATATTTTTAACTTTATATATGGAAATAACTTCAAATTTATAGATAAGTTGTGGAAAAAAATATGATATGAAAAATACTCATATACCCTTTCGTTAGATTCACCTATTTTTAACATTTTACTCTATTTGTTCTATCATTGGTACTTTTTATCTAAATACACAGAGATCTAGCTATATCTATTTTTTTAACTATTTGATGACAAATTAAACATACCATGGTCTTGACCCATAAAAACTCAATGTGTGTTTCCTGAGGATGAGAATATTCTGCTACACAACCAAAGCAGAGTCGTCAATGCTGGCCAATTGAACATCAGCGAATGTTTTGATCTAGTCTGCAATTTGTATTCCAATGTTGTCCTTTGACCTAACAGAGTCATAGAAAGCATTGCCCCACCCCAACTCCACAACAGGACCCTTTCCAGGGTCACGTCTCTGACCTCCTTTCCTCTGAAACATTTCCACAGCCTTTCTCTACCTTTCATGATGCTGACATTGGGGAAACATACGGCCCCTCTCTTGTGGAATGGAAAGTTTCCCTTTGAGACTTGTCTCATCTTTCCTCCTGATTATATTGCATTTATACATTCATTCTCAGCTGGAAAACCGCCGAGGTGAAGTGATGGGCTCCTGGGAGTGCCACCCCCGCAGGCACGCAGCGTCTCCCTGCTCCTCGTGGGTGCCGGCAACTCTGGTCAAGGTGCTGTCAGAGTACCCTCTGACTCTTCACTACAGGGTCACTACGTTATTTGTCTCCCTCACAACAGAGATGAGGTCTGTGGGAAGATACTTTGAATCCATTCTGATATCCTGTTCCTCATCAAAGTGTCTTCCTATATTTAGAATCCATTGATGATTCGTGCCTGATCTGCAGAGACGGTTTCAGCAGTGGCCTGACCTGCATGTTGCCACAGTGGTTGCAAAATGATAATTTTCCAAGTCCAGGGCCCCCCGCATTTACCGGTAGACCCTCGGCATTCGGCGATGAACAAGAGCCCTCCCTTCTCTCCTATTTACGTATCTATTTATTTTTGGTATGAATGCATAAGGTCCCATTTTTTTCAATGCTTTATAACTCATTCATTCTTGTTTAATAATTATATAACTTCATTACACATATACGCACATATCTGTGTATATAGAGAGGTCCATAGACACATACGTACAGCTATACCACATATGTAGCTATATATACATATGTAGCTGTGTGTGTATATAGAGCTTCCTGACTTTAGGTTTCCGGCTCATCTTGTACTTATCCTGCCCCAGACCTGAAGTCAGCCATTTCTCTTAATTATATTATAAAATTGAAATATTACACATTAGATTCTCTTCAAATGAGGCACATGTATGCTTGTTTCACCCTTTGGTATCAGAAAATTTTAGGGATACATAAGAGCAAAACAAAGAAATTTCGGTGGAAAATTCTTCTAACGGCTTATTTCCCCCTCGGTTCCTTGGATGTGAAGCGAGACAGCAATATGGGTTGAATTCTACTTATTGAAAAATCAATGTATTATTATCCTAATCTTCCGAGAGCCGATGCTTGGCTCACTTCCTCAGATTTTATTCTGAGTTACAATGCTTGTGATCAACTAATCCAATACATTTGCTCAGATCTTCCAGTTCACTAGGACCAAAAACGATTGCTCTTTAAAAAAACGCGAACTTGTTGGAATCCATTTCTTCATCTACAAGTATAATGATTTTGACTAATTTTACACAAAAATATTGCCATGTGTGGGCTCCATAAATCTGTCCTGTTTTGTTACTTGCTACTCTCTCCAGCTGCTAAGAGTTTAGCAGAAAATTGCCAAATCAAAAAATAAGCTGTCATGGGTGGTAATATCCTCTTTGCGGGCATTTTCAATTTTTGTGATTATATATCTTGTGCTTTGAAATATATTGTTTTAAATATATTAAACACATCTGAGCCTATGCTCAAGAAGCAATTATTGTTACTTTTAGAAACAGAAGTGAGAATTCAGGGGATGGGGTGTTAGAACTGAACTTTTTCTCAAGAGATTTTGTGTGACACGTTAGCATCTCATCTAATTGCATTTGTTAGAATTCCACTCATCTTTAGGGACACAATGTCAAATGAAAATGCAAAACACTGAAATGACACAGAATGGGGTTTTCTCCTGGCCTTTACATGCACGCTGAATGGAATTCTACAGTTCTTTGAATGCCAGGCTTTTAGGTTGTTGTGATAGGTTTTTGTAGTGGAGTCGATATATTCAACAGGATGTATCCCAACTGAACGAATTTTCTTAAACTATCAGGTTTAACTAAGAAACCTAGTGATGGAAGGCCAATGGCTAAAAGTTTAAATTGGTGACAGCTGATTCAGAGTCCAGACTATTGTTTGTTTTGCTAAATTTCAAAACTCAGAAGAGATGAAATAGGGGGAGACTCGCTTTAGTAACAGCTTTTTTGAAGTAAAATTCACATACCATACGTTCACCCCTTTAACGCACATAATGCAATGGCTTCTGGTATATGCACAGAGTGGCGCATGGGTCACCACCATCTAACTGCAGAAGCTCTTCCTCACCCCATGTCCTCACCCCCCCATTCCTCCCTCCCCTCAGCCCCAGCCACCACAAATCTGCTTTTCTCTCTGCAGATGTGCCTCTTCCAGACATTTCGTGTAAATGGAATAACACGATACGCAGCGTCTTGTGTCTGGCTCCTTTCACTCAGCATAATGTTCTGAGGTTCACTGGTGTAGCAGGCATCAGTGTTTCATTCCTTTTTATGGTCGAGTAATATTCCAGTGTTTATTTACAGTATAAAACATCTTGCTTATCCATTCATCAGCTGATAGATATCTGGGTTGTTTTCACATTTGGGCAATTATGAATAATGTGGCCGTGAATATTTGTGTACACGTTTTTCTGTAGACACGTTTTCCATTCTCTTGGTTATGTACCCAGGGGCGGAACTGCCACATCATATGGTAACTCTGTGTTTAACTTTTTGAGGAATAGCCAAACTGTTTACTGAAATAGCTCTACCATTTTATTTATTTATTTTTGGAATTTTTTTTCAGATCTTTATTGGAGTATAACTGCTTTGCACTGTTGTGCCAGTTTCTGCTGTACAGCAAAGTGAATCGGTTGTACTGATACATATATCCCCATATCCCCTCCCTCCTGAGCCTCCCTCCCACCCTCCCCATCCCACCCCTCTAGGTCACCACCCATCCTCGAGTTGATCTCCCTGTGTTATCCAGCAGCTTCCCACGAGCTATCTGTTTTACATTTGGTGGTGTATCTATGTCAGTGCTACTCTCTCACTTCATCCTAGCCTTCCATTCACCTCCCCCTCTGCCCTGGTGTTCTCAAGTCCATTCTCTGCATCTGCATCTTTATTCCTGCCCTGTCACTGGGTTCATCAGTACCATTTTTTTAGATTCCATATACATGAGTTAGCATACGGTATTTGTTCTTCATTTCTGGCTTACTTTATTCTGTATGACACACTCTAGGTCCATTCACCTCATTACAAATAACTCAATTTCATTCCTTTTTATGACTGAGTAATATTCCATTGTGTATATGTACCACATCTTTTTTATCCATTCATCTGTTGATGGGCATTTAGGTTGCTTCCATGTCCTGCCTACTGTAAACAGTGCTGCAGTGAACACTGTGGTACATGTTTCTTTTTGGATTATGGTTTTCTCTGGGTATATGCCCAGGAGTGGGATTGTTGGGTCATATGGTAGTTCTCAAAATGGATTAAAGATCTAAAGGTAAGGCCAGACACTATAAAACTCTTAGAGGAAAATATAGGCAGAACATTCTATAACATAAATCAAAGCAATATCCTTTTTGACTCACCTCCTAGAATAAGAGAAATAAAAACAAAAATAAACAAATGGGACCTATTGAAACTTAAAAGCTTTTGCACAGCAAAACAAACAAACAAACAAAACAAAACCATAAATAAGAGGACAGCCCTCAGAATGGGAGACAATATTTGCCAACGAAGCAACTGACAAAGGATTAATCTCCAAAATATACAAGCAGCTCATGCAGCTCAATATCAAAAACACAAGCAACACCCACCCCCCAAAAAGAAAAAAAACAAGCAACCCAATCCAAAAATGTGTGGAAGACCTAAACAGACATTTCTCCAAAGAAGACATGCAGATGGCTAACAAACACGTGAAAAGATGCTCAACATCACTAATCATTAGAGAAATGCAAGTCAAAGCCACAATGAGGTATCACCTCACACCGGTCAGAATGGCCATCATCAAAAATTCTAGAAACAATAAATGCTAGAGAGGCTGTGGAGAAAAGGGAACTCTCCTGCACTGCTGGTGGGAATGTAAGTTGGTACAGCCACTATGGAAAACAGTTTGGAGGTTCCTTAAAACACTAAAAATAGAACTACCATTTTAGATTCCCATAGTCAGGGTATAAGCCTCCAATTTCTCCACATAGTCACCGATACTTTTCACGGTCTGCCTTTTTCATTGTAGCTATCCTAGCAAGTGTGAAGTGGCTCCAGTGTGCTTCTGATTTGCATTCCCCTGATGACTAATGATGTTCGGGATATTTTCATGTGTTCACTGACCTCTCCTACATCTTCTTTACTATCTATTCAAATTCTGTGCCTGTATTTAAGTTGGATTGTCTTTTTTTATTGAATTGTTTGAAGAGTCCTTTATATACTTTTATGCAAAGAGTCCTTTATGTATCAGATCAGTCCCTTCTCTGATATGTGACTCGCAAATAATGGGTTAGCCAAAAAAGTTCATTCGGGGCTTTCCGTAACATCTCATGGAAAGCTTCAAACGA
This sequence comes from Hippopotamus amphibius kiboko, assembly GCF_030028045.1. Taxonomy (NCBI): domain Eukaryota; kingdom Metazoa; phylum Chordata; class Mammalia; order Artiodactyla; family Hippopotamidae; genus Hippopotamus; species Hippopotamus amphibius. Next base: position 61,865,850 of record NC_080202.1, read on the forward strand.
ACTTATTGGCCAACCCAATATTTTTCTCCGTATCTGTGGGCTGACTTTTCACTGCTGATATCCTTTGCAGAACAAGTTTTAAATTTTGATGAAGTCAGATTTATCTATTTTTCTCTTGTTGCTTGTGTTTTTGGTGTCACATCTAATTTGAGGTCACAAAAATTTACTCCTATGTTTTCTTCTAAGAGTTGTACAGGGCCTTCCTAGGTGGTGCAGTGGTTAAGAATCCGCCTGCCAATGCAAAGGACACAGGTTTGATCCCTGCTCCAGGAAGATCCCACATGCCGTGGAGCAACTAAGCCCATGCGCCAAAAAAAAAAAAACAGTTGTACAGTATTATATTTAGGTCTTGGCCCATTTGAGTTAATTTTTGTATATCGTATGAGACAGGGATCCAACTTCACTGTTCTGCATGTGGATGTCCAGTGGTCCCAGAACCACTGCTTGAAGAAATTATTCTTTTACCATTTCATGGTCTTGATGCCCTTGTGAGAAGGTAGAGTCTTGACTCAACTTTTTTTCCCGCAAAGATGCAGAAGACCTTTAAAATGTTCTTTAATCCACAGTAACAATATTATGGGCTTTAGAGGATTTTTTTTTATTTTTTTCCATTAATAAGATTGGATCATTCTTTATTGAATACCTGCAATAGACCATCAATGTGTACAGGATCTTATCTCAACCACTGCTCTTCTTTGACTACCAAGGACCATGAAAAAAAAAAAAGAAAGTTGTCCAGCCACAGAATGTGTGTTTCAAAGCTTAACTGAGGCTCCAAAAACACAAGAAAGGCCTTCATTATTGAATCATTTGGTATGATTTGAGACAAGTGGAATGGTCACTGAAAAACTGTAAGAGTTCAAACCTGTGATCAAACGTTCAGATGACCATGATACACTAACAGGTTCCACCTGAACCAGCACTTTAACTGAGAGAGGGTCAGGAAAGCGTGCAGGTAACTTCTTTCCAGAAATTTCATTGCAGAAGGTGTGTCAGAAAGATACAGCCGAGTCTGAGTAAATCATGTGATTTCCTTCTGCATCCTAGTGATTCACACCTGCTCCTCTTTTCTCTCCTGCTCAGCGCTACGTCAGCAGCTTCTTCTCATTCTTTGCTTGGAGCATCTTCTTCCAGCAAGTCGCTCTGCAGCAGGCTGCTTCCAGAGCAGCCAGTGTGGCTCCTGCCTCCTGCTATCCAGCCTCTTGTGTAAATTCCACGCCCACATTGTGGGTGGGCTGGTCCCAGTGACTTGATTCTAAATAATAAAAGTGATGGGATATTACTCCTGAAATTAACTTATAAAAGACCACGACTTCCATTCTGTTGGCACTGTCTGGCTCTTTCTCATGTGCTCATTTTGATAGTGCCAGTTAACACAGGGTGCACCTTCTGGAGAGGCTAAGTGGCAAGGAACTGAGGCTCTCAGCCCTACAGCCTCCCAGGAGCTGAACTCTCCCGAAGAACTGTGTTGCGCTTGGAAGCAGACCCACCCGCATTAAGCCCCAAGGTGCCAGCCCAGGCTGACGCCGTGATGGAAGCCTTGCGAGAATCCATGAGCTGGAGGACCCAGCGAAGCCGTCCCCAGGTCCCACATAAACTGTGAGATAATATACATTCTTGTTTTAAGTCACTGTGTTCTGGGGTGACTCGTTACCCAGCGATAGACAGTGAACACACAGCAACGCTTGGTTTCCTACAGCTCTGCGTTTGGTGCTGCAGTTTCTTAACACACTGAAAGTAATATCAAAGAAATCTCTCCTAAATCTTGGGTTTTCACATCCATTCTTGCAGCTGTATCTTTCCATTCTCTCATCCCTCCTCAATTACTGAACCAAACTAGCCCTACTCACTACCTCATGGTCTCATTTTCACTGCAGGATCTGGGAGTCCATTGTCTTACCACTAAATGGTAAGCTTTTATTCACAAACTCCTTTAACTTCTTAGTGCTAACCCAAACCAGGCTTTTTCAAAAACCACATCAAAGCCCTTTGCCACGGAGGAAACTCCTGCTCACCTCCGCCACCGCACCCCAGTACCCATTCTGCCATTTACTAGTGATGGGACATTGGACAAGTGACGTAACCCCTCAAGGCCTCAGTCTCTTCGTCTCTTATGCAGGAATAACACCTACCTCATAGGATGGTTGGAGCACTGGTGACATGATGTGGGCAAAAGTGCCTGACGGTGCTCATCCTTCACCAGGGACTGAGTCAATACTGGTTTCCATTTCCTGATACCTAGTTCTCACTCTTCTGTTCAGTACTTTCCTACTGAATATTTCTGCCGTCTGGTTTGGGAACCACGTCCTGGTGATACAAAGATGAATGGGCCTGTGAGGTACCAGAGGAGGCAGATTTATCACACGCTGGTTCTCGTTGTTATTTGGTCTGTGTGATAAATGCACGTACTCTGGGAACACAGGAGAGGGGTCCTCCATTATCCTGACACCTCATCCTCGGTAATTACATCTGCCTCCTTCTCGCCTCCGTGCCGGAGTCTACAGAATCCTAAGACACCCTCTACCCCTCACCCCACAACGTCCGCTCAGCGTTCTTCTTCCCACTCATCCCTGTCCATCACTCCCTGATTCGGTAGGATACCACATTCACGCGACGTTCAGTACCTTTCTTCTCACAATTCCTAAACGCTTTCCAACTTTAATGACAAGCCCACTTTTGTTATCTTATCTTCACTCCTTTCCCTGAGACCTCATCTTCACTCAAAAGCCCCTCTTCGCCTTCCCTTCCTATTTCTCCTCTCAGATGCCCTTCTTGCCCTGCTGCTTGGCTAACTCCTACTCACGCTGCTTACCCCTGCCCTCCGCCGTGTGACTCCAGCGAATCGCCAGATCCAGCACTGCTCTCCTACACACCCGTGATGCCTCAGGTACATGGGGCCACTCGCTGTTCCCAGACGCAACACACATCACGCTTCTCCTGACACTGTGCTCATGTCTTTACTGCACGAGGGATGCCCTCTCCTCTCTGCCAGCATCAAGCCAACAGAATATTAATCCCCCTGAAGGGTCCATCACCAAGGCCAGTAACACTTCTCTTGCTCTACATGTGTGTGCTCTTTCCTCCCCTTTCGTTTCCAAGAAGGTTACACCTCTCTTGTCATACTGAAACTACGCTACACTCCTGCGTCTCATGTGGTAACATGACACGGTCACACGTGGGCCAAGGGGTATCTCTCGATGCTTGAAAGTCAAAACGGTGTCTATAGCAGCACAAGAATATCCATCGCAGATCTGCAACTACAGGGACGAGACGTGAACAAGGGCCCCGTTTGCTGAGCTCGAGAATCCAGTGTCGCGTGTCTGCCAAGGCTCACCTCCCGGGCTGCCGCTCCCGACCAGTGACTGAATGCAGGGGACACTCAGGCCAAGAAAGCCCTTCTTTGGAGGCAGGGCCCCCTCGCCAATGGCCGGCGTAGGCTTGAGGACTCCCCAGCAGCACTACTGAACTTCCATTGGACTACAGGGCATCCTGGGACTTCTGCACTGCATTTGGGGTCAGACTGGCTCCATCAGCTAAGGTCCCCAGCTCCTCCATCCCTCCCCATTTCCCTTCCATGGCACAGCCCCAGGAGTCCCCAGATGCTCCCTTGCTCCCAGGTGCTTCCCTGCATGTTTAACCCCATCTTGGCATCTACTTCCCGGAGGACCTGGAACAACAAAACATGCCGTGAGTGACCCACGCACAGAGGCCCTGAGGACGCGCAGGGGCTGACCCACCAGCCAGCAGCCGACGAGGCCAGCCTCCTGGTCCGCAGGTGGGGCCTGGGCAGCCCCTGGCGCTCGACAGCCCGTCGTTCTTTTAGGAAGAGCCAGCATTTTCCACCACAGTGGTCCCTCTCCCACAAAATGCAGGTGTCTGTGGTGGAGAAAGTAACAGCCCTCCAGAGATATCGCTATCCCAATCGCTAGAATCTGTGAATATATTACGTCACATGGCAAGAGGGGCTCTTTTAATGTGATTAAATTCGAATCTTGAGAAGTGACGCCAGGCCTGGATTCCCCGGGGCAGGGGGCGGCGAAGAGGCGCCGTGTGACTGAAAGTCTTGTGAAAGGGAGGCAGCGGGTCAGCATCAGTGAAGGAAAGGGGACAACAAGGCAGAAGTCAGAGAGAGAACAAGAGGAAGAGGGAAAATGAGAGAGACAGGGAGGCAGAGACAGAGGCAGCGAGAGCTGTGAAGATGCTGCAGGCCTTGAAGGTGGAGGAAGGTCCCATGAACCAAGGATGCAAGTGGCCTCTAGACGCTGGAAAAGGCAAAGAAATGACTTCTCTTCTGCTGACATCTTGATTCAGGACTCGTGACCTTTGTAACTGTAACATAATCAACGTGTACTGTTTTATGTCACTAGGTTGATAGCAATTTGTTACAGCGGTCACAGGAAAACAATACATTCACCACCCCCTCCAGCCCCACCCCGCAGGAGCTGCCCAAGCCCCTTCTCCTGCTTTCCGGGCTGATAAGAAGAGTTAAATCTCAACAGAACCTGCTGGTTTCACCAGGATGGAAAGAAGCTATACACCTAAAGAACCATATTCTTAAGAACTGGCAGGAGTTGGGGGGGGTTCTCCTGCGATGAGACTTTGAGGGTGCTTGATCAAGGGGGCCGGAAAGTCAGGCTGGAGAGGCAAGACATCTCTGACTTAGGGGTATTTTACTTACTGCTATTTAATATTCTAGCAAAGAACCCAGGGAACTGGACAAACATGTCACGTGTATACAGAGGGATAAATAAAGAAGCTGAGGGGCGTGGCCACGCTGCAGTGGAGTAATAACGTGAGTCCGGAAGACCCAGCAGAGGAGCAAGTTCCACGGGAGACCCAGAGAACAGGCACCTTTCACCAGGGCCAGCAGGGGTGCACCGGCGACGGGGGACCAGGGCCAGCAGGGGTGCACCGGCACTGAGAACTCAGAGGTGGTACCCGCCGCGGGCCGTGGGTGACGGCAGGGGAGGTGGTCACAGAGTCGGGCTCCACAGGCTCAGTGGGGACGACGGGGCATGGAGACGACCATGGCAGCACGCACCATGGCCACACGGCGGGTCTGACCCACAGCTTCAAGAAGGGGCTTCAAGGAAGGTGATGTCAATCTATAAACAAGAAACACAACGAGAAAAACTCCCTATTTTATCAGCCCTTAAGGAATTCGTCATTCCAGTTCACGTCACTAAAGCTTCCTTCAAACATTCTAGAGCCATGATGGGGTTCAGAAATGTTTGTGAAACAAAACTCTGGAACCACAAATAAAATTTTAAACAGTCTCTTTACACAGAAATATATCTGCGAAAACAAACTTATGGTTACCAAAGGGGAAAGGTGGGGCTGAGGGAGGGACACATTAGGAGTTGGGGACTAACATATACACAAAATAGGTCACCAACAAGGACCCGCTGCAGAGCACAGGGAACTCTACGCAACACTCTGGAATAACCTACATGGGGAAAGAGTCTTAAAAAGAAGGGATACAAGTATATGTATCACTGAATCACTTACAGCTGTACACCCGAAATTAACCGACACTGTAAATCAGCTATACTCCAGCATAAACTAAAAATTAATTTTAAAAAAAAGAAAACATATCTGGAAAGATTTCATGTAACCGTGTACTTTCATTAGCCTTTTCTTTGCTAGGCATTATGTGTTTGAGTAGCAAACAACAGACACATACTTTAATTAATCTTTGGCAGCAAATATGATGCTTTGTAGCCAGGGTGTAACCCATACGTGCAAATTCTTGGCGATTCCATAGTACGGATTCACAACACGCTGGCTTGACATTTCAAACCCCATCAAAGAGGACGGCCACCTACAACAGGGTCTTCATCAAAGAGGCTAATAAGACAGACACCGCATCTTGTCCAAGGGCACCAGGGTAGAAGAGAAAAAGGGTGGGTTTCCTACTCCCACAGTAGATCTGAATGTCAGTTCTGCCACTTCTTAGTTTTCTCACAGTCAACGCATTTAACTTTTCTCACCTCAGTTTCCAATCTACAAATAGGAAATCAATACAGGTTTCTTGCGAGCAACATAGGAGGTAACAGAAACTGACGCCTGACCCAACAAAGGCTGGCTCTGTTCCCACTCCACCCTGTCTCCCTGAGCTTTCTCCCCCTGTCCACCTCCTTGCCCTCCAGTCCTCCAGGCTCCCTGTGACGGACCACGAGGAGGTAGATCAGCACAGACCCGAGAGACGCAAAGCCACGCCACCCCCCAGTCCTTCAAAGTCACTGCCGTGCACGTCGGTCAGAAAAGCCTGCAAAAAACAAAGACAGCAAGCAAACAACAACAACAAGAAACCCAACCTCCCTACTCTTTTGCCTAAAGCTTTATTTTTAAAGTGAGAGAGGGACATACCCTAGTATCCCTGAAAAGAGCCCAAGGTCACCTTGGAAATCACCTATGAAACTCCCAAATGCTCATTTCCGAAGCGGATTTTAAACAATTCAGAGGGCAGTCAACATGGCTTTACTCCTGCTTTGCCAACTGCATCTCTAGCAGCTAACCATGAGCATCTGCCTTGGGCTTCCTCGTTTCAATCTCTGTGTTGTTTTCTGACCATCTGCACCACGCCCTACTCACAACAGTCAACAATAAGGAAAGAATCCATTTACAACAGTTTCTGTCTGGTAGTGAATGCGACAGCAAGCAACCTCAGGACCAAGCAGAAGCAGCAGAGGGGAACTCCGGTCGGGAGGATGCCGCTAGAAACTTCCTCGCCCACGTGAGCCTGTGGCAAGCTCACTCAGATAAGCCTCCGCCCAGAGAACTCTCCAGAAGTTCTGCAGCTGGTCTCCACCAGCAACACCTGCCTTGGATTGGTAAAAACGACGACGTATGGGTGGGAGACAGAGGGAATGTGGCATTGTCTAGGTCGAGGGACAGTTCGTAAGGCTCCATAATCGTTTTCCCTCCTCCCCACTAGCATTCTCCTCACGTGAATTTTTGGGTAAAATATGGGGGAAATCCATTAACTTGTGGTTACTGAGTAATGGTGTTAGGGTTCTAAGCAGAAAAATCACGGCGATACAAGTCCGTGGTTCTCGACAGGGAGCACCCCCTGCTCAGACACCTCTAGCTATCTGCAACGTCTGGAGGCACATTTTTGCCGGGAGGCGGTGGTCTACTGGCATCTGGTGTCAAAGGCCAGCGATGCTACCAAACATCCTACAACACACAGGAAGACCCCCGCATAAAAGAATGATCCAGCCCCCAAATATCAACACTACTGACTCTGAGAAACTCGGGTCATTCCATAATTTGCCTATAAATTCATTTACACTGAAGAGAGGAAAAAAAAGCTACCATATGATATCAAAAGAGGAGATCCAAAAGGAAGCTCATAGAGACATGTCCTTTGTCACAGAACAAAACCTGTGACATTGGAACAGGGAGAAAAAAAGCCCTTGAAACACAATAAGAGAACTTGCTGTAATATCAGGTGCGTTTTAAATGAGTTGTTAAAATGAATTCAATTGGTACAGACATTATGGGACACAGCATGGAGGTTCCTTAAAACACAGAGCTACCATGTGACCCAGCAAGCCCACCCCTGGGCACACGTACAGAGAAAACCATAATTCAAAAAGACACATGCACCCCAATGTTCACTGCAGCACTATTTACAATAGCCAGGACATGGAAACCACCTAAATGTCCCTCAGCAGAGGGATGGATAAAGAAGGTGTTGTATACATATACAATGGACTATTACTCAGCCATAAAAAAGAATGAGGAAAGTGGGGGCGGGGGGGTGTCGGGTGGGATGAATTGGGAGATTGGGATTGCCATATATACATTACTAATAAGAAAGAAATATCACATGGTACACTTTAAGTATATGCAGTTTATTGTATGTCAATTATATCTCAACAAAAGTTCTTTAAAAAAAAAGAATGCAATAATGCCATTTGCAGCAACATGCCTGCAAATAGAGGTTTTCATAGTAAGTGACATAAGTCAGACAGAGAAAGACAAATATCATATGATATCACTTATATGTGGAATCTTAAAAAAAAAGAAGATGCAAATGAACTTATTTACGAGACAGAAATAGACCCACAGACATAGAAAACAAACTTAAGGTTACCAAAGGGGAAAGGGGGGGCGGGATAAATTAGGAGGTGAGGATTAACATGTACACACGACTATGTATAAAACAGGTAGCCAGTAAGGACCTACTATAGAGCACAGGGAACTGTAGCCAATGTTCTGTAATAACCCATAAGGGAAAAGAATCTGAAAAAGATATATATATCTCTCTCTCTCTGAATCGCTTTGATGTACACCTGAAACTAACATGACACTGTAAATCAACTACAATTTTTTAAATTTTAAATTAAATAAATAAAAATAAATAAATACATGAAGGATACTGGGAATCCAGGAGGGGAGAAAGGTAGCGTAACAGTGTCCAGAACTTGCCAAGTGTGCCGCTGTAACTATGACCTCATGGGCTTACGACACTACTTTAGGACACAGAAATAGGTTATGTAGTCCCTGACTTCCTTTGGGCCCTGGCAACAGATGCGATCTGTGGGCCAAATCCTGCCCATAGAAAGCCGATGGGTGTTGCACACAGTTCTCCAAGAATACAAGTTGGCACTGCGGTTTCTTGTGTGGCACTGGCTAGCTTAATTAGATTAGAGCTGGAGACACAGCTAGATTCTGAGGCAGATGGCTGGTAACACGTCCTTCCAAATGTGTAGTTCGTTATCTACCTACAGGTAACCTCTTACAGCATGGATGCATATAACATAACAGCTAACCCCATAGCTTCGAATGCCGTTCCGCATACAGCTGGTGCTCAATACCACTGGTTTACTACGTGATAAGCTGTCTCACATTCAGTCCAAGGTGACAGAGAGCCTCACATCTTTGGAACCTGGAAGGAGACACAGAAAAGCAGCTTAGCTGAGGAACACCTGCTATGGGCCAGGCGCTGCACCAGGTGCCGGAAATACCGTGAGAAACCAGATGAACGGCTTGGTCGTCCACCATTTTTGAGGCAGCTTTCTTTTCTGTGAGTTTACTGTGGCCTTTTCCAATGCGATAAGGCTAAAATCCATGTCTATGGCAGGAGGAAAGCTGAAATTCTCAATTCCTTTCTTCTTCCGTGAAGTCCTCCATCACTAGCATGCCTGCAAGACTGAAACAAGAACGTGCGCCCTGGTGAGGTGGGGGAGGGGGAATGATGTCAGAAAGGTAGAGGGCAATGGTGAACGTTTTTAGGAGAAGAAACCCTCTTCCATGGGCCTCTTTTACGTAAGGGGGCACGAGGAAGGCGGAGGCCATGTGCAGGAGTAGAAACACTAACCTGAGCCCAAGCTACTCGTGTTGGAACAGAGACTCCAGCATCTCTAAAACCATAACATAAATAAATAAATAAAGTTTACGACCCCTCTGCCAGCCTGTAAGCCTGTTTCCACTTGGGGATTAATTAGGATCAGCATTTTACCAGCCAACATGTTCCAAAAATAAAATAAAAAATAAAAAAAAGAAGAAAAAGAAAAATCAACAGTATGCTCTGCTTTTTCTCGTGCAACAAACCCCTCACGATTACAGATGTACGTACACGACGGCCAGTATCTTTCAGGACAGTTGGAAGTATTAACAAAAAGCATATTCTTGATGAGTTTTTCAATTTAATGCAGCTGCATTACTGTCAATAGCTGGAACTTATTACATGTACATCTACATGTGATCTGATGTTTATCTATAAAACACTTTCCATAAGCACTCACACAGCAGAACACTTGATCAGATTGGTAAGCTTAACGTCTCCTGGGCCTAAGCTAAGTGACTCTGTAAAAGACGGTGTGGCCAGCCGATGTGACTAGAAATTGATAGAAATTCTACTTTTGTTAAACCTGCCTCCTTGACACGACGCATTTTTTGTTCTCTTCCCCCCTACAGGACTTCGAAGGCTCCACTGACATTCCTGTGTTCTCAGCTATAATTTTTGATCCTTCCACCAAAGCCGTTTTATTTCCTGACAGGCACCACAGCTTATGAAAGCCAGTGCTGTTGGGAAAATATTCCAAATGCACAGGTTATGTGGCTGGTGGAAAACAGGCATTAATGGAAAAGGGACTGAAACCAAGCCCTCTTCCGACTGCTATTTCAGAACTTCTAGTTTTCCTGTGGAGCTCCTAGTCAGTGCTGACGGCGAAACCAAAAACACCAAGCCGAATATTAGAACTGCGAACAACCAGGAGGAGTGCATTTAGGAAACAGATAAATGCAGTTGTACTTTCTGTGTCTCCTCTTCTCCTGGAAGTCAGAAGGCACGGGTCACGTTCTGTCGCCGAGCAGGGGAGCAGCGCAGGGGAGGGTCTCTCCGTCACTTCTGCTTCACATCCGGCTCCGTGCATCGCGCACCGGACTCCTTAGAAGGGTCTCGTGCTGTGCCCCTTGGTCACAGGCATGTTCTGACATGCAGAGGTGGGTCCTGTGCAGCCTGCGGCAGCCAGCGCCACCTAGCTTCAACAACTCCTCAGCGCAACGATCTCCCAGTTGTGCAGTGAGCCTTCCAGGAGGGCTGGATGTTACGTCTCCCAGATCTGAATGATGGAAAGTCAGGAAGGAAGCTGGAGCAGCCAAACTGCTCTGAATAGCTGTCAGGTGGAAAAACATGTCTCTAAGTCTGTGGGACTTTAAGCAGGATTTACACGGCTGCTCGACGCCTGGACTAGTCAGAGCCCGCCTGTCTTTCATCTGACAAATCTTTGTGTGCCAAGTAGTTGGGGAATATGCACAGGGACCTGGCTTCTGAATTCTAGCTCCTGTGTCCTGAATCAGGGAGGGTCTCTGAGAAGAGAGTCTTTGCTAGGCTCACACCCAGGGAATGCTTCCTTAGCTCTAGTGAACAATTGATGAAACGTCAAAAGAAGCTAGAAAGTCCAGGGGAAATGCACAAGGTGATCTGCCCTATCTTTGCGTGTATTTAACCTTTCTGATGTCAACTCTGTGCGAAGGTTATGAGTCTCACCTCCTTATAAGATAACAAAGAGCCCGTCAGCTCGACAGCAGGCTATCACAACACGAGAAACAGAGGGACACAGAATTCAGGTCCAGCCTGGTCTGCATTGTTGAGACCAATTGTTCGGGATCATGGTTCCGATCTGCCTTAGAGTCAGTGGATGTTTTGAATATGTAAATGAAATCAACACAGAGAGAAACGGAGCAAGCTGGTAAATGGCCTACTTGGATGTTCTGGAAGGCGCTTCTTCCTGTTTTGTTTTAGAAGCCAGGATGACACGATTACCAACCATTAGTTCAGTGAGAGAGCGCTCCAGATGGTATTGATGGTGAAGAAGCTGGAAAGGGTCCCGTACTCCCCGTAAGACTTCAACAAAACAGACTCCCTGCCACCTAGATGGATGTAGACTTCTTAAAGGAAACACCTAGAATTACTAGAGTTCCCAGTGGCAGCAACTGAAGAAGACTGAAAGAGCTCCTACAAGCCTTAAAGTTCTCTTGCTTCCAAAGAGAAAGCAGCTTAAACCCACCCAAATGTTTTTTGTAACCTCTGCAGGTAAAATTCTATCATTCTATAGACTGGGGGGGGGGGGGGGGGGGGGGGCGGGTACTCCTTGCTCCATAAGCTTTGATTAAGAATAGAAACTCAAGTTGCCAAGAAAAGAAAACTGGGGTCTAGCAGCAAGTTCAAGTTCCAGGCAGTCATTCCTTACTGACAAAACAAGCAAGGATAAAAGTCCAAGGTAAACCCCATTGAATTTCCATCCATGTTTCTTTGAATTGAGTTTGCAGTCTTTGGAACCCACAAAATAACCCAGACAAAGATCCCAGATGTCAGTGCATTTTTTGGTTCTCCTCCTCGGAGGAAGGGCAGTGGCTTTCACACCAGCATTTGCCGACAGTAAACTATAATGAAAAACATGTATTTGTAATAATGCAGACCACCTTCTAACTGCCATTGAATATAACCGCATTATATTTTCTTAAGATTTCAATTTGACCCAGCTAGTCATAGGAACAAGTATGCTATGATGCAGCCCTGCCTAGGAGAGCCTGCTCAGGTTCTTTAACCGAAGTCACATTTCAAATTGAACGTTGGAGAATTTTAAGCTTTTTGAAGTTTATAAATGATGACACAGAAAGGCTTTTGTTTTTAAAATTTATCCTTAAATATACTTAGCAAAGAGAGATTTCGGTTTACTCTGTGTAGTGAGTTGAATAACGACCCTTCTCCCAAGATACGTGTTTACCCAGAACCTGTGAAGATGAGTGAGTTAGGGAAAGGGTCTCTGCAGATGTAATTAAGCTAAGAACCTTGAGATGAGCTCATGCTGGGTGAGGGTGGGTCCTGAATCCAGTGACATTGTCCCTGTAAGAAGAGAGAAGACACAGACACAGAAAATAAGACCATGAGAAGACAGAGACAGGAGTTATGTGGCCACAGGCCAAGGAACACGTGGAGCCACCAGAAGCCAGAGGCTCTAGGAAGGGTTCTCCCCTCAGCCCCGCCAACAACTTGATGTCAGATTTCTGGCCTCCAGAACTGTGAGGGGATAAATTTCCTTTGTTTTAAGCCCCTGGGAAACTAATACACTATGTAATATCACAATAAAAGAATCGGATAAGAGGAATAAATGTTTAAAAAACAAGTCCTTCGGAATTCCCTGGTTGTCCAGTGGTTAGGGCTCTGCGCTTCCACTGCAGGGGGCATGGGTTCGATCCCTGCTCGGAGAACTAAGATCCTACGTGCCTTGCGGTACGGCCAAAAAAAAAAAAAACAGGAAAAAATAAAAATAAAAAGCAAGTCCTTCTCCACCAACCTTGGTGCTTTTAGAACACTTAAGGTTTAGAAGTATGACTCAAAGAAACTATAGAAGATACTGTTCACTCACGTTCCCTGAGCACACCCTGTTCTGTTCTGCCTCTGTGCCTTTGCAAATGCCTAGAATATCATTTTCCACCTCAGAAACCCAACTAACCCTCCAGATGTAGGACAAATATTGCCACCTCTTGCATAAGCCACCTTCCCCACTCCCCCAACCACACACACACACACACGTTTACTCACGCTTTATCTGGCTTTACAGCATTTTTTGCTTGCCTCTATTGCAGCATATATTACATACAGCAGAGTCTACAGAGCTATCTCCCCCCCACCCTAAACTGTGAGGATTAGAAGCACAGCGAGATGACCTATTTATTTGGTCTCCAATCCTTCAGTGCTCTAGTCTGGACTTCCTTACTGCTTGGTGGCTGGCTTCCAAGTTTGAGGAAGCAGAAGCTGCTAAGGTCTACACTTTGAAGTCCCAGAATATAACTTCTATTTCATCCTATTCCTCAAAGCAAGTCATAACGCCATTCCCAATTCAAGTAGGGAAGCAGATGCCCCATCCTGATGTGAGGAACATGGGCACAGAGACGGGAGGAGTGGGCAGTGAGTGTACCTGGAGACTAGTTACTCCAGCTGAGCTCTGCTCCCATTCTGTCTCTTACTAGTATTATGACCTTGGCCCTAGACACATAACCTCCACGACTCAACATCTGCTTCTGTAAAACTGAAATAACATTGTCTACTTGATAAGACTGTTAAAAAGAGTTAAAGAGATGTTGCAATTTACTTAGTGTGGCTCTTTGCACGTAGCAACCTTGTAACAAATGATAGCTACTTCTCTTCTGATAAAGGGGGAAATAAGAAGTCCTTAGGCAGCTAGAAGCAGAAAACCCGCAGGGAGACCTCCCTGGGGAAAAAAAGAAAGGCCAAAGGATGATAAGACAACCTTTATAACTTCAATCAAGTTTGCCAAGGGCTCATCTTCTTCCCGTTAGGCAGCTATAGCTGATATAACCAAATCTCTGGAAAGAAGGCTTTGGGCTGCTGAGCAGCAGGGTATACTCATGTCAGGAAACCTGACAGCTAAGCCCCAGGATGTATACTGTAGCTTTGCAGGATTTGTGAAAACCTGTAGCTTTTTAAAATAATTTCTACTTCTGCCTATTAAAGCAATATATGCCATTGAGAGCATTTTAGGTAATTTAGCAAAGCCATAGGAAGAAAGTAACCATCCATGACACTACCGCAAAAGGTTACTAACAGAAATAACCAAATGTACTTTCTTACAGTTATTTTGTTATCAAAATATGCGTGCAGGACTGGTTTTATGAGTGTATAACTTGTGCAGTCACACCGGGCCCCACAGTCAGAGGGCTCCCATTTTGGGTTTAATTTTATATTGTCACAATCTTGAAATTCTTTATCATTTTTATAGAAGGGGTTTCAATTTTTCATTTTGCTTGGAACCCTGCAATTATACACACAGTCCTGTGTACCTGTATGTATGTTTGTAAACACAGATGTGTGTCTGTGTGTAAACATATGGACGTAGATATATATGCATGCATTAATACTTCAAGGATATTACATTTTTATCAGATTTGAATGTAACACATTATTATGTTTCCACATTATTAAACATATTTTGTAAACATTATCTTAATGGTTACATATATTTCATCATGGACCTGTCATATTTTAATTAATTATTCCAGTCCTATTATTAAGCTTTCAGGTAATTTACACTTCTGCTTATGTAAATTATTTTGCAGCATATATCTTTGTGCATAAATTTTTTTTCTTCATCTATTATTTATTCCTGTAAGACAGATATCTGGAAATGGAGTTACTGGATCAAAGGGTATAAATATTTTTAGGTTTTCAAATACACTTTCAAATTGATTCTTTTCTTAGCAAAATTATTCAGATTGGTAGCCCAAACATCAGTCAACAAGAGTGCCTTAGGTATGTTTTATAGAAGACCGTGAACAAAGGGAATTCATTTATAGATGGAAGGCGCCCAGCGCTTCAGAGCACAGGGCTTGAATTCAGGGTTCATGTCATTCCCACCATGGATTAGCCACATGGTTTCACACAACTTCCATGTGCCTCAGTTTCCTTATTTTAAAAAAACTGAGGATAGTAATATGCACCCCACAGAGGTGCTGTTAAGATGAACTTGCATCCCTCAACAAGCATGAATCCAGCACCAGCTCTGTGCAGGGATTCTGTTAGGCCCGTGGGATGCAGCAGGGACCACAGCAGTCAAGTCCCTGGAGTTTACAGCTGGACAGGGAAGTCAGCCACTAAGCAGGAAATGTAATAAAAGTGTAATGAGTATTAAGAAAGAAGAAGAAATGAAGCTTTTTAAAAGTATACAGCTGTGTCCAGAGAAGACCTCTCTGAGAACTGGTGTAGCTCTGAGACCTAGAAAACAAGGGGGAAGTGACCCTGGTGAAAGCTGAGTGAGTGGGGAGGAATGCTGAATATAAAGAAAAATCCATGGGGCAAAAGCCCAGAAATACTTGTCAAGTTCAAAGAAACTGAAAGTCCCATATGGCTAGGGTGACCAGAAGTCCCAGGTTACCTGGTCGGTCCCTGTTCACACCAACTGCTTTGATGGAGTCATCAATCGTGTCCCTACTTCATCTCAAACATGTCCTGGCTCAGAAGATCACATCACGCTGTGGCAGAAAAACAAAGAACACGAGGGAGAGCAGCAAGAACTTGGGGAAGACTTTGGAGGATCTTACAAATCCTGCTGAGAAGTTTCGTGTTTATCTTAAGGACTTGAGAGTCATTAAAGGATTTGCATCAGGACAGTCACATAATCTGATTTGCCTTTCACCATAGGTACAGCTGC
Organism: Hippopotamus amphibius kiboko; assembly: GCF_030028045.1. NCBI lineage: Eukaryota > Metazoa > Chordata > Mammalia > Artiodactyla > Hippopotamidae > Hippopotamus > Hippopotamus amphibius. Next base: position 61,881,536 of record NC_080202.1, read on the forward strand.
AACAGAAGGAGAGATTTTGCTGAGTAAAGATTAGCATTCACAAAGAACTTAGAGAAGTTGGTTGTGTCTAAAACTGACAAAGAGTTACTACTCAGATCTGTCAAGAAATTTTTAGAAATCAGCAATGAAAAACATAGGAAATTCCACAGATGAAAGCTTTGCACAGGCACTTTCTAGAATAGAAAATCCAAACAGGTAAGAAGTATACGGAGAGGTGCTTGCCCTCAAAAGTTAGCTATCAGAAGGAGGCAAATTAAAACACTGAGATACCACCTCACACCCATCACACAAAAACAGAAAGTCCAATGATACCAAGTTGCTGGGGAATCTCCATTCACACCTTCAACAAATATTTGATGAGAACCTATCACATGCCAAGCACTGTGACAGGCACTAAGAATACAGTAACGAAAAAAATAGACAAAATCTCTGCTCTGACAATCAGAAAGAGGGCAAGTGACCAACAAGACAAATAAGGGTGACTGATAGCACATTAGGTGGGAATAAGTCGTAATTCTATGGAAAAGGCATAAGCATTAGAGAAGAGAGGTTACAATGTTAAATAAGGTCCATAGATAAGCCTCACTGAAGAGGTGACACTTGACTGAAGACAAAAAGAAAGTAAAGAAGAAAGCTCTCCAGGTATCTGGAGGCAAGTATCCCAGGTAGAGGAATCAGCAAAAGCAATGGTCTTGTTGGGTAGATAGTCGGGTATACACAAGTCAAAATAAACCTATTAGGATATACCCTAATATAATAGTGTAGATGCCTATGCTAAGAAGAATATGGGACTGGGCATGGAGAAATATGGGGGAAATGAATTTAAAATATAACATTAAAGAAAGAAGGCATCTTGCATGGACTAACTATAAATGTGCTAAGGATGCAATCTTGTGGGTTTGAGGTTAAGCACAAGACAAAGACAACCAGAGGAAAGGCATGCAGGGTACTGGGAAAAGAAGCGTGGAATCTAAGCCAGGTGGGAAGGGTAATGAAGGCCAAAGAAAGCTCAGAGAGAGGAATTAGAGACGTTCAAAGGGTTAGAGGTCACGACGAGGCTAAAGAGCAGGTGTAACAAGAGTTCCTGGAGGAGCCAGCAGATAGGTGACGAGTCACAGAGAGAGAGCTCTGAGTTTCTAAGGTAGAGGCACATTGAGTGACAGCATGGCCCAAGGTGTAGCCATTGGAAGCAGGGTAAGGCAGGTCATTGTGATGACGAGGTCATCACAATTAAGGACCAACTGTGGACTGCTCAGCCACACGCAGCTGACACTGAACTTGACATTGATAAAAGCAGGTCTATTCCAAGCATTAACGTGTGCAGAGGACACGCAAGAACTGAACAACTGGGAATGTGGTTATTATTATTGCTATTATTATAAATCATCACAACATTCTGAAGAGCCAGAAGAAATATTTTTAAAGCTGTATGTCGAAGGGTCTCAGGGACCCATAGGAAGCAACAAAATATTATCTTACAAAACTCAGCGTGCTATCTCCAGAATTACGGTTTATGTTCAAATCTATGGTGTTTGAAAGAACAGAGAGAGACCAGGGTATTAGACATACCAATGATTGAATACGTTTTCCAGAAACAGAATAACCGACATACAGAACAGACTAGTTGCCAAGGGGGAAAAGGCTGGGGGAGGGACAGACTAGGAGGCTGGGATTAGCAGGTGCAAACTACTATAGGGAGAGTGGATAAACAGCAAGGTCCTATTGTAGAGCCCAGGGAACTATACTCAGTATCCTACGATGTACCATAATGGAAAAGAATACATAAGAAAGAAGGTACGTATATGTATAACGAATCACTTTGCTGTTACAGCAGTAAAAATACAACACCGTAAATCAACTACACGTCAATTAAAAAAAATTTAAATGTGTTTTTCATCTTTTATAAGGCCGATGCGCCACTACCCTTAACAACCTATGTGTTGCAAGTGCTTTTTGATCAGAAAATTTCAAAAAAGAGAATATGGCAAAAAAAAAAAAAAAAAAAAAAAGGATGAGGAGGAGGAGGCCAGCCTCACTTGCAGGGCGGGGAGGAAGGAGAAGAGGATGAAGAGGAACACGTTAGCAAGAGGACAGCCAAGCAGGCCCTGCACGGCCGAGACGCAGATGCGCGATGCGGAAGCCCTGAGGAGCCGAGACGGCTGACGTCCACTAAGACTCTGGCTCCCCCTTCTTTCCCATTAGTACCGTTTCTACTTCATCTTCTACAAAGCCATCTAGTCAGATAAGTTTTAAAACAACTAAGAAGGTCTTTCCTCAGAGTAACTTCCCATCATAACATAACGCAGAACACAGTAACAACACGGAACGTGACACACAGCACAACATAACACCATGTGGTAATTAGAACCTACTGTGCAGCACAGGGAACTCTGTTCAATACTCTGCAATGACTTGTACGGGAATAGAATCTAAGAAAAGAGTGGAGATACACATATACACACACACATATACACACACACATATACACACACACGGATACGCATAACTGACTCACTTTGCCACACAGCAGAAACTAACACAACACTGTAAATCAACTATACCGCAATTTTAAAACCTACAAAACAAACAAAGGAAACAAACCAACACAAAAACCATGACACTATTTGGGATGTTTGACCAAATATCTGAAATTTTCTTAAATGCTTAAACTTTTAATAGAAAAATTTAGAACTCCAACGTTTCTCCTTGAACTGGATCTTACTCTACCATTCAATAGTTTGGGGGAGTGAAAAACATAAACAGCCGCTTAAACTTCATTTAACCATCAGGGCTGCTGGCTCTTTACTGAATCAGTGGTTCCCACAGCCTGGCCCTGGAGGAGGCAGGAGAATTGGAACCAAACACTTGAGCTGCATTCTCTGAATCCGTCTCAACAGTGTTTAGTATGAGCTGAAGGAAGTGCATTCCAGGGGAAAGGTCCAGCCTAGGATGTAACTCAGGCCGGGGGGAAGCCTACACCATCGACACCAGGATCTGATGTGCCCGCCAAAACAAGCACCACAGGAAGCTGGGTGTGCTTCAGTGACCCACCCTCCACCTTGGGAAACCATCAGTTCTTGGGAGTAAGCCCTGCCCAAGGTAATGAAAGTTTGGAAATATATTTACACAGTAGTCATTGAAGCTGAGTGTTTTTCTTCTTGTTTTCTAGTCTACTGGCTAAACAGGAAGTTTTCTGCAGGATGCTCCAATATCCTCTGTTCAGAGTAATAACTTTAGCACTTTGCTTTCCTTTTCTCCCACGACACACTTAATGTTTCCGCTCTCGGTCCCGGACTCGGTCGCAGATTTCCTGCAGGAAGCTGAGGCTCCTTAACACTTTGCAAGGATCAGTCGTACCCCACCCAAGTAAAAAAAGTCACAAGGACCCTTTCATAGACAGACTCAACTTACTCATATTCCCTGGGGAAGATCCGAGTTGGTGAGTTAATGAAATCTTGCAAATATGACGAGCCGTCTATCAATCCCCACGGCATCCCTGGGAAGCTAGTTACTTAAAATAATTCCTGATCATAGGGAGAAGGGTAAGTGACTCACTGGGGTTAACTAAGAAAGGAAGCTCTTCCTCCAGGCCTTATCTTGGCACCTGCAAATCATTACAAGGGCTAAATGTTATTGTCATCTAAAGATGATGGCAAGAATAAAATTCGGCCAACAGGAGCCAGGCATGCTGCACTAACACCCCAAGCGATTATATCAGCAGCTGCCAGTCTTCTTTTAAACCAGTCTCCTATCATCTGGTCATATTTAATTTAAAGTTCTGCACCTCTGGTTCAGCACAGCGTGGGATGAAGAGCGTGGCCTCTCAGAGTCCACGGGCCCTGGATTTGATTCCAGCTCTAACATTTGTATCTGTATTACGTCAAGGAAACCTGTCCATTTCTCTAGGTTCCTCTTTTTCTTCACCTTTAAAGTGGGGATAATCATTGCATTTGGTTGGATCATAAAATTATTCATTTTTGTAGGTTAAAGCAAATATAAGGGTCTTTTTGCAAGGATGAAGGAATTCATACTCTACTGATGCCTATTAAAATTCAACAAGGCGATTACATTTTTATTACTGTCATTTTGCACCATCTGTTATTTTAATCTACCATTAGTAAGTATTTATAACACAGAGACCACTTAATACCACGTTAGAGTGCAAGATTCTGGAGGACGGCATCTGTTCGCTGCTCCAGGCAGAGCACAATGCCTGGTAGGTGACAGGTAATCAATAAATATTTGCTGCAAGAACAGATAAATGACAACACAATGATACCTATGACTAGACAGGGGTGACCACCAGCCTGAAAAATCTTGAGCTCTTCGCTCCAATTTCTTTTCGCTGCAATGAGCTATCTGCGGGAGCAGCAGCGTTGCTAGTGAGCCCAGACAGGTGGGTGCATTTTCAAGGTGGCAGGACAGATCGACATATTTCTGAAAGCCTTAATCCCAGGACAGTTCACATCTTCTCAGGAATGCCGGGGGCCAATCCCAGGAAAGCAACAGCTAAGGCTCGAGGGAGGGCTCTGCTTTGAGAACAGGAACCAGGAGGGATGTCCATCACGGTGGCGGGTGTAAAATTAACGGTAGTCACCCCACTCAGAGGCAAGACCAATGCACTTTATTTTGACATGTACCTTCTCAGTCTGTTTTCCTCCTCGTTTCTTTATTTCTTAAAAAACTGTCAAGGGCATTGGCTGAATGCCCTCAGAACTGCTGTAGGAGAATGACTGTGGGCATAAAATGTCACCGGTATTTTGAATCTAGCACTGCAGTGTGATTGATCATTTTAATAAACAAAATCAGCACACTGATCACAAATGTTCACTTACCAACTGCAGGTCTTTACGGAGGAGCATGGACGTCACGTGATGCCTACTGACCAGTAAGAACAGTGCGGATGGACAGAGAGCAGAGGGCTAAGTGAGCCAGCTCCGAGCCGGGCTGCCTGGGTACCGGTCCTGGATCTACCACTCACGAGCTGTGTGACACTGGGAGAGCGACCTCACCTGCCCGGAGTGTTACGTGAGATTATACACGTGAAGCACTTTGCACAATGTCTGCCATGGTGGACACCTAATGTCATCATCTGCTGTCCATGCGACAGTGAACAAAGACAACATGTGCTTCAGAAGAGATGCTTTTGGAAAGATGAGCTCCTCAAAACCCTTTCTTCTTTTAGTTTTGTTCCAATTTACATCATTTCCCTTAAAACCGTGTCAGTCCTGAGGGATTTAAATTTTTACTCAGCTAAAAACAAGCTCAACGTTGTAGACTCAGCCTGGTTTCTCACACTCGTGTGCTTACAAACAAAAGAGCGACAATAAAACTCTTTAATGACGCTCACCGGAAATTGTGCAATTTCGTCTCCTGACATCTTCCTGTTTCAATAAAGATTCTCACGCGAGTCGTGGAAGAATGCAGTCAGACCAGCTCCGGTGTGAGCCGTGCACGCGCTGGGGTTGCAAGGATGTTGTTTATGTCTTAGATCCTGTTTTCTTCCTGGACGAAGGGCCGCTGCCTGCAGGTGCTTCTCCCGCTGTTATCACCCCCCTCTGCAGGGCGCGGCCTCCTGGAAGCCGCTTCCTGCCGCCTCCGTGTGACTCTGGCTGCTAAGGAACAGGAGGGAGGCTGTCAAGGGTTATCTCCCGCCTGGGTTGCAGTTTCCAAGCTTCACCACTATCTGGTGTGGCTATTTATATGGGGAGACAGTGTTCTTGCTTAAGGAGAGCTCAGAAGGCAAAAAACAAAATCAAAACCCCGAAGACGGCAGGGGCTGAGCAGTTGAGATGCTAAATGGAATTCCAACAGTCAGATGATGTAGACACCCGTGCCATGCCTTAACCTCCCAGGAAAAGCAACGAAGGCATGATGCCGCAATGACGTCTAGAGTGCTTTGCACGTATCCGATGGTCATCATGTTGGTCCCACGGACAACTTGGATTTAACTATCCAAACAGAGTGGATAACTCTGAATTCTCTAAGGGGAGACGTGTTGTTACCTCCTCAGAGAATTAATCTCCAAACCTGAGACACAATGGACCAATTTTACTTCCAACGGCAATTCGCGAGCTCATCAGAAAGCAAGCATGCTTAGCTCTGCACCTGAACTTAACTGATTCTGCTCTGCTGTGCCTTAGAGTCAAAGGGAAGATCGATCTCTGCTCAACTCTACCTCCCAGACTCTGGAGGGTAGCAGGGAGACAGAGGCTCACAGAGGTACAGAAACTGACCATCTGGAAGTGCTACTACAGCCCAGTGAGACGCTTCAATGCCTGCCAACAAATAAGCATCATCCTTGTATAAGCCACTTATGTAAGGAAATCAATGACAAGGTTGTATCCTCTGAGTTATCAAGTTATTGACGGTAAAAGCAAAGCCTTGACTTAGGAATAAGGAAAATATCACCCACTACGCTTCCTCGAAGCTTGTCCCAGCTATTTCCTCCTCACTACTCATGGCTTCCTTCCAGGCACAGACAGTCTGAAGCAACAGTCCTGTAATTCCCAAACAGCCCCTTTCCCCGCCAACTCATTCACCGACTTCAAAGGCAAATCACAAATGGTAACCCTAACAGCAAGACTCAGAGCTCGACCGGTCACTTTTCCCTTTGTGGGTAAATTAGGAAAGAAAATGCGGCGAAGGAGGGGTGGTGTTGGATAGGGGGACGTGATTTCTTAGAATGGTTCTTGTGACTAGTTTTTATAGGTTACAGAAAAGAGAGATTTGAAAATTCACAGAACTTCTTTTACTTTGAATCAGTTTTTCCAGATTCATGGAAAAGCCTTTCCTGAATCCCTGCAGATAACCACTCTCCAATACTGAGATAAAAGTGGGTAGTTTCTAGACCATGAGGGAATTCAGAACTCTTCCCTCTGAGTTAGAACTGCAGTGTGTCTAGGAAAAGCATGTTTCCTATAAGGAGATTTTAGAGTCTTAAAAGTGAGACAGTCATAAAAAAGAATGAAATCATGCCATTTGCAGCAGCATGGATGGACCTAGAGATGATCGTACTGAGTGAAGTATGTCAGATGGAGAAAGACAAATATCACATGATATCGCTCATATGTGGAATCTTAGAAAAAATGGTACAAATGAACTTATTTACAAAAGAGAAATAGAGTCACAGACGTAGAAAACAAACATGGTTACCAGGGGTGAGGGGGGGAGGGATAAATTGGGAGACTGGAGTTGACATACACACACGACTATATATAAAATAGATAACTAATAAGGACCTACTGTACAGCACAGGGAACTCTGCTCAATACTGTGTAATGGCCTGTATGGGAAAAAAATCTAAAAAAGAGTATATACGTACATACATATATAGGTATGTGTATATATGGATATATGTATACGTATAACTGATTGAGTTTGTCATACACCTGAAATTAATACAACATTGCACATCACCTATACTCCAATAAAAATTTTAAAAATTAAATGAAATTAAAAAGAGATGCCCAAATACAATGCTACTGTAAAGAACCAAACCACATGATTACAGAAACAGTGTAACTTGTGAGAGCTTTCTAACTTCAATAAAGAGATGCAATGTGGCCTCCCCCCACCAAAAAAAGAGTAAGTGAGACAGATATAAAGACCAAACTAGCGGTTACCAGTGGGGGGAGAGGAGGAAGGAGGGGTAAGGGGGGAAAAGGGGTTATTAAAGATGATATGAAATCATGTGTGTGCAACTTTTGAAAATTGTGAAAGTACCATAGAATTTAAAGAATCTTTCATTCAATAAGAAAAGTTTAAGTGAGAAATATTAAATTAAATAATAAGGGAGCCTCGGGACTTCCCTGGTGGTCCAGTGGTTAAGACTCCATGCTTCCATTGCAGGGTAACGGGTCTGATCCCTGGTGGAGGAATTAAGTTCCCACGTGCCATGTGACACTGCCAAAAATAAAAAGTGTGCCTCACCACTTTTAAAATATGAATCAAAAAAGAAAGAATATTATCATGGTTTCCACTCAAGCTAGCTACAATATCTGAAGGGTGCTGGAGTACCACTGCGAAAGCTATCTTCCTCAAGCTGCCACGGTGCCTAACATCCTTCATTCAGGGATTTATGAATCTCAGTTAGGACCAGCGGTCAACAAATGTTCACTGAGTGCCTACTATCCGCAAGCACTACACGAGGCGATGTCTATACAGACCCAGAGCTCGCCCACTAGTATTTCAAGTCACTTCCTAATGAATCATGTTTAAAGCAAAAAAGCAAAAAAAAAGTCCTGGAACATTTTCAGCAGCAAAATAAGCAATACTAGCAACAGGGTATAAACCACAAAATAAAATTTAAAATCCTTGAGTTCATAGTGATAAACAGATAAATGAATAAATGGACAGATAGATAGATAAAGAAAGGAAAGTTCTTTTTATCGATAGAATTCAAACAAATAAAAGCAGAGGAATAAAGGGTTTTAAAAACCCACTTTTAGCAACCACCATAGATACCATTGTTACAGAGATGAATTACCAATGGATGCTAAAACTACTGTGTGAAAGTTTGATAAGAAAAAAAAAGTATATTTTACATACAGCATCTTCCCACAAAATAATGATGAAATACAAAGGAAATGGTAATTTTACAGAGGAGAAAATCTGAGAGACATCACCATGACCAAAAGGATCAACATTAACGAATTAACGTCCCCAGTGATGGGGAAAATAGACACTGAATGTCTCCTGCTAAGTTACACAGAGCATTCGTGCCAGAAATGCATAAGGTGAGTCTAATTGGGGAGGCGTCAGGCAAACCTGAACTGAGCTCTGATCTGCAAAATAAATGACCTATACGTTTCAAAAATGTCAGGGTCAAGAACAATCAGGAAAAACTGAAGAACTGCTTTCTAGTGAAGGAGAATGAGGAGACACAACCATGAAATGTAACATGTGATCGTGGATAAGATACTAAACGAGAAAAAAGATGTTTTTGCTTTTCTCTTGCCATAAAAGACAATGGACAAAGGATGAAATTTGATAAGATCTCTTAATTCGATCAAGGATCAAAACCTTTTTCTCTGGAAGGTCAGAGAGGAAACCCGTTCAGCTCTGGAGGCCATCTGGTCTCTAACATAACAGATTCAAGTCTACCTTTGTGGGAAGAGAGCGTCCACTGACACTGCCTAAAAAATGAATGTGGCTGTGTTCCAATAAAACTTTATTTACAAGCGCAGATGGCAGGCTACACACGCCAGCTGCTGGACCACGTAACAGTCACAGCAGTGTTAATTTCCCAATTTTGATGACTGCACTGTAGTCATGTAAGAGGGTCCTTGTTTTTAGGAAACACACACTGAAGCATTTCAGGGTCAAAGACATCATGTTTGTTTGCAGCTTACTCCCAAAAAGTTCACAAAAAGAGAAGCATGATAAATAAATGTGGTCAAATTTTAACATTTGGGGAATCTGATGAAGGAAACTCTTTTTTTAACATGGGAACTACTTTGCAAATGTTCTCTAAGTTTGAAATAGTTTCCAAATAAACCGTTAAAAGATAAAAAGGGTACAAACACCCATGGGACAGAGCAATCGCTTGGGACATAACCCACCACTGGCACGGATGCCAGGCTCACAGAGGGTGCTCAGCTAATATCTGATAAGCAAAGGAACGAATTAATTCACTAATTAATTTATCCGGTGTTCACTGCAGGAATGACGTGGAGGACAGTTATAGTTTAAGGAGAAGCTGGGAAAAGAAGTGAATTACGAGGGGCAGCCCACGTGGGATAAGGTCACATGTACACATGCAGGAGGGGTAGGAGTGTGACAGACAGCAAGGACCAAGATAAAAATAACAGCTGGGATAAATCATCCGGGCGAAATGTCCTCCAGGGCCGAGTTCCAAAGACCAATTTGAATTAAATGGATGTTCTCTCGCTGGCCGTAATTTCAGATGACACCCCTCCAGCACAACATTCATAAATAGTCCTCCTACCCTGTATTGTGTGCAAAATGCATACCTGTGTAGGGAAATGGCTTCTACATTTTCTCCTTCTCAGCGCTCACACTGCTGCGGTTGTCTGGGCACTTCAAAGTCCACAGGGACACTCTGCATAACACAAAGCACTGCCAAGCATCTCAGCCAAAGCTTTCCCAAGTATACGTCTAAATCACTGGGATAAGGATTATAAGATTGTGGAAATAAAGTCTGTACGTCTAGGACAGTTTCCAAGGCAATATGTGGAACCATGGTAAAAATCCAGGTAACCATTCTGATATTAAGCAGATTGGAAACATGTCTAAGAGGTTGACTGACGCAACGGTAAGGTAAGGACAAAAACTGAACACGTGGATGGGTGGACGTGGCGGGTGTTCACCTCTTGCTCAGAAGTGCAAGGCAGAAGTTTCTCCAGGACCTCTCTCTCTCAACTTCTTCCAGCTTCCACCTCCCGGAGTCTTTCCAGCACAGGAGGAGAGAAGAACGTCTCCGCAGGGACAGCCCTGGAGGAGCTTCTTTGGCCAGGCAGGAAGGTACCATATGAGCACTTCTGCTTACATCCCATTGGCTAAAGCCAGTCAATGGCTCCAACTTGCATGCAACTGAAGGTGAAAATGGAGCAAGGGAGCACTGCTTTTTCCATTTGTTGGTTCTGTGACCTGAGATAAATTACATTACTTCATTACTTCCCTGGGCACTAAATATTTCTACCACCAAATCTCTTATGGCTTTTCTTTAATTACTCAGTAAAAACCTGTAACCCTCTGTCAAGACTGCAACTTCACAGACAATGGAATTTAACAGATAACGAAAGGGGATAGATAATAGATAATAGAACATTTCAAGTTTACTCCACAACGCAGTGACTTTTTTCCCAAATCTTTAGGGAACTGACTTCCCTGATCTCTGCTACAGCACATCCTACAGACGTCATGATGCACTTTGGTATTAAATCTCTAGCCTTTGAGAAGGTTCGTATAAAACTTCTTTGTGACAGAAATGACAGCAGGAGTCGATTCTGTTGTTCTTGTTGATGTGACGTGTGGTGGAAATGGGGGCGGGGATGGCTTTTGATTTCTATTGTAACTGAGTTTGGAAAACTACTCAGCAACAAGTAAACAGAATACCACTGTCACCATAATAATATCGCAAGAGAAAAACATCTCAGAGAGAAAAAAGTTAATAAATTTCTGACATTCCAAGGTGTGAAAGGAAGCAATCTGACGTCTGAAAACCGGAAAAAAACAGTTTCTTGGCCCATGCTGTTCACACACGCCGAGGTCACCGAGAAAGTTATCGGGACTCAAAAATAAATGCAATTAAAAGTCTACTTTAAGTACTTTCTTGTATCCAAACACATGTAAAGACTTGAACATTTTCGCTCCCTAGTTTGTAAGTCCTCAGTAAGACTCCATCATGCTAAGGCGGTAGTGTAATTCAGGTAAACACTACTTTTATAGAGTGATTTCCAAACAGACATGCCACCCACTATATGTAATAGAATCCATAAAAAGGAAATCCTGAGAGTGTTTACTCAAAGATGCAAAAGTGATGAAAAGTCATTACTCAAAAAAATCTAGATTAAATGAAAGGAAAATCCTCACTAGGACAAATGTCACACGGAAGCAAAGAAGTAAAACGAGCTTTGCCTTGAAATTCAAATGTTTCCGTGGTATAAAAATTACATCTGTAGGGATGACGGTGGTTTTAACTTGTTAAGCCTTCATAAATAAATAAAAGTCCCTCTTATCCTACAATTCAGAGAGTCCCAGGAAGGTTTTCCTACAGAAGCAAAGAACACACTCCCTGAACTTCCACCATTAGCATTTTTTTAAAAAATTAAGCTTCACCTTCACAGGCAAGTAATCTCTCCCCTCCCCTCCCTTCCCCCTCCACCTCCCCTCCCCCTCCTCCCCTCTCTTTCTCTTCCTCTTGCTGTCACACACACACACACACACACACACACGTTGAGATAACATCTTATGTCATTAGTATTAACTGGAGTGTTTTTAATGTAAATGTACTGTGGCAGATGGGAAAGGTTCTAATACAAGACACTCAAAAGGAAGAGAGGCTAGGAAAAGAGAAGGAAAAAGAAAACACTAATGGCGTGAAATGGCGAGAAGTGTCCTGGCACATCTTTTCTTTGCCTCCTGCTCTCCCCGTTTGTTAGTTCTGTGACCGAGATAACTTACCTCCCTCCATCAAGCCCCTGCTCGACCCTCTATCACACGGGAGTGACGGTATGGATTCTGTAAGATACCTAGAAGGAGTAAAGAACGTAGCATGTGTAAAATGACACAGAGCTGACCAAAGATTTTCCTCCCTTCTCTCAAGGACAGACCATCAACATTCTTGTGAAAATCTTCGAACCACCCACGTATGTCTCAAATAGATTGAAACGGAATAACACCTGAAATACAACAAAATTGAGTCATCCACTGGTAAAAAGGTAAAGAGTAAGAAAAACAAGACCACCAGAGTAGGACAAACTGACCTATATCTGGCCAAGAGCATACTAAAACAATGCAATAAACCATCCTTTCTCCCAGCCCCAACTTCAAGTCATGAAAGAGGAACAAGTTGGAAAATCTGTGCTTGCCATGTGGCTTCAAATTATCATCAGGAAATCCACAAACGTGGTGATCTAACACACTCGTGACTTTGGTGAGTTAGTTCCTTCTTCTTGGTCCTGCTTTCCTTTGTGATACAAAGTGAAGATGAGAGGTAACCTAGAAACCCTCGTGTAGAGGAACGTCCCTTGATTCCATCCTTCCCTTGCTTCACGCACAACCAACTTGTGAGCAACTAGTACCCTTACATGTACCAAAGCCACCCAATTCTTCCCATCTTTACTTCTGCCATTTCTGTCTTGCCTTATAATCTGTTATTCACATAATGCATTAGTCAGTGTTCTCCAGAGCAATGGAACCCATAGGCGTGTGTGTGTGTGTGTGTGTGTGTGTGTGTGTGTGTGTGTGTGTGAGAGAGAGAGACAGACAGACAGACAGACAGACAGACAGAAACAGAGAGACAGAGAAATGGAGAGACAGAGAGAACGTGTGTTGTTTTCAGGAAGGATCTTGCATGACAGGTAGCATGGCAAGTCTAAGACCTGCAGGGTGCAGTGGCATAAGTCCAAAGGTAGTCTGAAGGCAGTGTTTCTTCTTCCTGGAAGGACATCCATCTTTTTTCTCTTTAGGCCTTCAACTGATTAGATGTGGCTCACCCACATAATGGAAGGTAATCCACTTTACTCTGTATCCTGGTTTCAATGTAATCTCATGTAAAACATACCTTCACACCAACACACCAAGCCTAGTGTTTGACCAAATGTCTGAGTACCATGGCCTAGTCAATCTGACAGGTAAAACGAAGCATCACACAGAGAATCCATCACCAAGCTTATTCCCGCCTCAGGGCCTTTGCACGAGCTGCTGCCTCTGCTCAGAAAACCCTTACCCATCTCTTCATATGCTTCACCACCCAGATCCCAGCACAAACGTCACCTCTTCGGGGACCTTTGCTGCCCAACCTGTGTATTACAGCCCCCCGGCCACCCTGCTTTCCCCCGTCACGGTCTCTCACCTCTCCCCACCCTGTTTCATACGCACACTTGTCACTGTCTAAAACCACCTTGGCTCTGCAGTCTCCTGTTTGTTATCTGTCTCCCCTCCCAGCTCTGGGCTCCACATGTGCAGGGATCTTGTCTGCTTAGCACTCTAACCTCAGAATCTCAAGCCACATCCAATACGTAGTAGGCACTCAACAAATAACTGCTGAGTGAATCAATCAACCGGTCCGTGCCAGGTGCTCATATGACATCTGAGTATTATTTTTATTAAAAATTAATCTGCATATTATGATGATGGTTGGTAACCTAGTCTTTTAAATTCACTTCTGTACTGTCTCTGGATTACTTTTAATGATACATGCTGAATTTACTGTAGTTATGGTTTCAAATAAGCTAGTGAAATTTAAATTCTATTATATGAGGAGCAGAAGATGGATATTAAGGTACTGGAAACAATCATCTTGCAAAGCTTAATATTTTATACATTAGCTTGTCTAATTGTGGATTTAAAGAAGAGAGCCCTGAAAGAGACTATGCCCACACATGCAAAATTAGCTGCAAATGACTCAACAACCCTGTATAATTCAGGCTGAAATAACCACGTCGATTTTAGGTATTCTGATGAGTAAGGCAAAGGTGGGCTCCTGCTTCTTGGATCACCTTGTTCACGGGCTTCATTCCCTCCATCATTTTGTGCATGCAGACGTAACTGCAGAGTACTTCAAAATTCACATGTGCGAGAGGAAAATGAACCTCCCTGGAAATTTACCATCTTCATAAGGAGGTGAAAGTTGTAACTTCATCATTCATTGGAGAGAATGAAAACATGAAGGTAGATATTGGATGGTGAAATGAAATGAGCCTCTTAGTGGACTATCTTTTCATATTTTGCTTTCTGTGTATAATATACAACTAAAGCTTTGAACATGGTAATGAATATGGCTGCTGTTACAGAAACCATCTTTTTCTCTCTTTTTTTTTTTTTTTTAGGAATGGCCAAGTCTAGTTTTCATTAGCATAAAGGTAACCCTAGAAGCAATAAACTGCTGGAAAATTCTCAGAGTTTCCTTCCATAGGGAGTTCCAGTGAAACCTTTTCCCCCAAGAATCTCCTTAGCATCTCAGCTTCCTCGTTTCTTTCTGCTTTGCCTGTGATTTTCACATGACTGAATAAGCACAGATACGTTCAATCATTTTAGCTTTTAATCTACAAGGAGAGTTTTGCTTTGCCCTAAGAGTAATTATTCTTTCAAAAATGTATATTTGGATAAAGACACAGGAACGCAGTTACCTATTCCCTCTTCAGAGAAAGAGGCTACGGCACAGAGCGGATGGGCAGCTCCTGGGTTTCCATCCTCAGAGCCACTTCTGCGGGCTCTTCACTCACTGCAGGCAGGACTAGTGAAGAAGACCTTCCCGCCTGGTCACTCTCTTCTTTAGAGGAACTAAATCAACTCAGGCCAGTTCGGACACGAAAGCGAGAAAGGAAGCTAGTACCCTCTCCCTCCTTGCTGGCAAGCCCAGTCCCGAGCCCCCAAGCCCTCAGCCCACCTTATTTCATTGGACAGCACTGTGAGGTAGGTATTATTATTCTCACATATACACTTGGGCAAGTGATTTAACCTCTCTGAGTCTCCGCCAATACGAGCCAGAGGAGAGGATTAAACTTGTTCCATCTGGCTCCAAACCTGCCTGGAAGCAAGTTTTACATTCAGCGGCAGGAAAAGCCATCAAACGGAAAACACAAAAAGCAGAAATCATAAAAGAAAAGACTAATAGGTGTGGCTACTTAAAAAAATAAACAACAACAAAGAAATGAAAGCATCCAGCAACAAAAAAGCCATTATCAGGTTGAAAGACAAATGGCAAACTGAAAAGTTATTTGCATATAGAAGACAAAAAACTAATATCCAATAGAAAAGTGATTCTTATAAATCAATTGGTAAAAGATAACCTCATAGGGGAAAATGGAAAAAGATAAAAATAATCAAGGACAAAATATAAATAGCTAATAAATACAAATAAGAACATTCAAGTGACCCAATAACAGAGATGGTCAGAGAGACAAAGATTAAGAAGATAAACCCTCTACCGGCAAGAGTTTGAGGAAATGGGAATTTTCACATGCTTCTGAAGAGACTGTAAGTGGCTACAGTCTTCTGGGAGGTGGACTGTCTACGTAATATATCAGAACTTCAAATGCGTATGCCTTTGTGTCCGTAATCTCACATATATAACTTCATTTGAAGAATAATGATAGAAAAATTCACTGAAGTGAAAGTACAAGGAAATTGCTTGCAGTAATGTTGATGAGCTGAAAAAAAAGAAAGGAAAATGTATCAAAAAGCAATTGTTCCAATTTTAATAGCCCTATAGTGGATTCTAGGATTGCGAAGGATACAGGCTACACACACATTTTTCACTTTTGTCGTCATATCTTTCTATTCTTTTTGATATTTTATATATATATATATTCACTTCAAAAGCCCTTTAATACACCTCTCCCTTTACGAGTTACAAAGCACTTTCCCGTATTTTATTCCATAGTAAAAACTAGGTCTCCAGTCCAACGAAGCCAACGTTTCACACAGTTTTATGCCAAAAGCAATCATTTCTCTCTTTGCCTGTGAATTTCTTTTAATTACTTCAGAAAAAAGGAAGTAGACAGGCTACTCAAATTCACGCAGATGTTTGGGTCCAGCAGGCACGATCAAAAGGAGAGGAAAACGTGGTTTTCTTTTATTTCACTGCGCTTGCGAGTCTTCACCATCCTTAGCAAGGACAGCTGCCTACTTTAGACAACTTCTCTGCTCAGTATATAAGGAAGAGATGCAACATGCTCCCAAGTGCTGCTGTTTTTGGATCCAGGGAACTGACGTTTTCAGCATCTTCCCTGGGTTCCGTTAGACAGGCCTTTCATGTGAGCAGGAAGGAAAAGGCTGACAACTTTCTCATCTTTATGGAAGGCGGACTTTATTTCCAGCTCTCAGGTCAAAAGGTGGCGGAAAAAAACAAAACAAAACCACTGAGAGATAAAGACTAAAAATAACGCCCTGTGGGGTGAATCAACACAGTTTGGGACCCTGAAGGCAAGGATGTGCGTAGGGCTAATTCTGCGTCATCCCTAACAGGTGGTCGTGACCAGACTCAAGACGCCTGGACCGGAGAGGAAAGGGCTCTGCAACAGGTGTGCTGGAGGGAAGGCGTGGGGGGAGGAGAGGAAGAAGGCCCTTAAACAGCCTGGGCTTGCAGCCCAGACACGTTCCCAGCAGCTCACCTCTGGGAGAGCCCGAGGGCTGGGCATGGGCTTGGAAGGAGCTAAATTTGACCCGGGGTTTTGTGGTTTGGGTGATGCACTTGGAGTTTAAAATAGAAATAGCTGTGTTTATGCAGTTGGGCTTTCTTTCTCTTTATGTTTAATTATCACTTTAGAAGAAATAACTCTATGATTCATAGACTAATGCCCCCCCCAAAAAAAAGAACTCTCCTTGGGTGATTTCCTATTTTATAAGAAGCAATGGGAGGATGGCTTCAAAAATCGCCCCGCATAATCAACTGTTATACACGTTTGAGGATGAGGATGATTTACACAGCCCTTAACTGTTCTTCTAGAACTTTCTAATTCTAATTCCCTTAGCGGGCACTTCTAGAACGTTTTAGTTTGGGCCCATAACCATCCTGGGAGGTAGGCGAGCTGGCTATTATTAACCACATTTTACAAGTTAGGAAACTGAGGTCAGATAAAGTAAAGGACTGCATGTGTCCTAATTAAAACAGCCAGATTGTGTGTGGTCAGGCAAAATGTTTGGCTTGATCAATTGTTTAAAATGAGTTTTATTATTCTGTCGTATTGCGAAGTTATACAGGTTTTTTTTTTTTTAATTTTAAAACTATATTCATCAACAGGAAGGAAACGAAAAGTCACCTGTAATCTTACTTTGAGGATAGCCAGTATCACATGTTGTTTAATTTCCTTCCACACTTTTGAAATTGTACATACATAGGCACATTCACAATGTACTTTTATAGAAAGGGGATCGTATTAACATTCTACTTTTAATCATACATCTATACATTACGACTGTTCTCACTTATCATAGCACCTTGCCGTATGATGCATTATTATATATAGTAAATTAATTATAAATTTTTTTAAAAAAGGATAATATGTGTCCTTATAGACTAAGGTACAATCATCACACACACAGAGGCCAGTCAGGACCACCATTTCTCTAACCGTACCACTGGGCAGACCTCCGAATGGGAGAGCTGGCGTTAGATGCCAAGGAGCTTGGTGGGGAAGTCATGCTGAAGACGGGAAGCGTGGAAGAGAATCTAACCTACATGGGCTCGGTGACAAGGCAGATCCCCCAGGCGTCTGAGCAGAACCACCTCACGAGGCTGTCCAGCGGTGTCCCAGACATCTCAGGGACCCAGCAGGTCCCTCGGGTACCGGACACCACGCCTACACCGATGGGACTGGACTCCTCATCTTTCTTTATCCCCCCATGCTCCCCCTCCTCACTTCCCTCCCTCTCTCGGTCAGCGGTACCACCGTTCTCCCAGCAGAACTGAGTGTCCAGTTTCTCCACCTTCCTTGTCGTCTACCTTCAATCAACCCTCTTGCTTCAACCGCTGAAATGACTCTCGCACCGTCCTCTCTTACATCCGAGTATAGTCTATCGTTCCCTGACTTGGGTGAGTGCAATCCTCCCTTCTCTGTCCTCCCTGTGTCCAGGCCGATTCCAGCTCCCGTCTGTCACATACACCGCTCCGGTCAACCATGTGTTCAGTGCGACTTGATGATAGTACCACTCAGCTCAACAACCTTCGCTTGCCACAGAATCAGATCCACATATGTTGGCCATGACCTCTGAGGCCATTCATGGTCTTCAACGGTGCATTTATGAAGATGCCACAATTAAGCAATACTAAAAGACCATTTTCCCTTAAATGTGCCCTCTTATCTCAAAGTCTATCAGACAAATCCCTACATCTCCTTTCTGTGTCTACACAATTACTAGCATCTTTCAATACCCAGTTTAAATGTCCTCTACCTCATGAAGCCTTCCCCAATCCTCCAAGTCACTAGAAACCCCATGCTACCCCTCTGTCCCAGGGGGAGCGGCGCCTCCTTTGCCCCTATATCACATGTGGCCTTTTAGGAACACTGTTTTGTCTGTTTCTCAATAGACTGTAGGCTCTTTCAGGGGAAATCATACTCCATTCATCCTTACATCCTGAAGAGCACGTAACATAATCCTTTGCTCACAGAATATACCTAATAAATATCCGTTGTAATGAATTAGGATCAACTGAAGCTTGTGTCATAACTTCCGCGTTAGTTATTAAAGCATGTGGTGACATCCAGCCACTTGCAATTCCCAACATGAGAATAAGGAAAGCGCAAACTCTCCTTCACTCAGCATTTATTATACGCTCAGGAAGGTGTGTACATTTTCCATCTCACAGCAGGCCTGTGAGACCGATTTCTCATATTCACATCTGACAGAGAAGAAAGCTGAGGGTGAATAACCTCTTCAAAGCTACACAGATGGGGAATCAAGGGAGATGGAACTGCGGCTCTCATTCCAGAGTGTGAGCCTAACCACCAACCCGTAACCACAACGGACGTCACTGATGTCCACGGACACGGATGTCCATCACAGCTACCCTGGACAGTACAACCAGTTTCCCTAAAGAGATAATAATTTTTCAACAAGAAATTCATGTTCTCTTGCTCAGCCTCCCCTTGGGACCAGCTGGATGAAGCCATAATGGGTACAGTATATGCCTCAGCCTCAGGCTGAAAAAAGGACAGAATCTAGATCCCAAGATGAAACTTGGGGTCATTAAAGTGAGGCCAAGACAAAGGGCAGGTTCTGGAGTTGACAGGAGTTGAATCCAAAAGACGGCAGCGCTGGGAATCCGACTTGGAACCGACAGAAGCCGACACGCGGACAGGCAGGAACCCTGGAGAGGCCAGCAGGAGACTCAAGAACAAAACAACAACAAAGCTGGCCGGCAAGGGTCCCGGACACAGAGCAGAAGGATGGGCAAGGGGCCAAATTCCAGCAGTGCCAAGGCCGGAGCCCCAGCCTCTGCATTCCCTCCTGATGCGTTAGCTGTTTCTGAGAAGGCAGGATGCGGTCCTGAAGGTCATCTGACTTGGGACTTTCAGGTAGAGATAAGTGCAGGTCCTGCCTGAAGAGGAGGGGTGGGGAGGGAGGCGGTTCCGCCGTTCCTGACCATTTATGGTTACATCCCTGACAGCACACAGCAGGACTGCACATGCACAGTAAATACTCCGTAAACACTTGTCGATGACCTGATCGATGGCGGGGAGTTTGTTTGTTTGTTTGTCTGTCTCTTATAAACAGAAATAAATCAAGCCTGTTCGTGGGCCTCTTGCTCAAACTAGCACAGCAAATCAGAAAGGACTCCAAAGGGGCCAACTGCTTGGCAGAGGGCTGAGCTGACCCCATGGGAGGAAGAGCATTCTGTTTCCTACACCTGGGTAACTGGAAATGCCATCCCTCTTTGCCGGGGAATAGGCAAAGATCCGTTGCCTGATTTAGGAGCCACACAGGAGTTTGCCATGATGTTACGGCTTCAAGCAGCGGCCAGGAAGTTAGCTTCAGTACAATCAAAACTGGATATTCCCAGAAAGGATCACCCCAGTCCATAACAGCGGCTCCCAAACACACCTTCGTTCTCAGATAAGAAAAGTCATCAAACGTCATCATCAAATTCCCCCAAAACTCCCAGTTACATCTGTGTCAAAATTCAAAGCCAATTCTTCACCCCGATCAGGACCTTGCAGATATCTGAAATTCCCAAACCCGTCAGAACCAACCAGATGCACTCTGCCCTCAGGGATTTCAGGAGGGTGGGATTTATCTTTGGCAACTTTCTCTTGTAAACTTTGCTCTCAGATCGCCTGACCTAAACTCACTCTTCTTTTTCAAATGGTAGCCACCAAGCAAAGTTACCGTGGCAAAGCCTATTTTTCATTATTTTTGAAATACCTAATATTTATTTAATAAAATAGAAGGTGTATCGCCTTAAATGAAATCTCCTCCTGTGTAGGTCATTGGGTAATAATACTACCTGTAACGCTTTCCACTTGGTGTTAGACAAAAATATTCCCTTTCTGCCAGACAAGAACATAAACCATTAAAAGCCATGAACAAAATAAGTATTTTTAAACCAGGTCATCTGAATTAGTGGGCCCTCTATTTTTCACAGATGTTCTGATCGAATCACTATTCTCCATAATCGGATTTGTTCTTTTAATGATTTTAGGAGGAATATCAACCCCTTTTACAGCTGCTCAAATGGTTACACATGTTATAACCAGATATCCGTCAAGTCTCAGCCACAGAACAAGAAGGCAACACGGTCATTAAAATCAGAAATCAACACCAACACCTTCGGCTGTAAAGAACGTGTTCTACGCTTTGCGATACACTAGTGCCAAAACGTTCAGTTTGCATAGGTGCTTCTACTGATCTACCTATCTGTGAAGCACAATAAAAAGAACTTCAGCAAAAGGAGGGATGCCAGTATTGGAAACCAGAAATAATAAAAGGGAGGGTAGAAGAGCCAGTTCTCACCGAAGTCTAAAATACACATTACAAATTATTTTTTCTCTCACCCTTACAGAAAGGAGGAGAAAACAGAAAAAGGCTAATGTAACCTAACTGTCCTGTACAAGCATCCTCTAATTGGTCACATACAAATCAGTTGATAATCTAGTGGGTCCATTTGTCTCTCAGGCTAAATAAAAGGTGTCCTCACACAAGTAAACATCCAAAACACGTGTCTGACATTCCCAGCCAGCCAATCTTAGACTTTCCTGGAATATATCATTTCTTCTCTCCCCACCTGGGCGGAAAACACCCGACACACCTGGAATCCACAGCACAGGTCGTACTGGACAGGCGGCACCAGAAAAGCCTAAGTACCCATTTAGAGGAGAGGGGCTGCACAGTGAGAGTATTCCACAGACACAGTACAGCCGTTTCAAACAAAAAGTGGTCCAGTGTTGACCAGTGTGGAAATAGCTTCACGAGCCCCTGCCGTGCTCCAAGCACCTTTTAGTTAGTGTGTGTGGTGTGGTACCATTTACAAAAGCCAAAATCACAAACGAACACAGAAACCAGTCAGATCCGGAGAGAGTGCTGGGACTGAGGGTGGCTGTCAACAGTGCTTTGGGTTTATTTGCAAGTTTTTCAAAGGAGAACGTGTTGATCCATTTCTTAAGCAAATACCCTCTGCTCCCCTCCCCCGTCCCCCACCTGGGGTTTCTGCCCAGTCGCAGGAGCCAATGAACAGAGCGGCCTCCCGTGACGACACCCACCAAGCGCCCACGAGGCCATGCAGCCCAGGTAAGACAGACCACGTGTGTCACCTTCTCGGAAGCTGGCTCTTAGCACTTAGCTCCAGCTTTTTCAAAGCTATGCCAAACCTGCAGAGTCAAATGGCTCTTGGTTTTATCTTTTGAACCCACTGCCTCCGAACTGTTGCGAGCATCCTCCGTTTCCATCATCTTGTGGCCCGGGCTACAATTTTGCTGCACGAAGATCCTCCGGGCCCCTCTGCCCTCCGAGGCTTTCCCCACTCATCCTTTGCACCAGCGTCTCCTTTGGGGAAGGAACCAATCTTGTCGCTTTCCCGAGCACTTAGAGCACTGCAGCTCATCAACCAGGATTTAAAAAAGCAACAAAAGTCCCTGCCTTTTTATTTCCTCGGGCTCACTAGGCTTCCCCATCATGGAAGGACCACATCAATAATTCATAACGATTCTCCAAGTAACTAATAATGCAAACCACACTAATGAAACACTGTAAGGCTGGAACTGCGTTAACGACCACGGAGCGGTCACAAAATTAATCATCTCCCTGAACTCTTTGTCCAAAAACATCCCACAGCACTTTATGGTTTTAAGATATCAAGAAGCTTTTGCCCTCTTCACAACCAATTTGCTGGCTGTTCCCAGAGAGCAACAAAAGGCCAGGAGAGGAAGTGTGTGCTTCAAACTGGAAAATTACAAATATGTGAACCAGCTTTTGAAATTCCCCTTTGCCCTGGACTAGAGCCAGAACACCAAGTCTTACACTTCCAGCCATGCATGAAAGATGTTTGGGGATTTTTCTAATCCAGGGCCCACAGGACTTTTTCCTGCTGACTTCCCAGGGACAAGGCACTGAGTGAAAGCATATCTTGCCCCAGTCTGACTTTTATGTCTTTTTTATTTATTTAAACATCATAACAGCTCCCCACATCTGCTATTTTACTGCAGCCCGTTAAGAAATAGGATAAAAGATTCAAGCCCATCATTGCTTTTTCAGTAAGGATTTAAAACATAAACCTGAAACCAAAGGGATCTCCGGAAGGTCCGAACTGGAGCACTCTTCAAAGACAGGTAAAAGCAGAAAGCCCCACCAAATATGACAACTCACCATATGTGAGCTTATTAATGTGAAAACATTTTGTCAGCTCCAAAGAGCTTTGCAAACATAAGACCTCATTTTCAAGGCTACAATAAAAGGTCTAACAATGACTTTGACCTCAGCGTGTGACGAAGTACTGGCGGGCACACATGATTTTCTAAAAATTATTATTCATTGTTGTTGGCAGGAATAATTCATGGAATAATTGTTTGTGGGCTAAACACTAACGTTTGATATGGATTGACCAGGAAGAACTTCCAATTTCCTCAGCCCGTTTCCTGTTCCCTCCTCCCCTCGGGCCCCGAAGTGACCCAGGGTGACTAAAGTAGATCGTGCGTCTGTCACATTGCGTGTGTGCAAACCAGCATGTGTAGACACCAGATCTTAAGGAATTTACACCAAAAAGATGGTAAGGAAGGAGCAACACTGCGTGTCAGAGTTGACTTCCAATCAGGATATCCTACCTGGAAGCAAGCCAGCTTCCGCTCCTTTGAATTAAGCCAGAAAGACGTGACCTTTCTTATAAATGAATGTGCAGCCCTTCGGCACGACCGCTGCGGACTTCTGCCTTGAGTACGACTCTCAGTCATTTGGTAACAAGTGAATCCCTGAAAGAGACCTTGGTTCTGCCACGAAGTCTGAATATTCAGCATGGCAGCATTAAACTGTCTTGTTATTCTCCGTAGACAATTCACTTTTAGGTATTTTCACTTTAATGAGTATAGTCTGTGAGACCGGGCAATCTCACACACTGCTCTTGAGAGAATGTTAAAGATTTAAATGCTACTTAAAATGTTCGTAACCTTTAACACAGAAATCCTACTGCTAGGAGTTTATCCTAAGTAAGCATCTGTCATGTCACAAAGACGTGGCTACAAGAACACTTTTATAAAATAATTAATAAGGAGGAACAATTGAAGAACACCTTAGAGACCCAATAGTAATGGCCAGTTACGAGGGTATATTATTCAATCATATACTTTGCAGTTATTAAAGGATGGGTATGCTTATTAAGAGAAAGAAAAGCAAAAATGTTTTCATTTTTACAAATGTCTGTATTTCATAAATTTTATAGATTATACAAACTTATCTGTTGTGTGTATTGGATGTGTAAAGGAGAGAAAGACACACACACAAACACACGAACATATTGAAAGTCTATCCCCCAAAATGTAAACAGTATGTCTTTTCTAAATGCTTGAATTAGAGGTGATTTTCTTCTTCTTGCTTATCTACATTTCCTTCATGAAAATCTCTTATTTTTATAACAATGTTTTTATTTTGTTAAAAAATTAGCAACCCAGAGAAGCAGAGGACAGTTTTTGGTTTGTTTTGGTTATTAATATTTTGGGGTTTTTTTCTCTGTTTCTGGTTCTTATTATTTGTTTGTTCACCTATTATTTTACAGGTCAGGCTATTCAAGATACACGTGACCTCACAGACAAAAGGGACTTCTCCCCAACAGAAACCCAGATTCTCCTGTTTTGTTCATGTTTTCCTGCTGACCTGATGAAGCCGTTCTCACCTGCCTCTGGGGAATAAAATCACCTTGGGTTAGAGAGTTAAAATAACACGGATGAGGTCCACCGCATGGGCAGGGATTAAGGGTGTTGAGTGGACTGTTGTGAACACAACCAAAGTTCCGGACTGGCTGGCAGTCACCACCCATCCCTCCAGTTCCAAAACTATATGTCCTTAGGCCTCGGGGGCGAGACCCTGACTCTGCCAGTCCCACGGGGCAATGGGGGTAATTCTGCTAAAACACACACACACACACACACACACACGCGATTAAATTACCTTTTCATTTTCCCAAACCAGCACTAAACATCACCTTGACAAAGAACACAGAGTTTCTAGCTACCGTCCTGTTACGCTACCAGAGGCCATTCTTTCTGCTCAAAAATTCATTCTCACCAAGAGAAGGTGAACTATTCTCATCTGTCAGTTTTCTTCCTTTACGTCATTTTTTTCCTTTTCGGTTGTTTCCGAAATAGGAAGGTAAGTACATGTTTTAAATCATCTGTGGCAGTGCCTTAAATTATGTCATTTCTTAAAGAAGAAGGAGGAGGAGGAAAAGGAGAGGGAGGAGGAGGAGGAGGAAGAAGAAAGAAAGAAAAGGGAAGGGAAGGGGACAGTAGGGAAGGAAAGGAAAAGAAAAGAGAAAAGAAAAGGAGAAGGAAGGGGAGGGGAAGGGAGGGGAGGAAACTTCATCCGCGATCATCTCCCTGGTTGCTTGAGTGAAGTTCGCCCTGAAGGCCGCTTCTTGGTGCCCGTCTCGCTGGGAGGCACCCCGGGCAGCTTCCGGGGAGAGCTGCACAGACACATCTCTGATTAAGTCAACAAACGTCCCTTCTGATGTAGTCATCGTGCAGGCACGTGCTCCCCTGTCAAAGGCTGACCTAAAAGGCTCCTTTATAAACATGCATCGTCGCCTGTTTGAAACTAAAGCCCCAGGGGAGACGGGAAGCAGGATTCTACAGTTTATCAAGAATGAGTAGCAGGCCCTTTATATACAGTATAATTTATATATTCTGCCGCATCTGACGACGCCGGGTACATACGTCATAGACGTCCTTCCCATGTATTTACGTAATCACACGTGATGTAAAATCTACCGAATGGGATGTGACGGTGTTTCACCGCCGTTTCACCAAAAGAAACGTGACAGCACTGTTCTTCAGAGAGGGTACTCGTCGGAGCACAGGTCCGGCTCCAGAGTAAGTTAAGGAGTGGAGGGAAGCCAGAGGCTTTGAACAACCTCTCCTCCTCCCTCACCCAGCACCACGTTCTGACATGATCGCGGAGACCCCCCTGCACTGGAGGAAGACAGGGGTGCGCAAAGCGGTGGGCTTCCCAAGACCCATCCTCAGGAAGCCCACGAGCCCCCGAGAATTCTCCCCCGACCGGGGCAGGTCCGTGTCAAAGGCACGCAGGACTACGATGAGGTCATTTACTCTTAGGGTGTACCTGAATACTTGCTGTAAACACCTTTTTTTAAGTGAACCGATAAAAAATGCGGAAGCTATTTGGAGGGCGTTCTCCATGTAGCCCCCCCCCCCCTTTGCAGACGGATGTCCTGGTGGCCAGGTGCCCCTGGGGTCTCGCTCCAGGGGAGAGGACTCACCTGAGCCGGTCTGCAGGCGCGATGCTGCCGCTCGGAGACCTCGGCAGGCTTCCCGGGTGACATCTGAAAAGCGGGCCGCGGACGCCGAGCGCAAGGAGAGCCCGAAGAAAGAGCCCCTCCGCACTGGGCGGGGGCAGGTTCGGGAAGCGGGGGCCCCACCCGCGAGGCCTGCCTCGGGCGCGCTGAGAAGCGCAGGGGCTCACGTCGGCGGCCGGGACCTCGCCCGGCCCTCCCGGAGCCTCGAGGCCTCGACGGGGCGCGGCGCGCGGGGGTGGCACGGCGCGCGCTCGCGGCGGCATCCTCGACGGGGCGCGGCGCGCGGAGAGGCCCGTCCCGGGGCGGGGCGGGGCGGGGGTCCAGCTCGGGGTCGCCGGGGGCCCACATCCTCCCGGTGACCCCGGCAGGCCCCCGCCCCCGCCCGGCTCCCACGGCCTCCACGGGCCCTGCGCCGGCGGCGCGGAGCGGGCGGCCGCGCTGGGGGCCGAGGCCGCAGCGCAGATGCAGGCGCGGGCGAGAGCAGGCACAGCCCCCCAAGCGAGGCGCCGTCTCCCGGCCGAGAGCCCCCCGACGGGACCCACGGGGTTCCTAAGGGCCCCCGGGCTGGGGCCCCGCCACGCAGGGCGAGCGCGACTGTCCCCGGGGATGGAGCGAAGGTGACGCGCCAGCGGGGGCCTCAGAGACTGTCACCCGCCCTCCAGGCGGGAGCCCTGCGAGGCGGCGCCTGCCCCGGGGCCTTCGAGCCGGCGGGAGGGGACGCGCAGGGGCCCCCGGGGTCTGTCCACGGGGAGGACCGGGTGCTCGCGAGGAGAAGGCAGAGCCCTTGCGCGCCAGAGGCCGCGGTGCGGCTCAGGCTCCGGGTGGGGTGCCCGGCGCAGCCCCTCTGCACACGGCCCGCCGGTACCACGTGGGAGGAGGTGGTGCCTGGTGTGCACACGGCCCGCTGGTACCACGTGGGAGGAGATGGTGCCTGGCGTGCACACAGCCTGCCCCCCGGCCGTCGCTGCGGGCTGCGGGGCCGAGGGAGCCTCCGCGGCCCCGTCCCCTTGCCCAGTCCTGCGCGGCTCGGCCTTTAGGGCTGGGACCCCGGCCCCGGCCCCCGGAAGCAGGTGCCTGCAGGGCGCCCGGCGGCTGCGCGCCCCTGAGCAGCGCGGGGAGGCCTGGAGGGCCGCGCCTGCGCACACAGAGGCGCGCGTCGGGGGGTGTCCATGCGCTCGGTGTCCGCGTCCCTCGTGGGCTGCAAATCCCCGGCGGGCGGCCCAGACCGCTGGCCGCCGGGACGCGTCTCAGACCGCAGGGCTCTCCTGTGCCCGCAGCAGCCGAGTCGCTGCGTCTCCGGGGCGCCAGGCAGAGCTTCCCCTGCTCCTTCTCTGCGGCCGCCGGCACAGGGCGCGGGGACGGGGCGTGGGGACAGGGCGCCGGGACGGGGCGCAGGGACAGGCCATCAGGACAGGGCGCGGGGACAGGGTGCGGGGACAGGGCACGGGAACAGGCCGCCAGGACAGGGCGCAGGGACAGGGCACGGGGACAGGCCGCCGGCACAGGTCGCGGGGACAGGCCATCCGGACAGGCCGCGGGGACAGGCCGCCGGGAGGGCCTACGGGGCTTTGCAACGCCTGCATCTCTGGAGGCAGGGGAGCGGCAGGCAGGGCGCCCCTTCCCTGTACGCAGACCACGTACTTGAGTGGGACTTTTGAGCCCTGCCGGAGGTGGGGGTCGGGGGGTGGCTGGAATCTATTTTCAATTCAGCCCCTGATGGGAAGGAGAGGTATGGCCGTGCTATGTGCCTCCTTTGTGAGAGGTCCCCGCGACTGTGTAGGCTGCTGGCAGTCGTTCTGCGGGAACCCCCGTGGGTGTCTGCCGCCTTGCAGAGGTCCATCCCGGGGGCGTCCTCTTCTCCTGCTGCCTCTGCCACGGCGCTCCCGTATACTTTCCAAGGTCACTCGCCTCTAACTCAACCATAGCGCTGCGTGGGGGATGCCCAGAGCTTCCACCTGCTTCTCCGGTATTCGTGCCACCTTGAAGGCAGCGAGCTGCTCTGGTCCCCAGTGCCACCCGTGCTCTTTCTTTATCCAGCGGTAAAGAGATGGAGGCGCTGTGCCCCCCCCCCCCAAACCCCCGAATCCCTACAAAGGCTGGCAACCCTTTCCTGTTCATAGGGGTTGAATAGGCTCATGTCTTACCAGTTACAGAATCTTAGACAACACGCATCTTACCCAACCAAATGACTCCCCAAAACTTCACCAGGGTTCCTGGGCCTTGGGTGTTCTGTGGGGTCCCCACCCATCCCCTCCTTCACGGATGTTCCAGCAGAGTCTGCAGAAGGTCCTGCAGCGAAGCCAGTCTGCACACGTTGGCATCCTGTCATGAGTGTGGTAGGCCTGTCTCACTGATGTGGGGAGGAGAACAGGGGCAGATCTCAGGCTGCCACCCCCAGACGCTCGGTGGGGCTGTGCAGGGAGTCTTGGGAAAGCTTGAAAGGTGCATTGTTGCCCTCCCACCCGAAGGCAAGGGGGTCTGAGTTATCAGAAACCTGTGTTCATCAGAGTCTTTTTCATGAATCTCCTTGAAGATGAAACACTTTTGTAGGAACACTTTTGCGAAAACATCAGAAGGCAACAATAACTGTCTATAAATGACAAAAGACTTAAACATGGCCATTGTTAAAGATCTGATCAGGCCTCCTTATAATGCAGCTGACAAGGGAATTTGGTTATTTCTGTGACATCCTTTTGAAAACGATGGTTAAAATTATGATTGATAACATCATACATATGAGATTTTTAGGAATTCCATACAAATGTAACAAAGTTTGGCGTCATTTCTTATTTGACAGTGCCTCCCATGTAATTTGACATATCAAATAAGCCTCATTGGTTTACTATTTCTCTTTTACAAGGAGGCAGAACAAATCTTTTGAGATGTTCCAGAAGCCCTCTGGAAAATTCCAAAGTTAGTTCAACGTCAAAAAGACGTATCTTAGAATCAAGTGTTTTAAAATCTTTTGAATTTTTCTCCAACGTTTTGATTTTTGGAGAAGCATATCAAAATATCAAAAGCCTTTAAAACACTTGATGCGGCAGGATCGTAGGTCGCTGTGGAACATACTTAGCAACCATTTAACCAAAGGTGAGAGTGGCTTCCAAGGCGGGAGAAGACAGCTGTATGGGTGAGTCAAAAATTATCCGCACTCTGGTTGTATGAAAACTTCTGTGAATCCTACAGCCAGGGTGCAGGTGATTTTCGACTCATACATACTTGTGAAAAAGACAAAACAACAACAACAAAAAAAAAACCTTAGCTTTTTTAATAGAGAAGACTCCATTTTCTTAAGTAACAAAGACCTGATAAAGACAACATGAAGCACAGAAAATTATCTTAATAAAACACAGAATCTTTGTTTTCTAGGCAAATTACTTAAGAGTAAAGGGTTTCTTTTCACAATCTTATCAAAAACAGATCACTATTCCAAGAAAAGTTTGTCCTTCTGGCAGATGAAAGAAAATTAGGTTTTAGTTTTACATAAGTACAGTATTGATATTAAAATTTATTTTCCTTTAAGCCAATCAAATAGACCTCTTTTAAAAATTAATTTTGAAAATATCATCTAGAGGCAGAAAACTATCGCATATACGTAATGTGCCCTTTATAGACCTACATAAACAGACACACAGAAACCCTGTAGCTTTCATTCCAGAATTTTAGCCATGAATCAGGTGCAACAATGCAAAACTCATCAGTTTATGAATAAGAGTTGAATCCAACTAGCTCAAATGGCTAAAATTTTTTACTAATATTTGTGGAGAAGGCTTTTTAGGTTTGTATTTGCCCTTCAGTAATTTTATGGAGGCTGTGGACTAGGTTTTCGGCAAGGAAGCTTCAGTACCAGTCTGTATTTTAAAAAGCCTCTTTTCTTTTTTTTTTTTTTCTTTCTATGTGGGCAGTATTTCATTATCTCCTGGGATGTATATATTTCAAGGACCTGATAAGATTTACATCTTTAAGAAAGAGAGAAAGAGTGCAAAATTCTCTTCGGAGTTTAGGGGTTTATTTCTCAATTATCTGAAGTCTGGGGTCATTACGATTCACACATGTCCTGTGTATTAGGGGTCTGACAGCATGGGGCACTTCATCTGTTTCACAGCCAATCACCACAGCATCCTCCCCCTCCCTCTCCTCACTTTCTCAGAGGTTCAGCCTCTCAGCATCTCAGTTGAGCTTTGCCACGAGCCCTTGGACCTTAATCCTCCTGGCTTTGCAAAAAGGCACACTAAGCTCCCCATCTTATCATCCTGTCCCCCACCTTGCCTTCCAGCCCCCAAAGCTAGCAGAGTCACGGACCCCCACATGGCCTTCTCTCAATTATTTTCTCCCAACTTTCTTTTTTTTCTTAATTTATTTATTTGTTTATTTTTTATTGGCTGTGTTGGGTCTTTTTTTGCTGTGCACAGGCTTTCTTTTTAGTTGCAGTGAATGCGGGCTACTCTTCGTTGTGGTGCGCAGGCTCCTCATTGCCGTGGCTTCTCTTGTTGCAGAGCACGGGCTCTAGGCATGTGGGCTTCAGTAGTTGCAGCACATGGGCTCCATAGTTGTGGCTCACGGGCTCTAAAGTGCAGGCTCAATAGGTGTGGCGCATGGGCTTAGCTGCTCCACGGCATGTGGGATCCTCCTAGAGCAGGGATCGAACCTGTGTCCCCTGCACTGGCAGGCAGACTCTCAACCGCTGTGCCACCTAGGAAGCCCTCTCCCAACGTTCTCACTCCAGCTCTCACTGGGCATCACTGTCCACCCGAACTGCCCACAGCACACTGCACAGCCGTTCCTTTCCCATCTTTGCCACATACACTATGTACATCTCCCCAGACAAGTGCATCAGGCCACTGGGCATTTTGGGGGCATCCTGGTACAGTCTGCAAGCATCTAACATCCGGGCCACTCCTCCTCACTTAGAGGTCAATGGCCACCTCGGGATTTCCCCCACAGAGGCCTCTTTCCCAAGGCCAATTTTTTTTTTAGTCTCCTGGCCGGCTTGCCAAGCATTGGTTTGTAAACTGAACCCCACACTGGAAAAGCAAGGAAAGACCAAAGAAAGAGGCAGCCACTCCAGATTGGTAGGTGGGAGGCTTAAGAAGCAGGGAACTTACACGTGAGGCTTCTCTTGGGCACTGGAGGAGAGGGATATCTCCATGTCCACCTGCTAGAATCTTAAAAGTTTGTATAGAGGCCTTAGTGGGGTTTAGTCACATAGAGCATCCAGATGGTCCCCACAGCACATTGTTCTCCCAAGGCTGCATCCTTGAAAACGGCTCACACTGTGATAAGCGTGGGAAGAATATATATTCTAAGGATGGGCGCTGGGGTGCACTGCCTCCAGTTGCCCTGGTCCAGGTCATGGGTCAGCCTACGGTCGCATCCCCTCGATGAACTTCTCCAACAGATGCTCATGTTATAACATGAGGAAGTTGGGATCTGAAACAGCTTTTATTCATTTGGGGGCACACCAGGATTTTTGTCAAATAGTTTTTGAAAATAAATAGGTACTAAAGGAAATCTCTTATGTCATTTCCATAATCCTCCTCTTCAGAGGATAACAGTGTATATAGGTTAGTGGCCTTTCTGCTTGCAGGTTTGTGCTGTTCACTTCTCTTATGGGAGAAATTTCTGATCTAGAATAACAAAGAGTTGGTGGATTATCAAGCTGCTTGAACTAGAGATCTGTTTTGTTTTGATTTGTGTTTGTTCTTGTGTTTGTATTTGTAACTTGGAATGTACATTCAGTGTGTTTCTCCAACACACACGGTGAGGGATGTGTGTCTGTGAGCCTATAAGTGAGGGTGGCAACCTCACTTATAAACATGGAAAGTTAAACATGGAAAGAGGGGTCTTGCCTCCTTTCGTGAAAAGAGAGGGGTTATATACACCATATTGAGAGAGACCAGGTGCAGCAAATTCTTTGAATTTACTTTTCATTTCTTATAAAGACCTCAAGACCATCTTCTGATTGCAGACACCTGTATGTCTTTTTGCCATAGATGAGTCAGCTCATTTCAACAATCACTTGTCCCTGTAGACAGGAATTGTACCAGATAATGTGAGAGGTGCACAAATGCAGGCGACCAGGCGGTTAAGGTATGTTGCCTTAGGCAGACTTCCAGTTGAGGCTGGTTTGGGTTTCAGACATTTGAGTAACAATTTCTTCCTCCATGATTTCAAGAAATCCCCACAACCTCTATTGGTCTAATGAGCCCATGGGAAAAGTCATACGATTCTGTGTGCTGTGCTGGCCTGGCCAAACTGCTGAGTCATTTCCAAGAACTGTCAGTTGACTGCAGGAGTTACCAAAAGCAGGGGGAGAAAATGATGATAGTCTAATCTGTCCAAGTGTGGTAAAAGTGCATGGGGCCTCGGGCCTAGAATCATAAAGTCGTAGGTTCAAGTTTCAGCTCTTCTATTTAATTTAAGATGTTAGCCAGGTGACCAGTGTCTTTGAACCTCAACTTTCTCATCTATAAAAATGGAAGACAGTAACACCTACCTCTCACACTAGTGGTGAGAATTAAATGAGATAATGTATAATCAGGTCAAAAAATAATTCCCAAGCACTGCCATGTGCCGCTCATTTATTATAATAACTTTATAGCTGCTAACTTAATTGAATTCTAACCAAATGCCAGGCTCTGAGCTAAGTGGGTGACATGCGCTTTTACTGAATCTTTGAAACAACCTCTTACATTATGCTGATGTTACAGGTGAAGAAACTAAGACAGCTAGAGGTTATGAAATCTGCCCGAGGTTACCAATTCCACACCCGGGAATTCTGACCACGGAACTCACGGTTTTCCAGTACCTTGAACTCTGCTGCATGTTTTGTAAGGCTTCCTGCTGAAGAGCACCTGATAACTAGTAAGTAGGTCATCAGCATTTACTGCTTCTTCTGAAGAGCGTGTGTTTCCCTATTTAAAGAAATTACATCTCGTTGACAATTCACCCTTTTGTAGTTCTTCCCTTAAATACGGAGAATATTAATAGGAGAAGGGGAACTCATAACCTGCTCCCCGCCGTGGGAAGCCCCGTGAACCACTGCCCTCTCTGACATCACCAGCCGCCCTTTAGGAGGCGTGCTCAGAGAGCTGGTGCCCCTCACATTCGCTTACCCTGGGAAGTACCGTCTCCTGCCTTGTCTCACTGCGCTTTCACTCGCAATGCTCACGTCCCAGGTACTTCTGTTAGTTCCCTCATTTGCCTTCATTGTATCCCTGGAGTCAGGTAGCAGATTGTTGCTTCAGCACGTAAGGGAAATCCAGTGTATTTTGCTGTCCCCTTGTGGCCATCTTAAATTTCTCCTTCAAGTGAGAAAAAATTTCCAATTACATTTCCAATTAAAACTCCTCTCTTCAGAGGACCAAGTATGCATTCCTTGTACCATTGTCATCGATATAAAAAAAAAATGTATAGACACTAGTACACTGAATTTTCAGTTGAGCTATGACCAATACAGTGATGACTGAATTCTCAACTGCGTTCGAAAGGGATCTCTGGATTGAAACTTGCACAGCATAAAGTTATTTCATTTTTTCCAGAGTTTAGTATTGGAGCTTGATCATTTACTGTGTTATCAACATAACTAGAGTGTTATACTGAAAGGGGACAGGAGGAGAATTATGAACTTATCAGTGTGTGATCTGCTTTTTACAAAAATATTAAATTATCTTAAATAGAGAAGGCATAAGAAAGAAGCTATGAGTTATTCTAATATAGTTTGTTCCTCAGTGCTGTAGAACTGCTACAGAGGTCCACTGTCACCGAGCGATTGATAGAGAAAGGGAAAAATGGAATGAAAAAACACTACTAAAATGAGAACTGATCAAGATATACATGAAATTTTTCAGAGGAAAATTTTATCGACTCGTTTAAGATCAAGTTGGTTAAACATTTATCAACCTCTTCTGTACAACTTGTTTAATGTTTATTCCTATTCTCACCATCTCCAAAATGGACCCTAACATTAAGAGGGTTTTCACCCCCCAGAATCACCAAACACATTTAAAACACATTTTTTAAGAACTATAACTGTGTACTGTGAAATACCAATAGTCAAACATTGAAAATGATTTTTTTTGCTCTTTGGTAGCTCTCTGTTTTGTCAAAATTTACTCTTTTCCACTCCAATGTAATACAAAAAGTAGGAGACATTTGGGGACTTCCCTGGTGGTCCAGTGGTTGAGACTCCGCCGCAGGGGGCACAGGTTTGATCCCTCACCGGGGAATTAAGATACCACATGCTGCGTGGTGCAGCCAAAAAATAATAACAATAATAGTAATAATAATAATAAGTGGGAAATGTTTTAGGAAAGGTTTTGGAATTAACTGCCTCTGGGTTAGCAAAAATAGCATAAGGTATATTTAATGTAAGCCCCATCTATATTGCACAAAGAGACCTTGCTTTACTCCACGGAAAAGTTGACATAGGTATTTGGGTGTTAATAGGTTAAAATCATTTAGTTATCTGATCTGCAATGTGAGATCGGCCACATTACTAAAATTTAAAGTAAATGTTGTAATTTCTATGAAAATAGCGTCTCTTTTGATAGGAGTAAAGCAACAGATTTAAATTCTTTTTTTTTTTTTAATGAGATTTCACTGCTACGGGTCCCGTCAGGAAAATGTACATATGTTCTACACATACAATTTTGCATTCTATTCTGTCACATTCACAGCCCCTTTGAAACCACCCATGGGTCCCAAAGCACCTGAGACAGCCTGATCTGGCCGTATCCAGAGCTGTCCGTTCAGCACCAACGAGGCCCCTCACGCTGACCGAGAGAACACAAGCCCACCCGGGCTGAGGAGGAGAGCGGATTGCAGTTACGGGTAAGTGGTCCTACAGGGCGCAAAGCGGAGTATCTGGACCATGATTCACTGGATGGTATATGTAGATGTCATTCGGTCATTTTCTGGTGTCAAGGTGGCCTCATTTCCCTATTCACAGGTCCATGAACATGCTGCATATAGATGTTATTTTATAGATATTATTCTTGGCAATGTTGCTGATACATCTTATTTTTTTTTAAGAATGCATTACGCCCTCAGCGAATCATTGAAATCAGGATATCTTACAAAGATAATTTTACAAAACAGATGCAGTTCGTTCTCTGATGAAAATTACATTGAGATGGCTCTTCTGTTTCCTATGAGCTTGATCACTTCTTGCCTCAAGGATCTAATTCTCTGGGGGGGGAAGTAGTTTGCTGACTTAGCTGAATTATTGCCCAAGGTTAGGATTATCAACTACCTGATATAAAGCTGACCGTTGACCTTTGAAATATAATGGGAAGAATTGAAGCACTTTGTGTTGTTTATTGTTTGCAGATCAGTTATTTCTAAACCGCCTAGAAGCCTTAGCATAAAATATTATTCCCCCTTTGAATTTTTGCTAACCTCCAAAGGATAACGCAGAACTTCCCTGCATTCACTCTTATAAGGAAAATGGAAACTCATGGAACAGGCCCATGTGTATTATACATCTTAAAATATTTCCATCTGCTTCTGAAGTTTCCATACAAGAATGCCAAAAAGTCTCTTACAGATTAACAAGAGGGTAAATGGGGAGTTTCGGTGGATCTTTTCCCGACCACATCTTCCCACCTCTCCCAGCCGGGCCCCCACCCCACACACCTAGTAAATATTTGGTATCATTTAGCTTTGAATGAGCTCTCTATTCACATGCAAAAGATATTAACTTCACATTTTCCATAACTTACTCTGACCGCAAGAGACATTCACTCACTGCATGTCAGACTGTATATGACACAGAGATTGTTTCCATGTCCGTCAGGGCAGGGTTGTGTATCTGGGGAGCCAGAGCCCCACCCCCACCCTCTCCTGTCCCAGGTCTTTCAATCTGATGTTAGAAAAAGCAATCACTGTAACAGTTTCAAGGAGCAAAAGGGGTATTTTTCCAGCCGCGAAGCACGACTGCATTTCTGAATGATGGTAGAATTTGTCTTTGACATGGCTCTTAAAGAATGCACTTCTTTCTTTCGCTCCTTTGAATCAGGGAATAAAAGTAGTGTATGTGCTCTACAGCCAAGGGTTTCAACAGAGGGGCCTGGTTTTTCACATGCCATCTGAATGGCACAGAGTTGCCTCCTGACGAACCCTGAGTTCCAGAGGGTAAGCCCACCTTGCAAGGCAGTGCCTCCCACCTTAGATGTTTCTTAAGGAGTTCCTGAAAGTGAAGAGCCAGTGATCTGAGCTCTCTTCCGCCCAAGCATCTCGAGCTACACTTCACACACGGCGGGTGTGGGGTCATTCTTCCCGTCCAGCTGGGGAAACAGACATTTTTGCCAGCACTTCAGGCTCTTACAATGACACATTCTGACTTCCAGGCCCCTCTCCCCTACTTTTCCTAGTTGGATCCCCCAACCCTTTTTACCTTAAGGTTCCGTCCCAGCCTGCCCATCGTGAGAGCAGAATACCTGGGTGGCTGGCCTCTTTTGCATCTGGCTTCTCTGCACCCCGTCAGGCTGGGGAGCTGAGTTTCAGCCCCACTTGCAGACCTGGTGGCGCTGTCACAGTGACTGCAGAGTTACTGGGCTGCCCCACAGTCCCCTGCACCGCAGTCCTTACACGGGATCAAGCACACGGGGACACGTTCAGTCCTCCCGGGCGAACTCCCGTTCTCCTCTCTCTTCAACTGGTCCCCCAGCCTACGTTTCTACTGACACGCCCTTTCCTCAACCCTGACCAGGACCCAGATCTCTAGTCTACCTGATGCTACACTAACAAAACAAGGCGGCACCTTAAAGCCGGCCCGGTGCTGAAGCCCTGGCGATCTGCCCCCCGCCCACTGGCGTGACATCCGCCCACCTGACTCCCCCGCCGCATCCCTTTGCAGAGTCCCTGCACTTTGCCCGGCTAGACCCGTCCTGCTTTTGCTGGAGTTCGGTCTGCAGCTCTTTCCTCTGCTCTCTCTGCATCACACAGGGCACCAAGGTCCCGCTTCACCCTGCTCCCCGCACTGGCCCATTGAAAACACTGGCTTCCTTGGCAGCCATGCAAAGACCGAAAAATTACCCTCAGGGTCAAAAAGTTAGAAAACATTTTCTTTGTTTTAATGCAAATCTAAAAGGCACGCAATAGAGACCAGCCCCTTCTGGAAGGAGTCCGACGTGTAGCGCCTCCACTTGGCTGTGTAAACGAGGTCCAGTTACGGAACTTGCGGGTCTCTGTTGGTTTGAAACCTCAGGAGCTTCAGGGTGGAATCTGAAACTGGGCCTCGAACACGGAGGGTAAGGAGAGACGGAAGAGAGAGGCAGCCTCTCCAGATTGGGAGGTGGAAGGTTTAGGAAGAAGGGAGCTTACCTACG
The DNA here is from genome assembly GCF_030028045.1 of Hippopotamus amphibius kiboko. Taxonomy (NCBI): domain Eukaryota; kingdom Metazoa; phylum Chordata; class Mammalia; order Artiodactyla; family Hippopotamidae; genus Hippopotamus; species Hippopotamus amphibius. Next base: position 61,919,009 of record NC_080202.1, read on the forward strand.
AGGCCTGTCCTGGGCACCGAGAGACCCGGTGATCTCCGCACCCGCCCACCAGAATCTTTAACGTTTATACAGAGGCCTTAACAGGGTTCGGTCACTGCTGAGTCCTGATGGTCTCAACAGCACGTTCTCTCTCAAGGCTGCATCCTTGAAAATGGGCCCCACGGTGGGAATCGTGTGCAGAGTGTACATTCCAAGGACAGGGGAGGGGTGAGGAGCCTCGGATGGCCCACGTCCAGCGCGAGGGTCACCCGGTGGTCACACCCTCTTGATGACCTCATCCAGCACCACTGCTTCCCCTGTAAAATGGAAGCGCCAGTGGCGCACGCCTGCCTGACCTCTTGTCAGGATTTAATGAAATAATGCTACATCACAACGTTATTGTCCTTTCAGATATGTTTCTTTTTTCAAGCAAAATGTTACGCTTTCTTATGGACATTTTCAATGTATAAAAATTACATAGAGCTGTCACACATTGAAAGTTTACTACAGACACTTCTCACTCGGCATGGTGCTGTGTTAACTGACAAGCGTGTGGGGGGGGGGGCATGGCTGTGTGACCACTGATGTCACCACAGCAAAACAAGGACTATCTGTGCACGCCGGGCACAGGGTTAGATTCCTCATTTCATGTCTTTACGGTTCTCACTCCCCACTCCGTAACGTGCTTACTATTTTCCCTCCTTTTTGGTAGAGAACTAAGTCTTAAAATGTTTAGGAAATTTTCCTAGACGCCAAAGCTAGCAGTGAGTAGAGCTGAGATGCAAATCCAAGTCTAGATGGCCTCAAAGACCACGTGCTTCCCACTGATATATGCTTGGTGCTTTCTCTGAGAATAAAGTAGAGTAACAGTGCCTGCACAGATGGCCAATGGGCACATGGAAGGATGTTCAGCATCACTACCTATTAGAGGAATGCAGATCAAAACTACAGTGGGGTACCACCTCACACCAGTCAGAACGGCCATCGTGAAAAAGTCTACAAATACCAAATGCTGGAGAGGTTGTGGAGAAAAGGGAGCCCTCCTACACTGTTGGGGGGAATGTAAATTGGCACAGCCACTGTGGAGAACAGTGTGGAGGTTCCTTTAACAGCTAAAAATAGAGTTTCCTTATGATCCAGCAATCCCACTCCTGGGTACATATCCAAAAAAGACGAAAACTCTAATTTGAAAAGACACGTGCACCCCGATGTTCATAGCAGCACTATTTACAATAGCCAGACATGGAAACAACCTAAGTGTCCGTCAACAGGTGAATGGATGAAGAAGATGTGGTACGTATGTACAGTGGAATATTACTCAGCTATAAAAAAGAATAAAATAATGCCATTTACAGCAACATGAATGGACCCAGAGCTTATCAGACTTAAGTGAAGTGAGACAGAGAAAGACAAATACCATATGATATCACTTATACGTGGAATCTAAAAGATGATGCCAAGGAACTTATTTACAAAACAGAATAGACTCAGAGACTTAGAAAATAAACTTATGCTTACCAAAGGGGAAAGAGGGAAAAAGGGATAAATTAGGAGTTTGGGATTAGCAGATACACATTACTGTATATAAAATAGATAAACAACAAGGACCCACTGTATAGTACGTGGAATTATATTCAATATCTTATAATAACCTATAATAGAAAAGAATCCCAAAAAAATTTCTATATAACTGAATCACTTTGCTGTACACCTGAAACTAACACAACATTGTAAATCAGCTATATTTCAATTAAAATATATACATATATATATTTTTTAAGGTCTCAACCCACATGGAATGCTTTCTCAGGTATTGGATATATTGCAAAGAAATTTTTACTTAAAATTACTTCTACATTTTCAGTACTTAAAGCATACTCCAGCAATCTATAGCATTTCATTATCTGCAGTCTAATCTTTGTTAAAAAGAAAAAAATCAGCAAGTATTGAGCCCACCTTTTTTCCTGATATATCTTATTTCAGTCTTAACGAATACCTTGAAAATCTCTTTCAATATACGTTGGATTTGCCATTTCAAAAGTGGTTATGTCCCTGTTTTAATCTCGCACAGCAAGGTGTGCAGAAGTAAAAATGCTGGTTTTCTCGCTGATGTGAGGAGGTGAGCAAAGGTTTCAATCTGATCTACAAACTGAGAAATATGAACATTTGTTTGTGACAAAATGAGATCTGGCCTCAGGGTACACGCCTGCACGTTCAGCCAACACAAGCCAAGTATTATCGTGATGCATCGGGTTAGATGGTCTAAAACACCTGCATTTTCGTTCCACTGTATGTGTTGAAAAAGGGTGTGATCAGAGGATGACATGAAGAAAAACTTATTAAGTGATAGTGTGGCAGGCACTGGACTAAGTGCTTTACAGGCTGCACGTCACTTAATTCTCACAAGCACTCTCTAAAGTAGGCCCTATTCTTATTTCCATTTTACGAAGGAGTGAACCGAAGGACAGAGAGGTGAGGACACGTGTCCAAGGTCACACAGCTAGTAAGTCATGGAGCCGAGATTTAGAACAGCCAACGTGGCTCTAGCCTGGAGACATTCTCCTTGTTTCCATGCCGACTCGAGCTCTATCTCTTGCTCAGTTGCTTCACAATTTCTTTCACTATTTTAAAATAATTCTTCACCCATTTTATGAGCACCGTCAAGTCGTATTTCAACTCAGATTATCCTGCAAAAGTCTGTCATGAATCATAGATATTTTTGCACACAGGCATAATTTCCAGATAAGCTAAGTTAAAACTCAGGCTCCTCAATTCTCGAGAAATTGCTTACATGCATGAATGGAATTCATGTTCTTTGCTGCTGGCAAACAGACGTTGCCACTTGCCCTAGGTTTGTGGCTTCAGACCGACCTCGTCTATTCTTGTTTATACTTCAGGGAATCAGAGGCTTTGGAAAATCAGCATTTTGCTTGATTCCAGTGAACGAGTCAAGGAGAGGAGAGCCTATCCAAAGATCCCTATCTGACTAGCGAGACCAATTTAGCCGCTTTACGGTGAAAGTTGTGAATTGTTCAGAAGTTTTCGAGAGCACGCAATGTCACTGGCTTGACTTTCCTGGCTGCCAAGCTGGAGGAGCCAAGAGAGATGGCATGTTCTCAGTAAACAGTTCTGCAGCTGTTGAAAAGGTCAAGTGGTTTAGCAAGTTCTTGTCTACGGACAACTCTGTGCCTCCCAGGCCACAGGCTAACTCCAGAATGTAGGAAAACGAACTGCCCTGAGCTCGGCTGACTAAGGCAAGTAGCATGAAGCGCTGAGTCTGTCTCCCCGGGGAGATGGAGAGATCCCACTCACCGAGGCAGTGTCTGGAGACACTGTCAGTGCAAGGAAACCCAAGGTGAGGCGCACGAAGGCCCAGATAATACCAGGAAGTCACCGAGTTTGGAAATTTGGAAGCAGGATCCTCTGAGGTTGTTCCCTAAGCTGCATGGTCACCACCTCCTTCACTGTAAAGCCTGCACAATCCCCTGTATCCCTAAAGCAGCATTCCATTTGGAACTGATAAAACCCTGTTTGTCTATAACTGGTATAAGGGTGTTCAAGCATGGGGGTTATTTTTCCCTTTCATAATACTTCCTTTCAATAATCCTGCAATGAAAGAAAAAACAAAAACAAAAAAACGGGGGGAGGAGCTGTATTTAACCAAACATCAGAGTGCTGATATACTGAAATATACTTTCACACATCTATTCCTGCATCCAGTATAGATATTCTGCTTTATAAACCTGATGATCACTTCCCGAGGCACCTGTTGTCTGTAAAATGGGGTAACTGTCAGAAGCATTGCAGCGCCACTGGCGGTCTGACAACTGAAAGGTCAAGCTTGGCTGAGCTGGGTGGACCGCGCCTCCTCCTCAAGCTGCAGTGTGACTGTGAATTACCTGGGAGAGTGCCGTCCTCCAGCTCCTTCCTGGCGATGGCGCTGATGTGATGGTACTGAAGGGCAAGGTCCCAGAGGGCAAACTCTAGGGGAGGGCGGAGCACCCCAAAACTAGCACGGCTACACCACCGCTGAAAAGGGAGTCCAGAGCTAATGCCCACAGGGTGAGCGAGGGTTGGTTCTGCTTGTAGAGTTCTAGCTCTAGCTTCATGAAGAGAGCCTACCAGACCAGCTGGAAATTCTGTGCTTTTGCTTCTTAGAGGCAGGTTCTGGCTCCCTGTCCCTATGCTCTGTCCTTGTCCGTTGTTTGACGCTGCTCTCTTCCTCTGTGGATATTCGTGAAAGGCATCTCTTACACTCCAGCTTGCTTCTCGCATGACCATCGGGACACCGTGGTGTGGGCAGGCGCCAGCACTACACGTTTCTAATGTGGGTTTGTTGCCAGACAAGTCTGATCTCTTTGTGTAAGGCTGGACCCGGAGAGAGGTGAGCACGGAAGGAGAGAGCTGTGTGGAGACAAGGTGAAACCTTTGCTGATACTCGGCACTGGGGAAAGAGCTGCAGGTCCTTCAGCTCTTTAAAACTTTCCCAACAGTCAGCTTCACACATAAAGATGTAGGGATAAGGATAACCACCAAAGCAATCAAAGGAAAATAATCAAAAATTCCACCAATAGAAGCAGTTAAATATACAGGCATGTGTGTACTGGAATGTCATACGCCCATTAAACGCAACGCTGCCCCTGGACACACTAACTGGCACACGCTGCCCAGCCAGGCAGGGAACAGCCCCGCTCAGGTTCTGTACACGTGTGTGTGTGTGTGCGTGCGCGTGTGTGTGTGTGTGTGTGTGTAAAATAGTACAGAGCAGTGTATTTTATAGAACACGTGAACAATTAACTCAGCATTGTGGATAGTGTTTATTTTCCTGCATGTGATTCTCTGCATTTTCTCATAACGTGTTATTGAAAACAAACAAGCAAACAAAAGCCTATTTCCACTGGAGGGGAAAACACCGACTCAGCAGTATTTGCAGACATGACAGTCTGGGGCGGTGAGGAGGGTCTCACAGAGTTTTGTGAGTCAGGCGTGTCCACATTTAATTCTCTCCCGTGTCGCTGTAATTCCAACCACAGGCCTAGAACTTGCAGGCAGAGATGGCTAACTCACTCCCCACAGGATAACATCCCTTTGACCTAATACTATCCAGAATTGTAGATAATAAATAAAAGGAAACTAATTTCATTAATTGTAATACATTCTGTCCACCACCTCTTGGCCACCAATGTAGAAAAGGAGGAACACCATTCACGTGTACCCTAACTGTATGGGACAGACCAAGCATGACAGCTCGTCTTCAGAGGTGCCTGCACCGTGAAATACCAGGAAATGTGTCCCACGATCCACGGTGTAATTTCCTTCAAGTTTCTACCTGGACCTTTTGGCTCACACTTCTGGGGAAGGCCAGCAGCCATGGAAGAATTCTGAATTCTCCAGGACGGCAGCCTGCGAGGAGCCCAGGCTTTTCTCAGAGAGATGCCACCATCTTCGTCCCCAGGCCTATTCCGTTCCAGCCACCCCAGGCCAGGCAGCAGATGTGAGAGACGCCCAGCAAGGACCAGCCCACTGAGCCAGTCACCCCCAGGACTGGGAGAAGGAGTCATAAACTGCTGTTCTAAACTACGAAGCTTAGGGTTTGCTGTGATACAGAAGATGACCAAAACACCAAGAAACAACCACAAAAACCTTTTGCTTTTCACCTAATTGCCTTTTTCCATTTTCCATGTTAACTCAGTTTCCTACAGAAATCTCAACTAAACAGGGAGTCATTTGGATGGTATGAAAGAAGGAAGGCCTTATCCCCATCAGAAGAAACATGTTTTAACTATCTGATGATATTTTAAAATATGAAAATACGGAATGGCTATAAATGCCTACGGAAAATAAGGAATGGCTGTGGAGAAGTGGGTAAACTCACCTTCATGTGTGATGCGTAAGGATCTTGTGTTTGTTCATGCCTTCCCCTCTCCCCATACCTCCACCCCTTAGAGGAACTTAAATTCCTAAAGCCAAGGAAGGCCCATCACCTAAGAAAGATGATGGATGCAATCTTAACACAGTCCAGGGGGAGGAGGGCTTCACCACCAGGACGACAGAGTCCGTTGTCATTGCAAAGTCATCGGAATGATGTCTGCAGAAGTAAGGTGAGCCCTCCACTTTGTGTTCCAACAAACTGTACAAATGGTGTACATCTGGAGTGAAATACTAGGGACTCTGAAAAGGGTCAACTCCTGATCCAGCAGCACCACGTTGCTTAAGCGACAAGCAAGAGAGAGGTGAGTGACCCACTCAACTGCTAACAGGAGGATCTAGCGAGTCTACTGCAAGTTCATACTAAGGTTTGATATCTAAGAGGGCAAATTATTCCTGCTTTTCTTTTTCAAAAATGCCCAGGCTAACAAAAGAAAAAATAACAAAATAAAAATAAAAACAAAAACGTTCTAGCAATTCTTCTCTAAGCTGGAGTAAGCTGGATACTAGTCAGTTAGGTCTGGTCACTCGGTTTACAGGAGAAATCAGAGAACTCTGCAGACCCAACCCTATTTACCTGTGACGCAAAACATTCTCTTTCCAAGAACACCTGCACTGGGGGCAGTGGTACTGCCCGATGGTGTAAAACAAATGTCCTGACGTTACGTATGTTATGTATAGGACCAGGAAAAACCTCAAATAACCAGATGGCCTAATCACAGTTCAGTGTCAGGAACACGTGGAAGCCAAAAAGTCTCGGTCTTCATGGTTTCATTTCAGCCATCTGGACTCACCCCCTCCACAAGCCATCTGATTTTAATAATGAAATACGGGCCTTCCCTTCTGAGCTAGGAATATCGCCTATGAGGATATTGAGTCTGAAGTTCCCCACAGATGAAATGACTTTCTAATGAGTCTTCAAGACCACGGTGCTGCCGTTCTGTGCCGGTCTGTTCCGTTCTGTTCCGTCCTGTCTTGGGAGTGGGGTGGTACTGATGAGAGGAGAACAGGAGAGAGCAGCGTTGCAGCAGTGCTTTCGCCTGCAGGGCTCTTACACAGAAAAGCAGTATTAAGGGTTTCCACGAGCATCTCAACGCATACACAGACTCACTGCCCTTTTCGAAAGGTCTTTTATTGGTTGTACAATGTCTTATGAGACTGACACACCCTTTCTTTCACGGGCACCTGGCTCCCGCAGACGTCGTGCTTTGTCCTGGCCGTGAACACCAGGCCGAGCACTCGGACAGAAAGAGGTGGCCGGCCAGCTGCTGACCTCGTCGCGGCCTCTCCATCGTCATCGTGTTGTCTGACTCAGTTCGTAGCGCGACAGGACGTGGAACACAGCGCCCCGGGGTGAAGTCTCACACCCACGTAAGCACAGACACGCGGGGACCAGACGCCGTGCCTGCAGCCCGCTCCTCGGCAGCAGGGGTGCCGGGGGACATCCTGAGGTGGGAGCCAAGGCGTCAGCGCCGCGGCCACGGAGCAGTCCACGTGTGGCCTCCCCGCCCGAGTTCCCTTCCCTTTGAAAAGTCTCGTGTTCCTTGAGGAGGCGGGAGGGGAGCAGAGCGGGCGCTGCGCGAGCCACGTGACCATCCCGTGGTTCGACATCTCAGCCATTTCCTTGGTCAGAAGCACAGATTCAAAGAACTATTTCGTGGCACACAGAACCTTACTCCTCCTTTACTGCGCTTTAGATCAGAAAAGGAGGGGGGGATTATAAAGTTCTGCTTTTTACAAGATGCTCTGATTGGAAATTTCACCACTGAATGACCTCTATAGGGAAAATGACCCCCACCTCTGGCAATGATAGTAATTCCCTGTTTACTGACTGCCCAGGCCAATCATCCAGGCTGTGAAGTGTGTCCCACCCACGGTATTTTCATGAAAAGATGGATTTCTCAAGAATAAGGACTTGGGACAGGTGGCTTCTCCCAATGTCAAAAACAAGCATGGCTCCTTTAAAGCCACGTGAACCCTCCGTTCAGCATATCTCTGGTAACTCTGTTAACGCTTAACCTACATCATGGCTAATACTTGCATCTACCCCAAGTCCTGCACAGGAGCTATTTCCTTGGTTTCAAGATTTTGAGATAACATCACCAATTTCAATAAGCAGTCAATCAAAAGAAAGCAACAGTGACACAACCTGGGTAACAGGAAAGCCAGGCTGACGTGAAAAAGCTAACATGGAAAAGACAACACAAGGACAAAAGGCACACTTCCCCACAAAACGGGCATTTTTAAATACAATACTAGAGCTTTGGCTGGAAGTTACCAATTGGTATTCATAAGTCCCCTTTCCCTGTACAATGGCGAGGAGGGTTCTGCCCCACACATTTCCATGTAGGAGAACACAGAGTTAAGGATAGACCCCCAAGTTCTTCTTTCCTTCTGCAGCTCACAAGCAGAAAGTCCCCAAGGCCAAAACATGGATGTAACACGCACCTCGAGGGATGGAAACATCCTACCCACAGCCTGCAGAGGGCTTTCCTTGATGAACTTCTAATGAACCCCACGTTCTACGGGCCAGCCCACCTCAGCCATAAAGAGAAGATGTAGCAATCCACAAAGAGGAGACGAATTCCACCAGGAAAGGGAGCAGCGTGCGCTAGGTGGCAGGAAAGATGAGGGGATCCGCAAAACAGGGGTCAGTCTTCTATTTCACACTCTCCAGAGACGCAGCGCCAGAGATGGGTTTCGAAGGACAGGGGTGACGACCTCTCTGATCTCCTTTCAGACTATTTCAGCTTCCAGGAGAGAGAGCAGGGCCTCCTAACTAGCATACAGAACCCCTTCCTTCTAGCATCAAGGGACTGCGAAGGCCAGGCATGTCTCCACTTGCCCAGCAGCTGTCTTTACAACAAACATGGCTTCAAAACAAAGTTGGGGTGCAACACAGGAAAACAATCATATACACCAATAAAAAAGGTCTCGTAAAATTCACACAAGGGAAGAAAAAAGTGAGGTTTCTTTTTTCCATGCAAAGACCAGGCTCATAAACAGAAGCAGCATTTTCAGCAATAAAACCGAAATACAAAGGAAGCTGGGGAACCCCGCCTATCAAGCTGGAATTCTTGCAAAGTTCGACTCCATGTGGTAGCTATATATGTAGCATCTCATCAACATTTCCACAAAATATATAGAAAACTGTTCGTGTATTTAAATAATCAATTTGAACGACACCCCAAACCCCTCTTTCAGCTTTAAATGACCCCATGTGACGCTTCTGTCTAGTAGGAAATATGTCCCAGCTGCAGACGTTAATTACATAAGGAAAACATTTTTCCTCTAAAAATACCTATTTTATTAAAACATCACTTCATCATTCCAGTTCATAGAGAAAAATCACTCCACTCAGAAAATAAATTTGAGACGAGAGAATAAAACACAGGGCTAGGATGATGGATAAATTGTCTGAATTTTCTACATCCAACCTCCCCGAGTGGCTTTCACCCAGAGATGGGCTGAGAACGCGACAAATTGTTGCCGAATGTAACTTTCTGAGACGAAAGCGTTCTGAAGTGGCCGCCGTGCAAGCCCGGCTGTGAAGTTCGGTTTGGTGGCAAAGGTACCGCTGTCCGGATCCACCACAGAGTCCTGGTGAGTGTGCAGAAGGCACCCGACACGACCCACGCGATGTCTGGAGGGTCCGTTCCGTTCACGACGGGCACACTCTCTCCGTTTCCAGCTCCCAAGGTCCGCGCCAGGGGCCCGCTCCTGCCCTGTGATACCGGCCATGGTAACCGCCAGCCTGGGGCTCAGGTCGCACCCTTCTCGGGGCCGGCACGGTCCAAAGAGCTTCATTTCTTTTCCCTACGTGTCAATGAACAAAAATGACAGCTCCCGCCTCTGCAAATGTAGAAATGTAGAAATTCCGTGGCCCGTCCAGATCCCAGTGACAACCACTCCCTTGTCACTGAGCTCAGGTGACTCTCAACCACTCTACAGGAGTAACCAATTTAAGGGTCTACGTGCACAGCCATCACAGATCAACGTCTGCGTTTTCTTTCAAACGATTCACCCTCAAAAATGAAAATACGTGACCCTCTCTTCTTGCCCTTCTGCCTCCAAGCCCTGTCAGCATACACAAGACAGAAAACGTCAGGGGGACACAGATGTTGCTGTAGACATCTCCCAGACTCTCGGGCTGTGTAGGGTCCTCAACGGGGCATCCTATCCTAAGTTTCCAAGCCTCTCGTAGCCACAGAGACTTCCAGCTTAAGGGAACAATATTGGTGGCGAAATACTCTGATTGGAGTTTGGCAGGGGTCTCAGCTTGGCAAGGCTGATCTTTCTCACACCCTCTTCCTTCCCCTTCACAAGAGACACCCCCCCCCACCCCGCACAAGCACCAGTGAATATAAGAGCAACTTCTGTGCCCTCCGCTCTTACCTCCCCAAGAACTGAACATACAACAGGCAACGTGAGATCAGAAGAAGAGAAAAGAAAACAACCACTTATCCACACTGTTTCTGAAAATTCAACCTAACTTTGAGTGTTTGTTTGTTTTTTTAATTATAAATTCTAGCTCTTCTGGTGAAGACCTGTAGTGTATTTCTACGAACATTCTCTGCATTGTGGGAAAAGCATGCTCTTCAGATAAACTTTGGTGTCCACCTGTCTTAAAAACATTTGCCCCTGGAACTACACGTTAGGAGGCTCGGTTTTGTGTTCATTTTTCTTTACCCAGAAGGCAGCTGATAGATGGGTTGTATGCTCTCAAAATGCTTTATCACCTCTCTAAGCACATGCCTTTTCTCTGGGTGCCATCAGTTTAAATGGTCTCGATAGAATCAGTAGCAGTAAGGAAACAAGAGAAAATTCTCTGATATCCAAATCAATGCCACTCTCTCAATCCTCTTATAGTTCAGAATTTTGAAGAAAAAAAATAATAATAAAGGCTTGGCTTTTTGATGGGTTTTCCCATAGGAGACGATCTTCATATTAATACTGCAGATAAATTGAGGGAGACCTGTCTGCTTCTCTTACCAGCTTGCTCTTCCCTGGGGTTCTGCCCTTTGCATTGACCTTTTCTTCGAGCCCCCAAGCACAAGTTCACATCCCTGTTCAGCCTTAACCTCCAAAGTCCAATGACAATCCTCTAAGGCAGTGGCTGGACTCGCTCTGTTGAAATAGCTTGCAGGCTCCAACACAAACATTAGTAGTGACCAAATGAGGCTAATTGTTAATTTTTGGCCACAGCAGAGTATGATTTCAGAGGAAGACATATCCAACCCAGCTGCTCTTCTTTAAGGCCAAATGGAAGTTTTATTATAAGGACTTATATTTTGAATGAGAGCTTGGCGAAACGTTCTTAGCTATCCTGTGCAGTTTCAAGATTTGAGAACAATAGAGTCCGTGTAAGCAAGACGAAAGCAAAATTGCTGACTGCTGACTTTTGAGACATGAAAGTGGTAGGATCGGTTCCTTTCCAGAGAAGTGTTAAGTCAGCCCAGGTCATCTGTAACCGGCAGAAGACTAGCAAGCAAACGCAGCCACAAAAAAAAACAGAAAAGATCGTGGAGGCCTGGCCGAAGCCACAGACCCTGGGGGTTACTTAGGAAGTTCTGCTTTTTTTTCCCTCTACTGAGACATAAGTCAGTGCCTAAACTGCCCTGTGCTTCCCCGGAACTCAGTCTCCAGGTCATAAGAACATCCGCCTCATTCCTCGAAAGAGACCTTGAAACCCAGAAACGCAACAGAAATTTGAACTGTCCGCAGAGAATCTGTCCATATTGACAACTATGAGAAAGAAAGACAACGCAAATCTCCCCAAACCTAACTGTAAACTCCAAGAATAAAGGGCTCAATGCCTGATTCAAATGACAAGTGATGTCAAGACACTGACCGTCCAAGGGAGAAAGGCTGGATGTGGATGTCTTTAAATTCTGTTAACACACGTTCGTGTTAGGAGGTGCTATCTGTCCCTCTTTGAAGAAAAGAATCCCTATCACAAAGTCCTTGACCTTGCTTTATGTTTTTACCCAGGCCCAGTTCTTGTCACCTCAGTTGCAAAAAACACTTTTAGAGAAATGCTGCTTGCAAAAGGAGTCTGGGTCAGGAACCTGAAAAGATCAACCCCAACTTAAGTCTTGATTCCAGATGGCTCCACGAGAAAACCTGCACGGTAGAAGGATATCTGCAGAGCAGTGAGCAGGGACTCTCTAAACCTCAAAAAAATGACACGTCTTTGCAGACGCCAGGAGCAGGTGGGGAGTGATGTGTTTCTCGGCAACATGCTACCCCCGGAAGGACAATTTCATTCTGAAGCCTCTGGCGTTCAGGTTTTGTTTCCTTAGGCGACGAGGAAACATTCTTTTAGGTAAATGGCCAGATCAAATACTCAAATATGCTCTCTTCAGGGGGTTCCAGGTGCCATTCTAAGTGTAATGTATATTTGCCTGATGATGTAGCAGGGGGAAAAAATGTTCCTGAGTAGTAAAGAGACTATAGCTTTAAGGAAGATGTGCTGTCCTGTTCTGGAAGAAAACAGAGACAGCTTAGGTAACTGGCAGACAGTTGTTTGTATAGCATTCTGTACAGCAAAGAGGATAATTACTGACAGAAGGCAAAGCAAATTATATAGTTGTGAGAGCTCCATGGAGAGAACAGAGCTTCCACTCGGGGCCGTGGGGCCCAGAAATCCAAGCAAGGCTGGCAGCTCAAGGCAGTCACATCCGGCAGGAGGCCTCTTAAAATAGGAATTTACTGCTGCCCGAAAAAAGCAGTAAAGGAGAGCGGCCTCCTCTCTCCAAGTGCAGGCACAGCACTCAAGGCCTAAGTCTCCTCCAGCTCTGCGTCTACCTGAGAACAAGTATTCTGACCCCAAACTACTCTTTATTACTCTCTTAAAAGAGAGCCAACAAAAGAGGTGGACGAATTGGAAGATTTTAAGAATTCTCTCTGCCTTCTACTTCTGAGGTTAACGTGGCCTCCCAAATTCTCAACTCCTGATACAGTTCGGGGAGAAGGAAAACCAAACGATCCGTGTCTGGGTTCGTGATTCTCCTTGGGCGCGAATCACACCACAAAGAGAAACAAAATGCAAAGCTAAGAGACAAGGATGCAGTGAACGTCTAGGAGAAAGAAGCGTGCCTCTTATTGCCGAGGTATGAAGTAAGTTACTGCTTAGAAACGCAAAGGTGGACACTCGCTTTACTCTGAAGAACATCGTCCCATTGGCTCCTGGAGCAGAACACTTACCTGCGGAAACTAAGAGGCAATTTCCATGGGACTGAACAGTCCCCATCTTTTCCCAGTTCATTTTCCTCTGTCCATCTTCCCAATCTGCCTCAACAGCAGTTGCGCTAAACAGTCACTAAATGGAAGAACTCTGCACACAGAATTAATCAATCGCAGTTTTGTGTTTGATGGTCTAGAGCAGGTTACAGTACACCGTGGCCTGTGGCCCCTATCTGGCCCCCTGCCTGATTCTGTACATAAAGTTTTACTGGAACACAGCAATGTGCTCATCCATTTACATACTGTCTGTGGATGCTGTCAGTCTAGGACAGAGACTGCATGGCACACAAATTCAGAAACATTTACCATCTGGCCCTTTACAGAGAAAAGGTTTGCCCACCCCTGGTGGAGGGTGACACAGTCCACCTTCTACAGAGCCAGAAGTTGTTGCTCTCATAGGATTGTACTCTACTCCCCTCCCCCATTGTACTCTACTCCCCTCCCCCACAACGAAAAATGATTGCAAAACTATGTGCTCCATATACAGTGTACACTTTCCTAGGGAAAAGGTCCTAGTTTTCAACAGAGTCTCAAAGCAATCCAGAGTAGCCCAGTTAAAGCCAAAGGAAACCAAAGAGCATCCTGAGCACATTAAATGCTGCTACACACACACACACACACACACACACACACACACACACCCAGACAAGAGGAGCATGGACCTTCTACAGTGAAATATCTTTTTTTTCCTATTCTATCAGGTTTCTTAGCTTCCTCTTCCTGGATTTTACTCTGGCATTTTTCCATCTGAATATGTAAATCTTCAGGGGTCAGATTAAAAACTGCACCTTCCTAACTCAATAAAAAATGCAAGATTCTTTTAAGCCAGGAAAATCTCTTGTTAAGATACAGACAGACATTACAAAGGCAAAATCCCCAGCACAATAGAGGTTTAATTCATTTTACTAGATCTGACCACCGGCTCCAATGAATTTTATGAAAATACAAATCCTACTTCAAGGTCAGAGGACACTACCTAGCTAAAAAAGTGCTGGGAGCTTAAGAAGTAGGTATCCATTGCACTTTCAGGCCAAAGACAAAGTGTTCCGCTTGACACCTTTGGTAGAAACAGAGTAGTTTCTCTGAGCAGAGCTGCTGAAGTCTTTTGATCAACAAAAGCATGTTTAGAGTGAAACTATGAAAACATTCGCCCCTCCCTGCCTCCTTTGGGATTCTGTTCCAAAGATACCACATGAACTGCGTTTGCAGAAGCCCGTGCCTCTCCAGCCTCAGCGCTGACGTCCTCCAGTGCTGGGGCAAACGAGCATTTCGTTTTCTCGACTATGACATCTAGGGTTGCAGGGCTGATGAAGAGCAAAGAAGGGTAGAACCTCGATTAAAATCTAATCAACGAGAGACACACAGAACAATACTGAGACACAAAGAGTGAAGTCATACGGGGACTGAGTAACCAAGACCTGCATTTTGAGGGTCACTAACTGTAGACAGAGCAAACACCAGTGAAACATACATCCAAGGTTCCCAAACTGTGTGCTAGACACCCCGAGACTCTGCAGGAGACTCCTGGGGCCCCAAGATATTGTAACTTTTTGAGGGAAGCATAGCCGCATCCGTAGGACATCATGCAAACTACTACGGAGAAGTTGTGTGGACCTAATGACTTCATAAATGGAACTATGAAGTATTTATTTTGGCCTAGGACACCGTGGAAAAAATTACCAAGACAGTCAATGGCATCCTGAGCAGAGTATGTGTGGGAGTCTCTCGCATATACCTTTTAGGGTTAGGCTTGGAGGATATACAAGAACAGTAAAAGATAAACGATTTTGAGCTGTACACACACATACTCACTTTCCATCTCAGACTGTAAGCAAGAGAGAAGCAGCTTTTTAACCACCTCGTTCTAATTACATCAGCGCGACCAAACACCGTCACTAGAACAACGGACGGTTCCTCCACATCGGGGCTGAGAGAAGGTGCCTGTTGGGAAATCGGGGACCATCTGACTGATATTTCATCATCAAATGCATGCATCTACGTGGGTCCCTTCTCCTTCAGTCACCACTGGGGAGGCTCTACTTTTATTCAAGGAAGATTGACTTTGCTTAAAAACGAACACACACTTTTTTGAGAAATCTACATTTGAAATTATCTTCAGAGCCCATGGCACGGTCTTTTAAAAAGACATTTAAAAGTTTTAGTGGTGAAACTCCAGCTCGGAGGGCAGGTTTGACTTCTAGAAGTTGCCACGCACCACTTGGTGCTGAGAATGGTAAACAAGGTGGCTAAAACAAAGAGGACAATATACCTGGTAAGGATTTCTGTAAAAACAGACAACTAAGGAGTGACTGTAAGAAAATGATGACTCCACATGTTACACGTGTGGGAGAGGAAATGGATTCTGAAGCCTTTGTGAAAGACAGACGGCCACGATGTTTCAGTGAATAGTCCTGCAGGGGGCTTCTCTGAAAGGCAGTCCTCACCGCCACATGCACGGAAGTGGTGGCTGTCCCAAAAGTCATTCGCGTTCCTTCAGAGCACAGCTCTGAAGTCAACAGTGTAGATAGAGATGGATATTTTTATAAACACAAAGACAATATATAATATGGATAATTATACCAAATCAAACACACCTGGGGGAAAAGAGCATGATCTTTTTTATAGAGATGTACTGACTTTCTAATACACTGATAATTAGAGGCAAGGTTAATGTTCAGATGGTCCATGCTAGCCGCACGGTAACTCCTTTGAGTATCATCCCTGGATAGGGCTACCCCCACCCCTCGCTCTCTCTCTCTCTCCACTCACACACACACACACACACACACACACGCACGCATATGCAGATACACATATATGTATGTACAGGACACTCCCAGCTCATATCAACTTCAATATAGCTTATGCACCTCTATACTTATTTTAAAATTAGTTGTTTAGACCTTATAACGCAGTCCTAAAAACATGCTGAAAGTTAGACTTGTAAGGCTATCAGGCCATTCTACTTTAGTACATAAGATACCTAAGCAGCATGTAGCCCATCATTTCTATGGGGAGAACGTACCCCAAACTTCAAATCAGCACTTCACCCCCCTCTTTAGGGGGTAGTAGACCCTGCTCTCAACCCTGCTGCATGTCAGAATCACACGAGTGGCTTGTAAAAACAATACCAATTCCCAGGTCCTACCCCCACCAGTTAAATGAGCACCTCTGGGTCCTCGGCATGAACAGTGCTCACGAGCTCCCTGTGATTCCACTGTGCACCAGGGCTGAGAACCCCTGACGAACTCCTCCTCTACCCGGGTGTCCTGGTTCCTCTACCCGGGTGTCCTGGTTCCTCTACCCGGGTGTCCTGGTTCCTCTACCCGGGTGTCCTGGTTCTGCAAGTTCAGGCCCTGAGCTCACACACTGGAAAGGTGAACACATGAGAAACACACGTGGATAAGAATATTTCAAAGCAGAAATCACACCGAACAAGAGGTGAGAATAATCTGACCCAGACCCGAAAGATGTTTTGCTTTACATATGTCACCAAAAGCTGTCATGAGATGGCCTCAGATTTTTTTCTGCTACTTTCTTTTTTCAGAAGAAGGATGAATACAGTTGTGATTTTTTCCCCCCCTCTGGAGAGACACTTCCAGATTTAGAAAGAAGGGTGGGAAAGCAAATGGCCATGATCACTGGGAGAACCCCCTTTTTCTGGTTGGAAAAAGATGAGGACGGGGTAGCATCAAAGCAGATGAATGTGGTGTTTATCAAACAGGTGTGTCTCAGAAGGGACGATGAAGCGGTGTCTGCCATCTCCACTCTGGGCAGGAGCTGGGTGCCAAGAACACAGAGAAGATACAGAGAAAGAGAAAGACACGACCGCACTTCAAAATCTAAAAGGGAAAAAAGTGGAGTGCTCAAGGGAGCAATCCTCTCTCCATGTTTGTGAACTTGAGGCAAAGAAAGGAACAGACCGTGTTCTCTCTTTGTTTAATAAAATCCCTCTGCCCTCGTGCTGCGAGCATAGTCTCGCGTTAACACAGTGGCCAGAAGCAGTGCTGCCTCCCTGTTATTGGTCACATTTTCCCTGTGGACCACTTCGCTCCTTGACCTTCGAGGAACCTTGAGCCCCAAATCAGAGAAGCCCGGGGTGTATCTGGCCACGAGAAAGACCTTTTGTCGCTTGGTCAACCTGCTGGGAGTCCACTACAGAGCGGGCCCCCCCACCGTGGACCGATCCACTGCAAAAGGATGTGCATTGAACCTGGCCTGTGGAAACGTGGCCTCTACTCCCAGGAATTCATTCCACCCTCCCACTCGCTTCTCACCTTACCAAAGAACTACTCACTGCCTTCACTTTTCTTCTCCTGCAGCCCTTCCATTTATAGTAAGGCTTCTTCACTGAACAGAAAACAAAACAAAACAAAAAAGCAAGAGTCCATTCACGATAAAGGCAGCCCCTGGGGCTTAAACATGCTGTAGGAAGGGTGAAAGCAGAGGAAGGCACTGATGCTCTGTGCGGTTTGACGTTCTCCCCTCAGGACTGACGAACAGCCTCCTTCTTTGTTCTTTACAGATATTAGGTGTTATGTATAATAGCCATTTGGCACAATTGGTGACATCAAATACACACGCGTGCGTGCGTCAAAGGATAGACAGGTGACAGAAAATCACATCACAAACCACACTCCATCAATAGTGTAACACAAATGTCAAGAGAACCAACTCTGCGACTCTTTGAGCTGTGATAAAAGTGGTTCTGTGCTTTCCGGAGCTGGGGAAGATGTGACCAGGATACCTTGCTACTTCACCGGAACACGTGGTCATTACCCTGCATGGAGCAGAAACTCAGGAACACAGCAGCCGCTGCAGCAGCTGGAACAGATAGTTCACAAGAGCTCCTGGTGGATACTTTTATAATACTCTTAAAGATGCACATTAAATAACTCCTTCTGGACCACAGACACGAGTGAACTTTAAAAATAAAAAAGCCTATAAATACTGCCAACCCAATCTTGTCTTTTGTCTCTCGCTCCCTGCATAAAATGGAATCTTCTCAACCAAGCGCTTAAACATAAATATTAAAATGAGGCGTAGGACAAACGACAGATCTGCTTACAATTTCATCGCTACTGTAGCACCTTTTTACCAGGGCCAATGCATTCCTTTTGTAAAGAACAAGAGAAGGCTGAAAAGCTTAAGGACTCATATGATATATCATTAAATATTTAATCACCTTTTTAAGTCCTAAGCCTTTATCATATTTCATCCATCTAGACAGTTCATTCTATACTATAGATTCCAAGGCCCCCTTTGGGGGGGGGGGGGAGAAAATGGGGAGAAAAAAACCTTCTGAGAGGCAGGGTTAAATTATCTCAAAGATGAGTTTCTGTTGGCGCTTTAGTGAACTTGCTTCACCCTGTAAACCCACCAGTCCACAGGAGGGTCAACCGATGGAGTCCATTGTTTTTAGTCTCCAAGAATCGATTTTACAAAAGATGCCACGTCTGTCGCTTTGGATTCGTGTAGGCTGAAAAATGGATGTTGCTGGTAAAGAAAAGAAAAATACCCGATATTAACGTTTGTGGCTGACAACGCAGGAGATCAGCAGAGTAACAGATCTGCTTAGTCAACAAATTAAGTACCCCTATCAGGGCTAAACTGGACTCTTCCTGCTGGCTCCCAAACCAAGTACACATGTAGTGATGCAAATTTTTTACAGATATCGCTTGGTTGCTGCTTCTCCCATTTTGGTATCTATTCCCATGACGGAGTATCTACTGCTTTAAAATATACACATGTAACTAGCTATACACATCCCATCCCTGGTAAAAATACAAGGACTAGCAAAGATGGTCCAAAGCTTTGATTTACAAATAACCCTGTCCCCTACAAAGTAAATTTTTAGACAGATACAGTAGTAAAATAATTAGAAATGTCAGAGATTTACGCACATTCAGTTCTCAAGGAATGGGTGGCAGAATGAGAAACACCAGGAGAACGGGTTTGGACTATACGTGCTACTTTGTAAGCCACATCTACACGTGATACTTATGATGATTTGATCTCTCCATGATGAGTTGATCATTTGGAAAGTGAGGTAGCCTGCCCAACTCGAGGTGTGGGCGGAGAAAATTCAACTTGCAGATTAAAAACTGAGAAGCAAGAAATGGTCTCTATTCACGCAGCTCAGATTGAGTCAACTTTCCATAGAGTCTTGTTCTTTGCTGGGAGAACAGGCACGGTCCAAGACAGGAAGCCACACATTTCCAAACAATTCTGAAGGAAATGAGGCCATTTGCCCTGCAGCAGGGCAGTCCTCCCCGAACTGCTCAATTTTGTTACAGGAAGTGCCCGGCTGACACCCGGGAACCTTGCACCTCCGGTTAGAAGTAAGTACATCAGCTCAGGATCCACAGCTGTCCCAGCAGAAACAGGACCAACCGAACAAACCAAAAAGGACAACTCCTTCAGGTAGAACCTAGTGCCCTGTGTCCCCCGAGCGAGCAGGGCTGCCTCCCCGACTGGCTGGGGGTATTGTTCTCAAGGACTCGTTGAACAGCTAAACATGAGCGTTTTTGCACGCAGACATGTAGAGGACTCAAGCAGCTTCCCCTGACTCTGAGGGTTTTCGTGTACAACCTTCATGCTGCCTAGCGGTAGGTTTTCCAATTATACTTGTTGTAAACCTGACAGCAGAGGGCTGGATGAGCCAGCCCTGTAGGAAACTGCATGCCCACCCACGGAAGTTTTAGAAAACAATGCAAATGGGAAAGGAACAAAGAAAGACCGCCCCTAAGAAAGTAGGTGGCCACCATTAAGTATCATGACTCAAAAAAAAAAAAAAGAGGCTTTCTGCCTTGGCCCATCTGAAGATACAGGCTGGGGGTGCCGCCCCAGAACGTCACACCCACGACGTGAACTGAAGCTCCAGATGCTGGGCCCTTCCTCCTGAGCTCCTTGGATAAATAACTCGCCGCGTTACTTCCGGCTACTAACCACTTACACAGCACACTTACCAAGTGTTCTACCATCACGCTTATTCCCTTCCCCACATCCTCTTGACCTTTAGAGAGCTTTTCATATCCTTGAAAGCTCTCTGTTATCAAAACAGGACACGTCTAGCCTCAGACTGTCTCCGTGACTGCTTCCAGTGCCTCCAGCCCGTCCCGCCTCTGGTCCTGCTGGTGGTCACCAGCTCAGCGGATGCAGCCTGGGTCTCTCACTGAATGCAATAACCTGACCTGGAGTCTTAAAAAAAAAAAAAAAAAAAAAAAATCCCCAGGCATCTTTCGGTTTACTCTGAGACTGGGAGAAGGCTGTGAGAGCCGTGGGGCAGGGGCAGGGAGAGCAGGCCAGCGTGTGAAAATGGAAAGTGTGACGCATCTTCTCACGTGGGTTTTGAGGCTGTAAAAGGTTGGGAGGGAACCAGTCCCTTCTGTGAGCGATCGACTGAGAGTAGCAAGGACAGCAACCGGGAAACAGCAAAGAAGGCACCATGGAATCACCCCCAGCCCATAGGCCCAGGCTGGGCTTCTCGAAAGAGGGGCCAGGCACAGGAGGGAGGACTTGAACATACTGCCAGGAGCATCGCGGCCATCGCCAAGGGTCTCCAAAGCTGCTGTGAGCACCTCATCCCTCAGGACGACGGTTTTCTACGAGTTCGGTCATCCCTCCTTAATGCTGTTAAGTCCTAGATTGCTTTGTTACTCTCTGTAGGAAAAGAACATTTTCTATATCTATCTGGCTATTAAAGTGCATAACATTTTTCCCCCTTCCAAGCAACTTCTTATCGGAGGTTTCAGCGGTACACACTTGAGAGAAAATGCTGAGTCCTAGCTTAATATCCACCGAGGCTGGATTCTACCTTTCCAATTTATCCTAACTCTGTGGTCTCTGACGGTCTACGTATGAATGTTGTAAGATCCTGTGGGTGTCCCCTCCCCCTGCCTCTTATGGCATCCGTCTTTGTGGTACTGGAAATGGACTTGCCTTTTAAGGCCATAACTGCTCCCTGCTTTTCTGCGGAGTTGAGGTTTTTCAACGGAAAATGTGAGTCCAACTCTTGGACTGTAGCATTGGGAAAACACATGCTGAGAGGCTATTGTTTAGGTTGTAGGAGTTGGTGAAGAGGTAGAGAGGAAAAAAAATCCTTTTTCCAGGTGAAGAACGGTATAATTAAGGCCCCACCCCAGACATGTACCTCTTATAGAAATTCCAAACCTTCGGCTCCCTGTTTGGGCCGAGGGGTGGACATGCTTTAATATCACTTCATTTGCTTTTCCTCTCAAATGTCCCTGGGGGACCTGACTCACTAGGAATTGTTCTTCTGGGCTAGGGGGCCGGCCAACGTTTTTGTCAAAGATTAGGCAGTAAATGTATGTTTTAGGCTTTGCAAGCTGTCACAACAACTTGACTCTGTTGTTTCCGTGTGAGAGCCACTGTGTTCAACAGGTACACAAAGGGGTGAGAAGTCACGTCCAAGAAGTCGCTTGGAAGGGGAAAAAAAAATGTTATACACTTTAAATAGCCAGACATATATAGAAAAAGTTCTTTTATCCAACAAGAGCGGCAAACAAGGCGACTCTACAACAGGAGCACAGGCCCCACAGGCCCCGCAGGGATCGCTCTGTGCCTGCTGCATTTCACGTGACATTAACGTGAAAATGCTCTGAGGGGCTGCATAGGAGCTCCAGAACAGAGGACCCAGGATCGAACAGGGCCCTGACTGGCTACTATACACACAATCAGAGAGGAGAGAACCCACACAGGCTAGGGTCTTCTCAAGCATTACTCATCTCCTTTCCTGCCTCAACGGTGGACATGCGTTGAAGAAAGCTTTGCGGAACGCTGAGTCCCAGGGGCTGCCTTTCTAAAGGGGACAGAGAGGCCCAAGGCGGATGCCTTGTCCCTTCTCAGACTCTCCCCAGCGTTCTTTCACAGGCTCCCAGTCGATGCGTGGCTCAGACTTAAATCCACGCGTCACCCACAGAACTGAAAACCCACGTGGTCCACTGGGACTGTCCGGATCGACTTTCTCCTCTCCTGGCAGCTTCCTACTTTATGCTGAATGCAGTGCTGCTAACTGCGGCCGCCATGCTGTACGTGACACCCCCAGCGCTCACTCATCATGGGAACAGGACTGTGTCTTCTCTCACCTCTATCCATCCCCCAAGCCACCCACCCCGGCAACCACCAATCTACTCTCTGTAAGTTCAGGGTTTTTTTTAAGATGCCACATTTAAGTGAGATCATACAGTATTTATTTTTTTCTGTCTGACTTACTTCACTTAGAACAACACCCTCAGGCTTCACCCGTGTTGCTGTAAATGGCAGGATTTCCTTTTTTAATGCTTGAATAATATTCCATTGTGTGTGTGTGTATATATTTTTTTCTTTATCTATTCAATGAACACTTAGATTGTTTCCATGTCTTGGCCGTTATAAATAATGCTGCAATGAACATGGGGGTGCAGATATCTCTTTGAGATAGTGATTTCATTTCTTTCAGATGTATGCCCAGAAGTGGAATTATTAATCATAAGATAGTTCTACCTTTAATTTTGTGAGGAACTTTCATAACTGTTTTCTAAACGGTCTGTACCAGTTTACATTCCCACCAATATAGTACAAGGTCTCCCTTTCCTCTACATCTTCACCAGTATTTGTCTCTTATCTTTCACACCATTCTAACAGGTGCAAGGCGATACCTGACTGTGTTCTGATGTGTATTTCCCTGATGACCAGTGATACCTTTCCACGTACTTGCTGTCAAAAATCAACAATGGGGCTTCATCAAACTAAAATGCTCTGCACAGCGAAGAAAGAATCAACAGAATGAAAAGGCAATCTGTGGAACGGGAGAAAATATTTGCAAACCATAAATCTGATAAGGGATTATTATTTAAAATATATAACGGACTCAAAAAAAAGGGGGGGAGACGTCCCTGGCTGTCCAGTGGTTAAGACTCCGTGCTTCCGCTGCAGGGGGTGTGGGTTCCATCCCTGGTCGGGGAACGAAGACCCCAGCATGCTGCATGGTGCGGCGAGGAAAAAAACAGGGGGACCCATACAACTCAATAGCAAAAAAAAAAAACCCAAATAATCCAATTTAAAAATGGGCAAAGGATATGACTAGACTTTTTTCCAAAGAAGACACAGAAACAGGCAACAAGCTGTACTTCTCCAGCTTGGAGCCACTTCACCACCCCATTTAGGAGACATCAGGAACCTGCACACCCATCGCCTGCACGCAGCTGGTCCTGAAGACTGAGCGCTGCTTGTGGGTGGGATGGGACGGGGGCAAACATTTAATGCCTGCTGAATAACTACGCTCCAGTGAGAAATGGTGCCAAGATGTGCTCTTCTCTCTTTTGCACCTGTGCGTGCACAGAACGCTTCCTCCCCTTGCTAAAATTGAAACCTTAATAACTGAAACACATCGAGGGAGGGATTAATACAAATTAGTGAATAGTCTGAATTTTATATTTCAAAAAAGAATGTTTCTCCCACATTCAACATATAGGTAGACAAAAATTGCCAAGTGTACCTAATCTCGTTAGAGACCCCACCTGTGAACCACTGTTGTAAACCCTTCACCAAACCCTCTGGCGTGGAGATGCACAGCCTTTCAAGGCAGAAGCCAGGTGTGTCCCCCTCTGCCTGGCAGAGCAGTAAAGTTCTCCTTTTCTCCTTCCCCCCCCCAAAAAAAACATGCCACGTATAGGTCCCTGGCATCTCTATCAAAGAATCAAGAATCGTCTGTAATTAGCTTAGAACTGCAGTGACCACAATTTAAAAGAAACTATTTAAAAACAACAACCCTGAGGTCTTATTTTCACTCTTTTTTTTTTTTTTTTATGGGTAGCGCAGATGATAAACTGTGAATGCTGAGGTAGGATAATTCAAATGAAGAAGGCTCTGTCTTACTTTTTCCATGAAAGGGAAAACCAGCAGAAAACAAAGTGACTCTCTCCTCCCCGAAACACCCACCAAAAAGTGTTTCATCCAATGAATCCTAAAGATTTTATCAAAAAAGGATCAGTCATGTAGCACTTGAGCTTCTCTCACTATTGAAATCCGTTAATCACGCTTTCCTTCATTTTATACTCATGCGTGACTCCTAATACCTTTAAAATCTGAAAATGTAAATTTCATAGACATAATTCGGTCTGTACAATGACAAGTTTATTATCGGGTAAAACACTGCCAAGACGGGTGACAGGCTCCCGGTTACACTAAGGAAGAACGTAGGGCGCACGGAGGCCTCAGCTCGCTTTTTCTTAGTTTAACTTCACTCACCAGTGTCTCAGTGAATCCGCACTTCCCATGCGGCCACATGATGATAAAGCAGGTGTCAGTCACTTTCCCTGAGCTAGCTGTTAGCCTGGACACGTTTACACCACGGACGATACTCACCATGAGCTCTGGATATGTGGGCCTTTCTTTGGAATTCTTCTTCAAGCTTAAAGGAAGAAAAAAAAAAAAAAGATCACATTAAAATCTAGAAACCATCTGTATTTTCACTAGACTAGGATTTCAGAACCCGTAGGATACTAAATAGAACCACCTTTAAAAAGGTATTAAAAACATAAATCTCCTGTCCTGACTTTCCTCTTTGGTTACGCTCACCAATTATGTTTTAAATCACTGTGGATGTACCTTAATGGGAAGAGTGTGTGTGTGTGTGTGTGTGTGTGTGTGTGTGTGTGTATACCTTCCTTCTGATACTTTACCAATGACATAAAAACTAGCTTTTATTATATATCAAAATACATATCTATTTTCCTTCACAACAGCTTTTAATCCACCCCCATTTGCAAAGAAATTGGCAGGTATTTCTTATGTTACATTTGTCATCTCCTCTCTATCTTCAATACCTGGTTCTCTTGGCTCCTGGTCCCCTTGCGTGTATACTTTGCTTTTATCTATTCCCTGCTGAACCTGCTAGAGATGGAAGCAATGCACACGTGAAGTGTCTGAGGTCACGCTGCTGGTTTACGACCCCTTGGCTGATGAGAGAGAAAACACACGCGGCCAGGGACTTGGCAGTGATTCTTCTTAGAAACATCAATACTTGGTGGTCATGCGCTACTGTCAAGTGGCTCCCATTCATTCAGCTGTCTGTGCCCACAGACATTTCCATCACACCTGATACTGCAGGCAATAGCGATAAAACTGCCCTATGAAGAGACCAGCCCCTCACCCCTAACCTCAACACACCCCTTTATCCACCCGCGGCCTCAAAATGGAAAAAAAATAAAGAAAAGCAGCAGTTTATTTGGAGCTGGAATCCCAGGGAACAGAATGGAGGAAAGAATGATTTTGAAAAGTATGAAGTGCAAGGCAACCTACAGACTCCCCTGCCCACCGGGCTGTCAACTCACACATGGATGGAGGGGAAGCTTGCCAGGCACTGAAGGCGCCAAAAGGTGGCTGACGCTTGGGTGGCTGGGATTTGTGCTACTGGATCACTCTGAGCAAATGAGACCTGGTATGTGTGACACGAGCTCTGTTCCCCCCACGGAGGATAATAATTGAGGGGAAGGTCAGATGCAGAACCAGAGGGTGTAACAGCTGAGAGGCTTGGAAAAACTGTGTGGTTTAAAACAACACGAAATGAGGAAAAAAAAAAAAAGGGACGCTTTTGAAGCAAACCAACTTAAAGCAGCCTACCAGTCGACTCCAGGCAATGCTGTGAGTAGAAGCCAGGGAACCTGAGACAGGGTGCAGGCAGATGTGAGGACAGAAGTTTCAACCTGGAACTGAGGGCAGATCTAGGACCCTAGTGACCTCACTGCCCAGACAACCTAAGAGAGAAAGTTTCATCTCAACTGAGGATAAAAGTAAGAGCAAATGAGAAAGAGGACTTATCAGGTTGGGGTGGCCTGGGAGGCTGTGCCTGAGGCAAGTGAGTGAGACCTGGCAGCTCTCACGGATGACATCGTGTATACCTACATCCCGAGATCCTAGAAGGCGCTGTGGGTGGTTCTCAACTGCTGGTGGTTTTGCCCTCCAGGGGACACTCGGCAAGGTCTGGAGGCATTTCTGGATGACGCGACTGGTGGTGGGATGTCACCGGCAACTAATAGGTAGAGGCCATCATACACAGGACAGTTCCCCAACAATAAAGAATGGATCCAATCCAAAAGGTCGCTGGTGCTGAGGTCAGGAAACCCTGGGCTACGTGTCCTCGGGCATCCCTCCCCGCTGCCACCTCTGGCTCCTCCTCTGAAATGAAGTTGGCTTAGAACCATCTCCAGCTGGTTCATCCTCACGTGCGCACATCCTCATGTCAACCACCCCTCCCTGCCTTCCACCCCAGGAAGCAAAAGTCTTTCTTTCTAAGTTCAAGAGCTAGTTCACCTAGAAGGAAACACAGGAGAAATGTGACCTCAGGAACATGGCTGAGTTACACAGAAACCCCAGTAAAAAAGCAAACAGACTACCATAAAAAAGCCCTAAATTTCAAAGCAACTCAAGAACCAGAACGTCTTCTCTATAATCTGAACAATGTATCTTCCTAAAATCAGTAAGGAAAAGCACACAGGCAATGTTAAATCCACACTCCAACGTCAAGTGGTTGATTTCAGCTGTCCTATTTAGATGGACCGTTAGTCAGTCATCAAACCCTAAATCTACAATGACTCTGAAAAAGTCTCCTTGACAATCACATCCCACCTTTCCATTGCCACCTCTCACTGGTCAACAACTCAACCAAGGGAATGACAGAAAGAAATTATTTGCTTCTCAAATAATTAAAACAATGCCCTCTTTTCCCAACCTGAG
The DNA here is from genome assembly GCF_030028045.1 of Hippopotamus amphibius kiboko. NCBI lineage: Eukaryota > Metazoa > Chordata > Mammalia > Artiodactyla > Hippopotamidae > Hippopotamus > Hippopotamus amphibius. The sequence goes on from NC_080202.1 coordinate 61,945,898, forward strand.
ATGCTTGTGATGTTGCAGACTTTGACCTTCTGTTTGGTGCACGATGAAATGCTACTCTCTCCTCTTAGCAAACAGAAGAAATTAAATACTCATTTTTTTTTAAGGAGAGGTCAGTTAAAGTCAGGACGTCTTCTCTTTTCACTTGCGGGGCAGTATATGAAAATTTCTCCAGAATTTTTTAAAAATTTGTCTAAAGGAAATGTAGGGAAAATACCCCAAGTGGGCTGTCTTAAAGTGTTAAGAATTCCTAAAACCTCAGTGATTGCTGTCAATAGACTATTCCTTGACTTACGGCCTCTGCTTAGAAATCTCAGAATGTACCACAAGCACTACTGTAGAGTATTGATGGAAAATATTCACACAGCAAACCAAGGCTATTTATTGAATTAATATAACTTGAGATAACCCACTCTCTCCATCTTTTAAATCAAGAACACTTCAAAACATGAGCTAAGAATAGCAAAATACTCAGGATAAGGTTAGGGAAAAAAGAAAATGTTCCATGTTTAATAGGAAGTGCTTGAAATTCAGTACAAAATAACAACTGTGGAGTTCAAACCTATCCCAATTTCATTTTGGACTTGAGTCAGACTTTTGAATTTTCAAGTGGCTTGTCATTTTCAAGCGTGCAATTAGCTAACTACCCTAATTCCTCTTCCAAATGCCACAACACACACCCCTGACCGTAGCTGACACTAAAAAACAGCTTCGTGCTGTCTTGAGAATTGCTAGCTTGAAGTCTGTGCTGACCAGCGGATTTCTGCCTATTTGAACACCCCCCAACTGCTTCCAAGAAGGGCTCTCTGGTGTGTCCACAGAATAAAAACACAACGCGCCTGTCGAGCCATACATTTGTCATAAGCTAAACAAGTACCCAGGCCTGCTTTTTTACGGCCCTTCCTAACAAGCCAGGAACTGCATTTGATTGTCTCTGTCTTGTACTGGCTCCTCTGAGTCACACGGCGACAGCGTCGGGGTGGCCTCCAACCTCCTCTGACATCAGGCTGGTCGACTGGGTGCTGAACTCTTAAGTAGGCCTAAAGGCACAGCAAGAAGGAAGTCAGGCTGTTCGGGCTCATTGCAGAGTTGGTCTCTAGTGACCTTTTCTCAGTCCCCAAGCCTATAACCCATAACCTATAACGTTATGGTGAAAAACTGTTTGCCTGCCAAGATTCCATTTTTTGGAGAAACTCAGTTGTGAAACCTTCTGCAGGACTAGAATGTAAGGCTTCTCTACTTGATTTCTCTGTCATGAATCCCAAAAACTACGCAGCCAGCATCCCCTGCTCCAGGAACTCTTTAAAAGCCCTCAGATAAGAAAGCCAGGTGTAGGAAAAAAGAGGAAGAAAATGTCATTCACTGGTCCTGTTTCAAACTAAATACAGAAAGGAGGGGTTTGTAATAAATCGTTGTTTTGGGCTTCCCTGGTGGCTCAGTGATTACGAATCCACCTGCCAATGCAGGGGACACGTGTTCCATCCCTGGTCCGGGAAGATCCCACATGCTGCAGAGCAACTAAGCCCACGAGCCACAACTACTGAGCCCACGTGCCACAAGTACTGAAGCCTGCGTGCCTAGAACCCATGCTCTGCAACAAGAGCAGCCACCACACTGGGAGGCCCGTGCACCACAACAAAGCGTATCTCCTGCTCGCCGCAACTAGAGAAAGCCCATGTGCAGCAACAAAGACCCAACACAGCCAATAAATAAGTCAATTAATTTAAGAAAAAAGAAATTGTTTTTTTCTTCAAGTTCACACGGAATAAATACTTTCATACTCTTTTCTTTTCTCTCCTCCCCCCACCCCTTACTCCAACCCAGAGTATAACGTTTCTCTGATGTTACTGCAAAAGAAAGATATCAGCCGGATCTCTGAGTGCTATCATATCATAACTTTGGATATGACTGTGATAGCCGGTAAGTGCCTCTCCTCCACCCCACACACCGCAACTTACTGTCAGCTGACCGGCAGTGACCAGAGGCGAGTGGCCACCCAGCGGATGCCCTGCGTGAAGGTGCGTGGATGCAGCAGCTCTGTGATGTCGCCAGATGCTTCCCGTGGACACTTCCCACGGAAGGTCACAGGTACCCTGACAGGCCACCTAAGCCGTGAGTAATGCACCCTTTCTCTTCTAGTTCTACATTTAACCCAAAGACAGATGTAGGAGATAAAAACACAGATGTGTCTTAAAATCTGAGATTAAGGTCTTCACTGTCCAAATCTGTAGTTCTTCTCCCGCAGTTTCTGCAGGGTTGGGCTTTTTGAGAAGTCGTGAAGGCTCATAGCCTGAGTATGTTGTAAAAATACAAAAAACACACAGAGGTCACTCAAAAAAGGGTGCCATCATGAAGATGTGCCCCCCAAATACAGCTTTGTGCACAGGAAACGGAGGAACACGACTAAAGGCAGACACGCTCCCAGACTATATCCTGCTTGCACCAGGAGGGAGAAGAGGTGCTTTTTAGGTAAGGATCGTTTTTCCATTCTTTCTACCCAGCTCTAAATCAAACTTAAAACTGTCGGGAGTGAAACAAGGGAATCTCTCGACTGCTCCTGGGGACAGGTGTGTATCTGTGCTAACACATATGGAAAATAAAACTGCTTCCATGAAGAGCTGAGCCATTCACAAAATCCCCCCAAATCAGTACCGTCTTCTGAAGCATCAGACAACCTTCCCAGCTCACTTGACTTCAAAACAGTGTTCGTACTCAGGGGCATCAAAGCAAATACATCGCTGGTGTACAGCGCGCAGGACTCCGTGTACCTGGCGTCTGACACAGGAGAGCCCGGACTCTGACAAAGTCCGGCTGAGGGTAAGCACGGATGCTCCTAACATTCAGAACTAACGCTCCCCTGCAGTTCCCGGTTCTCACACCAGCAGAAATGACGGCTGTGCACAACTGCTCTTCTTAGGTAGCAGATCCTACAGCAGCTACCACACTCAGAAGTTGGAGGAAGAATTTATCCCTGACAGCTTCAAAGTTAAAGCCATTTGAGTTCTGTTTCAAGTATTACTTTTTTAAGTAAGCCCATAAACAAGCTGTGCTGGCTGACTCGCGTGAAACGAAATGACAAGGAAGGAACAGTTTTAAGGGAATTAACAATTCCGGGAAAGCTGGAAGATGTCTGTGGCTCAGAATTTTTACATGAATGAACTGCAGTAGCTGCGACTAAAAATGCGAGAAAACAAGAGGGAAACGGAGACCCGGGGTGGGTGGCCATGACGACACTCTGTGTCCCGTGGGGGAGGGTAGGCCAGGGTGGTGGCTACATAAAGAGCGATAATACCAGTGTCTGCGATTTCCACAAATGTGTGCATGCCTTAAAATTAGAAAACGTGTATTTTTTCAAAGCTTGCATTTTTAAAATATCTGTAAAAAGCTTTAACACCCTGACTCTTCAGGGGGAATTCCACGTAAGAGAAAAAAATTGGTAACAGAAAAAGTAATCAAACAATTTTTCAACACATTGTAGACGAAAAGGAGCTTTCTGAACAGGAAGCCGTTAATACCGGGTCCGCAGAGCACAGATGTAAATCAGGGGTTCTCACCCCAGCCCTGCAGTAGAAAGATGTGAGAACATTTGAACGATACTGATATTCATGGCCCTCCCCAGACCAATTAAATCAGAATCTCTGAGGCCGAGGCCTAGGTGACTGCACATTTTATACACGAGCAACCCGTGTTGAGAACTGTCAGACTGAACTGGGGATTCACAACAGGCAACTTGGCTTCCCCAGGCTTTTCACACCAGCCTTGTTCTTATCAGGCTTTCCCGAAGTTCCCAGCATCTTGGGCAGGGGGCAGGTGGGAGCAAGGTTATAAAGGAGAGAGTTTGAAAAGGCGTCCTTGGATCCTTTCCCGTGATCACCCCTCCTGAGAAGTATCCAAGGTGACACATCCCTTTCCTAGGTGACCTTTAAACATGTGAGAATAAGGAAAACAAAAATCAAAAACGAAAACCAAGGTCTTGAAACCAGGAGGCAAAATCCTGAAGCCATCTCGACCTTGCAGGTGGGCCAGCACACCTGGCACACTCGGGAAGGAGAGCAGAGAGGGGGACGCCCCCCAGGAGCCCAGAGGCAGGTATGAGAAGGCACTCAGCAGCATACTCCCCTCCCGCCCGCTGCGCCAGCCTCGCTCTGGCCCTTCAGCCAAAGCTGAAACAGACGCAAACAATGGCAGGCCAGCCTCAGACATCCTTAGGGAAAAGCCCCAAGGCTGACACGGGCTCAGAGCTGACAAAACATCTAAGAGGCAACAGACACCTGCTTGGTCTTATCATGTTTCCCAATAAAAGCTGTGGTCCGAATGCTTCTTCCAAAGAGCGTGGCGGCCAAGGAATGATAATCTTGAGGAAGCCAGACGCTCCGCACGCCGGCCCCTTCCTTAGCCGCAAGCAGCCAGAACTGCTCCTCTCCAAGGATCACGGCTGGGCTTCGCAGCATCTCTGGGTGCCTTCCTCCAATTCTCACCTGCCCTGCAGGTGCCCAAAGTAACCACCTTGATTCCACGGCAGCCTCCTCTTTCCAGCCAGACATCATGGTCCCTACACGGACAGAAATCACTAGATTTTCTGGAGGAAGCAATCCTCTCTCCAAGTTTCCTCAATTCCACTGGCAATTTCCATGAAAATGAAGTTTACAGGACGTCCCTGGTGGCACAGGGGTTAAGAATCCACCTGCCAATGCACGGGACATGGGTTCGAGCCGTGGTCCAGGGAGATCCCACATGCTGCAGAGCAACGAAGCCCGTGGACCACAACTACTGAGCCTGCGCTCTAGAGCCTGTGAACCACAACTTCTGAGCCCATGTGCCACAACTACTGAAGCCCGTGCGCCTCAAGCCCGTGCTCTGCAACATGAGAAGCCACCGCACTGAAAAGCCCACACACCACAACGAAGAGTAGCCCCAGCTCGACACAACTAGAGAAAACCCACACACAGCAACAAAGACCCAACGCAGCCAAAAATAAACAAAAATTTTTAAGAAGTTTAAAAAAGCAAAGTTTACGGCATTTGCACGGCTGCTCCCAACTTTCTTTACTTTCCCTTCTTGCACCCCCGATACCATCCACTGTACACTTCCGGGCAAGCATATCCGAAGTTAGCACGCATGCTGTGAGCAGCCTACCGACAGCGGAGCCACTCTGTGAGACTTCCAGACACCTAAGGAAGGCTCTGAAAGTAGCCTCTGTCTTCTCATCCAGGGTAATTTTTTGCACCATATCGACTCTTCATCCTAAGAGCGGGTCCACCCACCTTTCTCTTTATGCGCTGGTCAACATCAAATGGCTTTCAACTCTCATAAAAGAGGCTCTCACTTTTGTGATACGACATACAGTGTTCCTTCTGCCTGGAATACCTTTTCCTCCCCTATTTCCCTTTCTCTTGGACACGCCTCATCTGGTCCCAGCTCAGGATTTATCTCCTCCAGAGACTCTGCCCTAATGCTGTTCCTCTGCATTCCCCCAACACCCTGTGCACGTCTCCGTCTCTGAACGTGCCGTGTTGGACTAGGGTGACTGTTGGGGATGCCCCTCTCCTTGGCTCTGAGCTCAGTGGGGCACGGACAGAGCCGTCTTTGTTGCTCAGCAGCGAGAGCAGGCTCCGTCAGTGCTCTGGGGATGGATGTGTGCATCGCGGATTAAAACCGATGGGGGCAAGTCACGAGAACTCCTCCTGTTCCTTCACGCCGGGCTCTGGGAGACAGGCGCTCTTACCACTGTGAGGCAAAGTCAACAAACTCTTCGGAGAACTTGTCTGCGGGGAGTTGTGGCGACGGCTCCTCCACCACCTGCTTGAGCTGCTGAAACGGAGTCCCCCACGAGTCATAGGGAAACCGAAGGATGGCCAGCTCGATCTAGAGGGGAGAGGGCACAGGGAGATGGGAGCTGACGGGCTGCTGCATAAACAGGGGGTCTTGCTAGGGAACCCACTCCATTCCAGGAGAGCCAGAGGAGACACGACGGGGACCACCAAGCAAAAGGTGGGCGCAGACTAACAACACGTTCTCTAGCAATCTTCCTCCAAGTCCTCGTGCTAGGGATTTTCAGATAACATCCTACTGGAGACAGCCACTTAAGCCTATTAAAAACTGGGACTTCCCTGGTGGTCCAGTGGTTAAGGCTTCACCTTCCAATGCAGGGGGTGTGGGTTCCATCCCCGGTTAGGAAGCTAGGATCCCACATGCCTCGCGGCCAAAAAACCAAAACATAAAACAGAAGCAATATTGTAACAGATTCAATAAAGATTTAAAAAATGGTCCACATTAAAAAAAAAAAAAATCTTTAAAGGAAAAAAATTAAAAAAATAAAACTGGGTCCTCCCTAAAACCCAGTGTGGCACTTCATCAGCTTGTAAGCCAACGGTATGAAACTTTAGGATGTAAAGCAACCAGGTTTTCAAATACTGAGTCTAAAAAAGGAATTCTCCCGCGAAGACTCTTACAGCGCTGTACCTCTGCTGCCATCTGCTGGTGGCGTGCTAGAATAATAAATATACAAAAATAACTAGGATCGCATCACGGATCTTTTTTTGGACTTGAGTAAAGGCCACTTTGCTGTGACACGATCACGTGCTTTCTTGGCAGGGATGTGAAATAACTCACAGGATTTAATCCGCTGCTGTGTCTGGGGCGGAACCAGGACCACCGTGGGTCAGTCCAGACCTCGGTGATACCCTGAAAATTTACTATCAGAAAAGTTGCACATCAGGCACTCCTTGTGAACCGTTCAGGCTGTGCCTGAGGAAATTATCCTATTTGTTATTATATGTGTGGGCTATACCTGTACTCAACAGCCAAGACCTCTCTCATGACCACGTTCTGGGAAGCTGAGCTCACGGCCTGGATAACAAAGCTCTATCAGCGTCTGGGGGGAGGGGTGGGAGTTTGGGACTAGCATGTGCCCACAGCTATATTTAACGTGGGTAAGCAACAAGGACCCGCTGCAGAGCACAGGGAACTCTGCTCAGTACTCTGTAACAACCTAAATGGGAAAAGAATTTGGAAAAGAATAGATACGTGTCTATGTAGAACTGAATCACTTTGCTGTACACCTGAGACTAACACACCACTGTTAATCAACTATGCTCCAATATAAAATAAACATTTTTTTAAAAAAGCTCCATCAGGGTCCACACACATTAGTGCTCTTTGAGTCGCTTAAGCATCTGCATGCCTCGATGAGAATAATTTAATTTTGAGCCATGAAGTAAAACCACCAGGAACAGCAGTCAGACCCTCTCGTTTTACAGATGAGGACAGTGAGATAGTCTATGTGATTCCATCAGTGCATCAAGGGCTCACAACTACCCGGAAGCAGAATCAAGAGAACTGGGTCTTGCCCAGTCCCAGTTCAGTCTTTCTACGGCAGCACACTGCAAACAGCGTTCCTCCAGCTCCCCTGCTCTCTCCGCTCAGCATCTAGGACATCTGCCTCTCGCGTTCCAGGTCCACCCCATTCCAGCTTCCCGCCCCGCACCCCCGGTCCACGGTGATTATCATATGCTACCATGGTGATGCCCAGACTCCAAATGTCAGACTTCACGCTGTATCCCTTCTGGTTGAGCTCTGGGTTTATCCTCTCGGGCTGGAAAGGAGACAGAAAAAGACAACTGAGATGACATTCTTGGCTCAGTAAAGGCTCAGGGGTGGTGGTGGCACCAACAGCGAGTGAGTTGTTGTGAGCTGTGAACACGCCTCCCAGGCCAAGAGGCTCACTAACTGCAGTAAATACCAGCGTCTCACGGGATTCTCCTCGTCCCCCAATGTCTTTTCTTGGAGACAATAACAGATCCAAGTCCCCTCTCAATTCAAAAGCAATTTCAATTTTGCCTTACGAAGAACACGATATACATTATAAAATTACTTTGCCAGCCTGGAAGTTTCCGCGTGTAAAAGACCGGCAGTGCAGAACTCAGTGAAAACAGTCAACAAGAGTCACTGGGCTATTTACTGTCTGGTGTTAACAGACCTCAACAACCTTTAGCTAAACATGGACAGAAAGTTTTTAAATCCCAAGCACAAGTTCATTTCTAAGCAGAATATTTACAGTAGAAGTCCGTTAAGTTAAAGGGAGTCCCAAGGTCTCCGCTAACGGCCGTGAATCTTCACAGCGGTGAGGGTCTCTCAGGACTAACCCAACGGACTTGTGCGGGGAATTTAAATTCTTTTTTTCTGTTCTGTCCTCAACAAATAAAGCAGCACTCGCCTGCAACGCAGTGTGGAGAGTTACACAGGCTGCATGTATTACCCTCCTGCTTTCTCAAAGACTCTATCTCCTTATCTAATTTTTTTAAAAAGTCTAATTTGTAGAAACAGGCAACATAATTCATTGTGTATTTTTTCTTTTTTTTCTTCTTTTTTTTCCGTATTTTTAAATTTGCTTTATTTATGTTTCCAGCTTTGAGATACAGTTCACCCATAACCTCGTGTAACGTGTTTTGTTTTGGCCACACCAACCGGCATGTGGGATCTTAGTCCCCTGACCCGGGGTCAGACCTGCACCCCCTGCATCGGAAGCGTGGAGTCTTAACCACTGGACCGCCAGGGACGTCCCCGTTACCTGGCTTTTAAAAAGAGTATAATGAAGCAAGGGACTCAGGATCTCAGACAGGAAATATTTAAGGAAAAAGAAGACGCGGGGTATTTCTTGCGTCTCAGGCACACCTCTGTTTTCCCTCCCTGGCCGTGCGTTTCCCATTTCCTGGCATGATCTGAAGGCAGTTGCGTCCTCGGTGCCACCCCAGCTGCTGTACTTACGGCCATGTACGGTTTGCATCCTGCGTCAATCGTTTTAGCGACAGAGTCGACAAGGTAGCCGCTGATTCCAAAATCGCACATCTTCACCTGGCCCAGGGTGTTGATGAGCACGTTGGAAGGCTTGACGTCTGAAAAGGAGAAGAGTCAGGAGTCCAGGGTGGCAGGCAGTAGCATCCTTCTACCTCCAGGGGCCTGAAGCCTCCATCCCTGCCTCCCCTTCACTTTCCCCTCAAGACCCAACGCAGCAGTAACAGCCACCCCCGTTACACACACTGTAAATCAACTACACTCCAACATAAAATTTAAAAAAAATTTTTTTAAAGAAAGAAAAACATCCGAGCTAAGAAAAAAAAAAAAAAATCTGACGAAGCGAGAGAGTAGCACAGACATATATATACTACCAACTGTAAAATAGATAGCCAGTGGGAAGGTGTTGTATAACAAAGGGAGTTCCACTTGAGGATGGAAGATGCCTTAGAGGACTGGGACGGGGAGGGTGGGGGGGACTCAAGGGAGGATGGGGGGGGAGTCAAGGGAGGGAGGGAATACGGGGATATGTGTATAAAAACAGATGACTGAACTTGGTGTACCTCCCAAAAAATAATAAATAAATAAATTAAATTAAAAAAATATATCAACTTGATTTTCTTCCTTTTCTTTTTTTTCATCATTTTTAAATGTTTTATTTCAGTTTCCAAATGTAGAGTTCACGAAGTTCCTTTGAATTACGGAGAGCTTAGGAAGAAAGAGAAAGTATATACATTCTTCTACACGTGGAAGATAGACCATACAGTGATATCATCAGTATTCAAAATGAATAGTCACAAAAATGGTTTTCATTAGTTCATTCAGTCTTATGCCATGAATTCCTGTTCTGCGGGAACTTGTGTAACCAGTCTGCTTTTCATTTCACGTTGTGTCCTTTTTGTTGGATTGTGACTCAACCGATGGAAAAAACTGTTCCTCTGTCTGATTTCTCATCTTCATTGCTCCCGTGCATGCAGTAAGAGCTAAAAATTGATGCCTGGGGCTTCCCTGGTGGCGCAGTGGTTAAGAATCCGCCTGCCAAGGCAGGGGACACGGGTTCCATCCCTGGTCCGGGAAGATCCCACATGCCACGGAGCAACTAAGCCCGTGCACCACAGCTACTGAGCCTGCACACCACAATTACTGAAGCCCTTGTGCCTAGAGCCCGTGCTCCGTAACAAGAGAAGCCACTGCAAGAAGAAGCATGTGCACCACAACAAAGAGTAGCCCCCACTCGCTGCAACTAGAGAAAGGCCAAGCACAGCAACGAAGACCCAATGCAGCCAAAAATTAATAAATTAATTAATTAAATTTTTTAAAAAATTGATGACTGAATCAAAGCCCAGTCCCATAGGCCGATCGTCTCTGTTATGTTAGAGGAATAAGTTCTAGAGATGGGCCTTTACAACATTGCCCCTATAATGAACAGTTCTATACTGTGCCCCTAAGAATTTCTTACGAGGGTAGAGCTCATGCTAAGCGTTCTTATGACAATAAAATCATGTTTTAAAAGCTCAGTTCACAATGATCTATTGCTCATTTAGTAGCATGAAAAGGCAGACTGTGACATAATAATACATCAAATGCAATCAAAGCAACCAATTTTCATGGATGCTTCTGCAAGAAGTGCGTCAGAGGTCACAAGATGTAACTCATCAAAAACCCAGATATTCCAGAGCAGCAGGCAGGTTACAAAATATACATGTGGATAGAGGGGGTTTGCTCTGCAGTCCTTAAATGAACCCTTCAGTCTGGAAAGATGTAACACACCCCCAAGGAGATGAACCATTGGTATGTGTGGATAATGCAATTAGAAAAATTACAGTTAAATTTTTCCCTAGGGACATTTTTCACAAAGGACACGTACTCGAAAGAAAACAGTTCTTCTAAAAAACTTTAAAACCTATCCTTTATAATTTTTCCCTTCAACTGAACGGCAGATATACAATTTTCATTTTATTATTTTTTTATACTTTATAAACATTCTCTACTGTGAATGAAATATTTTAAAATTTTGAAATAAGCCTTTAAAAATCAGTTTCACCTTTGTGGATACTCCACATTCTTCTTCCTAACTGAATTCCTTCCCACTTTCTTCCTTTCCTCTTCCTCCTTCATATTTCCCCAATTTTTAATGATAACAATTAACAAGAATCATAACAGTCATAATCGGAGTAGTTTGAGGCATCCGACATTACTTTCAGGCTCAGAGAGTGTAACAGCTCTCAAATCACAATACCCAATTAGCAACCAATACTTCCCATAAATTTTTTCGGAGACCTGATAAACATATGTCTTCTTCCAAGAAGCTTTCCTTGATTATGGGCACCGAGTGCTAATCATTTTCTTGTTTTGTATTTTACCTATACTACTTCCATACTCGGTACTTTCATATTCCTAATGTGTTTTTTCCCCCATGTGTTTGTTGTATATTTGTCTTCTTTCTCTATCAAGAATCCCTATGTAGAATTCAAACAAGACTATATTTTCTACTCAGATACCTGCCAGGGCATCTTTTATAGTGCTGTATACATATAGTTCTGTGTAAACACAGTGCTGTGTAACTGCTGGACAATGACTATAAAAGACACATGGATGGATAAAAGCATGGAAGAAAGGATGGGTGGGTGGATGGATGGATAGATGGATGGATGGATGGAGAGATAACGGGTCAAAAGGAGGGAAAAAAGGAGGGAGGGAGAAGAGGCAGTCACATATCTACCAACTTTTTCATCTTATCCTGACTCTTGCTGTCTGAAAGGGCTGTGCTTCATACCAGAATTTCTCACACTTTCATGTGCACAAGGATTACCGGGGAATCTTGTTTAAATGCAGGTTCTGAGTCAGTTGGTGTTGGGACCCATGACTCTGCTTTTCTAACAAGCTCTCGGGCGATGGCCAGATCTAGGGGAATCTTTATCCTGTTTTCTAAAAGTTCTCAATGGGTAACAGCACAGCTCTGCTTGCTAACAGGCATTTTATATTCAAGTTAGGTCTAATGTAAAGTCCACGTCTTCTGATGCCCTCAGACACGACAATGAACAGTTACTTATGACTTGCTATCCAGTCCCAAAGGAAAAGCCCTCCGTTCTCTTGCCTGACTCAATTCCATCCATTGGGGAGAAAAAAAGATAAAACTCCGGTAAAAGAAAGAAAATTGATAAAGGAACAGCCAAGGCTGCTCGATGGGCGCTTACCTCGATGAATGACGGAGAGCTTACTGTGTAAATGTTCTAATGCTTTTACAATCTGCAAGAGAAACACAAGGTGGGTTTACCCCCCATCACTGGAAAGAAACTGAATGTTGAATGCACCCAGGTTTATCATCCCTGGTTTAAGGTCACAAGGGGAAGTATCTTCTCAAATGGTGGTGTTCCTATCCAGGAAAATCATACAAATTGGACTCCGCCCACCAGAGAGACCATATCACAGAGCGGAGAGGATGTCTCACTCATACATTTGGACTCTCATCTGGCCTCCAGCACTTTTTTCTCTCCACCCTCTGGGGCCTCAGGAACCATGAAGGGAGCTGCCCTTCATTTCATTTCATTTTCTTCTGCTTCCTCCTATGCCTATTCACCCTAAGAAAACATTTCAAACTCTACAATGAAAATCAAAATCAGCTAATATCAGAACACAGACACCAAGAATGTGGTCGTAGCAGATGGATGTACTTCTTAGAGAAGCTGAGAGTTTACCCAACCAAGTCAGGAGCAGAATCTTGTACATAATGTCCAGAAAGAAAAGGATTCTTTGATCCAACCCAGATGCACTCATGCATTCAACAGACATGTACGGGATGGGAGCTGTGGTCCAGGCAGTGTTTCCCATGTTGGGGGTACAAGGACATGCAAAGCCCAGACTTCTCACACGCTCCTTGAGGCAGGGTTCATGGTGTACTCACAGAAACTGCTATTTTCCCTAAGATGTCCTCTGGAATCGTCTGGCCTTTATCAATAACTTGTTTGTAGAATTTATCTAAAGATGTATCCATGAGCTCCATGCAGATCCAGACATCCCCCTGGAGGCCGGATGGTTCAGAGACAGAGAGGATGGAAAAGGGAAAAAAGGAGGAAGCAGTTAACATCTGTCTGGAAGAACGGACCGTTTCTTGCTTGAGTTTTTGGAGGAAATGTACAATTCCCTTTAAGATCTCAAAGGAATGCATAAACAGGCAAGATTACCTCCAAAGAGCAAACTAGCAGACAGCCGAGCAGACGTGCATGTGATAACCCACGGCTTAATGAAACCTAGGGACTAAATACTAACAGCCACAGAATCCCAAGCCTTTATTGTTCCTGCCCTCTAGGAGCTAAGCCCAGATACCTACTCCACGTCTGACCTCCCACACTGACCACTGGCGATAGCTTATCAAAAGGCTGGTTTCGTAAAAAAAAAAAAAAAGCAAAAGGCTGGTTTCGAGAGGGAGATGACACGTCGTAACCCGTATCATGGTGAAGTGTAAAGGAAGGCAGAGCAAAGAATAGGTAAACGTCAGCCCACGTGGTACACTCGGTGACCCGAGGTGTTCAAGAGGCCAAAAGACCAGAGCGTTTCAGATTTTAAGGAATCTATCCAAATCAGTATAGAGACGGTTCTGCCGAAATAGACCAAAACAGAAAGGAGAAAGGGGGCCTCTGTGTTTTAAAAGGGCTAAACGCATTTGAAAATATCGTGGTTTCAAGCCAACTTTGCACCAACATTTCACAAGCATGAAACTCTCTACAGAAGACACATCAAATAAGAAAGAGCCCTGTGACCGTGTATTTATGTGACCAGGGAAACGTCTTGTGAAGTCACTGCTCTCCTGGGAGCCTGAAGGGAAGGATCACCTACCTCACGGAACAGTGCGCCATAAAAGGTGACCGTAAAAGGACAGTCCACGGTCCTCATGGAAATGTCCAAATCCATCAGTAGCCTTTTCTGCTCCTGGCTATTTACTGTGGCCCGGATCCGCTGAATGGGAAGGCGTGAAAATGCATGGTTACTTCTCCGAGGATGAGTCTCTTAACAAAGCAGGGTTCTTGACGCATCCCATCTTGAGAATAGTACGAAAATTCACAGCACAGCTTCCAGCAACAGCCCTTCAGATACCTACCCTAAAGGCTTAGCTATCTGTAATGAATGCGTAGTAAGGAAGGCTGTTATTTATTTCCCGTAAATCCCCAGTAAGGAGCAAACTGATAATATATTTTGGAGAGTGTGCAAATGTTTGGGAATGCGTTTCCAAGTTACAAAAACGGTCTGATTTATTATGTGGGTTTAGTGCAGAGGCCAGAGTATTATGTCACACCAGCAAATGTAGCCACACATCATTAAATGACAAGATGATATAATATCACAAGGCTTTCACGTTTTTTGCCTACATAGCAAAGAGCCTGCAGAAGAAGAAACTGAAAAATCTACAAGGTACGGGAAAGATATCTCCAGTCTCCAAAAACAAAGGCATCCAAGTCATCTGAGCATCCACATTCCTAATAATTCATCCAGAATTAATACTCTGCTCATCCTCCAAGGTCGTCCCAACATCCACTCAAGAAACATGCAAGGATCCTAACTTTCTTTTTATGGCTCAAAAACTATGCACGTTTGCTCAAGATGACTTTACCCTCCTTTTCCCCACAAATGGAGACAATTTTCTCCCTCAATTCGGGTTTCCTGATTTCCAGGGAAAATTGTTTAAAAGAAACAGAATAAAGATTAAAAAGAGGCTTGTGAGACACAAAACCCAAATGCCCTGTGTGAGCTCTCGTTTGGATTCTGATTTGAAAAAGCAACAGGAGAAACTGAGGAAGTATTGTTGATTCTTTCACGTCTGATGATGATGTAAGTGGGTGCATAAAACATTAAAAGGAGGGAGTTGGGTATATCAGTTAAAAAAAAACCAGTTGATGCAATCAGGCCCAGGAACCTTTTCCACATATCTGGAGGGAAATATTGTTCCCTACAAATAAGCTTTTCTCTTTCACCCCACGGGGGATCGTTTGGCTCGTATGAAAAGCGCTGGCTTGCGGTTGAGATGGACAAACACATAAACCAGGAGGGAAGACATTCGGGGAAGGGGAACTCTACCTTCACTGCCATGATCTGCCCGCTGGGCACATGCCGCATCTTCTCCACCACCCCATACGCCCCCCGGCCCAGCTCCACAATGGGTTCCAGGTCGTCCGCTTTCACCTCAAAGTTCTGCAGGAGAGAAAAGCAAGAATGCAGCCGGGAAAAGGGACATAAACTGGACACAGGCTTCCTTGTCCTGTCTCTGGTTTCTCCCAACATTCTAAGGGTTCTTTCTAGTCCAGAACCTTCTGGTCTAGAAGCTTTTCCAAGCCGCCACCAAAAGCCAGAAGCGCCCGGGAGATGTGTAGACCCCACCGCAGGCGTCCTGCTTGCCACGGGGGATACAGAGGTCCAGCTCGGACGCAGCCTCCAAACTGCTGAGGGAAAGCTCTCTACGCGCCGTGCCCCGCAACCACACGTCAGATCCATTTCCGGACTGATGGCAACTAGATCTAGACCTGGCCTCTGAAAAATGCACCCCAAAGAGAACCACCTGCTCTCCTCAAATACCTCCCATTAGGACCACAACAGCCCGATTTCAATTCGACATTCAAAACAGCAAGGGTGCCACAGACCACTTCCATTTTCATCCAGACTTTACTGACCCACCCTGACAGCATGCTACAGAAAACACAGTTTTCACTGGCCCGTCGGAACGCATCCCTATAAAATGGTCACGGCATTACCTGGCAGACACGATTTTTCTCACCTGATTTCCAATAGAAATGCAAGCTTTGGAGTCTAAATCTCGAGGTGGCCTAAGAGAGAGAAGGGTGAGAAAACATGAGATATTTAGTCGAAAATGACCTTCCCAAATCAGATGTGACCGGAGAGATTTTTCCTTAGGAATAAGTGAAAGCTCAGGAGTAAAATAAAGCAGCATAAATGGGTTAATACTGTGGGGTTTGGAATAAAATAGATTTGCATTTAAACCACTCACTCTCTGAACTTCTGTTTCTTCTTCAATACAAAGATATTAGTACACTACCTCACGGAGCAGATATTACATGAGATGTTCTAAGTAACATGCTTAGCAGAATGCCTGTCACACAGTAAACATTCAAAAAATATGAGTCATATATGTAGTTAACGTGGATAATTATACGCTTCTAGTATAAGTAATTATATTCTTATAAGGAAGTAAAAGACTCTTCTTTTATCCAAGAGCATCCGTGTGCCCAGTTAACCCACCACTTTTTCCACAACTGCTTCAACAAAAAGAAAACATATGGTTTTGTGAACTCACAAAGTTCAGAGATCACAGGAATTCCAAATCTATCTAGCCCTGCCTTTAAGATGGAAGAAAGTCCGGACCGGTGACGTGACTTGCCCAAGGTCACGACTAACCCAGGCCTGCTGATTTTCAGGCCAGAATCCTTTCCGTTCTCGCAGGCGGGCACAGCCGGTTGTGGTATTTCTTCTACACATTGTGTTCTCTCCGTCCAGGGGTCATCTCAGCAGCTAGAAGCCGCTGCTTCTGTGCTCCATTAGAGAGAACGCCGTCCTCTCGTGTGTAGCTCATTGCCACCTCAGCTCATGACAATCCTCTCTCGAGGAAGATGTCTGGCTTTGGCCGTGCACCTAACCAGGAGCCTAGAGAAGCCCCTTCTTCAAACAAATACACCGAAAGCATCCCGGCAAAAGTAGTAAATGCCAAGAAACACAGCAAACATAACAGACAACCAACAAAACACACATAACAAATACAACGTAACAAACTGTTAATATGATCAAACCAAGGACGCAGCGGGAGGCTGAAGACAAAGGAATCGCGGTGTTGCCTGAACAAAGGGTGACCAAAGAGGGTGGAAGCGCGGGTCTCCCCGACAGTCCAGGTCAGAATTATCTCCAGAAAAATCCAGGGAAGAAGAAAGGAAGAGAGAGAAAGAAATCCTTGGCCAATGACACTTATTCCGTAATGTATTGTAATTCCACTCCTCCTGCTGAAACTAACTAAATAAAATAAAGAAAACACAGGAACATAAGCACAGATACACACGTGAATCTGAGGTCTTAATGGGGAGCCTTCCCTCACCTCAAAATCCCTTTGAAACGTGTAGAAAACCTAAAATAAAGTTTTTCCATACTAACTTAAAACCGGACTGAGAGGGAGGGATAAAGACACACACACACACACACACACACACACACACACACACACACACGGCCGTGATGTCTGCATAGATCTTGTGTTTCTGAGCAGCAAATTTTTCTTCGGAAACACTCTCCCGAGGAACTGAATTTCTGAAAAGCTGATTTCTCACTCTTCAAACCTCCACAGCTCTTTTTCTTTAGTTCTCATAATCTGTTTGCACTAATCACAATGGAACTTTGAAATAAAGACAAATATTATTTGAAACGTGTGACGAATATAAACAGTAAAAAAAATCCTTTGTAACTGTCCGCATCCTTCCTTTTAGCAAGAATGAAGCAACAGAAAAGTTCACTGCTTTTTCGGGGCTACTACTGAGTTCTTGCCATCCAACCAGGGTGCTACGCAAGACCTCTTCCAGGTCTAATATTCTAGGATTCATACCAGGGCTCTGCAAATTACAGTCTGTGACCCAGCTGTGGATGAGTTGCACACGTTTTCAGGGTTGTAAAAAAACAAACAACAAAGACGCTTGAGCAGAGGCCATTGTGGCCGGGGTAGCCCTGAATATTTCCTATCTGGTCTTTTGCACAAAGTTTGCTGAATCCAGATTTATTCCAACCTTGCATTATAACTCTACCCAGTAGGAGGGTTTCTTGCCATTTTCCAGAATGAGAAAAACAAAAGCCAGAAAAACTCAGTGAGATGCTGAACACACAGTCCTCAACAGTGCTGGAAATAAAACCCATGTCACCCCAGCCTCGGTCTTGGCTTAAGGAGAAGGGGATGTATAAGGGGGTATATGCTGAAAACTGGGCTCAGTGCTTTACCTGCACCTCCTATCATTAAAACACACACACACCCCTACCTATAAATGTCATGATTCCCATATTCCAGAGGAACACCTGTTTGGCTTAGACTTTAACTTGCTCCCAAGTGGTGAAGCTATGAGTCAATCCAAGTCTGACTGAATCCAAGGAGCCTGTCCCCACACTCAGTCCCCCGCTAATGAAAATGACCAACCCACCCACCAGGAGGCCTTCGGGCTCAGCGAGGCTGCCAAAAGCATCAAATGATGGGCTGAGATGGACAGCTCGTGCTGGATTAGTTGGCACTGTATCCTGTCCAGGGCTGGGCGCGTTCATTTGCCTGGGGCACCACGTCTCTGCAAGAGCTTTACACTGTGGGTGGATGCTCTCTGTTGCTTACTCAGTATTTTAGTCCTCTGGAGAAAGAACCAAACTTATTATGAAACTCCTAACCCTGGAGGGCCAAAGGTATTCCAAAGGTCACCTGTTACTACCTTTTTATATAAACAACCAACTTTAGTTTGTTAAAATCATCATTTATTTATAATTCTACAGAGTAATGAGTCTACTGGTTACTGCTGTAATTATTACTCATCTATAATAACAATATTTGTTAATAACAACATTTACTTACAACCTAATGATAATATTTATCAAGCATCTGCTTGGGCCAGAGGACCATGCTGGACCCTTTACACCAAATATCTTCTTTAATTTTCACAACTCTTAGAGGTACACGCTCTATTTTAATGTGAAGAATTGACATGGAAACAGACTAAATAATTTAAGATCCCTCAGGGAGATGGTGACACTGGACGCCACAAAGTCTCTTCTCAGCTGCAGAAGTAAAAGATCCTGCCTCTCGCGGTACAGCCGTGGGCTACCTGGCTGCAGTCACGAGCAGTCTAACGCGTGGCTGAGAGCACACACTTGACGGTCAGAGAGCCCTCCGTCTGTAAGCCAACTCTTCCACTTATTAAGTGAAATAACAGTAACAATAACAGCAACCCTGAGAGCTAGATTCATTGAGAAATCACACTGGAACATGAACTAGGCTAGACTCTTAATGTGGACTGTGACATCTAATCCCCATAGCAACCACATCAATGTTTGTTTCTGTTTTTCACAAGGGGAAACTAAGGCTTAGGTAACTTGACTAAGATGTTCAGCTGGGGAAGTCCAGATCCCAAGTGGAACCCAGGCATTCCGGCACCAGAGCCTGAGCGCCTGGGGCTCAACTGCTTTACGCAGGGCACCTGACCCTTGTCCAAGTCCATCTTCTCACTTACAAGCGAGAGGAATGACAACTGCCTCTGAGTTGCTTGTGAGGATTAAGTGAAAGAATACTGACTCGCACAGAATCGATTTAGAATTAGTTGCTGCCAATCAAGTGAGCGGACAGCCCAGAAACCTGAGTCAAAGACACACTGGCATCAGAGACTCAAAGAAAGAGCTCAAGTGAAGAGACCACACACACGGCCCCGAAAAGAACGGGGCTCTGTCCAGTCTATTTATCTGTGTGTAGTCCAGCAGAAGGCGGCCGGGTATATACAAACGGCGAGTCACCAAGCCAACCGCACAAAATTGCCAAGAACAACTCAAAATGCGGAAGCTACTTCCTTAGGAGTATAAATTTCAGCCTCAGTATGAAAATAATAACAGTGACAACAACACTAAGAAGGAGTCCAGGAGCCAGCGGGGGACCCTCTACAGGCAGGACGGGACCTTGGCTTCACACGATGAAGCAAGAAAACCACGCCCCAGGCTCATCCCACCACACGAGAGACTCACAGCAGAGAAGCTCCTTTTACCTTCGTGTAGGTTTTTATTCGCTTTTTTATACCAAGCAAGGATTTATGGCGGTTTTCAAAAATTCATTAAAAAGAGCAGAAAATTAATATAAGTTAGAAAATGGTGAAGACTAGCAAATTTTAAAGGGAAGGAATATAAGACAGCTGGGAGGTTGATATAAGAATATATCCCAAAGGAGATGATAGAGATAAGAGCGGAAGTCAATAAAACTGAATGCAGGAAAATAAAGAAAAAGTTGGCTCTTTTACAAAATCAATAAAATTGATAAACCTCTAGCAAGACTAACACAGATAAAAAGAGAGAAGACACAAATTATCAATATCAGCAAAAAAAAAAGGAGGCTCTCACAACATATCCTGCAGTCTTTAAAAGGCTAATCAGGAAATACTGAGCAATTTTACTTCCATAAATTCAACAGTTTGAAAGAAATTTCTCGAAAACCACAAACTACCAAAACTTAGCCACAATGAAAGAGATTATCTGAATTGTCCTATAACTACTAAAGAAAATGAATTGGTAATTTAAAAGCTCCAGAAAAAGGAATATGTAAGCCTACTTTGTTTCACTGGAAAATTTAGCAAACATCAAAAAAAAAAAGAAAAGAATTGCATGTATCGAATCATTATTTTGTACACCTGAAACTAATATAATGTTATATGCCAATTATAGCTCAAAAATTTTTTTGAAGAATCAATGCCTGTCTTATACAATGTCTATAAGAAAACACAAGAAGGTGCTCTTACCAACTCATTTCATAAGGTCAGTATTACCTTAAATACCGAAACCAGAACATAATAGCTCACACACACACACACACACACACACACACGCTAGATCAACATCTCTCATGAACTTGACACAAAAATCTTCAACATTTTAGGAGATTAAATGCAACAGTGTATAAAAAAATGTAGTATACCACGACCAAGTGGGATTAAATTGGAGTATGCAAGGCTAATTCAGTATTTTAAAAATCAATCAATGTAATCATATCAACAGGACAAAGGAGAAAATTCCAAGATCACATCAATTGATACACACAAAAGCACTCAACAGAATCAACACACATTCATGATAAGAACTCCGAGTACACTTGGACCAGAGAGGGACTTCTTCAGCCTCATAAACAACGTCTGTGAGGACTCAATGTCACACTTGACAGTGAAACACCTAAGCTTCCCCTCTAAGGTGGGAAACAAAGCAACGCAGCCTGCTCTCTCCAGTCTTATTTAACATGGTACTGAATACCCTCACCACTAAACTACGCTAAGAAAATAAAGGTTAAAAAAAGAACAGGAAAGGAAGAAATAAAACTTTTTGCAGACGGTTTGGCTGTCCACACAGAAAACTCTAAGGAACCTAGGAAAAAAAGCCCCTAGAACTAATACTTGAGCTTAGTATGGTCACAAGGTATGCCATCCACTCAAAAGTCAACTGCATTTCTAAACACTGACAATGAACACACGGAAATTAAAACCAGAAGTGGAATACAACTTTTGTTGCTTCATGAGACTTCCCTGGCGGTCCAGTGGTTAAGATTTTGCCTTCCAGTGCAGGGGGTGCGGGTTCAATCCCTGGTCGGGGAGCTAAGAGCCCACATGGCTCGGGGCCAAAACACATAAAACAGAAGCATTATTGTAACAAATTCAATAAAGACTTTAAAAACGGTCCACATTAAAAAAAAAAAAGGAAATAGTTATAAATCCTAACAAAACCTAATGTAGAGAATCTGTATGATGAGAATTATAAAATACTGATGGAAGGAATCAAGGAAAATCTAAATGCTTGTAGAAATCTACCACATCCATGGATCAAAAGACTCAGCGCAGTAAGGATGCCAGTGCTCCCTCAACTGACCTACAGGTTAAACACAATTCCTACCGAAAATCTCAGCAAACTTATTTGTAGACACAGATAAGCTTATTGCAAAACTAATATGAAAAGAAGAAAGCCCTAGAATAACCAAAATAGTTTTGAAAAAGAACAAAGTGGGAGGAATCACTTTTCCCAACGTTCGGGCTTCCTGTACAGCTGCAGTCATCAGGACAGGGTGACACCAGGAGGGCGACAGGCACAGAGAGCGGTGGAGCAGAAGACAGAACCCAGAAACAGATCCACACAATACGTCCCATTAATATCTGACCACGGAGCAGGAGCACATCAGGGGAGGAGGGAGAGCCTTTTAGGCAAATGGTGCTGGAGCAACTAGAGACCCATCAGCGGAAAAAATAAAGCCCAACCTAAACCTCACACCTCGTACAAAACGTAAACTCAAAATGTACCAGCGCCTTAAATCTAAAATGTAAAACTACAAAACTTTTAGAAAAAAACAGGAGAAAATCTGTAGGACCCAGGACTAGGCAAAGCGTCCTTAAACGTGTCACCAAAAACAGAACCCGTGAGAGGAAACACTGATAGACTGGACTTCATCAAAACAGAAAGACAAAAAGCATACTGTCTCCCCCGTTACAGACTGGGAGACAATATTCTTGAATCACATACCTGACAAACTCTTTGCATCCAGGATATATGAAGAACTCTCAAAACTCGACATTAAAAAAAATCTGATTAGATCATAGGCAGAGAAGTGCACAGACATTTCACCAAAGAAGATACAGGGATGAGAAACAAACACCAAAAGTATTCAACATCGACAGCCACGGGAGAAATGAAAATTAAAACTGCAATGATAGATCACATTTACCAGAATGGCTAAAATGAAAAACAGTGACAACATCGACAGATATGCGGAGAAACTGGGTCATGCATGGCTTTTGGGTACGAACGCACATTGATCGGTACAATCACTCTGCAAGATCCTTGGCAGTTCTTTCAAAACGGAAAATGGACTTACCATATGACCCAGTGATTGCACCATTAGACATATATCCTGGAGAAACGGAGACCTATTTTTATGCAAGGACTTACACGTGGATGTCCACAGCAGATTTACTCCTGACAGCCCCAAACTGGAAACTACCTGGATCGCCTTCCAAGGCTAAGGGGTTAACAAACGGTGGTATATCCGTACCACGGAAGAGCGTCCAGCAGTGACAAAGAACCAACCACGGGTGCACGCGGGCACTTGTGTGAACCTCAGGGACGCGGTGCTGAATGAAGAAGGCCAGTCTCAGAGAGGAGGTGCATGATTCCATCTGCACAGCAACCACGAAGTAACAAAGTGGCAGAGGAGGACAGAGCAGCGGGCGCCAGGGACTAGGGACGGCAGGGATGGGGGTCAGAGGGGGTGGTTACAGGGGAGTAAAAGGAAAGGGGCTTGTTGTGTCCTACACTTGAGTGCCTTGACTGTGGTAGTCGTTATGTAAGGCTACACGTGGGATACAGTTGCATAGAGCCACACACACACACACACACACACACACACACACACACACAAAGGAGGGCTTATGTTGCTGGTGAAATCTGAACACATTCTGTGGTTTGCACCAAAGCCACGTTCTTGGTTTTGATGTGACACTAGGGTTGTGTAAGATGTTAACATTGCGGGAGATACAGCCAGGGGAAGAGTACAGAGGACTTTGTACCTTTCTTTGCCACCTCCTGTGAATCTACGATTATCTCAAAATAAAATTTTAAAAGTGTACCCCCTAAAGTCCCATATAGGGAAGCCACATATTTGACCCTAAGGTCTTGAGAAGAAATCAATCAGAGAGGGAAAGTTATTAATTACACAGTTCAAAGGCCCAAGGGAAGAAAAAACAAACAGAAGGACAAAAAAAAAAAAAAGAAGAAAAAGAGAACAATCTTGGTAGTAGATACGGAAAGAATTCCTCCCGCAGATCCTCTCGAAAGGAACAGTCTCACTTGAGTTTGGCTCCTTGAGCTACAGCCCAGGGCCCGGAAGCACAGCCCTCCCCTCTGCTCTGTCCTCAGAGGCTCTGCAGTGGACAGTGTGTTTGCATGGGATGCAGTGACCAAGGTCGAATGGGACATGATCATTTTTTACTAGCACATTCCAACACCAGGGGTGCACCGTCTGAGAGGCAAAGATCACGGGTAAAGTCAGAAACCTCTGCAAAGGGAGGCGCTTTTTAGAGATGAGCTACGAGCCTTAAACATTTAAGTGTCCACGGGGATGGCCTCTCTCTGTACTTGCTCTGCTCTTTATAGTACCGCTGCTGTAATTTTCTTCTTGGAATTTCCATTCTTCCCATGCAGATGCTCTGATAGGTGGTCGTAGCCCCAGCCAGGCAGGAAACACCCTCCCCACCCCACAGAGAGACCAAGAAACGAGAAGGAGGCTCCGGGAGAGGATGCCCTGCTTCACCAGGACTTGGGCCCCCTCAGGGATGTGGGCCAAAGGCTCAGCTAATAAAGGTGTGGTTGCCTTCTGTTTACATAGGACAGGATTTAGGTGTCAGGATGCTGAGTCCTCACCAGATGCCATCTTTCCACCTCAAACCAAATTTTATAGTAGGGGCTCTCTCAGGAGTTTGCTTGTTTGCTCAGATCTATACGGAAAAGGCAGAAAGTCCACGTCCAGGGACCTTTTTGGATTTACATAGGGCCCCATCTGCCAAATGCATTTGTAGAATTTTTAGCCAACTAGGAATGAGTTCAAAGCTACCCACTCCAGATAGACTGACTGACGAGGGTCATTTTTTTCAGGTCTCAGAACAGTAAGTCCCTGGTGTCCCCTTTCCGAGGGCTCTCTTTTCTAACAACCATCTCCACAGTCGAGGTGTTGCCCACCAGTCCAAGCGGAAACCTGTAACGTGCAAGCGTTTGGGCTAAGATGATGATCTTGCCAACTTACGTGGAACTGGTCTGAGGTTGTTCAAATGCTTCTTTTGGAATTTTAAGGCCAGGGTTTCGCTTCTTGCCTGTGGGGAAAGATGGAAGGAGAAAGTTAAGGTCTAAATCACAGCATGAGAGCAGAGACAGAGACGGCGGCAGAAAAAAAAGGATGAAACTGGGAACGCGGGTCTCGTTTCTGCATTCGGAATCCCACCTCCTAGCAGAACGGCTGTGAGAGACCGGCACACAGTCACCAGGCTGAGCAGGGCTTCCCCAGTGCAGACTGAGCTCACGGATGAGGGTTTTCACCAGTGCAAGGTGAAATGTCCGTGGAAGGACGCCAACTCTCTTTACCCAGGAAGACCTGCTCTCTTCTCTTTGCTGGGAGTTCAGCATTCCAACTTCTTTTTTTCTTTCTTGTACACAGCAATGGTAATGGTAGACGGTGTTGGTTATGGGGGATTTTCTCCTTTCTGATGTCGGTCAGATGTAGTCATGCTTCCCTCAGTAAACCACACTTTCCTAAATGGGTCTGTGATTAGCTGATAGAGTTACAGGTAGAATAAAAAATACTGTCCCGGACTTCCCTGGGGGCACAGTGGTTAAGAATCTGCCTGCCAATGCAGGGGACACAGGTTCGATCCCTGCTCCAGGAAGATCCCACATGCTGCAGAGCAACTAAGCCCGTGCACTACAACTACTGAGCCTGCGCTCTGTAGACCATGAGCCACAACTACTGAGCCCGTGTGCTGCAACTACTGAAGCCCACGCACCTAGAGCCTGTGCTCTGCAACAAGAGAAGCCACTACAATGAGAAGCTCTTGCACCACAATGAAGAGTAGCTCCCGCTCGCCGCAGCTAGAGAAAGCCCGTGTGCAGCAATGAAGACCCAATGCAGCCAATAAATAAAATAAATTAAATAAATAAATTTATAAAAAAAAAATACTTTCCCTCTGCTCTGCCCTGCCTGTTCTCAAGCACCTGCCGTAAGTTAGCACACAAAGGGTAGAGTAATATTTATTTACTTTCACCCTGTTCCAAAAAGGATTAAGGTAACATATGGGCTCATGCAAGGAGGCTGTCGCTTCTTTGGGGGCCAGATGGGAACGTAATTGATGAGTTCGTCACCCCCAGGCTGAAACCACAAGAGAGCTTGACTCAAATACTTTTGTTGACGAGTTTCAAAGAACAGACTGAGAGGGACTTCCCTGGTGGCACAGTGGTTAAGAATCCACCTGCCAATGCAGGGGACACGGGTTCGAGCCCTGGTCCAGGAAGATCCCACATGCTCCAGAGCAACTAAGCCTGTGCGCCACAACTATTGAGCCTGTGTGCCGCAACTACCAAAGCCCATGAGCCTAGAGCCCGTGCTCCACAACAAAGAGTAGCCCCCGCTCACCGCAACTAGAGAAAGCCCATGTGCAGCAACAACAGACCCAATTAATTAATTAAAAAAACATCTTTTTTTCCCCTTCACCCCCTGCCCCCCCAAACCTCGAGTTCTCCAATCCATTCTCTGCATCTGTGTCCTTGTTCTTGTCTTGTCACTGAGTTCATCATTACCATTTTTAGATTCCGTATATATGAGTTAGCATACAATATTCGTCTTTCTCTTTCTGACTTCACTCTGTATGACAGACTCTAATATCTCTAAAAAAAAAAAGAATAGACTGAGAAACGCCAGGTCAAGAAGCGATCAGAGAATCCAGTCTCGTGAGGGCGTGGGATTTTCCTCACCTAAGGAGACCCTGTGACTCCTCATTTTTGGCGAGAAAAACCAAAGTGGAGCTAGACAGAGCACCCGTGGGTTTACTTTCTTTCTCACCCCTTCTCTATGTTGACAGAGCTGACACGAACTCCACTTAAGGCTCTGCACAGAGATTCTGAAGCTGCACAGAAACTGCCGAAATCAAACACTGGAGCCTCCTTGCAGGAAAACGACACCCAGGGACCTCAGTGACTGCCCAGCACCACAGAGCCAGCAGGGACCCGGTCAGAAGGAGAATCCAGGTCTCCACTCGCCCAGCTGGGAACTCCTGCCTCTCGGCCACAAGGGATGAAGCTCAGAGGTGACCAGAGAGAATGAGGGGGGGATGGGGTTATGAGACTTTAAAACAGCTTACATCTCGTTCCTTCACTCACCAAGAGCCCTCCAGGGTCACTTTTCCTCTGACTTAACATCCTCAATCGTAAACAACGTAGGAACATCAGCTCCTACCTTAGCGGACTCACATGAGGACCAGGGGATAACACACATGAAAGACCGATGGAGTAATAATAATTATGATCATTTAAAGAAAAACGATCTCAAAGGTGTTTTTCTCCATAAACAGCTATTTCTCTTGACGTCTTTCTTGGAAGAGCTGAGTTAGAAATGAAGAGGAGAGATGTAGGAACTTGACGGGAATGCTTGCTTTCAGCTTGCTTAAGTGGCATCTGGGGAAGCTTTTTGTTAAGGCCCCTCATTAAAGAAAATGACTCATTTAAGAAACTCAGGAACAGAGCTGGCTGTATCGTCATATAACCCAATATAATGTATAGTGGAGACTTTTCATTCTTCGCCTTCAAAACCCACAATCTAGATCAGTTCTTCCAGGAAGCAACATGCTTGGCAGTAATCAACCCAGAGAAAGCCTTTCAGAACCACCTTCACTGTAACAGGTCTTCCCAATTCTCTCCTCATTTGGACTTCTCTACGCATCTTACAAAAATTCAGAACTCACCATTTACCTTCCTGTTCCTGGAGCTCAGGTGGCCGTTCAGCACACGTCACTGAGTTAGCCTCTGACAATACCCAGGGCTGTACGGTTACCAGAATGAGGTGAAATGCTGAGAATTCAAACAGATAAACAGCCTAATTCCAGCACTTCCCACCCACGGGCCTCAGTCAATACACAGGAAAGGCTATTTTAAGTGAGATACTCTACGGAGGAACGAACAAGTTCGACTTGTCCGCATAAAGTCATACAGATTCCAATACAGGTGACAGAGGGTTCCGGTGATCTCAGCAGACACAACACTGTAGTTCTCCCAGAGAAAACAAAACAAAATGAAACTAAAAGATATTTTTCCTGCGAAAAAGCCTCCCCAGATGCCACTTAAGCAAGCTGAAAGTAAACGTTCCCGTCCAGTTCCTACATCTCTCTTCTTCATTTCTAACTCAGCTCTTACAAGACAGACATCAAGAGAAACAGCTGTTTGTGGAGGAAAACACCTTTGAAAACTTGAACACAGCAGTGAATGATTACACCACAGCAATTAAGTATTAGTAGTTCACTCATAGCAATCAACTATTAAGCTATAACTCAGCAAATCATCAAAACGTCTATACAAAGAAATAGCAAAAGAAAGAGAGAAGACTTTTGGCACAGAGACTAAAGAAAGAAATGACCAGAACAACAATAAAGTCTTCCAGGTGTGGGAAAAGAAGACCCTTGGTTCTCCTCTGACAAACACAAGAAAAAGAGTTCCAGGAGACACAAAACCTGGTTGAATCACACCGTTAGAAAACACCCTGCCTTCATTTTTTTTAATAGATCAAATAATGCAAATATCATGAAGGCACACACCGGCATTCCGTAACTCACTTAACTCACCTACTTGCTCATCGTGAAAGAGAAGCCCAGTAAGAGCCCAGCAGAAGTGCCTCTGAGGAGCTTCTCAAGGCTGCAGGGCGGGCGGGCGGGAGAAGGAAACCCCACAGAAGGCATCCTTTACTCCGCTCCAGCAAGTGAAGCAGACTCCACCCCTCCTGCAGCGCCGACTGCCCCAAACCTCTGCAAGTTTATCGTTCCCGGGAAACTCTGACTTCAGGAAGGGAGAGGCGACGTGGGTCCACGTGGACTCCAAGGTGGGAGGTTAATCGTTAACCAGACTTGAAGGAATAAATCTATAAAGTCATCCTGGAGAGCACAGCATTCTGCAGCCTTTCTACAAATGCCTCTTTCATTTCTTAAAAGGAAGGAAAACAATGTGTGGTCACTTTCCAGCTGTGTTTATTTCGAAGCAACCCGTTCCCCTTCGCCAGGCTGCCAACACCCGACGCTCACATTTAACGCTGTGTTCAAAAAAGAAAACTAATGAGAGGGACCAAAATGAATAATGAAACGAAGTGGCCAACTACGATAAACGGCCTTTTCGCTTGATATTCCAAAGCAGAAACGAAAAACATGTCAGAAAACGGGCTCTATGTTACGTCACGTGCTAGTCACAAACCTCCCCGGGAGGACGGAATTCTCTCTGCGTCTGCACATCTCAGCCGGCTGTGCCCTCTTACTGGCACCATCTGCAAAGGGTGAGACCTCCTCAGCCTGATGGAGCACACGTGGTACCTGTCACGTCAGCTGGTGTCACACCCATGCCTGTTTTCTCTGAAAGTACCGTACTCCCAACGACACACAACATTTGCAAAATTCATCTTAAACCAAAGCTGGGTCATCATGAACTCAGCCCGGAGCAAAATGGCACTGGGGAAAAAAAAAAAGAAGAAACCTGCCAGTACTTAGAAAACATTTACCAAGCCACAGAAATGTTCACCAGCTCTGACCGTGCTGAAAACGATGGGGTACGCCAGACCTCTGGCTCAGCACCACTGGGAGAAGCTAAGCACAAAAGGCTTCTCTCATGTGCCTTCTTGCAGAAAACAGAAGATGGTGTCCCAGCGCCAACCCAAACAGCAAGAGCCTTTGCCGGGCAACAGAGGGGCGGCGTCCTGAGGCTCTGCTGACACCTGGACACCCGTCAGCCTGGCCGAGGGTCGGGGGCACCTTTGTGAGGGTTTATGAGTACGGACACAGCTCTACGAAAGGCTGGCTTTGCTCCCAGCGCCAACGTTATTTTAAAAATCTGTTTCCCAATGCGAATGGGATTTCCAGCCAAGTAACTGGCAACCTGAAGGCCCTGGCTGCCCTGGCCTTCATACTTGCACACCCTTCAGCTCCAAGGGCAGCTGGCACTAAAACTGGCGGAGAAGCGTCATTAAATGTTATTCAGTCACAAAGATCGGATGCAAAGCAACTCACAGAGCAGGGCAGAGCGAAGGGAGAGCAGGGAGAGAGCTGGCTTTACAACAGTGACACGAAAGTGGACGCAGAAGTCCCCCCAAACCACTGGATCTCAGCCACCACTGACACTCCAACCAGGATGCCAGGTTTCTTTGGAATTACATAAAATTTAGAGAAGGAAAGCCACAAAGCTCATTTTAAAACGTGCAGTCATTTTTGTTTCAAGCCGGCAGATGAATCTCCTGAAACGTCACCTTTACCCTTGTGTCCCTGGGTTTAGGGAGCTCCAGCCCTCCTGTGGATGGGAACTCAACCTTCTAAAGTCTGCTCGTTTATCACACGCCCCCCAGAACCCTCCCAGACCCTCCCGGACACTCCTTAAAGAGCTCTGTTCACGCCCGCCAGCTTCCACACGCTGTGCTGGCATCTTGAGCACAGTAAAAACTCAGTGCATCTGGTAGTGTGTATATGTCAATGCTACTCTCTCTCTTCATTCCAGCTTCCCCTTGGCCCCCCCCCGCCCCCGTGTCCTCAGGTCTGTTCTCTACATCTGCAGCTTTATTCTTGCCCTGTCACTGGGTTCATCAGGGAGATCAACTCGATGGTGGGTGATGACTTAGAGGGCTGAGATAGGGACGGCAGGAAGGAGTCGCGGGAGGGAGGAGATATGGGGACGTATGTATAAATACTGATTCACTGATTCACTTTGTTGTACAGCAGAAACTGGCACAACAGTGTAAAGCAATTATACTCTATTTATTACTTAAATAGTATCGTCTATTAAAATACTGAATCACTATGTTGTGCACCTGAAGCTAATATAATATTGTATATCAGCTATACCTTAATTTAAAAAAAAAAAGCACAGAATGGAGAGGAAATAGTAGAAACTCGAGCATAAGTAAGAGCGCGTTTTATTTGTCCCAGCTGCACCACGTTAACACGGAGACCCCAGGGATGCAGACTGGAGATGGAGACTGGCTGCTGAGAGATTCAGTTGGCACGATCTGTGTGAAGAAGGCCAGCACACAACAGGTGCTCCCTAGATAGCAGTTTCTTTACTCCCTGCCACATTTGTGCTTATATTTTTAAAATAGGGACGAAACAGATCGTGCCCTCTGTGGGCAGCCTCTGTCTTCAGATGCTGTCTTTGTTCTCCTCTCTTGTGCTATTTATGTGAAAATGACATCTTCTCAAACATCTCCTCAATCTTGAACCGTATTCTCTTGGTTCCCACTGACTCTGGGAATCGTTTAAGCTCTACAGACTCAGGATCTCTGAGAGCAAGCCCTCAGAATCCGTATTTTTCCATAAAGGACTTTAATTTTTTAGAGCCGTTTTAGGTGCACAGCAAACCTGAAGGGAAGTTACAGAATTTCGCATACATCTCCCTGCTCCCATACACGCAGAGCCTCCCCCGTCACCAGCGCGCTCCGCCCCCAGAGTGGCACATCTGCCACAAAGGATGGGCCGATATGGACACATCATCACCCACGTCCGGTGTTCACTCTTGGGGGTGTACATCCTGTGGCTTTGGACAAATGTACACTATGTATCTATCATTATAGTATCACACAGAGCAGTTTCACTGTCTCAGAGACCCTGTGCTCTCCGCAGTCACCCCTCCTTCCCCCCAGTCCCTGGCAACCACTGACCTGTTTACTGTGTCCATAGTTTTGCCTTTTCCAGAATGTCATATAGTTAGAATCATACAGTGTGTGTGTGTGTGTGTGTGTGTGTGTGTGTATCCTTTTCTGATTGGCTTCTTTCACTTAGTAATATGCATTTAAACTTCTTCCATGTCTTTTCATGATTTGATAGTTCATTTCTCTATAGCACTGAAAAATATCCCATTGTCTGGATATACCACAGAGCATTAATCCATTCACCTGCTGAAGGGCGCTTGGTTGCTTCCAAGTTTTGGCAATTTTGAATAAAGCTGCTTGTAAACATCTGTACACAGGTTTCTGTATGAACATAAGGAGTGTGACGGCTGGATCATATGGTAAGAGTACGTGAGTCTTGAAAGAAACAGCCAAACTGTCTTCCAAAGTGGCTGCATCACATTTTTTTTAACTCCCCAAGTGATTAAAGATCCCAGCCAGGGTCAAGAACCTGTTGTCAACTGTACATCTAAGTAATGTGTTTCTTTTTTTTTTTAACCAGTTCTCTCTTTATGATAACAAGGTCACCTTCCCCCAGTTTCTGTCATTTCCGCCCATCACCAATCAGTTCTTTCTGGCCAGTAAGAAATTCCAAATGAAGTTCCTCACTAGGACAGCTATAGCTTTGAGCTGAAACTGCCAATAATTCACCAAAGCAGACACTGCATGGAATGAAAAGCTCGTCAAGCTACAAACTCTGCTTTGAAAGACGCGGGGAATAAGACAGACCAATGCCTGTGATATCAGAGCGCATGCGTGATGCGCAGTAAAAGCACCACGGCAGGAATACGCAGAGGGTTCAAAGCGGGAGGGAGGGAAGGGAAATGGAAAACACAACCGAGGTCTCACAGAGGAAGTAGTATTTCCGGTGGTCCTTTGATAAATGGTAGAATTTGAGGGTACACAATGGCTCCTTACACTACTACGTCTTCTTTTTATGTAAACTTAATGTTTCCACAGTAAAAAGATTTTTTTTTAATAAGGGGTAGGACTATTGAAATCAGGACATGAAAAGGCAACAGTGAGATTCCGAGGGGAGGAGCTCACCGTGGCGGAGAGAAGGGTATTGCTTTATATTCAGAGATGGTGAGTTGTCTACTTTGGACAAAGTGAAGGATGGTCACAGAGAGAAGGCTGGAAGGGTGGGTTGGAGGCAAAGACTGAAAGGTTGTAACTAACAATTTTTAATTTTCAGATTTAGGAAGAGAAGTCGCCTATCTTTCAGTAGAGGAGTGTCATACCTTGTTACTTGTGTTTAAAAAAAAATAATGTAACAAGATTAATCTAACACCTGCAGGATGTTTTGAAACCGTGGTGCGCACACACACACACACACACACACACACAAATCCACACACACACACCTCGGTGGTTTAAGCTTTCAGGTCTTTGCTCATATTTTCCCTGGAGTGTCATCACCTCTGTCCCCTGGTCAACTTCAACTCTCAGCTCAAGCGTGTTCTCCTCTGGGAAGCCTTCCATAAAAAACATGCAATACGTGACCCCCATCTGTGTGACCACAGGACTCTACACATATCTTCTACGTCTTCCTTCCTACACTGAGTGACTGAACCCACCTGCTCACCCATCTCTCCCGCTAGAATGCGAGCTCTTCAAAGCCGGACCTCATGCCTTGCCCATGTACAGAATAAGCACTAGATCCAAGAAATAAGAGGCAGAGACCAGAGCATCTTGGCTAATAAAGAAGCTGCTTAAACTCTGCAGAGGCAAAATCAACAGGCTCTAGTCATTTCCTGGATAAGACGTGTAGAAGATGAGAAGCTAAGTTGTAGCAGTAATAATAGTAGTATCAATCTGGCTTTTCCCTACCTAGATAAAATTAAGTGTAAAAGGAGAGTCAGGCCAGTCGGGGTGGGAGGTGGGAGAAGGCAGATAATGAGCTCCCATCCTTAGCTGTGCTAAGGACAGGCTGAAGGGACACGTGGCAGATTTCAAGCAGGCACATGGAGTGGGGGCGAGAATACGGAGATCTGGCAGTGACACACAGAGGAGTGGAAAGCTGAATGAGGCAGGCAGGGAAACAGGAAGAGAAAGACCACGGAAAGCAGCCTGTGCAAGAACATTTTGAGACTGAGATGCGAACGAAGAATACACCGAGACTCTCTGGATGTGTCCAGGGAGCGCAGAGCAGCACCGTCCACTCACTCAGAAAGGTCCTCTTTTCAAAGCAGGAAAGCACTCAGAAGAGTTTTTCTTACAGCTTCAAGGCGCTGGAGTTCTTTTTTCAGACTCGGCTGAGCTGAAGCATGTGCTTTGTCATGTTAACCATTTGGTGCTGACTTTGTGCTCTTGAGAGAACCTGAAAGCAAATCGCAGCGAGGCCCTCGGGCTGTGGTCTGGGGCCCAGCGGAGGCGGGGGGGGGGGCGTCAGGCGGGGAACCCCCACCATCTGTGCTCACCTCCTTCCTCGTTTACACGCTGCTTCATTCATGAGTCTTATCGAAAGGAAACGCAGCCACGGGGTGTTAAAAGTACCACTTTACAATAAAAAGGTGGCCGCAGGTGGCAAAGAAAAGTAGGGAACTATCCCATCTTTTCAAGCTGCGCACTCCGTTGTGGTTAGGTTTAAAAGTTGCACATATTTTAGAGATAAATATTGAAATGTCTCCAAGTGAAAGAATGAGTCTAGCATATGCTTCAAAGGAATATGGGAGTGGGGTGGGGTGGAGAGAGAGAGGAAATAAGGGGGCAATTGTCACAGCTGAGCGACAGATACACAGTGTTCATTACACGTCTATCTCTGAGTATGTCTGAAAATTTCCACAATGTGAAGGCTTTCTTGAATAGCTACTGAATCACAGAAAATTCTCCTTTAATAGTTAAAAAGGAGAGAGAGTAAGAAGACTGCACTTTTTTTTCTAGGGGAGAAGTGGATTCTTTTTTCCCTTTGGTCTATGATCAAAATTTTAAAAAAAAATTTTATTGGAGTCTAGTTGACTTACAATGTTGTGTGAGTTTCAGGTGTACAGCAGAGTGCATCAGTTATACGTACACATATATCCACTCTTTTTTTTTTTTAAGATTCTTTTCCCACATGGGCCATTACAGAGTATTGAGTAGAGTTTAAGATCACAGTTTTAACAGCACTGTGAGTGATCACCTCCCTTTAGCCAAGGAAAACTACAGGGTCATAATTCTGATTCAACCAGCTGCTTGAAGACTACGAAATGCAGAGAAATACACAGGAAAGTTCTTGATGTATAACTCTTCGAAGAGTGCTACCAGCACAGTCCATTCTGCCTCACCCCAGCTTCATCTAATTTCTTTTATTGAGCTGCATTCTGCCATGATGTCACTGACTAATGTTGAGGTCACCTTAAAGAGTGGCCTCTGAAATTCATCTCTGTGAGGTTGTTTTTTATGACCTTATATAATGTCTTCTTTTAAAATTTTTATTTTATATTGGTCTACAGTTGATTTATAATGCTGTGTTAGTTCCAGGTGTACAGCAAAGTGATTCAGTTATACATATACATATATCTCTTCTTTTTTCAAGTTATCTTCCCATTTAGGTTATTACAGAATATGGAGTAGAGTTCCCTGTGCTAAACAGGAGATCCTTGTTGGTTATTTATTTTATATATAGTCGTGTGTATATGTCAGCTCCCAATTTATCCCTCTCCCTCACCTTTCCCCTTGGGTAACCATAATGTCTTCTTTATAAAGACTCTTAAAGGGAAAAAAGGGAGTGTTACCATTGACAAGAAGAGTGGTTTTCTCCAGCATAATCTCTGCCTATGGAAGATGTGAATGTTTCTCCAATGTGCTTCTGTCCTTGGGTTGATGGCTAAAAACCTTAAGGCCAAACTAGGACTCATAGTCATACTCATTCCTGACTCAGTGTTTTTTGTGGCTCTGTTTCGGTCTTACCCACCCTTTTAATAACAT
Source organism: Hippopotamus amphibius kiboko (assembly GCF_030028045.1). Taxonomy (NCBI): domain Eukaryota; kingdom Metazoa; phylum Chordata; class Mammalia; order Artiodactyla; family Hippopotamidae; genus Hippopotamus; species Hippopotamus amphibius. The sequence continues at coordinate 61,980,792 of NC_080202.1, forward strand.
TTTATCATGGAACATTTTAAATATATGGGAAAGTAAACAAAACAGTTACAATCAACCTCTATGTACCTATTTCCCAGACAATTTTGTTTCATCTATACCCACCCACTTTCCCAGACATCCAGTCATTTCATCCATAACTATTTTATCAAATATCTCTAAAAGTAATTTCTTAATATCTACTCAGTGTTCAAAATTCTAATTGTCTTGTGAAGAGAGATTGGGAAAAGGGTAAGATAGGAGAGGGGGATTAAGAGGTACAAATTATAAGTATAAAATAAATAAGATACAAGTATGTGATTATTGTACAGGACAGGAAATCTAATCAATATTTTGCAATAACTTCAAATGGGGTATAATCTATAAAAATATCAAATCACTAATGTATACACTTGAAACTAATAGAACATTGTAAATCAACACCAATAAACAAATAATTCTAATTGTCTCTTTATAAATAAGATAGAGAAGATAAATAATTATCTTGTTTAGAAGTAATCTAAGTATTCTTAAATTAAGTTGTGTTTGAAACAGGATCAAAATTAGGTCCATGTTATGTAAAAAGCAAAGGGGACTTTCCTGGCGGTCCAGTGGCTAAGACTTTGCCTTCCAATGCAGGAGGTGGGGGTTCGATCCCTGATCTGGGAGCTAAGATCCCCTTGCTAAGATCCCCCATGCCTTGCAGTCAAAAAACCAAAACATAAAACACAGCAATACTGTAACAAATTCAATAAAGACTTTAAAAAAAGAAAAAAGGTCCACATCAAAAAAAAAAAAATCTAAAAAAAAAGCAAACAAACCAAAAAACAAATTAAATGAACAAACCAAAACAAACATGTAGATACAGAGAACAGAGCAGTGGTTACCACAAAGGAAGGGGGAGGGCGAAATGGATAAAGGAGGTCAACCAGATGGTGATGGATGGAAACTCAGTTTTGGTGGAGAGCACACTGCAGTGCACCCTGACGACAAAATACAATGTTTTACTAGTCCCTGTCGACCTATAAGCTCTCCCTCCATTTCTTGTCGTCCACCCCTCCCCACCCAATGCAATTACTTTGTTGAAGAAATCTGGTCACGTGTCCTATAAACGTCCCCTCTAATTCTGCGGGCCCTACCCCTTGCTGGTTCACACATTCCTCTCTTTGCTGGAGCTTGATCAGACTGCAACTTGACTTTCTCGTTTGGCACGACAACATCACAGGTGGTCTCACTTGCTTTTACTTAAATTACTGAAGTCTTTGCATCCTAGTAAATGATCTTAAACTCTTAATGGAAAAAGGAAGAAATAAACAAATAAATGAACAACCCTCAGCAGCACTTGGTATCAACAAACTTTTTAATCTTTGTCAATTTGATAAGTAAACACAGGAACCTCATTTTTTTAGTCACCCTTTAAAAATGTTTAATGAAACTGAATATTTTTAACATGACTACCGACATCTATAGTTATGTTTCTATGAACTGCCTGTTCAAGCCATTTGCTCATTTTTATATTAGGTTATTATTATGGTTTTATTTGTAAGAGAAGACACTGCCCCTTTTGTAGTCTGCATCACAAAACACACACACGTGTGAGTGTGTCTAGGCACTTGGGCTGGCTATTCTCCCTCTTTATGAGTGTACAGAATTTTACATTTTTATGGCCTCTGCACTTTAATAAGGCAGGAACCGTCTTTCCTTTTCTCCAAATAGCTAGATAGTTGTCCCAATACCACCTATTAATCTGTCCTTTTTTTTCTCCATTAATTTTACTTATCTTTTTAATATTTATATCTCATATAGTCCTCTTATATAAGTTCAAGGGCTGCTATGTCTAAAAGTTATTAAATATTCATGGCTATGAAAGGCATCTTCACTTCTAGCTAGAGAAAGAACTAGCCTTCCGCCTTGAAAAAGTTATGCTGGTTTCAGATTCAGTTTGACAGAAGTATAGAGCTATTCGTATTTACTGAGTGAGATGGGCTGATCACGGCTCCCAGAGACATGCCCATGTCCTAATCCTGAGGACTTGTGAATGTCAGCGTGGCCGGGCGTTTGCAGATGTGATTAAAGGAAGGATTCTGAGATGAGGAGATTGTTGTGGATTATCCAGTTGGGCCCCAAATGCCATCACAAAGTGTCCTCACAGCAGAGAGGCTGAGAGAAATGACACACAGGGGAACAGGAGGAGACGGAGCCAGAGGCTGGAGTGATTTCCCACAATCTGAAGAACGCCAAGAAATGCAGGCAGCTCCCCGAAGCTGGATTCTTTATCCCAGAGCCTCTGGAGGGAGCCTGACCTGCCAACACCTTGATTTCTGACCTCCAGAAATGTGAAAGAAGACACTCATGCTGTTTCACGCCACCAAGTTTGCGGTTACTTGTTACAGCAGGTGCAAGAAACTAGCAGCCTACAGGCGGCCCTCGGAGACACTGCAGGTTCAGTTGCAGACCACGGCCACGAAGCAAAGAGCACAAGAAAACGAGTCCCACGAATCCTCTGGCCTCCCAGGGCATAGTGGAGTCGTGCTTACGATACAGTACCGCATAGTCTGTTAGGTGTGCAACAGCAGTACGTCTACACCACAACGTACGGACCTTACTTTAAAATACTTTACTGCTAAAAAACGCCAGCCATCAGTGAGTGAATGCTGCTGGAAAAATGGCACCAGTAGACTTGCTCGACGTACTGTTGCGACAGACCTTCAGTTTGTAAAAAAGGCAGTAGCTGCAAAGTGCACGAAAGCGAAACCCAATAAAACAAGGTGTGCCTGTATTAATTTTACCAAATTCCCTTTCAACATTTATGGAAATAATCAGGGTCTTTCCTATTATACCCGAGCTGCCACGCTCTCTGACATATGTATTTCTTACTTTCTCCCTATTTTCTTTCTTTCACCACCTCATCTTCACTCTGTTTCCTCAAGTGCTTCTGTCACTACGCTTCCTGAGGACCCTGTGTTCCTGCATTGCCAGTGGTGGCAGAAACGTAGAGCCTGCTAATCCCTGGATTCTAGAAACATCTACAAAGTCTTAACTTGACAATAAAAGGGGGCAAAACAAGGTTAAGAAATGAAACGCAAACAAGAAGGAACAGGCGTTAGTAGATGGTCCCTGGTGGATGCCATTCTCTGGAACAACGGAGATGATGCCGGCTTCCTTTCATTTCTTTCTAACTTGATGCCAAGGAAGAAATGTACCCTTTCCCCAGGACTGTGGCACATTGTAAAATTCTTCATGCCCCCTGCCAACTAGAAACAAGAAGGTAAAGACACCAGGGCTAAGGCAGTCTCAGAAAACATGGCAAGATTCCTCACCTTGATACTCCAACCCTCCAGCCTGAAAAATCTCCGGATAAGGCTCCGCCCCGGGCTGTTTCTGCCATCTCTCCCTCCTCTCCCTCCAGGCAAGAGCCCTGCTTTACAAACCACAGCCTGGCAGAGAGCTGGCGGCCTCGCTTTTTGTGCTGCCACATCCTTTGCTGGCCTCCTGCATCCCCCACGGGTGACACTTCTGATCAGAGGTTCAGGGGGGCTGATCAGAAAACAAAGACGAAGAAATAGCGTCAAGAAAACCACAAAATTTAAATGTGAGGTTTTCTGAAGAGAGAAAGCAAACAACTTTTTTTTATGCAAGTCTGCTCAACATTTCATTACCATTTCAGATCTTCGTGGAACCCTTAAGGGAAAATTCCACCGTCCCGTAGAAGGACTTAGGATCTTATCTCACCATAATTAGCAATACTGCTTCAGGCAGTGCCGTAACTCTGGGTGTCGGAGAGGTGGAGTTCTCTCGTCTTGGTAAGATGTCCAGAACTTGTTCCAGGCAGTCACCGTGAACCATGTACGTCAGTTCATCTCTAACACGAATCACACACAACAACACAGGTCTGAACGGCACCAGTTCACTTACTTACACGTGGATTTTTTTTTCAATAAATATGGTATCGGTATTTTCACCTTACAGTTCTTTAAGTTAACTAAGTGTGGGGGAAAGTTTGTGTTGCATTAGAGTTCACGCTATGTGGAATCAAAAGAACTAGGGTTTGAGCCCTGACTCTGTCCAAACTGTTTCAGCTTCCTGCCCCTTGGGGGAGTCACCGATCAATCCCTTTGTTTTGAGGCAGGGAGAGCAGCCTGCAGATTTCTGACTGTGTGGGGGATGGGGCCAGGGAGTTGGTGCCCAATGCCTGCATCGTTCAAGGGTCAGCTGCACACAAGTTCCCTGCTGTGCCCCTGGAGAGATCTACCCACCTATGTGATCAGAAATGGGAGGGAGGACTTCCCTGGTGGCGCAGTGGTTAAGAATCCGCCTGCCCGCGCAGGGGCCATGGGTTCAAGCCCTGATCGGGGAAGATCCCACATGCCACGGAGCAATGAAGCCCGTGCACCCCAACTACGGAGCCTGCAGGCCAGGCTAGAGAAAGCCTGTATGCAGCAACGAAGACCCAACGCAGCCAAGAAAAGAGAAAAAAGAAACAGGAGTGAAAGGTACACATTTAAATATGCACCATGATGCCTTACCCACAGCTGCCTATACAATTTCTCCAGCGTGGTTTTAATGGCTAACCAAAAATTCAAGGAGATAATTGCTAGTGATCCCTGGATACACTAATTGATAAGATTTTCTTTCAGTCACAGGTCTGTATTGGGTTGACGTCAGTTGTGGAGTATGCATGGCAGTTCTCACAAGTCTTGATTATTGGGGAGCAGGGTGAAGGCCTGGGGGACGTGCCCACTCATATCTACATAGAATTAGATGGTTAAACTGGAAAACAACTCAACACGGAGATGTAAAAAAGAGGCCTCGTGGGAAGGGACCAGGCCATAGTGCTCTTAGCTGTGAGATCTTCAGAAGTTATTAATCTAAGCCTCATCCTTGTAATGAGAATAACAACATCCACCTTGGTGGGACAGAAGGCGCACAAACAGTACAGGCAGGACCACTGGATAAATACGTGTTGGATAAATACTGAAAGTTGCCGGGTCTGCTACGCTGCTATTTTGGGCAGCGGCTTTCTTTTTGGTTGTTGTTCTTGTTGTTTTACTTTATGGAAGCATAGCTGATTTACAGTGTTGTATTAATTTCTGCTTTACCACAAAGTGATTCAGTTATACATACGCATACATTCTTTTTCATATTCTTTTCCATTAAGGGTTATCCCAGGATGTTGAATATAGCTCCCTGTGCTATCCAGTAGGTCCTTGTTGTGTATCCGTTTTATATGTAATAGTTTGCATCTGCTCATCCCAAACTCCCACTCCATCCCTCCCCCACCCCTTCCCCCTCTGCAACCACAAGTCTGTTCTTTAGGTCTGTGAGTCTCTGTTTCGCAGATAAGTTCATTTGTGTCCTATTTTAGATTCCACATATAAGTGATATCATATGGTATTTGTCTTTCTCTGTCTGACTTACTTCACTTAGGACGAGCATCTCTAGGCCCAACCAGGCCTGTTGCAGACAGGTGCTTTCTTACTACCAAAGAGCAGCTCGTGAGAATAACAAAAGCAACTAGGACGTATTGAGAATGCATAACATGCAAGACACAGTACTCAGCATGTCTCATAAATTCTTTTTTTTTAACGTATTTATTTTATTTATTCATTGGCTGTGTTGGGTCTCCGTTGCTGCACACAGGCTTTCTCTAGTTGCTGCGAGCGTGAGCTCCTCATTGTGGTGGCTTCTCTTGTTGTGGAGCATAGGCTCTAGGCGCGTGGGCTTCAATAGCTGCGGCACATGGGCTCAACAGTTGTGGCTCACGGGCTTAGTTGCTCCATGTCATGTGGAATCTTCCCAGAGCAGGGCTTGAACCCATGTCCCCTGCATTGGCAGGCAGATTCTTAACCACTGCGCCACCAGGGAAGTCCTCTCATAAATTCTGAAGTTAATGACCCCCCACAACTCCATGGGATAAGTATTACTTCCTCCACTTCAAGAGCCTTGTCCAGACGCACAGAGCTTGTACAGAGCTGCTCAGTCAGCTTTCCCCCATAATTGTATTTCATCCTTGAACCACAATTACTCTTTATCACAGGTCCATTTCCACTGGCTTGTAGAACAGTTCTTGCTGAGCTGTGTCAGGCCAATACATAAAATCTGGGGGGCAAAGGAAGAAGCCCTGGATTAAAACCCTACGCAGACTTTCTACTCTGGGTCCAGACTTCCAGATGAGAAATGCAGGTAAAGCTGTTTACCAGGAACTTTCGTGACACGGCCTAGGTCTATCGGGAGATCCAACTCAACTGAAAAGCTCTGTTGCCGTGAACTTTGCCCAAGATACCTTAACCCCTCTGGACTTTAGTTCTCCGGGTGCTAAAATGGAAAGCATTCCACCTCATGGAATGGCGCTCTGGAATTTGATAGCAGCACTACACCCGCTTCATCCCTAACATCGTAAAGTTTCCTGCTGTGAGAGAGCTCCTTGTGTGTTTATAAACTAACACTCCCTCCCTAAGGGCGTTTCTGTTGAAACTGATAAGCCTATTCCTTATTCCCATAAATTACATTTAGCAGCAGGGTATTACTCAAGTGACTATTTCAAAGTTGTGACCGCGGTTCCTGTTTGCAGAAGTCTGTGTCTTAGTGATGCTTGTGCTGTGTGTGGTGATGTTCCTCTCAATCTCAAGGAAGCGGGCCCTCGTCCACTAGAGAATTCCTTGATCACTCCATCCTGACAGTAATCTCACCCTCAGGCATTTTACTCCCTACTGGAGGATTCATTAGTCTCAGGCTAAACTCAACACTCAAGGTCATTGAGACTCTTAAATCTAACTATATGCCAGAAACCTTAACATTGAAAAGAAAATAAATGCACAAAACCAAATACCTCTCCACAACTATCTTGGAGCACCTTCCTTGCAGGAAGAATTTTTGTCTCTTACTAAGCATAGTATTTTCTCTCCAGGAAAGGTCTCTGTTTTCCAAAGCCTAAAAAAATAAACAAACAAACTAGGGCTTATACCAAATAACACTCTCACTGCATCTGTCCACTTAACCCCGGAACACGAGTCTACCTGTGGTCAACGCCTGAGAAAACCACTTAGAGAATTCTCTCTCTTCCTTGCTGCAATCTCATTCCACGTTCCCACGTTCCCTAGAATTGTTCTAGGTATGATACATTCTAAACTTAATTTTAGCACAGGGTCAGTAACTTTGAAACCTTGCGTTCTTCATCAAAAGTACACATTAATGAAAATAAGAAAAGACACAGACTTTTCCCAAAAAAAGCTACTGTGGGGGGAAAAAAACAGGATGTTAAGGAAGAAATCAGGATCTAAGGACAGTTTTGGGTTTTTGTACTTTTGTTACTGCTTTCTAAAAAATGATGGGAAATTTGACCAACAGTCCAGCCATGGGAAGAAACTGCTGGGAGGCAGAGACCAGAGAAACACACAGCAAATATGGGACAAATCCCATGGGACGTGGTAGGGTACATAAGAGCACAGAAGAGAGAGGTTAGACTCAGAGAAAGGAGTGGAGGGTCCCTGTTTAAGCCAAGAAGAAAGAAGAACATAGAGAAAGAGTGACAACGAAGAGAAAATTCAATGTGAAGGGAAATTGAGAGTATTGACATATAACAGGGTGTTCTGCCAAGATTTCCCATGGGGTCCAGGAAACATGAGGTCAAGAAGCATTAGAAACAGCCAGAATAGGTCAGCAGAGAGTTCCTGTAGTTTCAGATGAAACTTTACCAAGGACTGTTGCAATATATGAGCTCCTGAGGAAGCAGCTAATATTCTACGAGAAACGTAAGAGAAAAGTCCAACAAGCAGCTCAATTATGTAGTGCTGGCAAGTAGGTAGATGTGCTCTAAACTCTCCTCATTTCTCCTCAGAACCTCCTTCACTACAAAGCTGCTCATCATAAAACTTAGAAACAAGAGTCGGAAGTGGTTCCCAGCCCAAGAACCATCCATGAGTCTCAGAGGTCATATGTGAGTACATGATACATGTTACTCTTTAATAAATTTAGTAGGAATAAGTTTGCTGCTGAAGAGTTGGAGTTCTTAATCTCCAGGGTTGCAATCCCCATGGTCTACAATAGATCCAGACCTTACCTCTGCCCTTCAATTTTTACTGTAACAGTTTTATTGAGATATAATTCACATAACACATAGTTACCTACTTAAAATGTACAATTCAATGGTATTTAATGTATTCAGAACGGTACAACCATCACTGCAATCCATTTTACAACTTTTTCATCACCCACAAAAGAAACATCATACCCGTTAGCAGGAACTCTTCATTTTCCTCCGAATGCTACCCTCCCTCTGGTCCTAGATAACCACTGATATACATTCGTCTCTATAGATTTGCCTGTTCTTGACGCTTCATGTAAGTGAAATGTTTTTAATGAAATAATGTTTTCAATGAAATAACATTATCAAGGTCCATCCACACTGTAGCATGTACTTTTTTTGTATTACCAAAGAATATTTTATTATACAGATATACCATATTTTATTTATCCATTCATCGGCTGACAGACATGAAGATTGTTTCCACTTTTTGCCTACTACAAATAATGCTGCTATGGACATTCATGTACAAGTTTTTGTGTGGACATAAGTTTTCAACTGTCTTGGGTATATACCCAGGAGTGAAATGACTCTTTTACTCTAACCTTTTTTTAAAAGTGCCAAGCTTTCAAACTTTGAAACTGCCAAAGCAGCTAAACTGTGTTACATTTTCTTCAGCAATGTATGAAGGTTCCAATTTCTCTACATCCTTGCCAACGCTTATTTTCTGGTGTTTTTTGGTTTTTCTTTTCTTCCCTTTTTTTTTTTTTTTTTTGATAATAGTCTTCCTAGTGGATATGAAATGATATCTCATCATGGTTTCGATTTGCATTTCTCTGATAACGATGCTGAGTATAATTCATGGTTTGTTGACCATTTCTGCATCTTCTTGGAGAAATGCCTGTTCAAATTCTTTACTTGTTTTTTAATTGTTATTTGTCTTTTATTATTAAGTTGTAAAAGTTCTTCATATGTTCTGGAACAAGCCCCGTATCAGATATATAGCTTATAAATATTTCCCCATTTCATGGGTTGTGTACTCTGTTGATGGTGCTTTGGCCACACAGGAGTCTTTAATGTTGATGAAATCCGATTTCTCTCTCTTTCACTGGTTGCTTGTGGGTTTGTTGTCATGTCTAAGAAACTATCCCCTAATCCAAGGTCATGAAGACTTACACCTATGTTTTACTCTAAGGGTTTTACAGTTTGAGTTCTTACATTTCGGTCTTTGATTCACTTTGAAGTAATTTTTGTATGTGGTGTGAGGTGGGGGTTTAAATTCACTCTTTTGCATGTGGATAGCCAGTGGTCTGAGCACTGTTTGTTGAAAAGGCTACTCTTTCCTTATGGAATTGTATTGGGACTTTTGTTGAAAATCACCTGATGGTAATGAGGGTTTGTTTCTGGGCTCTCAATTTTATTCCATTGATCTATGTTTATCCTCATGCCAGTATGACACTGTGTTGATTACCTTTGCTTTGCAGTAAGTCTTGAAATCAGGAAGTGTGATTCCTCAAAGTTTGTTCTTCTTTATCAAGGTTGTGTGGGTATTCTATGTCCCTTGCATTGCCATATGAATTTCAGGCTCAGTTTGTCCATTTCTGCAAAGAAGCCAGCAAGAATTCTGATGGGATTGCCTTGAATCTGTAGATGAATTTGGGAGTATCGCCATCTTGACAATACTCCACGTTCTGATCCATGAACATGGTATATCTTTCTACTTATTTAGGCCTTTAATTCCTCTTGACGCTGTAACTTTCAGAGTATAAGACTTGCACTCACTTTGTTAAATCTATTCCCAATTATCACTTCAATGCTACTATAAATGGAATTGTTTTTCTTCATCTCATTTTCAAATTGCTCATTGCTAGTATATAATAACACAATTCATTTTTGTGTGCTGAATTTGTATCCTACAACCTTGCTGAACTTGCTTATTAGTTCTAATAGTTTTTTAGTGGATTCCTTGATATTTCCTATATACAATAGTGATATTTTTATTTCTTCCTTTCCAATGTGGATGGCTTTTATTTCATGTTCTTGCCTAACTGCCCTGGCAGTACACTGTTGAACAGAAGCAGCAAAATCAATGTCCTTGACTTGTTCCTGATCTGGGTGGAATGCCCTCCTATTTTGCCTCGACTCCTGCCAACCCCTCATATACACAACCATCAATAAATAAATAAAGTAGGGCCTAGTATAGTACAGTAATTTCTCCTTATTATTTAAAATTCCCTAAGATGATGGTAAACATGTAAATTGGTATAAGTCCCATTATGGGTGGTTTGACAAAAATATATCTTACAAATGCACGTTCCCTTTGTCCTAGAAATTCCACCACTAGACCTACATCCTACAGATATATCTCCTCCTTATGAAAACTGATGAATGTACAAGCTTATTTCATGTGGCACTCTCTGTAACATCAAATGTACAATAACAGGAGATGGACTCAGTGAAGTGTAGGACATTTGAACAATGAAATTCTGTGTAGTTGAAAAAAAGAATGTGTAATTTTTTATTGATTGACACAGAAGTATCTCCAAAATACATTAAGTGAAAAAATCCAGAGGCAAAAGACTATATGCTACCTTGTATTTAAAAATGGCGAGAAAATACACAAGCAGATTTGCTTGTACATGCATGAAGTCTTTGGAAGAACACATTAGAAAATACTAAAATGGGTTGCAAATGTGAGGGCAGCCAGGATACTGGAGGACAAATGTAGGAAAAAGACAATCGACTGTAAACCTCTGTATACTTTCTCAATTTGACCCCCATGTAAATAAGTCACCTACCCAAGAAACTAAGTTTAAAAAAGGAAGAATAAAATCAAATGCCATAAAAGCGAGCAAATAGTTGACAGCAAGTAACAGAACCGCCTTTAAAGGACTGGAAAGAAGTGGTGCACAGTGGTATCGAGAGTCTTGACACTGTCAGAACCTAGGTTCTTTTTCTGAGTCTGCTGCTAACTAGAAACTTGGAGACATAAGTTGCTTAACTCTTCTGGACTCAATTTCTTTGCCAGAAAATTCTGTGATCAGACTAGTTTACAGCCTATACAACTACTAGAGTCAACATTTTCTGAGGCCAACCCTACGCTAAGCCCTTCGCACGCATTTGAATCTCATAGCCACTCTACAAAAATCAGCTATTTCATCAAAAAATCGGAGAATGACCGTATGATCTAGCAGTTCTACTTCTGCGTTTATACCCAAAACAACTGCAAGCAGAGTCCAATGAGCTGAGTGACAGCCCCCACAAAACTCACACGTTCAAGTCCTGACCTCCAGTGTCTCAGACTGTATTTGGAGACAGGCTCTTTAAAGAGGTAATTAAGTTAAAATACGGTCATGCGTGTGAGTCATTAGGAAACGTGGACACTCATACACAGGAATGAATTCCCATCCAGGTCTGGACCCAAAGCCCAAGCTAGAGATCCAACCTTTCCATCCTAACACTAAGTTGTTTTTTATTTGAAATCAGGAGGAAACACTAGTTTTTAAATTCTTTTTTTCCTATTACTTTCGGATGATTTCATTTTCCCAACAAGCATTTTGTTGGTTTACCTGCTCTGGAGGTATAAGTTTGCTCCAGGGATACTCCCGTTGTTCCCTTTCCTTGTCTTTCCTACGAATCTCTATATTCCTTACTTGTACTACGGCCTCTTATTTCAGGATCCAAAAAAAGTAAGAATGAAATGGAACTTTTCCAAACTTCCCCGTGGCTACAGTGACAGATGCCAAGCCAGCTTCCTTCTTCTACGCCAAAGACGATGCGCTCTGAAGTTAGATGCATCCGTGCTTCTCCCCCACTGCCCCAGTATCCAAAAGCTGTTGGGCCAGGACTCTGGTCTCTGAAAAGCTGAAACTAGTACCGTCCCGGGGTTAGACGCTGCAGAGAGTCCTGTTCTCCCCATGTGCCAAGTTGGAATCAGGTTGGGGCTGGTGGGAGGAACGGAATGTCCTATGATGAACAGAAGGGACACAGAGGTAGCCACGAGCAACAAGAGGAGGGACCACAGTGTTTCACGTGTTGTGGATTGAAAGTGAAAGAACACGAATGGGCTGAAGGGAGATGCAAAATGCCAGGAAATGACTCTGAGTTCTTTAGAACGCTTAGCCCTCGAGAATACAAGCCCATAAACGGCTGAATCACTCTTTTAAAAGATGTTTTTCTTAACTTTTACAAATGAGTAAGGAAACTGTTAACCTGGGAATATTAGGTTAACTCTCCAAATCCTTCTGTGCTGGAGAAGTGCAAACACCGAGTAACTGTGCGGCCAGAGACATGTTATAGACAGTAAAAGCACAATTCCTGGGCTTAGCTCCCCAAACAGTCTCATCATCTGTCAGAATCTGTTACCTACGGCCCCTATGGTGGTAGGCCATTAACTAGGGCTAAGACTTCTTGTTGGAAGAGGAGAAATAGCTGTGGCTATTGGAGTTGCCTCCTTCCTTGCAGGAGGCCACCTGTTCTGCATATTCTGACAGAGGCGGGGGTCCCTGGCCACACCACACCCCCTTCTGCTCTTTTACCCGACCACCTCGTTTTTCAGTGAACTGCTTGATCTGACCCAGGAAGAAAAATGGAGACACATACATTTCACATGAAGCTCAGCTCAAAACCCCTCCCCGCCTTTATCCTCAGGGCTCAGGAGGAATCCTGGCTCCCGGTAGCTAGGCTGCAGGCTGCCTGAGGCCTCACGACTGCACTTTACAAGGTGTCACCGCGAGATGAGAGTGGAGCCAGGCGTGCTTTACTGCGATGCTGCATTTTCCTTGCTTGACCGCCTGGAGTGGAGTGTGCACATGGGACAAGTCTGGCTCCCACTCCCGATTGCTCTCCACACACCCCCCCCCCTTCCTCGACGTGGCTTTCCAATTCAGCACAGGTTCTGACCAGCTTCCAAACAGATGGAGCCAAAGTGCCTCCTCTTTGGCTGCACCAGGGGTCCTCTTCTGTCTCTGGGTTCCTGCTCGAAGAGTTCTCTGACACCTGAGGAAGCTGCTGGGCCTGCTGACATGCAGCACCCGGCGACTCGAGCACGTGGGGCACCTGTGATCGGCGACCAGGACGGACGGGAGTGATGAAAACCTCCGCAGTCCCCTGGGCCCACGGTTCTGAGATACATCCCCAAGGCTCTTAGAGGATGGTGTTAACCTCAGTTGTCTCCAGCAGTGACCGCTGCACGGGTGGGCCCTCCAGCCCATTTCATCCCCCAGTCCCTGCTGCTTACGGAGGTCCCACTGACAAACAAGTCTCTTGCACACAGGCCTCTATTTCAAGCTCTGCATTCAGAGGCAGCACAGAGCAGAGATCAGAGATGCGGGCCAGAGCCTAAGAGCGCGAGGCCACAGCGCAGGCGTTGGCGCCACCGGCCCTGCCCCGGAGCCCGGTGAGTCAGCACATCCACGGCGCCCGAGACGTTCTCGGGAGAATGTGTGACTCACCTGTGGACGTCAGCCGGCCTCCCCCTCTCAGTCCCCCCGTGCTGGCACAAGGGACCCAGGAATGGACGGCTCAGGTGGCAGGGAGGGAGGCTTCGGCTGGTCCAGAACATGGGCCCCTCTTAGCGGCGACCTAGCCACTGCCGCTGTGGACGCCCTCCAGCCGGCATCGGGGACGGTGTCCGTCCCTCCAGCACCTTCAAGGCCATCAGCCAGCGCCTTGGTGGAAGGTGAGTTATGGACAGACCACTTGCAGCCTGAAGGAAGGAGGAGACAGCAAAACGCATACTGGAATTCACGCCCACCTACTCCAAGGATGGTTTGCCTTCTCTGCCCCGAACGCCTCTGCAAGCACACAACCCAAGGATGTAAAGATGCCTGACCTACCAGCGTGGTACCCCACACAACACGGTGGCAAACCAAGGGGCCGATTTATGTCCCAGGAGGTGCAACAATGAGTGTGTGACCAAGGGATCCACTCGTCTGATCACAGACCTCATTGTTCAAAAGCAGCCACTCAGCTGAATGGTGGATGACGGCCTTTGAAAGGCTCAGTTACGGCCCCAGCATGAGAAAGGCCACCTGCTGCCCCAACAACACCTTGATTCCTGCCCCACCGCTGGGATTTCTGCAAGGAGACGTGCTCCTGTCCGTGGGCAGTGACGTCGAGGTCTGGGTACCGGGTGTGTTCACTGTTACTTGGCATCACTTCTTGGCCCTTCCATCGGTCAGTCAGCATAGGAAACATGACTGTGTGGGCACATATACAGACACAGGCATGCAAATATCACACACCCCACATAAAAACACACACATGTATTCATCTCTGCGTGTGAACACACACACACACATCCGTGTGCATGTTTCAGGAGTCATGAATGGACACCAACATGGCCCATTCCAATCCGTCCCCAGAGTTCTTCTTGCTTTCTCTCATTTGCTCAATCCTATAACACCTTGGACAGAGTGCCAACATGGCTTTCCGCGTACTACGGTACATTTCTCATTTTAGGAGTGATGAAATTTTGCCCCAAAGCTCCCCAGCAGAAAGACACCCACAAAGTATCACATACCTGTGCCAGAACCGATCTCTGGCAAAAGACACGGGACCATCATGACTGGCTTAGAACAGGCATCCTCCCCGTCACCTCCACCCGGGCGCTGGGGTCAGGGCCTCCCCTCAAGTCACGTGAAGGAGGTGACACACCCAAGGGAAACAGGGCTCCTAACAGGAAGAAGGAAGGGCGGCGACATAGTGTGGAGACCAGCGCGGCGACCAACCGTAGGTGCTACATTAACCTAAAATCCGTGCGGTGGACTGAGCAACGCGAGTCCTCTGAAATTACAGGGAGAATTTTCTGTGTGCACCACATGTGTAATTTTCCGGGCAGTGGAGCCTCAGTAATCATCTTTTCCCAGAGGGCTCATGGACCCAAGAACATTTTAGAACCATTTCCGTTTTAAACTAGCACAATTCTTACTCTTAGATTTACAGAGCACGAGAGGTTTCCAGGAATTTAAACGCTAATTCAGCATATGCAAATATTTTCCCCAAGCTCCTGTATCACACCTCTGCTCCTAGGGCAGGAACCAGAAAACCGCCCGGTCTTGGTCAAAACACAAATGCTTGTCTCAGTGTGAGTCCTCCTTGAGCTGGTTCCTAGAGACTGACTGTTCTGGCTTCAAGGGCAACCAAGGGGCACTAGATCCTCAGCGAAGTAGCCATGCTGCTGTTCAGCGTGCAAAAGGGGACCGAGAGGGAGTCTACAAAGGAAGGAAGGAAACAGAAGTACGAATTGGCACGAACGAGAGGAAAATCTATGGTTTAAAGGCCAAAGAAGAAAAGTCAAGGCAGCGTGTCCGTTTCAACGTGTTTTCAGAGCTTTATCCCGTCGGCCCCACACGCGGCGCTCAGAGTCCCAGAAGCAAAAGCACCCTCTGGGACAGCTGTGTCACAGAAAGAGACCAGCTCGTCCAGAGCTGTAATCACCCACGGTCCCTTCAGCAGTGCTACGTCTCCATCTGAAGAGGCGTCACACAAAGGCATCTACTGCAGGCAGGGCGCGGGGGGCAGCGGGCGGCAGTAAAAAGCCTGTGCCCTTGGCCGCGGCTCTGACGCGTCTGCCAGGCAGACAGCTGCTGTGCACACAGAGATGAAGTCATGGAATCGAGATCCGACTTGGCCACCTCGGCCACAGGGTGACCCTGTAAAACGACCGTCCCAAGCGGGACGCTTTTAGGAGTGAAAGAGGATACTGCTGAGGATGAAACAAGACAAGAGGTATGAAGACAGGCAGCTCCGGCCAGTCAGATGCATGGCAGCCTGCTCGGTCCGCACTTGACAACAACACCCGGCTCTGCTTTGGCCTCTGTCCTTCATCCAGCACTTCGCACGTAGCTTGTATCATGTGGGACATCGCAGAGCACACAAACAGGCAACGAGAATAACGCAGCGTACCGTACGCACCGCAACATGCGGTCCTTGCCCACAAGGAAGCGGCCATCTACCTTTTATTTTCCCCGTGGTTTTTTTTTAACTTAATTTTTTAAATTTATTTCCTATTGACGTATAGTTGATGGCATCTACCTCCACTCCAACAAGACGCTGCCTGTCTGCAGCAACAGCCACTTTGGTAGCCTCACCACCAAAACTCACGGACGTTCGCCCTGAGCTCAGGCATGTGGACCGTTTGCATGCTTTGGTTTTTAAATCTTTGGTTCAGAATACATCCAAGTGACTCACGGGACTATTTTGGTCTTGGGAACGGAGCTGCATTCAGACAGTCTTGCTGCAGGCACACACACCAGGGTAGACGGAGGCCTTCCTAAGAAACTACTGGAACATCTGCTGAGGCTGGGGAGCCCGGGAGACCTGGTCGGGTCCTGCTTGAAAATCCCTTGAGCTCTGATCATACCCTTGTATTTTAAGTCACCTCCAAATCCTCTCCTGGGTCAACAATCGTTTATGTACATGAACCTCCACACTCTAAGTCCTCTTGGCTAAAAACACATTTCAAATCTAGGACTCCTAGTTTCTTGCCCTCTTCATCATCACTGGCCAAAATAAAAAATAAAACTAAATTTTAAAAGACACCTTACCACGGAGGCTTAAAGAATACTATCAATAGATTACTCTTAAAAACAAATACCACAGGCTTCCTGAGTTCAAAAGTAGAAAATATTTATCATAAAGATTTAGAAAATAAAGTGCAAAGAAGGAAATTAAAATTACCCAAATAAATTCCAACCACCCAGGCAAAGCCAGTGTTAACATTTTGGTGCATGACTTTGCAGACATTTTTGCACATGTGTTTATAACCATATATACTCATACAGGTATAGAATTTCCTCCTAAAATTAAGACCCCACTGTGTATGCCATTCTAATGCTGCTTTTATCCCTTAGCATTTTATTGTGTATATTTTCTGCAGACATTAACCATAGTTTCGTAAACTTTCAATTGCAAAATATTTCGTTCCAAGCACTACAAACACCGGTTGTGAAGGTGTCTATTTATTCGTAATTGTTAAGTGACCAATTGCATAGCTAGCATGTCTTAGCAGCAAGTGTGAAATATGTTTGACTCAAAAAAAAAATGCTGAAAAACAATATGCTAAGTCACACAGCTTCACAGAACTTATCGTCAATCCACTTAGAACAAACCAAGACCTCTGAAATGGACAGAGATCAAAAAGAGGCTTGTATCAGACACGTTTTCTCTACAGGCTGATCAGAGCACATGCTCTGTAAGGGAAGATTTGCTGGACACCACAGCTTCTAGAGAGACAGAAAGGGATTTTAAAATAATACGAGGGATTCCTAGGTGGCGCGGTGGTTGAGAATCCACCTGCCAATGCAGGGGACACGGGTTCGATCCCTGCTCCAGGAAGATCCCACATGCCGTGGAGCAACGAAGCCCATGCGCCACAACTACGGAGCCTGCGCTTTAGAGCCTGTGAGCCACAACTACTGAAGCCCACGCGCCTAGAGCCGGTGCTCCGCAACAAGAGAAGCCACGGCAATGAGGAGCCCGCGCACCGCAGCGAAGAGTAGCCCCCACTCACCGCAACTAAAAAGAAAGCCTGCGCACAGCAAAAAAAGACCCAACACAGCCAATAAAATAATAAATAAATTTATAAAATAATACGAAATCATGTCGACATTTGTATGCTTCCCACAGGCTTCACCCTGTGCCACGAAACGGCAGCACAAAGATGACTGGGCCTTATGGTCAGTCCCAGGACCTGAGGGTCCACAGGGCAATGCAGATGCAGAGCCGACACCTGGGGCTTGCGCTTGCTGAGGTCCAGCTGTGAGGCGCGGGCGATGGGGCCACGACACGTCGATGAGGAGAGGCACAGCGGCTCACGGACAGAAAATGGATTTGCTTTTTCTCTCCTCCTTGGATATTGTTTGATTTATGTTCAATCAGTTCACTGGCTAGGAGACTATCAAATGCAACCAGCATGCCTGTGATGTGCGGGCACTGAGCTAGGTGCAACGGAAACAAAGACGACAGAGACATGCCTCTGCCCTCGGGAGCTCCCGTTTCAGTAGAGATGACGCATGCAGAGCCAGGAATTACGGGAGGAGTGACAGGCGCGTAAGGGGGGCTCCGAGAGCACCCGAGCAGCCCACGCACCTGGGTGAGCGTGTGTGTCAAGGCTGGTCCTGCAGAATAAGCAGAGGAAGTGAGCAGACACTGGTCAGGAGCAGCGAGGAGAGGCGTGGCCCTAAGCAGCAAGGGAGCGCAGGGCCAGGAAAGGAAGACAGAGGCAAGCAGGCAGAACCACGGAAAAGTCAGAAGCAACGAATCGGTACAGAGTTCTGTTTTCAAGGATGACCCTGCGTCACGCACTGCTGAAGAAAAGGAAGGCGCGAGGTGAGACCTCACTTGTCTCCCGTCACAGGGTCACGAAGCATCCATCCCGTTCTTCCCTTCTCCACAAAGTAGGCAAGTCCCTCCCATCCCAGGCCCCCTCCACTCGGCTCTGGAGGCATCCGCTCCCGTCCCAGGACGGGGTCCAGCGCCGCGGGTGTTCCTTCTCTAATCACCATCGTGCCACTCCTGCCTGGGTTACGCCTGTAAATAAACAACTGTGCTCCCGTATCTGCCACAAAAAAACCGCTTCCCTTCCTCCCACGTCTGCCTCCAGCCATAACTGCAGTTCACTGAGAGCTGTCTGCACAGTCCCATGCTGTTTCCGCCCCAACTTCTCCTTTCTTCCCCCAGCCTACCACAATGGCTCTCCTTTGCCATCACACACCCAACAAGGCTCTTGTCAGGGTCCCCAAACATCCCTGCAGATACTTTTGTCACTTCTCTCAAATCAGATGCTGAGGTAGGCAGGCTAGCTGCCACCCTCCAAAGACTTCCGGGTCCTGAGCCCCAGAACTTGTGACTCTGTGATGTTACACAGCAAGAGGAATTTTGCTGCTTTGTTTAAGGTTAAAGACCTTGGGATTGGGAGATCACCTGGATTGTTTGGATTTGCCTGATCTAAGCACACGTGTCCTTAAAGGCGGAGGAGGGAGACAGAGGATCAAAATCTCCTTCAGCTCAAGAGATGACCTCCGCCACCCAGTTGTTCAAACCAGCCATCCTTACCCTCCTCCTGCTCTGCTGTCCTTGTACCCAGTCCACTAGGAGGTCCCAGTGATTTTACCTCCAAAAGTGACTCCAGATCTGCTCCTTTCTCCATCTCTCTTGCTAACACCGTAGTCTACACCATCATCATCTCTTACCTGGACTGGAACAACCTTCTACCTGGTCTCCACACTCTCTTCCACCCTCCCCTAACCCATGCTCCACGAAGCAAGGGTGACAGTGAAATAATGTACATTGGATAAAACTGCTCCTGTGCTTAGGATTTCTCAATGGCTCCCACGGAACATGGAGTAAAACGCATTCCTTCCTATGGGCCACAAGGCCTTGTGTGACACAATTCCTGTCCGTTTCTCTGATCCCACCTTAAACTGCTCTCCTTCCATGGCTCATGTTCTTTGAGTTTCTGGTTCTTTGAGCCCTTCGAGCGTTTACACATCTCAGGGTCTTTGCACAAATGGTTTCTCTGCCTAGAACTCTGAATTCCCCACATCTTTCCATTTTAGCTCCTTCTCATGCTTTAGATCTCAGCTTCAATGTCATCGTCAAGGACAGCCTTGCTTATCTACACAGCAAAGCACATCCACCCTTTTATCCTCCACCTCAATTCCTTGTTTGTTTCCTTTGTGATGCAGTGGAGTTTATAGACAGCTTAGTTATTTGTCTGTGTACACGACCTGGCTTTATCGGTCTTCAGCACTAGAAAATAAGCTCCATGAGAGCAGAAACAGTGGTTGGTTCACTGTTTTATCCTTAGCCCTGAGAAGAGAGTGATTGGTCCGTAAGTGGTTGCTGAATTACTTACTTTTTTTAGTCATTCTGGTGGCAGATGGAGAGGGGATGGAGTTGGCGAACAAGACTGGAGACAGGAAAACTGACTGAGAGATACCCACAGAGGTCCAAATGAGGGCAGAGAGGAGCCTGGACCCGGTGAGTAAACCGTAAAGATGGAGAGCAGGGAAAATAAGTTATATGGAAAAGGGCTTCCTTAGAGGAAAGGCAGGTCCCAACTGAGAACAAGAACACAGGAGAAGCAAATTCAAAAAGATGGGGAGAGATGAGCTTGGGTTGGAGTAGAGTGAGGCTGAGGGACCATCCAGGTAAAGAGACCCAGCAAACACCTGTCTGTCTAAATCCAAAGCTTCAAGAAAAGGAATGGACGGGCAACCTGGACTTGAGAGTTATTGCTATTCACAGATATATGCATAGTCAGTTTTTATAGGATAGTGTTTCCAGGATGTTGCCAGTTGTCTCATGAAAAAGTCCAAGGCTAAAACCGTAGTTTCATCACCAACCTAGCGGCAGTGAAAATGGAAAGGGGCTCGTCCAGAGCCTTCCTCTAGGAGAACCAGTCAATGTACCATGAAAGGAAACTCACCACAATGGCATTTCAGAGCTCCAAACCCCACCCCCTCCCCCCTGGATCATCGCAAACCTCCTGGCTACAGATCACCTGCCTCCCAACACACATCAGCCCATAAGCACCAAACGGCCATGACGCCTGCAGAGCAGACCGGCGAGGACGCTGCAGTACTAGCTACGACGCCAGCTCGGGGTGTCTCCCTGGGACGCACTGAAACACAGACTCCGACATGTTCTAGTCTTTTCCTACGTACGTTCCTTATATATGGTCACTCTTCCTTTACTTAATCCCATGTTCTTTGCCTGATCGAGGCCCCTTTATACCTGCCAGGTATGCAGGTATGAGGAAATAACCGGCTAATATCCAGCTTCAAATAAAGCACTGCCCGGAAGGACAGACTGGTGTCCAGTCAGATGCTCAGTTCATCAGTCATTACTGATTCTTACTGAAATTATGTAAATATTACGGTGCGCCTTTCTGCTTCGTTAATAATACCTTTAACCGATTTCATGGCAGAATCTACCTTCACAGAACAGATGGTATATCAGAGTTCGCTTGTTAAGCTGATTGTTTAAAATGCTGAGCCTATTTTCATAGATACATGATAGTCCAACGGGGAGTTTCCTACAAAATGCCCGTTTAACTGATAACATAAGTGAGTCACAGATCTTTGAAGCTGGAACAGGCCTTAAGGGAGTGGAAGTCATCTTATCCACCACAGATGAGGACACTGAGGTGGACATTTAACTAGTTCTGTGGATAATGCGTTCGCTTAACCCATGCACCAAGTATACAACCTGTTTCTACGAGCCAGAGCTGTGCGATTTCAACCAGGGAGGCTGCGAGCACAGATTTCTGCTTTTGCTCTGACAGGAGGTGCAAGGTCTCCCCTAGTGTCAAACCCCTGGAAGCGACGTCTTGAGAAATGAATTCCAGAATGGAATCCGCCAGGGGAATCGAGGTACGGGAGGGGGAGGAGGATCCAGCCACTTGCTGGGAAGGCTGAGATCCTAATAAAAGTAACAACACCCAATACCCTCTTACAGTGTCTGAGCACCTCTGTTTGTCAAATGCCTTTAACATAAGAGACAAAGAAGTGCCGGCAGGGAGGGGGGAAGAGGAGGCCGCCCTCTCTCTAAGGAGAGGAACGGGAACACCAAATAGCATCACCAGGATGAGCGAACCCTCCGTCGGGGTCCCAGCTCCTCCCCTCTGTAACAGGCAAAATCAGCAACGAGGAGGCGTCGGGAGGCGGCCTTTCTTCTTTCGGCCTGCTGCCAGTGAGGTGGTAGGGTGCTGGACAAACGTGATCCGAACGCACGCCCCACCACTGGAGGTCTTAGAGCAACATGAAGAAATGTTCACCTCTGCTGAGCTTTAAAGGTCGCATGAGGCTGCTTTAGATAGAAAAGTGCAAGAGGGCAGTAAAAACACAGATAAGGGAACGAAGCAGGCGGGCCGTCACTTACGGATTTATAGATGGTAGTATTTTATTTAAGACTCGGGGTTTGCGCTGGTCAGTTCCATTAGCCCAGATAGGGTCCCAGCGAGGACAGGAGGAGTCTGGAATTCCTGCGTGGACTTTGGTCAGTCTAACACACACAGACTGTAGCTCAGAAACGGCCCCAGTCATTTAAAACAGTTGACATTCATTCATTCAATCAAGAAATATTTTCAAGGAGCTGTCACGTGTCAGGCTCTGTGGAGGTCTACAGAAATGAAACGTGTCCTCTCTGAAGTGCACAGATAAGCTAGCAGAGAAGATAAGACACCAAATTAAACAAGAATTAGCAGTGACTGAGTGTTTATAAATGGGAAAGTACTATATCAAATAGTACACACACAGTAGTAGCTTCTTTAATCTTCAAGAGAACTCTACAGTCAACATTTACCATCTCCCATTTTGCAGATGAGAAAACCGAGGCCTGAGGGGAAACAGTTCACATGCCCCACAGCTGGAGTTTGGGGCCAAAAGGTTAATTTCAGAGCCCGTTTTCTTGACTCTGGAGTATGGTGACCATGTACTTTATCATCTAAATAGGGACACTTTTGTGAGTGACAGTATGAAAAACGATAACAATTATACACTATGTTAATATTCATTTATTGATCAACAGAGTAGTTTCATGAAGTGAACCCACACAATTCAAACCAATATTTTTCTAAAATTATATTAAAATACCTATGTAGGTACATATATACACATACCTATGTATATTAAAGCAAAACATAGACAAATACTTGGTACTGATTAGCCGAACACTATAAAATGACACGCGCAGAATTACTTTTCTCAGCAGGTGTTCACTGAAAAGTCAGTTTCTGAGCCACCGAGCCTCTGACACCAGGTCTCGCAGACCACAGCCCGGACCGCAGTGATGACAAACACGCCTGTCCTCCCCGGGATGGCAAAGAACGAGCCAACCTGACCGCCTGGATTTACCAGGAAGCAAGCACCTGCAGGCTCTCCGTGAAAGGCCAGGACAAGAGACCCAAGCTGTTGCTGTGTCCGAGCAGTAACATAAAGTCCCGCTCTCTGCATGAAAACCCCACGCATGAACGGAGACCAGGGCAGAAGCCAGAGCTACAGAGTGGTCGTCCATAAAACTCATCCCGGCTTGCTTTACTGCATCTACCAAATAATGATACTTTAAAAAATAAAAAATCTGGGGTAGATGCTAAACCAGATGGAACACAAGACAAAGGAGTTGTCCAAGACTGTCCTGAGCAAATTGGGACTCCTGGTCTTCTAACTACTGAGCTAGTTAATCAACTGCCCTAACAGGAAGCAGATGTCAGAAGGAACGGCCCCGAGCAAGCTTCATACGTGTGCGGGAGAGAGCACCCCTGGTTTGGGTAACTGAAATAACTTTTCTTTTGCCTTTTATTATAAGAAAGTTTAGACATACACAAAAGAGGACAACTTCACGAACCCCTATGTACCCATCACGCAGATGAAACAATGATCAATTCTGGGCCAGTCTACACCCACTGCCCTGGCCCACTGGACTTCTTGAGAGTGAATCCCAGACGTCACATAATTTCATCTGTATGTCATTCAGCACGTATTCCTGAATAGTTAGGCGCCTTTGGGGAAAACTTTATCTATGAGACATCATTTGAGCTACGTCTTAAAAACATGATTTCTTAAAGGCAAATATGGAGACCAGAACATTCTAAGGGGAAAGGTAAGAAAAGCAGTAAGGACGAGAGTGTGGATGTGGCGAGGTGAGGGGCTGGAGGAAAGTCTAAGTGGAAGCCCAGACTCCACACAGGACAAGAGATGCCCAGACATGAGGCCAGGATTCAATCACACAGGGTGACACGCGCAAGGCAAAGATATCCCTGGCATACCGACATAAAGAAGATGACCCTGTAGTTCAGAGGGGTTAAGAACTTCACCCAAAGCCATCGAACTAATACGGGGTAGAGCTGGGAGCCAAACCTAAAGTCTTTCAGGCTGTGGGTCTAGAATTCACCGGAAGAAACCACCCTTATCATGGCCCTGGGGGAGAAGCAGATGGCCCCACACAGACCCAGGAGCCCGCAGCAGCACCCTGTGTCCTGCTGTCATTTTATGGTAGGGCTGCGTGTTCTGGAATCCTCCCTGCCGGGACGTTCTTGCGACACAGGTCAGCAGGCCAGAGTCCACCCCCCCGCCAAGACGATGTTTACCTGCTCCCTGCAAGCCGCTGAGGTGGGGCCTCTCGTCCCCCCGGCCAGGCCCCCCTCGGCCGCGTCCAGCGCCAACCCGTAAAGGATTCTGCAGCGTGCCCAGGGGCCTGCGAGGAAGCGGGGAGGGGGGGGCTCCAGAAGGAACGTTCAGCATGATGCTTTCACGCTGCAGTCCCAAACATGTGTGATTCATTCCAAAGGCGAGCTGAACACCCCACTAATGTCACCGTCCCTTCCAGCTGCCGGCTTTCAAATTTCTACACATAAATTCTGACTAAAACTGACACTGTGCTTTCTGCAAAAGAAAGCAGTCTGACTGCCAGCCCCGGAGGAAAAGTTATGAAAAGTGGTACGCAGCTGCTTTTTTTTTTTTTTTTTTTTTGCTGATGCGTGATAGACAATTAGAGCGGAATCTTGCTGGCCTGGGCGCCTTCCGGGCAGCCACGGAGCCAGCGAAGTTGGTGACAGTTTCCGAGATGATCACAGTCAGACGTGGGGCAGAACGCATAGCCTCGGGTGACCTCCGCCGGGCGGGGCCGCCTCGGGGCGGGGAGCGGCAGCTCCCTCCCGAGGGCCCCGGAGATGGCCCCGGGGGCAAGGGCACCCCACAGACTTCGCAGCAGCCCGCCTTCCCAAACCCGCTTCCCAGAACAAAAGCCACCCTGTCAGGCACCGTACACACGCCTCTGGACAAAGCAAGGCCGTTCAGCAACCCGATCGCGGCCCGGCAACGCGCAGGCCGGCAGGAAAAAGTGGGAGGAAGAAAGGGCTGTGGAAGCAGAAAGGGATGAGGTCAAGGGGACACCGTCTCTCTCATGCCTTCCGTTTCACTGTGACCACGTGCTGCCGGCGGTGCAGGTAAGAGGTTCAGAAACCACGTCCCACATGGACTCGTGGGGACACGGGGAGCGTGTGACACGGGAGGAAATGGGGATGGAGAATCACAAAGCCTTCGTCTCATCCTTGCAAGGCTGTCACATCGGGACGTCCCTGGTGGCGCAGGCGATGAGACCCCGCACTGAAATGCAAGGACCCGGGTTCCATCCCTGGTCAGGGAACTAGACCCCACATGTCTGCCGCAACTACGCGTTCACATGCTGCAACTAAGGAGCCCGTGTGCTGCAACGAAGGAGCCCTGGAGCCACAACGAAGACCCGGTGCAACCAAATAAATAAATAAATAAAATATTTAAGAGCTGTCACGATGAAATGGGGTGCCCTCTTTCTGCGTGCCTCCAGGAGGTGAACGGATAAGGGGGTAGGAGTTGTGTCACTAGAGAAAGGGCTTTCTTACCAGTAGCTGGAAAAGGCAGTGGGCATTTTAAATCTGTGCCACGCAGGTTTTCCTCCCAGTTCTCTCAGCGACTCGGCCTTGACCCTCCCCTGACCTAAGAGTTCACCCCCAGCCCGTGCCCCTCACCACGGCCACGGCTCCTGTGACTCCAGGCCGGAACACCGAACCCCAGGCTGGACGTGAGTCTGAGCTACGGTCCACTCCACCTTCTCACTGATCACCCACCTTTCGGGACTGTGTTTCTCCCAGCCGTGGTCCTCGCCGTGTCACAGATGCGCGGCCACTAAAGTCCGGGCATCCTGTGGTCCGCCTCGCTCCCCTGACCTCCCCGGCCTCCCCTGCCAGGGCTCCCTCAAGATACCCTGGGTCCTGCCGGTGAAGGTGCGGTGCCTGAAGCGCCTCTACCTCCCCGCTCCTGATGATGGGACCCAGGACACCTGCTCGCCCTTCAAGGCGAAGCTCCCGCGGGATCCTTCCGCCTGCTCATCTCTCACCCCATCTGCATCGCTCCCTCCCCGGCCCCTGGACGCTCACGTTCCCTGTATGTTTAGCACGCT
This sequence comes from Hippopotamus amphibius kiboko, assembly GCF_030028045.1. Classification (NCBI taxonomy): domain Eukaryota; kingdom Metazoa; phylum Chordata; class Mammalia; order Artiodactyla; family Hippopotamidae; genus Hippopotamus; species Hippopotamus amphibius. Next base: position 62,006,734 of record NC_080202.1, read on the forward strand.
GTGTTATTTATTTGGTGACAACACTGCCCTGTACTAGACTCTTAGCATCTTAAAATGCAAGGACTGTGTTTGTTTCACTGTACTATCCCTGGAGACAAATGGACCACCTGGAATGTGTCTGCTGAATATGTGAAAAAGAGAGGGAAAGATGGAGGGAAGGTGGTTATATATATATATATATATATATATATATATATATATATATACACACACACACATAGGCAATATACATATATATATATAACACAGGCAATATATATAACAGGCAATATATACATATTTTTTGAAAGATCCCCCCCCCCCCAAAAAAAGAGAGAAAGATGCCCTGCACTTGGTGCCTTCGTATTCTATATTCTACTTCCTTTCAACCTCAGTACCTACCCTTCTGCTGAACTTTAAAGACTGAGTTTACAGGTTCTCAAAGGAAGATGATGATGTGTTTAGGTACCCTGAACATGAGAGCATCCCATAAAACAAAGGGAGATGCTAGTCTGCATCCGCTCCACAGAACAACACAGGCAATAATCTACCTGCAGAAATCTGGTAACTCAACGAATCAGGGATTAAAAGAACTAGCTTAATGCTACAAGGAAATTTTTGCAGTAAACCTGAATTTGTAAAACGTGCTTTGTTTTTTTTTTTTTTGAGTGCATACCATACTTTAATAATTAAGACGAGCTGTTTTTCTCCAGTATGTTTCAAAGAGCATATAACCCACATGTAACAACACTGGTGTGTTTTTAGTCATTTTATATTTAAGGGTCTAAAATATATTCACAAAATATTACAGTTTGTGAATGTCAACCAGTTTTTAATTTATATTCCTTCAGAAACACGCTACCCTGGTCATACACACTAATCTGTATCACTGAAAATCACCAAAGGTGGTAATTCACAGAGTCTCACCCCACACAGAAGTTCTAATTGCCCTGGAAACCTGTAGGGTTTTTAAGCATAAAACCCCTTGGTGACTGACTACTTTCCTACCCTGAGGGCCGGCAGGTAAAGCGAGCGTGAGGTCCAGCTCCTCCCGGGCGTAGGGGCTGACATTCACGCTCAGCTTCGAACACCAGCACAGTCAGCCGCAACCATGACACGAGATTCTCTCATAGGGCTGCAACCTCTAAGAGGTTTGCTTTAAAGCACTCAGAAAGGTCAGTGAATGTGAAAATAAAGACGGCTCTGGTGACTTTTGAGAAGAGTTTTGGTGGTGAAGTGGGGAGAGACGGCAGGCTACCAGCACTAAAAGATGAGAGGGCGCAGAGCAAAGGGAGAAACCCAAGAAAACAGAGACAGCCGCAACACACGACGGACGGCTTTAAAAGGAGAGACACACGCAGACACGTGGACAATGACCACACAAGGCGACAGACGGAAACAAAAGCCTCTCTTTCTTTTCCTGAAACTGGGAGACACTGCATTGTCTCATGCAAGATACAGAATCACCCAATAACGGGAGGAAAGCCAGGTGGAAACCTGGGGGCAACGGGACAGGAGTGCTGGCCCTGCTCCCTGGGATTCTGATGTAGTAGGTCTAGGGCAGGTCCTATGGATGTGCATTTGAGGGAGGAAGGAAGGGAGGGAGGGAGGAAGGGAGGAAGGAAGGGAGGGAGGGAGGGAGGGAGAATGGTAAGTTTTCCTCAAGGTCCCCTGCACGCGAGGGTGATGGTGTTAGAGGTGGTAATGGGACCGTAACTTGAAATCAGCCCAGAGCAGCACTTCTCAAACCTCAACATGCTTACGAATCTTCTGGGGGTGTTGGTAGAATGCAGACTGTGATGTAGCAGGTCTGGGGGGAGACTGGAGACCCTGCATTTCTAACAAGCTCCCTGCGGACGCCAGCCTGCTCGTCTCCAGGTCCAGGGACCACGTGTGAGACAACAAGGCCCCAGCAAAGGACGTATTTACTCTGAGATGGAGAGGAAGCCCTGTGAAAATGCCCAGCCGGGCTCCTTCATTCAGTCCAGCATCACACGTAACGGTGGGCCCACCGCTGCGGATCCCCAGATCAGCCCTGGCCCACATGGGGATGAACGCGTCGACAGGCACGAAGCAGGGCTTAGCGACGGGAGTCCCCCCCGAAGCGCTCGCTGTGGCTGCACAAAGGCCGTTCCGGGCAGCAAGGGGAGTCCCAGCTCATTCTCTACATCCCCAAGCTGCATCCTTCAACAAAAGAAGCCACCTCTACAGAAAGGTGCAAAGGTCTCTCTGAGGGGGGAGCTCTTGCTGGGGAAAGTCCTCCAGGGAAGACAGCACTTGAACTGGGTCCGGAAGGAGGGGCCCATAAGGCCCAGGTGGCGAAGGGAAGGCCGTGGTGAGAGGGAGCGGCAGGTGCACAGGTGGGGACTCTGAGAGGGCTCTGAGGCGGCGCCCCGTCAAGCGGCAGGTCCGGCAGAGCTTCCGGGCTGAGAGGCCGGCTTCCATCGTGGGGGCCAGAAGGAGACAGGGCGGGGGGGATGTTTTGTAGGAAGATACTTAGCAGCAGCGTAAGGGAGCAGGTGGTGTCCGAGCACCCAGGAGAGATGTGCAGCCCCCAAGACAAAGCCATTAACTCAGATGAAGAGAGACGGCCAGGAGGGGAGACAGCATGGTAGCACAGCAGGACTTGGGGGGCAGGAACCAGCGGGAGCTCATGCAGCACAGACCTCACCCCGCGGGAGAAAACTACTGGTCCAGCCAAGCACATCTCCGTACACACTGACAGCAACTCCTCGTCCTCAAACTACCAGCTCTCCATCAGGAAAGTCACAGGTGAGGCGCCCTCAGCAGACCAACCTATAATGAGTTTAAAGATCTGATTATCACAGTGGAGGTTAACTCCAGCCAATTTCTAGAATCAATTATTTTAAAGTTCCAAAGACGTAAGGCTGCCCTAAGACTCAACACCAGTGCCAGGCGATTCCCAACCAAGCTCCTTCCCCGGAAAAGAACAGAAGAGCCGTCATAAAGCCCAGGCACTATTTTCCCCCAAACAGAGCAAAAGTGTAGGGACTCCCCCAGGCCGGCCACCATCAGATCCCAAGGTGCTGCACTAAATACGGTGACCCACTCATTCCGCTCTGCCCTGGACATTCCTGGTTTTAAAAACTGGAAGTCCACACCCCGGAAACGCACTCAGTCCCAGGCAAGCCTGTACAGCTGGTCCTCCCACAGCTGACAACGATCCAGATGATAGATCTTCTAGCCCGTGTTAAGAAGGGTGAGGTGAAGAACAAAGCAACCACGAGAGAGGGATTTTCAGGAACTTTGTGTTCATGTCCATTTAACGTTCACAATATCTATATGGGGTCCATTTTACAGATATGTAAACTGAGGCTCAGAAAGCTAAGTGATGCGCAAGGCTACGTAACAGCGAGTCACAAACGCAAAGCTTTTAAGAATCACTTGATCATCTCGCCTTGAGTATGGCATCTTGGAACCCTTAAGCAAATGTCTGGTGAGTGCAGAGGTTTCTCCCAGAAGGGAAACTGAGGCAGGGCAAGAGTTAGAACCTCATCCTACAAACTCCAGGCCTACAGCCCACTGCATCCTGAAATAGGAGAGCTCATCATTGCAGTAAGAGCATTAACGGTTCTGTCTCCTTTTGTTTCACCTGGGGCTACAGATGCTTGTCTATGTAATTAATTACTATTCTTCCCCAAATATATTTTTTAAATCATTAATAGCAATTTCAAACATTAGAATCTTCCCTAAGTCGACTTCATCATTTTCTTTGGTTACACTATCCCTTAGCTGCTCTCCTAGAAATCTAAATTCTTAAGTGTGAAATATGCACATCCAAATATAATTTTGGTAAGAATATCATTGCCATCATTAAAATGCTTTGGGTCCTTTGAATAGTAAGCACACATTTGCAGCCTCTTTTGTGTTTCTGAAACGTGCGGTAGAGACATCAGACGCTCTCTGAGTACACGTGCGTTTCCCCACATTTCCGAGCCTCCCCTGCAGTTTATTCTGGCCAGTGGGATGTGAGCAGAAGTGACAGCTGCCGTTTCTCGTTTAGGAATTAGTTAGGAAAAGCCCAAGTTGGAATCCCTGGTTCTCCCTCCTCCTGCCATAGATACCTTCAAAATCCACGTGTCCCAGGTGGCACTGCTGAAGGAGAACAGCCTAAGCTCCAGCCGACTTCACCTGATGTAAAATGAGTGAAGCAGCACTTTGTGTGACGTCACGGAGAGCTGCCAGTTACTTTGTCATCCCAGGATCGCTTATCCCGGCTACCTTCTTTTTTTCTCAATTATGAAATTCCTTGTTTGGGTCTTAAGAAAAAAACATCCAAACTTAAAATCAGGCAGGAGGTCGACTGTGTCTTTCCATGGCACGTGAGAGCAGTGGTCCTCCAAGGGTGACCCCTGGGCCGCCTGCATCAGCACCACCTGAGGCCTCTGTTGGACACGCCAGGGTCTCCCCGCCACACGCCTACTGAAGGAGAGACTGGGGCTGCAGCCACGAATCTGGTTTCTGCCAGCCCCGACGCGGCACAGACGTGGGAACCATTGCTCCAGGGCACTCTAACTGTTTGACACGGTATCTTCTACTGAGTAAGGCCCGGACTCCATGAGGCTGTGAGTGAACTTGCGTTAACATCTGTACAGATGCAAATGACTTCTGTCTGGACCCCAAAATAACCTCAGTGGTTACAGTCTTACAGCCTTGAAAGATGAACCAGTTTTGTACCTAAACTATCAACCCTATGCAAACGATCTTTCTTCAGTGTCCCTACACCCTCCGTGTCTGGATTTCTCCCAGCAACCTGCTTTGCTGTCCTCATTAATGAATTATACAATTAGTCAATACATGGTCCCTGTGTATTTGTGTGAGTCACATTTTTGACTGTTTAGAAGTTGTATTTTGACAATGGGGACTTGGATAAACAAAGTGAAATATGCTAGAACTCCACAGATGTAATAACGCTCGAGAAGGACAAAAGTAAAACGTGAAAATTGCATTCAGAGATTCTACCCGAGCCCTGAGGAAGCCCACTTGATAATCGCAGAATCTATTCAAGAATCAACTAGCCACTTGTGTTGTGGGGGTTACATTTTTACCTGGATGTATTCCACAAAGACGTGAAATAAGTCAGGGTCCCGTACATATGTAAGGCCGCTCAAGAATAAGCAGACTCAAAATAGTAATTAGTAAGAGAAAGAAGCGGCATTTTCTCTTTTTTTTTTAACTTATTTTACTGGAGTATAGTTGATATACAATGGTGTGTTCATTTCTATCAGCAAAGTGATCCAGTTACACACACACACACACACACACACATATATATACATTGTGCATATCCTTTCCCATTACGGTGTATCACAGGGTATCGTATGTAGTTCCCTGTGCTGCACAGGACGACCCTGTTCTTTATCCGCCCTACACGTAAGCGTTTGCCTCTGCCCATCCCCAGCTCCCAGTCCCCCCCGCCCCCAGCCCCTTGGGCAACCACAAGTCTGTGGGCCTGTTTCTTTTTCTTTTTTTTTTAATTTTTATTGGAGTATAACTGATTTAAAATGTTGTGCTAGTTTCTGCTGTACAGCAAAGTGAATCAGTTATACATATACGTATATATACTCTTTTCTAGAGTCTTTTCCCATACAGGCCATTACAGAGCGTTGAGCAGAGTTCCCTGTGCTGTACAGCAGGTCCTCATTAGTGATCTAGTTTATATAAAGTAGAGTGTGTCTGTCAATCCCAGTCTCCCAATTTTTCTCTCCCCCCTTCCCCCCCCCCCCCCGGTAACTATAAGTGTGAGTCTGTTTCTATTTCGCAGATAAGCTCACTTGGGTCGCACTTCAGATTCCTCACATAAGGGATGTCCTATGGTACTCGTCTGTGTCTGACTTACTTCACGCCGATGACCATCTCTGGGTCCACCCCTGTTGCTGCAAATGGCGCCGTTTCATTCTCTTCTACGGCTGCGTAGGATTCCACTGCGCATGTGCGCCGCACAGACGCGGCATCCCCTGTCGCTACACTGATGGTATCAGGCCCTGATAATCTTCTGTGGCTGAGGGTTGTCCCGTGCATGGATGATACTTCGCGGCCTATCTGAGCTTTGCCCACCAGCTGCTGGTAGCAACCCTCACCCCGTGTGCCAGGCAAAAACGTGCTTAGACGGTGCCTGATGTTCTCCAGGGAGCACCATCGCTGCCCTCTGAGACTCCCTGGGCTAGAGCAGTACTCACAGGGCAAAAAAGGTGCTTGCAACATCGCAATGATAAATCCTATCAAATGTCCATATTGTAGTAACCCAGTGATGACACCCCTTTTCTCTTCCATCACTTTCTAATTCATTCATTGTGACTTTTAGAAACTATTGACATGATTCTACACTGTATGAGAAAAGGGCGGAAAATGTGGGGGAAGAGAAGAATGTAATCTAAAAATGAAAAAAAGAAAGAAAAAAAGATAGAAAGCAAGCGAGAATGGGGTACACAGAGTGTACGACAAGACAGAAGATAAAGGACTGGGGTTACTGGTGTTGTAATGGGACAACGTCACCAACTCGCTCCTTCTGAAGAAAACTCATAAAGCAACAGGACAGTGGACGGGTCAGTGACATGCACCCAGTATTCCATTCGCTCCCCCATATTTCCCAGCCCTCCCTGCAGCTGGACCGACCCACGTGATCGGTTCTGGCCTTTGAAATATGAGACGTGAAACATGTCACTTCCAGGCTGTGGCCGTGAGATGCTCCCTCGTCATGGAGACCAGTGACAAGACCATCTTCTGCAGACGGTACAACCACACGACGGCCAAGCCTCCATCAGGCCGGGTCACTGAGGCCCGAGGGGGCAGGGTTTCCTGACGACCCACCTGGGACATGGAGCGTGAGAAAGGAATAATAGTTTTCTTGTATTAAAGGCGCTGAAATTTGGAGGTTTTCTGCAACCCAGTCTAAACTGACGCGCATAGTAAGAATAATAACTCCATCCCAATGGAAAGACTGCTAACCTCCTCAGCATCCAAATCCCAGTTTCTCTTCATCGAATTGCCCGCTGCCAAGTTATGTTTTTTTTTATACTGGAGTGTAGTGGATTTACAATGCTGTGTTCGTGTCAGGTGTACAGCAGCGTGATTCAGTCACACGTACACATGCATCCCTTCTTTTTCAGGTTCTTTTCCCATATAGGTTATTAGAGGATGTTGAGTAGAGTTCCCTGTGCTCTACAGCAGGACCTTGTTGGTTATCTATTTTATATCTAGTCGTGTGACTATGTTAATCCCAAACTCCCACTTTATCCCACCCCCCCCCCCACTTATCCCCTGGTAACCATAAATGTGTTTTCTATGTCTGTGACTCAGTTTCTGTTTTGTAAATAAGTGCATTTGTATCATTTTTCTTCAATTCTACATATCAGTGATAGCATCCTATCTGTCTTTCTCTGTCTGACTTACTTCAGTTACTACGACCATCTTAGAACTTTAAAATTTTGTATAAATGGAAGAGATATAGCATTCAGAGGCCACACCTCCCCACCACAGAGGAAACCTGAATCAACTAAAAAACCACCAGATAATGTTCTACTGCAATCTAGTCAGAATTCCATGCCTGCAGCTACGTCAGGTTTAGATGACAGAATTCCACAGGGTGAGACAGGATGACTAAACGACGATGATGACACAAAACAACGGTGATAAGAAGTACACTGTTGAGGGCCCGCGATGTGCCCTGAACTGCGGTGTTTGCTTCACGTCGTTGTAAGATGTAGCAATCATCACATGCACACAAATCAGACCCTGAGGCAAACACAGTCGGCTGCCCACCCAGTCTGCTCACAGAACCACAGTTACGTTCTGCAAACAGGGGGCAGGGCTGCTGGGCCCGCCACCAGCCGCGGGAGGTGAAAAGGATGGGTCAGGGCACGCCTGGCACACACCCCGAGATGTAATCACGTGTTTTTACATTCTCCCAGGGTTAAGAAAAGAAAAACAGTAGTATGGAACAGAAGCCAGATGTGGCCCACAAAGCCAAAATAGTCACGATCAGACTCTTCACAGAAAACGTTGGCTAACCCCTAGTTCATGCCAAGCCTGGAAAATGAACCCCTTTTGCCAATATGGGCTTGAGGGGGAATAAGTAACACAGCTTTTGGCTCCAGGTTTAAAATCTGAGAAGTCTTCTGGGAGCTCCTGGAAAGCGTTTCCTTCCAGATTAAAATAATAATAAGACCCAGGGGAGAAAGCTCCCCTTCGTGTCCTGCCTTTCGATGTTGTCCTGTGACATCATGACATTTAAGGCTACAGAGCGGCCATCCTGTGACCAGAACAAAAAAGTCAAGGAAATCACCAATTGAAGGGTTACCCTCCCAAGCTCGGGCAGAGTTAAATTACTGAATTAACCAACTCAGGAAGGGTCCCCCTCCAGGTATTATCGTAGAGCCGGTGAGAAACCCCTGTGGCTGCAATCACTTTTGCTGGTATTCAGTTACTTGCAGTGGACAGAATCCTATTCTCTTTCCACATCCCTCAATAAACAAAGTCACATCCCCAGTATATATACTGGGACTTGAGAAGCTGCAGTAGTTATGAGACCCTCTGCTTCCAGCTGGAATACTCTTCAGAACCCTGCAGGCTGCCTCCCATGCCCCTGAAATCACAACTCTCTAGCTCTCGCTTAGGAAAGAAAGCTCTAAATCTTTGAAATTCAGCTTTGCATAGTAAACGCTTGCGCAATCCCAACAACCCAAGGTGAGAATCTTGCATTTATAAAATAGGAAAAAAAAAAAAGATTTTTGTGAACAAAATGCTGTTGACACAATCCTTTAAAAATGTTGCTACTTACACAATATTATTATCCCCAGATACATAGTTTCAAAATTATTTTGCCATATCTTTATAAGAGTTCCTTGAAGTTACCTTTTCAATCACCCTGTGTCTGCCTACGTGGAACCAAAGTCACCTTGAGCTCGGTCAGTTAGGTTGCCTGTAAGAAATGTCATCAAATACTATGCACCCATGACGACGTTAGAAGGTTCTTCCCTCTGCACACAGTCAGAACACCTGTCCTGATCATTTGCGCTGGTCAGGACGGGCTCCTGTGGACACAGACTGAATCACTGGAGCCTGGAAGCTCCCACCGGGCTCAAAGGCTGTCACCACACCGGGTGATGGAAAATGCACTTCTGGCTAGAAATACAGACACCAGCCAAGTCACCAAACCTTCCTGATCTTTCTTTTCTTGCCGCTACCAAACCACAACAAAGAATTCTGACTGGCACTGGGAAATTTGTTTGCCTGAATCCAGCCCTTAAATCTGAAGAATTCTATTTTCATAGTTATAACCTGCCGGCCATAAATGGTTACCTACACAAGTTAAACTTCCCCCTTTATTTCAGCATCTAGGACGATGTGTTGGGACATTTTTTTTTCCTTTCAATCCAAGGCAGTGGTTCTTAACCTTGGCTATATGTTGGCATCCCCAGGGAGCTTTAAAACATAATGACCTCTGGAGATCTGATTAACGGTTCCAAACGCAGCCTGGGTATTCGGGTGGCGGAAAGAGCCCCCAGGTGATTCTAACATATGGTCAGAGTCGAGAAACACTGACCCAAGGTCAATGGTAAGTAGAAGAAAATGTAATTAAGGAGCTACACCCAAGAGAAAAATAACTAAACTGCATTTACAAAGGGCTAACAGAGACAACTAGGAGAGGTTCCTCCCAGTATCCAACACCTCTAAAAACGACAGGAAGTCGCTTATTATTAATCAAGAAGCAACTCAAAAAAATACACACACACACACACACACACACACACACAGACTACAAATTATTTAAAGAAAGGAGAGGGACTTCCTGGCGGTCCAGTGGTTAAGACTCTGGGCTTCCACTGCGAGGGGCACGGGTTCCATCCCTGGTCGGGGAATTAAAATCCCTCAAGCCACGTGGTGCGGCCAAAAATAAAAAAAAAAGAAAAAAGAAAGAAAGAAAGGAGACAGATGGCCAGGAGAAGGAGACCACAATTAACGAAAGAAAATGAATGCGTCTGGCCCCCTTGTTCATAAATCTTACCTATACCTCCCGGTCCACACCTGCCTTAAACTGCACATCAGAATCATCGTTCAGTGCACCCAGCTCCTCAAGACCCTAGTTCAGGGCGTCAGCAAACTACCGCCCACAGGCCAGACGTGTCGCCTGTCTCGGTAAATGAGGTTTACTGGAACACCGCACACTCCCGCACCGACCTATTACCTGCCTGCGTCCACTCCACGATAGCAGAGGTGCCAAGGAAACACTTTGCCCACAAAAACGACCGTCTGGCCCTTTTCAGCCCACTCCTCTCGTCCATCAGCTAGCATTCTAGCACCAGGCGTTCCTGTGCCTCTCCCACTCGTGCACATCCCAGAAATCTGCACTTCTGCTCCTGCCAAACTCCACCACTCTCCTGGTCAGGCCCATCCGAGGGCACTGCAGCTCCCGGAGTCACGCTGCTCCAGTCTGCTGGGAGTCTCTGACCCGGGCATCTCAGAGCCTGGGCTGACTGTCACTCTGTGCAATACCCAGATTTCAGGGAAAAAAAAAAAAGAAAGCACTAAAGTCCTTGCCAACTTGCTATAATTGAACATCCTCATGTTAGAAGCCAACTAAGATACCTGACACGCGCTTCTTCACAACCTAAGCTCGAACCTCCCTTATCAGCTTCTGGTCTTGCTTAATTAAATTCCGTTTTCTTCATTTGCTTTTACTACCTTGCTAAAACTGAAGCAGTGCATCTTTAAATTCTCCCTATAGTTCTACCATTTCTTTGCAAAACGTTTACCATGGTAGCAAAAACCAGAAGTGACTCCAAAAGCCCCTTTATTATTTGCTTTCGTTTGTATCTGTATTTTTTTAAGGATTTTTTTGTCATTTAACTCTTTGAAGAATTTATCACTTTGTTATTATGGAATCGTGTTTTCAAAAACATTGCACTTTCTTTCAAAAGGCCTTTACTGAGCAGCTTTTAAAATTTTTTTATTTTGTTTTTTATTTTTTATTAGAGTATCGTTGCTTTACAATATTGTGTTAGTTGCTACTGTGCAGCAAAGTGAATCAGCTACGTATACACATATCCCGTTTTTTGGATTTCCTTCCCATTCAGGTCACCACAGAGCATTGAGTAGACTTCCCTGTGCTTTACAGCAGGTTCTCATTAGTTATCTATTTTATACATAGTATCAATACTGTATGTATGTCAATCCCAGTCTCCCAATTCATCCCACCCCCCTCATCCGTACATTTGTTCTCTACCTCTGTGTCTGCTTTATAAATAAGATGGTCTATTTTTAAACACAGGGTGAAGCTCTAATTGAACTTTTTGGAAGACAGACAGAAGGAAAAGACAAGAGAATCTATTGCTACCTAGAATTAAAATTTTCCCAGGAGACAGGAAGGGTTTTGAGACAGCACGATATGTATTTGCTTCTAAGGTTAAAAGTCCTGCTCCTCTCTGTCCATCGGTGAAGTACGGTCTCCGCGTTGACAATCTGGTACTGAACTGTAGACTCAACACCCAGATGTCCTGGGCAAAGACAGAGAAAGAAGGCATCTTACACGTCCTCTCCCTTTCTCCTATCATACCTTTGCTCGTAATATCATACTGACCTTGGCACGACTGACATTTGGGGCCCGGTAATTCTTCATTGTGGAGGCTGTCCTGTGCATTGTAGCAGGTCTGCCAGCATCTCTGACGTCTACCCACACGATGCCAAGAGCACAAAGACACAGACACACAACCCTCCCAGTTACAACCACCAAAAGTGTTTCCAGATGCTGCCTGACGCACCCTGGGGGCAGCTCCGCCCTCCGCTGAAAACCACAGACCCTGCCTGCTCACTGGTTGCCCAGTCTCCCACCTGCCCCACCACGGCGGCTATGCTGCTCTAGCTCTTCATCTCCTTGAACCTGGGTGACTATAATACTCTCCCACCATTGTCCTGGCCATCCACCTCCCACGGGGCTCGCAGGTGCTCCAAACGGCCTCTGGGGTGCAGGGGTGCTGGGGTAAAACACCCAGAGTGGCCTTCAAGCCCGGGCACCCCCTCCCCACGTGCTGAGCCTCGCCAGGGAGTGTCCTCAGTTGCAGAGCCAGTTCCCCGTGGCTACGGGCCCCTGCACGGGGCCAGCCTCACCCAGGGACGCCAGGTGTATCAGGCCTGAGCCCTGTGCCTCTGGGAGGGACCACTCTGGGGAGCACGTCCCGCTCCAAAGCATCCCTGTGGTACGCGCCTTGCAGCTGCTTAATCCGTCCCCTCTCCCTTCTGTCCGGTCACGTGTCATTCACTCCCCTTCGAGTGCCAAGGACGCTCCCCCAAAAACTCCTGAGGGAAAAGCTCCCTCTCCGGGTCTGTTTCCTGAGAGACAAAACCAAAGACACAGAGTTCTCATTCTAAATCACAAATCTGGGGGCTTCTCTGGCGGTCCCGTGGTTAAGACTCCGCACTTTCAATGCAGGGGGTGAGGGTTTGATCTCTGGTTGGGGAAGAAGATCCCACAAACGGCAGGGCGCGGACACAAAAGAAATCCTATTTATGGGACTTCCATGGCGGTCCAGTGATTAGGACTCTGTGCTCTCACTGCCGAGGGCCTGGGTTCAATCCCTGGTTATGCCATGCAGCGTGCCCAAAAAAAAAAAAAAAAAGATAAATTACAAATCCGATCTTTAGGGGGAAAAAGCCCTGATACGTGCCAATTTCCTTGGTGTGACTATTTCCACCCCCGTCGATTTCAAGCTACCTACAGTTTAACAACCAGCTTGTAAAATTACTGGCTATTTAATAAACGGCTTTCGTGAACCAGACACAAGCCAGCGCCAGCCACTGTGGATAACCCCTGACCGTCCACGATTGTTAATTCTTATGGTCCTTCGCTCACACTTCATTTCAGCCAGGACAAATGCTTGCCGTCCTCAGGCCACCAGGATGCTCTGAGGTTCTGTGCCTCTGTTCACGTTGCCTTCTGTCTAGACTGTGCTTCCTCTCCTAGACTGACTCACACCAACCGACTCAATGGTCTGGATTCGGCTCAGATAAAATCCCTTCCGTAACATTTTTCAGGACTCACCCCTACTCATCCCAGTTCACTCACAAGCTGAACAGAACCCTCTTGGTTTTCTGTTCACAAGTACCAAAAATACTTTCCTATTGTATTTCATTATACATACGTGTGTGTATTTACAAAACTGTACTGTCTAGGCTGTAATTACTCTGAGGGCAGGATCTTATATTTTTCTGGCACAGAAGGTGCTCACAAAGTGTGGTATGTTTTTTTTAACCTATTGTATTTTTTTATTTTTATTTTTATTTCTTTTGCTGTGCTGTGCGGCTTGCGAGATTTTAGTTCCCCAACCAGGGATTGAACCCAGGCCCTCGGCAGTGAGAGCAGAGTCCTAACCACTGGACAGCCATGGAATTCCCATAAATAGGATTTTTTTTTTTTTTTTTGGTCCACGCCCTGCAGTTTGCGGGATCTTAGTTCCCCAACCAGGGATCAAACCCGTGCCCCCTACAGTGAAAGCACGGAGTCCTAACCACTGGACCACAGGGAAGTCCTGTGTTTTTTGAGGAAACTAAAAACTGGCCTCACTTCCTAGCTCAACTTCATCATGAAACACAGATCGTAAAAGAAAAACGTCTCAAGGGAAAAACACTCTGTTACCCCACATTGGGACAATGGGTTTGACCCCCTGCTCCCCACCTCCGACATGCTACACGGCATGGGCGAAGGCTGGGCCACAGCATGACCTCCACGGCCGCATCCCAAACCCAAGAGTCCCAGAAAGGAGCTAAAAAGCACTGAAAACAGGAGAGACATTTGGTGGCCCAAGGAGACGGGGAGGTGGCCGACGGGTTCCCCCCGTGCCGGGCAACATGGAGACCAAGCTTTGCAAATGCCACTGCCCCAGACCCTGAGCCAAGCAGGTGCTTGCTGTGCTTCAGATTTAGACCAAGCTACACAGTCACTCTGCACCTCCTACTAGGAAAGCACTACATCTTTAAATTAAGGATGGCAATGACCGGTAAGCACGCAGGGTGGTCTGAGCAACGATGATCAGCCTTGCTTTTCAGTCAAAACAAAAATGCATCCCAAAAAAAGGCTCCACAGAAACAAAGATGAATACACTTTTTTTTTCCTATTTACTTTTCTATTGAAGTAGATTTACAATACTATATTCTTTGCAGGTGTACAGCACAGTGAGTATTTTTACAGATTATACTCCGTTAAATGTCGTTACAACCATACTAAAGTCTTATACAGCACCTGCTCGCTGTAAACCAGCTCTGTGTTAAAGGCTTTACATTTATTAACTATATATGCATGGTTTACAACTCTATGTTATATATTATAATATTATATATAATTTTAGTAATATTAGGTTATATAATATAAGTATCATATATTATACATTATATGATACACAACTGTAATAATACATTGGTATTTTACCTGTGATGTTATACATATATAAAGCATATATCATATAATATACAACCTTCACATCAGCCTTATGTCCAGAGTGCTCGTATTATCCCTATTTTACAGACTGAGAAACAAAGATGTTAAGCCGTTTGCCTAAGGCTACACAGCTCATTAGCGGGGAGCCAGCCAGGATTTAAGCCCAGGCAGCCTGGCTCCAAAATCCATGCTCTTCATCGTGCTAAGAGAAGGAGAAAAGCAGGCGCCTTTACGACTTTCCACCACTGTCATCAAAGGACCGGTGAAGTCGCTTTCAAAGCGGTATGCCGGGAGCGCCGGCCTTTGCCCTAGACCTTGACTCAGCACACAAGGCCAGCCCTGCAACACCTACCAACACCCCCGCTGTCAGGGGAGCCTCTCACTCAGCAACTTCACCCCGTGGAAGTGCCGTGCACTCCAAGGACAGAAGACACCAGAGGTAACACAGCAATGGAAAGCAGCTCTAGCGCCAGCGATGGAGACGAGTGCTCTGACCACGCTGAAGGGAGCCACGCGGAAGCCAAGGAGCACAAGGACACCTGGTCCTGCCGGCGGCCGCCCGCCAACCAGAGCGGGGAGCCCGGCGTTCCCTGGAGATGCTGAAGGAGGAAACCACGGGGCCGAGAGTCGGGATGCAGCTGCGCGAAAAGACAGACGTGGCACCCAAAGAAGGACGGGAAGGCGGCGGCGGGCGCTGGCTGCCATGGGGAGCGAGGCCAGGACGGGGACAGGGACGGTGGCGGGGGTCGGGGGGCAGCAGAGGGAGCCACCCAGCCCCGCGCTCAGCAACCTCTCCCCGGCTCCGCGCGCACCACACACCAGCACGGCGCTCACGTTTCCTACCTGAAACACGGAGACTACATTTAAGCGAGAAGAGGAAAAGACAGTGCCTTTGCCGAAAGAGTCGCATGAAAAACAGGGTTCAGTGAGGTCTCCCCGCTGGGAGGCCTTGAGCGTCTCAGCAATGCTCTGAGGGTATTTCCCCACAAAGCTGGACGGCGGAGCCGGCTGCTTGGTGCTGCGGGGTGAGGAGTCCTGCGGGTACCCGTGAGGAGGAGCCAGACAATGGAGAGAGGCTGTGAGGATGCTGAGGGCCGTCTGTCCCGCTTCCTGAGGGGCAGGCATCTCAGGACGCCTCCCTGTTTCAGGCCTCGGCTGCCCGACCTGCTTCCCTGCTCCCGAGTCCCCCGGTCCCCTCTCTGCTGCGTTCCTTACGCTGCCTCGCAATCTGTTTGTTAGTTTGTCTTTTGGCCCCCAGGTATGTGGGATCTTAGATCCCTGACCAGGGATGGAACCCACATCCCCTGCAGTGGAGGCGCGGAGTCCGATCCACTGGACCGCCGGGGAGGTCCCTCCATTTCAGGTTGAAAGGGTCCAGGCTCCCAGCTTGACCTCAGCGGTCTGGCAGGCCTGCAGCTCCCTGGACTCAGCCGTCCCCTCTTCCCAGGTCTCCCTGCTCCGGGCTCCCTGCTCGGCAGGCATGGACCTTGCCTCCTGTTCACTCCTATCACGGCCTCATGACCCGACTTCCCTCTGGAAGGCACACGCTCACCCTCCTGAATGCCCCACGGCCCCAAGTGAAACGCTGCCCTAATTCTTCCTTTCGTCATCTCCTCCCTCGTCCTGTCCCTACCTGTTTACAAAGCTGCCTTCCATGCCATCACCCAATTCCGTTTCCCAAACCTACTTTTACACGAGTCTCCTTTAAGGTGGGGAACAAGGATGACAATAAAATGTGAAGTGACATAAATCACCCACATCATCGAACCTGCCAAGGGTATCAAATTCCATGACTGCTTCACAGAATTGCATAATTCAATATCTTTAAAAAAAATCACGATGTGGTCAAGCCATTGTGTTTTCGAGGACCCATCCCCCAATAAGCTCGGATGAAACCCAGCCGCTGTGAAAACGAAGAGGAGGCGTGCATCCCGGGGTCTGTGGGGGGCACTGAAGTGAGGCGGAGAGGCTGGGGGTAAGAAGAGGCAGTGAGCCTGAGGGGCCCCGGATCTGAACCTGCACCCCCACCCAGCTATCAACCAGCTCCAGGGCCTCCAAGAAAAGGACTCAGCCTCCCCGAGCTTGGATTTCCTCACCTGCAACAGAGAGGAAACACCCGCCTGCAAGGTTCACCGGGAAGGAGCAGTAACCTAACACACGTGACAGGTCTGGGGTCCAGGGTACACCGCTGAACCTGGAGGAGAAACTGAGGCACAGAGAGTAACCTGGCCCCGCCAGTCCTGCGGCCACTGATTTAGCCCGTGTAACACGACTCTGAATCCAGCAATTCAATCTCTAAGCACTCAGTATCGTCTAGGCTTCCCTTGCATCACGCCAGACACTTGTTGACTCACGTAAATCCAAGCTGTCTCCGTTCTCCTAGGAGAATGCCAGCCTTCAGCCACTGAACGCTGCGCCGTCAGTCACCGGCTCGATTATATAAACCTGATATTCTTAGGCCAAGCGATAGATCTGCCCTCCCCCCGGCCCGGTTTCCATTCATCCCCAGAAGAGACGAAAGCAGCGAAAGCTAATCTAACACTCAGGGAGCCAGCAGCTGGTAAGACCACATGCCACATACCCAAAATACCTTTGTTGCAGGGTAAAAAATAAACAACATTTTTTTCTTGCTTAAACTCTTAACTCCTTAGGTGTGTGTGTACCTATCTGATTTCTTAGGCCACCTGACCCACGTGTTTTAATGACATGAAATAAATGTGTACTAAAGCTCAGATTGATACATTTGAAACTGCAGCTGATGGTATAAATATCTCAAAATAAGGAAGAGAGACCTCCGTGAGGTTTACTTTTTCAAGCCAGAGTATAGAAACACACCATACGCCTTATCCAAATAACCACTCCTAAGAAATAAAACTACTGTTTATGGCCTGCCAACCCAGTCGTTAGGCATAAAATCAGAGTTCTTTTAATGTTCTTCATGGTACTTGGGCATTTACAGGCAATTCGTTTGTTACCCAAAGAAAACAGGGAGTTCTTCTAGAGAAACACCCATGGTGTAGGGAAAAGACGGAAAGCAAAAGGGAACGACGACTGGGTCCTAGTCCCGTGTCTACCACCTGGTAGTTACATAACCCCAAGCGAGCGACTCCACTCAAACAGGCAACAGTTCTCCCTTCTGCGAAGCAAGAAAAGCGCCTGTTCTACTACTCAAGTTCTTAATAAGGATAAAACAAACATTATTCTCTGATTTTGTCTATGGTTTCTGAAAACCCTTCACAAATCAAGGCAACGACATCCACATTTCAAATCGCACTTTTGTCAAGTGAAACAGAATTAGCTCCCTGACAGACCTAACTAAGGCTGAGCCAGCCCTTTTGCTTTTGAGGTCAGTGAGTAACCTAAGACTGAGAGTTTTCTCTCCACTACTGAACTTCTCCGAGTCGAGCTTCCTCCCTCTATCTCAGACAGTCGGTAAAAATCTTTTCCCGATGCAAATACACTTTGGATTTCCCATACGTCTGAAAGCTGGGGGCATGCACACAATGCCCAGCTGAGGGATGGCAGTAGATTTTGTCCTGCATTTAGCATCTGAGCCCTCTTCCTGTGTTTGGACCGTCTGTGACCTCACGAGGCAGGGCCAGCCGCCCGTGACGGAAGCGAGGAGCGCTGGATACTCACTTTCTCAGCATCCTTTGCGCGCGAGTCTGGGCCCTGGGAACCACGGTAGACCTGGCATCATCCCTAGCGATGTAAAGAGGCAAGGGCAGCACAGGATCCAATCTGGCACTTGGCAATAGCAGCGGCCGCTCCGTCCCGTTTGGGAAGCCTCATTGGAGCAGCTGTGATGAGACTCACACCCCAGGTCCTGCAGCAGAGCTACAGCTGGGTGTCCACCCACTAGCGGTAGCAGTGGTGTCGGCACCAGCCCCCTTCCTTGTTTTTTCGTTTTTTAAGATTAATTAATTAATTAATTAGGCTGCGTGGGGCCTTCGTTGCTGCACGTAGGCTTTCTCCAGTTGTGGTGAGCGGGGGCTACTCTTCATTGCGGTGTATGGGCTTCTCATCGCAGTGGCTTCTCTTGTGGAGCACAGGCTCTAGGCATGCGGGCTTCAGCAGCTGCAGCACGTGGGCTCAGTAGTTGTGGCACACGGGCTTAGTTGCTCCCTGGCATGTGGGATCTTCCCGGATCAGGAATCAAACCCACGTTCCCTGCATTGGCAGGAGGATTCTTACCCACTGCGCCGCCAGGGAAGGCTCACCAGCCTCCTTTCTTTGGTATATTTTCATGTTTGTTCCAGCTCTGTTGTCTCTGATTCTAACTCTCTGGTCTTTCCGCGTCTTTTACGAACTATCCCAAATTCTTTCCATGGATTCGTTTCCTGCCAAGATCAGTAAGAATCAATTTCTATACCTTTTAACAACGAACTCTCATTGATTCAGGAATCATCCTCAAGGCTAAGAAATCAAACAGCAGAGCACCCTGTTCCATCCAGAAACTTCCAGCTGAGGTACCACTAAACGTATGACCTTATCAACCTTTGTATTCACAACGTGCATACAGGAAGCAGAGGGACAGAAAAGAAAAAAGGGGGAAAAAATCCTGAAAATAACCAAATTATAGATCAAGTGTACAGAAAGACAAACCTAGAATGTCAGAATACCTAAAAATGTTTTAGGACCAACTCTATTCAGACTTTCTATATGTAAGGAGAATGAGGTCCTAGAAGAAGAGCATGGACTTTTTAATAATAAAAAAGAAAATCTGAGTTTCGGTCACTCCATCCATCACCTCCTCTCCGCCAACACCCCAAGACACTGCACCGCAGATAAAACCCAGTTGTACCAAAAACTTACGTACCGCACAGGACATGCAGGTCCATGCCTCCTTTGCTTGCCTAAGCTCTGCACTCTGACCAAAACCTTCTCCCCTTCTGATGAACGCTTACTCATCCTTCAACACTCAGCTCCAACCTCACTTCCGTTGTGAAGCCTTTCCTAATGCCCCCCGAATTAATCACTCCTTGCTCTATGCTGCTGCAGCCTCTCCTGTGGTCAGTCATTCCCCCGACCCCACCCCACCCTGATGGCCCGCTCCTAGGATGAGTGAAGGTCTTACCAGGACCAGGAGTAGGTTTCGGCAAGCAGCGTCCCTAAGGAGGCACTCGCTCCCGAGGGCAAGTCCGTGAAACTGGTCCCCACCATCTCTCTTCGGTTCAGAGCCTATCATAAAATAAGTACTGAGACTCTGCGGCTTGAATGGTGAACAGTATGAGAAAGCGTACGTGATTCAGAGATCATCTGTATGATATAGAGAAGGCACTGCCAGCAACAGGTTGGATGACCTTCCCGAAGTCACATAACCTGGCCACGTGGGAAGAACAACATGGTGCCTTTTGTGGCCAGTCGACGGGCTCTGTGACTCCAAGTTCAAAGGAAGTTCATAAAGGAAGAGGCCAGGACAAGAGGGGCCAGTCACAGGAGGCTCTAGGTCTTAGGTGAGGCCTGACAAAGGCACTGGACTTAAAGGGAAGGAGGGGAAGATGGTCAGTCTATAAAAAGGCACCGTGTATGGGAGGGGTGGGAGATGCCAAAGGGAAGAAAAGATAAGAGGCTAGAGGACAGGATGCATGTGACAGAGGGGAAGACAAGCTGAATATAAATTAAATGGTTTGGGGGGAAAGAGACAACGAAACACCCCAGAAAACCGAGCCAGGTAATTCGGGGGCTTGGGACTGAGCAATAGGGTAGAACTCAGACAGAGAAAGAAAAATATCATATGATATCGCTTATATGTGGAATCTAAAAAAAAAAAATGATACAAATGAACTTATTTACAAAAGAGAAACGGAGTTACAGGTACAGAAAACAAACTTCTGGTTACCAGGGGGTAAGGGCCGGGGAGGGATAAATTGGAAGATTGGGGTTGACATATACACAGTATTACACATAAAATAGACAACCAACAAGGACCTGCTGTACAGCACAGGGAACTCCACTCAATACTCTGTAATCACCTATATGGAAAGAGAATCTAAAAAAGAGTGGATACATGTATGTGTATAATGGATTCACTTTGCTGTACAGCAGAAACGAACACAACATTGTAAATCAGCTATACTCCAACAAAAAAAAATTTTTTTAACGCATACAAATTAAAACTGTTAAATTTCTGGAATAAAAGCAAAAAACTCAAAAAAAAAAAAAAAAAGAAAGGTAGGAATACTGTTTTATAATAGAAGACCAAGAGCTGTAGTCCTTGGTGTCTATTAGGTGCAGGCACGTTGAGGAGGAGCGCATACGTGATCTCGTTCAATTCCCAAACTGAGCTTCTGTGGCTGCTGTGGTCACCATCCCATTTTACATGTGTGCGCACTCAGATTTAGCGAAGCCACGTATTCAGGGTCACATGCCTGCCAGCGACAGAACCAAACTGAACGCATGCTTTTTTGCCCTACATACACCCGTGAGGAGAGGAGTCTCATAGAGGGTGAGATGGGGGTAGGTTGGCGGGTATGCTCAGAACCGCCCCGAGGGAATGTTGCTCTCAGGATGCAAGCTGAATACAGGAAAGCAAAGGACACTAGAAAAAGCAGGGGGAGATGAAGAAGGCACACGTAGATGAATGGGGGCCACAAGGGCTCAGGGTTAACTAGGCAGGCAGAGGGCAAAGATCACATGGGTCAAGAGAAGGAATGGCCCTGGGCCTCATCCTCCAGCACCAGGACTTCCTAACGGATGTGTCCTGGAGAAGCAATTTCACCTCTCTAAGATGGAAACATTACACATAGCACCTCTCAACCTTCTTCACAGCCCCGCGGAGTGCCTGGGTACCACAGGCACGGAATAAGCCAGAGCCTCGTTTATGACTCAGAGCCGATGAACCAGTGGAAGGACAGATGCAGAGAGAGATGTGAGGTCAGGGCCCGGAGGGACGTGACCGAGGTGGGGTGGGCGGGAGGAATGTCTATTTCAGGTGGACTCCATCTTTCTCCTCAAAGAAGCAAACTCATTTGTTGAACGTGAGGAAGGCAGAGGGAGCTGGAGACCTCCCAGGAAAGCGCAAGAGCTAAACAACATGCTCTGCACGTCTCAGAACATCAAAGCTGAAAGGGACTTGAAGAAGAATTGACTCGAATTCTTTCCCTGCCTCCCTCTTACAGATGAGGAGACAAGCAAATGTGTTCCACAAAGGGCCAGATAGGAGATATTTTAGGCTTTGTGGGCCGTAATTTCTGTCCAAATACCTCACTTTTGCCATGGCAGCATGAAAGCAGAGATGACACAAAGAGCAAACAGGTGCGACTGGTCCCAACAAAACCCTATGTATAACACGGAAACTGGAATCCTGTACAACTTCCATGGCTCACGAGATATTCCTTTTGATTATTTTTTTTAACTGAAAAGACTGATTTTTTTATTTTAATTTTTACATTGAAGTATAGTTGATTTTCAATGTTTCAGGTGTACAGCAAAATGATTCAGTTATACACATCCTTTTGCTTATTTTAGCCATTTAAAAGTGTATACATTTTAGCTCATCGGCTTTACAAAAACACACGGTGAGTCGTAGTTTGCCGACCCCTGCCGTAAAGTGGTTCTGAGCTCAGGCTAAAGATAATCAGACACGAGTCTGAGTCCTGCCCCACAATTTACTTCAAGTGAAACTTCAGCTTCGGGATTTAGTCTTCCTACATTTCCTCATTTACAGACTCCTCGTTTACAAAATGTGCAAAAAACACAGACCTGTTCCATGCAATTTTTGTGAGGATTACATGAGATAAAAAGCTACATAAAAGACCTTAGCAGAAGGCCTGGATCAAAATCAAACCAAAACAACAAACAGAAAACACTAGGCGATGTAGTTAACGGACAACTAACCCGGGATCAGAACCCTTGTGCCCGTGTGCTCAGTTCAATACCTTTTCCAGTCCCACAGCCACTGGCAGACTTGGCTTTGCAAGAAGTCAGATGCTCATGAATATGTAATTCAGTGGCACTGAAATAATCCCCTATCCCCTTGGAAATGTCTTCCCGTCTTGGAGATTTCCCCATCAGAAATATAACTTTATTTTAAGCTGCTCTCCACTCGAACAATGCAAATTCCCCTTGGATAAGTTTTTAAGTTCTATTTATTATGTAGTTTATTAGCTACTTAAAAGGTTCTCTTAGACACTAGATTTTGATAGGAAATAAAGAGGGAAAAAATGTGATATATCTACACAATGGAATGCTATTCAGCCATAAAAAGGAATGAAGTACTGATAACAAGCTGCGACATGAACGAAACTCGAAAAACAATCAGGCCACACGGAAGAAGCCAGATACGAAGACCACATACTGCAGGAGTCCATTCACAGGAAACATCTAGAACAGACAAATCCACAGAGACAGAAAGTCAGCGGTTGCCAGGGGTCAGGGGGTGGGGATGGGAGTGAAGGCTTTCCATCTGTGGTGATAAAACTGTTCTGGAACTAAACAGTGGGGATGGTTGCACAACCTTGTGAAGACACTAAAACCACAGAATTGTAGGCTTTAAAATGATTTAAACAGTGAATTTTACGTTACACGTATTGATATGTGACCACAATAAAAACCATACGTAAAGAAGACGCGCGAGGATTCTGCAGGTGTGATAAGAAGGTCTCCTGTAGAATCAGCCACACAGGTGCAGAAGTCCCCTCCCTGCTGGATCTCCCTCCCATTTAGGTCACCACAGCACATTAGGTAGAGTCCCCTGTGCCACCAGCAGGTTCCCATCTGTTGTCTATTTTATACACAGTATCAATAACGTATACGTGTCCATCACAGTGCAACATTGTAAAGTAACCAGACTCCGATAAAAATCAATAAAAAAAATAAAGATTCATACACACTAGGGAAAAAAAAAAGTTCTCATGTGAGAAGGGAGAGGAAAGGTTAAAAAAGGGAGAGAATTCACCAAAGCCTGTGTCAGTCTACCTTACCAGTTTGCAGAACTAATCAGCAATTAATGTTGCTAATCAAGAATTAATTCAAACAGTACATGCTCCGCGCCTACTACGTGCTGGGCACTAAGTCTGGCTCTGAGGATAAACTAGCAAACAAGAAAGAAGAGCACGTCTTACAGTTCTTTCCAGGCTGCAATTAACCAGAATAAAAGCCCCCATCAGTCATTTTTACAAAAAAAAATACTCAGAATATTTACTGTTGTCATTAGTAGACAATTTTTTAAATATCAGCATTTCTTCATGAATTCTCATTTTAAGCCTGCCTGATAACTAGCACATCCAACAGTTAGAAAAAGGAAGAAATATTCTCTGACTCAAGAGAACCACAGGATTGTGTTCTTGGTGGGGGGGGGGAGGCCGTGGAGCTGGGGTGGCAGAAGCTCCAGGGGAAAAGGATGGAATTGAGATGAGATCGTTCGTTTGCAAACTTGCTATCTTTCCAAGGC
The DNA here is from genome assembly GCF_030028045.1 of Hippopotamus amphibius kiboko. Taxonomy (NCBI): domain Eukaryota; kingdom Metazoa; phylum Chordata; class Mammalia; order Artiodactyla; family Hippopotamidae; genus Hippopotamus; species Hippopotamus amphibius. The sequence continues at coordinate 62,030,556 of NC_080202.1, forward strand.
TAAATCTCTACAGAGGACGGAGAAGTGGGACAGCTGCACTTCTTCTCAAGTGCTGTTCGCAGTCTAACAATCCAACACTGCTGGCAGAATATGTATTTTTTTAATCAATTCCAAATGATTGAAATATATTTATTTATTTATTTATTTATTTACTTATTTTCCTTAATAACACTAACACACTTTGTAGCTTTATTTGTGATGGACTACAGTCATATGCTAAAAGAACCTATAAAAAAAATTTTGAGTTTTGGTCACAAGAGTCCAACTGCTGTCACATCAACTCTGTTCTCTAACAATTTCAATAGAAGCTTCCATAACCCAGAGGAAATGCACCAATTTGTTCCCCTGTATTCCCCCATGCAATCTGGGCGGCCACAATCAGACAGACAGGAAGCAAGAGGACACTTTTTTTCTTGCATCTGTAGTGGAAACCTTAGCAGACAGTAACTGCTTCAGGCCTGTCAAATAGATGCATTGAAATATATTGTAGAATTTTTTTTTTTAACCTTTAGGAACTTCAGATCTAAAACAACCCATAAAGCTGTCCGTCCCTTTTTTAAAGACTTCCTTACCTTTCTTGGTCATATCCTCTTGCATTTACAGCTTACATAAAGAACAGATTTCTTCCTCAGTCTCCACTATTTATCTTTTCCTTTTTTGTTTAATTGAAATATAGTTAATTGACAACACTGTGTTAGTTGCTAGTGTACAGCAAAGTGCGTCATATTCATATATATATATATTCAGTTTTATATATATTCACACACATATATACATATAAACACATATGTATCCTTTCTCAGATTCTTTTTTATTACAGGCTATTACAGGGTATTGAGTGTAGTTCCCTGTGCTGTACAGTAGGTCCTTGTTGCTTACCTATTTTATATATAGCAGTGGGCATATGTTAATCCCAAGCTCCTAATTGATCCTTCCCGCCCTTTCCCCCTTTGGTAACCATAAATTTGTTTTCTATGTCTATGAGTCTGTTTCTGTTTTGTAAAGAAGTTTGCTTGTATCATTTTTTTTTAGATCCCATATATGAGTGATATCATATGACATTTGTCTTTCCCTGTCTGACTTACTTCACTCAGTATGATAATCTCTAATTCCATCCATGTTGCTGCAAAGGGCATTATCTCATTCTTTTTTACGGCTGAGTAATATTCCATTGTATATATGCACCACATCTTCTTTATCCATTTGTCTGTCGATGAGGTTGCTTCCATGTCTTGGCTGTTGTAAACAGTGCTGCTGTGAACATCGGGGTGCATGTATCTTTTATAATTTGAGTTTTTTCCAGATATGTGCCCAGGAGTGGGACTGCAGGATAATATTTATCTTTTATTCTCAGAGGAGTTTAAAATGGATAAATGCATTTTGGAAAACAAACAAGAGTCCAGTTACCCATAAATTCAGGTTACTATTAAAGCATGGTTTAAGTAGTTAATTTCTTCCAAACTTTTACCAAAAACAGTAAAAGCTTGTATGATTTCCTTGAGCCCAAATGGGGGTAAAGGCAGGGGGAAATGTCTGAAACAGTGATACTTCATTCACTAGGGTTCACCTGCCTTAATTTCACGATTCTCAATTTGCACCATCTCTCTGTTTTCTCTACATGTTTTAGCTTTAAAGTATCTTCCCAATCAAATTAGGCATTTCTTTAAAACAACAGAAGTTAGCGACCATCTAGTTACAAGAGGAGGAAACCAAGGCCCAAGGATGTAAGAGGAAATAGATGAGATTACAAATCTAGTGAAAAATAGAGAAAACTGGTTAATTTTTTTTCTCTGATTTGTTGCTACATTTGTTGCTAAGAATTATACAATGCTGTGGATATAGGCTTTGGAAATTTTCTTTTAATAAATAAATTAATTAATTAATTAATTTATTTATTTATTCGCTGCGTTGGGTCTTTGTTACTGCGCACGGGCTTTCTCTAGCTGCGGTGAGCGGGGGGCTACACTTCATTGTGGTGCGCGGGCTTCTCATTGCAGTGGCTTCTCTCGCTGCAGAGCACGGGCTCTTGCACAGGCTTCAGCAGTTGTAGCACACGGGCTCAACGGTTGTGGCTCACGGGCTCTAGAGCACTTGTTCAGTAGCTGTGGCACATGGGCTTAGTTGCTCCACGGCATGTGGGATCTTCCCGGCCCAGGAATCAAACCCGTGTCCCCTGCATTGGCAGGTGGATTCTCAACCACTGTGCCACCAGGGAAGCCCAGGCTTTGGAAATTTGGAGTTAAAAAAAAAGTTGAAAATAACACAAAAATAATATGAACTGCTCATGACATTTGGAAGAAAGCACCTCAGGTGTGGTTTTGCATTTTCTTGGTGCGCCCTCTTGCACTTTTGTACGACACTGGGCTCCATGGAGCAGTTTTCCTTTCTCAGAGATCAGGACCCACTCCCAAGGGTCCCCACAGTTAGAACCTCGGGCTCTAGAACTGAGGCTGGGGTTTCTGTTCAGTAAAACCTCCAGAACGGCACGCCCTCCGATGTGAGTAGCACTTGCCTGCCCTCACCGAGGAAAGCAAATGGGGTAATCTCCCCAGGGCCTGGCAGGCGGGAATGTCAAGTTCATTAGCAAAAAGAAGCAGGGTGGGAGACAGGCAGCTATGAAGGAAAGCCCTATAGTCAGGCCTCCGGGCAGCCCTCCGGGGATGCCCCAGTGCAGAGGCAAGCGGGCGCTGGTGCACCGCCAACAAGATGTCACTGTGAGTTGCCACCAAACGGTCGTGAAAGAAGACGACCCATGCGAAGCGACCCTTGCAAACTCTTTCCCGTAAAGCTTGGTATCTTTGTTCCTTTCCTAACTGATAAAGTCAGTCACAGACTTGCCAAAGGAAGGCTCTTCGTTGCCAGTTTGGCTCTCCAGTTTAAACCCAGCTCAGAACATTAACAAAACCTGTTGCCAAGGGACAGCGATGCAGAATTGAGTCTAAAATACAAAATCATATTCATCTAGCTGCTGGAAGAAACCCTCTCGCAGTAGCACTTCATACTGTGCGTTTGAGTCAGGCAATGAACGGCTCTCGAACTGCAAGGCCTTTCCCTCCCTTGGCCCCTGCCTTTTCCCCTCCCTCACCTCACTGCCCAGCCACACGAGGCTTTAGGAGGTCCTGGACCCTCAAGTATGCACACACTGCCCCACAAACCAGAGCTAGGGCTGCTCAGACTCCCCGCCCCCCCCCCAACCTCCACGTCTCCCATTCCCTTTCCAAGACCCAAGCAGCTGCTCAGCCTTTCCTCTGAGCTCTCACTAAGTCACGAATGCTGGTACACACGTCTGTCCCTCATTAGAAGGCGAGCTTCTTGCAAGCAGGATCATCTCTCTGCACCCTCCCTGGTACCCAGCCGTAAACCACACCAAGAAGCATCTGACGAACAGCCAGGGGATGGATACATGGATGGATGACTGCACGCAGGACTGAACACACCCATTCAATCATCTGATGACCCACTGAATAAACAGAGGTCCTGACTGCCTGGGCCTGGTGCTCTCGCTCACTGTTTGTCTTTGGGTGTTAGTTTCTGTCTTTATACCAGGAGCAGGAGGGCTCCCCCTGGAGAGCCACAGGCTGGCCTAGCCTCAAGGCGCACCTGGGATGCTGACAACAGCCCGTGTGAGTGTCAGGAGATCCGTCTTCCTGACCTAATCCACCGTGACCTTGGACTTCCCAGTGACTTAATCTCTCTTTATCATAACTGCTTCATCTGTAAAATGAAGTGCTTGGCCTAGATGCTTTCTAGGGTCTCCGCTGGATGTGACATCCCCTGGTTCTAAACCCTTTACATTTCGCCAGGTATCTATCGCCCAGACTCTCTGTACCGCACATACATCCGCGGAAAGTTAATCTTGTATTTATCACTCAGCCATCAGGCAGCGTCGGGGCGCCCCTTCCGTGCTGCGCTTCAGTTCCAGGGTGTCGACTCTGTTCACCAGATGGTATTATCGCTCTTTTCAGCGCTCAAGTGGCCTCCTTATAAAGGCAAACGGTGGTGTTTACGGGCTGAGCCTCTTCCACTCACAGAGAATATGAGGAAACATGAGGAGACACAGCTCCTTCCTTCACAACTAAGTTCTCATCATTAACAGCGAGCAAATTTTGTAAACGGCCTGCAAATGTAAAACACCACAGGTCACACTGCTGTCAAAGCTTCGTTCAAGTTCAAGGCTGAGCAACCGTAGTCATTGTTCTCATTTTTTCCTGTATTTCCTGCTATATGACGTCACTGCACTTGTCTCACTCACGCCCGCACTCAGATAACCTGTTCCGACAGCACCTCTGCGTGGGCAGCGGGCCACATGCTTAACCCTCACGCTCCCTGTGCACCTGAACACCCGACTCGGACCCAGTCGGTCCAGCAGCCCCATGGCCTCAGAATTTTTTTTTTCTTTTGCAAAATAGAGATTTTGATCTCAGACCAGAGACGGTAACTACTCAAAGCATGGTGGGTACTCAAGCTACAAAGTTGCATAGATGCAGGGGCAGTAGCTCTTTTAAACCCTGTGCCTATCGATCAGGTGGCGAAGCCTGGTCCAGTAAAGACTCTGAGAAAAACAATAAAGATGCTGAGAAAAGCAGAACGAGGCCCCCTGCAAAGGGAGAGAGAAAGGAGTCAGAAAATGCCTGTCTCGGTTCCTACCAGGCTCCACTGTACCTCCTGCAATGGGATTCAGTAAAACTGTCCTTAACAAAGACCCTTATTTGAGGGAAAACAACACACACACAAATACACAAACACACATCCCAGGGACCACGCTCCCTGTCTGTCTGTATCCACTCTTCCGAGGCCATAAGCATCTTCCCAGCAGTGCGCGCGTCCTCCTCCATCACTCTCACAGCAGGCAGGCATCTGTCACTCCAGCTATCCCCTTACTATTATGCAACAGGGTGTTTCTAGTGTTCACTATTTTCACATGGCCGTCACACAATGAAAAACATGCACTTTGAAACTCCAGTGAACTAGATTCAAATCCCAGCTCTGCAAACCACTAACTGTGACCCCGGGCAAATTGTTAACCCGAGTGCCAATTTCCTCCTTTGTAAAACGGGAATAATTTTACCTACCCCTCCGGTTTTTTATGAAGATTTGCCCTAAATTTAGCGCTTATCACAAAGCCTTGCACACAGTAGGCACTCACAAATCACGTGCTATTTTGGGTAGATTCTCATCCATGTGAACACAACTGTCCAGGTTCTCGACACTGCCCAACTGCTTTCGCAAAGACTGAGACGCTGCGTTCCCCAATTTACTTTTTTAAATCGAATTATAATTGACATATTATATTAGTTTCAGGTGCCCCCTGATACCCTTTTTAGAGCAGAAAAGCAGCACGCACTTTCCTCTAGAAGTTGCGTTTCTCCTTCCCCCCTTTGCCTTGGAATTGGATGTCCAGGCGTCAGGGCTGCCTTTTCCACATGAGACCGTATTCACCTCGGAATCTGAGATGGAAACTCAGAGGCTGGTTTTAGTCCTAAATCCAGTGGCCTGGCCATCCGGCGGATTCACTGCCTCCTGTTTCCCTCTGACTCTGTTGGTCCCACTTAGAGAGCAGTTTGCAGGTACCCAGCGGGGAGATAGGTCTGGGCGGCGCTTTAAACAAGCCCAGACTAGTTTCCGTCGCTCTTTTTCCGCGATTCCGTCTACACCCTGGCTCCCTGGCCGCCTGGGAAGGCAACGTCACACTACAGCCAGGTGAACAAAGACTGCTTCTGAAGCTGCAGGAGACAGGTGAGGTGGACAGTTATCTTCTCCGTGTAGGGCCAATATGGAATAAACACTAAGTCTCACTTATAGTCACGCCTGGGTCCTCAGACCCTTTCACCCTCTGGTCCCGGCTTTCCAGCGGATCTCCCCGCTGACTATTTCTCTGTCCCTTCCCTGCTGACTCAGCTCATTCTTGACTTCCTGCCTGCGCACCTGTCCTCTGGCCGCGTGTGTCACCTGCCCCGGGGCCCTCCGGCCAGCTCTCAGCCATGCCTCACCTCCCCGTGCCTGTTCTGCGGCGTCCACCCGGCCGTGCACCTGAGGGACACTGCCGTCCACGCCACGGCAGGTCCCTCTCACCGATGACGGCCGTCTGTCCTAAGCTGGGGAGGTTCCTTCCCACTGCCCCTACCCTGACCGCCTCCCACAGCACATCCTGCCAATGTCATCCCTTCCTGTCCCCTGTGCCTGAAGCTGATCCCGGTGTTTTTTATTCAGAATTTTATGCGAAACACACTCAGACCACGTGAAGAAAGGAAAGCTGCCTATTAACACCAGCAGGTAGACACGCAAGGTGAAAAGACCCGTTGTAACTATTCCGTATTGGAAGAGCCTGGTCACGCTCCAGGAGGGCTTTTTTTTTTTTTTTTTTTTTAAAGCTTACAGGCCTTTTCTAAAAATAAGCTTCGCCTGGCCACAGATCCTTGGTGCTTGCTCCCTCCCGGTCCCTCCTAAGCTTTGTTCCATTAGGACTGGAACCATTTGTTACAAAGGGAAAGGTGCCCCAACCTCCCAGCACCGCCTCTGCGTCTGTACATGGAAGGGCCTGTGACACCCACAGACGGTTCACCAGCAAACACTAACTACGTTTTGGGAAACAAGACAGCAACAGCGTGTGTGTGTGTGTTCACATTTAACACACACACACACACACACACAACCCGTTCAGAAGCATCCAGTCTGTCATTAACGACAGAAACCCAGGAGAAAGGGCAGGCAGTGCGCTCCAGGACCAGATCGCACGTCTCCCGGGAGGCACTGCACCAAAGTTTCCATTTGGCCGAGTTAACGTTCTCCCTCTACCAACAGGCTCTATTCCCAGGTTGAGGGGGGCCCTTCTCCTTCCGCTGGACCCCAGCTGCACCCTGTTCCAAAGCTGACACGCCTCTCACAGGCAGGAGGGTTCATCTGCGGACGTGCTCGTGTTCTCATGCCATGGGTTGAACGCTCCCCCAAATTCCTAACTTGAAGTCTTAACGGCCAGCACCCCAGAAGGTGAGAATTTCTCTTACTTGGAAATAGGGGGGTTGCGTATATCATTAAGATGAGGTCATACAGGATGAGGGCAGGCCCCTAATCCAACAGGACGAGTGCGCTTAATTTTTTTTTAATTTAATTTTTATTTATTTATTTATTTATTTGGGGGGGTGGGGTCTGTGTGGGGTCTTCGTTGCTATGCACGGGCTTTCTCTAGTTGCAGCGCGCGGAGGCTACCCTTCCTTGCAGTGCACAGGCTTCTCATTGCAGTGGCTTCTCCTGTTGCAGGGCACGGGCTCTAGGCATGTAGGCTTCAGTAGCTGTGGCTCGCAGGCTCTAGAGCGCAGGCTCAGTCGTTGTGGCGCACGGGCTCAGCTGCTCTGTGGCATGTGGCATCTTCCCAGACCAGGAATCGAACCCATGTCCCCTGCATTAGCAGGCAGATTCTTAACCAGTGCACCACCAGGGAAGTCCCACTGGTGTGCTTATAAAAAAGAGAAATTGGGGGCTTCCCCGGTGGCACAGTGGCTAAGACTCAGGGCTCCCAATGCAGGGGGCCTGGGTTCGGATCCCTGGTCAGGGAACTAGATCCCACATGCATGCCGCAACTAAGAGTTCACATGCCACTAAGGAGCCCAGGAGCCACAACTAAGGAGCCCGCCTACCTCAACTAAGACCCCACGCAACCAAACAAATAAATATTTTAAAAAACAAACAAAAAACCAAAACAAACAAAAAGAAAACAAACAAAACATAAATATATAAAAAGGAGAAATGTGACCAAGGCGCACACACAGGGAGGAGGCCGTGCAGTGACCAAGGCAAAGGTCTGGGCGATGCTGCTGTGAGCCAGAGGCCGCCTGCGAGGCGACAGGAGGAGGAGGGGCGCACGGAGCAGCTCTGCCTCACGGGCCTAAGGAGGCATCCGGCCCGCAGAGCGACGAGACAACTGGCTCCTGCCGTGCAAGCCACCCGCTGTGCCGGGCTCTGCCATGGCGGCCCCGGCAAGCTCACACATCCTCCTAGACGGCAGCTTCTCAAGGGTAGAGATGGAACTCTGTGTCCCCTGGAGTCACCCAGCACAGTGCGAGGGGCAGGTTATTTACACAATTGTTCAATAACGCTTGTTACATTCAACCAAGAAATACATGGTCCTCTGCCTCCCCGACATGATCTCACCCATGGACCCTGCCCCTACCCTGCCAGCTTGCTGTGGGTCTTGTCCTTAGACAGGTCACATCAGGAAGAAAAAAGACGGAAATGTAAGATGGAAAAAGTCATCCTAACCCTAATGTATCAAAATTTCTCAACCTCATTCTTAAATCAATTCCAGAATCAAATCTGCATTTTCCCTACTTTACCTATAAAAATAGAAGCTCATTCAGGAGCAAAGTCCCCAGCAAGGAGACCTGGCAAGCTGCTTGATGGAGATGACAGAGCTGGCAGGTCCTAGCCCCTTGGCTCGTCACCCGTCCTCTTTAACTGCCCAGCAAGGCGAGGCGAAACCTGCCCCGTGGCTTTCCTGACTCAGAGGGGGGTGACTCAGCCCACCCTCCTAGTCCACTCTACGGACCCTGAGTTGAAGGAAGTCACCAAGGAGAAAGAAGGTGACTTAGTCCCAGTTATGCCGAGAGACAGCCTACGGTGAGCGCCAAAGCTGTAGGTCACTGTGTTTTTGAAACCAAGATAAAGAAAGAAAAGCTGATTTAATCTAACAATTATATTAAATATATTTATCTTTTAAATGGAATTTTTCTGAAATTAAAAATACACTCAGAAATGTATGAACCCCCTTGCTGGTACCCGGAATCATGCTTGAAAAACTAAGTTTGGTAAAACGAGAACTTTCTGGAGCACTTCTCTTCAGGTAAAAGTAAAATGAGAATTCAGTTTTCCTTCTTTTCAACTGGACTTCAGCTGATTCTAGAAAAGGGACAAGGAACTAAGAAATGGAAAAGGCAGGTTGGCAGGTTATAAAAAATGAAAATTACAGCCGTGGCCACGCTCTGGAAACTATTCCCTGCCCTAGCTAGACGGTGATTATTGAACCAACAGCTTGCTTATATAATTACAGTGTGCCTATAAACCCAGTTGATATGATATACTTGTTTAACTATTAACCTCTAGATTTCCTGGAGTTTCCACAATCCAAAAAACAACCACCTAAAAGTATGAGATATGACACGTTCCGTTTATTAACCTATTGTGATCGTAAGCCATAACTACAGAGTTGAGCTTCATAAGAAAAAGGAAGTTCTTAGCAAACACACATAAGGTCTCTGCAGAGATTTTCCTAGGGCATCTTCTCTTCTTTACTCTTCGAAGGAATTGTTCTGTCTCTATCAACATTCTGTTGGTTATTCTATTGATCTTGAAGTCAAGATCCTTCTGCACACCTACTTTGGATACTTGCACACTCACTGTAGAAATGTTTCTGATTGCTTCCTCACCTGTAGGGCTTTCTAGTCCACAGTATCCATTCTAAGCATAGCTAGGATTCTAGCTTGTATTCAACACATTTCTGTGCAATCTGACCTCCTACTAGACTCCAAGCTCCTTAAGGGCTAGAGGAAAAGAAAGAGTAAAGCAAAGTTATGTTTATGGTGAGCTTACTATAGCCCAATGCCTCAAACCCAGAAGAGCCGTCAACAAATGTTTCCTGAACAAACGAATGCCGAGCCCTGGCCAAAGCACATCACGTACACAGCCTTGCTTAATCTCTGTAACAATCCTGTGTATGAGTGTCAGTCTCTCCATGTAGCAGGTCCGGAAACTGAAGCTGGAGGTCAAGTCGATTTTCCAAGGCGCAGAGCTCGTGGGTGGGAAAGTAGAGCAGAATGCATTTTTGTCTAGCTCCACCTAGCACAGTATCGTAAACACAGTAATCGGTAAAAAGTTATTTGTTGAACTGATATGGACAAGCCCCTTATCCAGGTTCTCTCTTTAGACGCGTTTGGAGGCTTTGGGGTTATTTTTTTCAACGGTGAAGGAGTTTGGGGTGCAGGAAGGAGTAAATAAAGTGGGGAGAAGATGCTTATAAAGATTTAAAATATCACAGAAATGCTGTCTCTGCACATTCACTACCAAATAATTTCCAGACTCTTTGCCATTCTGTTCCCACCGGGTCTCCAGATTCTAGCCTCACCCTTATCTCTAACTCATCCCTCCCACGTGGGGCTGGAGGAGGGAGGGAATAAATAACTTGTCACTCAATATCCAGGCCCTCTATTCCCGTGGCTTCCGCGTGGGGTCACGGGAAACAGCTGAAGCACTGGTACGGCTGGTGTGCTGTGGCCGGAGAGAAAGCCGAGAGGGAATGCACTGGTGGATAGGAAAATTCACTCCCAAACCCTCCTGCCTCCTCTGCCACAAAAAGGAGGTAATTCTGGTTTCTTCCTCTCCATCCAGTAGAAGAGGAAGACAGGGAAGATGCAGTTTCCTTGAAACTGCTACATTCACATAGAAATAGCCAAGAAGAAAGGAAATCGCTAAGCCCAAAAGGGTTATTCCTCTACTTAGGTACTTAGGTATGTTGCCGAACAGGCCACATTCTCATTACTGTTTTCAAACAATTGAACTTGGATGTGCAGGGAGACACATCATGTTCAGACCGGCTGAGTTACAGCCTCTACGGTCGCTCATGCAATCAACAGTCATTACTGACGTTTACCATAAACTTCCTGTCTGTACACACCCGGGTCTCTCAAGAGACCAGCTGAAACCACCTTCCTTTTAACCAATGGGCAGTTTGTACTTGGAATTCAACCTGAACACTCAGAATGAGTCAGGCTCAATATTCTATGATCAACAGAGGCTTAAAGGGACGTGTCAAAAGGAAGCTACGTACAGGTGGACACAGGTCAGCCCCTCCTATCACCATACCTGGCCCTGGTACGCACAAGTTCCCGTGGCACCCATTCACGTCTTCCATCGCCAACCATCTCTTCTGGGTAATGGGGTCAGACATTTATTATGGAGGGACAACTCAAGTGGAGGAGCCAGGACCTCAGGTGCTGGGGTCACACAGACCTTGGTCAAAGCCACTGCTCTGCCACTACCAGCCTTGACATTTAACCTCTGGCCTCGGTTTGCTCATGTAAAACATGGGGCATCAGCTCATCAGGTCCTAGTGAGGGGAGAATGAGATAATTCATTCCACTGCGGAGCACATGATCCGGCACAGAGAAGACACCCCAGCAGCGCTACCACCTAGGATGGCAGGACAGATAGCACCTCCTTGTGTGGGACTTAAATGGACCTCATTTGGAAGACGGTGAACAAAGCTGGGCTCATCCCACCAAGGCCACCCTGTCCTCACATAGCCTCCATCCCATCCTTCCCTTCATTTCCAGAACCTGTCCCACCACCTTCCCTGCTAATTACGCACAATCCCCACAACATCAGCGACTGTGAAAGCCAAAGGACACTCATACGCAACAGAAAAGTGTCCCCAAGGTTGAAGGAGCTCATGTGAGAAAATGGCTCCAGCCCTTGCAGGCGGCGACAACCGGAAACCCGTCTGGGTGAGAGGGAGGCTGGCTCTGAGGACGGAGGGAGGCTTCCGTCCTCCTTCCGCACAAAAGACACGACGGCCCCTCTGACCGGGTCACGCGAGTGGCCAGCGAAGCCAGGCGGCGACGGCGGCCCGAGAGGAGTCTTGAGGGCATTTGCTCTTGAAGTTAAATGTGGGTCGAAGAAGGGGAGGATGAAGGGACCAGGAGAAGAGCTAAGGGACAGCTTCTCCACGGGAGAGGAAAGAAAGGCGGGAAAGGAAGAGAAACGTAAAGCAAACAGGAAGAGGGCAGCTGAGGGGCAGGGACCCCAGGATGGGCCAAAGGAGACGGGCAGCTCGGCCGAGCGGAAATGAGCAACGGCCGAGCCATCGCAGGACCAGGAGCAACAGCCTCGGACGCTTCCTGTGGGCTGGGCCCCGGAGGTCCCGGCTGAGTCGAGGCGGAGTAGTCATCCAGGTTGACAACTTCCCACGAAAGCCAAAGAGCAGCGTGACACGGACAGGAGTCATCACAGGGTTGCAGAGAGTCGCGAGGGGCAAGGACCCCAAACTTTTTGAAAAGGGCCAGAGACAAATATTGTGGGCTCCGCGGGACATACCGTCTCCATCGCAGCTATCTGACTGTACAGCCGCGGAGGGAGAAGCAGCCCCGGACAGTCTATAGATGAATAAGCAGAACTCTGTTCCAATAAAACTGTATTTGCAGGCGCGGACTTTGAATTTTATAGAATTTTCATGCGTCCTGAGATGTTCTTCTTTTTATTCTTTTCCCAATCATTTGAAAATCTGCAAATCCTCTTAGCTCACCGGGCTGTGCTTAAAGAGCGGTGGGGCTGGATTTGGCCCCCAGGCTGTAGTTTGCTGGCCCCAGGTGATAAGCTTGGGCCCCCGTGGCCGGACAGGCGCGGCTCTGCCTCTGCCTGGACTGCCTGCCAGCTCTCCAGCCGTGGGCAGGTGAGTGCCCTCACCGGAGCCTCAGCCTCTTCGTCTGCAAGTTACTGGTCACTGTATCGGTGCCCCTAGGATTTGTGTGACATTCAAAAGCATAATACCTGAAAAATGACTGACATCAAGGAAGTGATGGTGATGGCGGTGATGGTGACGGTGACAGAAGTGAGTGTGTGGTGTGGCTTGTGATGGCATCAGATCTATAGCTAATTGTCTCTGGAAAAAAACAAACAAACAAAAAACAGACCAAGGCTGACCCCAATCCAACTTAAGGAGGGGTATACAGACTAGAAAATAAAATAGATGAAGAGAGACCCAGCAGGAGCCTACTTAATGCTTCAAATCAGAGCTCAGTTGACTAAATTACAATGATTTGTGATAGACTTTGTGTGTGTAGGCAGAACAGGAATACCCTTTCACTGCAGAAAGGAGGGGTTTTATGAACTGTGTACCAAACCACATGGGCCAGTTCAGGGAAGGAAGACCATCTGAGGAAGCAGAGCAGGAAACAAAACTGATGGTGTGGGGGGTGGGGAGGCCAGAGACAGTGGTGGTGGTCGAGGAGGAAGTTGTTTTATTGGGGGGGATATCCGTACAGAGTTCCCTGTTTTGTCATAGGGCAGACAGCTCTTTAAAACATTCAGATTACCTCTGACAACCCTTCAGAGGCTCAAGTTCAGAGGTAACTTACAAACCAGCTCCTAAAACCAGCACAGGATGGAGGAATTCACTTCAGTCCTATCCCACTGGACTCTTCAGACCACTCATCTTAGTTCTGCATATTTTTAAAAGAATTAGCCAAGGATCACACAAACTTTAAGTGTGTTTAGAAGGCCTAGGCAGGAGAAATCACACGTCTTCAGCCACTGTTAAGTTGCTTTTTATGCTACCCTTGCAACTACCAAATAATCAAGCAAAGATAGAATGGACATAATGCGAAACAGGAAGCGCAGGAAAGCTACATTACAATTTAATTACCCCACGCCTTTATGAAATGTAGGGGAAAATGATAGAGAGCTCCATGGATGAAAAATACTTCCACTGGCAGACATTTATTGAGCACCTATTACTTATAAGCTCAGTGCTCAAAAAAGCAGAGTTGCAGGCAGAAGATGTGGAAGAAGCAATGTGAGCTACCCAGCAGGGGTCTCAGAGACCGGCCATAAAAGGCAGACAACCATCACAGCAGTTACCAAGGGCCACTGTATTGTGTAGGCACTGGCAGTTAAAGTGAGAGCATTTGCAAAATATCCTCTGGCAGAAAACTGGTGAGAAACTCCACCACCATGATTCATGTATCACCATTTCTTGGGCACAGAAAAAGAACCCCTGCTGGTTGCACTGTCAGCCTTCCTTGCCAGCCTGCTCCCCACAAAAACAAACACAACACAAAATGTGAACTATACTACAAATTCTGGAGAAAAAAAAAGTTTTATAAGTGTGGCAGAGAATCAGGAGATGTAAGTTCCACCTATGGCTCTGTCTTCAGGCAAGTCCCTTTCTTCCAAAGCTTCAGTTTGCTCATGTGTAAAATGAGATGATTAGGCTGTAAAACTCCGTGCATAGCTCTAAGTTCTGCTACTTGGTATCAGGATGCACGCACAGGCACATATACTAAGGACGGCTCCGTTAGGAATAGGTCCAGTGTGACTGACTTGATATAATCTCTGAGGTCATCAAAGTCAATCCTGCCTTAATTCTTCTAATAAATCTAGTAAAGTATACCACCTTTTAGGACTAGACATTGCACACGAAGGGAAAAAAAGAATTATTCTGCAACAATGCACATAACACAACCAGGTACTTATGTGGGAATTATTTAGGAAACCAGAGAAAAACTACTTTTGCCTGTAGAGATAACTGAAAATGCAGAAATGTCCAGAAGTTAGTAAATCCCAGATAGAATTTAAATCAAATCATTACACTTTTCTTATTCTTTTCATACAGATCTGGATAGCTACAGACAGTCTAACAAAATGAGTTTATAAAATATATGTTTACTTAAGACATTTTGGTTAAAATTAAAATTAGAACTCATCAGGGAATTAAATTGTTTAGATACATGAAAGCCGAAGCCAGTTTTCAACCCATGATTACCTAAGCTCTGCCATCTTGGAATGTTCTGGCCTGACTTTGAAAATAATTTGATCCCCAAATTAAATTTTTAAAGATACATTTTATGAGGAAAAAAAGAAACTCAAACACATGAAACACAAATTCAAAAAAAAAAAGTTCAACTTTTTTATTACTAAAAGATGCAAATAATAGTAGAATAGTAACATTTTTAATCAAATTGGCAAAATTTTTTTTTCAAATTATTATACCTAGGATGAAGGAAAGTGAGCATAAGCTTTCCTTTTTTTTCTTTTTTTAGTTTTTATTTTATATTGGAGTAGAGTTGATTCACAATGTTGTATTAGTTTCAGGTGCACAGCAAGGTGATTCAGTTATACATATACACACATCCACTCTTTCTCAGATTCTTTTCCCATTTAGGTTGTTACAGAATATTGAGTAGAGTTCCCTGTGCTGTACAGTAGGTCCTTGCTGAATATCTATTTTATATTATTTTATGTATGGTAGGCATATAACCTTTTTGAAGAGTAATTTATTTGGCGATATTTAGCAGGATGCTTACAAGGAGAGAATGGGTACTTCCAAACATTCCTGGTGAGAATAAGAACTAGTGCTGGCGCCCTGGAGGGGCAACACATCCATGCCTGCCCTTTGCTCAGCAATTCTACCTCTAGGAATTCATCCTAAAGAGATCACTGGGCCAACGGGCAAAAATGTGTGTTCAAGGTATTCCTTGCAGTTTGGTTTATAGCTGTAAGAAAGGGGAACTCTGTGAAAGTCCAACTGGAGACTGAAGAAACAGCTACATTCTTATTAATTACAATGAGCAATTGCTAAAAAGAACCAGGAAACTGTATGTGCACGAGTATGGAAAGATGTCCAAGATCTTTGGAGTCTAAAGCAAGGTGCAAAATATATATAGTGTGTAAAAGAGCAGGTATGCAAATATACATATGCAGGTACAGATGCAGAGAGATGGTCACTAAAAAAGCTAACAGTAATTAGCTGTGGGTGGTGTGACTTTGAGTGACTTATTTTCGTGTGAATTTCTCTTCAGCTTGAATTTTTTCAATGAGTATATATTGTTTTTATAGTAATAAAAAAGTTATTTTTAAAAGGCGAAGAAAAGGATGGGGCGTGGGGAAGAATTATACCCCCATAAGCTGTAGCTCTGTGTCCTGGAACTGAGTCTCAGGCCATACGATACATGAGCACGTCTGAACTGGGATGACTGATTATCATAGCAATAGTCCTAATACTGAGAGTTAATAAACACGAATGTTCCATTTAAACAAAGACACTAGAATTAGCTATTAGCAATGTAGAAATACGTTAACTTGGAATATTTCGGTAGTGTAACTGGTCAGTGAAACAAAAGGCAACTAAATAACTTTATACACATTGTGGATTTATCATTCACATATACCGAATAGAAACAAAGTCCAACAGGATATATGCCAAAATGTATACTGTGGTAACCAGTGATTCTTATTTTCCTCTCCTACATTTTAAAATGTTTCTACAAGAAAGTATTATTTATGTACTTTTTTCTTTTAAGTTTCAAAAATATCCCCTATAGACCTTTCAGACTTTAAAACAATGTAAAGAAGTTCTAATGATACTGGTCTGTGAAAAACAAAGGAATGAGAATCTCAACCCTTTCCCCCAGCGTTAAATTTACCACCAAGAGACCCGGGGAAAGCCCCTGCAGCTGACCTGCAGCATGTTGTAAAGTAATGAATGCCACACTGATACAAAACAAACTCAGGAAACCCAGGGTACCTGTTCTGATTTTGTGTCCTGAGAAGGCACGAGGTTATAAAACATACTGGCTCAGATTACAGGCTAAGCATGACAAGTCTCTCTGGTGCAACCTAACAAAGGAATTTACAGAATGAGAAATTTACACATTTCACTTCCCAGGGTGGCAGGGATTACAGAGGCAAAGAACCCACAGTGGGGCTAAGCTGCCTGTCCCTCTCCTATGTGCTTCTGAGTAATTCCTTCTACGCAGGCCCCTGACACAACGTACCTATGACTATTGTAAACCAAGCTCAACTAATATTTTTTAAACGTGAACAGTAGGAGAAGTGAGAAAAAGTGCATTTATAACGGGGTCAAACTTTTTGTATATTTTCAGGTGAACTGGGGGATGCCAGACCTCCCTCCCCCGCCTCCCTCCCCAGATCATTATGGCTGATAACAATGGTTTTTACTCTCCGGTTAATGTAGATGACACATTTTTCCTGTAGCCTGTCTTCCTGTAAAGTGCAGGAATTCCTGCACTTTCTGGGTGCCCTTCCTGTTAACTTACATTTCAGATTTCCTCAAAAGGCATTCTACCACTTTAATATTTAAAAAATGTCAGCTCAACCCCAGACAGCTAATGTAAACAAGCAGAAAAGCATACCACCTAAAGTTACAACTGTGGAAAACAAAATTTCTTTTTAAGAAATTCTTTCTCGGAATCTCACTGTTAGTAAGGCTGAAAAGAAGTAACCCAGTCCTTCCAGCTCCCAGGGAGTCTGTAATTCTTTTGCCTCTGCTGTTCCTTAAATTAGAGGTCTGTAAAGCCGAATTATAGTGATCTAGAAAGTTCGTAAAGTCCTGGAATTGAACATGTTGTTAAATTCTTCAATACTATGAGGTTGTAGCCACCTTTCACTTTTCCTCCATTTCACTTGGTTATAGTACTACAAAGAAGTTTGGTACTGCAAAAAAAAACAAACAAAAAAAATCTTGGCCATTTGAGAGTACCGTAGCTGAATTAGGCCAGTTCCACATTTAAAGACCAGGCCAAAAGTCTTTGCCATTTCTGAAATGATCATATACTTCCTTCTATCAAAGGCTTTCCTTTTGGACAGGAATCCCATGTTCACACCAGAGGCACCTTCCAAAGGGGACCCAGTGAAGAAAACTACCTGGATAAATGGGAATCAATGTGCAGAACCACCAGTGCCTGATCTGTTACGGGTGCCATGCTAACATCTTTCCGTTTCCCAACTTCCTCTGCTAGGAGGGGGCTGCCTTAGGAGTGAGGCCCCCAAAATGCGCAAAGAAACTTGATTGAGTTTAAACCCTAAGGTCCAAATATAAGATCATGAGACACCCCCTTCCTATCTCCAGAGAGATCACTGCCGTCTCTAAACTGCAAATACACCATTTTGCTTCACTACCTATGCAATTATCTGATATCCCAGTGATTTGCGCACGTGCTTTCTTTCACCAAACACATGGTAAATTCCTTGAAGGAAACAACTACATATGAAATATTTTGGTGTGTCCCCAAATCCTGTGCACTCCACACACGCACACGTGTATATATCATGATATATTTGCTCATATATTAAACTGACCTGAACGAATGCGTGAATGTACACCCAATACACAGCAACCAGATGCAATCTCTCTCATACATCAAACCCTGGAATGCCCTTCTAAGCTATTATTTCTCTGCTCAAGTGGGAGACTGTAGGTTTTCCCCATACTAGGGAACACTGGCACCTCGTAATGCCAATTTCCAGGCACTCCGGCATACTTAGCTTTTCAGATTTCCATTTTTCCCCTAATACCCGAAGAAAAGCAGAGCCCCACTTCGAATTCCTGCGAATATCTCTTACTTCCTTCTTGGACTGAGAGGTGTGATGCCCACCAGAGAGAACTAAAACGTGACACAGCTCTCCCACAAGTAGCAGAAGGCTGGTAAGACACTTGCATTTCACTGGGTCTCACCCACCTCCCTAGTGCCCTGGGCAGCCTAACTCACCTGGTGCGGAGCTCACCTCTTCTCTCTCACAGGGTGTATGCTTTTTCTATGCCCAACAGGGGCTGTTCTAAAACAAGTGACTTAGGGTCCTAGGGCCACCTGACAACACCCCCCTAAGCTCTCTAATGCCATGTCAGGATTTTTATATTTTTAATACCCTCCCCAGCATGACATGACGCCTACAAAATACAACTGTGAGAACAAAAACATTTTTAAGAACAACAACAACAACAAAAACATAAAACCATCACCCTGAACTTCTGACCTATTATATATTCTGACTAAATATATGCAATTACACACTTAAAAGATTTCCTTATGGTTGTCAATGAAACAATGCAATCCCCCCCACACTGGTGTAATGCTTAAAAGTGCAGTTTTTCTCCCAATATTTTCCCTTGAGATGCAAAGCATCTCCCACATGGGAAGACATAAAACATCGACGTCCTCACTGCTGCTTCTAAATACTGTGAACCCATGAGCGATTGGTGTAAAGTGCAAAATCTCGGAAGAGAAAGCCTTCTTGTCCGCTTTTTGGTAAAACGCTATTATTCACCTTTACTTCCTTTCAAAATCAAAAGTTGCTTACCGTTCAAAGCGATATCAATGTAAATTTAGCTAACTACTAGCACCGCAACGGTTCATTCCCAAAGGAATATAAGATTACATTAATTTCCTACCAGTTTAACTCAAGTTTTACCTTTCATCTTCCTCTACAGACTTTTGAAAAGTTTTGTATTCCCACAGCACAGAAAATTACCTATTATATGTGTGCATACTAAAGAATTTTACAATTATGTAAAGCATTGCACATTTAGACGCTACCAACGTGCTCTATCTCTCCTGACTCTGCAAAAGGCAGAAAGAGCTCAGTAATCCTAGCAGAAGAATGCAAATAACGTCAATGCACAGCTGAACTGCAAGCCCTGCCTTACAGGAACTCTCTGTGTCTGCAAAAAAAAAAAAAAAAAGACACATACTAAACAGGAAATGCAACTGAGCTGTGGAAAACCTCAAACTTACAAATGCAATCGCCAGGCGAAAATTGCATCCATGCATTCACAAATGCATGCACAACGCTTTGCATTTTTGCAAGGAATGCAAATAGGCTCTTACCTTTCGACTGAGACATTTTCCCCTTTCCTTTGATGGGGGAGGGGAGCACAAAAGACTTTGCCTTGCTTCTCTTCTGTAGCTAGTTTTGCAACAAAGATGCAAGCTGCAGGCGTGCAATCTTCATGCAAGTGGAGTTTCTCTTGACCGAGGCAGCAGATGGACTTTCAGGGAATCCAGATGGAAATGCACACCTTGCAAAGCAGACTGGAAAGTGATTTTTCCCCCAGTTGCAACGTTAGGGAAGGCTGTGCTGCAGCTACATGATGGGCCAGGGCTGGCAGCTAAAAGCTCCAAACTTGGAACTGAGTATCTTAGTGCGCAGACGTCCTTCCTGCGAAGGGCGCGGGGGCCGCTGGGAAATGTAGTTCCCGCGCGGAGTTCACGGGGCTCGGGTTTCAGGACACGTGGTCGCGCGGGTCGCTGAGCGGGATGATTGGGAGCAACTCAGGTTGCGTCCAGGTAAACAAGTCAGACACGCTCTGGGTACTCAGTGATGGGAGAAGAGGCGAGGCCCAGGGGAGCGCGCGATTACGTTCTCCAGGAGCCCCAGAAACAACAGCTAGAACACGCACTCGAGTGGCTGAAAGCCACTCGGCCCGCTCAGAGGGTCAGTTTGAGCTCAAGGGCTTGCAGGGCAGCACCTGTTGGACTGTGCCCGCCTGCAGACCTGTCTTTCCCCCCCGCAGACGTGCACTTTAAAACATCTTCTTCTTGCACGCAGACTTTGCTGGTGGTTTGGCTGCAAACCACCAGCAGAGTCTCCATGTGGAGAACCTCACACTTAAAAATGCACTCGCCAGGCAAAAATTGCATCCGTGCATTCACAAACGCAGAGCACACGCAGAGTTTTATGCAGTAAGCAGTGATCCGGCTCGGCTGTGCCTGAGGAATCTGAAGTTCAGAGCTGGGGCGGGGTGGAGGTGGGCGGGGTGGGGAGTTCTGATTTCTTCAAGGGTTAAAGAGGAAGTTCTGCTTTTTGTGTGTCAAAGCAAACTTCATCAGAGTGAAAAGGTTTCGGTGTTTTTTTCTCACCTGCGGGGAGGAAAGCCCCCTGGCCTCAGGGAGAAAGTGGGTGGTCACCTTAAGTGAACAAAGTCAAATATCCTGGACTCATTCAAGGAGGTTTACAGACTTTGAGCTCCCAGGCACCTTCCCAGGACCCTGGGTCACCCCGCTCACAGGCGGGGTGGACAACGTCCTGGTTGAGAATTGGGACACCCCTTCTCAGGGAAGCCGAGAGGCGTAGAACAGTCCATCAGTGAGGGGACCTGGGCCGAGATGAGCTCAGACTTCTCCTTCACGGAGTGGACCAGCCTCAGAAATGTGCTTCTCAGGTACAGAGGGAGGAATTGAGGGTGTGAGGCTGTGGAGGTGTGAACAGCACCGTGCAAGTCCCTGAGGACTGGCTATGCAGGGGACATCCAGGATGCCCTCCCTGCTGCATTGTATGCAGAAGTGAGGGGGGGGGGGACCTTACCAGTGGGGGCTCTACGGGGCCTTAAAGTTAGGCCAGAGGTTTGGACTTTATTCTGCAAGTATTTGGGAGGTGGTGAAAGGGCTTTGGGAAGGGGTGTAACTGAATCAAAGCATTGTTTTAAGGAGGTAAATTTGCTCTCAGGGATCAAGGTGAGATCAAGGTGAGTTGAAACCCAGAGAGGCTAGAGATAGGTCAGGTCAGTAGCAAAAGGCAAAAAGAGGCACTTTGAGAGAAGGTTCGGCTAGATGTGCTGGCTGTTGATGAAAACTATTGGAATTTTATTAAGAATTCTAAGAATCCAGGGCCTTCTGAGTAACGGATGAATCAGAGGGGAGAAGGCCACCATGTTTCAGCGACAAATCACCGAATCGGCTCTTAAAACAAATATGCAATAGGTCATGGAACTAACATTAATTAACTTAAGTTGATCCCCTCTGCTGACATTAATGAGAATTAATCAGGGTCGCCTGGTGTTCATATTAGCTTCTGCCTCTAAGAGGCAGCCATCTCTGTTCCACGAGCACAGAGGGGAAGACTCACTAATTCACTTTCTTTCACTGTCCTTGTGGGCAAATCCGTGCTGTCTGTCCCTCCCGTTCCTGCACACGCAGTCTCAGCCTCACTGAGCCAGCATTTGTTCCCCCTACGTCTCGTGTAAGTAGGAGGCATGTGGACGTGGATACACATTTCAGCGCATCCAGTTCGCTTTTCTAAGCTGTGCACCGGGCCCTGGCGTAGCTCCTGGAGCTGCTCAGAGACTCACTCAGCCCAGGCAGGGCCTGAACAGCCTCCTGGAACTCACTTCCATTTGCATGTTATGTGGTCAGCAGCAATGCTCTTAAAGTGTCCCAGACTCACGTCTTTACGGAAGAGGTCTAATCACATCGTGTTGGGCACATTTTGCCGCCATCACTGCACTTGTACTTTCTCTGCACAGGCATGCACGGTTCACAGCTGGCAACCGTCTTGTGTCCTGCACGTCAGGCTGCAACTCATATTCCCATGGAAACAAGTGATGTGGTCACTAGCCAGCGCGCATCTCCTCTCTCTCTCTCTCTCACACACACACACATGCGACCCCCACGCACATCTCTTTGACCATAAATTGAACCATGTATTTTAAAATTGCAACATGTATCACTTTTCTTTCTGGGAAAACATATTTTGAATTTCCACAGGGAATGCAACCTCTCTGTACAAAGTCTCAAATTCCCAAAGAAAAAGTTGTTCTTCTTGCCTTGGTGGTAAAAGGTTTCCTCCGCCTCATTCCTGGTTAGAAGAGGCTGTACCTCCATACAGTTGTGAGACTTTTCTCTCTCTCTCTCTTTTTTTTTAATATTTTATTTATTTCTTTGGTTGCACCGGGTCTTAGTTGCAGATGGCAGGCTCCTTAGTTGTGGCATTTGAACCCTTAGCTGCAGCATGCATGTGGGATCTAGTTCCCTGACCAGGGATCGAACCCGGACCCCCTGCACTGGGGGCGCGGAGTCTTATCCCCTGCGCCACCAGGGATGTCCCAGCCTTTCCTCTTCTCGCCCGTTTGTGGCAATGCTTCTCAGAAGAGACTCCCTCCCACGGTGGGATTTGCAAGAGCCCAATCGGCAGCGCGTCCCAAGTTTATCTTGAGGTGGCCTGTGCTCCTGTTTGGAATGCCTCATCTTTGACATTGTCTGTACTTCACATCTTTCTAAAAGGCAGGTTTGGTGCACTCTCTCCCAGCTTCCAGCCACCTTCGAGATCAATGCCGGACCTCTCGGGCGTGGCCTAACTGGCTCCTCCAGACCTGGTTCCTGCCCACTCTGAAGCTTCATCTTCACCCTCTCGCCCTGCGCTGGGGCTGCAGCCAGGCTTGCTCCCCCCTGCGGCTAGGGCACCACTCCCTCCGCCCGGCACGCCTGCTCCCTTCTCTTCGCAGCTCCTTTGCATTTGTCCTTGAAGACTCTGCTTTGTGGCCACTTCCTTCTGGCACCTCCTGGGCTGCGTCACCCTGTGGCCACCCTCAGCGTGAGTGAGTGATTTCCCTGGTTCCACAGCACCCTGCCCACAGCGCTCCCCCAACGCTCACCCGAAAGCAGATGGGTGTTCATTCTCATGTGTGTCTCCCCCAGGAGACGGAACGGCTGGAGATCAGAGACGGATCTCCGCGTTCCCCACGCCCAGCATCTAGCACGCGGTGCACGCTCCAACGCACGCTGAAATTGGGAATGGAGTAACAGGAGACGGCCTGTCCCCACGACAACCTGGAAGAACTAGATTCCTGCCACGGAGTTCACACCTGCAGGGGAAACTGGAACACCTGGGAAGAGCCTTTGCTGTCAGGTTAGAGGTGTGAGATTCTTGGAAAGAGGCCCTTAGATTAGGTCAGACTGGCTCTGTAGGAATTACTCTAGAGGTTTATGTGGGCCAGAGAAGGTGGGGGTAGAGTGTCTCAGCAAAGGGTGATTTTTGACCCCCAGGGAATATCTGACACTGTCTGGAGATGGTTTTGGCTGTCACAACCAAAGGGTGGTGGTGACTGTGGCATTAGCGGGTAGAGATGAGGAATACTGGCTACAGCACACGGTACACAGGAAGCTTCCGCCAGCAAAGCATCGTCTGGTCCAAATGTCAATAGTACTGCTTTTGAGAAACCCTGCTGGGTAGTAGTACCATAAGAAGTTACCTATGCTCTATTTTTTAAGGTAATTTAAAGCTAATGAGATTTGCTAAGGTGTAACTTCTTTGGGGGGTGGGATGGGGCGGGGGCGGGGTGCTGCCCTGTGAGGCTTCTGGGATCTTAGCTCCCTGACTGGGGATCACACCCAGGCCCATGCCAGTGAAAGCATGGAGTCCTAACCACTGTACTGCCAGGGAAGTCCCAAGGTATAACTGTTGGTGTAAGAAAAACACTAGAATCTAGGAGATGTGAATTCTAGTCCTGGCTGTAGAAAACGTTAGCTGTGTCTTCTAAGGCGAGTCACTTCACCTTTCTGGACCTCTTTTTGTTCCACGAAAATAAAGAGGGTCAGACTAAGGCCCCTTCCAGTTCTAACAATTCATACCTCTAAACCCAGCTCACATGTCTGCTTAAAACCACGAATGATTTAAAGAGAGAGAGTTGCGATCACACGTTCCGTTCTTCACATTGGCTAAATGTCTTTCTGCTCAGGAATTAGAAGGGTTCCTGATGCCCTGCTCTAGTAAGACAACCATGGACCACCATGACAGTATCATTCAGAGGTGAGTCAAGAAATACGCATATTACAGCTTGAAATATGGCTTCCCAGGTAGCAGTACTCACCTGCACATGATATTTATGAATGTTTTCCAACAGTGTCCACTAGGCATCGGGAACAAGCGAAAGGAAGGCACCAAAGTGCTTGTCTAGATTTTAGAAAATTATGGTATAAATAGGTGTGTTGTATATAATGAAATACGGGGACTTCCCTGGTGGTGCAGTGGTTAAGATGCTGCATTCCCACTGCAGGGCACCAGTGTTCGATCCCTGGTCAGGGAACTGGATCCCACATGCTGCAACTAAGACCCAGCATAGCCAAATAAATAAAGAAAAATTTAAAGAAAAAAAATATATAAAATGAAGCATGTTGGGGGATTGGTTTAGGGGACTGGGTGATACGTTGTGCTCATACAGTATCTTTAAGTACTTTTTATTTACCGTATCAAAATATCACAATGAATTATGACTACTGGCAGAAATTATAGAAATCTCAACATCGATACAGCCTGGTTTCCAGTGTCCTCCCCAGTATGGCACAGCTGTACCTGTTCAGCCCTCTCCCTCCCTCACCTACTCTACGCGTCCTTTTCATAAACAGTCTGGTCAAAACAGGCCTACTTATCTTACTGCAGACGTGAGTTTACGTGTCACCCTTTCTGTGTGCTCACTTGTGCTGTTCTCTGTCTTCACCCTTCTCTGGCCCCCACCCGAGCCTTCGTTTTTCCAAATTCTACCTGTCAAAGGTTCAAGGTCATCTCTGCCGAGAAGTTGTCTTTGCTCACGTCCTCCTGTCTTGTCAAGGAGCATCCCCCCCTTAAGTTCTGATGGCATCTGTTAGCTCTTATGAGCCGTATATCCAATATTATCTTGCAGTCCTAGTACTTGTGTACAAATCTCACGCTAAGTCTCTTGTTCCCTGCACATTCCCAACCCACCCCCATGGGCACTCCCGTGCTCGCCTGTGCTTAGCTCGTGGATCTAAGCTTGGGCAGGACACTTTCATCTTCCTCCCGTAGCCCCAGAGCTACCATCTGTCCTATACATGATATGTGCTCAATCAGTACCTGTTTATCTGATGGATGGATTTATTACTGATGAATGAGTTCATCTAGAACGAGTTAATTAGCTTCTCTGAGAGTTCTTTGTTGTTGAAAGTTAAAGAAATATCCGCAGAGGGATTTGTTTGGAAGAAGAATTTGTGTTTAACCATGATATCTATATCTAAAAACTGTTTTGGCTAAGACTTTACGAAGACGCCTGTTAAGATTCTAGATTTTCAAATCATATCAACAAACTTTAAAATTAATCGTGTCTGATACATCGTCTGGAAGTGCCAGCCAACTGTCCAGAACCCTTACTGGATCGCATTCTCACTGAATAAAAAGTAAGTGATGTGAACGTTCCCTGTTTCTGAGCAATCGGGGCATAGAGAGCCCCAGTGGGTGCTGCTCCAGCCCTGCCCCCAAACGGTGCTGACTCTCGGCGGGACCTGTTAGCATGAGCCAACCGACCAAAAAACGCAGGTTCTAGGAGAGTGAGCCTAGAGCTGATTCCAGCCTGGCATGAACCCAGAAAGGGTGTAGGGACTGTCTGGGTGGGTAAAGCTCTGCCAAGCAGTGAACTACTTCAGGTCATCAGGTGTAAGTAACACAGGGAAGGGGAAAGATTTCAAATCCTGCTACGTCAGGGGAGGAAACTGGAATATTGTCCAATCTCACGTATGCATGCAGTTATCTCTTATCCACAAAGGATTGGGTTCAGGACCCCCTGCCCTGCCCCACCCCCCACAGACGCCCAAGTCCTCCGATGCTCAAGTCCCTTATAAGAAAGGGCGCTGTGCGCATCGTCCCATATACTTACATTATCTCCAGATGACTTATAATACCTCATACAATGTAAAGGCGATGTAAATAGTTGTAAATACAACGTAAACGTTATGTAAAGAGTGGCTGGAGTGTGTGGCAAATTCAAGTTTTGCTTTTCGGAACCCTCTGGAATTTAAAAATATATTTTCTGCGACTTCCCTGGTGGCTCAGTGGTGAGGACCACGCTTCCAATGCAGGGGGCTCGGGGTTGATCCCTGGTTGGGGAACTAAGATCCCACAAGCCGCAAGGTACAGCCAAAAAAAAAAAAAAAAAAAAGGAAGGAAAAAAAATATTTTCCATCTGAGGTTGGTTGAACTGAGGATGTGGGTGGAACCTATGGACATGGAGCACCCATTACATACTTTCCTTCTCCTTCCACTGTAAGCAAATCAGCCGGTCTCTATTTTCATGTATATACATGTACATGTGCACACGTATATATATCCACGTGCACACGTATATATATCCACGTGCACAGACATGTATGTGCCTGTGTCTGTGTGTGCGTGTGTACTTCTTTCTCTCACACAGTGCTCACTCATTTTCTTTTCTGGCCCTGCCTCATCTGGCTTCTGAAAGCCTGAAGAAGTCAGAGCTCTACAGAAAGTCGAATACGTGGTTGTGCCCGATGGTGTGAAGTTCAAGTTGCACTTACATTTCGACCTTGTTTATAACGCTCCTCATCAGTTCCATCGTTAATGAATTACTGATCTGTATCGTACAGGGTGATTCAAAAACGCTGCACCTTGTGCACCCAGAGCCCCAGATACCTTGCTTTGCAGCTTCTTCCCGGGAGCACACCTCCAGCACTTCGCGTTTGTACGGCACCTTCCTTGTTTTCACCTTAAAGAAATGAGAATCTTGTGGTGGCTGCCGTTTCAGTTGTGAAAGGTGATGCGTTACGAAGGGGTCACAGGTGATGGACGTGTGCCCTCGTGACGGGAAGGGGCATGTTGAACACGCATTATAGAGACAGCTGGGGGAATTCCTTTACGTGGCAGGCTGTCAAATGATGGCCCCTGCTCCAGGTCCATTGGCCTGCTGTCTTTGTAAACAAAGTTTTATTGAAACACAGCTGCACACATTCTCTTATGTATCGTGTATGGCTGCTTTAATACTACATCAGAACTGAATATTGCAACAGGGACTGCCTGTCCCTTTACAGAATAAGTGTGCAGACCCAGCTCTACAAATTGGCCTTTGCTACAGATTCCTATAAACCCAGGTACTGATTCGTGCATTTCTGCAGCATTCAATTCATTTGGAATCACCCTGCACTTAACTGCTTCTAATCCAACAGTCTTAACTCCGTAATTATACTGTAAAATCCTGGAGAATACTTTTGTATGCCCTGGAAATCCTATATAGGGCTGTTATAAATATTTCTTGATAGATTGATTGAACTGAATGTTTATTGTAAGAATCATGAATCTTGTAACATAAGAAAAAATTAGCTCTGTTTTCCTTGTGTATATCTGACTTTCCAACTATTTTACTTTCCCTGTGTCTCTCTCAGAATGGCCAAGTCCTAATTTTTTAAATACTAAGTCTATGTACTAGAGAAGGATTAAGAGAAATCAACATATAAAATACAGGCAATGCCAGCTATAAAACACACACCTCACAAATCTTTTTATCCCCAAGACCAAAAGAAAATAGAAGAGGGACGCACCACAGTTTATCATGTCCCATTTTGAGTAACAAGCTTTTACTAAGACTTCAGTTATAACAGGTATGGTATGGGTTGAGAAAAGGGGCAAAGTGGGACTTCCCTGGAGATCCAGTGGTTAAGACTCCATGCTTCCACCGCAGGGGGCGCAGGTTCGATCCCTGGTCAGGAACTAAGATCCCACATGCTGCGTGGCATGGCCAAAAAAAATAAAAAAAAATAAATAAAAACGTGAAGGTCATTTAAAAAAGAAAAAAAAAAAAACAAAAAAAGAAAATGGACAAAGTATGATCCCTGGTCTGAGAAGCTTAAAATCCTGTGGCTAATTTGTTAAGTTTTCCAAGCTAGTCCTGTCTACTTTATATCACTTTAGCATCACAGTGGCGCTGTGAAGTGTGCTGTCCCAGCATCTCAGTGGCTGCTCACCACCTCATGTTGTTCCTTCCTCTGGCCGAGATGGAAAAGCATGTGATTTAAAACTGTCCTGACTGCAGATATAAAAACCTGTCTTCTGATTCCTAGTTCCTTCCTTTAAACTGTCGATCTAGTCTTAAGCTAGGTGACTTTTAATAAATGCCCTAGAAATGTGCCTTCTTCAGTCCAAGAGTGACCTCGTAACATTTTGCATTGTTTTCTATGTGTTGTTAACGATACAAGCACAGTTCGAGATTTACAAAATCCATGATACATCAGTATATCTCCTTTACACGGGGCACCTTTAGCCAATACACTGTGAGAGTCCGATAGATGCTGGACTGTGTGGGGATGAGTTAGAAACACTGATATAAGGCAGTGTTGTGCCCTTCAAGGGTCCTTGATCTGTTTACATTGATATTAATAGATGGCTCTGGGCTTCAGTCACAGCCCTGAATAATTCAGGTCAAACTGACATGCTGCACTGTTTTAAAAAACTATAAAATATGCTGGGAAATACTTTAGATAGGTGATATACGCAAGTTATAGAAAAAGTTCAGAAGTCCACAGAAAATTAAGAAACTGTCTGAACTACAGTGGTGTAGAAATAATTATAGTCAAGATAGTAAACCAACTTGTTCTTAAATTGTTCCATTTAGACGAGTGTCCAAAGGGATTGTTTTATTAGTAACAGCCTACGGCAGAATCACAGAAAATACTACCGATTTTTCACATTTACTCTCTTTTTGAGATGGGTAGACTTATTTTATTTGTGGGCCAAACTCATAAAAACAGTGGGTTCAATGTGTTCTTTAAATTAATATACTGCATGGCT
This sequence comes from Hippopotamus amphibius kiboko, assembly GCF_030028045.1. Classification (NCBI taxonomy): domain Eukaryota; kingdom Metazoa; phylum Chordata; class Mammalia; order Artiodactyla; family Hippopotamidae; genus Hippopotamus; species Hippopotamus amphibius. Next base: position 62,059,422 of record NC_080202.1, read on the forward strand.
GGGTAGTATAAGTAGTATGAAATTGTGTGATATTAGACATTAGCTGTTTGGGGCTGTAATGAGCCCCTAATGCTGTTCTGTGGACTGGGCACTGGCCGGAGCTCCGTGCCCCACACCTGTCTGTGACCTTGGACCCCTCAGTATAAGGAGGGAAGCAGCAGAGATATATTAGACTGGAGTCTACTGCCCCTGGAAGTCTTTGGAAATTATTCTAGAGCCCTTTCCAGCAGCCTTACCTGCTGGGAATTCACCAAATGGGAATTGAAGTGAACCCCAAAACCTGCTCATTTGCTAAAGACTAGAGATTTCCATTTTACAGGCCCTTATTTCTCCTTTTGTTGCTGGTTTTTTTTAATCCAAACAAATATCAAAATGCATTTATTAAACGTGTTGGGGGCATGTTGCCAAATCAGAGGTGACTGTATGTAAGGAAACTGTGGGTTATGGTCACACCATCTGGCACTGAGTGACTTTTGGACTGCTTGTGGGAACTTCAAAGAAAAATATAGGAGATTTTGTGTATACTTTTCTTAAACATATTTCCAGGAGACCCATGATTTAGGAAACTCATTCTGTAGGGTTTCAATAGACATTTCAATAATTTTATTTAATACCCATTTTATTTTACTTGATTTTTTAATTAATTAATTAATTTGTTTTTGGCTATGTTGGGTCTTTGCTGTGCACGGGCTTCCTCTAGTTGTAGCGAGCAGGGGCTACTCTTCGTTGCGGTGCACGGGCTTCTCATTGTGGTGGCTTCTCTTGCCGTGGAGCATGGGCTCTAGGCAGACAGGCTTCAGTAGTTGCGGCTGGAGGGCTCAGTAGTTGTGGTGCACGGGCTTAGCTGCTCCACGGCATGTGGGATCTTCCCAGACCAGGGCTCAAACCCATGTCCCCTGCCTTGGCAGGAGGATTCTTAACCACTGTGCCACCAGGGAAGTCTCTAATACCCATTTTAATACCCAGTTTTAATGACTCATTACTTTTGTGTGAAATAGAGCATATGCTGCATCATATTTTTAGTTCTTATATCATCGCAATGAGATAGCAAGCCAAAGCACCTCTCAGGTCGAAGTTAGGGAAGCTGAAGTACATCCACAGTAAGTGTTTGGGAGAGTACCAGTCAAATCAGGAAAGGAAGCAGAACACCACTTCACATGCTCACGACATCTATCTACTAAGCTAGGACAAAAAAAATTATAACTCACATTGAAGAGGAAAATTAGAAACTTACACTCAGCTGAAAATAACTCCATGCTCATTCTACTTTAGTAAAATATGCTTGGTGGGCAAAAAAAGGAAAACAAAAACAGGATGACCTAGCAATCAAATGTAACCATAAGATGTTTTGCTACATATGAAATTTCTGCACCTGCTCTTGTAAGTTTCTGATTGGAACCTTCAGTGCTCTGTAAACCAAGTAACCAACCTACCCATGCTAACTGTAACCATGTGCACTGACCCCTATAAAAGTAAAGCTCACCCTGAGCTCTGGGCCCAGAACTTTGTAGCGTTATCTCTTCTGGGGCCGCCGGCCTAATAAACCTGAGTTCTCCAACCCTGCGAGTGTGGTGCTTGGTTTCTCGATGGACTGATCTCTGCAACAGCAGGTGAGTAAAAAGGTGCCTCAAATGTAAAATGCATTGCTCTGTGTATTCCTGTGTCTGTTAATACCTGCTTCTTTGTTGGTCAGCGTTGGAGGAGTCAAGTCAATTCCGACTTTGATTTGGTGGGCTGAAGGCACTGTGTTAGTCTGCAGATGGAGAATCCTCATTGTCTCAGCTTTGAGTGACCTAATTTATGTGATGTTGACCTGGGAGCCATTCCAAGGTGAGACTGAGACCATTACTAGCTGTTCTCCCTGTTATATTTGAAATGAAGTATCAGAGAAGCAGAGGTTTCCAAAATATGATTAAGAAAAGATTACACCTATTTGGATGTTACCGACGTGTTAATATACCTCCCAACTCGGATACATAAAGCTTGTGCTCTATAAAGTTAATTATCTCAGGTTCAAGTCTTTATATAACCAGAAGCCATGGACTGTTTTTCAAGGGCAATGATGACTCTAAAATATGGAATTTCTTGACTAATAATGCCACTAAAGTGCCTGCTGCATTCTATGCTTCATGTATTCTGTTTCAAACCCATTTTTGATAATGAATCAGTAGATATTACATATAAAAAATTATTGTAAGGATTCCTGCTAGTTTTTTTTTCCTCAGCCATTCACATTTAATTTGAGAAGGGAATTTGAGAAGTAAATTAATACCTATCCTACCTGTTTTTAGAAGTTTATGTTAGTAGAAGAGTCAAATATGATGATTATTTCTTAAATTTAAGTGTTTTGTCAAAACAAGTTTGGGTTGGAATAGGTAGAAAGATTCAGAATGATCGCATATTGTATTACAATATAAGTATTTCATGAGCATTAGTGGATATGGTCAGACACTGAGAAAAATGAAAGGGAATCGGATAATTTGGAGTGTACTGGATCTATGTATAACTTATACCTCAAACACATAGTTAATACACAAAAAAGCAAAGTCATCAATTTTAGATTAAATAAATTATTTTGGGTGTATTTGATGGAAAATGATAAACATCTCTGTTATCTCACTTATAATCAACATTGTTTTAATTCAACTGAACAGTGGCTGATGGAGGACTTAAGACAGTTCAGCTGATGGGATACCCTTCGTCGTGATTTCAGCTGTAAATACTGTGAAAAATTAGGTGCAGTAAACATTCAAGTAAATGTAAATTTTGGACCCCAGTTTTATGTTCTGAAGACTTCGGTGGAAATAGTAAAGTATCAGGTACCGAGAATATGCCATTGGAGTATGTATTTTTCCTGAACAGTATTCCATGGAAGCAGACAAACTGACAGCCCTAGCCCTTGCTTCTGTGATCAATTCCGGTTTCGTTATCTTCTTCTAGTTATTTGTAGGCGTAACTTGACTATGCTATACCTACGTAGGTTGGCCACAGACTCTGGAGCCAGACTGCGTAGGTTGGACTCCGAGCTCTAGTTACTAGTTCTGTGACTTGTTACTAGTTACTGGTTACCAATTACTAGTTCTGTGACAGGCTAGACAGATCACTTTTCTATGGCTCGGTTTCATACCTGTACAAAGGCAGTGACAGTAGTGCCTACCTCCTGGGGTCGTTGAGAAGATGAACCGAATCCGTGCACTTAAAGCTCTAAGAAGAGTGTCTGATTCATGGTACATGCTCAGTGGCCACTAGCTGTTGGAGCTACTGTTACATTATTGCCATTACATTTCCAAGCACTGGCCCCTTTCTCATGAATGAAGATACTGTGTACGAAATAGAAGAAAACGGAGATGTAAGAACATGTGTCCTACCGAGCCGTAATAAACAAACTTTTTAAGACAGGAGATAAGAAAGCTCTGATATTGGAGGAATGTTTCCACCGGCATAAGGAAATATGAACAGAAATGCTTAGTTTAATGGAAGAGAAAGGGAGAAGAAATACTTTATTGTTGCAGCAAATCAAAACTCTGTTGGATGCTTGTGAAGAGGAAATGGAGACCATCTGGAGAAAACAATTCCACTCCACTGTGTGGAATAGATTTAAGAACGGCTGAATAGCTAGGGCATGAATTATGTAGGCCTTTGACCATAGACTGTCGCAGCCTTATAAAGCAAACGGCAGGGGGCAGAGTGGTAGTTAATGAGAGGTGGAAAGAGTTGTCAGACTTGGATGATCAGCTTTTATGATATGGTTTTCCTTATTGAGAAGCGTACTGATAACATGTGGGTTCTTTCCAATCATTTGAATGCATTAGGACCTTCATATTTGAAATCCTTCTGTTTTATGTATTCTATCTACATATTTCTATTCACTGCTTTTGTACTAACATTTTTCTTGTGACCGTGTTACTACCGGTTGCTACCTTTTTACTAATTAACTAATAAGCTCAATTTTAAAATTTACATTAGGCTTTTTTTTTAAACCACCAAAATATGTTTTCTTTGGTGGTCTAGTTACCTGATAACTAAATAGTAGAGGAGTTTAAGCATGTATTGGAGATATTTTATGATTTTAAAATGGATAAATTCTCATTTGTTAATTGAGTCTTTTTAATTCTCATTTATTAATTGAGCCTCCATTTAAAATAATTGTTCAATACCTATCCAAAATGATCCTTGTGTATAGTTTAGAATTAGGCAGGGGTAAAATAAAAGAACCAGAAAACAAAGACAAATTAATTTTTTTGTTAGCTAAAATATTTTCTTTTCCATCATAATGAATTAAAAAAAAAACATGCATAGAAAATAAGTACATATTCTTCCTTTATCAGTGTTAAGAGGTCCAGACATGAGAATCACCCTCTAAGAATCTGCAGAATTTCAAAAGGATACCTAGGATTATATTGAAGTTTTCAGTGTTCAGAAAAATTTAAAAGTCTGACCTGTAAGTAGCATGTGCTGTTGCTTTCTTCCCACAATATTACAACTATTTTCTCCAGGTATTATGAATCATAAAGCTAAACTTTTGACTTTACTAAAAAGTGTATTTAACCATTTAACTTTACTTGATCTGGGTGAATTATTTTAGCCATTTATGGTCAGTGCTGCTTTTGAGTAGATAGAAAATGAAGAAAATAAAGTATTTTTAAGATCCCATGTTCACAGTGACTGAAATTCCTTCAAAGAGAAAAAGTTTCTGCAGCAAGAGCTGAGCAAACATCTACATCAGAGTGCCTTCCAAAAAATGGATGGAGCCTTGTATCTTAAAAGCAGTATTTTAAAACGAAGTCATAAAGGAGATAAAGAGCTGAGCTGTGATGGATGCGTCTCTTCAGTCAATCCTGTACGATGCTTCGGAAGCAGAGTAACAAGGAACACGAAATCACTTCTCGGGGATCTGTATGCCATGCCCTCTTCGTTCTATTTCCCTGATCATTGGAATGGGCAATTTGTGCTGTGCACTTGTGAGATGCCGAGGACAAAGACCAATTTCCCTCAAGGGTATGAGCACTCTTGAATTTTACAAATGCCAACAATTTTTTTTTTCATGTCACGTTGAGATGATAAAGTGTGCTGGGTTCTCAGAGGCTCCACGAGGAGCCTCAGGAAGCCTGCCTGCTGTATATCTTTTATTCTGAGATTCAGAAAGTGGATGCAGGCAGTTCTTGACAAGCATTGACAAGCAGTAATGAACAGTGAGTGCTGTGGCAGAGAGAGAGGGCTGCCAGGGCTTGGCATCGGCCTCTGAACAGGACTATCTTTTATTCTGGAGAAAACGGGTGTCCAGATGATCTGTGTGGATCCTCAGCCTGGGTTTCCGGATCGGGACCCGAGTCCCCGTGTGGCTGGGATGAACCACCTGTCCTCTTCAAATGGAAGCAGGGAAAGGTCGAGCGAGGACAGCATATTAATCCCCCTGGCACCTCACCGCCGGGCTGCTTGTTCTGTCGTGCTTTAGGGGGACGTGTCGGGCTGAGAGTGGAAACGCCTCCTCTTTGGACCCCTCATGTGACTCTCCCCGTGACCGTGGCATCCGAGCCCATGATGGCCAGACGGGAGACTCTGAAGTTCAAAAGCAGCCCCGTATCTTTGCTCGCCTATTTTTTCCTTGAATGTTTACATGGGTTTGTTTATTCTTCAGGGCACCAGGGGTGCCTTGTGGGTGAACTGTTTCCCTCACGACGTAGGTGGAGACAGTGTTTGTGTTCAGCGTGTTCATAGCTACCTGACAGATAAGCAGCTGTGGAAATCCGCGGGTTGCAGGAAGCACAGGTCCTTCCCAGCTTCCCTGCCTGTCCCTGACATCTCACCTGCGTGAAGGGGACACAGAGATTGGTTGCTGTGGGTGCCCACGTGCTGCTCCCCGTCAGGTGCCCCCGTCTTTGGGGGCACAGTCCTGCTTCAACTTGCTTCCGTCACATTCCAGACCGAGGGCAGAGTTCTCCAATGTGTACACACTCACCCTTGCCCGCTGCTCACATTATGTAAGAGCTGTAAATGCTTTTGTGTGCCCGCGTTCAAACCACCAGGAGGAAGGGGATCGTGCAGAACTAAGCCCTGATACAGTTTCCACCAGAAACGAAACCTTGCGGTCTCAGTATTTTAGGCAGAAAGGCGCTTTTCCTTATTTTGCTAAAGCTTGGGACCCCATTATGAGATCACGGAGGAAAATGAGACAGGGAAGGGCTTGAGATCCTAAGCCCTTGTCTGTTAGACCTGAATGCAGAAAGCGAGAGCTGGTTGGATAGTTTTCCTTTCTTTCATTAGCTTAATGGTTGAGATCCAGCAGGCTTCTGCAGATATATCCAACAATCGGGGTCACCTCGTTCTATGACTGCATTTAACGGGTGGGAAAAAAAGAAGGGAGAATAACAATGCAAGAACCTAACCTGGGGCTGAACGCATGCTTTTAGGTCAGCTAGGATGAAGTCGTTGTAACTTCACAGATGGTCCAAATAGATGAAGAGGAGAAAGGATGGCCGAGACATCTGGCCACCGGCCCCTCGCTTTCATGGTGTTTTCTTTCATTCGTTCATTCGTTCATTCGTTCAGCTTTGGAGAGAAGACACCGTGAGGACCAGAATGTGTCTGGGTGCCTCCCTTGATTTTCTTCTTTGCGAGAGATTTACCCGTCTGTGGTGAACAGGAAGACCTCTGCTTATAAAGTCAGTTTCAGCGAACTGTATTCAGATGGGGGCGGTCACAGTGACGTTTTCCTCAGGGCTGCGCTGGAAATTCTTTCCCTTGTGGATCTACTTTCCTTATGTATCTACAACATCTACAGCAGTGATGCTGTAGCTGAACTGAGCCGTGGGTGAAGGAAAGGAGAGCTGAGGAGCGGGTTAGGGTCCCAGAAAAACCCTGATCATAATATGAATGGATGGCATTTATTTTCTGGTACCGTTTTTCAAACCTCCTTTAATGTCAAGGCTAGTGAGTTCTGTAGATTCTTTCAGTTGTGTAATTTCTTAATACGCTGCCGTGTTCAAGGGTATATGCCCGGTGTTTGTTTGTTTGTTTGCTTGCGTTTTGTTTTGTTTTTTGGTAAATGACCTTGTATATTTTGTAGAAGTAGGCTGGATAGAAATGGCAAACAAATGAAGAAATAACCACCCTCATAGTTTCTCTCTTCAGTTGCATCACTCGTCATCTCGACTCATGTCAGCACCCCTGGCCTTATTCTTTTCTCCGTCTCCAGGGCAGGGTTTCTCTACCCCGGCACTATTGGCACTTTGGACCAGGTAATGCTTGCTCATGGGGTGTTGTCCTTGGCATCTCTGACCTCTACCCACTGGGTGTGGGTAGCAACCTCCTTGTTGTGACAACCAAAACGGTCTTCCGATGCTGCCAAATGGCCCTTTGGGGAGCAAACTCACCCCTGATTGAGAACCACTGCTCTAGGGTGAACAGATTCTCCAAGGCAATCCAAGTTTACATGTTCTCCCAAATATATAGCATCCCTTTCACTCTCAATAGTGTCATAATTTGGACAGGGAATTAAACGGTCATCCAGCATGTCTCTGTAAATAGCAACTCCACATTCCCAGTCGCTCACTGGAGACAGCCCCAGCTCCTCACCCTCTCATAACCCTGCTCCACCGGTAGCAAACCCAGTGGAGGAAAACCACCTTCAAACAGGATCCAGGGACTTCCCTGGTGGCGCAGTGGTTGAGAATCTGCCTGCCAATGCAGGGGACACAGGTTCGAGCCCTGATCCGGGAAGATCCCCCAGGCCACGGTGCAGCTCAGCCCGTGCGCCACAACGACTGAGCCTGCACTCTGGAGCCCGTGAGCCACAATGACTGAAGCCCGCGTGCCTAGAGCCTGTGCTCTGCAACAAGAGAAGCCACGGCCCTGAGAAGCCCGCTCACTGCAACTAGAGAAAGCCCCCGCGCAGCAATGAAGACCCAATGCAGCCAATACATAAATAAATACATAAATAATAAATAAATCTTAAAAACAAAAACAACCCAGGATCCAGCACTTCCTTCCACATCCACTGATACCACACTGGTCACAGTCACCTGCTCCAACACCCAAAAGAAGGCGTGTCCCTCTTCAAGCTGCTAAAGCTGTCCTATTTAATTAGCAGGTTTCAATCATGCCTCTCTTCCACTCAGAATACGTCAGCGGTTTCCGGTCCCACTCAGGGTAAAAACCAGAGTCCTTACAATGGCCTCAAAGTGGCCTTACAAGGTCTGCCCCTGCTCCCTGCCCTCTCCAGCTGGCCTGACTGTCCCTTCACTGTTCCAGCTGTAGTGGCCTCTACTGCGCCTTCAGCACCCAGCACATCCTGATTCAGGGCTTTCCTGTGGTTCCTGGTACCTACAGCCGCCCCCCAGGTATCCACCCAGCCTCCTCCCTCATTCTCAGGTCCACGTTCTAAGATCCGCTTCACAGCGAAAGCTTCTCTGACCGCTTGTTTCCAATCACACCCTTGTTCATCTCCTCTGATTTACTTTTTCACCACCATCCTTATCACTCTCTGACATACTAAATTTTTACCCATTTGTTTATTCACTCACTTCCTGATTTATCGCCTGTCTCTTGGAATTCATTTGCAGATTCCACGAGGGCAGGGATTTTTCTGTTTTGTTCACTGTCCTATGCTCAGTGCTTTTAGCCGTTTTCCTAGGAAACGTAGTAGTAGCACACGGTAAATCCTAAAGGAATGCGATGATGAAGGTATTGAATGCTTGCATTCCTCTAGGCATTGGGCTGGATACGAAGTAGAGGAAATTGAGTGCAGCACTGTCCCTGCCTCAAGAAGCTTTCGGGGCTTCCTAGGTGGCGCAGTGGTTGAGAATCCGCCTGCCAATGCAGGGGATACGGGTTCGATCCCTGCTCCAGGAAGATCCCACATGCCGCGGAGCAGCAAAGCATGCACCAAAAAAAAAAAAAAGAAGAAGAAGCTTACGGTCTCCTTAGCACTTCAGCAGTGGTACTGATGTACGGCGTAAATTGCAACCACGAGCCAAACCCCTAACATGAGCTTGAAATTCCAATCACGGCCCCGAATATAGAACCCGCTGCATAGTTTAATATTCTGTCATTTGGCAGGTTTGCAGTGGCTACAGTTGCCTTTTCAAAGAATGGATTACTAAAACCTTTCACCTATGGAAAAAAGAAGAGAAGCCTTCAGTCTTGTAGAGGACGCATGCATATCACTACGTCAGCACAGCAGGGTGAGAGGCCCGCGGTAAAGAGACGGATGCACGATGCGGCAGAGAGGAACAGGAAGGGTTGGCGGAGCACGAGGGGTTGCAGTGTGCTGAGAAGGAAGTGGGAGAGCGGAGGGCTGATACGTAGATGCTCTTCCCTCCCACTCGTTGCAGTCCACTGTCTGCACGGCCACTGCAGTGCAAACAGGGCGTGAATTTCAACACAGACCCGCAGCAGCACCAGCAGCTCCTGCACATCCTGCCCTGCTGGCTGGCACGCTCGCTCGTGAGCTTGGTGCGTGAGGCTCGTGATAATCTAGCTCACCTGCCCACACTCACCTGTCTCCCTCTCCTCCAGACAGCCCTTCCTCCAACCAGATGGGTGAGGACAAGATGTGTCCTCAACGCTTTGAGGCTTTTCCTTGCTCCTGGAGTGCCCTCTGCGCCCTGCCTGCTCTACCTGACGTGTTTCAGGATTCCCGTTGACATGGAATCACCTCCGTGAAGCCTTCCTGCGTGTCCCTTCCATCTGGGTGACTTATCACACCCCAGGCCAAGGGCAGCTGCATCAGGCTGCCGGGAAGCGTAGGCATTTCCGAAGAGGATGAACCTAGTCTGGAGGTTTGGAAAACAGCACCCAAAATTAAATGCCATCAGTCAAGACTGTGCGTGACCTTGGAGTAATGGTAGTCTGAGATCTCCATTCCTGGAGCAAAGACGTGACAGACCTGTCATAGATCCATGTAAACAAGGAGACGGACAAAACCAGGGCCTGGGCAGTAAGGAAGAGGAAGGCTGGCACCGGATCTCATCGCCCTCATCTGCCCGAAGGTTAATCTGCGAGGCTCTGGAACGAAGTCCTGGACTGCGCTGTACTTATGACTACATATTAATCGTGTATGTATACAGTTTGTGTATTTATTTATCTTCGTAAACGACGTAAAGTTTATTTCAAGTTCCGGGGTTTTGGTTTATAACTACTCATTCCTAGTATCATGATAAAGCCTTGGGGAGAAAGTGCCCGGTTGAGTGTTTTTAAGGGAAAGGCCTGAGTCGCAGCCTTGAGCGGTGACTGCAGTCAGCATTCCAGTGACCAGAGTCGAACCAGTTGGGTGAGCAGCGTGCTTTATAAAATGGTATCTCCGTAGCACCTGTTAGTCTTTGACTCTTTCTTCAATAATTGACTAATTCAATATTCAGTCAACATTCAGTGGAGTCATTCAGAAACTGAAGGCCCAAGTGTCAGGCATTATTCTGCTCCTGTGACATTCTCAAGAACCTGTGAATTAAGTTGTATTTTCTCCCCTTTGGGATAACAAAGCAGACCCCTAGGGAGGTTTGAGCGCCTTCACCAGCCAGCAAGAAGAGGTCTGAAGACCCGAACCCTATTCGTTCCAAAGTCAAAGGTCGTGCTTAGCTGCGACGCACATGGGCCTCTGTGCCGTGTCTCTGGGTGATTTCACTCCAGGGCACTGGTTTCTGAAGTGAGGACCATCTTTTGCACCGTGTGTGTGCAGAGTTGGGTGGTGAACTGTGTGTCCTGAGTCAGTCACAGAAATTACTTATTGACTTGGGCTTTTTCAAATGTTTTTAATTTGTATTTATTTATGTATTTTTTATGTATTGGCTGCGTTGTGTCTTCGTTGCTGCCCAAGGGGCTTTCTCTAGCTGCGGCGAGTGGGGGCTACTCTTCACTGCGGTGCGCGGGCTTATTGCAGTGGCTTCTCTTGTTGCAGAGCACGGGCTCTAGGTGCACGGGCTTCAGCAGTTGTGGCGCACGGGCTTAGTTGCTCCACAGCATGTGGGATTTTCCCGGACTGGGGATTGAACCCGTGTCCCCTGCATTGGCAGGCGGATTCTTAACCACTGCGCCACCAGGGAAGCCCTACTTATTCACGTTGTAATTGTTGCACCCTAAACTCATGGAGATGAATGAAATGGCTGGTGATGATGTTGGCGGCTGGGGCAGGTGCACTGGAGCCTTGATGTTTCGTCCCATCATGCGCTTTTATGAGACAGAGCAGTTGTAAGCCCTGCATCTGCAGCTCCTGAAGGGTGATTCCAAGAAGCAGCGGATAAGACTTTGAAAACTCCCCCAGGGAATTATGCGTTTCATTTTAAGCGAAGCTTTGTAACTGAATTCCTTGCTTATTTATTTTTATTTAAAAGAAAACTGATTTCTTGCAAATATGTAAAAATATTGGTGCACATGGAAAAAGACTGCAAGGGGATAGGCAAAAAAAAAAAAGAAAATATTTTTGGTCTTAGGAGAGTAGAGGAGCTAGGATGGTTTTTCCCCTTTTTCCAAACTTTCAATATTGTTTTAGCGGTTTCCCATTTTTAAAAGAAACAAATGTAAAATAAGTGAAACTGACTTATTTCATTCATAGACGAACACAGTGGGTTGGATTCTAACTATTTTACTATCCATGTGATGTTACACAAGTCACTTAATTCTGTACATATAGAGTATTTCTACTATGTATAAAATAAATACCCTAACTTAGAAATTTGGATCCCAACATATATATTTTAAATGTTTTCACCTCAATCTTGAATTAACTTGTAGGACTGTCATTCGTGTCTTGCGTGCTACTTATGCTGAAGATAATTGTTTCAGTCCCGCGGTCTCGTTCTTTCCCACTGGTCCTCCTGTAACTACACCCCTCCCCCACTTACAAAACCTATGCAGCTCACTCAGCCTACCTCTTACTCTGACGTCTGACAGTTTCACTTTTGCGGAATCTCTCCAGATTTCCCAACCTAAAGAAATAAATAAATAATAAACTAGAAAAGCAGGCCAAAGATCCATGGATGACCTCTGTTAAAAAAACTAGATTACAAATCATCCCCACTCTTTCTACTCCCAGTAGGACCCGTTTGGGGCAGATCACCTGTTGTGCGTTGAATTGTCCTAACCCCTGTGAATCTGACCTTATTTGAAAATAGGCTCTTTGCAGATGTGGTCAAGTTAAGACTAGGTCATAGTGGATCGATGTGGGCCTTAATCCAATGACTGGTACCCTGGAAAAGCAGGAGAAATTGGGGCACACTGAGGACACACGGGGAGAAGACCCTGTGACAGAGGCAGAGATTGGAGCGATGCATCGATGAGCCCAGGACACCCAGGGTTTCCAGGAACTATCAGAAGCAAAGAAGAAGCAAGGAAGCCTTCAGTAAGAGCACGGCCCTACCAATACCTTGATTTCAGACTTCCGGCTTCCAGAACCACGAGAGAATAAATTTCTGTTGTTTGAAGCCAGTTTGTGGTCATTTGTTACAACAGTCTGGCGCTGGGTGTTACATCATGGAAACCCGCGAGATGCAGATGGAATCACCATCCCTGTGGGCTGAAGCACGGGAAGCACCGTAGCATCTGATGACCTCGGTAACAGGAGGACCGCCGGTCATGAGCAGGCACCACTGAGAACAGCAGCCCAAACTGGCACGGCTTCTGCTGGATTCGATTCGTGAGTGTGTGCAAGAGTCCGGGATAGGATAAGGTCTAACAATGTTCAGTGATACTTGAGGAATCCACCCTGCGTAAATGTCTATAAAATGAGCACACCAAAGTTCCCCTCCAGGGAGTTTCTGCTCTGAACGTGGTGGAGATACAGCCCACCCGGATTTCCTTCAGATAAACTCTGGGCAAAATACAAAAAAAAAAAAAATTAACAAGCCAAAGCAGGCAGGTTTTGGAAGGGAGTCATACTTGGAGGGAGTGTGTGTGGCTTGATAGAAGCCTCCCGTTTTTTTGTTTGGTTTGTTGGTTGGGACTTTTTTGGTTTTTTGTAGCTTTTCCCTGAGGGCTTCTGCAGCCCCATGGGACGTATAGGAAGGCTGCACCACCAATAGAAGCTTCCTCCCCTTTCTGGTCGGTAAACCAGGGAAGAAGGGACTCAGGGCAGTCAGAGCTTTCAGAGAGTGGGGAGGGAATCCCAGAAAGGAGAGGGTGAGAGACACAGGACCCTGCGGTCAGTGTGAACTCCTGCCCCGTCCAGGGCTCAGCCTGGGACCACAGTGAGCAGAACAAACTCACATCAGGGCTGACAGTTTGCAGTTTGAGTAAAATGCAGTTCATTGCCGACGAAAACGTTAACTGTCAGACTCCGAAGGAGCGCTGTATTCTTGAAAAGAGTGCACATTCCACGGTTGTTGGGAGCATTGCGCTGCACGTGGCTGTTAGTTCAGGTTTTGTTAATGATGCTGTTTCAATCTTCTGTCTGTCCCGACATTTTAGTTTTTTCTGTTGCATCAGTTACTGAAAGGGTTTGCTTTTTTTTTTTTTCCACAATATGATCTATGGATTTTTTTTCTTTCTTCTGTGGTTCTTCGTGATATATTTTTAGGCTGTGTTATTAGGTTACACAAAATGTAAAATGGTTATCGTCCTTTTATTAACTGTTTCATCCTTATGAAGTGGGCCACTGTATCCCTAGTGATGCTTTTTATCTTAACATCTGTTTTCTTTGTTATCAACCTGGCTACCCCAGCTTCCTTGTGGCTTACACCCTCAAATGCATAGGAGTGTATTTATCTTATTTTCCCTTCCTGGGATTTAGTGAGCCACTAAAGGCGATGGGTCGGTGACTTAAGTGAGTTCTGGATACCTCTCAGCTGTTATCTCCTCAAGTATGACCCCTGTGTCTTCCTTCTGCTCCCTCTGTAACTAATCAAACATATGTTGGAGTTCTCTGCCTCTCTTAAGCTCTTTTCTGTAATTTTCCACATTTTAATTTTACTCTGTATTAAAATTCTGGGTAAATACTTCAGTCTTCCCATTAACTAATTCTTCCGCTTTGTGTTGCCTGTTTCTTCACACATCTATTGAGTTTTATTTTATTTATTATTTTATTTACTTATTTATTTCGGCCACACCGTGCAGCTTGTAGAATCTTAGTTCCCTGACCCAGGGATTGAACCCAGGCCCTTGGCAATGAAAGCACAGAGACTTAACCACTGGACCGCCATGGGATTCCCTACTGAGCTTCTAATTCCAGCTATTATATATATTTTTTATTTTGAGACATGCCACTTGGTTCTTTTTCAGAACTGCAAGGTCATGCTTTTAGTTTCCTGCGGACTGCAGATATTTCCCCAAGCTTGTCAGTTACTCCTTTAAACGCTGAGGATGTTTGTCTTGTAAGCTGCGTCTGCCGGTTTGAGGGGCTGTCTCTGCTGTCTCTTGTTTCTGCTGGCTATCATCCCTGCCCCCTGCTACCCTGTGTCTAGGTTATTGTTGATGGAATACTGGTCATTGTCTTTGAAAAACTGGCTGGGGGTTCTCCAGTGCCTCTAATGACGGAGGCCTCCTTCTAAAGAGATTTGCCATTCACCTCTGCCGGTACCTGAGTGTATTTTACCAACTGGAGACCGCCTCAAACTGACTTCCAGGCTTGGGGTTCCCTGACCCATCCCAGCTGTGCATGTCCAGCGGGCAGGTCTGCTTGAGGCTGGTCTGCGGCAAGAATAGTAGTTTTAACCCCACGCCATATGCCAGTGCAACCTGTACGCCAAGGCAACCCTAAAGTTGGGGCCCTAGGGAGATCAGCTGTGGTTTATCTTTACCCTGAGAATGTACCCTTAGGGGGGGTCCCAGCTCATACGGTGAGAGAGGGTTCTACCTAAAGCACTCTGCTTTACATGTGCTTTGGCCATTGGCATCTACCTTTCCTCCACTTAAGGTGATGGAACTAAAGCCTAATAGGTACGAGAGATCAGCAAATATCCTCTTTAGTTCAAAAATGTCTTTGATGCCCTAATGTAAGGGTTGGCTAAAAAAAAATTTTGAAATAAAAAAATACATAAAAAGCCAAAGAAAAAAATAATCAACTTTATTTCCGCCACCTACAATTAATCACTGTTTATATCCTCTCATATTTGTTTTACTATATTACTTTTTAAAAATTATCCATGCTATTCTGAAGTGATTTAGACAAAAAAGAAATGTAAACATATGAGCATTTTAAAACTTGTGTTGTCAGCCTTCACCAACATTCTAGACACCACTGACGCATATGCAACATTTTTTGCAGATGGATAAGAGAAAATATTGATGATGGATGGACAGATAGAAAGATAAAGTTACTTTTGTAAAGATGATAATTGGAAATGTTGTTATGATTAAAATATTAGATTCTCTTGAATTAAGTGTAAGAAAAATGAAAGGAAGTGAAATTGAGGGAATTGTTGAACTTCACATGTTGCTTTACCCCAAGGTACCTCATTTCCTGAAATGTGTCTTGTAGGTTATGTTTTTTTTAAAAAAAAAGCACAGGTGTAAACGTTTAAAACATTTAGATATTAGAGTCATTATGCTTTTTTAAAACATTACATGCTTCAAATTTAGGAAGTCTTTATAGCCTGTCTGCTGCGAGAGATCTGAAAGATAGAATGTTCTTCCTCCCATTTTACCCTGTTGTGAGTTTTATCGTTTTTACATCCTCCAGGCTACTGCATTGAAAGTCAGTTCTTTTACCATAATTCTTGTGGTTGTTTTGCTCTTTGTTCAGATGGATTCAAAGTTAATATGGGGCTTTCTTGCTTCTTTGTTTCTGAATTCTTTGAGACATCGGAATTTTGTTATCAAGCCTTCAGAAAGGCTCCCGAGTGCTATTTCCCTAAATAATTTGATTTTTGAAAATATGACCTTGTGATAGAACAACACGCTAACTGCCATAGGATATTCCTGGCAGCCCCTTCTCTCTGTGAGAGCTTTGTAGGTTACTAATTCTCATACTTTAATCCGCAATAGAAATTCCCCAGGAACTTGTTACAAATGGAGATTCTGCGGGCCTGGCATTGGACCCAAGATTCTGCATTTCTAACAGGTGTCCAGGTATTGTTCACGCTGCCACACTTGTGGACTTTGTTTCCTTATCTCTGGGTCCCAAATGCTGCTACACAGACGTTAACACCAGCTTTACTTCTCCCCTCTTGAAGATGATTTGCTTCTTTTGCCTAGATGCCTCTTCTATCATCCCATTGGATTTGAGCATTCTCTATCAGACTTAAGTAGGAAAAAAATGTGTTCTTTTAAATTTGGAGATGTAGGATTTACTTATTTGATATGCTTCTTGAATTATATTTTAAAATACACCTTCTGTACCACCTGATGGGGTACCTGTTCCATGGAGAGGAATTATTCATCTTGGATGAGCTTGGTCTGTGTTCCGGATCTCCTGGCTTTGGTTATTGCTTTATTCTCTGGACCCCTGATATGCGTCACTCCGGTTATTTGAAGCTCCTCTAGGCCACTAATTCAATTTTCAGTAGCATCTATTCTATTAGGTGTTATTTTTAAATGTTTTACTTAGTTCTCGAATTACATTGTGTTGAAGCTTGTGATGGTTTTCCTTAGGTCAATAATACCCCTTTTTATTCTGTTCTTTTTTTTTTAAGGACTTTTATTGAGATATAATTGACAACAATAAACTGCATGTATTTAAAGTGTACAATTTTGATTATTTTTTCTTCTTAGTAATGTATATACGGCCATCCCAATCTCCCAATTCATTCCCCAGGCGCCCCCCCCACCCCCAACTTTCCCCCCTTGGCGTCCATCTGTTTATTCTCTACATCTGTGTCTCTATTTCTGCCTTGCAAACTGGTTGATCTGTACCATTTTTCTATATTCCACATGTATGTGTTACTATGTGATATTTGTTTTTCTCTTTCTGACTCACTTCACGCTGTATGAGGTCCATCCATGTCTCTACAAATGTCCCAGTTTCATTCCTTTTTATGGCTGAGTAATAGTTCATTGTATATATGTACCACATCTTCTTTATCCATTCATCTGTTGATGGACATTTAGGTTGCTTCCATGACCTGGCTGTTGTAAATAGTGCTGCAATGAACATTGGAGTGCATGTTTCTCTTTGGATTATGGTTTTCTCTGGGTATGAGCCCAGCAGTGGGATTGCTGGGTTTATTCTGTTCTTGAACTATGGTTCCTCTAAGCGGGCTCTGTGCCTCTTGCGAGCTATATTCCCTCTTCCCTGTATGGGATGTTTGCATAGTTAGGAAGTGGCTGCTTTTGGAGGCCTGGGTGCCTCTGTCTCGCCTGATACAATGTGATAACCTCTTGACTTTTCCCCAGCGTGCGCTGCATCTGTTCCTTCAGCATGTAGACCATTTCCCTCCGTTCACAGTGTCGCCCTGGAGCTGTGTCTCCGTCATCCAGAGGGAGGCTCTGTTCATTTCTCCACCTCACTCCTCGCCCCCGACAAGAGTGCGATATTGTGATCTATGGAAAATACATATTTTTAATCACTCAGATGACCAAAATATATTTCTGATATACATTTGTTCTACATCCACAATTCCCGGCTCGCAGCTCCCCAGATCCTTGGACTTAGCATTCTAAGTGATAAGAGAAATGGGAGCATTTTTGGTATAAAGCTTGGTGTCTTGTCCTCAGTTCCTGCAAAAGCTTCAGAGTCATAAAAGTGGAATTGGTGTCTTGTTAATCATAGCAAGCCTCTTTCCACCACGACAGGGTTTACGGTAACGAGGTGACTTTTGGAAAGCACCTAAGCACCCCCCGATTTCTGGGGAGGGGAGAGGAGCTGGAGGTCGGATGCGTCACCAGCGGCCAGTGATTGAATCAATCACGCCTGCCTCTGTCATGAAGCCTCCTTGAAAACCCAAAGAGGAGGGGGCCTGGAGAGCTTCCAGGAGGGGAACCACAATGCCTTCGTGTGCCACCAGGCCCCAGACTCCGGGAGGACAGACGCTCCTTTGCTCAGATGCTCGTCTTGCGTATCTCTCTCTTCCGCTGGCTGTCGACCCAACTCCTTTAATACCCTTTGTAATAAACCAGTAACCTAGTGAGTCAGTGGGTTTCCTGAGTTCTGTGAGCCGCTCTAGCAAATTAATTGAACCCGAGGAGGGAGACGTGGGCACCTCTGATTTATAGCCAGTCGGTCAGGAGCACAGGGGACAGCCTGGACTTGACACGGGCATCGCTAAAGCCCTAGGAGGGGGTCTTGGGAACATTCAATCTGTAGCCGGTGGGTCAGAAGCCCAGGTAAGAAGGTTGGCTTGCCGCTGGCACCCAAAGTGGAGGACAGTCTTGTGGGACGGAGTCCTTTTTCTGTGGCATCTTGTGGAATCTCACGCTATCCCCAAGTAGTTACAGGCAGACCTCAGAGATAGGGCAGGTTCGGTTCCAGACCACGGCAATAAATCGATTATCACAAGAAAGTGAGTCACACAAATTTTGGGTTTCCCAGTACATAGGAAGGTTATGTTTACACTCTACTACTGCAGT
Source organism: Hippopotamus amphibius kiboko (assembly GCF_030028045.1). Classification (NCBI taxonomy): domain Eukaryota; kingdom Metazoa; phylum Chordata; class Mammalia; order Artiodactyla; family Hippopotamidae; genus Hippopotamus; species Hippopotamus amphibius. The sequence continues at coordinate 62,077,854 of NC_080202.1, forward strand.
GCACTAAGTGTGCAATAGCGTTATATCTTACAAAAAGCACACGCCTTAATGAAAGTATAGTTTATGGTTAACTATTGCAGTCCATCATCAGGGCCTTCAGCCAGTCATAATCTTTTAACAATAGGAACATCAAAGATCACTGATCACAGATCACCGTAACAAGTAGAATAATAATGAAAAAGTTTGAAATATTGCGAGAATAACCAAAATGTGAGGCAAAGTGAGCAGATGCTGTTGGGAAAGCGGTGCTGACAGACTTGCTGGGGGGAGGGTTGCCAGCGGCCTTCAATTCATTTTTTTTAAAAAAGGCAATAAAGCGAAGTATAATAAAAGGAGGCACGCGTGTAGTGTCAGAATTGGGTCGAGCTGTGGTACACCCAGCTGGGATCCTGAGAGTGCTTCGTGGGGTAGGCAAAACACCCCCCCTCCACCCGCTGGAATTGGGTGAAGAACCCAGAATGAAACTGTCTTACTAATCCGCAGAGAAAGAAGTGAAGTGAACCAACTCAAGTTGACTGTCTGCAGGTTTGGGGGGAGGAAATCTTTCAGTGTGGCGCTTTGGTACCAGGTTAGACCGAGTGCGTCTCTCTCTCTCTGTAGACTCTTCTATTTTGTGTGGACTCTTGAATTTTTTTTTTCCTGGTTGGTCCTTTTAAAATCTAAGTCAGATGGTATCACTCCATTTTGAATTCTCCAGCGGGCCCCCATCTCTGAGAGTGAAAGCTGAAACCTCTCCCTAACTCGCTGGCTGATAAGGCCCTGCCAGCATCCTCACCCCCGACCTGGTCCAGGTCTCTCCTCTCTGGCTCTTTCTGCTGAGACCCGCTGGCCTCCTCGTTAGTCCTCAAGCTCCCCAGGTGGTTTACCTGCCTCAGGGTCTTCCACCTGGAACATTCTCCCCTCCCCACCCTACCCTGTATCCTCAGGGCTTGCGTCTTCTCTTTCTTTAAATCTTTGCTCAAATATCCCTTCAAAGTGACCTTCTCTGACCGAGCTCTTTGAGACTACAGCCCTCAGCTCCATCCCTGCTTGTTCTCGTTTTTCTCCGCAGCACCTGTCACTTTCTAATACTGTTTACTTCATTTTTTTGTACAGCGTGTCCTCCTGCTCGGCTCCCTCCCAAGATAAGTGTCAGGAGGGCAGAGATTTTTCTGGCTAAAATGGCACCTGGCACGTAGCATTTCATAAATGTCGGCTGATTTCTTTGTGTATTTCGTGAGCTCTGTTTTGCTCGTGATGCCGAGGGAGAGAAGCTCTTTGAGGATGTTTCTCCTGCCCCTTCCGTCCTTCCCACTCCATCTTCCCCAACAACCTATTTCATATATCTTGATGAAAGCCAGTCTTGTCCTAGAAAACTTGTTCCAGGGTGTAGTAAGCTTCTAAGCAGCGTTCCTTCCTTGTAAAGAAGTTTATCCAAATTGTATCTTTAGCCATGGCAGCTCAGGTTTCCTCGTTCAATGAGGTAAGGTAGAAATACATACTGAAATAAAATACTCTTCACTCTCTGCATTGCAAGGGCTATGTATTTGGTGGAAAGGTAGCCTGGGAGGAAAAAGATAGGGCAGTTGGAAGTTTAACGCCCTTATTGTGATTCATTTATTTGCTATTCCTTCTTTTATTTCCCCCACATTATTAACGCATCTTCAGCAACTGGGTGACTTGTGTGAGTGGCAGAATTATGAGCGGCGGGCGAGGAGTGGGTTCCCTTCAGACTCTGCTACATATTTTTCCAGGTGTTTTTTCTTGAGCCCCTGCATCCCTAGGTAACTCCAGCGGTCACTAAGCCTCTGCGAGCCCCTTTGCAGACTTTGAAAGTGTTTCAAATGAAATAAAAACACGATTTTAAGTGAGATATTGATTTTGAAGATTCATAACCAAAACGTATGTAGTCTAATGATACATGAGCTCCTCTCTCAATGATACTGTAGTCTTATTGTCTTCAAACCATCTCAGCAAAATCCTTTCTGTAATTTTGAATTCTTACCAGTTAGCTCTGAAGAAGACACGTGTTCGCTGGGATCAAGGCTCACTGGACCCGAAGACTGACCACGAAGAGTCATCATCACTGTGTCTCAGATGCTGTGCCAGGTATGTCACATGTATCATCTTATTTAATCCTCCCAGCAATCTAATTACTTAAAAGGATACTTTTTAAAGGTTAAAATCATGACCCTAATACAATATAAAGTGAACACATGTCCATTTACTTTATTTAACTCATTTTATTTATTGACACCTTGTTAACAAACCAGGAAACCAATAAGGTGTTATAACTGGTTCAAAGAACCACATGTATGTAAATACTCAGGAATACTGAAATGAACTTACCAATAAATGTAAAACAGGTTAGTATCTGAAGACAGTGATCAATTGCATTTCAGTAGGCACAGTTTGCATATGGACAAGACTAATTACTGTCAGTATTTCACATCTTTTATCTTTTGGAGTTATAAAATATCTCAAGGAAATAACCTATATGGGAAAAGAGTCTGGAAAATAATGGATATATGTATATATATAATTGAATCACTGCTGTACACCTGAAACTAACACAACATTGTAAATCAACTGTAATATAAAATAAAAATTAAATTGAAAAAAAAAAAGCTCAAAGACAATGAAAGGTAGAGATAACCGAGAAGCTTGTGCTAGATAGGTCATCAAACGTGCTTTATCCATTTCAGAGTCTTTCTGTTTCAGTGTTTTCCTGAGAGTTTCATTCCAACTTTGAGCTTTTAGAACGCAATGCATAGGTTTAAAAGATCAGTTTACTATAGAGAAAATCTTCAATTTTTGGTAAAGAAAAGATGATCTTTAAATAAGCAAGTAATCACAGAATATTAGATCTGGATCAAACGTTGCAGATAAAACTTCACATTGTATACAGGGGAGAGTCCGAGCTTAAATAATTTGCCTAAAATCATAAAGCTGGGTGTTGGCAGGTCAAGAGAAGAACAGAGAAACTAGGACTCTCTCCTAGAATATTACTAAAATAAACAGACAAAAAATTTAAAAACCTTGTCTGTTAGAATTACCTATAGATATATTACATTTAATAAATTACCCCTTGGGACGTCCCTGGTGGTCCAGTGGTTGAGACTCTGCACTTCCACTGCAGGGGGTGGGTTCCATCCCTGGTTGGGGAGCTAAGGTCCCACATGCTGCACCACACGACCAAAAAAAAAAAGAAAAATTACCCTCTATCGTTCCCAAACTGAACTTGGGTCTGCTTGTCCACGGCACGGCAAAGCCAGTCTACTGGCACTGGGCTGTGGTGAAGGAAAGTCCTTTACGGCAGGGCACCCAGAAAGGAGTGTGCTCTAACCACCCAAATCCCTGATGGCTTCCACAGAAGGGCTTTTAAAGGCAGCACTTCCAGTGAGGGTCGCAGCGGGTGTGACTTTCTTCTCATGGGTTGGTGGTGAGGTAACAGGGTGACGTTTCTGGAATCGTAATCGTCGGCCTTCTTGTTCCGGCCAGCCTGGGGTCCACGTGCTTGTGGTCAGCATGTGGTCAGCATCCTCCCCCAGGTGCGGGGCTGACTTCTGCAGCGCAGCTCAGAGACATGAGTCAGGTTGTTAGGTATCTGCCTTGAGGAGGACCTGTGACTCTGTTTTGATCCTGAACTATTGTTTAAGCTGTTATTCCTTTTCTTGCTTGACTGCTTTTCCTTTGTTTCTGCATTCCCGCACTTTCCTAATTAGTAACTGCTTGAGTCTGCTCTTTGGAACGCAGGGCACGTCTAGAAGATGAAACGCTCTTTTGCCAAACAAGAAACAGGGGACATGGAGGGCCTTTGGTACCCAGGAGGGCCCTGTCAGGCCCCCTTTTCTCTGATGTTCCTCAATCCTGAGGGGCACCAGTGGTGGGACAAGAAAAGGAATGCCATTTTGGAGAGAGAGGTTAATCCTAAACTTGGCAGGGAAACTCGGTTTTAGGGGGTCTTAGGTTCACTGTGATAAAAATGAACTGAAGCAAATATCAGTTCGGAAAATTCCCTAAGATCATAGTTCAGGGTAAGATCAGGGGCTGTGCTGATATCAGAAAACCTGTTTTCTCCTATCAGGGCACATGTGACCAGCTCACATTGCCTGGTGACACAGATGGTATGTTCATTTTAAGATTACGAATATTTTCTCCGACCGTAAAGTTGCACTGAGCTGTTATTTCTTTGATGCAATATATCTGCAAGGAGACATTCTCTGAAAAGACATACTCATCAACTGACATTCTCTTTTTAATTAAGTCAAAGTATTCCCCTGCCTTAAGGACATATTATCAAAGAGATTACTTCAATTACAAACCTGAACACTGATTTAGTGAATTAAGGATGTGCCTGAGGTTTAATCCAGCAGATAACCAACCTGAGAGCTACAGTATTTAACAATGAAGTCGTGTTCAGATTTGATTCATGCATATATAAATAAGTCAGTGTTTGCTACAGTGTTTCCTGGCTACTTTAGCTACTGAAATGCAAATATAGGTAATCAACACAGCTTGATCTCACATACTTTCACAAGTGGGAGGGTCCTGGAAATCCATTGATCTGCTTAGTCAGATTGTTATTCTCAAGGCAGGCAGACCCCTGCTACGCTGCATGTTTCGTTCCACTAAAATAAAGTGAATATTGGAATAAAATGAGTAACATGGGTTTTTTTGCCCAGTGCATAAAGAAGTTATGCTTACAGTATACTGTAGTCTGTTACGTGTGCTGCAACATGTGTAAAAAAAACCCCGTGTAGATAACAATTTTAAAATATTGTTGTTGGAAAAATGGCACCAGTAGACATGATCGATGAAGGGCTGTCACAAACCTTCAATTTGTAAAAAAAAAAAAAAAAAAAAATGCAATATCTGCGAAGCACAACAAAGCAAAACACAATAAAACAAGGCCTGCCTGTTTAACGTCTGTAAACAGATGCCGTAATTTACTGCTGTGGAAAATCAGCAAAGCCTGCACTGGACTGAGTCACAGGCTCTGATGTTTGGACCCAATCTATGTCCGGTTCCTCTGATCACAGCAGCAACTAATCAGTCAATGGTACTGTTGGAGAAAGATCGTGTGGCTATTATGTGACTTAAAGGCTGGAGCACATCTGGTGAACAAGAGTACTGCAATCTGTCTTCGGAACAGAGATCCCTGTGCTGGGCTAACATCTGCTTGGCTTAAAAACACCCCCGTGTGCTGGCCAGGGCATGGACTCTCCCAGCATAAGGAGGTTTTCTCTTCAGGTGCATCTTGCATGTGGAAAAATAAAAAATGCTGGAGGCACCGCTGTGAAATCTTTTCACGGCACTTGCCGTTTTGATTGGTTTCCCTTCCGGTGCCAAGATGAATTTTAGATGCCACCATTGGGATGCTATACTGAACACTTTGGGTCTGTAGAAAAACTATTAAAATTACAAATTGCGGTTTGAGGATACAGACTCTAGAGGTTAAATGAAACTGGGATTTAATCTAGAGAAGGGAAAAAAATGGCTTTTAAGTCTTGAGTTAGTGATTCAGCAAGTGCAGAGATCGCCTAAGTTCCTCCTTTAGTTGATGTATATCATACAACCCTTTTTCCGCATGAACGCAGGTCCAGTTTGTGAACAAAGCTGGAGGCTCCACCTTCAGCATTTACGCTGACACTGACTTTTGTCACCACCTCCACATTACCTTGGTCCAAGCCATTGTCCTCCTAATTTATTACTGCAACCAGTAATATCATAATGGAAGATACTGAATTTCTCTATCAGGAACATGAAATTCCTGTTTCTTAAGAATTTTGGTTGTCTGTGTTCACTCTGAGTGTAAAACTTTATGATCAGCAAAGGCATGAATGAATCTCAGGCTTTTTTTTTTTTTTACTGAAAAGCATTTGAGTTCTGAAATATTTATATTAATAGCAATTTACCCAGACATATTTAACCTAGGCCAGGCTGTGTGCATGTCCGACTTTGACAGATATTCCTGTGCAACTCTAACTATTGTTAACACACCTAACAAGCTTAACGGAATTAATTCTAGCATCTCTCTTTTCATAAAGTAAAAGAACAAACCTTTGTGCTTTTCCAGAGGCCCTCTAGGAAATCTCAAAGACAGTTTTATTATAAAACTTATATTTTAATAAAATATATTTAATTTTATATTTTATAAAATTTACTTTAAATTTTTATTATAAAAGTCTGAATTTAAAAAAAAATTTTATATTTCATATCCATTCGTGGGAAGGCAGTTAAAAATGTTGTTAAAGGCCATTTGGCAACTTGATTAAGATAGGAGGATGGGTGCCTGATAAACTATTTAATCAAAGTGCCACTGTAACATTAACAAAATAAGCACAGATGGGAACTCCCTGGTGGTCCAGTGGTTAGGACATGGTGCTTCCACTGCAGGGGTCATGGGTTCAATCCCCGGTCAGGGAGCTACGATGCCGCATGCCGCGCAGCATAGCCGAAAACAAACAAACAGAAATAAAAATAAGCATAGAGAAAAAAATGGCCACCTGTGAACCAGGAAGTGGTCCCTCACCAAACACAGAATCTGCCAGCACCTTGATCTTGGGCTTCAGATCCAGGTCTCCAGAATTGTGCGAAATAAATTTCTATTGTTTAATAAATAACAGAATACATTTTTAAAAGCATAGAAATAGCATTATCGTACAGAACCTCAGCTCTTTCATAAGCGAGGATCTTTGTTTTTCTTTTTCTTGAATAATCGGGTTCATAATAACGTCAATATAAAATGAAGAAAATTATTTCAGTAAGACAAGGGCTCTTTGCTTTGTAGGCAGATTGCACATCAGGTAAACAATAAACGTTGATATTATAGGTGAAGGCACTAATTGGTCAACCAAGGCAGCCAGCCCAGCAGAACTGAGAAAATGTTGTTATGATTTTTAACATTTCATAGCATTTATTGAGACTCAAGTATAATTAATCAAAGCAGATAAATCCAGCTTCAGAGTTCTGTGCTTAATTATGTTCTTTCATATTCTGGAACAAACTGACATTTTAGGACAGTAGTTCCTTGGGGTATGATGTCAAAATAATACTAAGATTAATACTAGGATGACATTAAGGTTAACATGTGGTGTGTCCATGGTTGCCACCCTCAAACCAATCAAATAACTTCTCAGTTTTTCAATTTCCAAGACATTAAGTCGATATTTTTAACTCACATAGAAAAAAGTTCTTTAGGATACTCAACAGGTCCTGAAAGTATAAAATAACTCAGAGACCAAAAGGCTTAAAGATTGTTGCTTCAGACCAAAACCACTCTTCCTTGAAAAGCAAAAGAACAGTGGTATTTCTCTGTCACTCTTATTCTTGGTAGAGCTTCAAGCTCTTGTTTGCAACCTTTAATGAAAGTGGCGAGTGTCTATCTCACAGAGAAAAGCGGGGAGTGGACAGTTGAGAACTGTGCAGACACAAGGCTTTTTAGCAGATGAGCAGTGCTCAGGATACACAGAACTTCCTGCAGCTGCGTTATTGTGGACCGAAGGGTCGCATCCCACCACCCAGTCCACAGGTGGAAGTCCTAACCCCCAATGTGATGATGTTAGGAGCTGGTGCATTTGGGAGGCGATGAGGTCATGAGGGTGGAGCCCTCATGAAGGGGATTAGTGCCCTTAGTAAAAGGCAGCCCAGAGAGCTCTCTCACCCCCTGTCACCCACGTGAGGACGCAGAGAGAAAATGCCCATCTGTGAACCAGGAAGCAGGCTCTCTCCGGACACCAAATCTGCCTGCACTTTGATCCTAAGCTTCCTGGTCTCCAAAACTGTGAGAAATACATGTTGTTTATCCCACCCAGTCTATGGTATTTTTGTTACAGCAGCCTGAACAGACTAAGACACACATGCATCTCCTACATGTTCCTAACACGGCAAAAAAATGAATACGTTGATTAACATGACTCTGTAGCATGTAAAGATAAAAAGCCAAAATATATAATGATCATCTGTTATTTAACTCAATTTAATGCCACCCAAGGCTGGATGGGAAATGTGAGCGGGAGGAAGATGGGTGGATAAGACATTCACAATCAAAGACAGCTTTGAGGTTTTGCATTTGGGCGGCTCCTGGGGCAGAAACGCGATGAGGAGAGATAAAGCTCTCAAGGTGGTGAGCACCTTTCTCAGAAAGTGACAGTTTCTGTTTGGGACGAAATGAGTTTGAGATGCCAAAATGATCAGAGGGAAATGAGGGTCTAGCGTTTGGCCACGTATCACTAGATTCAGAAGATGTGTTGGGGCATTTATTTGGGCTGGGTCTTCAGGATAACAGATTTGTGAATTGTCTTTTTTTTTTCTCTTTTTTTTTTTTGTGACTTGTCTTTATTGAAATCATGCAAATAGAGGAAACAGCCAAAGAGAAATTTGTTTCAGAATTTAATTGTTATTCTGTGCATAAGTATTACTTGTTTTGTTTCTGAAATAGGCTTGCTTGTGACCGTTTTGCAAGTACAGGAGCCAGAAGAGGTTACACCATAGCACGTTCAGGCTTGAGGCCACCAACACAGTTTTTAAGAAAAAGTTTTGATGAACACTCAGAGGAGACAGAGAATAATGCCAGTTTCACCTTCCTTTTCTCTCCTTAGAACTTCCTTTTGCCTTGGTTTCCTTTTAGCGTGTGACTTACTTGAATTTTTAGCTCATTAATTTCTTGCTGTGCCTGACTTCAGTTTTGCAGCACTGTTCTGGTTTACCCTGATGCCAACCGGGAGGTCTAACGGGATTCTGCTTTGGGGACTAGGACTTCGTGGTTTTATTCAGGAGATGGTATGCCCACCTTGCCTAGGTGCCCAGAGCACAGTGGCCTGGTTTTCAACACGTCATGAATAAACCTAGTACAACGTGTGGCTCGGTCACCACTATCCTTTCAAAATGTTTTGGGAAATGTATCAACATTACGGAATTATGTTATGAAAACCAATTGTATTTCTACCTTTCGCAATATACACGTCAGTATTTACGGCAGGGCCTGGCGCATCATAGGTGCTCAGTAAATAAATGTTGAGCAACTGAGTGGGGGTCTTGGATAGGTAGTTAGACAAGGCTGAGTTATTTACTGAGGTTGTTCTTATCCCCTGTAAGTTACACGGTGAAGTTCGAACTACTCATGAAGTTCGAACTACTCATGCCGGGCGTAGAGATGGAAACATAAAATGCGTGGCATTTGACCTCGAAGATAAGCTCTTGAAACACACATGAGAAAATATTCTTGGAAGTCAAGACTTTCCGTGTTTCAGAGCTGGGTTTTGGAATGCTAGTGTTTTGAGTTTCAAACATATGGCGATTTAAAATGTAAGAGTAATAAGTGGGCAAGGGAGAGAATATTTAAAGAGCCAAGGTATTCTTGTCCCCATCTTCAACTTGACCAAGTTTGCCCAAATTGTGGGAGCAGTCTCTTTGGGACTGGAGATGAGGAGTGTCTGGTTTGAGCGAACTCTAAGGTCCTCTAGCCTGTCTCCTCGTGACTGGTCCCTGAGAAGGTTATAAATGGTAGAGTTCTGGGCTAGAACATCTAGGAGTAGAAAGGACCTATGTGTCCTGCTTCCCAAGTGAAGCCCAAGAGTGTGGTGAGTCAATGAAAGAAGACTCTCCACCCAGCAAAGTTCAGTGGCGGTCCAGGAGGAGAGTGCCACGGAGTCTCTGGGTAGAGGAGGTCCGAGGTGGCGGCCCAAGGCTTATTTGACTCTGACATAGCACGAGGCATGTAGACTAAAATTTTCCGTTTTCAGCGAAGGACATCAAAATGGCAAAGGTGAGGAAGGTCGCGGAGCTGTAGAGAATGTGGACTGAACTTCACGGACTTGGAGTCCATAAGTGATAGCCCAAGTTACATGATGAGTAACTTACAGGAAGTGATCGCAGGAGTGCAGCCCAGACCTGAACTGATGAATTGCCTCTCTGAGGAGGCCAGCAGAAGGGAGAGGATGAAAAAAGGCCCGAAATCTTCCCCACTGAATGAGCCCCGCTCACCTGCCACATCGCCGTGCCCTGAGCCCTGAATCTGTGTTGGTGGGGAAGTAAGATGCGAAGCCCCGAAGTGACTGGCTGTGTGAAATCGGAATTCGGTGATAAATGACCGAAGTCGCTGACTTTATTTGGCATTTATTAGATGACATTTTCAGCCAGCAGACGAAACGGGGACGCTGTAGAGATTAAGAATTCAGGAAAATAAATCACTGTTACAAACACCTGGGTGTGGGGCTCTCTCCTCTGTGCTCTTCACAGTACGTGTATTTATTTACGAATGAGCCTGTGTACCTACTTGGTTACCAGAAGACTTACAGCTAAGTAACAGAGTAGTGAGACCTCTTATTAAATCTCATAAAGGTAAAACAAAATAATTTTGAGGTATTTGCATTTATCACTTATCGATGCAAATATTTATAAACTGTTTTTGAATGTCCTCCTGTGGAAAGACTCGAGGCGGTTAGGACCAAGGGTGCCAGATGAAAGAGAGACCCATCCACGTGAGCAAAAGTTGTATTTTTAGTGTCAGGCCGAATTTTCTGTAAAACTGATGAAAGTTTAATTTCAGAAGGGACCACACCCAACTTAAGGATAGGGAATGGGAAAGAGCTTTCTTCAGTAGCATAAGGTCAGATACGTGTTTATTTCCACTGAAGCTTGAAATTCAACTGTGTTTAGTAAATTTGAGGATCCCAATGTTGGAAATAAGGCAAAGTATAAAATGTTAGATGCAAAACAACAACAAAAAAATGAATGTTTGTGTGTTCCACTCAGCAGCCCTGTCTGAGAGGAACATAAATTAGATTTACGCATTGTCATTTAAATAATCCAATATTAAGGAATACATCAGATAGAGAAGCAGTTCCTCTTATTTTTCTATCTCCAACATGTATACGTGGGCAGAGTGAGGAAAGAAATGCCCCTTTGGGGCTTACAAAAAAGGATAGGTCAAATAAAAATAATACACCAAGTTATTTACATAAGATTTTATTATAAAATTCCTCAGTTACTCTTATTAAGATCGTTGGTGGGTTTCCTAGATAGTACATATTTAGCTCTCCTGTCTTTGCTTTACCCTACGTTTATATATTTGTTGACTTTGAAAGATTTTTATATTATCAAAACTAATATATGCTTATTGTAGAAAATTTGAAAAGAATTGGTATAATCTTGCTACCCAGACGTCATAACTTTTAATATTTTGTTATTCCTTAAGAATTTTCTCTATGCATCTATACATTTATTTTCATAGTTGATACCACAGTACCTAATTTTTCATTGTACACTTTGTAAAATAAGTATTTTCCATGGTTAGAAAAAAAACTAACCCTTTCATTGATTGATTAATTTTCTATCTTATGTCATATCACAACGCACTCAACTACGAATATTTTTTGAGCACTGTGTTTGTTTTCCTAGTCTAAAATTATAAGTATTACAAGGACTCTTTTCCAGTTTTCATCTAGGGCTACGTTCCCGTTACGGCTTCCTGATCCACACCCTCACCGCACACACAGGATAGATTCCTAGAGTAAACGTGAGCCCATCGGGCTGTGGCTTTATGAGAAAGAAAGCGAGAGACACCTCTCTCTCCCCACCATGTGCGCACGTAGGGAGAGGCAGCCATCTGCAGGGCAGGAAGAGAGCTTTCACCAGAATCGGACCCGCTGTACCTTCATCCTGGACTTGTAGTCTCTGGACTGTGAAATATAAGTTTCTGTTACTTAAGTCACCCAGTGTATGGTATTTTATGGCAGACTGGGCAGACTAATACAGTTTAAAAGTTATTGATACGTATTGATAAATTACTTTCCAGAAAGTTGTTACCAATGTAATTATCCCAGCAGTACATAAGGAGTCCTATCATCCTGTACTCTCACCAGCACATTCAAAAAACAACTTTTAATTTTATTCTTTTAAGATTTATCTATCAATCATCTATCCATCTATCTATTCTTTAAAAAAACATTTTTTTTTGGCCATGCCTTGCAGGATCTTAGTTCCCCAACCAGGGATCAGACGCGCGCCCTCAGCAGGGACAGTGCAGAGTCCTAACCACTGGACCTCCAGGGAAGTCCCTCTTTTAAAGTTTTTTGAAGCTCGTTCTTTTAAAATTTTATTTCATCCAAATAGACTTAGCTTCCATGGCATCGCCCCCTGGATGTACCACTATACTCTCAGGTTCCCAGTGTTAGTGATATTTCATAGAGATAAAAACAGCCACTCAGGAATCCTAAAATAAAGCAAACACATGAGAAAAAAAATTTTTTTTTAATTTCCATTATTTTATCATCTCCATCTTTATAGTCATGGAAAAGAAGAACTAAGAACTGGGAACTTGAGGTGGCTTCAAGGCATTTGTTAATAGGATTGACAATCAAAGACCCAGGATATAGGCTTTCTTCAGTGTGAAGCCCTCATCTATTTTTGCAATGGAAGACATTTTTTTTTTTTTCAGCCATGCCGTGTGGGCTTGTGTGACCTTAGTTCCCCAACCAGGGATCAAACCTGCATCCCCTGAAACGAAAGCATGGAGTCCTAACCACTGGACCACCAGGGAATTCCCCAAAGATATCATTTTTGTTAGAAAACTGTAATATAGAAAAATTGTCACATACACAAAAACTATACTCTCCCTCGTAACTTTTTATCATGCTTTTAAATAAAGGCCTGACTAGCAGAGCCCTCTCTTTTCTTCAGTATGTACCCTAAACTGTTAATGTTTCCCGGACAGTAAGTTTCTTACCTTTGGCTTGCAACAGAAATCAGTAACTTAAGAGACAGCTTGGGTTTGAGAACTAAATTCCACTTCTCGTCTACTTTTATACTAAGAACATCGTATGTGCTCTGCACTGAATGCAGATATTCACAGCATAAATTAGTTTACTATGAAACAGTAACAGAAATTTTCCCTTTATTGCCAGTGGCAGTTTGTCTTGAGGATGAATTCGCAAGGGTGTGACTTGTGTCTGACTCACTTCTGCGTTCTCTGTTCTTAGCTCACCTGTGCCATGTGGTATCGCTTCACAGCACCCTGTGCACTGTTTTCCCGACTGTGCCTTGGGTTGGCACCAAGTGAGTGGAGAGGAAAATATCTTTTGCGTCAGTCTGTCTTGCCCCATAACATTCTCAAGCTGTTTTCCCCATTTCAGCATTTCAAGAGCAGTTCTGCCCTCCTGGGTCCTCTTAAAGCTGTTTGAATTTCCATGGAAGGGTTGCCTGCAGAGTTGATAACTGAACAGAGAAAAGAGGAAATTCAATTCACCTGGGTTGACCAAGTAGGCAAAAGAGAGCCATGCAATGTCCACCAAAGGATATTTCAAATCAATCTTAAGGGACTTTGGTTTTATAGAAAACCCAGCCAGAAATGCCCTCAGCTCAGAAAGTGTTTCTTACGAGTTTTGAGCTTGCATCTTCATGTTATTTTTACAGCATCAGTACTGGTTTTCATCTACCATAAATAGAAACAACAGCAACAGAAACAACAAACCACTGAGTTGAGGAATTGAAATGATAATTTGAGCAGAGAGATGAGTGGGTAGAGTATGGAGTAAAAATGCCAGTTCTTCATATAGAAAAATGTTCTATTTTGGTAAAAACCAAAAAACAAAAAACCTCTTGTGGTTCTTTAAAAAAGTCATTTCAGGACTTCCCTGGTGGTGCAGTGGTTAAGAATCCGCCTGCCAATGCAGGGGACATGGGTTTGGTCCCTGATCCAGGAAGATCCCACATGCCATGGAGCAACTAAGCCTGTGAGGCACAACTACTAAAAAAATAAGTAACTAAAAACGTCATTTCAGTGATGCTTGTTTTGTTCAACTTAGAAGTGCAGGTATAGCAATTCTAATTTCTTAAATGTCTCATGCTCTTTAAATTGAACAGAAAATGGTGTAATTAAGTGTGTAATGTACTTGGAATGAAATCAGGCTCAAAGTTAACTCTTCCTCTGTACCCACTGTAGTGTGGGAGATGCCAGTTTTCTAACAGTCATACAAAAAAGATGATTTTTTAATATTAGGATCTAATATAATTGAATGCATGCTGGAGAATAATATTCACACAGTTTCAATGGAGACTTCTGGAAAGACTTGCATCTCATTCAAAGAACATTTTGATTTTTGCCGGAAATCAGGTGGTGCTTCTCCACTTTCTGTTGACATGTATGCCTCTGAGAGATGGGGTAACGGGGAGAGCCCAGCAGTTCCACATCACCCTAGTTCAGCGAGGATCCGGTTAAGTGTACTGGTATTCCCCCAGAAAAGGGAGCTTTCTCCCGTAATATGCAAACACGCCATAAAATAGTAACTCACAGCCTATTAAGGCTGCCCAAAATGATATGTGGTCTTAGACAAATTTTAGACGAATTAGAAATGATTGAGCCTTAATCGCAAAGAAAAATAATAACCGTATAGCGTGAGTACTCTGTATGCTGTGTTGCTTGTATATATATCATTTAATTCTCATAACAGCCCTATGAAATAGTTCCTATTATTACTTGCAACTCACAGATAAGAAACTGAGACTGAGACATGTTAACTTATTCCCCCAAGATCCCACAGCTGGCGTGTGTTGGACCTGTGGTTTGAATCTACATCTTGAAAGTTATTTTATTCCATTGCCCCTGGCCTACACGAAGCCTTGTGGGCTCCAGGTGGTGTGCTTGGGATGGAGGAGTTGGAATGAAATGTTTCTGTGACTACCATCTTCTTGAAACCTTATGATGTTTTATGGACAAGCTGGATACAAATAAATTTGTAGCATTGCCTGTAAAGCAGCACAGGGCACGAATTTGATATTTTGAAACCGGTACATGCTTAAGATTTCATAATACTTGATTTTTTGGCTGGTGAGTGGTCTCATTTTCCCAAATGTAGCTCTGCAGGGAAGGGCCCAGGGCCTCTCATTGTCTTTGAGCTAGTTTACAACTCTGTATGTTGTAGAAAAGTCGGAGTAAAGCAGGTGGATTTTGTGCAGAGGATACAAAGGACCATCGCCCGGTGGATGCCGACCAGTTTTGCATCCCTGAGTCAGTTGACTTCAGCATTGCTGACGTGTGTGTGTGTGTGTGTGTGTGTGTGTGTGTGTGTGTGTGTGTGAATTCTTCCTTGAGCCAGTTGTAACATCTGACCGATTTCCCCATTATTTAATGAGTTAAATAAAATCTTTGACGTACGTTCACATTGCTTTTGTATGTGACTCACGATTTCGCCATTAAATATGTTTTCTTTAACACTTTATTTCTTCCTTCTATTTGAGCATCTATCACAGGCGCCAAGTCTAACCCCAGTCCTGTTTTCGTGTAGCCTACTAGCTAAGAATGATCTTCACATTTGTAGCAACTTAAGAAAGAAAAAAGAAAAATAATCTTTCGGGGCGTGGGAAGATTGTACGAAATTCAAATTTTAGCATTCATAGAGTCTGACTGAAGCACAGCCGTGCTCATTAGTTTGTATATTGTCTACGGCTGCTTTGCTGCTACAGCAGTTCTTAGTCGCTGCAGAGACCTGGTCTCATCTTGCCCATCTCACCACCTCCCCTTTCATCCCAGTATTTTAACTTGTTCCTGGCCTCTTCCCAGGCCACCCTCCCCACCTCAAACCAGACTCCCAGTGACTGAAAGGATTCTGACATCATCTTCGTTTTCTGAGTACACACACCTTGAGAACCCCTTTGGACTGGGGGTGTGGGTGGGACTTCCAGCGTCTGCTATCTGGGCTTTTAAAATTATTATTATTTCTTTTCCTTTTTTTTTTTTTTTGGCTGTGTTGGGTCTTCGTTGCTGCACACGGGCTTTCTCTAGTTGTGGCAAGCAGAGGCTACTCTTGGTTTTGGTGCCTGGGCTTCTCAGTGCGGTGGCTTCTCTTGTTGCAGAGCATGGGCTCTAGGCACGCAGGCTTCAGTCGTTGCAGCACGTGGGTTCAGTAGTTGTGGCTCATGGGCTCTAGCGCCCAGGCTCAGTCGTTGTGGCGCACGGGCTTAGCTGCTCTGTGCTCCAACCCATGTCCCCTGCATTGGCAGGAGGATTCTTAACCACTGCACCACCAGGGAAGTTGCCTGCTATCTGTTTTGCTCCCTTGCTGTCTCCTCCCCCAAAGAGCTATCTCTGCTTCAGTGAGCTTCTACTGGCCAAACCTTTGCTGCCTACCCTCTGCCGCCCCCTAGTCCAGCCTGTAGTATTACCAAAACATTGCATTCAGTTATTGTTATCATATTTTGAATTCCATCAATTAAAACATTGTGCAAATTTGTTTTCTCTCTTGTTATAGCAGTGTCTATATAATAATTTTGCCTCTTGGCCTGCAAAGCCTAAAATACATATCTCTAGCCCTTTATAGAAAAAGTTTGCCTGAGCCTGTTCTTTAAATGACAGATACTATTCTAGCTCCTGGGGGATATTGCAGGGACCAAGAAAGAAGTAGTTCTGCCCCCGTGGGGCTCACAGTCTTAGAAGGAAGACTGAAAGCAAGCAAATTAATAATTATGTATGTACAGAAGACTGTCCTTGTTCTTAAGTAATACACACCATATTTAGGGGTGAGGGGTTTGACGTACGCAACTTTCTTTCAAATGGTTCAGATAATAGCAACAACGTGCATGTGTATGGGAAGTTTCGTGTGGGAAAGAGTGTTACCCAAGAATTCTATGCCCAACTAAATTTCGATTCATGTACTAAGGCAACCATATTGTATTATAAGCATCAACCTTGCTAACAGACCAGATCTTAATTATTCCTACCAGAAAAAGCAAATGATAATTATGTGATGTGATGTGCAGTGAAAGAGGTGCCAGCTAACGCTACAATGGCAATTTTACTGCAGTGTATGTGTACCAAATCAACGTGTTATACACGTTAAACTTACACAATGTTATATGTTAAATCTATTTCAATTAAAAACAAAAGCTTCTGGGATGATCCTGGTGCCAAGCTAGATTTAGGACCTACTGACATCATACTCTGTTTTACAGTTGGTTGTGTGCACGGATTTCTCCTTCACTATAATTAAGTTTCCTGGATCTTACTACTATGACTTTGAATTTCTCCTTTATTTCTGCCATCTGAAGCTTTCGCTTTCTCTGTTTTGAGCTCAGCTTTATATCTGAAAATAGTTATACTGTACCTGTCATTTCTAAAAATTTGGAGTCTCATGCCATGACTGTCATTTCTAGGTCAAAAGATGATTTGGTTCCACAGGTCTTGCTAAATGAACTTCATCCAAATTATTCAAGAGACTATCACGAAGAATCATCATCTCACTTCTGATTCTTAGAGTTTTTGGCAATAAAACATACGGATATTACTTCAGATTACCTCAATAAATAATATGGTGCTGAATATTTCAGGAGACATAAAGATGACTAAGCCAGTCTGTGCACTCAAGTATAGAGATGAAGACATGATCACAAATGATCAAAAGGCAGAAAATCCTTACGTGCCAGAGAGATGCATATGGCTTCGCAATAAGGCAGGCTGCATTTACTATTAAACAAAATAGTACGCCTGTTAGAAGAAGGAAAATGGAATTGAAAGAAAGCATTGTCTTGCCTTAGTGACAGGAGGAGCTTCATGGGGGCAGTGCCCCTTGAAGCCTGCCTTGAAGAGTGAGTGGGATTTGTAAAAGCAGTGATGGAGAGGAGTGCTGGGAGAGGAAGTGAGCCTTCCAGGTGGAGAGGAGAGCATCTGTTTAGATGAGGAGGTGGGAGAGCGGAGGGCGTGAACAGGGCACGGCAAGTCGTCCAGTTTGCCAGGTCAGGGTGTGAGAAGACAGTATTCTTAGACGGTCAAAATAAGAGAAATGAACGTAAAGCTGGGGTGGGGATGAGGTGGTACAAGATGGGCAGGTATCTTAATTTAATTTTATTTAAAATTTCTTACTGTTCTATGTGTAAAAGGAAGGGAAGATGTTGGCTTTATTTTTTAAGGACACATTTAAGAATCAGGATCACTTAAAATTTAGTTTGGGCCGTTTCCTCTTTTCCGTATTTCTCTGGCTTCCAAGAAGGTAAACTGAATCAGCATTTTTGTCTCTCAGGCACACAAGCTCCATCTAGTGGCTAAAGAAGGTAAGCACTGGGGTGAAAACCTATACTGAAAACATTTATTTTTCACTTGTTTATGTCATGACTAGCTAATAAAAGTGGCCCATATTCTAACTGGATAAGTAAATCGCATCGTCTCAAACCACTTTGGTCATTGATTTAAGAGAATATGGGATCAGATAAAAATGGATTATAGACAAAGGACTTAAACATGAAGGCTTTGAAAATTTCACACCAGGGACTTAACATCAAATTGTATCTTGGAAGGAACCTCAGAGCAGGATCTAGTTGAGTTTGTAGAGAGAGTCGAGAAAAGGAAAGTCAATGTAAGTGAGGAAGAGGCTGAAATACTGAAGGTAGCAGGACTCTACCAGAATATTCTCTCCTCCCCCTGGGCCCAAGTCCTACTTTGCCTTCAGACCTTAATGTAGATGTGACTTCCTCTGGACAGCGTTCCTTGACTTCCCAGGTCTGTATTAGATGAATCACTTAATGTCCTCCTACTGGCGGCCATCTGCACGATGCTGTGACCACACTGCACTGTCACCTCCCGTTTTTATCTGTAGACCTCATCACGGTCTAAACCCCTCAACAGCTGGTACTGTGCTGTTGGTGTTTATTTTTCTACCCCTAATGCTAAGGATAGTACCTGCTATATAATAGGCACTCCACATGTATTATTTTAAAAACGAAGGAACAGGGACTTCCCTGGTGGCACAGTGGTTAAGAATCTGCCTGCCAATGCAGGAGACACGGGTTCCATCCCTGGTCCGGGAAGATTCCACATGCCTCGGAGCAACAAAGCCCATGTGCCACAACTACTGAGCCCACGTGCCACAACTACTGAGCCCAGGTGCCACAACTACTGAAGCCTGAGCACCCAGAGCCCGTGCGCCACAAGAGAAGGCACCGCAATGAGAAGCCCGAGCAACGCAACGGAGAGTAGCCCCCACTCGCCACAACTAGAGAAAGCCTGTTCGCAACAGTGAGGCCCCAATGAAGCCAATTAAATCAATCAATCAATCATGAAGGGACAGCTTAATGAAGAGAATGTGAAGGAAATGTTCGAGGGACTAACAGTGACAGTTAACATCAGCGAAGCTTACATGAAAAAAGAAAATATTTTCAGGAAAATTACTAGTAGAAAAAACCTTTATTCTTCGTTGTATACTGCCCCACCCGTGACGTCCGTTCACTTGTAATCTCTGGTGCTTGACTGCTTTCAGAGTCCTCAACTTCCCTCTAGCGCGGTGGCGGAAAAATAGTTTTAAAACACTATTTGAAATAGTAAATACTTACATATTTTTAAAATACTTAAGCACTAAATATTTTAAAGACAGAGGAAAATAGCTCATCTTGTTGCAGAGATTAATAAAAGGCTGCACGTGACATGTAGAGGCCAGTGCGCAGCCTATCGCGTGGGTTTACTAGCTGGCTTTTGTTGTTTCACACAGCTCATGTGATAAACTCCTTAATGCAACCCTGACAGTCAAAGAAGGCAGGTATTTTAGAAGTCTTTTTTACAAGTTAGGAAACTAGTGATTATAGAGGCCGACGCTGCATATGTGGTTGTGGAGTTACATCAGTTAGTAAGTGTTTGAATCCACACAAGGTAATCGTCACCATCCCTCCTTTGCCACCACGTTGCTTCCCGAGAGGGAGAGAAAAAAATGAGATGTTTGGATGCTAAATACACACAGGGCCACCTTGCAGAGAATGAAAACAAGCTGTAAGGGGTGTATTTTTTTTCTCCTGCTGCTCTAACAAATTACACACACTTAGTGACTTAAAACGACGCAAATGTATTAGCTTCTAGTTCTGGAGGTGAGAAGTCCAGCACGCAGTTCACCGTGGGATAGAAACAAGCTGTCCGCAGGGCTGCATTCCCTTCGGGGAGAATCTGTGTCCCGGGCTTTGCCTTCTTGACAGCCAGCCATGGTGGGTCCAGTCCCCAGAGCACAACCTGCGGATGGCCTCTTCATCTTCCTCGTCTACTTTTAAGGAAGGATCCTTGGGATGGCACTGGGCCCACCGGATAATCCAGGAAAATCTTCCTATTTTCAGGCCAGCTGATTAGCAACATAATCCTCTTCTTCCGTGTACAGTAAGTAACACATTCACAGGTTCCGGGGATCAGGTGTGGAGGTCTTTGGGCGCACGGGGGCATTATTCTGCCTATTCCAGAGGAATAGTGAATTCTAAGGGGAGTCCTGGCAAAGGGATCCCCACCTGCATGCAAGGGGTAGGTGCCTGTGGGCACAGTGTTTTCACTCGGAAGTGTTCGTGGTGTCGCCGTCAGTAACTCCCGTCATCTGGGCGGACACTAAAACTTCTGGATGCTGTTTACATGGCTACACCAGGATCTAGCCTGTTTTGTGTTTCTGCAGCATTTTTTTTTTTCTTTTTTGTTTTCCTACTTGAATGAATGTAGGGGTGGTTATATATTTCTGTTGAATTGTATCTTTTAGGTTTTGGCTCAGTGTTCAAATTGTTAAAACAATTTTCTTTCCCAGTTCTGTCTTCAGTCATGTTTTCCATGCTATACTGGTTTTGTTTCATACTCGGATTTGACTAGAAATTGATTTCTATACCCTAACCTACGTAAGTTATGAAAAATCATCCACAAAAATTTGGCTACAGTTACCCAACTAACTTTGAGTTTACCTAATTATAATTGTGTCAAGCTCTTATTTTAGAGTCTCATCCACAAATATCATAAAGGACCAGATGGAATGCTTTGCTGAAGTTAATTTATATCATGACTATATAATTCCCAGTTTTAATTCAAAGATCATAAAAAAGAAGTATAGTATGACTTATCCTTAGCTTAGTTATTCTGGTTCTTAGTGACCACCAGACTCTCTTGTAAACATTCATAAAATACATCTAATGGTGGACTCTGTTCTAAAGTTTTCAGTGTCTTTTAACCATTTTTTTTTAAAGCAGGTGATCTATTATCTTTTTCATTTTTTACAGTTTCTGTGACCTTACCAGCAATGTGGTAGGTCTTAGGTTACCTATAAACAGCAGTGGGATGTAATTTGTGCCTAGAAATATGAACTTATTTGAAATAGATAGGTGTCCACTTACTGTCTCCACAGTCATCTCGAGTTTCAGCTCTCTTCCCATGTTGTTTTGCCTTTACCATTTTCAAGTCCATTTTCCTTACTGAAGAAGAAAAGAACACAGATTAAGTTGTCTCTTTGTTAGCCTATATATTATTCTCTTAGGTAAAGTGATAATTCTGTGTTTATAAAAACCTGTGGAGGCTTATTTCTCTGTGCACGCTAATATATTCTCCACTCTGGTTAAAGCAATCTCCCCACCTTTCCCTCTTGAAGGTCCTAGGTAACTCTAGCCTTCAATAATTTCTCTATGGTACTCTATACTTTGCACCACATAGTTTTGTTTGTTTGTTTGTTTTTGGTTTATTATTTATTTATTTATTTTAAGAACTTTTATTGAGATACAGTTAACATACAATAAACTGCATATATTTAGAGTGTGCAATTTGGGATCCCAATCTCCCAGTTGCACCACATAGTGTAACAGTGGAACAGGTGTCCTCTTCCAGTAGGTGGTCTTTAATTATTATCATTATTTTTTGGTCTTAGAATAATTGTTGATTTGTTGACCTTTTTTGGTTCCCCTGCAAAGTTGGGGTTCTTGATAAGCAAGACTACTAGGCACTCCACAGACATTTGTTGGGTGGTTGAGTTTTTAAATATCAAATTTGGCTAGTCGGTCTTCAAATACGAATCCCCTTGAGTGATTTTTCCATTTGCAGAAAAACAAAAAAAGAATACAACACCTGAAATTCTTTTTAGTGTAATGAAAACAATAGTAATCATTAGTAGTAGCAGCAGTATTAAAAGCCAAACAAACTGAAACTACCTTGGGAAGTCATTCCCTTCTCTGACCTTCCATCAATTATTAATCATTTCCCTAGGCCATTTATTAAGGACCTCAGCCACATTTGAGATGGTAGTTTGGAAATCTGTTGTTAAAGACAGGGGATTCTCTTTCAGCTTTGTCAGTCAAGGCTGTGTTTCTTGATTTGTCTTACCTTATTCTAGAAAAAGGTACCAATTTGAAATTCTTTGAAGTTATACCTAATTTAAACCCTGAATTTAGAAACCACATCACTTTCTTGGCATTTTTTTTTTTTAGCTTGCAGAAGTGGTAAATGCTTTAAAACAAATAATAGTGAATCATGTTTAATAGTAATAGATTTAAAAAATGGTTTATGCCATTTTCAGTGTATTAATAATCACGCAAGATGATGTACTGATTTGGTGTCAGAAAAAAAAATGCCCTAACAACTTAGCAATTTTGCGCATAATTTTGGATAAAACGGCATCAGAAAGCCATGAAGTAAGGCTTTGGTCTCTAGCAAGTAAAAAGCAACACAAATAGAATCCATTGTTCACCAGCAGGAGGTTAGGATGTAAGTTGTGTTTAGACTAGGAAGCAAGCCAAACTCTCTTTCTCTGCATTAAATACTGTGAAAATTCTGGTGCCTCCTCCTTTATTTTGTTCCACTAGGCAGCTTGTTACATCTCAATCTATGACTCCTATGATCTGTGTATTCCCATGTGATTTGTTTGCCTAGAAATCTATTAATGAGATATGGGGATTTGGGTTGCCACCATGACAACCAAGCCGTATGGGCTTGTTTGCTATTTCCTAGATACAGAAGCTGGGAAAAGAACATCTCTCCTGCAGCTGCTTACTTAGTGCGGGGACCTGGTAACTATGGAAATTTAGATCAAGATTATGTGGCTACATTGTTTACAAGGTACATGCTCTGATGAGTAGCTGACTCAAAGAGACAGTAAAACATGTCATGACCAATACATTACTTTGCAGCAGTCTTTTTATTAAAAAGGTCTTATTGCGTATTCTTTTTGTCATGTGATTCCACAGACCATATTATCATCATAACGTTGTCATCCATCCATAAGAAGGATTTAATATCTTTCTTTTATTAGGTGGATTTGTTCCGTGCACAGTGACCCTTTGTGGGGGTAATAATGACAGTGTTCACAGACTGCTGTATGTGTGTTTTCCCGTCAGCAGTGTTATCCACAACCGTTATGATGCACAAGACCTGGAAATTTAAATTGGTATAAGAAAAAGCTCTTAATCTCAGACGACTTACAATATAATTGAAGAGGCGGTACATAATTAAAGTGATATGCACAAGATGGTGGCATGTGTGCAGTGGAGAGGAACGTGAGCTCATTTCGTCCGGGGCCATGAGGTTGGTTTTGGTTTTGGTCATGTTATCTTGAAGCAAGAGTGGAAGCAGAAGCAGACTGAATGACAGAGAACATTGCAAGGACAAGAAACTCAGGAAACAAATGTCTAAAATAGTAGTGGAAATGATGCATAGACTGCTGAAGTTAAAGCAGGTCGAGGCTACTAGTGAGAGGCACAATTGGAGAGCTGGGGTGAGTATACATTTCAGCAACACATTTTCACAAGTAGATGTATTTTTGACCTCCATTTACTTACCCGCCCACAAATCCTAGGCCATTAAGCATGCATTCTTCTGAATTTGTAACTAAAATGTCTTAGATATTTCAGAAGAGAAAAAATATGTCGTACAGAGTTTTCACTGCTCGTCTCCTTCAGTTTTCTGATGTAGTTCCTAGGACAGGCTCTCTCCCTTCCCATGATTCTCACTGCCAGATTTCTAATCAGCATGGATTCCGCTAAAGTTTTTTGCATTTCCTATTTAATCCATACTTTGTAGGAGAAATAAGTCCCCCCCCCTTTTTTTTTTTTGATAGTACTTAGAGTAAATGTTGGGGAGATCTGGTTTTAAGAAGCAGAAAAACTAAGATAAGTTAAAAAAAAATACACGATGTATACGAGATCAACGGAACTTGAAAAAAGTCTTTAAAGAGTTAAATTCCCCAAAGGTAAAAAAAAGAAAACTGTGCAAAGAAATGGGACGGTACAGAAATCTGGAGAGCAAAAATCTGGTGTGAGCTTTTCTTCCTTCGCAATGACTTCTACCACCATTTAGGTCACTTTGGGCAATACGCCTCAACACAGCAGTTTACATTTTTATCAACAGTCACCGCGGTACAGAAGCTCCCCCAGACGCCGTACGTCTCAGGCCCCAGACTTCGCAGGGGGACGCCGCAGAGACGAGAGCATCCTCAGCGCCCAGATGCCCTGGGTCGGGTCCGGCGGCGCGCGGGCGGCGGGCAGGAGGCGGCCGCGCGGTGCCGGCCTGGGGGGCCCGTCCCAGAGCCGCGGGCAGAGAGAGGCTCTCAAGGGCAGACGCCACCCGGCGGCGGACGAGGGGACGCCGCGGGCCGGGGTCGCTCTCAAACCCGAGCCCCCGGCTTCGGGCCCGTGGCCGCGGCCCGAGCCTCCGGGGTGGGGAGCGGGGCGGGATCCCCACGGAGGCGGTCGAGCCCGGCGGGCCCCGCCCCGAAGCCCCGCCCCCAGGCGCGCCCGCCGCGCCCGCGCCAGGGCGCGCGGGGCCGAGCGGCGGGAGCGCGCACGTGTCCTCTGGGAGCCCCGCCCTCAGGGGCGTGCGGCACGGGGCGGGGCGCGGCGTCTCCCCTCCCCCACCAGGCTCCGCCCCTCGCCAGGCTGCGGCGTCGGGGGCGCGCGCGCGGCCTCGCCCTCGGACACGGGTCCGCGCTCCGACCCCCGCGCGTGCCGGCCTGCGGCGTCGGGGCCCGGCTTGAGGTGAGGCGCGGCCTGAGGCGAGGCGAGGCGGGCGCCCGGGGCGGCGGGGTGGGGGGCCGCCGGGGGGCTGTCCCCCCTGAGGGGAGCGGGGTGCGGGGTCGAGGCGGGGCGGCCGGCGGGGGGCGAGGCCGGGGGTCCTGCGGGCCGCTGGGCCCCGCCCGGGGCGCCGGGGCGCGGCCGCCGCGCGGGGAGGTGCGGACGGGCAGGCGCCCCCTCCGCCGCCCCGGCCGCGCGCGCGGGGTCCCTGGGCGCTCGGGCCGCGCCCGCCCGGCGCCGGGAGGCCTGGGGAGGGCGGCGGAGCCCGGGAGGCCGCGGGCGGCGGCGGCGGCGGCTGGGGGGCCGCCCGGGGGGAGCGGGGGTGATGGCCGGCACGCCCCGCGAGGCGGAGGGGACGCCGCCGGGGGCCGCTTGCCCGGGGTCTCGTCCCGCCGTGCCGGCCGCCTCCCGAGGTCGGAGCGCCCTTCGTCTGCGGGGCCGGCGGGGAGCGCGGTGCCCGGGGTGGGTTGCGGCGCTGGTTCCGGTCGCAGCCGGCGGACCGGGCCGAGGGGCCCGCGTGGGGGCGCCCGGCTCCGGGCTCTCCCGCCCGCCGCGCCCGCTGCCCCTCTGGCCGCCGAGCGGGGTGCGTGTGCTCGCGGGAGGCTCCGCGCGAGGGGACGCGCTAGAGCCGTCGGGGCTCGGGGGGTGTCCGGCTTGAAGGCTGGCTAGCAGGGTGTCCGTCCTTCAGCGTGTGCCGCTCCGGGCTCTGCTCCCTCAGACAAGACTGCGTGGAGGGACAGCTTGCATTCGGGGTGGAAGCACACGTAGTGATGCGTTACAGGCCTGAGTGCCTTTTCTGTTGCAGGTACTAAACGGGGTGCCAGGAGTACCCAGAGGGATAGAGCTTGTAATCTCTGCCCTTGCGTTTGAGAGGATGAGCCTATCAAAGAGTTTTGTAGTAGTCTAATAAATTGGAATCTTTGCTAGTGTAGGAGTGAATCGGATTAGAATAGTGTTAAGCACAAGTTCTTAGGAAACTGTCATATATAAGGAAAGGTATTAGATAACTTGTCATATGGGGACCGGTTGCGTTTTTTTCCCATTCAGCAAGAAATACTGCAATAAAATGCAGTTTAAATCACACGGGCAGTTATTATTTTCTTCTGTTATTATACTACCTTCAGTAAATTTTAAAGCACTAGAGAAGAAAATGTTTATAATTTATCCCCTGTTAAGTTAAAAGGCTTGATTCCTTTTTTTGTGGCTGTGCCGCACGACTTGTGGGATCTTAGTTCCCCGACCAGGGATTGAACCTGGGCCCTTGTCAGTGAGAGTGCTGGGTCCTAACCACTGGACGGCCAGGGAACTCCCGTACGAGGCTTGATTTTAATAGTGCTTTTGCTTTATTAGTTGAGAAGCCAGTGGTGTGGGCAGGAATTTCTTTCACATCACCTGCCAAAGATGTTCTTAATCTCGTCTCCCAAAAAATAAATCTTAAATTAAAGGGGCCGTTAATACCAGATTCCATTCAGTTTTTATCACTCTGAGTTCTGCTGGAAACAGTCTTCAGTTGAGGCCGAAGTGGCACCCTGTTGAGATGTATGACCTGACTTCCTGTGCGGCAGTAGCTAGGTGGATAGGAGGGGTCGTGGGGCACTTTGGAAATTTCTCCTGATGGCTTCAGTTTCTCAGTACAGCGGGAATCAAGGTCATAATCTGAGGGCATTGCTGTGGGTGGCAGCTTTGGGGGTTTGGGGATTAGGAGAGTGAAAGGACTAGTGAAATACGGGATTGCCAGGCAATTAAGCAGGCAGACAATTTAAACAAAATTCTTAGGTATGAAAAGCGCAGTCAGGGAAGTATGGGTGCATGAAATACAGATGTCTAGTCTGACTTTGCATGCTGGGTATTTGACAGCCTGTCTCCAGGGCCTGTCCTAACGGTGTCTTCTAGAGGGTGCACCTGACACTTTGCCCTGATTCACTTTGCTTCTGCCTCACTGCAGGCCTCCCTGTCCTTTACACAAGTCAGGCCCCTGTGGAGGGTCTGCTTTTCCCATTCTTTTTCTCTGCCTGGAATTTGCATTCCACTCTTTCCCAAACTCTTTCCCGCAATTGCACCTATCACATTATATTAAATTTTAAATGCAATGTCAGTGACAGTGTCTCTTTTTAAAATTTTTTTAATGTTTGGTGTTTAAATCCCTCAGTAAATGTTTAATGAATATGCTACTTTTCTTCTTTCTTCCTCCTTTAATCTGTAACAGTAGTGAGCAAACTTTTCTGTAAAGAGCCAGATAGTAAATATTTTAGATTTTCTGCACCATAGGGTCTCTGTCCTAATTACCCAGCTCTGCCATTGTCACAGAAAAGCAGTCACGGGCAGCGCAGACACAAACGAGCATGGCTCTGTTCCACGAACACTTTATTTACAGACTCGAGATTTGAATTTCATATAATTTTTACGTCACAAAATATTGTTATTCTTTGATTTTTTTTCCCGCCAAACATTGAAAAATGTGAAAAACATTAATTCCTGAGCTGAACAAAACAGGCTGTGGGCTGGACTTAGCCCCCACGTCCTCCATTGTAGTTTGCAGACCTTTGATCTATACAGACACTCAGCAAATCTTTTTTTTTTTTTTTTAATTTATTGACTGCGTTGGGTCTTTTTTTTATCGTTGGGTCTTTTTTTTATTTTTTGCTGTGCACGGGCTTTCTTTTTAGTTGCGGTGAGTGGGGGCTACTTTTCGTTGTGGTGCACGGGTTCCTCATTGCCTTGGCTTCTCTTGTTGCGGAGCATGGGCTCTAGGCGCGTGGGCTTCAGTAGTTGCAGCACATGGGCTCAATAGTTGTGGCTCACAGGCTCTAAAGCGTAGGCTCAGTAGTTGTGGCACACGGGTTTAGTTGCTCAGCGGCATGTGGGATCTTCCTGGAGCAGGGATCGAACCCGTGTCCCCTGCATTGGCAGGTGGATTCTCAATCACTGAGCCACTTAGGAAGCCCCTCAGCAAATCCTGATAAAGGAATTTGCAGTAAGAGGATACTGGTTTTAGTATTACCATGGGTGGTAGAGAAGCAAAGATAAAGGAGGCAGTCTTTTTCATCAAGGATTTCTTGGTCAAGTTCAAGATTAAGATGTCAACAAATAATGATGACACAGTATGGTAACTGCAATTACGGTTTATTTACTGGAACAAAGGAGTAATAATCAGCTCTGCTTGGGTGGATCAGAAGTCACCTCTAGTAGTCATCTGTTGCGGATTTGGGAACATTTTCAGCTAAGATCTTTTCCAAGAATCTTTTCAAACTCGCTAAGAAAGTGACTGACCACATCTTTTGCCAGGATGGCTGTGAACATAAGGATGACTCAGTTCCTTTATTTTATAGGATATACTCTTAATTTATTCCTCTCAGAAATAGAATTAATACATTCCACATAATTTTTTCTAACAATTGTTTCTAAAGGTCATGCACGTTTTTTATTGCTTTGAGAAATGTGAACTATATTTCATAGCACATATAATGTAGTAATCACTGTTTCTTTAATACATTGATGACTTTCTGATATTGAATTTTGGGTTATGTAACATTTAGTCTTTATGTTAAGTCAGTTATTAATGCGTTAGAAAAGGAAGATGGGCTTTAGTGGACTTTCGGTTTTCTTGCAATTTATTAAATTTAATATAGAATTTTCATCTAGGAAAAGTATTGCTATATGGCTGTTAGCATCACTGACGCCATCTTGGGCCCTTACAGTTTATCCTGTCCTTTCACCCACTCTACCTTCCCCAGGACTGAACTGTGCGGTACGTCACCTCTCTGTTGTCAAGGGCATTGCAGTTGATAGAAGCTGTTTAATAATCATTAGGATCAGGTGACCTCTGTGCTCTGTTAGTCCCCAACAGTGATGAAAACCTGTGCTGATATATATTCCCGGTGCCCAAGAGACTAGTTACCCAGTCATGAATTTTGACTTAGGAATGCAGGTCCTGTTTCCAAGCACCTGCCTCCGAACTCTAGGTTAACTGTAAAATTGTCCCAGGGGCCCCTGCTGGTGTGGAGTGCAGCCGCGTGTGCTTCCAGGTCGTGGACCCCTGATCCCGAGCCCACCCTGTGAGTAAGTTACCCTGTAATAAGCCGATCATCGATTCCATGGAGCTGTCTGCCTCGTTTTTCGGTCTCAAGATACTTTCTCAGTTCAGTGAGCCCTTTTCGTTCCCTCCATCCTCCAACAGAAAGTTAAGTATTTAATTAAATCTGTAGTGATTCTAGGTGTTTAAAACGAATTATTATGTAAAGCTCTATAACAAACTTAACACATTCCCCAGATGTGCTGTGGAGCAATGGAAAGAAACTTTAAAGATTTTTAAAAATAATTTTGTACCCTTATTTCTGTGTCTTTGTCATAGGTGTTGAGCAGTTAAGAATTGGCTTTGTTAAGGAGTTTTAAAGGTACTTAAGACTTTGGAACCATATCAGGTATTGTAAGTTTTCCAAAAAGTACAATTTGTTAAAAAAATAGGCCATTAGAAGTTTTATTGTACTTAAGTTGTTAACTTGTGCTTTCAAGGATCATCTTCTAATATACCTTGCAAGGTCTTACGTGTGTTGTCTTCTCAAAGCGCTGCTTTTCTGTTGTCTGACCGTCTTGTTTACAGCCCCCGGGCTCGTGTGAACTCCGCTACTGTGAGTGAACTCCTGGGTGCTGACCATCTGAATCTCTTCCCGCTTACAGCCAGTGTTACATGCGGGGCAGGCTGCGCGTCTTTATCAGCTTTTTCTTTTGTCCTTTTGAATGCTACCACATAAGGCTGTAAAGTTTGGAATAATTAAGGGGAATTATAGTGTAGAAAGAGGAAATTTAGAGCTTTGTGCTACGTATGGGTTTTCTTTTGGTCCAAGAAAAGGCACAGGACACGTTACACTTTTCACAGATGCCCCCTTGCTGGCCGTGCCTCGTTTGTAACTTTACAGGCCCGTTTTCAGTTGTGCACTTGCACCCAAAGAGCCACTTTCATGTTGCCTCTGTGAGGTGGATCTCCACCTTTCTTCCAGGAAGCCTCACTGCCCCACCCACAGGGCTTGCTTTCAGCTCAGACGTGTGTGTCTTTATCTTCAGTATAAAAAGCACTGGCTTCCCACATCCTTCCTCTGTCCCAAATCCCCCGTCCCAACCCTGCAAAACAGTGCAGGGCTGGGGGGAGCAGGGGGGACTTTGTGATCACCCCACCAGTGTGAGGTGTGGGCTCCTCTCTTTTAGTCTCTTTCCCTCTGTCTTCTCCCAAAGGACAGACATTAACTCTCAGAGACAGTGTGGTCTCAACACTTGAAGAAGCAGCGCAGTATTTGCCTCAGCACCGGTAACTGGCAAGGAGCCTCTTACGGTAGCTAGTGCCTCACGTGATTATGCGGAGCTGTCCCCGCCTGATTGACTCCCCGTGGCCTTTGCAGAGGGCACCTGCGTGGGCTCCGTGGGCTCTGGGTGCCCAGGCTGGCAGAGAGGCTCATTGTTGTCAGTTTACAGAAACCTGTCTGCAGCTTTGAAGTTTCTGGTTAGATGAACATTAAAGTAAAAGTGAGTGGAGAATCAATGTTAAGAATGTTTCATTTTAGTTTTCAAACAGCCAAACCAGGTGTTTCATATCTTGAAGAAAACAGTCAATTGATTTTTCTTCTTCAAGATGTTTTGTTTTAATAACTTGAGTAGATACAAGTTCAAGGTTATTGAAATTTACTGTTTTTCACATGATTTGACTGGAGGTTATGAATAGGGGAGACGTCAGTTCTGGTTAGTCATAACACTGATTCATCTGTCGTGTAGGCTTCATAACCAAGTTCATACCTTCCGTTCATCATTGCCTTCCCTTTGTCCTTGGGCCATCCCTTCTGGGGGAATTTCCTCGACTCAGTCTTTCTCCTGACTCACCGGTGTGCCTTCAGGTGCCCGTCACCCCATCTAGTGAGAACTTTAGTTCTCTCGCTCTTTCATTTCCAGGCTCTCCAGCAGCTTTCTCTTAATTGCTTTGTCTGTGTTTTGTGAGTATGATGTCCTCTGAGGATTTTAGTTATTCTGCTTCACAGACAGTAGTGATCAGACTGGACAATTAGTCGCCAAGTTCCAGGCACCATTTCCAGCTTTATGTGTATTTACTCTTTGGGTCATTCTGATAGAGACAGAGTAAAGGGACAGAGGAGGTGATTAAATAGTTAATCCCACTAGGGGATCATAGGTAAAGAAAAAGTGTGGGGGACCCTGTAATTAATGATCGCTCAAGAAAGCAGGTTTGCTTAACAACAGAACCAGGCAGGCTTGCTTAGCAACAAAACCAAGCAGCAGAAGCGCAAGACGAGCCCCCAGACAATGGAACAGTGGCGGGAGGAGACCCACCCCCTGCCCACTGAGGTCAGCAAGTTCGTGTTCCTTGAGAAGGGGCTTTGTCTGCATGTACTAAGAGCAGAAGTATAGGGGCAGGTGTCAGTACACCAGAGCCTGGAGTGATTTACCATGTTGTCGTTTGTGCTGCTGCCTTCTTGCTCATTCGCATAGTGCCGTGACCATCCTGGCTGGGCCATCTAGGGTACAGAACTCCCCCATCTGCCGCGTAGGAGAGTTAATGATGGAAGCCTCGAAGAATGAAGAAGAAAGGGCATCTTTTCCTCCCTCCCCATTGCTCCTTTGATTGTAACGATGTAGCCCACTGAGTTCTCAGGGTGGCACCCTGCTTGCATCTCTCACGAGCACCTGTGCTAATAAAGTCTTCCTTACCTCTCCCTCTGCCTCTCAGTGAAGTCTTTCTGCACTGAGGTAGGAGAACCTATGCTCTCCTGAGTCCCAAAATACGTTCTGCGGTTTCAGTTCTAACAACCCAAAGAAGTAGGTACCATCATCACTCCATTTACTGATGAGCACCGAAAAGTTAAGTAACGTGCTCAGGGCCTCAAAGCCAGTGCCTGGCAGAGGTGGGATTCTCGTCCAGGTGACTGGTGTCCTGAGGTCACCCCGCAACCTCTCCACTCCTTCAGGTGCTGTTCGTTCCTGTGTCTGTTGATTTTGGTGCCTCCACTTCATGGTATTGTCTTTCCCTAAATGCTGCCCAGTTGCATTTTCTTTTATCATGTTTGATGGTGCCGATTGGGTTTCCTGTAGCCTGTTTCCTTTGGGTGTGTGTCCTGGGGGAGGGGAGTTCCCCCAGGTTGGCACTGCCTCCTCATGTAAATATTGACAAGGAGCTGTGGGTGGCATTTTACTCCATAGGTCAGGTCTTCTTAAAAAGGCATCATTTTAATTCAAGATAGAAGTCTTTTTAAAGTATCAAAATAAAGCGTAGCTGTGGAAGCTCCTGTTTATGCATATTGAGTAAACTGTTAGCTCAGTTCACGTTTGCACTGATTTTGTTTCTTGTTTTGGAGGAGAGGGTGATAGGACAGATCACCTCCGCATTCGTGTGACAAGCTCATCTAGCCAATAGGTGGAAAGCACTCCATGAGATGCCTGGGCACAAAGGAGTGCAGGACGTCCTGGCTGAGGAGAAATGGTGAGGACGAAAAATCTACCTAGCATCGAGCTCAGGGACAAAGGGAGAACAGCATGAAAACACCTTTCACTTAAGAAGGGACTTTGTGCTTTGGAAGGAAGGACAGAACCAAGGTTGAGTGGACACGGAGGTGACTCCTTTGATTAGTCATTGTATGCCATCTTCTGCAGAGACGTTTCCCTGCAAGTATTACTTTAAAGCTACTTGAGAACTTTCCTCAGTGTTCTACACTTTTCCTCGGTCCTGTACACTTGCACGTTAGCGTCAGTGAAATTCTGATGCTAGTTAGGAGGGAGGCAGGCGGGTCTTTAACGTTTCTCTTTGTTCCCGCCACACTTCACTTTGAAAATGGCTGTTATCCCTGGGAGTTTTCTATCCATGGAGTTAAGAACACATTCTACTGTTACACTGGTTGAGTCCTTTGATGCGAGAAATAGAAACTGATCTGGCTAGCTTAAGTGAAAATAAAGTATATTGGGTGGATAATAGGGCATTTCACATAGTCCAAGGAATAAGAATCAGCTTTTGGGCACAAGAGGTATCAAACCTTAGAGGAAAGCTTAGTACCAAGAATGTATGAACTTTCTTAAAAGTTTCTGCTAATCTTAACTGTTTCCATGACTCGCAGTGTCTGGGTCTCTTAATTAAAAATTCCACACTGCCGGGAGAAAATTGAATGGATACAGCTCAGAGGTCGTAGTGGTGGTGGTAATAGTTTGTGTGTCTGTTGGGATGGTAGGGAGGGGGTTGGGGAAAGCTCCGCTTTAAAAAGCTCTGCCTAGGGGTGGGGTGGGTACAGAGGTTCATGGACTTCAGGGAGCAGTTCTCAAAAGAAGGAAAAATGTTGTGAGTCCGACATCTGCTTTATGAGGGGCCTGTTTCTAAAAATGGAGAATCAAGTGTGCAGCATTCAAGTTGGGTGAATAATTCAGTGCCGCCCACTGAATCAATGCGTTTTGGCGGATAGCTTGAGGATGTTCTTGCTGTCATGTTGGTTCTTGTTTCTATGTTTGTTTTGTAGTAAATCATCCTTGAATGCATGTGATCTGTCTCTCCCTGCCACCCTCCCTCCTTCCTTTCCTCCTTTCCCCCATGGACCTAAAGGTAATTACCAACTCTTTACAGAATATAACATTAATGAGGCTGTTGGAGGAATTTATTTTTAACGTATCCCCCTTTCTTGGCTGCTGTAATTTTGGTCTTTTTAATTTACTCGTTTAATATTTTTACAGTGTGTCTAATTGTGTCATTAGTTTTTCTCCACTATATAAGGAACACATATTGATGGGAAAACTGAGAGAATAGAAAAAAGCACAAAGAGAATAAAAGTTGTCTAAATCCCATCGTTAAAGTTAAGAAACATCTCTCTTCTGTACATATAAAGAGGATGTTTATTTGATCCAAACTCTAATTATGTATGTTGACTTTTGGGGGGTAAGACGAGCTGCCTCTAAAAAGTTGCCTGCTTTTTCCTCCAGGTGGAGACGGTCAGCCAGCTTGGAGCAGCCTGTTCTTATTGTGGAGAGGGGTCACACCAGTGGCTGCCATCCCATAGGTTTATATGAAACAAGGGACACATATTTCTCTGGAGGAAGGCTCAGCGGGACTTTTTTGGTGTCTCCTCCGATACCCTTTGGTTCGCAGGGATTCTAGGGTACTGGGGCGAGCAAACGGGAGGAGGGTCTGCAGAGAACGCCGCTGGAAGCCCAGCAGCCTTGCGTTCCGCTTTCACATAACCTCTTTGAAGAACTGCGATGGCTCCAGCAGAGGTCCAGGTGCAGAAGGGGCTCCACAGACCTCCAGAGGGTCATCTTACCCTGGAAGCGGGATACTGGGCCTGTGGTGCAGTGGTGTGGGTCGTACGGCTCAAGAAATATATGGAGGTGAAATTTGTTTCCATCGCTCCAAAGTGAAACCCCTCACTCATTAAGCACTTCTTCCCCTTCTCCTCTGGCAACCACCAGTCCTGATTCCATTTCTGTGGATTTGTATATTCTGGAAATTTCACGTAAATGGAATCCTGTTTGGCCTTTTTCTGTCTGGTTTCTTTCACTTAACAGAACGTTTTGGCCGTTCATCTGCGCAGCGTGTGTGAGTGCTGCATTGGTCTTTGCAGTAGATAGTAAATCACCGTGTGTCCACACCACAGGTCGTTTATCCCTTCGTCTGTTGGTGGACGTTTGGGCTGTGTCTGCGTCTTGGCAGTCATGATCCTGCGTGAACGTGCACTTGTGTGAGTCCCCGTTTCCATTTCTTTGGGGTATATGCCTAGGAGTGGAATAGAGGGGTCATGTAGGAATTCTGTTTAACTTCTGGGGAACTGCCAAACTGTTCCTCAGCAGCTGAACTGCCGTGCAGTCTTGCCAGCAGTGTACGAGTATCCAGTTTAGCCACGGAGTTTCTTATGAGAAATTTGCTCTCATTCAAAGCATTATTCCCCTGTAGGTAATGCAGTTCTCTGACTGCATTCAAGATTTTTCACTGTCTTTAATTTTTAGCAGTTTGATTATGATTTGTACGTGTGTGGATTTCCGTCAGTTTATCCTGTTTGGGTTTCTTCAGGCTTCTTGAAACTCTTAGATTTTTCATCTCTGGCCAAATCTGGGAAGTTTTCACCCATTAATACTTTAAATATTTTTTTGCCACTAACTCCTCTCTCTCTGGGCCTCTGATCATTTGAACGTTAGACAGTTTGTTATTGTCTCAGCTTTCTGAGGTACTGTTTGTTGTTAAAAACAATTTTTTTTGGTCTCTTTTGTTCAAATTGAATAGCTTCTCATGATCCATCTGGTTTACTGACTTTTCTATTGTCTGCATTCTGTTTTTGAGCCCATTCTGTGGATTCTGTTTGTTACTGTGTTTTCTGTTCTGAAATTACTACTTGGTGATGCTTTATGTCTTGTTTCTTTGCTGACACTTTCTTTCATTGTTTTCCAGAATGCTTGCCTTTGTTTGCTGGAGCGATTTTTAAATAGCTGCTTTGATGCAGAGAATGGACTGGAGGACACAGGGTTGGGGGGTTGGGGGGCAAAGGGGAAGCTGGGACGAAGTGAGAGAGTAGCATAGACATAGATACACTACCAACTGTAAAATAGATAGCTAGTGGGAAGTTGCTGTGTAACAAAGGGAGATCAACTCGATGATGCCTTAGAGGGCTGGGATGGGGAGGGTGGGAGGGAGTCGTGGGAGGGAGGAGATATGGGAATATGTGTATAAATACAGCTGATTCACTTTGGTGCACCTCAAAAACTGGTACAAGTGTGTGAAGCAATTATATTCCAATAAAGAGCTTAAAATAAATAAATAAATAAATGACTGCTTTAAGGTTTTGTCAGATAATTTCAAAATCTGTGTCACCTTGGCATTGGCATCTGTTGATTTTCTGCTCTTAGTAGAGTTGGTACTTTTCACACGTGTCGTTAGCGGAGTGCCCTGAGTTGCGTGAGACCGCGGGTTTTGTCTTCATGCTGTAGAGAGCGTCGGTGTCCACCTGCTTCGCTTCAGGTGTTAGGTTTCTACCCACATCCTTTGAGCTGTGGTTCTAGTTTCAGTTGAGTTTTCAGATGCCTTTGCGGTGCAGTTTGGCTCTGTCCGTGTGTGCCACCCAGTGACCCGGCTGATCTGGGCAGCGGTCTGTCTGTGAGTTCAGTTCCTCGAGTCTTTGTGCACAGAGTGAGGGTAGATCCGTGTATACCCAGGTTGGGGGTTAGTCCAGGGGTTCATAAACAGCGTCACGCGTGGCGCCCCTGAGCTCCTCTGTGTATTTGTTCTCCCTGCTGCCTTCCGATTCCCTGTGGCTCCTCTAGTCCATCTTCCAGCCACAGAGCTGGGTTTTACCATCCCCACTGGGCCACACTCTTCTGCGACTACATCCGCCACGTTCAGGGCCCCGTGGCGGGAGGGAGGAGGTGGAGCAGGAAGCAGTGGGATTTGTCATCCCCCCCTCCGTTGGAAGGAGCCCTGCTCAGTGGAGAGAGTTCGTCTGCGTTCAGCTTTCATCACTGCACACTGACACTGCTGTCACGGAATCCCTTGGGGACAAGGGCACAGGAGAATGTAGGAAAGAAAAAAGATTGGTATTTCCCCATTCTCCTGGAGCAGAAGACTTCCATTTCCTACCAAGCCAGAACTAGAGAGCTTCTCCTGGAGCTTTCTCTGTGCCCCAGGGCCCACTTCCAGTGCATTCAGTTTAGGGG
The DNA here is from genome assembly GCF_030028045.1 of Hippopotamus amphibius kiboko. Classification (NCBI taxonomy): domain Eukaryota; kingdom Metazoa; phylum Chordata; class Mammalia; order Artiodactyla; family Hippopotamidae; genus Hippopotamus; species Hippopotamus amphibius. The sequence goes on from NC_080202.1 coordinate 62,114,274, forward strand.
ACAGTGGAAGAGGAAGAGTGGTGAGTGCTCTGTGGGTTGTCAGGTGGTATGGGGACTCCGGCTCCCCCTTGTTTCACAGGCTGCTGTTTGCTGTTCAGAATCTTCAAATTGCCATTCTATGCGTCCTGTCCAGGTAGGAGAGAGCGTGGAGTATGTTTAACTGTCTAGCTGAGAGCGTGGAGTATTCTTAACTAGCCTGAGGCTGAAACATCTGCCTGTTCTGTTTTTGACATTAAAAATGGCATATACTTGACTGTGTGGTTCCAATTTTTTTCCCCCAATCTCCCTTCTTTAGTAAACTAATCCAGAAAACATGGCTACTGCAATTGGGGAAGTTGGAGTTTGGAGACAGACAAGAACACTCCTACTGAAGAATTACCTTGTTAAATGCAGGACTAAAAAAAGTAGTGTTCAGGTAAGTCAAGTGACCATGATGCCTTATTGCAGTTTATTTTGCATTAATATGTTCCATCTTTAAGAGATGATTTGTTATGCTGGATACATTTTTAGTATAATTTTATTTTCTTAGGTCCCTTTAGTTTGCTTGTGAAGTAAAAACTTGGCCTCAGAAAAATACCTAAATTATCCAATGTTTTCTGAATGTCAAAAGTTTTAATAACGATTTCTAAATGTAGTTAATTTCTAATATCAGTGCTTGATCTTGAACCTTGAGGTGCATTTCCCGTTTCATGAAATGAAGAATGAATTCTACATGGAACTTAATGGAACACCGTTCCACAACGTATTCCCCATGGCCTCCCAACCTTTGGACTCAGGATCAAATTGCCCAGGACTACTGAAATTATGTCACATATTTGTTACCACAAGCATACATTACTTTATTATTTGTTTGTTTATTTAGCATACATTACTTTAAGAGGTAAAGTGAGAACTCTGGCCAAGCAGTTAATAAGGAACTTGAAGGATGGAAAGCTGCTGTTGATCTTCTCCTGAAACCAGCAGAGCAGTTAAACCAAAAGATGAAACAATAAATCGTTCATCCCTGTTAAAGTTGACTATTGAGTATAATCGCATATAGTTTTAGTAGTGGAAATTTAGGTATAATTAAAGCATGCGTTTTAATTCAGACTTGAATAAAGACATTTTTATGGTGATCCCTATTACAGATGTTCGGTAAGTTACTTTAAATATAGTTATATATGAGGGAATTTATTATTTTATATTAGTAATCTAAGATGTTTAAATATTAGCTTTTATGTCATTTAAATGTATTATGATGACTGGAATTTTATAATATTTTAGTAAAATTGAATGTAAAGGAAAAATTAATACGCTGTCGGGTTAGGTTCAGGACAGTATTTCTTTTAAGATAGAGTTGCTCTTATGTTTTGTACTTAAGAAAGGAGACCCAAGTTCCTCATGCTTTTTTTTAGTATTAGTTATATTCATAGAAATCTTGACCATTTTTGCTGTTATTGTTACACTTTGTAATTATTTCGTTTGTTTCCTTTATTATAGGAAATTCTTTTTCCACTATTTTTTTTATTTTGGTTAATATTAATTAGCAGGATGCATCCAAATAAGAAATACGAAGAAGTGCCTGACATAGAACTTAACCCCATGGACAAATCTGTGCTCTCTGACGTGACTCTGGGGTTTACTCCAGCGACTGACGTCACAAGAGACATCATGCAGAAGGTTTCTGCCGACCACCTTCCTGACGGTACTGTGAGCTGATGGCTGTGTTCTGTCTGTTACGGAAAGCCTCTGCGGTCTTTTGCTGTTTGCTTTACTGAGTAAATACTGTTCTTAACATTTAGATGTATGTCCTTCCACCAAAACATAGTTTTATAAAATATTAAAATCACTTAATTCTGCTGCCTTATGTTTCTTGTGAAACTTTATATCCTTCGTAATAGGAGGCATATTTTATATTTTAATATTTTGTATTTACATCATAGACCATTTTATAAAATACGAATATTTCACTTTGATTCGGACTCATGTAACTACTAAGAAGCTAGAAATACGTGGTAGAGATTGTAAAGCACTAGTCTTCCCAGATGGCGTTGCCTGTTTTTGGAGACTGTCACTGTGCCTGGCACCCAAGTCCATTTTTCTCTGTTTGTCTTTCTTTCTCACAAAGAAACGGACTAGAGAACAGTGTCAGCAACGCGTGAGGTAATCCTGGACCTACAGTGGCTGTGAGGAAATCTGAGCAAAACCTGGAGAAAGTGACAGTAACGCTGGTGCCAGGGGGACTGACGTGATGAAATGCTGAGGTGTAGAAAGCAGGAGATTAACCCGTTCTCTTCCGTCGTATAGGACGTTAGTTGTGGTTGGCCTCTAGTACGGGGCACACATTCACTGGATGGAAGGTGTTTATACAGCCAGGAGCCACGTAGCGTTTTCCCCAGCAGTTTCTTCCTGGCGTGTTCCTATGTAATATCTGTCTCATTGGTGTAGAACACATTTGTGGGGTTGTTGTATTAAGCATAAGCAGCATGATAGCATGTCAGCTAAAGCAGCTCATCAGAAGTGTTGAGAATGAAATTCGTTGGTGATTCTGAGTAGGAGAAAATCGTATACACCAAAGAAATCCAAGTCAGTGTGTACTAACTTAGATGCCAAAATAGTAGAAATGTATGTAGCTTGTTTTTTTGTTTTTGTTCTTTTTTTTAAAGTTCTGTCTTTTTAATGGCAGAACTCTCTGAAAGTGGGATGTACATATGTACATGGTAACTTGACTGGGAGGATGTTGTATTAACGCCCTCCTTCGTCAGATCAGCCCTGGAGTTCCATGTACACCTTCAAGGGCTGGAAAATCATAACAATTAACATTTAAGTGATACTTCATAATTTACAAAGCATCTTCATGTCTGTAACTACGTTTGATCTTAACAGCCCCTTGTGATCAGCGAGGTGCTGTGGGTAAGGATACTAGAGTTCGGAAAATTAAATTGCTTACCTGTTCTCACACAGCAAAGAAGCAAGAAAGTTAAATGCTAATTCTGTGTTTTTTTTTCCATTTCATCACATGTTCTGAAGCTTCTATAGTGAAGACTACTTGCTTGTAAATAAAACTTCAAGAAAATGTTTAAAAATTAAGATTATTGATGTGTAAAGAGCTGAATGATGATTACAGTATTTTTTTTGTATGTCTTCTAAGAAAGGAACAAGCAATATTGGGTTTAAATGGCAATTTTTATTCAAAGAAGAGTTGTGTCATAGTTACTAAAAAACATATTTAGTTTCTGAGAAGGATTATGGAGTTTTCTTCATAAGAAGGAATATTTGAAAATTAAATATCCACTTATTTATCAAGGAGTTACTTTAATGGTTTTACTTTGAGATGGATAACCACATATATTGCCTATAAAGTATATACTCTATTTTATCATGCTAATAACATGTTACATGACACGTACATAATTTATATAATCAAATGACAGCTAAGAAATAGTGTCTGTAAAATTGCACTATTTTAATATTTGTTATTGTTTAATTTGTTGTTTTTATAAGAGCTGTATTCGTTTTCTAAGAGGTTAGAACATCAAGCAAGTGCTTATAAAATATTACATTCATCAAACACAATGTTAGATTTGGTATATTGTATTATAATAAAGTATTCAAATTTGTGAGTTAACTACATTGTTGTAATATTTTATAGTCATAATTACCGAAGAATATGCAAGTGAAAAGGAATTGCTAGCATCGAGTCTTTCCAAGTCCAGCAACTTTGTAGGTGTGGTTTTCAAAGACTTCATGTCCTATGAACTCCGGTTTTTTCCTGATAAGATTCCAGTATCTTCTATATATATGGATTCAAGAGGTAAATAGCCCTAAATCATCAGTGAAAATCAATTCAATGCATGTTTTTGCTGCTCTTAGTTCAGATGCAAAATTTGATGGGGTCTAGCATTGGCATTTTCAGTCATAGTTACTCAGATAAGAGGACTGTCGAGTGTAGCATAAAAATGTGTGTGTATATCTATCTGTCTCCATCTATATATATAATATGAAGTATATTTTATGTAATATGCACTTTAATTTTAATACATTTATCTATATTGTTTACAGTAACAAAACAAAATTTTATGTTGAATTATGTGACTTTCTAAGCTGTTCTTTACTCCATGTGATTGTTTTCATATATGGTGTGACACATACCTTTCAAATCTCAAGGTCTTCGACCTTGCTAGTACGGTGTTAGTTTTATATTTGAAACATGGAAAACAGCCTTCAGTGCCTAAACCTCTGAAAAGATAATTATCGACCACAAACATTTATTGAACAATGTTAAAGTCACTATGTTAAGTACTGTATTTGTGACTCGATTCCGAAAAGCCCTTATAGAATTTTTCTTTTTTTTCTGTGCTCTTCACCTGGACTTGTCCTTGCATCTGGAAGGTCTCTGAAGCTGTTAAGTCATTGTAGAATGGCTTGCCTTAAAACAGAAACTGACTTATTTTAAATAACCGTGTTTATCATTAATTTCTTTCTTTCCGTTCGTTTACATGTAACTTTAATTTCAGAAATTTCAAATAAACAATAAGGAGCGTGATAGATTTTGTTTGCCTTTGGAGGGCCGTTGCTTGTTTTCTTGGTCCTGTAGAGACTGATTAGTTATATCACTTTGGTAACCCTCTGTGTGCTACCTTTAAAGAAAGCACTTGTATGTTGTGCAGAACCTTATGTCTCACATTTTTTTCTCCATAGCTGGCTGTTCAAAATCATGTGAGGCTGTTCAGTACTGGTCCTCAGGGTTCACAGTTTTACAGGCCTCGATAGATGCTGCCATTATACAGGTAAGTGTGAAAAAGGAAGGAAAATAGAGTCAAACTGTATGTTACCAGTCATGCCCTAGGTCTTTACATTGGGTTTCACTTGACTGCTGTCAAATGTACAAAATACTTAATACAACTCCTTTATGAAAAAGGAGGAGGAAGAAGTCATATTTTCTGACTTAACTGTTTCTGAACCCACTTTTATTTGCTGGTTTCTAAACGTGTGATTCAGCATTCTGTACACCTGTGTTATCGTATCTTTGTTGAGCGTAGATAATATTTATGAGAGATCTGTAATTGCAGACTTTCCCCTTGAATGAGAATAACTTAGTTTAAAGAAGGAGAGTATCTTTATCTCAATCGTAGTGGTAGATTTTATTTTTTGTTTAACGAACATTTACCACTTGTTTGCCAAACATTATTTCTAAGTTATGTACTCATATCAGCCTATTTAATCTTTAACAGCCCTGTGGGATTGGGGCTTTGTTGTCTGCATTTTATATGTGCACCTGAAGCACAGGAAGATTAAGTGACTTTCCAAAACTCAGTTAATTAGTGGCAAAGCTGATTCAGACTATCGCTTTTGGGCTCCCAGTTCTGTATTTTAATACTGTACTGCCGCTGACATTGTGATAAATGTTGCATTTACATTCCAAAGACATGCTTAGACCTGATCCAGTGTTTCACATTTTAGCAGAAACGAGCAGAGATCTTCAACAGGAGACCTGTCTCTGTTAGTTGTTAGACTGCCATGTAGTAAAATGGCTGCAAAAGTAATGCTTTACTTGACAGGGTTTTGTTAGAACCACATGAGATGATATATATAGAATTGTCTCCTAAACTCTCACAACATGGTATAAATGTATTGTAGACATAACATTTGGTAACAGCAGTGAAATATAGGGCATATCACATGGTGATGTTAAAGTACTTACCTGTGTTCTGGCCAAAGACCTTAGCCGTCCACAACCCGGACCACACTGGATGAACAGGTAGAGCAGACCTCCTTTAGCCGTTCATTGGAATGTTAAGGAGAAGAGTGTCATGTGGCATAAATAGTTTTATTATTCTGTCTGTGTGCGTGCTGCATGTATAGATCTTAAAACAATAGAAGGACCGACTCTCCGAAAGTATTTTAAAATGAGAGTCCATTCTTTCACAGTACTAGTAATTGTTCCTTAATTCCTCAGCTTTATAAATGCATGTTTTTATTAAGATTCATATATCTGTCCGTTAAAGGTGATAATTGTGCAATTTTATTTCTTTGACAAATTATTTAATAAAAATTTATATACTTCCCAACTTCAGACTTTAAACTTTATGACATGCTTCCGGAATGAGTAAAAGCGATTTTCTGTACGGTGTCGTGATGTTGGGGTCAGTCACTGTATGTCTGGTGTGTTGCTCTTGAGGACTGTGTTTGCACTAGGTTATTGACTAAATTTGGGGGTGTAATGGTCATTATTTTAGGGGCTGCTGTCAGAACTAAATTAATTGAATGTATTTACATTTTCTAATTATAGTTGAAGACCAATGTTTCTTTTTGGAAGGAGCTGGAGTCAACTAAAGCTGTTATTATGGGAGAAACTGCTGTTGTAGAAATAGATACCTTCCCCCGAGGAGTAATTTTAATATACCTAGTTATAGCATTTTCACCTTTTGGATACTTTTTGGCAATTCATATTGTAGCAGAAAAAGAGAAAAAGTTAAAAGAGTTTTTAAAGATAATGGGACTTCATGACACTGCCTTTTGGTATGTTATTAAAACTTTCTTATTCAGTGTTATTAATAATCATATAAGTATACAAATCTTCTGAATTGTAATTTTGTTATTCACCTGACTTGATGAGGTGGTGATCCTGTTTTCTCACAGCTACTGCATTTGTTTTCAAGTTTGAGACCAGTCAGAAAACTTCAGCAGTTGGTTGGCTTGTTTTAACACAACGGAGGTGGGATTTGGAAAGCTTATATTGATGTTATATATTTAAATTTTATTCCATGTTTTGTTTGAATTGATGAAGCATGCTCTTGTATTTCAGTGTATGGAAAAGAGGAGATTTTGGAAAGGTAGAAATTAATTGCCTGTTACAGTCTTCCTCAAATATCATAGCATATACGTGTTCTTACAATGTAATCCGCAGGACTGAAGTTTGTGTATGTGGTATATGGACCTTTTTTCCTCTGAAAAAAGTTATTTTTGTGAATTTTTTAAGGTGACAGTATGCAAATAATTTCTAGAAAAATAAATGAAAAAAATTCACAAATGAGCACATTAGCCTTTTTATATAATAATTGTATAGAGGCCTGCATTTTTATAAATAATTTTAAGTGTATTTTCCTTAGTTTTCCCACTGTGTAATAACAACATTGTTTTGACCTCATTTGGGGGGAAAAGTTAATACTATTGCATGTGAATTATTATAGATCATTTTATCCGTTTAGCTCAATGCAACAGTTAAAACGCTTTGTTTTACATAATGGGGTCATTCTGTATGACAGTAGTATCTTTGCTTATTTTTTTATCTCCCGTCATTTTACTAGTGATTGGTTTTTGAGATGCATTGGTTCTTAAAGTATTTTGTGAGGAAATACTAGCTGGAGGAATGCAGGCAAATCAGTTTCTCACTGTCTCAGTTTTGCCTCTGTAAAATGATGGTCTTAATTTTGATAGTTTAGATATTTTTTAGCCCTATTTTGGTGATTTTATGATAGCATACATTAAATTATCTGCTAACTTGAAAAATAAAAATAAAAAAACTAAACACTGTGACGATTTCTTTGGGCTCTGATTCAAGGACAAGCTTTGAGTCCTGTAGTGAATCCATTGTGGAGCTTCTTGAACTCACAGTGTGTTCCTGCAGTGATTATGCTGTTGATTAGCAAGGTAGCCTCTACTGTCTGAAGTACCAGCAGCCATCAGAGCTTGTTGCATGTACCATAAATAAAACTGTCAGTCATTAAACTGTTTGGTATTTTAAGAAAATCAGAAGTACTGTGCATTGTGCATAAAACCATCTTTTAGGAGTTTTAAATTGGTTAATCATGAATTGCTATAAATCTGTACAGTTTTATCTGACTTTTGGAAAGATAACCACCATTTTATCTCTGTATCAGATGATGCTTTTACCTACAACTTAACCAATAGTGTACTTTTAATTACATATGAGAGCTTTAATTTTCAGTAGATGAGCATACAAAGAAATTGGCTTAATTTTCAGAACAAAATGGCTAAAATAAAGCTGACGTTTTGTTTAAAACGTTTTTTTTTTTTAACTGTTAAAGCGCGTGTCTTTAGCCATAACATGTCTGTGTTCCCCCTTCAGGCTGTCCTGGGTTCTTCTGTACACAAGCTTGATTTTTCTCATGTCGATTCTCATGGCAGTCATTGCGACTGCGTCTTCGTTGTTCCCTCAAAGCAGCTGCTTTGTGATATTTCTACTCTTTTTCCTGTACGGCTTGTCATCTGTAAGTACTTTCACTTGAAATGGGGATAAGGAGCTGTCAAACATGTGGTTAGTATAGTGCACTGTTACTTTTGGTTTACTTACGGTCGACCTCCCATGGAAAACGGGATTGTTCCTAGGCTACTGAGAAATGCATTGTATCACTGGGCCTCCCTAGTTTTAGGAAAGTTACAGAATATTCTCAAGTTTAAATTTAACTTGTTTTCGTATGATGTATTCCACATACAGTTCCTCTGAGTCTGTCTTTTACTATCTTCGTATAGTTGTGCTTATACACCACTAAGATTGTGTGGTACTGAACTTTTTATCCCTTTGTTTTTATGAGATCCGGACTGTTGCAGGTTAATTTGTTACTGGGTGATGTGTAACAACATGTCTTTGTAAATGTAGCTCTTTGACAGTGTTGACGCTCATTGGGTATTTTGGTTGAATGTTGGATGCTCATGACAAGCTTTTTGTTTTAAGTGGTCCCAGCTTCCATTCTGATTGGCTGATGTGCCCATGCTGTATCAGTTGTTAAATATCTTGACTATCGCCCCTGCTCTTCCACCTGATAATTTACAGATAACTCGTATACTTCTCTGTATAATTGCCTGGTTTTTAACTGGCTCTGTTTCTTATGAACACATTGATTTTAAAAGATGGGCTCTGTTTTTAAAAGCTTGTTGATATATTGTTTTGTTCATATTTGTACGTATCTACACGTGGTGGTTTATGGTTTCTATAGGGTTGAGGTAATCATGTTTGCCTATTACATAGATAAAATGCAGTTTTTAATATTTGTCAGTTTAACTTTTTAATGTATAGCACTGCTTGTATGAAAATTAAATATCTTACCGTGGCCTTTAGAAATTAATTCTATTTTAATGAATGTATTTTCTAATGAAAATAACTTGGTCTTTCACAAGCAAAATTTAATTTTGTTTTCATACCAGTTATATGAACAATGCATTAACCTTAATATTTATATCTTACAGGTATTTTTTGCTTTAATGCTGACACCTCTTTTTAAAAAATCAAAACATGTGGGAATCGTTGAATTTTTAGTCACTGTGGCATTTGGATTTGTTGGCCTTTTGATTGTCCTCATGGACGGTTTCCCCAAATCTTTAGTGTGGCTCTTAAGTCCCTTCTGTCAGTGTACTTTTTTGATCGGTATTGCACAGGTAGGTAATATATGTGTCTTGCTTTCACTAAATATTTTCTTTTCTCTCCACTTCCATGCAGCATATTATACTACCATGAATACTGCTTTCAGTTTGCAAAAAAATTTTTAAAATTTCATTATGAGAAAGGAATGATATTTGAATGTTGGAGTACATTTTATATTGGTTTCATGTATATTTTCTCCATTTTTAAAGTTTTCTATTTATATGACCTCCACTTTGTATTTTAGTATGTCTCAGTAATCTCTTTCACTGCAGTGACTCAGTTTGTTGGCAGTCATTGGTGTACGCGTCAGGCGCTCTAGGCTGCTCTGTGGCCTGGTTTTGTTGCTCCCTACTGTAAATTTATTTCAGGTGTGTGCTTGGGAGAAAATTGTGTGTGGAGCAGAACACAGTTTTCATGACTGTAGTAGTGAAAGTAGTGCCTTGTGGATTTTACAGGTCCAGGCTTCATGAGATTATCTTTACCTAAATAGTATTTAGATTTAGAATTTTGATTATTAGTCTTTACAGGGCACTCAGGTTCTGAGGGGAAAACTCTTATAAGAAACTGCTTTATACATTAGAACACAAATTTGGTTAATGTGTAAAGAAACAATGTAATTACTTAATATAAGAGATTATTCATGTTGGCTAGATAGACTTCTGATTTGTGAGACTTAAACTAGATTGTTTATGAATATTGAGTTAAACAAATTTTAATTATTTGAGACCTAAGAGCTGTTATTCTATGTTTTGAAAGTCCACTGAGTCTCCTTAGGAAGGTAGAATTATAGATTCATAGGTTTTTGTTGAGTGGGCAGGACTTTCAGTGTCATTTAAGTCACCTTCACTTCACAGATGAGGAGACTGACATCCAGAGCAGCAGAATTACATTTTATTTACTTCATGGGAGGTCTGGGACCTAAGTGAGGCCGCGACCTGCACTGTTTTCCTCCTGCGCGCTCACATGTATCCACCGTGAATAATTTAGTAGTGGTGTTAATTATAATGCCTTCTCCCTTTTCAGTGTGGAAAGATGCTGACCATAAGTTCATCCTCATATTTAATTTGTTCGACTTCTCTGTGGACCGTAACCCTTTTGTTTGCATTAGTGTTTATTTCCTTTCATAATCATAGCGTTAGAGTGATTTACCTGCCCCAAGAGCAGATGTATACTTTTGGAAGCACAGCATAAAAAACATGACTGAAACGGATTGTTGTGATAAACTCATATGCTGGTCAAGTTTTATTGTTTTCTTTATAAATTCGTGTTACTAATTTGATAGACTGTTTAATCCATTAAAAGGCCCAGTTTACTGACTCTGGATATTATGAGAAACTCTAAATAGTGTTAGCTTTTGCATATTTTATCGTTTTTATATAATGAAGTTGGTGTTTTGTTTTTCAGGTCATGCATTTAGAAGACTTTAATGAAGGTGCTTTATTTTCCAACTTGACTGAAGGGCCGTACCCTCTGATCATCACCGTCGTCATGCTGGCACTCAACAGCACCTTCTATGTCCTCCTGGCTGTCTATCTTGACCAGGTCATTCCAGGTATGCAGGCAGTTACTGGATTTTACAGTAAAGATTTTTAGGGTTTTTGCCCACATAAGGTTAACTTAATTAATTCTTTTTTTCTGAGTACCCTCAGTTGTATTCACTGTTACAGCTTTTATTTTCATTTTAAATAAGTATATTTTGTACCTTATGCCTTAACTGCTAGTGAATGTAAGGAGATTGGGTGAAAAGAGGTCAGTTTGTTTTGAAAGCCTTAAGTCCCTGATTGAACTGCTCAACTCAGTCCTTCCCCGTGTCCATCTTTTTGGCTATTTTAGCCTCTGGGGTCCAAAGCCACAGAGTAATCTTGCAACTCCTCGCCTTCCCGCATCTCTTATCCTGCACCTGTAGCAAACTTGTGCAGATTCGAAATATTATTAAATAACCGACACCCCTTTTTTCCCCTTGAGTTCCTCATTAAATTTGTGTTCCAGACCTGCAGTCTTATATGGAGAGACAGTGTGGGTTTTAAAATTTAAATTACTTAGAGTTAAATAAACTGACACTTCCTTCCTGAGTAGCACAGGCCATATGCCAGGTGCCTGGTAGCCACGTCCAACTGGCAGTGACCACACTGCGCAGCACAGATGAGGACGTGGTTGCAGGAAGGCAAGTGGGCTGCACTCGTCTAGACCGCTGCAGCAGCCTCCGTCTACCTACCTACCCCAAGCCTGTCTAAGAACCTCACCATTCCCTCCAGTCAAGCCAGTCACCCAGTCAGACACCCTGCTGGGCACATCCTGGGGAACTGGATAGAAGCTCCTTGCACGTGAATGTCCTCCACAATGCTTTTATGTGCTTAGTGTCTTCTCACCACTGTGCCCTCCGTATTGTATTTTACATCCATCCACACGGTCCTCTTATCTATTTAAACACGTCTCCAGTGCATCTGTTAGAGTATTTTTAGCTACACATCACAGAGAACCTCTTTAATTGTCTTAAACAAGAAGGAGACCACGCATTGTACTTGGAAGGAAGCCCACGGGTAGGACGGGCTCCAGGTCGGGTGCCCGGCTCAGCAGTGTCATCAGGGACCCACTTGCTCGGTGCTCTTGCCACCTCTGTCTCAGAGTCTGGCGGTTTGCTGTCCTTCATTCCCGCCCAGTGGGGGAGGGAGAGGGGAAGGGGGAGGGAGAGCGAGCCTCCCCCCAGCAGACCCTTTGCTCCTGTCTGCTGGCACCTCTTGTGGCTGGAGCAGCAGCGGTCACCAGAGCCTGCCGGGGCTCCTAGGTCCATCGGGATGTCTCTGTAGCTGGGACCAGATCCCTTTGAGGAGGAGCGGATGTTAGAAAGGATGGGGAGTGTCAGTTCCTTGGAGAGAAAATGAGGAAACAGGGACGTGCCGTGTGGGTAGTCAGGCCCAAGTCCCTCTGTGGGTCCTGTAGCTGTGTTCCTCTCCTAATTCTAACAAGCCTTCTCTGTGAGCAGTGCCGACTTTTCTGAATACTGTCTGTTTCCAAAGACTCAGATGGTACTCATGCAAGCCTGCAGGATATCCAGATGTAAACTTTTCCTCTTCTGAACTCTCGTTAGCCCTGTGCGTGGCACGCCTCATGCTATATGTGTGTTTTAGCCGTTGGGCACGCATATGTTCTCACAAAGATGTGAGTTTCTCTAGGGCAGAAGATGTGCTTTTTCTTTACGTTCCCTAGACTCTCAGCAACTCTGAAACTGTTAATGGACAAGAGTTATTTGTCAGTAAGACTTTCATTTTTCACACGTTACTGATTTAGTACTTTATGTCTAAACTTTAGATCTAGGTTGTCTTAGGTTTCACAGGCTGCCTTTATGATTTAAAAATTAGTTTTGAGAAATAATTTGTTAGGATAACTCAGGTTTCTTTTAATATATATTTTTCAGGAGAATTCGGCTTACGGAGATCATCTTTTTATTTTCTGAAGCCATCATATTGGTCAAAGAGCAAAAGAAATTATAAGGAGTTATCAGAGGGCAATGTTAATGGGAATATTAGTTTTAGTGAAATTGTTGAGCCTGTTTCTTCAGAATTTATAGGAAAAGAAGCCATAAGGTATGATTTAATCTTTGGCAATTTAGGTCTAAGCACTGCTCATGGGACATGCCACATTTCAATCCTGTCTTTTAAATATGTATGTAAGTATGGTATCTTAGGAGATTTGATACACGTTTCATAATTATTACAAGACAGTATTAAAGGCTAATTCTCTTTTAAGATTTTATGTTCTTTGTAACCATTTAGAATAAGGCTGCTGTTAGGTTTGAAATTTTGTGTTTGAATAGAAATTTTTAAAGTAGTAAAACCTAGTATTTATAAAATTGATTTTTATGTAATTTCATTATGTAAATTAAAACAGAATAAATATTAACTTTCTGTTTTTATTCAGCCTACATTGTCTGAGATGCACAACACACTACATTGTGCTCTGTTGGGAATTTCCTGGTTGTCCAGTGGTTAGGACTCTGCACTTTCACTGCCAAGGGCGTGGGTTCAGGATCCCGCAAGCTGTGCAGTGCAGCCTAACCAAAAAAAAAACCAAAAAACAAAACAAAAAAGTGCTCTGTTAATTTCATAGACCCTTAGAAATTGTCACATAATTAACTTGTCACATCAACTTAGTTTCTGAGAACGAAAGAAGTTCATTACGATTCCTTGCTAGTTCAGTCAAAACCAAATTAAAAAAATAATGAGAGAAGAAATAAAAGTGAAAGAAAACTAAAGTATCATTTGTGCTTTTTAAATTTAAGAAAAATGCATAAAAGCAAGGGAGGCTTAGACGTTTAAGATTCAGTCAGTGGGCTAGTGGTCTGCCTTCTCAAGAGTAAAATTTAAACTGGTGAACAAGACCATTAATTCTTTTAAAAATTATGTAAAACATTTAAAGTGAAATGAGAGAATTACTTCACTTTTATAGACAGTTTGAAATGTGTGCTGATGTGAAATAGCATTTGTTTTTTAATCTCCTTTAACGGATATAACAAGTATTGATTAATCACAAACAGAAAAGAATCAAATATGAAATAAGAAATCTATAAATTGGTTGAGTCAAATATTTCAGTTTCTTTTTAGAAGTTGGCTTATGAAAAGTGAATGAATAACACCTAAAATGGAGAGGCATACTGTACTTTCCTCTTGTAATTTCTTTGAAGTACTTTTATTATCATCAGATTTCTTTGGTTTATTGTTTTAGTAGGAAGGTACTTTATTATTATTCCTGTTAAATGTGACAGCCCTGATTAAAAATATTATACATAGAAACACACATGTATAGATTGCTTTAAATACCTAAAGTAGAAAATGGTGTTTTTCAGAATCAGTGGTATTCAGAAGACATACAGAAAGAAAGGTGAAAATGTGGAGGCTTTGAGAAGTAAGTAGCTTTCCTAGTGTTCAGTCCAGAGTATTAAAGTACAAATAGAAAAACAGTGTGTGTAGTTTGTGGGAAATTTAAACTCCTTTACCACAATTCTCTCTCTTTCCTTTAGGGATGCTTTCATTTAGTTATGTGATTAATGTTCATAGCAAAAGTTAACAACATCAAAGTAGTAAAATAAAAAACTAATATCTATTAAGATGAAAAGTAGTCAACTCTTTGAACAAGTCCTTTTTCATTTTATTATTATGCGTGTGTATACATGCTAGTTCCTTTTTTTTTCTTGTTGTCCTAACACAGGGTTTCTCAGCCTGGGGACTCTTGACATTTGGGGCCTGGTAGTTCTTTGTTGTGGGGAGCTGTCCTGACACTTGTGGCGAATTTATTGGAATCAATAGAATACATGTGCACACGGTAGGATACATGTACACACACCTGTACTCGATAGGGTATATGCACACGTGCGTACACGATAGGGTATATGCACATGTACACGATAGGGTGTGTGCACACACATGTACACGATAGGGTATATGCACACACACATACACGATTGGCTATATGCACATGCGCGTACATGATTGGATGTATGCACACACATGTACACAATTGGATATATGTACACACACCTACACGATTGGATATATACACACACATACACAGTAGGATATATGTACACACATGTACACGATAGGATATATGTACACACGCATATACACGGAGTGAGAGAGCGGAGGTGAGGGGCAGGCGGGAAGGGGGAGGTTATTTTTAAGGAACTGGTCCCTGTGACTGTGGGGCTTGACAAGAGTGAAATCTGTAGGGTGGGCCGGTGGGCCGGACACTCCGGCAGGAGTTTCAGCTGCTTCTGGCCTGCGGCTCTTGGGATGCTAACAGTCCGAGGTCACCTTCATCAGATCGGGGGCTACAGTTATTCGAGGGTTTTCAGACCCCTGTCTGCTGTCTCCTTTCAAACACTGACACATCCATCCAGTGATATTTCTTCATTCTCCTTCACTTTTATTTAAATTGAACTTTTGAAGCATTTACTTAGCCTTTCCCAAGCTCTTTGTAATTTCTAGTTTTTTGCCAGTATATTTAACATGCCTCTAAGTACCTTTGGGAACAGATTTTTGTTTGTTCCTTTGTTTTGTCAATTTTTAAAAACATTTTTATTTATTTTTGCTGTGTTGGGTCTTTGTTACTGTGTGCAGACTTTCTCTAGTTGCAGAGAGCAGGGACTACTCTTCAGTGGGGTGTGGGCTTCTCACCGCAGTAGCTTCTCTTGCTGCAGAGCACGGGCTTGAGGCACGTGGGCTTCAGGAGTCGTAGATCGAGTGCTCAGTAGTTGTGGCTAGCGGGCTCTAGAGCGCAGGCTCAGTGTTTATGGCACACGGGCTTAGTTGCTCTGAGGCATGTGGGATCTTCCTGGACCAAGCATGGAACCCAAGTCCCCTGCATTGGCAGGCGGATTCTTAACCACTGCACTACCAGGGAAGTCCTGTGCCTTTATTCTAATTCACTTGGCGGTTCTCCTAAGGGGGTACACAGAAATCCCCACCCCCCGTATTTTGTGCCCCCTCCAAATTTGATAGTGTAACAGAAAAAGAAAAAGCTTACTTTGCATTACTTTTCTTACTGTTCATACCATTGACACGACAAATAACATTTTATGTTGTGTTATGGTATTAAATATTATGTTATTTAATATGCTGGTATTTAAAATCTGTCTTTAAATCTGTTGACTTCTTTCAAGGTTGCTCTAGTGTTGTGAATTATCCTACATGGCTCAGCAGAAAGAAAAATCGCATTTGAGTCTTCTCCTTTTTCCCTGAACTAGGTTTATCCTTCGACATATACGAGGGTCACATTACTGCACTTCTCGGCCACAGTGGGACGGGAAAGAGTACATTGATGAATATTCTTTGTGGCCTGTGCCCACCGTCAGATGGTGAGTTTTCTGACTTAAAGGAAAAAATGCCTCCCTTTGTTTTATTTGGGTTATTAACTAAGGTACCATGGTCATTGTTTACCCTTGAAATATGTACTGATTGATTTTTGTCAATGACTTGGGATCAACTTCTGGATCTGTAAAGATATTTTTCTTTCTTTGTTTACACACATTTGTTCTTCAACAGAAAATAAAAACGATTCCGTCATGTTTAAGTAAAAAGGATTTAATTTTGTACCTGTTTTATCAGATATTTTGCTTGTGTTTGTGGTTATTGTTCATTTTCAAGGAAGGATAAGTCAGTAATTCATTGGAAATTAAATGAGGCCTATAGACATTTTGGTTGAGAACGTAAAGATATCTAAGTATGTAACAGCAGTTCAAAAGGAAGGAATGACAAATGTCAGTACAGGCTCCTAAAACAGAATTGTAAGAGCAGAACCTCAGACGTAGAATTGTTACACGTGATTGCCCTGTAGGTGCGAACTGAGTGCAGCGGCTCCAGTTTTCCACGGTAACCAAAGAGAGTGCCAGTACCATAAATGTTTTAGCTTAAGAAAGAGCTGGGTTTCCATGTACTGAATCTGCATATTTTTAGATGTAGTTTACCTTTTAAAATTAGTTTGATTTTGTTGCCTATCTCTGTGTCACTGTTTGATGGTAATTATAATACCTTCCATTCACATGAGGATTTATTATCTGTGTCACAGTTCTCCGTGCAGATAGCACGTTGGTTTACTAGTGCTTAAGTAAAGGGGGATATATTAGTATTCAGTTTACAGGAGAAGAAAGCTGGAATTTGGATTAAGTGACTTCCCCAGGGCCACACAGCTGGTTAGGGGGAAGTTTTAAGTCCTGTTTTCCCTTCACTGTCGCATACAGCCTGGGCGTGAGGGAGAAGCGTTGCTGGAGTAGCAGTGTGATGAATGCGCCAGCAGGTAGCTTTGCTTCGTGTTGAACTTCTGCTTCTTTGCTCCTTCCACTCTATGTTGCGCCCGGAAAGTGAGACGGGAATATACATGGAAGCAGATCACCAGTAGTATGGAGACAAGGGTGTGCCGCATTCTCCAGATTTATGTTAACTCTTACTTTATGTCTGTTGCATACCAATAACTAAACGATTAGTATATACCAAAGCATATCTATTTTTGATACTTAACATATTTAATATAAATGTATATATTCTGCTTTTAGGGTTTGCATCTATATATGGACACAGAGTCTCAGAAATAGATGAGATGTTTGAAGCAAGAAAAATGATTGGCATTTGTCCACAGTTAGATATGCATTTTGATGTTTTGACAGTAGAAGAAAACTTATCCATTTTGGCTTCAATCAAAGGAATACCAGCCAATAATGTAATACAAGAAGTATGTTATTTATATAGAAATCTTCGCTTTTATTTGCTGTAAATTAGTAACCTTTTGCCATAACTTGTGTAATAAAAAATATGCTTGAAAATCTAAATATAAAACCTGTTCTGAGTCAGTAAACAGAAAGTTATTATAAAGAATTAGAACTTGGAACAGTAGTTTTAGCATGTAGAAAAAAGTCCTGGTTTCATCTGGAGGATTCTAGTCTCTCAGTGCAGATGCTTCTTTCTTTTCTTTTCACCTCCACCCCCTTCCCCTGCCACACAGACACACACGGAGCCTTTGCGTCGATCCCCTCCCACCACCCGGGGGTCCCTCAAATAAAACAGAGCTTCCTGTCAGGAATCTTTTTATCTGTTATTTCAAAATTATACATGGATATATGTCAAAATTAAATTCTGGACTAAAAGAACATTTTAAAAGTTGATATTAAAATTGGAACACTTAAAAACTAGTATTGATAGTCATGTAAATGATGTGATTTTAAGCACGTAATTTATTAACACTTTTATAGGTGCAGAAGGTCTTACTGGATTTAGACATGCAGGCTATCAAAGATAATCAGGCTAAGAAGCTAAGTGGTGGTCAAAAAAGAAAACTGTCTTTAGGAATTGCTGTTCTTGGGAATCCAAAGGTAAGCAGATATTAGTGTCATTGATGAGATAATTTTAAATTATTTTGAATAAAAAAGCAGGTTGTAGAAATATATACATACACACCTTGTATGAATTTTAAACATACAGAAAATACTATATGTTATTATGGATATAATTATAGTAATAAGGTTTTAAAACTGAAGTCAGAAGGATATACTGTCTTTAAGGCAGTGGTCGTGTCTCAGAAGGGGAATGGATAGGACGGACTTTTGCTATATCCTCAGTGTTTTATTTCTCTGCAGAAAGATCTGATCTGAAGTAAGATAACATTTGTTAAATTTCAGCGGTGGCTGTGAAAGTATTGTTGTATTATTCTCTTTAGTTTTCTACACGTTTGTAATGGCTATAATAAAAATTTAAAAATAAGAACAAAATCTAAGGAATAGTTCAGTTTTTCACTGTTCTGTGGGTTTGGTTCTGTTTGTGTCTGTTCTGTGCTGTTCTCTGTCCTGTGGAAACAGGGAACCAGCTGACGAGAGCTTTGCCCGGTGTTAGAAAGCGGCTGGTGTGCGCCTGCAGCCAGGAGCCCCTGGCCTCCACGTCCCTCCACATCCCCCGCTGCTGAAGCCTGGGGAGGACTCTGGGTTCTGGCTTTATGTTAGCTTATCTTCCTCCCAATCCCCAGCACTGTGTTTTTGAGATGAAAAAAAGTCTTAAGACAAACTGCTTTTCCTTAAAGAACATAATTCTCTAATGAGCGATTGTTACATGTACAGAATTTAACTGTTCAGGTAAAGGTGGTGTACTTACTGTTTTGTTTTTAGTTTATTTATCTGATTGTCATTATACTTATGTCTTATGTATTACATAGAGTATTCATATGCCCAACTGGTAATTTTTTAAATTGATGCTAACACATATGAGTGGAGATCTCAGATCTAATACATTTCTGATTGGATGTAGTAACTTTAAATGGGGAAGCTTTGCAGGGTCCTGGTAAATTTTACGTATTTTAGTTCTCCTGAGGACTCCCGGCGTCTGCCACCCCTTTCCCGCAGGTGTTGCTGCTGGACGAACCGACAGCTGGAATGGACCCTTGTTCTCGTCATGTTGTTTGGAATCTTCTGAAATACAGAAAAGCCAATCGGGTGACAGTGTTTAGTACTCATTTCATGGATGAAGCCGACATTCTTGCCGGTGAGATTTTTGCTTTATTTTAAAGGACGAGGTCATGGGGCCAAAGGGAGATTAGACAGAGAAATGCTAAATTCTGAGAAATAAATGAAGCTGTGCGTTCTTCACAAAAAAGATATTAAAGTTTTTGAAATTACATGTTTTTGTGTTGGGGGGTCCCCGTGACCACCCCAGGTCCAGTAATCTGCCACGAGCACTCACAGGACTCAGCAAGGCCACACTCCCGGGTGTGAGTTATTACAGAGAAAGGGAAAGGGCACAGGGCAGTCAGCAAAGGGTACAGGCTCGTGGGACAAAGTCTGGGGCAGCCAGGCGGGCTGCCTGGAGTCCTGTCCCCACAGAGCCACCAGGACACTCCCCGTTTCTCCAGCAGCGAGTTGTTCTCGGCGCCCGGGGCTGTTCTTGGGGCTGGTCACATGGTGCCCTCTGCCTGGTGTGGACCAACTGCCAGCTGCTCAGCAGGAACAGGTGTCAGCTGTGACCTGCGTCGTCTGTGCAGCTCAGGTGCAGGGCCACCCTTGCCCGTTCTGGGAGAGGTGAGAACCTTCCTCAGAGCCGGTCTCCAGACACTGCTCAGGAGCCAGCCTTGGGGAGGGCTTCCTGAGAGTCATGGCCTCCGGCCAGTGCTAAACACACTCCCACAAAGGAACGTGAGGGTTAAGCCAGCACAGGAGTTAGTGACTGTGACAGGGTCCCTGCGTGTGCAATTCCCGAGCAGCCTCTTTCTGTTCACAATAGAATCTAATGAATCGGACATGTCATTCACTTTTTCAGGAGTATCTTTGTTTAAAAAAAACTAACATTCTGTGTTTGTCATTTTTACATTTGGTTATTGAGGAGATTGTGAAGGAGCTTCTGTTAGTGACCTTGTAGGAAGAGTCTGAGGTATTTGGAGCAGTGGTAGGAAAGCAGACCGTAGAGGAGACTGCCGGGTGTAGCTCCTGGCTGGTCATGTCACAGTCGCGTGCATTGCGGCAGACTGTACGCTGTTGCCTCCAGGTCTCATCGAAAAAGCAGGTGGTGATTGTCTACACCTTCCTCATACGACTGTCGTGATGTGTAATGAGCTCACACACGGGTGTCTCAGGGTAGTCCAGGGCATGTGCGCGCCGGCGGTGACGGCTGTTACTCGCTGTTAAGCGCAAATCTCTCTTTGCAGATAGGAAAGCGGTCATATCACAGGGGATGCTAAAGTGTGTCGGCTCTTCAATTTTCCTCAAGAGTAAATGGGGAATCGGCTACCGCCTGAGGTACCGTTCGTTCTTTACTGACTTGTTCCTTGCTCTGTTCTTGACCTGTTGCTGCTGTATTTAGGGTTTGCCAGGATGTGCTTTGGCCGTTTTTTATGACTCTGGCTTGAACTTAAAGCACTCAGAATGTACTTTGGGCTGATGACTAAGGAATCATAAACAATTACAGCTTTTGGTTTTCTCTAGCATGTACATAGACAGATACTGCGCCTCGGAGTCTCTTTCTTCTCTGGTTAAACAGCACATACCTGCGGCTGCTTTGCTACAGCAGAATGACCAGCAGCTTGTGTACAGCTTGCCTTTCAAGGACATGGACAAATTTTCAGGTATTCCCTCCTGTCTGTTTCCTCATTGTCTAACCAGCATCTTGCATTGGGAATGAGTTTTCTTCCTTTCCTTGGTTTATTTTTCTGTGTAGTATTTACACACTCCCAGGTCCCAGAGTTAATATTCCGTTTCTGCTTTATTTTGCTTTTGAAAATCAGAAATACTATAGGCCGTTTGTTTTTTTTATAAACAGCATCCAACTAGTGTGTTAACTTATATAAATAATCGTTTGTGTTGTTGCCAAGAAAGAAAGAAATTGTCCCCTTTTTTTGTTCTGGGAACAAGAATACAAATATACACATACACACATATATACGTATGCACACACAAATGTGTATACACACACATACACACATGTACACACACACACACGTATATACACACACACACACACACACACACACAGTTGTTTGTGTAAGTCCTCAAGCTCTTTTCCAGTTTCATGATTTCATAATGAATTTCATCATCACATGGTGAACCCTGGAATGATTTCATTTGTGGCGTTAGTTTTCTGCTTTTTGATGACGAACCCAGACTGAGTCTCCTTTATCTGTTGAGGGTCTCTTAATAAACAAAAAGATATTTATTACTGTGGAAGAAATGTTGTGTAGAATTCCCATAGCATTCCTATAATTAGATGGAAATTTTCTGTGTGATTTTCTGTGGTTTCCTTTTGAGAAAAAGGAATCATTGATTAACTGAATTGAAATACATATGTCAACTTAATGTACTCTGCCCATCATTCTGTATGTAAAATATTTCTTAGTTTATATTATGATACATGTCTAATAGATATATCTCCCTAAACAAACATTCCTTGGGGTCCTTAGCAATTTCTAAGAATGTTGAAGGGGTCCTGAGGCCAGAAAGTCTGAGAACCCCTGTGCTAGCGAGTGAATTCAGTAATATCCTATTTTAAAAGGACATTTTAGAATAATTCATGGTAGTATACATAACTACAGTGTTCTTTCCCTTTAGGTTTATTTGCTGCTTTAGACACTCATTCAAATTTGGGTGTTATTTCTTATGGTGTTTCCATGACGACTTTGGAAGATGTATTCTTAAAGCTAGAAGTTGAAGCGGAAATTGACCAAGCAGGTAAAAACAAAACATTTTAGGCAGCGAACCAGACAGATGGTGATGAAGACACGTACCTGTATAAGCATGTGAGCTTTGTGTTTTGGGAAAGAAAGGCTAGAAATAAACAGGTAGTAAGTAATTCAGGTATTTACGGATAGTGATAGGAGTTATGAAGGAAATAGTGGGGTGGTCTTGGGAGGCAGATAACTGAGACTGTCTCAGGGAGGACTTGTTTGAGATGATATTTAAAGTGAGACCTGGAGGCAAGAAAAATAAGATTTTATGCAGGGCCTTCCAGATAAAGGGAATTGCTGCTGCAGAGGTGTTGATCGAGAGATGAGGTGGATGTTTTGATGGCAGGAAAAGGCCACTGCGGAGAGCCAAGGAAAGGGTAGCGTGCAGTGAGCTCAGAGCGGGGGGCAAGGGGCCCTATCATGTCTAGTCTTTGAACGTCTGGAAAAGCATTTTGTTTGTTTTCTTAGTGTTATGTGAAGCTGCCAAAGAGTTTTAAAGCAAAGGGGTAGCGTGATCTGATTTGCATTTTCGAAAAATGCATTCCAATTGTTGAATGGTGAGCGGATTGTAAAGAAAGTTTGGAAGCAGGAAGACCAGTTAGGAAGCTATGGCAGTTTACCTTAGTTGGAACTAGGATGGTTGTGAAATTAGGGGAACATGAGCGGATTTGGGTTGTACTAGAGGCTCTGGTGGTGACTTGCTGATGGTTAGTGTTAGGGGTTGGGGAAAGGGCGGAGTCAAGAATGGTTTCTAAGCTTTTGGCTTGAGAAGTGGAAATGGAATTGCCATTTCCTGAGAATGGGGGAGCAGCGAGTTTGGGGAAGGGACGCTAGGCATGGAGTGTGGTTATATTGTTTGAGATGTTTACTAGACATCCCAGTGAAGATGCCTGTGGTCTGTTTAACCCACTTGGAGCTAAGTGAGGGTGTTGGGGCTGAAGAAAGAGATTCTTGAGCTGCTCCTGTATAGATGGCCCTGTGGGACTGGATGAGATCGCTTCGGGAGAGAGCATAGGTAAGAGTAGAGGGGGGGGCCCTGAGGGTGAGCAGTGAAGGGCCAGGAAGGGCTGACTGGGAAGGTACCATTAGTGCTTTCTCTTTCTTCACGGAAGGAGATGTGGGAGCCAAGACAGTGATGCTCGAGGAGAGAGGGGGTGGTCAGTTCTCTGCTGATTGCTGTGAAGCATAAGAGGACAAACACATGGAAGACGGGGGGACCTTGGAAGTGTGGAAGCCAGTTGTGACCTTGACACGAGTAATCTCACTGGTGTGGTCAAGATCTGTTCTGTTTAGGGAGAGAGTGTGAGTGGAGGAAACTTTCCTCAGGATTGAAAGTAGCAAGACGGGTGTGGTGGTGCGTCCAGAGAGTGAAGGAAATGGGGCTGTTTTCTGTCAAACGTGGAGAATAAAAAGTCAAGTTTATGATGAGGACATGGTATCAGGTTGTAGTTAGAGAAGGAAAGTTCACACAAAATTTGTGGATCTTTCATCGTTGGAGAGATAAGATCTTAAATTTGGGCATTTGTCAGGTTGATGAAATTGAGTAAAGACATGGGAATAGAGAAATAAAGCGAGTCAGAGGTCAGGATGTAGATTGTGTCCTCGGTGAAAATGCTGTCACTGAGGATGGTGGAGAGAACTGGGTGGAGAAGATGCCTGTATGTGGTGCTCAATACTTTGAGGCATACGAGGTAGTTTCTAGATACGTCTGGGTAGTGGAAATGAGGATGAGAAGGCTGTGCTCTGTTTTAAGCACTACTGGCTTTTCTCTGTAGCCCCTTTAAGGGCATTATGCAAAATAAATTTACCTCTAACATCGGCTTGCTTTCAGTCTGGCTGATTTTAATTGTTTTATTTTTTAAAGGTTAGAATATATGAAAGTCTGTAGAAGGCCAGTTGGAGCTCACTGCATACCATGTTGTGAAATGCAGTATTTTAGGACCCGCTTGCAGTTTGATTAGTTGCTGTGTCAGGGGAAGACAGGGATTGAACTTGTCCATCTACTGAGTCATCCGTTCAGACTGTTGAGTTGGTAAGATGCCAACACAGCTAGGTTGTACTTAAATATTATTTTATACACTATTCTGCTCCACTCGTGAAATTTTTAATGTTTACTTATTTTTTAAATTTAGCCTAAGTCCTTCTTTATACCAAAGCTTGTTTTTGTCTTTTTAAAATTATTTTTCATCTCTTTTAAATTGAATGAATTTTGTAAAAATAACATATCTTGATTTCTAGTCCAATCAAGTAGTTTTGTCTGGTTTTGGTCTAATGGAATCAATCATGTAGCATGTCTCTTTTACTTATATTTATTCTGGTTTATTTTACTTAATGTTTGTATGATCAAGCTACTATAGTTATACAATAGTTTGTTCATTTTCATTGTTTTAAACTATTATATTACAGGAATATTTCATGACTTATTTACTCTTTCACCTGTTGAAAGACATTTGGGTTCTTTCCAGTGTGTGGCTGTTGGTAAGGGTACTAGCCAAAGACATTCTTGTACGTGTGTTTTGGTGAGCCCTTCTGCATGTAGTTCTGTTGAGAGAGAGTGTCCTGGTCATAAGCTGTGCGTGTGTTCGGGTTTGATATGTTGCCAACATAGGTGACAGTTCCTTCTGCCCAGGGTCTTTGCCAGGTGTGTGCTGCTTTGAAATATACCTGCTACAGAGAAATTTTCATCTTTTTAAGGAATATACCATCATTCCATTCTCTGTCATTTTGTTTTGGCAAATAGATTATAGTGTGTTTACTCAGCAGCCACCAGAGGAAGAATTGGATTCGAAATCTCTTGATGAAATGGAGCAGAGCCTGCTTATTCTCTCTGAAACCAAGGCTTCTCTGGTGAGCACCAGGAGCCTTTGGAAACAGCAGGTGTTTACAATCGCAAAGTTTCACTTCCTTACCTTGAAACGGGAAAGCAAGTCAGTGCGATCTGTGTAAGTATAATCACTCTTCTGCCTGATGAGTTGTTTTCTTTAAAAATAGAAACTGAGCTTACCATCTTAGTCTTTAAAATGTAGACGTGTAAATATGTGTGGTTTTGAAAGATTAAAACTGTAATTTCACGTCAGAGGAAAAAAATTACGCCTATAATAATTTCATTGAGTATCACTAGAGCCTTACTCTTTTTTAAAACTAGCATTTTTTTGTCCCATGTATAGAATGGAGTAACAAATAATATTCTTAATTGTGTAATTTTTGAATTACTGTCATTATATTTAAATTTTATTTTGCATTTATATTTTTTACAATTGTTTTGCCTCTGTTACTAATATTTATGACCACCTTTTGTAAGCAGCAGGAAGCATAAGTGTTATCCTGTTTATCAGATGAAGAAACAGAAATATAAAGGATTTATAGCTGATAGAACTGTGACCAAAATGACATCTTTTCCGCTTAGCTTTATCTCTGTCAGTTAGGTTCCCATGGACTGCTAGACACTGAGTTATGTGGAAATAATGTTAAGTACTTTTATACACCACGCTGTCTGGTTACATCCAAAATGAAATAAAACTTCATAATCAAGAATAAGAGTTTTGTTATATGTTTGAAATATGCTGAACTTATTTGCTTTTTTGCCCAAACTTATTCAGTATCAAAGAAATATCAGTCAGGTATCTGATTTATTCCTTTATCAGCATTAGTGAAAGAAAAATCTTTGTTTAAATCAACATGTGTCAGTTTGTTTGGTTGAATACTACTCTCATAAAACACTCCCTGAGAACTCTCCTGCACTGTTGGTGGGAAAGTAAGCTGGTACAGCCACTGTGGATGGAAAACAGTTTGGAGGTTCCTTAAAAAACTAAAAATGGAACTACCATATGATCCAGTAATCCCACTCCTGGGCATATACCCTGAGAAAACCATAATCCAAAAAGAAACATGTACCACAGTGTTCACTGCAGCACTATTTACAATAGCCAGGACGTGGAAGCAACCTAAATGCCCATCAACAGATGAATGGATGAAGAAGATGTGGCACATATATACAATGGAAAATTACTCAGCCATAAAAAGGAATGAAATGGAGCTATATGTAATGAGGTGGATAGACCTAGAGTCTGTCATACAGAGTGAAGGAAGCCAGAAAGAGAAAAACAAATACTGTATGCTAACTCATATATACGTAATCTAAAAAAAAAAAAAAAGAAATGGTACTGATGAACCCAGTGACAGGGCAAGAATAAGGATGCAGATGCAGAGAATGGACTGGAGGACACGGGGTTGGGGGGGCGGGGAGCGAATGGGAAGCTGGGATGAAGTGAGAGAGTAGCGTAGACATATATATACTACCAACTGTAAAATAGATAGCTAGTGGTAAGTTGCTGCATAACAGGGAGATAAACTCAATGATGGGAGATGCCTTAGAGGGCCAGGACAAGGAGGGTGGGAGGGAGTCATGAGAGGGAGGGGATATGGGGATATATGTATAAATACAGCTGATTCACTTTGGTGTACCTCAAAGGCTGATACGAGAGTGTAAAGCAATTATATTCCAATAAAGAGCTTAAAAAAAAACCAAAACTACTCCCTGAAAAACAATAAAAGTATCTTAGTTTTGGCTCCCGTAACAAAACAACACAGACCGGGTGGCCTGAACGGCAGAAGTTCCTGAGGCTGGGAGTCAGGCCAGGGTCCGCGCGGTCGGGTTCTGGGGAGGACTCTTCCTGGCCTGCAGCTGGGCCATCGCCTGCAGGGAACAAGCCGTCTGGTGTCTCTGCTTGTGAAACACCCATCCCATCATGAGGGCCCCATCCGCCTGATCTCATCTGACCCTGATGACCTCCCGAGGCCTCATCTTCATATACATCGCTTTGGGGGTTAGAGCTTCTACGTACAAATTTGGGAGGAGGGTGACTGACCTTCAGTCCACTACAGGAAGTGTCCCATGGTCAAATGTGTATTGGCCATCTATGCATGTAGAAAATATTGTAGCTTCTGTTTCCTCTGGTAAAGATTTCTTCATTACCGTATAAAAACACGAGTGGTTCTGTGGTAAAGAAATTATTTCAGCTTTGTTTAACTTGGAGTTTCCAAATATTTTTTATCATGAATTTTTTTTTTAACCTAAAACACCTATTAACTTACTGTGGAACTAGAGTTCAATGCAGTATGCTTGTGGCAGTGCTGATTTAGGTCTGCTTACAACAATTTAAGAATAACTTAAAATTATCAGGTTTCTGAAAATTATAAAATGGTGATGGGTGATAACCTAAGCTCTCTCTACCCACTGTTGTGACACCTGTCACATACACTGTGGAGATGTTTTGCAGGCTGAGACAGAAGGTTACCTGTCTCTCAGGTAGAAGGGCATTTTGAGTGGGTAGTAGAGTTATGTGCTGTACCAGCTACACATGGTGATCTTCATAACTGACTGTAGAGGAGACATGGACATTGATGTGGTTAGGATGACACTTCAAAGATACCAGTCATCCTGAGTTTCACTCTATTTTTATTTTCTTCACTGGATCTAAAATATTTTTGTATCATGTATTTTCTAAAATATTTGGAGAGTACATAGGATAGAGGTAGGGCAGCAAATAGTTCCTTCAGGAGAGTAGAGATATAAATGTGACATTATGTCTGTTTTTTTTTTAAAGTTGTAACTACAGGTTTACATGCCCTATAAAAATTTTAAGGTGGCACTGATCTAAAATATACTTTTATAACTTTTAATTTTATCATTGAATATTGGCTTTCTTTGCAATATTGTCAAGAGACCATTTTGGAGAGTAGAAATCTACTTCCAAGTGCTACTTTTTCAATTTTTTTTTTCCTTTTATTTTCTTTCTTTCTTTTTTTTTTTTCATTTTTAAATGAGTACCTTTTAACTGTCATGTGAAGGAGGATTGTTGTGCAAATGTACATATTAATGTGCCTTGAATTGTATTTTTTTTTCCTTTCAGGTTGCTTCTGCTTTTAATTTTTTTCACAGTTCAGATTTTTATGTTTCTGGTGCATCACTCTTTTAAAAATGCCGTGGTTCCCATCAAACTTGCTCCAGACTTATACTTCCTACAACCTGGAGATAAACCTGAGAAATACAGAACGAGTCTGCTTCTTCAGAATTCTACTGGTGAGAGTGTGTGAAGGTTTGTGCGTGTGTGTTGGTTGGACCTGGGGGGAGGGGTAGATACAGGTCAGAGATTTGGATCTGAGAAATGTCTGTACAGGCACTTGGGTCTGCACAAGCCTGAATTAAGTAAACACCTCTCTGTTGCTGGGTGATATAGTAGAGGAATGAAGTTGTGGTTTATGTGTAGATGACAGCTTTAAAATACTCTGAGCTGCACTGTTTACAATCATAGTTTCCTCTTTTCATAGTAGCCTTGTTTTCCTCAGAGCAGCGAACTTCATCTGAGTTTATGATGAGAAATAAACTGCAGAAGTTGAAAAACCCTCTTTAGAAAGAGTTACACATATAATAGTTACGCAGTTATATATCTAAATAGAAGTGTTTAAACAGTTTTTAAGGAGTACCTGAAAAATCAGAATTAAGGATAGTTGTCTTAGAAATCTCTATAGTCCAATACTTAAATTCATAATGGATATTTTTGGATTTGCTGTTGATTCTTTTTATTACATAATTATCAATTGTGGAAGAAATTTTAAAACATATGGCTTTGAGCAAAGTTCAGAATAAGTTTTTAAAAACCTCATATAGGACTTTGATTTTGAAGATATTAAAACCTGATTCAGAATTTTACGTGCATTAGATGTTTCTACATCTCCCGTCACATAGTGTGTAGTTAAGGTTCTTGAAGAGGAAAGTGCTGACTGCAATTTACAGTAAAACTAAAGCAGCTCCGCTTGCTTACCTCACTGAGATGTGGTGGAAAGTTGCGTTTGGATGCCCTTTCTACACTCACAGATTCTTTGGAGTTAATACTTCCCAGCACTTCACTTGTGTTCTACCGTCTTTCCTTTTTATTCACTGTTAACTGAAAAGCTTTGCCCAGTGTTAAAATTATAGTCATAGTTAGGGTCAGCTACACATGACTGTTAAATCATCACTCTTGAGTTCTAGCTCTCAGTTTATGATGTGCCCTTTGTTCTTGTGGAGGAGGAAGCTCTTTAGCGATAGAAAACAGTCTTGAATAGAAAATGTTATGTTTCTCAGCTTATTCTCCCATTAGAATTCTTACTTTGGGTTTCATATGCATTTCACCTTGCCGAAATGGAGACCTACATGGAGACTTCCATTCTGATACTGTGGTTTTGTGTGTGTGTTTGGGAAATTGTGCATTCTCTCAAGTATTTCTGCTTGGAGTTCACTCTCGCTGATCTGTAGAAATTCTAGTATTTTCCAAGTTTTGTCCCATCTGTTAATTTTAAGTATTTCTAGAGTTGCTTACATCAGTCTGTCTGTCTGTCTGTCTGTCTATCTATCTGTCTCACATTTTCCTATGCCTTATTGTTGGTCCTACAGGCACAAATCCTTTAGATAGGAGTCACTGGCCTCTGTGTATATTGGGTGGTATCTTGTCCTCCTGGCAAAGCTTTCTGTATCACCGGTGATGCCGCTCCTTCAGTTGTAATAGGGCCTCTTCTTGAGAGGACAGAGCCACTCTGGCATCTGGAGGTGAGAGACCAGGCAGGGCACTGGCCTGGGAGTGGACGTCACCTCACTGAAAGCGCCCTTCTCTCTGACACTCACGTTTGTTGCTGGGTCTGAGCCACGGCCCTGCTGCGTGGTTACTGCGAGGGTTTTCCTTTGTTTGGTTTTGATTTCTTAGAAAGCCACACTTGACCTTCCTTGAGTCCTGGCTTTTGTGATGATGGGCAGAGAATGGTTTCCAATCATCGTAGACTTAGACCTCAGACAGGAGTCAGAATCTCCTTGGCTCCAGTCTATTTAAAGAATATAGATGGAGGCTTCTGCAAGCACCAAGATGGCTCTGTGTAGAAGGTCTGTTCCCGATTTTTTTTTTTGACTTTCAACTGACTGCTCTCAATGCTGATGGCTTGGCTCCATGTGTGTGGAATAGAAGATTTTTACACCGGTAAATTTACAGCCAACAATGAGTATCTTCTTCAGGTCTGCTAATATCCTGTGGCCTTTCTCAAGATCACATAGCTAGTTAATGGTCAACCAGGGACAATCCAGTGTTGTTTCCAGTAGACCAATGATCCCCTACACTGACCTGAGCATTAAACACCTGGGGAGTTTAAAAAAATGCTGATGCACTTTAAAAAATCAGGATCAGAGAAGAATCAAGATGGCGGAGTAGGAGGACGTGCGCCCACTCCCTCTTGCAAGAGTACCGGAATTACAACTAACTGCTGAACAACCATCGACAGAAAGACACTGGAACTCACCAAAAAAAAAACACCCCACATCCAGAGACAAAGGAGAAGCTGCAATGAGATGGTAGGAGGGGCGCAATCGCATTAAAATCAAATCCCATAAATCCTGGGTGGGTGACTCACAAGCTGGAGATCAGTTATACCACAGAAGTCCTGAGGGTTCTGAGCCCAATGTCAGGCTTCCTAACCTGGGGTTCCAGCAACGGGAGGAGGAATCCCCAGAGAATCAGACTTTGAAAGCCAGTGGGATTTGATTGCAGGACCTCCACAGGACTGGGGGGAAACGGAGACTCCACTCTTGGAGGGCACACAAAAAAGTGTGCTCACCAGGACCCAGAGGGAAGGAGCAGTGACCCCGTAGGAGACTGAACCATATCTACCTGCTGGTGTTGGAGGGTTGCCTGCAGAGGTGGAGGGCAGCTGTGACTCACTGAGGAGACGGGCACTGGTGGCAGGGGTGGAAGTGCTCATTGGCATGAGCCCTCCCAGAGTCCACCATTAGCTCCACCAAAGAGCCTGTAAGCTCCAGGGCTGGGTCGCCTCAGGCCAGTCAACCACCAGGGTGGGAACACAGCCCCACCCATTGGCAGACAAGCAGGTTAAAGTGTCACTGAGTTCCACCCACCAAATCGGATTAAAATTTTACTGAGCTCCACCCACCCAGCCCAACCCACCATCAGTCCCTCCCATCAGTTAGCACCTATGAGCCTCCTAGACAGCTTCCTCCACAAGAGGGCAGACAGCAAAATCAAGCAGTATCAGCAGTGTTTCATCTTGTGGAACTGAAAATCACAGCCACAAAAAGAGAAAATGAAAAGGCAAAAGACTTTGTACCAGATGAAGGGACAAGATAAAACACCAGAAAAACAACTAAGTGAAGAGGAGATAGGCACTCTTCCAGAAATAGAATTCAGAATAATGATGGTGAAGATGATCCAGGACTTTGAAAAAAGATTGGATGCAAAGATTAAAAAGTTGCAAGAAAAGCTTATCAAAGACCTAGAAGAATTAAAGAGCAAACAAACAGAGATATGCAACACAATAACTGAAATGAAAAATACACTAGAAGGAACCAATAGCAGATTAACTGAGGCAGAAGGACGAATAAGTGACCTGGAAGACAGAATGGTGATAATCACTGATGCAGAAAAGAATAAAGAAAAAAGAATGAAAAGAACTGAAGACAGCCTAAGAGACCTCTGGGACAATGTTAAACGCACCAACATTCTCATTATAGGGGTCCCAGAAGGAGAAGAGAGAGAGAAAGGACCTGAGAAAATACTGGAAGAGATTATAGTTGAAAACTTCCCTAACATGGGAAAGGAAATAGCTACTCAAGTGCAGGAAGCACGGAGAGTCCCAGGCAGGATAAACCCAAGGAGAAACACGCCAAGACATATAGTAGTCAAACTGACAAAAATGAAAGACAGAGAAAAGTTATTAAAAGCAACAAGGGAAAAACAACAAATAACATACAAGGGAACTCCCATCGGGTTAACAGCTGATTTCTCAGCATAAACTCTGCAAGTCAGAAGGGAGTGGCATGATACATTTAAAGTGATGAAAGGGAAGAACCTACAACCAAGAATACTCTACCCAGCAAGGATCTCATTCACATTCGACGGAGAAATCAAAAGCTTTGCAGACAAGCAACAGCTAAGAGAATTGAGCACCACCAAACCAGCCCTACAACAAATGCTAAAGGAACTTCTCTAAGCAGGAAACAGAAGAAAAGGACCTACAGAAACAAACCCAAAACAATTAAGAAAATGATAATGGGAACATACATATCGATAATTACCTTGAATGTAAATGGACTAAATGCACCAACCAAAAGACACAGACTGGCTGAATGGATACAAAAACAAGACCTATATGTATGCTGTCTACAGGAGACCCACTTCAGACCTAGGGACACATACAGACTGAAAGTGAGGGGATGGAAAAAGATGTTCCATGCAAATGGAAATCAAAAGAAAGCTGGAGTAGTGATACTCATATCAGATAAAATAGACTTTAAAATAAAAAATGTTACAAGAGACAAGAAAGGACACTACATAAAGACTGAGGGATCAATCCAGGAAGAAGAGATAACAATTATAAATATATATGCATCCATTATAGGAGCACCTCAATACATAGGGCAAATGCTAACAACTATGAAAGAGGAAATTGACAATAACACAATCATAGTGGGGGACTTTAACACCCCACTTAAACCAATGGACAGATCATCCAGACAGAAAGTTAATAAGGAAACACAAGCTTTAAATGACACAATAAATCAGCTTGATTTAATAGATTTCTACAGGACGTTACATCCACAAACAGCAGATTATACTTTCTTATCAAGTGCACCTGGAACATTCTCCAGGATAGATCACATTTTGGGTCATAAATCAAGCCTTGGTAAATTCAAGAAAATTGAAATCATATCAAGCATCTTTTCTGAGCACAACGCTATGAGGTTAGAAATCAATTACAGGAAAAAAACTGTAAAAAAATACAAACACATGGAGGCTAAACAACACGCTACTGAATAACCAAGAGACAAGAGATCACTGAAGAAATCAAAGAGGAAATCAAAAAATACCTAGAGACAAATGACAATGAAAACACAATGATCCAAAACCTATGGGATGCAGCAGAGGCAGTTCTAAGAGGGATGTTTATAGCAATACAGTCCTACCTCAAGAAACAAGAAAAATCCCAAATAAACAATCTAGCTTTACACCTAAAGAAACTAGAGAAAGAAGAGCAAACAAAACCCAAAGTTAGTAGATGGAGAGAAATCATAAAGATCAGAGCAGAAATAAATGAAATAGAGACAAAAAAAAACATTAGCAAAATCAATAAAAGTAAAAGCTGGTTCTTTGAGAAGATAAATAAAATTGATAAACCTCTAGCAAGACTCATCAAGAAAAAGAGGGAGAGGACTCAAAATCAATATAATTAGAAATGAAACAAGAGAAGTTACAACAGACACCGCAGAAATAAAAAGCACCATAAGAGATTACTACAAGCAACTATATGCCAATAAAATGGACAACCTGGATGGAATGGACGGATGCTTAGAAAGGTATAACCTTCCAAGACTGAATCAGGAAGACATAGAAAATATGAACAGACCAATCATAAGTAATGAAATTGAAACTGTGATTAAAAATCTCCCAACAAACAAAAGTGGTTTCACAGGTGGATTTTATCAAACATTTAGAGAAGAGCTAACACCCATCCTTCTCAAGCTCTTCCAAAAAATTGCAGAGGAAGGAACACTCCCAAATTCATTTTATGAAGCCACCATAACCCTGATACCAAAACCATACAAAGATACTACAATAAAAGAAAACTACAGGCCAATATCACTGATGAATTTAGATGCAAAAATTCTCAGCAAAATACTAGCCAACAGAATCCAACAACACATTAAAAGGATCAAACACCATGATCAAGTGGGGTTTATCCCTGGAAAGCAAGGATTCTTCAATATATGCAAATCAATCAATGTGATACACCATATTAACAACCTGAAGGATAAAAGCCACATGATCATCTCAATAGATGCAGAAAAAGCTTTTGACAAAATTCAACACCGATTTATGATAAAAAACTCTCCAGAAGGTGGGCATCGAGGGAGCCTACCTCAACATAATAAAGGCCATATATACAAACTCACAGCAAACATCATTCTCAATGGTGAGAAACTGGACGCATTCCCTCTAAGATCAGGAACAAGACAAGGATGTCCACTCTTGCCACTACTATTCAGCATAGTTTTGGAAGTCCTTGCCACAGCAATCAGAAAAGAAAAAGAAATAAAAGGAATCCAGATCGGAAAAGAAGAAGTCAAACTGTCACTGTTTGCAGATGACATGGTACTATACATAGAAAATCCTAAAGATGCCACCAGAAAACTACTTGAGCTAATCAATGAATTTGGTAAAGTTGCAGGATACAAAATTAACACACAGAAATCTCTTGCATTTCTATACACCAACAATGAAAGATCAGAAAGAGACATTAAGGAAACAATCCCATTCACCATTGCAACAAAAAGAATAAAATACCTAGGAATAAACCTAACCAAGGAGATAAAAGACCTGTACTCAGAAAACTATAAGACACTAATGAAAGAAACCAAAGATGACACAAACAGATGGAGGGACATACCATGTTCTTGGATTGGAAGAATCAACATTGTGAAAATGACTATCCTACCCAAAGCAATTTACAGAGTCAGTGCAATCCCGATCAAATTACCAATGGCATTTTTCACAGAATTAGAACAAGAAATTTTACGATTTGTATGGAAACGCAAAAGTCCCCGAGTACCCAAAGCAATCTTGAGAAGGAAAGACGGAGTTGGTGAAATCTGGCTTCCTGACTTCAGGCTATACTGCAAGGTTACAGTGATCAAGGCAGTATGGTACTGGCACAAAAACAGAAATATAGATCAATGGAACAGGATAGAAAGCCCAGAGATAAACTATGGTCAACTAATCTATGACAAAGGAGGCAAGGGTATACAATGCAGAAAAGGCAGCCTCTTCAATAAGTGGTGTTGGGAAAACTGGACAGCTACATGTAAAAGAATGAAATTTGAACAATACTATACACAAAACTAAACTCAAAATGGATAAGAGACCTAAATGTAAGGCCAGACACTATAAAACTCCTAGAGGACAACATAGGAAGAACACTTTCCAACGTAAATAACAGCAAGATCTTTTTTGATCCACCCCCTAGAATAATGGAGATAAAAACAAAAATAAATAAGTGGGACCTAATGAAACTTCAAAGCTTCTGCACAGCAAAGGGAACTATAAGCAAGATGAAGAGACAACCCTCAGAATGGGAAAAAATATTTGCAAACGTATCAACAAAGGATTGATCTCCGAAATATATAAACAGTTCATCCAGCTCAATATCAAAAAAGTAAACAACCCAATCAAAAAATGGGCAGAAGACCTAAATAGGCATTTCTCCAAAGAAGACACACGGATGGCCAAGAGGCACATGAAAAGCTGCTCAACATCACTAATTATTAGAGAAATGCAAATCAAAACTACAATGAGGTATCACCTCACACCGGTTAGAATGGGCATCATCAAAAAATCTACAAACAGTAAATGCTGGAGAGGGTGTGGAGAAAAAGGAACGCTCTTACATTGCCAGTGGGAATGTAAATTGATACAGCTGCTATGGAAAACAGTATGGAGGTTCCTTGCAAAACTAAAAATAGAACTACCACATGACCCAGCAGTCCCACTCCTGGGCATATACCCAGAGAACACCATAATTCAAAAAGACACATGCACCCCAATGTTCATTGCAGCACTATTTACGATAGCAAGGACATGGAAGCCACCTAAATGTCCATCAACAGATGAATGGATAAAGAAGATGTGGTACATACCTACAATGGAATATTACTCAGCTGTAAAAAGCAATGAAACTGGGACATTTGTAGAGACATGGATGGACCTAGAGACTGTCATACGGAGTGAAGTGAGTCAGAAAGAGAAAAACAAATATTGTATATTAACACATATATGCATAATATAGAAAAATGGTACAAATCAGTCAGTTTGCAAGGCAGAAATAGAGACACAGATGTAGAGAAGAAACATGGACACCAAGTGGGGAAAGCAGGGCGGGTTGAGGGTGGGGAACGAATTGGGAGACTGGGATACCAAATTGTACACTCTAAATATATGCAGTTTATTGTAAAAAATAAAAAAATAAAAAGTTAAAAAAAAAAGAATATAGATGGAGACCTGGTTATGTGTTTTATTATTTTAAGGTAGTTAAGGCAGTTAACATGTATACAAGTTGTCTGTTCAGAGCATTCAGCAGTCCTCCTGGGAGTGATGCAGCCTAACTCCACACCTGGCTTCTGCCTCTCTGAGCCTGGCAGGTTACCTTGTTACATAAAATTGCCAGACAGTTTTTTTTTCTCACTCTTTAACCAGATTCCGTGTGTTACAGGTGAACGTTCAATGTGCGTAACATCAGGAGCAGCAGCAGCAGCTGAAACGTGCACAGTTGCTGTGTGTCAGGTTCTGTTCTAAGGCCTGTGTGTGTGGACCTGAATTTGAATTCAGGCTCTTGATCTCCGAGCCCATGGGACCGTGTCTTAGCCAATGTCACTAAAAGCCAGGCCTGTTTCTCACTTAAACTGATTCTTTGCTTGTTTTCTAATACCAGATTCAGATATCAGTGACCTTCTCAGCTTTTTCACAAGCCAGAACATAATGGTGACAGTGTTTAACGACAGTGACTACGTGTCTGCTGCTCCGCACAGCGCGGCTCTGAACGTGGGCCAGTCGGGAGAGGTGAGAGTGCGTGTGCGGTGCAGCCGTTTCCTCTAAAACCAGTGGTTTGCTGAGTTGACCTTATTACTTGGAAATTAAAATGTACTTTGGGAAATAGCTAGCTGTGGTTACTTAAAATATATTTTATGTACTAATGGAGGACCAATATATGAAGCTATGAGGAACTTAATTATTTTTATGTTATTTTTTTGTTTAAAATATCTAGATTCCAAATCAGGTTATTTTTTCTCTATCATTGAGTATTATTTCTGTGATTTGTTGAACGAGTTTTCAGCACAGTTAGTGAGAATTAACTACTTGGTAAGAAAAGCTTGGTAATAGCAATCATATATATGTTTATATTTATATATACTATATAAGAACTCTGTTTTTTGAATTGCAGGAGTATGTTTTTACTGCTGTTTTCAACAGTACTATGGTTTATTCTTTACCTGTATTGATGAATATCATTAGTAACTACTACCTTTATCATTCAAACCTGACCGAAGGCATCCAGGTCTGGAGTACCCCATTCTTCCAAGTAAGCAAACCTGGAGGTGTGTGCGTGTGTGTCTGTGTGTGTGTGTTTGTCTGTGCGTGTGTTGTGTGTATGTATGTGTGTGTGTTATGTGTGTGTGTGTCTGTGTGTCTGTGTGTATGTGCATGTGTGTGTGTTGTGTGTGTGTGTGTTGTGTATGTATATGTGTGGGGTGTGTGTGTATGTCTGTGCGTGTATGTGTGTGTGTGTGTATGTGTGTGTGTGCGCGCAAACACATAAAATCTCTGTTAGAAGCCAGGCGATGGTACGGAGTGGAGTCTGTAAAGTTCGTCCTGTGACGTCTCCTAGTCCTAAATCCTGGTGGTTAAACCCTGGGTTTAGGTGTCTCTAGTATGAGTTTGCTTCATGGTCAAGGAGGTTCTGTCTCGGTACTGATGTTTTTGTAAAGCATGAGTATTTTTTATATTAGTCATAGAAGAAAAATGTAGATAATTAAAAGTGAATATTGTCCATGTGAAATCTAGATACTGGGTATTGAATCTTGAGGAGTCACCCGATCATTCTTCTTCTAGGTAGGACTGTTGCATTAGAGACATGAACAGCCTCACACGTCTCCAGGAAAATCTTCAACATTTTTCTCTCAATCCTAGTATTGTTTTTCATATATTGAAAAATAAATGGACAAATGTCTTTCTGTAATAGCACTTTCTGTTTCCCATTGCCATACTATTCTTAACAGCTTTGAGATGTACTGCACACACCATCCCACTCACCCATGTGCAGTGTACAGTTCAGTGGCTTTATTACGTCTATGCAGTTGTACAGCCGCCGCCACCATCAGTGTTGTATTTCATCACTCCCCTTGTAGCTGTCAGTGCATCTCTCCCTGTTCCCCACACCCCCACCCTCCAGCCAGCCACTGATCTACTTTCTCTCTCCATGGCTATGTAGTCTTGCCCCATTTTTTTTTAGTGTGCTGTATAATCTTTTGCCACCCCTAAATGGAAATCAAAGATAAACTAGACATGGGGAAAAAGTAACCTAAAATTTGCATCTTAAAAAGACCAGTGGCGCCCAGGTTGGGAGGGGTTTCTGCAGGGGAGATGTGGTGGAGGAGAGCAGAGAAGGGGGAGAGTCAGATTCTTCTACGGACTCGTTCCGCTGAGAGGTGATGAGTGTCTGAGTGGATGCAGTGGCACTGACGACGGGGACAGAGGTAACACGGTGTTAAAAACACACGGCATACTCTGTCATGCTTGCTTCTGTGAGGCATCGCATTTCTTACATTCTGGAGGTAGGTTGGTACATAGTGGTGCCATTCGCCGGTGTTGAGGATGTGGGCAGCAGAGAGAGTGTGGCTTGGTTTTGGCAGAACAGAGATACTGATTTCAGCTTTGAGCCTGCGGAGGGATTGGTTATCCTGGTGGCATTTGAAGGTGTGAATCTGGAGAGATTCCTGGACAGGAAATAAATATTTCTGAGTCACCAGTGCATAGGTGATGTAGAAATCTTCGTTGAAGCTGTAAATCATCCCTTGTGATTTTTGTTGTTGTGAAATATTTCAATCCCACAGAAAGTAAACAACCACGTATCTAGTACCCATATATTTCAAATGTTAGTAGCTTGTCATATTTTTCCTTATTTATTAAAACTTTAAAGACACACTTGAGACCTCCAGTGTGTCCCTCCCAGTCTTCTTCTCTCCTCCAGAAAGTGACCACAGTTCAAAATGTGTAATTCCCGTACACGTCTTCGTGTTGTTACTACAGTTGTGTGTACCCGTGACTATTACAAAAGATCTCGCGACTTAACATTTTCCATCAGACGCTGACATACAACCATACTGTTGTTGTAAGCCAGAGTGAAAGACATGAGACTTTTTCAAGCTCCCTATTCACAGACACAGTCTTATTCATGGTCCACATGTTTCCCCTTCGATGATCGATTCTGTGTCATTGAACCCACTGTCATCTGATTAATCTCCAGTTCTCATGCTACTCAGCTTACACGATTGTTGGTTCTGTCTGGGTCTTCTGCTGTTAGGGACAGGTTCTACAGCATCATGTGGCATGAATTAAGGATTTAAGTGTTATTGCTAGAAACTCGGAAGGCCAAGCCGACAAGGTGCAGCCTGTTTCGACATCACCCGGTGGCCCTGAGGGTGACTCTGGGTGGTCCGTGTTGGGGGCACCGGCTGTGTACGAGGTTGTCTGGAAGCGTTTGCTGCACCTGGACCCGGGGCCTGGGGGAGCTAGAGTCGCCCCTACTGGGCATAAGATGCTCCTGGTTCGGTAGGAAGCGTCAAGGTCATCCTGAGAGAGTCGTGCCCATTGCGCAGAGCGACCAGTGGGCAGGTTAACTGCGCGTCACATACAGTCGTTGTTGGTTAAACAGTGACCCTTGATTCACGTGCCACATTGCTCTGTGCACTTCCGCAAGAAAATGGAAGTACAGTAATCTGCCCGGGACCCTGTCATATTTAACCTGTCAAACAGGTGCTGTAGCCCACCGCATGTTCACGCTGCACCTGTTTCCTCACATGCACTGGGGTCTAGGACAGGTGTCCTAACGTGTGTCTTCAGAGGTTTTGATGGCCTTTTAGAAGGTAGTAACATGACGTAAAGTGCTTCTCAGTTCTCTTTCTTATTCTGTGGTTGCCTTTCAGGAAATCACCGACATAGTCTTTAAAGTCGAGCTGTATTTTCAAGCAGCTTTGCTCGGGGTCATTGTCGCTGCGATGCCGCCGTACTTCGCCATGGAGAACGCAGAGAACCATAAGGTAATGGCTCAGTTACAAACCACAGGTGCATTTGACGAGCAAGAGATCTTAGACAAAAAAGTAACCTGTTTCGTGTGAGTGCAAGACTTCTGTGTGGTTATCACCCCAAGGGTAAGAAGTTGGAGCATAGACACGTTCACTGCGGCGCTGGTCGTGACCCTCGCTTACT
Organism: Hippopotamus amphibius kiboko; assembly: GCF_030028045.1. Classification (NCBI taxonomy): domain Eukaryota; kingdom Metazoa; phylum Chordata; class Mammalia; order Artiodactyla; family Hippopotamidae; genus Hippopotamus; species Hippopotamus amphibius. Next base: position 62,154,399 of record NC_080202.1, read on the forward strand.
ATTTGGGTGCTGGTCACGTGCTTGAAAAGCCGCACTGCTGGGCCGCGTCCTGTGGTCTGGGTCTGGTTGGATTAAGCTGCAGTGGTATGTGCTGCAGGTTTTTGTGTGAATGTGATAAGTTTTCATCTCTCTGGGATAAATGCCCAAGAGTACACTTGCTGTGTCGTATGGTGATTACATGGTTAGTTTTATACGAAGTTGTCAGTCTGTTCTTCAGAGTGGATAAACTGTTGTACAGTCCCACCAGCCATGTATGAATGTCAGAAGCTTGGATTATCCAAAATAATTGTCTTTGACTTGGTTTATGTTTTTATACTTATATTGAAATTTGTATTTTTGTTCTTCTAATTCATTGAACACCAAAGTTGTCCATTTTTTATCATTTCTCCTCTTCTTCTTAACTAATCTTCATAGCTCATGCTTCTCTACCTCCTCTATGGCTAGCTGTTTCATATAACAGTTAGTTATCATACGTAGATGTTTTATAGATGACAAGAACCAACTGCATAAGATTGTTCGCTATTTGAATTTGTGAAAGACTTTTAAATTTTCAAATTAAACAGAATGTAAGGGAAATGATGATCATTTACGTTTACTGTTCATACACATGAAAATGCTGTTCCCTTGTGGTACTAACACTAGTGAACATTTCTGTTGTGCACAAGAGTTCATGAAAGGCATTCAGATGCATCACCAGCACAGAGTGTCACACTTCGGCTGGGAGCCCCGTGTCAATCAGAGGGGACTTGGCCATTTATTAGTGCTTTTGTGAAAGGTCAGCATTTAAAAGTGGGAATCCTTTTTCTTAAACATATTTTTCTCTCATTTCCACAGATTTTAAAAGTAGTCATGTTGTGGCTACTCACTGTTTGCCCAGCTGTAACCCCCACGACACCTTTTACTGTATTTTAGTTTTGTGTTTCTTAGCAGCACTGCTATATACTGATGCTGAAAAATTTTGTTGAAATTTTTACACCTCAGGAATAAGAAACCAAATTAAAGACTAAATGGAATGTATACGTAGCTGCAGGAGGGCTTTTATTACCTGTTGACAGAATGTGACGTTTCTTGTTGATGTAAAATTAAGAGTTCTACCGTCGTTTGCCAGTGTTTTTTTGTTTGTAAGATGTTTAAAATCATAATAAATTTTTCCTGCTTTTTGTTTGTTTGTTTGTTTTAGATCAAAGCTTATACTCAACTTAAACTTTCGGGCCTTCTGCCTTCTGCGTACTGGATTGGACAGGCTATTGTCGACGTCCCCTTGTTTTTTGTGGTTCTTACTTTGATGTTAGGCAGTTTATTTGCATTTCACTATGGATTATATTTTTATGCCGTCAGATTCCTTTCTGTGGTAAGTTAACATCAGTTGTACTCATGCTGTTTATAAATAAAATGTTATTTTAAAAAGCTAAATCTTTATAAAGGTGATAATTGTCTGATTGAGTAATTTTGATGTTCCAGGAAGTAGAACCAACATCTATTTAATTTTTGTGTGTGATACCATAATCAGTGCAGTTTATATTGCGCTACATGATTTTTAAGAACAATAACTTTACCTTATAAAATGATTCCTTGAAACTGAGGTGGCCTTTCATGTAGACTGCCTACTTGTGTGGAATCGGGAATACTTAAACAGTCCTTCTTTTAAATGTCTTCTTTGTCTCTGTGCCTGAAAATAACTTCACAAAAAAGAAGCTCTTTTATCCCATGATTTAAAATATGGCTTACAATCCTAAGGAAGAGTATATTTGTATTCATATGTCAGGGACTGATATTAGATCCTTCCCTATGAATTATATTAGAACAAAGTGGAAACAGAGTGTGGTAGCTTGGGGTTGCTGAAAGTAAACTTAGGAGCATTGCCAGAGTTCATACTGACCTTACGTATTAATTTCCACCTTATAAATTAATAAATGTTTTTCTTAAAAATTTACAAAATGCATTAAGTGGTTTATATTAAAATGGAAGCTAATAGTTGATTGAGATTGATAAAGTAGCTAGCTGTGCTTGCTTTTCATAATAAAATAGTAAGAAATAGTATTTTACTTGGCATAAAAAAGAACTACAAATAGTATTTAGTTTAAATGACTTATTCAGGATTGTGTCAGCCCTTAAAGACACAAGTTTTGTTGACTGAGGAGAATTGTGGGTGGTAACTCCTCAAGTGGCCACAGCTTCAGGCTTGGAGCGAGTTGTGGAGCAGGGAGACCTGAAGAGTAGTCATCCGTAGTGTTGTCATGTGGCCAGCGTTTCTGTCATGTGTGTGGTTAGCTGCTATATCTTTAACTAAAAATACACATTTCTATTTTCCAGGTTTTTTGCCTCATTGGTTATGTTCCATCAGTTATTCTGTTTACCTACGTTACTTCTTTCACTTTTAAAAAAATTGTGAATACCAAAGAATTTTGGTCCTTTATCTATTCTGTGGTAAGTCACATTTTATATTATTTCATCTCGGCTTTTCCTCACAGGTTATTTGAAAGTCACGAGCACTTTTCATGATGGTACTCAGAAAGGTGACTGTGTCTTAGTTCTGAGTGCGGGACTTAGCGAGCGAGCTGGCGGGTCTGTTTGCATACGTATCTGTCTTAGACCCCATCCGCCAGCAGAAAGGGATGATATTTTGTTGCATTTTACAGCTAGCAGGGCAAGGATGCCAGCTACAAACAAGTGGTACAGTGCTCTGATGCTAAATATGGTTCCAAGTTTTATTAGAAAGTTAAAGGCAGTTAATGCTGAGGCACACAGTAGATTTGTATGAAGTTTCTAAACGTCTTCTCACGTGTTTTCCTGTTTTTCTCTTTAGACAGCACTGGCTTGTATCATAGTCACGGAAGTAACTTACTTCATGGGGTACACAGTCACAGTTATTCTTCATTACACCTTTTGCATAGCTGTTCCAGTCTATCCGCTTCTGGGATGCCTGATTTGTTTCATAAAGGTAGGTCTGTTAGGTGTTCTAATATTTTCTTAAAAGGGTAAATAAATACTGCCTGATCTTTGGGATCCTAGTTCTTGTACTGAAATACTAAAATAATAAAAAATAAAAAACTGATTGCTTGCTACTGCTTGATTTAAATATTATTAATGCAGCAGTAAATGTGAGATTACTGTGGAATCTTCTCAAGCATGTTTTTAAACTGCAAATTCTCAAAGGAGAAGGACTGTGTTCATTACATGGTCTTTCATGCCCAAAACAATTTACATAAATTGTGTGATCTGACTGCAGTCCACATGTGTTTTGGGGAGTTTTTGAAGGGTTAAACAATGTACTGTACTATACAGGGATGAGGGAAAATAAAGTTTGAGAGATTTTTTTCCAAGCCAAACTAGAGAAACTAATTTTATTAGGCCTGGCTAATTGAGCAGATTCTGTGATTAGAAAAAAGAATTAAGTGTTGAATTATTAGCTTCGGATGGTTGCTGGTCAGTCCGCTCACACACCTCCTTACCTCTCTCCCCTCCCTTTTTTTGGCTTCGGTTAAGAAGTTTAATTTATACCTACTCTGATAGGCATGTTTTGGGGTGAGGAAGATTTTAATCTAGCTATAAAACATGGCTATTAATATTAATAGCTAGCTCATTTATAGAGAAGGCATGTTTGCTGTTAAATAAATATTTTTTTGTTTTTAATCTAAATATTTATACACAATGCAGTGACAAGAAAATCATTTCTTCTACTCACAACACTTCTGACACCAAATGTGTGGGTTTTTCGCTCAGATTCAGCAATTCTCGACACTGACCAGAGTTAGCACAGGCCCCCCACCCCCCGCAGACCCCAGGCGTCAGTCCTGCAGGCGGCCCCCGGCCTTCAGATCCTAGCCACAGGTCGTGGGTCCCCAGGTCGCCCACGTTCTGTCTGACTTGGAAGCCCTGCTCAGAGCTGCAGTTATTTCCTCTAAAGGCCCCCAGAACTTGGGAAGCACTTGATTTACTGCTCCCGGTGTGTTATGGTGGACACGCAAACAAATAGCCAGGTGGAGAGGGTTGTAGGGAGGGTCCAGGAGGGCCCCGGGGGCAGAGGTCCTTCCCTGGGCAGTTTGGAGAGAGCCTGCTCCCAGCGTGAGGATGCTCCCTGCGCCCCGTGTTAGAGGCGTCTTGGAGATCCCATGACTTGGGCAGGTTGGGCGAATCTGGCTCCAGGCTCTCCTCCCCCCGCTGGTGGGGTCTCCGGGGCCGGAAGTGCCAGCTCCTGGGTCTGGCTGGTCCTCAGTCACGCAGCCTCCATGCTCCGAGTCCCCCCCCATCAGCACAGACTGATGGGGATTGTTTTATATAACGAGAGACACTCCTGTTCCCTCTGTCGCTCAGGAAATTCCAAGGGTTTTAGAAGTTCAGTGACAGGAACTGTGGTCAAAGACCAAATTTCATTATATCACAATGGCACACACAGCCACATATAAATTTTCAAAAATTTTTGTCTTAGATTTCTTGGAAGAACATTCAAAAAAATGAGGACACCTACAACCCATGGGGTAGCCTTTTGGTGGCTGTTATATCGGTAAGAAGTCACTGTGTTATTAGCACGTTGCCTTAAAAATAGTTTGATCATACGACTCTCACTCTCTTTTTAGTTTTTGTCCTGTTGCATAACAATGAAGGTGTGTGAGAAGTCAAGTGTGTTGGTTAATGCTGGCACTTCATTTTCTGAACACATCCACTCTGACATGCTTGGCTCTTTCACATGTCGTTCCTTCTACTTAATAGTAATTCCTGCTTCCATGGAAGCAAAAACAAAGCTTTTTTAAAATTATGATTTATGAAACTGACAACAAATGAACTTTACAGAGGTAAAGAAAATATGTGAAGGATCATTTTACTAAAAAATTTACCTTGGTTTGTATTAACATTTATTCTTAACTCGTTGTATGACATGCAAGAAAAAATTGTGGTGAATGTTTTCGGTGATGGTAAGGAACCCGATGTATGTGGTTTTGGTTCTCTTGGTGCAGGGAGGGGAAAAAACCCAAAATGCTTCAGTCACGAGCTGTTACATGTTTTTCTTTTAGCCCTACCTCCAGTGTGTGCTGTGGGTTTTCCTCTTGCAGTACTACGAGAGAAAATACGGAGGCAGGTCATTAAGAAAGGATCCCTTTTTCAGGTCAGTTAATTATTTTTTTTTAATTTTAATGTTGTTTTTAGTATATTGACAGAGTTATGCAGTCATCACCATCATCTAATTGCAGGTCATTTTATAACCACTAACCTACCTTCTGTCTCCATAGATCTGCCTATTTTACACATTCACATGAGTGCAATTATATAAGCTGTGGTCTGGCTTCTTGTACTTGGTGTTTGTGTAGCAGCCCATGTCATAGTGTGTGGCAGTGCTCGTGGCTGTGTGTGTGTGTGGACATCTGTCTCCATTCCTCTGGAAGGACACCTAGGAGTGGAATCCATGGGGCATGTGGCGGCTTTATGTTTAACCCTTTGAAGAACTGCCAGATGGGTTTCCCGAGTAGCCGTACTGTTTTACGTTCCCCGCAGGATGTGTGGGCTTCTGCTCCTGCATGCTGACCCCAGGCATGCTTGTGCCCTTCTGACCTTGGCCGCTCTCGCGGGTGCAGTTGGTGTCTCACTGTGGCTTCTCTGCGTTTCCCTGGTGACTCAAGATGTGAAGCATCTTTTCAGATGCTTTTGGTCCATTTTTATGTCTCCTTCAGAGAAATGTCACTCTGAATCCTTTGTCCATTTAAAATATGCGTTACCTTTATATTATTGTGAGTTTTTTTATATATTCTGGATACAAATCTCTTATCAGATAGATTTTGAAAATATTTTCTTCAAGTCTGTGCATTTTTTCTTCAGAGGATGTTTTAAATTTAAAGGAGAGTTATTTATTGAAATATGGCTATTGGTACTAAATTGGTTCTGAATTTCTTTTTATATTTCTCATATTTGTTTATTTGCTGAATATTCATATTCTGGAGAAAACTGGGAAGTGTTGGTAAATGTGTAATAGTTATTCATCAACCACGGGACCCTCCCCATGCCCACTGAGGGGGAGCGTCCGGCTCTCCTGCATCTTTACCCTCATCCCCGCTCTCGTCTTGGGGGAGAGTTGAGCATCCGCACAGATCACTTTTCCGACACTGTAACCCCTCAGTGTCCGATCTTCCCCAAACCGGTAACTCTGCTCCACGCCACCCATCTGTTTGCTTGGAGCCTCTGGTGACGCTGCGTTCTCATCCTTTAAAAGCTCAACTCTGTTTTAACGCCCGTAGCCAAGCAGCCTCCTTTCCCTAGCCGGCACCTTCCTACCCTTCTCTGTTTGTAGTTCTCCAGGCCTTCTTTCTCCCAGGTTACCAGTCACCTCACCTCCTTTCTCACTTCTCAGTGGGTGACCTCGCCATCTAGCTCACGAGGCAGAAGCACCTGCTTATAAATTATATAGTCTGTACTCACTTGCCCATGTTTCATCACCTTTACTTATTCCCAGCCCCAGAGGAAAGCACCCCTCCTGTTATCCAAGCCTTGCTGTGTTCTGTCTGCTTACGGATGTGGCTCAGTCAGCTCTGTCTTCCTCTGTCTTCCCCTTTTGGATCTTACTGGGGTAGTCTTTCCTCTGGGAGGGGGCCGCCTTCCTCCCATGTAGAACAATGTAATAGGTGTCAGAACCCATCAGTCGCATTGGAACCTGAGTCCCTCTCCAGCTCTTAACCCCTCTTTCCTCTTATAGCCAGAAAGCTTCCACTTCTGTTCTCACCTCCCATTCACTCCCTAACTCCTGCCCTTACCTCTTCATGGCTCCTGTTTTCAGTAACGTAAGTAATGATCCCTCTGTGTCTGCTCAGGTATGCTCACTCCCTTTAACTGATCTTCAGCCTTTAATATGACTGACTTCTTCCCTTAAACTTTTCTCCTATTCCTTTTTTCTCCCGCATAACATCAACTTCTGTTTGCCTCTTCCCCTCTCGTAATAGCACGTCAGTGCCCTGTGGAGACACTTTCTCCTCCGTTCCGTCGTGGCTGCGGGTCCTCACTTCAGCCCCTGCGTCCCCGCTGCCTGGGCCGCCTTGTGTGCACCCAACTGTAAATGCTTTGAGAGCAGTGTCTGTTTTGTTGTTTTTAATCTTTTCGTCTTTCTGTGAACTAGTGCTTGACACATACAGGTTATAAATAATTGTTGAATAAATGAATGAATTTAGGTAATATCAGGTAACAGATCTCACGTTGGTGTATTTTTTCAGTCTTTTCTCTATGCAGTGCTTGAATTTCTTACTATTTTAATTATTTGAAAATCATGATACTTTCAGGACCCTTTCAACAAAGTCCAAAATTAGGAAGTTTCCAGAAGCACCAAACAGTGAGGACGAAGACGAAGATGTCAAAGCTGAAAGACTGAAGGTCAGAGAGTTGATGAGCTGCCAGTGCTGCGAGGAGGTAACCCCGTCTCTGCCATGGTGTGCAGTGATCAAGTCCCCTGCATGGGCGTCAGCCTGGAATTACTCTCCTTTCATACCAGTCAGTCTGCAGAAAGTCTGTCTTTGAAAAAACATTTTTGTCCACTTTCTTTTTTTTTAAATATTAATTTATTTGGTTGTGCCGGGTCTTCGTTGCCTCGCCCGGGATCTCTTGGTTGCGGCGTGTGGGAGCCAGCTGCCGACCGGGGTTGGAACCCAGGCCCTGCGTTGGGAGCGCGGAGCCTTGGCCACTGGACCGCCTGGGGTGCCCTGTCCACTGTCTTTTGAATGAACCGTTATTTCCGTCATGCACGGGGGTTTATTTGTACAGTACACCTTCTTAGCAACTACAGTTCTTGTGATCTGGCAGTGAGGTGTATGCAGCCTGTCATTGCGGGGTGGGTAGCTGATTTATAACCCTCCTTTTAAATCCTGTTTCCCTTATTAGAAGCCAGCCATTATGGTCAACAGTTTGCATAAAGAATATGAAGACAAGAAAGATCTTCTTACAAGAAAAATAAAGAAAGTGGCAAATAAATATGTCTCCTTCTGTGTTAAAAAAGGCTGGTATTTAATTATTTCTTCTTAAATAACATTTCCAGAAGAGTAGTTTTCATTTTTTAGTTTGATTTACATATGATGATTTTTCTTTTAATTCCTTAGGAGAGATCTTGGGGCTACTGGGTCCAAATGGTGCAGGAAAAAGCACAATTATTGGTCTTCTGGTTGGTGACATAGAGCCAACTTCAGGCCAGGTGTGTATAACGATGTGGACGACGTTGAATACAATCTGCGTGTTTACTTAAAATCAGCCCCTTAGTGACAAATGGGACTTTGATGCTCAGGTTTTATGTTTGTAGTATTTTTTAGGATAGGCTGATCAAGTTAAAATTTTTTGGTTATCGGTGACAATACCTAGTGAAGTTTCCACACACACGTGCAGAACACACACAGAGACAGGTTTCTGCTCGTATGCTGATTACAAGCACGGGTGACATGTCGCCTGACTTACTAGAGGCCCGCTGTGTTAACTTCAGGAAACAGAGGTGCTCACCTCCACCCCGCCACCAGCCGGCCTGTGATCGCAGGCATGTTTCTCTCGCTCCACTCTGCGGGAGCCTCGCACACCTGCCCTGATCCCGTCACCAGCTTCCTTCACACCAGCCACACTGGCTCAGTGCTTTGCTGGAAAATGCCAGGCACACTTTAGTCTTTCCCTCTTGCCTTAGGTTTTGCTTACGTTGGCTGTTCCTTACCCCCTAGAAAACCAGGTGATCAGATTCACTTATTTCCATGGCTCAGAAATCCCCTATCCGTGGGGCCCCCTGATCCCCCTGGTTAAAACGGACCTTTCCCTCCCACCCTACCCTGCCACCCTGGCCACCCTCCCTGGCCGTGTCCCTCATCTCGGACACAGCCCTGTGTGTCCGTTGTGCATCAGAAAGGAGTGAGTATCTGACCTACTGTGACCCTGACGCTAGCAAGGGGTTTGAATTAATCCACTTGCCACTTCCTTTACGATGTAAGTGAAGCAAAAATAGTCGTTACACGTGGTTTGTATTTCTGCAGGTATTTCTAGGAGACTATTCTGCAGACCCAGCTGGAGATGATGACTCCGTTAAGTGTATGGGCTACTGTCCTCAGATAAACCCACTGTGGCCAGATATTACGTTACAGGAGCATTTTGAGATTTATGGAGCTGTGAAAGGCATGAGCGCCAGTGACATGAAAGAGGTCATAACTCGGTAAAATAGTTGTCTTTAGAGCCCTTTTCTTACCTGGAGAAAGGTTTACGCTCCACAGTTTCAAAATTTCATAACAGGCAATTCTGTGGATCATAATTTTCATAGAAAAAGATTACTACTTTTTAATATATTCTTTACTAGATTATGACAGCCGTGACAATGAAAAGGAAACGTTTTTATTTATAAATACAGAATAAATATACTTATAAATGTCATGAAACCTATTTTAATTTAAAGTGAACCTTTTAATCAAGATGTTAATTTATTTAAAATGAGCTTCAACAAGGTAACCATTCTAGGGAAAAAACAGTGTCAGTGATCACAGACCCGTTACATTTGTATTTATGTGCATCCTGGGACACTCGTTTGGTGTGGTGTATTTTGCAGAATAACAAATGCACTTGATTTAAAAGAACATCTCCAGAAAACGGTAAAGAAACTACCCGCAGGAATCAAGCGAAAGGTACTTTTATTAGACGACAAGTGCGCATATGGTCTGGTGTCTGGTTCTGTCTCGAGAGTTTCTTATAGCCTCCCCCGCCCCTCCATTTTCTCTCTGTCCAGCTGTGTTTTGCTCTGAGTATGCTGGGGAACCCTCCCGTTACTCTGCTAGACGAACCGTCCACAGGTATGGACCCTAAAGCCAAACAGCACATGTGGTGAGTACACGTCAGGGACACTTGCGCTGTAGCATCAGCACGCGTGCTTTAATATTAGTTATATACACACGTCGATTCAAAATTCTGCACAAAAGGAAAAATTGCAGTTAAAACTTTCTAGAGGTCCCCTTAAACGTTTTAAACTTGATCATACTTTTCATGAAGTGTTAACAGTATATTGTATATTCTGGGACAAAAATGAGAGTACTGTTGCCTGAGTAGTTTTTTAAAGGTTTTTTTTTTTTTTTGTCTAAAGTAACATATAAGTGAACATCTCGTAAAGGTATTGTCTTGAATTTACATTGGAACTCTCTCTAGGAACTCACAGTGCTAATTAGTTGACCAACTCTTTGAGCGTAGAATTCCACATTTATAAAACGTGAGGTTTGTTTCAGATACATGTTAAGGTTTCCCTATGATTCTGTGGCTGTTTTTGTTATAACATGAAAAGCCATCGGCTTCTGTAATCAGTTGGTTAGCATACTTTTAACCTGTAGAAACATTTGAAATCATGAACTTTCTTTCCATTTGACAAGCTTTGAAAAATAAGGTAAAGCAAGTTGAAATAGAAGAACCACAGTTGGGCAGAATATACTAACTATAGCAATGATATTTGATAAATTTAAATTAACCAAATAGTTGGATTTTTTAAAACTCAGGTCTTTTCATTAACGTTCAGGTGCCATCTTCCCTTCGTTGTGTTTTGTTTTCTGTAGGAGAGCGATTAGAACTGCGTTCAAATCCAGAAAGCGGGCTGCTGTCCTGACCACTCATTACATGGAGGAGGCCGAGGCCGTCTGCGACCGCGTGGCCATCATGGTGTCCGGGCGGTTAAGGTAGATGCTCGTGCTGAGGAGGTGGTGGTGCAGGGTGGGCCATGGGTGTGCATGTTGAGCACCTGTGTTTCAGAAACTTACACATATTAGTTAAATGTTAAAAAACGCTCCCTTGTGTTTTTAATCAGCTTTCTGTAGAATTACTTGGAAATGTGTTAATTTTCCCCCCAAATTGGCTGCTACTCTGCAACAACAAATGAGAGTGTTATTTTCGGCATGATATTTACTATTTTTAAAAATTGGTAGGATATTTACTGTTTTTAAAAATTGGTAGGTATTGTATTGGATTGTAACCCAGCATATAAAGTAAATATACATGAGAGTTCATACGCATATAAATAAGTGATTGAATAAATAAATAAACATGGGAGAAGAGACACATCTTTTTACAGAAAGATGACAAATTGTGTGTCTCTCAAGTGTAGCCTGGACTTAGCCAGTCTTTACTGTAAAGTTCGGGAAGGGAGGACCGTCCCTTTACAGCAGAGAAACGGGACAAACACCACCCTAACCAGGCAGGGCCACGTGGTCGTCACATACCCCCCAGTACATGGTGAGAAGGTACTTCAGCTCTGTATTCTTTGCTCCAAAAACCCACACCGCAGTCTCTAATCGTGAGAAAAACATCAGACCAACCCAAATTGAGGGGCATTCTACGAAAACACCTGACCAGTCCTCAGAACTGTGAAAGTCATGAGCAGGAAGGGAAGAGTCAGACGCTGTCCCCAAGGAGGCTGAGGGGGCGAGACCACACGGTGCAGCGGAGTCCTGGGTGGGCCCCGCACCGAGGAGGACGTGAGTGGAGGAACCAGCGAAGTCCAAGCAAAGTCAGTAAACTCAGTAATGATATAGTCAGTAATCGTAAGTCAGTGCTGGTTTCTTAATTTTGGCAAATGTGTCACGGCAATACAAGAGGGCAGTGTCAGGGAGACTGAAATTAGGGGAGAGGTATATGAAGGCTGTATTATCTCTTGTCTTTGCAGCTTTTGTACAAATTGACAAGTATTCCATTCTTAAGTGAGAAATCATCTTCGAAATTGTCAGGTTATGTTATAGCTGAACTTTCTTTTAAAAATCACTGCAGATGTATTGGGACAGTCCAACATCTGAAGAGTAAATTTGGAAAAGGATACTTTTTGGAAATCAAAGTAAAGGACTGGATAGAAAACCTGGAAGTAGACCGTCTTCATAGAGAAATTCAGTATATTTTCCCAAATGCAAGCCGTCAGGAAAGGTAAAAGATTTTTAAAAATTTAGTTACGTTTCTTTGTACAGCAATAATCCTAAAAGTTGGTTATGCTATTAAAGGCTTAAGGAAAACATGTATTATCTTCAGTATTGGACTTGTAGTTTGAGGAGTGAGTTTTGTATCTAACTTAATTTTAATGTTAGATCTTTCAACATGTAATAGTATTTAAAGCTTTTAAAGTTCTCATTCAGTAGTAATGAGAGAGTTCTTTTATTGTGCATGGAAATATTTTAAGATTTCAAATAATTTTTATCTAAATAAGTATCTAAATAGTTTTATTTTGAACTTTTAAAATGTTGAGCTTTAGCTTCAGAACACATAGTACTTATTTTGAATTTTCCTATTTTATCTTTGCTTTCAGTTTTTCTTCTATTTTGGCTTATAAAATTCCTAAGGAAGATGTTCAGTCCCTTTCACAATCTTTTTCTAAGCTGGAAGAAGGTATGTAATATTTAAAAAACATTGTGAAGTAGCTTTCGAGCTATTAAGGAATTTTATTAAGACGTTTAGAAGCTGGGCCTCAGTTTATTGTAGAAACTACGGTAAGAAGATGACCTCTTATTAACGTAATCTAAGCTACGCGTCCGTCCTCACACGTTAGGGATTTTGTAGATCAGCTGCATTGTAGTGTAAACCCTTCACTCTCTTGAGTGGACGTCACTGTGGCTTTTCGTCTTGCATCTCTAAGAAGGTTCAGCTTAGTTAGCCCTTACTAGTTCAGCCCAGAAGTGGGAGCATTGCGTTTCTTGAATCCTTGCTTCGTATTAGACCACAGAAGTAGCAACGGTAGCAGGACTCCAGTGGTAGCTGGAGAAAAGAGAGGAGAATTCATCCTGCAGGAGGATACACGTTCCAAATCTAAACTTTAAAGGAGCTTGTTGGATCCTGGCATTTTAAACATGAATGTCAGGTGGGATGAGGAGTCCTCGCCAGCAGAGGGAGGCAGTCTCCTTGGTGGGGCACACATGCGTGGACAGGTTATCTTACGGAGTTCGTAAACTATGAAACTTCCTGGTGCTTCCTTGCTTGCTTTCTTTCTTTATAAATGTTTGTTACTTTATTAAATTTCCTCTTTTTTTGGCTTTTTTTAAAAAATAAGTTTATTTATTTTATTGGCTGTATTGGGTCTTTTTTGCTATGTGCCGGCTTTCTTTTTAGTTGCAGTGAGTGGGGGATACTCTGTTTTGGTGCGCAGGCTCCTCGTCGCTGTGGCTTCTCTTGTTGCGGAGCATGGGCTTCTAGGCACGTGGGCTTCAGTAGTTGTAGCACATGGGCTCAATGCTTGTAGCTCGTGGGCTCTAAAGCGCAAGCTCAATAACTGTGGCGCACGGGCTTGTGGGATCATCCTGGAGCAGGGATCAAACCCGTGTCCCCTGCATTGGCAGGCGAATTCTCAACCCCTGTGCCACCTAGGAAGCCCTCGGCTTTTTTTTTTTTTTTGGCTGCACCTCGCGGCTTGTGGGATCTTAGTTCCCCGACCAGGGATTGAACCTGCGCCCTCCACAGTGAAAGCACAGAGTCCTAACCACTGGACCACCAGGGAATTCCCTCCTAGTGTTTTCTTTAGGTTAAAGATTAACATTTTAAGTCATTAGGGAGAATTAAAGGAATGAATAGAAAACCAGAAATTTGATATTGGAATAGATTGCAGAAAGACCTAAAATGCATGTAAAAAAGTATATGGACACATGACCATTATCTGGACTCTAGTGTAAGAAGCCCAGAGCGGACTGTATTGGAATTGGGGGGGCGGGAGGAGAGAGCAGGAGCCAAAGAAACATGCAGAAGGAGTAACGGGGAGGAAAAGGAGGGGAGAGAGGAGCTTTGGGGAGAGGGGAGGAAGGCAGGTGCCGTGAAAGGTGTCAGGCTCAGGGCCGTGGACGGTTGTACGGGTGGGAGAGAGGAAGAGGCAGAGGAGAGCGGCCTGTATTGGCAGCTTCAAATCAAAATGAGTTGATTATAGAGATGGAAAAAAACCAGATTGTTAGCCACTCAGTAGTTATTGCCATTTTGTTACTTAAAAATATTAACAAGTGAAATATTATTTTTACATTTTAATAGCTAAACATGCTTTTGCCATTGAAGAATACAGCTTTTCTCAAGCGACATTGGAACAGGTACTATAAAGTTAATTTTAAAAAGTTCTTCTGTAGAAGAAATGTCCAGCATCTAATTGTTCAGGTGTATATTGGACAGGGAAGGAGGTTGTGAGCCAGAGACCATTCGCTGTAGAGCATTCCTAAACTTCGTAAATTTTAAACGGCTCGAGTTTCTCCACCTGCTTTTTTCATATAGCTCAATATTTTCCCTTCAGTTTAAAGATAATGAGTCATGGTGGGTGGTATTTCGTATTAGTACATCTGAAATTACATAGCTTAAATATTTATAAATGATTTTTTGTGACAGTGCTACTTTAATATATTAATCAAAAATAACCTATTAATCCTCTGAAGTAACATTCATCTTTATATGGGATTAGTAGAGATTATTCTGTTTGAACACTATTAATGGCGGTATACCTCTTGATGCTTGAATGGTTAATGTGATTAGGTATAGCCTTATGCCGTTGCTTATTTAGTTAAAATTTTTACACGATAATTGCAGCACAGAATTGTATTCATTTATTTATTTTCATTTAGGTTTTTGTAGAACTCACCAAAGAGCAAGAGGAAGAAGATAACAGCTGTGGCACTCTGAACAGCACCCTTTGGTGGGAAAGGACCCAGGAAGACAGAGTAGTGTTTTGAATTTGTGTTGCTCAGTCTGCTCACTGTATTTCTTGTATTTCTTTCCTTCTCACTTTATTTTAACTCTGGTTTAAAAGTTTATTGCTTGAATGGTAATTGGAGAACTGTGAAGGCGCGTGGGATTTTCGTGACTTCGATAATTGAAGTGCTGTTGGTTGTGTATTTTGCTTTTCTTCAAATAAAACTTGTGTATAATGCATTGAAACTGTATGTCCTTATCTGAAGTATATTGCATTGTCTTCTGTATGTGAAGTTGAATATGTGCTTTTTCGCTTTTCAGAAACAGTGCTTGTGATTTTATGATTTGAAGAAATAGTGATAGAATCATTTTATTTTGAACAGTTCCCTTTTAAGTGTATACCATCTTGTTACATAAGTATGTAATGCCCCAGTCTAAATAAGAAACAACCACATGAATAATACATAGAACAGAGACATAAAGCAAGAATTTGCTTCTCCTTTTTAATTTCTAGAAGAAACCGAATGGAAGTTGGCATCCTGAAAAGCTAGACACTGGCCAGTCTCGGTGCAGGTAGAGGTTTGCGGGAGGTGACGTGCACTAGGTGGCGCTCATCAGCTGGGATAACTGAAGCCAGACCTTGTTATGTTAGCTGATTTTAGACACAAGGTGACTCAGGTTCAGGTCTCTTGTTACAGTTCTTTTGCTTCCGGTACAATGCAGAGGTGTCTCAATTATTGTGGACGACTGTGTCTAGAATCTTATTAAGAAATAGCCTGATTCTTTTGACTGTTTGAGGCTAGAATGACAGACATCTATAGAGTGACAAGAATTAACCCGTACCTTCTCCTCCACCCCTTGTGGAAGACATTAAGTTTTTTGTCATCTTCCTTCCAAAGGACACATTTTTATTCTAGAAATAAACTTTATTATTTGAATATCTCTCTCCTTTATGGAGTTCTAAGTATATCACTGTGTTGATTTATTTAGTTACTCATCTCAGATTCACTTTGGAATGTGGTGGCATGTAAATAAACTTTGGGGGTTAAATTAAGGATAAGTAAACTATACATAGTTCTCTTTAAAACGAAACCAGAATCTCACTCCTTGACAGAGCTGAAGTAAGATTATGGTTAAGGTAATCTTAGAAGTACCTCCTTGTGGACCCCATGCGTGGACCATAGGTTTAATATGATGTAAACCATACTAGTTGGCATTATATTTCAACCAGATGAATGTAAGTTATTAACTTTGTGAAAACAAATATATTAAGGGTGTGATTATCGCGTTACCAAGAGTCTTAAAGAACAACAGTCACAACAGAAGGATTTGGTACTTAGTTCCTCTAACCCTTTAATGAAGCTGTTAACTATTGTAGGTAAATCATAACTTTTCGCTGTCGTGTGTGGTAAGACAGCTGTGCTTTTAGGCTCCAGCAGCTGCCTTACAACAGTGTACCTTCCTCAGCCGCAGTACAAGGTACACGACTGGTGTTTTCGTCTCTTGCTTTGGCCACATTCCTAAGGGTGCAGGTACATCACCTGCTGTCTCAGAGGTCTGCCTTCCCGCTAGCCTAAGTGAGCTGTCTTACAGCCTCGGCATGCATCCCGCAGCCTGCGGCGAGGTTACTTCCCCTCGTAGGATTCAGCTGGACTAGTGTCTAATCTCTTATTTTGAAGGCCCTTGCCTTACGATACCTAACTTTTGGTTCTTCACCTGAGAATCTCGCTTTTCCATCCTTCGTAAAAGTCGTAACTTCTAATCTGCAGTGCTTGCATGATGAAGACAAGTCTGGAAACCTTTGAAACAAAATCTTCACCTTTGTAGATAATTTAATAAATAGCACATCGTATCTTCTAAGCAAATCGCTACTAAGCGGTGCCGTAAATTTAAAGAGGCATCTTACAGGGTCTAACACTCATATGAGTACCCGGGGCTTCTCTTTGGGGCGTGTCTTTGTAGCTCTGCTGACCAGTCACAGTCATGTTCCTGTCTACTAAGTTCATCCAGTTACTTGACTGTTGTTGTGCTTTTGCAAGCATTTTTTTTAAAAAGACATTTTTTTCCCCGCTTTTACATAATTAGCGTGAATATATTTTGGTCGTAAGTCAGATTATTTGTAGGAATGTTCTGTTCCCGTTTCTTCACAGTAAGAGAATTTTTCCTCTTCAGGAGTGTAATTTAACAACTGCTTAGGAAAACAAGGGTAAGTGGGGTGGGAAGAAAAGGAGAGAGCAGGTCAAATATGAAGTTTATCTCTGTTGACAGCGTACGGTTCAAAATGTCTTAACTTACAACCTCAAAACTTTTTCTGTACCAATACAAATAAATATAAATATGTATAAATCAGGAAAAAGTTAGAAAAACCCACATCCCCTGGCTTGTATTTTCCACCCATGATCAAAGTTTGAAAGTAAAGGCTGACTTCACGGGTCGACCGTGGTTCGTAACCAGCAAGGCACACGTCCGTCTGCAGCGTCAGCTACGTCTTTTGCATCTCCCTCTGTGAGCGCTTAATCGTTTTTCCAGTTTGTTCTCAGTAAAAGGCTGTAGGTTTTCTTTAAAGCCTTTTTTTTTCTTTTAAATTGGCCCAAACTATCTAAAACCAATATTTTTTTTATCATTAAAGTGTTTTTAGAGTAATTTAATTCAGCAGACATCTTAGCAAGTTGCAAGCATTGGGTTCCTTGGATAGAAGGGTCACTGTGCACCGGGCAGGCGCTGTGGGATCTCACAGCCCCGTAGGAGGAGGTCAGATACTTCTGTAACTAACGCTGATGCAGCATGGCAGGTGCTGTGCGAGTGGTGCTAACACTAGTTTATTGGGGCGTGGTTCTACTTAGGCTTAGTGTTGTCATGCTTTTATTGTTGTCCTGTTGGTCACACAGCATTTTCTTCTGATTGTACTCTGAATTTGATGAAAAATCATGCTGTATTTTTATGTAACATAAATACACATTAATTTTTAAAAAAATAGAAATGCTAACCCCTAATATATTTTTAATATTGCTAACATTGATTCTTCTTTTTCTTTCCTGAAAGAACGTGTTACATAAAATGAAAGAATTTATTCTCAGGTGAATAATTTTTATATCAGCTATTCTTATATGGTAAAAGTTTACTTATTTTTTTATTCATAATGTGTTACATGTAAGTAATTCTCTGCGCCATTTAAGAAAAATAAATATGATTATATTATTAGTAATAAGCTTTAAGAACTGAAAACTTAAGACAACCCTTCATTTTGCATGAAATGGATTGTTATTTAGTGTTGATGAACAAATAATGAGTGTCCTATATTAAAAATGAAGGAAAAACCTGGCACTAAAACTGTTAGTAATTTATTTCTAGTATCTGTTGGGTGTTTTCAGGAAGGTTCAAGGAGGAACATAAGCAGTTTCTTGTGTTTTAATTCACATTCATATTTTAAACTTAAACAGATATTCTTGTAGATCTTTTTATCTCCAAATCTATTTTGTGAAAATATAAAGCGATCATTTTTACTTCCATTGTTTTACATTTAACAGATTAACGTATTCTGAAATAGTTAATACATTTTTATCATTTTCCTTAGAATGTTTGAATACATTGATTCTCTCCACACCTAGATAAGATTTTAAATTTAATGAACCAGTTTTTCTCAAGCACCTAAGCAGTTCTTGCAAATCTAATTAATCCAGTTAAGCAAATAAACATCATAATTTTAAGCACCTTAAAAATAGACGGCATACACAAAACTACATGACTGGAAAGCCTGCTACCACATTTGTATAAATGCAGAATTCCAAAAACATTGGTACAGTAATTTAAAGTAATTATTTCCCCCATATCTACACATAGGCCTTCCCAGGGTCACAACATTTGCCAAGGAAAGGGCCATCTCAGGTCACTGAAGTTCACCTCTTGATGACTAGGGACTGAGAGGTGTGTGATACCTGCGGTTGCTCAGGTAATGTGGGAACTGCCGCAGATGTGATTACAGCAAATGCTAACATAGGCGTACCACCTGCATCCGCCCTCAGAGGCTAAGCTGGCAGCGGTTCAGGTGACCCCTTTTTTAAGTTCAAGCTTTGACTTTTTGAGCTTTTAGCTGTGACTTAACAGTTTGAGGTTTTTGCAACCTGGTATTTTTTCCTAAGACAAGATATCGCTTAAGTTTTATTGTCAGGTTGGATTTTCCAAGTTCTGCGTTGTAAGTGTAGCGTAACCTTGTTAACTGAAGACTGGCTAAATGAATCCCTCACTTGGTGCGATTTTATTTCCCTTTTTATTTGTACTTCTCATGTGTGTCGTTGACCACACTCCTGTGGTCGTTTTATTAACAGTCTGGTATCAGTGTTATTTTGCATCACATCATCTAATTCTTACTGTCACATGGTTGTAGGAAAAGATGCCGAATGCTAATTTTCTTGTTTATGTGTTAGCTGGTAATTTCTTTGGCCACATTGTACTTTTGATACTGTTATGTAATATTATGTAATTGGTACTTGTTTTCCGTTGACTACATCCAAACACATCAACAGTATGTGAAATCAGGACTGCGACTGAATGAGATCAAAAGTGTTCTTGGTCCAGCTTACAAACTGATACACCCTTTCTTCTAATGCCAGTTATATTCTTAATTTTTAAAGGCATTTTTACTTTCATTTTTAATGAATAAGCAATATACACAACATGGTTCAAAATTTAAAATAAAAAGCAAAGACTAAAACATAAGGCATCCTTGCTCTTCTGCTCTTTAAGGAAAGAATAAGTCTTCCTACAAACTAAAAATGGAAGTTCTGGTCTTCAAATGTATGCAAATATAGCTTTTACTTGGCTAATTAAAGACATACAACTTTAAAAGGGTGGTTGTATCCACTAAGTATGCCTGCTTCAGAATTTACCTTCACCAAACCAAGGCATTAGGTAGTTCTTGAGATCCATCTATGACAGTGTCCAAAATCTTTAAGGTTTAAACAAAGACTGTTTTTCCATATCATTCATGTATCCACAAATGTTTATTATAAATCAGCACTCACAAACACCGGGGATACATAACTGAAATAAAAATCTCTGCCCTCACCGAGCTTTCATTATAGCAGAGTGAGACACAAACTACTAAAATATATATATAATGCATTAGATGCTGAAAAAGAAAGATTTGGAGTGGGAGTGAGTATTGCAGGTAGTGGTGGTAACACCACGCTGAGAAGGTGAGCTGGTGAGCTAGCAGTGTAGACAGAGGCTGTGTGGTTGAGAGAAACAGGACTTGTGAGGCTTGAGTGGACTGGTGCGGGGGAGGGGGCACCAGTGAAAGATGGGCTCAGAGAGAGACCACAGGGGCCGTTATGGACATCATGTGGACTCTGTGTGCGGCCAGAAGTCACTGGAGGGTTTTGAGTAAAGAAGGGACATCATCTGATATATCTGGAGCGATTTAGCTGCTGTGTTGAATATAAAAGGGCTGCAGTGGTGGGGAGGGGAAGGGGGAGAAAGACCTGGTAGGAGGCGACTGCATCTGATAAGGCAAGAGGTTAAGATGAGTTGAATCAGGAAGTGGTAAGAAATGGTTGGATTCTCAACGTTTTGAAGGTAGAGAAAGGTTGGGGGGGTGGGAAAGAATCACTGATGCTAAGGTTTTTTTGCCTGAGCTACTGAAAGAGTGGACTTGTCCTCCATTTATTATCTCTTTGACCTCATCTTCTACTAGTATCAGATAGGAGGAAGAGCTTGAAAGTTGAGGTTTAAAGATATGGGGGAAGATCAGGAATAAGTTTTAAAGTTTGAGATGCTTGTTACACATCTGAGTGGAGATGTCCAGTAGGTAAAGGAAAGAAACATCTGAAGCAGTGTTAGTTTCAAAACCTGCTCTGAAGCGAAGAATCCAGCGTGTATTGAACGGTAGAGTAAAAAGTGCAGGATGTCTTAGCAGTAGTAAAACGGATTAACATTCAGGTACGATGCCGGAAGTCAAGGATCCTGCCCAGAGTACGGAAAATTCTGAGAACACGTTTGAGATCCAGTGTTCTCATGTCTGCAGTCTCTGAACTTACGATCAGAATAGACACAGTTGGCAGCCGGCATAACCCGCTTTGTCAAATGTGCCCTCAGGAGCAAAATCTCCCTCTTTGAGAACACTGATTTAATGCACAGATTTGAGTTGAAAATAGATTCAATTCATTTACACAAAGGTTTCAGTGGAAAATTTATCTTTAACACATTTCTGTGGTTTTTCCACACACAGGTAATGTTTCATACTCTGCTCGAGGGAGGGGGTTCCTGGTTCTGGTTCACTCTGGTCAAGGTAGAAGACACATCTTTTTTTTTTTTTTTTCATTTTATTTATTTATGTATTCTTTTGGGGGGGATATACCAAGTTCAATAGTCTGCTTTTATACACATATCCCCGTATTCCCTCCCTCCCTCGACTCCCCCCCACCCTCCCCGTCCCAGGTCCTCTAAAGGCATCATCCATCCTCAAGTTGAACTCCCTTTGTTATACAGCAACTTCCCACTGGCTATCTATTTTACAGTTGGTAGTATATATATGTCTATGCTACTCTCTCACTTTGTCTCAGTTTCCCTTTCACCCCCCACCCCGCCAAACCTCAACTTCTCCAGGCCATTCTCTGCATCTGCGTCCTTGTTCTTGGAAGACACATCTTTTAAATTCGAATTTAAAAAATAATAAAGATGTTCTATCAGAGTTTGATAGATTCATCTGCAAACTTATTCTGAAGGTCTTGGTATGCATATTGGAAGGTTTCTTTTGCTGTTTTAAGTTAATCTTGTATTATCTTTCAGTTATTTTGTGACCTGTCTTCTTACATGTCCAGTTATTTATCTGCTAGTCTTTAGCCATTTCTTAATGAGGTTCCCAATTTGGACTCTTCATTTTTGGGGGGCCGTCACTATTTACAAGCCTCCATTATGAATGTTAGAAATGGGTGCCTGAGACGGACGTAACTGTCTATACAGAGCCACGCCTGTGTATCTTTGCTTACATCTTGAAGTTCAAGGTAAGAACCTTCAAAAAATCCCGCCGGCACTATTTGACTTACAGTCATTTAAATCACCATATATACTGTTAATTGTTACATGCAAACCCAGGATCTTGTCTTAGGCTTCCTGGATGTTATGCAGTAGAAGATGCAAAGCTCACCCAGTAGACCAGAGAAAAAAACTGAGGGCTGAATTGTATAAAAAAGCCACTGGAGGTTTCTCGGTCATTTTTGTGTAATTGAAAGTCAAAAGAAATTAGAATGAACAGCTTGCAGTTTAATTTCAAAACTGCAGGAGACTGAATCTCACATTGGGAATGTGGCAGTGCCAGGGAGATTTCTTATTCAAAAACGTTTTATCTCCAACTTCATAATCAAGGTTCCGTCTTTTATTTTTTCCCACCTCAGAGATGGTTAGACGTAGTGTCCAGTCCTGCCCCGTGAAAGCAGCAGGGGCCTCGTGGAAAACGCTTTGGCCACCGGAAGGCTGCAGAGGGCTGTGCTGCGGGCCCCACCCGGCTGGTCCAGAAAGGGGTGGGTTGAGGCCGTGCGACGGGTAGCGCAGGAAGAGCCCAAGGTAGAGCCTGCAAGCCGGGCTGGGAAGCTGGAGGCTAAGCTCCACGGAGCAAGAGGGCCCTCCCTGTGCTAGTTCATTTGGGGAACAGTCAGGAGATAGTAGGGTTCAGAATGTCAGAACAAAGAACAAGAAATGAGGAACAGCCAGGAGACGCCCCAGCCATTCATCAGACGGAGGGAGGCAGAGCAGCCGGGGGTTAGGAAGGGCTGGAACTGTGCGCAGCAAGGGCTCAAGGCTGCGTTTTAAACCATCAGTGCTTTTTTTTTTTTTTTTTTTTTTTTTTTGGCCACACCACGTGGGATCTTAGTCCCCCCACCGGGGATGGAACCCAAGCCCCCTGCCAATGGAAACACGGAGTCCTATCCACTGGACCGCCAGGGAAGTCCTAAATCATGTGTTAAATCCCTCCTTTGGTCCCTTTAAGGAGCCAGAAAATCAGACCTTTCAGGTTCTCTTGAAAAGGCAGGCAAGGAATCCTCTCTTATCATCTCTTATCCTGAAAGTGAAGGTAATTGTTAACCAGGAAATTGGGGAGGTGGATGGGCAGAGATGGTAAAACAAAACCTCCAGGAAATAAGTTATCAAGATGTTACCGGTAATAAAGATATAATCACAGTCTGAGTTTTACTTTTCCCCCTTATTTTGCTTCAAATAGGAAAACTAGTGATACCCACATACTTGAGAAGACTCAGTTTACATTTTTCCCATATAGATGAGGACTTAAGAATGTCAGTGATAATTTTCAGGTGGGAGAAAGCATCAAGATGAGTCAAAAGTGTCATTTGACTGGAATATTTTAGAAGCAGACTTGATGTGTAAGAAGTGAGATTTAGGAAGAGCCATTGCTGACGTTGACTGAGGGCTCCCTCTGGGCAGGGCATGGTTCCAGGGTTCTATGCACGTTCCAGACTCGTGGTTCCCCGCCTGCCGTGTCAGAATCAGCTGGGGATGTGTTAGACGTGTACATTCTCAGATCCCCCAGATGTACGGGACCAGAGACTCCAGGAGTGGGATCCAGGCATCTGCGTTTTAACGCACCATCCGGGTGATTCTGGTGCAGCTCAAGGTTGAGAACCACTGGTGTTGACGATCACATGTAATCCTTACAACAACCCCAAGAAAGAAGGACGTTTGTTTTCACCCGCCTCTTTATAGCCGGAAACTCTGAGGCCAGGGAAGTTAAGTGATTTACCCGGTGACCCTGAGTTCCTAGGTGGCTGCGCTGGGATTTGAACCCAGGCAGTGTGACGTCAGGGCTTATGTTTTCCGTCTCTTCCTTCCATAAGGTGACACCCAGCCCTGCTGTGGTACCTGGCTTCTGTCCTAGGATACTCACAAAATATTGCATTCGCTAGTGGGAATCCCGTGCATCATAGGCCGATCGCGGGGGTGTGCACACGCATCTGGGGTGCGTGCCACCAGAGGCGACCGGTGGTGGCCGAAGGCCCACCACGTGTCTTGTCTTCCAGTCAAACCCACTGCAGACGATCAGTCAGCAGTGGTCGGTTGTGAAATGCACAGGGAAATGAGAATCGTGGTCCGCTAAAGCAGCGGTCTTCAGCCTGGAAGGTATCCGAATCGCCTGATTCCAGCGAAACCGGAGGGGTCCGGACAAAGGTTGTGAAAGGGCTGAAGAAGGACACCGTCCTTTGGAGCTTTCAGCAACTTTCCCTGAGGGACTCCTGAAAATTAACTCTACCGGACTTACCGGATGTGTGGACACTTAGATGGTACAAGACACATTTGTGAAGAGTCCATGATCAGAAGCCTATTTTACTGTGGAAAAGAAGTTTTGCATCACTCTGAGTGGGCGTGTGAGTGCCAGGTGTGTAGTGAACAGCCTCCAGGAGGGACTGAAGTTCAGTCACAAGCTTAGTCGTGGGTCTGTGCCTCAGTGATTAATCTTTTGTTCTTAAATTCCTACACTGGGCCAAACACTACGGTAGAAGCTGGGGAAACAAGGGTAAACGATACACAGTCCTGGACACAGGACCCAGTATGTTGGGAGTTACACAGAAATAGAAGGGTGTATCCGTGATCCACTTCTGCATAAGCCGTCCCAAGATGTAGCATCTTAAAACAATGTACATTAATCAAGTCGCAGTTTCTCTAGGTCAGAAATCTGGGCTTAGTTTAGCTGTGTACTTGTAAAATTAATGACCAAACAGGAAAAAAAAGGCAATTTGGGGGAAGGGGAGACCGTAGAAGAAATACCAACTACAAAAGATAGAATTAATACAATGCCCTGAAAAGAAACAGGATATTATAAAAAAGAAGAGTCAGAGGATGAGACTACATCAGGAACAAGTGGGGTTTATCCCAGGAATTCAACCTCAGAGAACTGTAAGAATTGTTAGACAACAGAAATCACAGAACTACCAATCTATGCAGATAAATGTACTGTCTAGAAAATTCAAAATTTTTCCAATTAGAATAAATAGCAGAGCTCAGCAAAGTCCAAGCTCAGGTGCAAAATGAATCCTGCTCCTCTAGACAAGCAACAATTAACCAGAAAATGTTAAAAAATAGATCCTAGCATGTCAGTAAGGGATCCTCTACGCTGTGTAGCAACACATCTTGCAAAAGACACAGAAGACTTCTAGGGTAAAACATATGCATTTCATCGAAAGACATAAAAGTGACGCAAATAAAGTTTCATCCTGTTGCGGGGGGGATTCAATGTGATAAAGAAGTGAATGCTCCTACAAGCCCATTATAAATGCACACACCACCTATGGCGGGAGGAGGTCAGGCAGAGGCCGTGACCTCTGGTTGACCCGCGAGGCGAGCTGGATGGGGGAGCTCGCCCCTCCCCGGCCCGGAAGGTGGGTTCTGCCCGGGTCCCCCCCGCGCACCCCCGGGTCCTCCCCCGGGAGCCCCTCCCAAGGACGCGGTGTGGGTCCGGACGGAGGATGCGACTGCGCACCGACTTGGCATTTTCCGGCCGGGGCGCCCAGGTGGCCCAGGACCAGTGCTCCCGGCTGCCCGGGGGCTGCGCTGTCTCGGTCCCGCCCTGCCCTCCGGGTGCGGGCCGGGTTCGGATTCCACCCGGGGAGTGTGCCAACCAGGGATGACCTCGGAGCCCGGCCGCAGCGCCCGCTGTACTGCGCTTCCCAGAGGCATGGGAGCCCTGCGCATCCCCGCCTCGCACTCTGGTAATTCTCGAATGTTCTAGACCCCCCCCACCCCCCCTCCCCCCCCCGCCGCAAAAGGTTACGCCTCCCTGAAGGCTCAGCTGTGGGTTGGCTTTTTTTTTTTTTAGCAGTAAAGTGAATCTGATGAGATTGGGCCCCGGGGTTGTGTGTGGGGAGGATGCACAGCCCAGCTGTCTCTGCACGTTTCCCTGAAGCCACGACGCAGGGCGCAGAGCGGCCCCCGCCCGCGGAGGGTCGGGTTCTGCCGTGAAGCGGGGGATGCACCTGCGGGGCGCGGAGGTGCAGAGCTGCGGCCCAGGCCCCCGGGGCAGGAAGCAGGCTGGGGAGGAGGGGGAAGAGCGCCCTGGGCAGGGCAGCCTCCCGCAGTGTCCTGGCAATGCGGAGGGGTGCCGCCGGCAGGGGAGCCGCGGGGCCTGGGAAGACTGGACGTGGAGCCACCGGGGGGCCCAGCAGAACACCCTGGGCGTCAACCCGCCCCAAAGCGTGATTCAAAAGGATGCAGGTCACAGAGGAGGGGACCCGTGAATACCTGTAGTCGATTCAATCCGTTGTACCGCGGAAACGCACACAGCATTTTACAGCAACTAAACCCCAATAAAAGACATGCAATAAAAAATAAAACATACATGTGCCCCTGTGTTCATAGCAGCACTGTTTACAGTAGCCAAGACGTGGAAGCAACCGAAGTGTCCCCGAGGGAGGAATGGTTTAGGAGGACGTGAAATACACATACAGTCACACTCTCTCTCACACACACATACGCACACACGAATATTACTCAGCCATAAAAAAGAATGAAATAGTGCCATTTGCAGCAACACGGGTGCACCTAGGTAATATTACACTTAGTGAAGTAAGTCAGAGACAGACAAATATTAGATGATGTCACATATGTGGAATCTAAAAAATAATACAAATGAATCAATATAAAAAACAGAAACAGACTCACAGGTGTAGAAAACAAACTTATGGTTACCAAAGGGGAAATGTGGGAGGGGATAAATTAGGAATATGAGGTTTATCTATCTTCCTTCCTTCCTCTTATTTATTTATTTATTTATTTATTTATTTATTTATTATTTTTTGGGGGGTACACCAAGTTCAATCATCTGTTTTTATACACATATCCCCGTATTCCCTCCCTTCCTTGACTCCCCCCCACCCCGGAGTCCCCCCCACCCTCCCCGCCCCAGTCCTCTAAGGCATCTTCCATCCTCGAGTTGGACTCCCTTTGTTATAAAACAACTTCCCACTGGCTATCTATTTTACAGTTGGTACTATATATATGTCTGTGCTACTCTCTCGCTTCGTCTCAGCTTCCCCTTCACCCCCCGCCCCCTCCCAAACCTCGAGTTCTCCAGTCCATTCTCTGTATCTGCATCCTTGTTCTTGTCACTGAGTTCATCAGTACCATTTTTAGATTCCGTATATGTGAGTTAGCATACAATATTTCTCTTTCTCTTTCTGACTTACTTCACACTGTATGACAGACTGTAGGTCTATCCACCTCATTACATATAGCTCCATCTCATCCCTTTTTAGAGCTGAGTAATATTCCATTGTATATATATGCCACATCTTCTTTATCCATTCATTTGTTGATGGGCATTTAGGTTGCTTCCATGTCCTGGCTATTGTAAATAGTGCTGCAATAAACATGATGGTACAAGTTTCTTTTGGGATTATGGTTTTCTTTGGGTATATGCCCAGTAGTGGGATGACTGGATCATATGGAAGTTCTATTTGTAGTTTTTTAAGGAACCTCCAAATTGTTTTCCATAGTGGCTGTACCAACTTACATTCCCACCAACAGTGCAGGAGAGTTCCCTTTTCTCCACACCCTCTCCAACATTTGTGGTTTCCAGACTTTGTGATGATGGCCATTCTGATTGGTGTGAGGTGATACCTCATTGTGGCTTTGACTTGCATTTCTCTGATGATTAGTGATGTTGAGCATCCTTTCATGTGTTTGTTGGCCATCTGTATGTCTTCTTTGGAGAAATGTATATTTAGGTCTTCTGCCCATTGGTGGATTGGGTTATTTGCTTTTTTGGTGTTAAGCTTCATGAGCTGCTTGTATATTTTGGAGGTTAATCCTTTGTCTGTTGTTTCATAGGCAATTATTTTTTCCCATTCTGAAGGTTGTCTTCTCGTCTTATTTATGGTTTCTTTCACTGTGCAAAAGCTTTTAAGTTTCATTAGGTCCCATTTGTTTATTCTTGATTTTATTTCCATGATTCTAGGAGGTGGGTCAAAAAGGATCTTGCTTTCATGGATGTCATAGAGTGTTCTGCCTATGTTTTCCTCTAGGAGTTTTATAGTGTCTGGCCTTACATGTAGGTCTTTAATCCATTTGGAGTTTATTTTTGTGTATGGTGTTAGGAAGTGTTCTAATTTCATTCTTTTACATGTTGCTGTCCAATGTTCCCAGCACCACTTAGTGAAGAGGCTGTCTTTTTTCCATTGTATATTCATGCCTCCTTTGTCAAAGATAAGGTGCCCATATGTGTTTGGGCTTACTTCTGAGTTCTCTATTCTATTCCATTGATCTTCCTTTCTATTTTTGTGCCAGTACCATACTGTCTTGATCACTATGGCCTCGTAGTATAGTTTGAAGTCAGGAAGCCTGATTCCACCAACTCCATTTTTCCTTCTCAAGATTGCTTTGGCTATTCGGGGTCTTTTGCGTTTCCATACAAATCGTAAGATTTCTTGCTCTAGTTCTGTGAAAAATGCCATTGGTAATTTGATCGGGATTGCATTGAATCTGTAAATTGCTTTGGGTAGTACAATCATTTTCACGATGTTGATTCTTCCAATCCAGGAACATGGTATGTCCCTCCATCTGTTTGTGTCGTCTTTGATTTCTTTCATCAATGTCTTAAAGTTTTCTGCATACAGATCTTTTGCCTCCTTAGGCAGGTTTATTCCTAGGTATTTTATTCTTTTTGTTGCAATGGTGAATGGGAGAGTTTCCTTACTTTCTCTTTCTGCTCTTCCGTTGTTAGTGTATAGGAAAGCAACAGATTTCTGTGCATTAATGTTGTATCCTGCTACTTTACTAAACTCATCAATGAGTGCTAGCCGTTTTCTGGTAGAGTCTTTAGGGTTTTCTATATATAATATCATGCCATCTGCAAAGAGTGACAATTTTACTTCTTCTTTTCCAATTTGGATTCCTTTTATTGCTTTTTCTTCTCTTGACTGCTGTGGCTAAAACTTCCAAAACTATGTTGAATAATAATGGTGAGAGTGGACACCCTTGTCTTGTTCCTGTTCTTAGAGGGAATTCTTCCAGTTTTTCCCCATTGAGAACGATGTTGGCTTTTGGTTTTTCATATATGGCTTTTATTATGTTGAGATAATTTCCTTCTGTGCCCATTTTCTGGAGAGCTTTTATCATAAATGGATGTTGAACTTTGTCAAAAGCTTTTTCTGCATCTAGTGAGATGATCATATGGTTTTTATCCTTCAATTTGTTGATATGATGTATCACGTTGATTGATTTGCATATATTGAAGAATCCTTGCATCCCAGGGATAAACCCCACTTGATCATGGTGTATGATCTTTTTAATATGCTGTTGGATTCTGTTAGCTAGTATTTTGTTGAGGATTTTTGCATCTATATTCATCAGTGATATTGGTCTGTAGTTTTCTTTTTTTGTGACATCTTTGCCTGGTTTTGGTATCAGGGTGATGGTAGCCTCGTAGAATGAGTTTGGGAGTGTTCCGCCTTGTGCAATATTTTGGAAGAGTTTGAGAAGGATAGCTGTTAGCTCTTCTCTAAATGTTTGATAGAATTCGCCCGTGAACCCATCTGGTCCTGGGCTTTTGCTTGTTGGGAGATTTTTAATCACTGCCTTAATTTCCGTACTTGTGATTGGTCCGTTCATGGTTTCTATTTCTTCCTGGTTCAGTCTTGGAAGATTGTATTTTTCTAAGAATTTATCCATTTCTTCCAGGTTATCCAATTGATTGGCATATAGTTGCTTGTAGTAGTCTCTCATGATGTTTTGTATTTCTGAGGTGTCCGTTGTTACTTCTCCTTTTTCATTTCTAATTCTGTTGATTTGCATCTTCTCCCTTTTTTTCTTGATGAGTCTGGCTAATGGTTTATCAATTTTGTTAATCTTCTCAAAGAACCAGCTTTTAGTTTTATTTATTTTTGCTATGGTTTCCTTCCTTTCTTTTTCATTTATTTCTGCTCTGATCTTTATGATTTCTTTCCTTCTGCTCACTTTGGGGTTTCTTTGTTCTTCTTTCTCTAGTTGTTTTAGGTGTAAAGTTAGGTTGTTTATTTGATAATTTTCTTTTTTCTTGAGGTAGGACTGCATTGCTATAAACTTCCCTCTTAGAACTGCTTTTGCTGCATCCCATAGGTTTTGGGTTGTTGTGTTTTCGTTGTCGTTTGTTTCTAGATATTTTTTGATTTCCTCTTTGATTTCTTTAGTGATTCCTTGGTTGTTTAAGAGTGAATTGTTTAGCCTCCATGTGTTTGTATTTTTTGCAGTTTTTTTTCCTGTAATTAATATCTAGTCTCATGGCGTTGTGGTCTGAGAAGATGCTTGATATGATTTCAATTTTCTTGAATTTGCTGAGGTTTGATTTGTGACCCAAGATGTGATCTATCCTGGAAAATGTTCCGTGTGCACTTGAGAAGAAAGTGTATTCTGTCGTTTTCGGATGGAATGTCCAATAAATATCAATTAAGTCGAGATGGTCTAATGTGTCTTTTAAAGCTTGTGTGTCTTTATTTATTTTCTGTTTGGATGATCTGTTCATTGATGTAAGTGGGGTGTCAAGTCTCCCATTATTATTGTGTTGCTGTTGATGTCCCCTTTTATAGCTGTTAGCATTTGCCTTATGTATTGAGGTGCTCCTATATTGGGGGCATAGATATTTACCATTGTGATATGTTCTTCTTGAATGGATCCCTTGATCATTATGTAGTGTCCTTTCTTGTCTCTTTTAATAGTCTTTACTTTCAAGTCTAATTTGTCTGATATGAGCATTGTTACTCCAGCTTTCTTTTGACTTCCATTTGCATGGAATATCTTTTTCCATCCCTTTACTTTCAGTCTATATGTATCCATTGGTCTGAAGTGAGTTTCTTGTAGGCAGTATATAGAAGGGTCTTGTTTTTGTATCCATTCATCCAGTCTGTGTCTTTTGGTTGGAGCATTTAATCCATTTACATTTAAGGTGATTATTGACATGTGTGTTCCAATTACTATTTTCTTAATTGTTTTGGGTTTGTATTTGTAGGTGTTTTCCTTTTCTTGTGTTTCCTACTTAGAGAAGTTCCTTTAGCACTTGTTGTAAGGCTGGTTTGGTGGTGCTGAATTCTCTTAACTTTTGCTTGTCTGGAAAGCTTTTGATTTCTCCCTCAAATCTGAATGAGATTCTTGCTGGGTAGAGTATTCTTGGCTGTAGGTTTCTCTCTTTCAGGACTTTCAGGATATCCTGCCATTCCCTCTGGCCTGCAGAGTTTCTGTAGAAAGGTCAGCTGTTATCCTTATGGGTTTTCCCTTATATGTTGTTTGTTGCTTTTCTCTTGCTGCTTTTAATATTTTTTCTTTGTGTTTAATTGTCGTTAGTTTGATTAATATGTGTCTTGGTGTATTTCTCCTTGGGTTTATTCTGTATGGGACTCTCTGTGCTTCTTGGACTTGGTTAATTATTTCCTTTCCCATGTTGGGGAAGTTTTCCACTATAACCTCTTCAAATATTTTCTCAGACCCTTTCTTGTTTTCTTCTTCTTCTGGGATGCCTATGATTCGAATGTTGGTACGCTTAATGTTATCACTGAGGTCTCTGAGACTGTCTTCTATTCTTTTTATTCTTTTTTCTTTTTCCTGCTCTGTGGCGTTTATTTCCCCCATTCTATCTTCCAACTCACTTATTCATTCTTCTGCCTCAGTCATTCTGCTGGTTATAGCATCTAGAGTATTTTTAATTTCAGTTATTTTGTTATCCATTGCTGTTTGTTTTTCTGAGTTCTTATGAACTATTTCTTGTACTTTCTCTATTTTGTTATCGAGATTTTGTATAATTTTTACTATCATTACTCTAAATTCTTTTTCAGGCATTTTTCCTATTTCCTCCTCATTTATTTGGTCTTGTGGGTTTTTTTCCTGCTCCTTTGCCTGCATGGTGTTTCTTTGTTTCCTCATGGTTGTCCAAACTTTTGGGGTTGCTTGTCCTGGTGATAGAGGTGTTTATAGAAGACTGTCCAAGCCTCAGACTAATGTCCAAGTATTGGATTAAACAAATATTAAGTCTAGGAAACACATACATGTATAAGACACACAATTACTGAATCCATTAGGACATAAGGCTCTAGAAAGACCTGACAGAACCCCAGTGTGCTATCAGATATTCAAAGAGAAACCCAACAGAAACTGACAACTGAAACAGAACAAATCAGAGACAAAAGCAAAAGCAAACAAACAAACAAATAACACCTTACACATACAAACATTAATCCAGGGAGATTTTGTAAGCTAGGATCAAATATAGAAAAGAGCCAGAGTACTACCAGAGAGAATGGAGATTCTCAGAATGTAATTAGACCACTGTACTAAGAACTAAGATAAAGACAAAAACCTAATATTAAATACCAAGGCGGTACGTCATCTGGAGAATAGAGCAAGGAGTCTGAGCAGATCGATAGTGTTGCTTATAAGTATGTTAAGATAAAATAAACTTAAAATGGCTGGAAGAAAGGGGAACAGAAGAGCGTAGTGTGGTTGGAAATATGCAAATAAAAAGAAAGGAATAGGAATGTATAAAAGATAAGGATGAAAGGAAAGTATGAGAGATATATTGTCCGTACTACCAAAAACTTAGCTAGATATAGACGTATGTAAAAAGGCAAAAAAAAAAAAAAAAGAATAAAAAATATCATTAAAAAATTATGTTATAAAACTTGTAGATCCCTTAGGGCTAAGATCGTATTCAATAAAGAAAAAAAAAAGAGAGAGAGAAAAAAAAAAAAAAAGAAAAGAAAAGATAAAAAAAAAAAGAAATCCAGAACTGATCCCAGAATGGAGCAATTCAATAGGAATTGATACTACTATTTCTGTTTCCTTAGCGTCTCAGCTGTAAGTGTCCTTCTCCTCGCCTTGGGTTTTTTTGCATTATTCTGTGACCAGCAGAGGTTCCTTTATTGTTCGTCTGTAAGCGTCGGTGTGTGGGGAGGGAGAGGGTACAATAGTGGTTCCTTCTCCGGGGAGTGAGTGAGCAGTGGCGCACTGTTGTTTCAGTCGGGCTTGGAGGTGCCTGTTGCAGAGGGACGCCGGTGGCTCAGGCGTAAACAGAAAGTCTTAGAGTTGGGCCTCTCTCGGGTTTTTTGTTGTTGTTGTTGTTGTTGTTGTTTTTCTCGGCAGCCTCCCTGTTGCTGGAGTTCCAAGGGGTTTTACTCCAGCCCCGCCCGAGCGCCTGAGGGTGCTTGTTATCCCTGAGCACCTTAGGTGGCCCAGGGGCGTCTCTCCACCGCCTGTTGCAGAGGCACCGAAAGAGAGGGAGAGGCTATGCGTGCGGCTCCTCCCCCCCGCCCGGGAGCCTGCAGCCTCCAGCCGCCGTCATGGCCGGGCAGCTCTCAGGGACCGGCACTCCTCTCCGCGGACCTCCTCCCTCCTGTCCTCTCGGTCCGTCACCCTACTGGCAACAATATTTCTCCCCCTGAACCAGCTCTCCGGTTCCC
Organism: Hippopotamus amphibius kiboko; assembly: GCF_030028045.1. Lineage (NCBI taxonomy): Eukaryota > Metazoa > Chordata > Mammalia > Artiodactyla > Hippopotamidae > Hippopotamus > Hippopotamus amphibius. The sequence goes on from NC_080202.1 coordinate 62,187,422, forward strand.
ACGCTCCCGCTCCCGGACCCTCCGTTCAGCCGCGGATCGATGTCTCGGTCCAGGAACGCTGAGCTGCGCTGCGGACCCTCCGTATGTTTCTCCCTCCCTCCCGTCTGCCACAGCTCCGCCGCTTCACCCTCTTTGAGCCCTCGTAGATGCCTCCCTACCGGTCATGTCGGGCTCCCCGCGGTCCTTTCTGGTGTCCGAGGCCGTCTGCTGGTGTTCAGCTGGTTCTCTGTGGGAATGACTGCGTCCTTCGGTGCATTCCCTGTGCATCTGTGGAGAGGGATGCATTCCACGTCCCTCTACTTTGCCGCCATCTTTTTCTCAGGCCTTCCTTCCTCTTTCTCTCTCTCTCTCTCTTTTGTTTTGGCTGCGTGGCTTGTGGGATCTTAGCTCCCCAACCAGGGATCCAACCCAGGCCCTCAGCAGTGAAAGTGGGGTGAGTCCTAACCACTGGACCACCAGGGATTTCTCAGCAGTATGGGATTAACAGCTACATGTTATTATTTGTAAAATAGACAAGCAACAAGGATTTACTATATAGCACAGGGAACTACATTTAGTATCTTGTAATAACCTATAATGGAAAATAATCAGAAATATATATGTATAATGGAATAACTTTGCTGTGCACAGAGTGAAACCAACACAATATTGTAAATCAACCCTACCTCAACTAAGAAAAGAAACATAAAAAGTTCGATCTGTGAGAAGGGTGCTGAGGGGGCTGGGTTGGCATGGCATAGCATGGTCACCCAAGATGCAGGTGTGGAGGATTTCAGCGCTGTGACCCGTAGCAGTGCTGCCCTGTCACCCAGGCACAGAGGCTGGAACAGAACAGGTCCTGTTACAAATGTGCAGCAGAGGCTTGTGGGTGTTTTGTCACCTGTCCACGGCACGTAGCCAGCGAGTGACAGCTTGGAACGTAGGTCTCAGGTTCCTAACCCTGTAATCGCTTCACGGCACCACATTGGAGATTACAACCCTTAAAATGATGGAAACAGACAAATTATCCTTTCAATTTCGTGACTAAGAAAGTGTGTGTATCATGATATAATCTTAGTTGTTTTTTCCACCCATTAAAATAAACATTGTCATTCATGTCTGGGACTGGAATCAGGTTAAATGTTTGGTGCTTTCCAGTTCATGGACCCGTGGGAAAACAGGAAGAGAACTGTGACTCACAGCAGGGAGGGAACGCAGTTAAAGTCAAAGAAAACATGTGTTTCCATGTTCTTCATCAAAACAGTAATCGCTGGAATAGTGTCCGAGTGCTTCATCCTCTCTCTGTCCTTCACTTTCACGAGTGGTTATGAACCTGCGTGCACATCCCAAGACATGTATTGATTGCAGTTAAAATCGTGTAAGGAGATTTTCAGGGTTGATAAACAGGGGTTATTTAATTTCTGAGAACATCTAGTATTTGTAGCAAAAAAAAAGAAAGTATTCTGCCCATCTAGCCTAAACTATTGAACTATTTAAACGGGTGTTAGATATCACTGATTTTATTAGCATAATTTTCACAGTGGTAGTTAAGAGTGAGGGGGTTTGGGACTTCCTAGGTGGCGCAGTGGTAAAGAATCCGCCTGCCAATGCAGGGGACACGGGTTCGAGCCCTGCCCTGGGAAGATTCCACATGCCATGGAGCAACTAAGCCCGTGCGCCTAAAAAAAAAAAAAAAAAAAAGAGTGAGGGGGTTTGGAGTCTAGACACTGTCCTGGACGCACATATTGGCTCTGCCTTTTTTTGAGCATCTGCAAGTAACTTCACCCTTGAGTCTCGCATTTCAAATCTGTAAAACGTGTACAAAAGTAGTAGCAACTTCATAGGTTTGCTTTGAGTGTAAATGAAATAACTCATTGTAAAGCCTCAGGTGCTGTCTAGCAGGTAGGAATCAGCCAGTACAAAAAACCATCCACCTGAAGTGCAGTGAAGGCTTCGGTAAAGTTTTCTCATATAAATTACTCTGATTTCTGAGATTCTCATTTTCTCTCTCTGTTCAGTTTCCTTTCTTTTGAATCTGATCTTTATTGGCTTGGCTGTTGACGTTTTAATCTTTCAGAGTTAATATAGACTTATTAAGGCCTGGATTTCTTTCTCCTTACTTTTTGAATCTGATCCTTTTTTTTTGCATATGCCAGAAAGAGTAATAAACAAATACCACGTGACACGCTCAGGCACCAACCCGTAGCCGCACCCTCCCTGTGGTACAACTGGACGAAAAGAAAGACCTGGGAAAAAACCAACTTATCAAGTAAAGAATGTGTTTGGCAGGCTTTTTACGCACAGACCATGGCCTGTTTTCAGAAGCCAAGCTGAATGAAAACAGCTTTAAACGAGGCAAGCATTTGTGAAAAAGTCCTTGAAGGATTCTTAACTGTTCTTCTGGACAAAAAGAAACCAGTGAATCAAAGGTGCTTCTAAGTTCCTCTTATTTTCCTGACAGCAACTCAAATTTGTTTTTACCTTTTACTCTGCATAAGGTAATTAAGGCACAAAGGCCAATGTCAAGCATCTTTTATTTTTTAGGACTTTTATTGAGATATAATTGACATAATAAACTGCATATATTTAAAGTGTACAATTTGATATTTTTTTTCTTATTAGTAATGTATATATGGCAATCCCAGCCTCCCAGTTCATTCCCCCTCAACCCTCCCACCCCCACTTTCCCCACTTGGTGTCCATATGTTTGTTCTTTACATCTGTGTCTCTATTTCTGCCTTGCAAACCGGTTGATTTGTACCATTTTTCTATATTCCACATATATGTGTTAATATACGATATTTGTTTTTCTCTTTCTGACTCACTTCACTCTGTATGACAGTCTCTAGGTCCATCCATGTCTCTACAAATGTCCCAATTTCATTCCTTTTTACAGCTGAGTAATATTCTATTGTATATATGTACCACATCTTCTTTATCCATTCATCTGTTGATGGGCATTTAGGTGGCTTCCATGTCCTGGCTATTGTAAATAGTGCTGCAATGAACATTGTGGTGCATGTGTCTTTTTGAATTATGGTGTTCTCTGGGTATATGCCCAGGAGTGGGATTGCTGGGTCATGTGGTAACTCTGTTTTTAGTTTTGCAAGGAACCTCCATACTGTTCTCCATAGTGGCTCTATCAGTTTCCATTCCCACCAACAGTGTAAGAGTGTTCCCTTTTCTCCACACCCTCGCCAGCATTTACTGTTTGTAGATTTTCTGATGATGTCCATTCTGACTGGTGTGAGGTGATACCTCATTGTAGTTCTGATTTGCATTTCTCTAATAATTAGTGATGTGGAGCAGCTTTTCATGTGCCTCTTGGCCATCCGTGTGTCTTCTTTGGAGAAATGCCTATTAAGGTCTTCTGCCCATTTTTTGATTGGGTTGTTCGTTTTTTTGATATTGAGCTGGATGAACTGTTTATATATTTTGGAGATTAATCCTTTGTCTGTTGATTCATTTGCAAATATTTTCTCCCATTCTGAGGGTTGTCTTTTCATCTTGTTTTCATCTTCTTTGCTGTGCAGAAGCTTTGAAGTTTCATTAGGTCCCACTCATTTATTTTTGTTTTTATTTCCATTACTCTAGGGGGTGGGTCAAAAAAGATCTTGCTGTTATTTACGTCGAAGAGTGTTCTTCCTATGTTTTCCTCTAAGAGTTTTATGACAACTTAATCATATTCATTGATTAGCTCAAGTGGTTTTCTGGTGACATCTTTAGGATTTTCTATGTATAGTATCATGTCATCTGCAAACAGTGACAGTCTTACTTCTTTTCCAGTTTGGATTCCTTTTATTTCTTTTTCTTCCCTGATTGTTGTGGCAAGGACTTCCAAAACTATGTTGAATAGTAGTGGGGAGAGTGGACATCCTTGTCTTGTTCCTGATCTTAGAGGGAATGCTTTCAGTTTTTCACCATTGAGAATGATGTGTGCTGTGGGTTTGTCGTAGATGGCCTTTATTATGTTGAGGTAGGTCCCCTCGATGCCCACCTTCTGGAGAATGCCAAGCATCTTGACTGACATTGTTAAATTACTATATTGTTCTAATATTTCTAAATTATTCTATGTTTTCTATTGTAGACCCAATGAGTGATTTAATGTTGTTAAATGAATTTATTTATTTATTTATTTATTTATTTGCCACGTTGGGTCTTCGTTGCTGCACACGGACTTTCTGTATTTGCAGTGAGCAGCGGCTTCTCTTCGTTGTGGTGCAAAGGCTTCTCAGTGCAGTGGCTTCTTTTGTTGTGGAGCACAGGCTCTAGGCATGCAGGCTTCAGTCGTTGCGGTGTGTGGGCTCACTAGTTGTGGCTCTGTGGGCTCTAGAGCATAGTGTCAGTAGTTGTGGGACACGGGCTTCATTGCTCTGCAGCATGTGGGATCTTCCCGGACAAGGGCTTGAACCTGTGTCCCCTGCATTGGCAGGTGGATTCTTAACCACTGCGCCTCCAGGGACACCCTGATTTAATTTTTAAACTCAGTAAAATAGTATTTTAGTGTGATAGTAAAATGGAAGATAGACCTGGAAGTGTGTGTAAATATCATTAACATTGCTGAGTATCAGATTTACACTTCTCTGGTTGGCCATCTGAGAGTTTGCAGAGCTTTACTTCTTGGGAATGTGTATGCATGAGGACAAGTTGCTTCTCCCTGTGGTTTCTTTTTTCATGAAAATGGGTGTTTTCCCTTAGACACGTTTGCAAGTTAGAATTTAGAGATTATTTTGGTATTTGATAGCTTTACCTTTTCTTTTATCAAAAAAGGAAATCCAGCAAGTTCTCTCAACATTGTTATTTGTATGTAACATTTATTAAATGCATTTAAGTCACTAGAGCTGTGATACCAAAAGATCATCTCCGGAATTTTGAATTGAAAACACAGAAGGATCCCTTTACGCATGGTGAGGACCTACACACGTCATGTACTCCAGTCGTACTAGCTCACAGTGTTTCTGGTTTTCACCCATATGTACCTAACATACTTCCTAAAGGAGGACCCGTAAGTTTAAAGAGGAGAAATGAGCTCTTTGGGGTTCCAAGAATGACTCTAACATGATTCAACTTTCCTTTACTCAGTGGTTTCCTGAATGTCATCAGACAAGCACACAGAGTGTGCCTTTCAAAGCGCAGGCTGCTTGTGGGCAAATCTCTGATGGATAGAACACTGGAGACGGTTCTATTCCTGTTATACCTTTTTTTTTTTTTAAAAAACTAAGTTAAGGGCAAAATGTGTTTTCGATTCTAAACATTAATAACATCTTATTCTCTGACTTACTTTATTTTTATTTATTTATTTAAAAATTTTTACTGGAGTACAGTTGATTTACGATGTTGTTAGTTATTTACTTTAGATTGTGGTAATGTCAAGACTTGGCAGAAAACCTTACTTCTGAGGCAAGACACACCATAGCCCTCATCTGGCTCACAGCCACAGAGCCTGGAGAGAGGCCCGCTGGCAGGATATTTTACGTTCATTAATGCTTTGTACTCTTTAAAAAACTAGTGAACGTGTCTTAGCGTAATGTCAAACAAGGCATTCAACGAGGGCACCCGGGGCTATGTTTTCAAAGTGTTCAGAAGCTTTTCTGTAACTGGATATTTCCCCCCTCTTTTTCTTGCCTCGTTGTTGCTCTGTGATATTTCCTGTGTCTTCTCTCTCAAGGAACAGGACAAGATGGTGAAAAAAGAGAGGAGCGTGTGTGAACAAACTCAGGCCCTTCTGTACAGGAATTGTCTCGAAAAATGGAGAAGGGGAAAAGAGAGCTTATTGGTATGGTTTGCAATACATATTTTCCATATATAGTGAATGAAAACCCATCATTTCGTGTTATGCCATTTTTATTGCTTTTTCACGTACACAGATTCTGTGGGCTCGCTGATTTGAGGCTCTAAACAGAATATTTTGCAAATGTTGCAGGGTAAGATAACATTTCCGGCAACGGTAAAATTAACTAAAGGGCCGTTATGTCAGCTCCTGAGAAACAAAGCAAGAACTAGCCATTCTCCAGATAAGTCATCCACTTGAATCTGATTTACCCTGGGCCAGCTTCAGTAGTAGGAAAGAAAAAAAAAAAAAAAAGCCAGGCAAAATGAAATAGAATTTAATGGTTGAATCATAGCACTCTCCTGGGGACAGTTTGATAAGATTCTGCTAATTGGTAGGGCTGCGGAAAAAATTATGAGCAAACATTAGGGAACTTTTGGGGGATCTCTTTTGAAGACTGTGCTTTTGCAAACACAGTGGTTTCAGGAGACAGATCACTGACTCTCAGCGCTGTGTTCAGTTTCTAGCGTAAGGACATGGCCATCAGGACAGGTTTCCTAGATGTTCCCGTGAGGTAGACCTGGGGCTGCCTTGCCCACAAGGAGGCTGTGTTCTATCGAAAAATAGCCAATAACACTTCTTTTTCCTATTTTTTATTTTTTTATTTTTTAAAAAGTTTTTTTTCAGTTGTATGCTGAAGTATAGTTGATTTACAATGTTGTGTTAGGTTCAGGTGTACAGCAACGTGACTCAGTCATATGTATACATGTATCTACTCCTTTTCAGATTCTTTTCCCATTTAGGTTGCCGATAACATTTCGATGGGAGCTGGCAGAGTTCACGTCATCCTTACTTCTAAAGCAATTCAATGCTAATGTTTTAGTGGCTATGTTGATAAAGGGTACGTTTACAGTGACCACCCAATGCAATTTTTAAAAGACTTAGTAATAATGTGTAAAATCTCAACATGTAGAAATGCGGTCCGGTGAACTCGCATCCCGTCCTGTTCACCCGCCTGCTAACATCCTGCCATGTTGGCTTCCTCTCCCATCTCCCCTCAACTCCTCTCTTAAACTATATGACACAGGACTGATGAAGGCTTCAGCTAGCATCCATGAAATTAAAGACATCTCCTCCTTCATGGCCATGAGTACACTTTATGAAGTTAGCATGTCATCATTGAATTCCATGTCCAAATTCAATACCCTAAAATTTTTCCAAGATGCCTCTTAAAGTTGGTTTCTTCAAACCGGGCACCAATGAGACCAAAACTGTTCTCTTGTTGAATATTCATGTCCTATATTTACCTGATTGCTTTTTTAAAATTAATGTATTTTATTTATTTATTGGCTGTGTTGGGTCTTCGCTGCTCCTCGCAGGCTTTCTCTAGTTGTGGAGAGCGGGGGCTACTCTTCGTTGTGGTGCACGGGCTTCTCACTGTGGTGGCTTCTCTTGTTGTGGAGCACAGGCTGTAGGTGCGCAGGCTTCAGTAGTTGCGGCACACAGGCTCAGTAGTTGTGGTGCACGGGCTTAGTTGCTCCACGTCATGTGGGATCTTCCTGGACCAGGGATCGAACCCATGTGCCCTGCATTGGCAGGTGGATTCTTAACCACTGCGCCACCAGGGAAGTCCCCTGATTGCTTCTTCATTCTGTGATTTAACTCATTCCTTTACCATCTACGTTTGTTTTTTATTTTTTTAACTTATTTTTTATTTAAAAATTTTTGTATTGAAGCCTATAGTTGATTTATAATCATCCACATTTCTTGTAAACAGAATTTAGTTCAAAATATTGGATTTCAATTTCAGGTTAAACCCTTTGGACAAGAACATCTCCTATGGGATGCTATGTAACTATATCACACCACCATGAGGACACAGAATCAGCAGTGGTTCTACTGCTGGGGTGCTGTGTTTCTAGGTTGAGATCAGCGGATGTTTTGATATCACCTCAAAGTTGTGTGCTTTTTGAAATGGCGGTTTTCTTCAAAGGATAGATAGTAACCGGGAAAGGAAGAAAATGGGAGTGTGGGATGACACCATGCTCGGTGATAATACTTTCTGTCTTCCAACGTGTTGGACTGTTTCTCACTGTTCTGGACCACATGACAACCTGGCCCATTTTCTTCTCTGTGTGCCGGAGGAGTGGACCACAGTGTTGCTTCTGGGGCTCTCTTTGCGCATCTTTCTGGCGCTCTTCAGAGCTACTCACCTTCATGAAGCCTCCTCAAGTCCTGGGGCGTGTGGATGACCTAGGGACCCTGGTCTGGTGGTGGCGGCCGACACCCCGGTCACCAAGGTGACACGGCGGGTAAGATGGCTCTGGCTTCCTTCGTGGAAGGTGTGTTCGTCAGTGCAACCTGTTCACATTGAGTTTGAAGTTTGTTTTGCAAATCAAGCTTCTGTACCTGGCCTGTGCGTCGGTGGTTTCCCACTGGGGCAGCATCCTCGTTTTGTTGTGGTGGAGGGGTTGGTGTGGACCGACAAGTGAGGGTCCCTCTCAGAGGGAAATGGGCGTAACTGGGGGGTTTTAAACAGCACCCACACCCCGCACCCCTCAACTCTGAAACACACAGTGGCGAGTGTCATCAGTGCTGTGCGTGCGGCGCGGGCTCCAGAACGTAGGTCGGAGCCTGTGCTCGATGCCTGCGCGCTTCCTCCCTGGCCACGGCACCGTCTTGTGATGCTTCATCGCAGCTTCTGAGCTCTGACTCCTGCCCGCCTCGCTCCCCCATGCTGGGCACGGCCTCGCCTGCCCGTGCTGGTTCTGCCCAGATCTGTCGCTCCCTGCGTCCTCCCTGCGGTCCCTGACCTCGTCTCTGTGTCACCCTGGAAGCATTATTTACACAAGCCTCAGGGACCTGTCCCTGCGGCATCGAGCAGGCTGTCTGCTGCTTCCAGCCCTTTGAGTCTCAGGGCTCACCGGGGTCTCTCCTTTCCTTATAGAAACACCCAGCGCCGGCTACCGGGCCAGCCCGTCCTCGTTCACTGTCTCCATCTACCTCTCACTCTTCTGACCTTGACAGTATCTGTATAACCTCTAGAGGAAATCAGTGAAGTTTGCATTGTCCCCATGAAAGTTTCACAGCCTTACTCTATGCTGGGAAGGATGAGTGGTTCTGAAAGATGTTCACTCTGTCAAAGTGAGTATCTTCTTCTTCTTCACGTAGACATCATGAGATTTAAACACTGTGGTAAGTGACTTCCCTGGCGGTCCAGTGGTTAAGATTCTGCACTCCCAGGAAAATGGTCAAAGGAGACCAAATAACAGTAGTTTAGTCGTTAAGCATAATCAAAGATCTTTAGTTCCTCCTCCAGGGCTGTAGAGAATACTCGGAGCCCTGTCCTGCGAGCTGTCTTGTAGATACTGAAACCCCCACCAGGTGGAAGACGTTAACCACGTGATGACCAGGCTGTAGCCATGACATCAGCGGCCACAAGTCCGAGAACTGGCCTCAGAGAAATGGAAACCACCCGACCCTGGAGCTGAAGACTAACTGTACCTAAAACACTCAAGAGGACGCTGGTCAGACCACCGATGACCCATTTCAAGATGCCTGCCAGAGCCGCCTGTGCTGTGTCTGCATGTGGCCCCCTCCCTCTGTCTATCAAAGCTCTTGCCCCAGATGGTCGGGGGCGGGGGGTCGTCGGCCTTTGGACAGGTGTCTGCCCTCCTAGCATCCAAAATAAAGCCAACTTTCCTGCCACCACCCTGGCCTCTTTACTGGCTTGTGAGCGGTGAGCAGCCAGACCCCACTTTTGGTTACAATCCTGGCCACCATTTCCTTCCCTACAAGTTTGTGTGTATCTTTGTCGGATAATATGTACACGGACATACACGTGGTCGCATATATAGACATGTATTGCTAAAAATATGCTGCACGTTGGTTTTCTACAAGCAATAAATACAGTTGACCCTCAAACAACAGGGGATTCAGGGGCGCCCCGCCCCGTAAGTCGCTCATCCGAGTGATTTGCGCTCGGCCCCTGCATCTGTGCGTCCTCAGCAACCGAGGGTCCTCCACCCATCATTCTGCATCCTCGATTCAACCAATTCCTGGACAGTGTGGTGGTGCAGACGCTTCTGAAAAAATGCATGAATAAGGGGACCCGTGCAGGTCAACCTCTGCTGTCCAGAGTCAGCAGTACATCAGTCACATCTTCTCATGTGTTCACATTGAACTTGAAACAGCAGGAGAGACTTTCAGCCCTTAACTTAGAGGCATCTGTTTGGGACAGTAACACTGGTAATCTTACGGGAAACGTAAATAATTGCAACTTGACTTTGTGTCCTCTAGTAATAAGTTTATGTGATTAATTATATTTTTCACACATGGCAGGGAGAACAATTGTCGGGACCCCAGATGAAGAAAGCGTGGACGCAGTACTCCCACAGACGAGTCTGAAATGGTGGGAACTGTGTTTCGTGATACTTTCTCGTATCGGCTGAAGTTCAGCTGGGGACACAGAATCCCAGTTATGCGAGAGCACTTTGAATACTCAGGTAACTTGCATGAGAACTGATTCCAGTTTTTTTGCTACTTCATCAAATCCCGTACTGGGAATGACTGATAGAAACATTAATAAAATCAAGAAAAGAAGTAATACGCTTTTGAGTCCTGAACTTAATGGCAAGTTTTTATTACAGAATGAGTCTCACTAATTTGGCAACCAATTAATAATACTCTTCTTTCTTCCTGTTTTGCAGATGCTTTACAAATGCTCTAGATTGTGTAATCATGGACTTTGAGCAGACATTTAGATATTTCACTTTCGGGCCAGAGTTAATGCTTTAATTCCATTAACTGATTCCATTGCCCAGGGATGGGCGTGTTTTTCTTCCTCTTTAAAGAACACCGTTGGGCTCTGCAGGATAAAAGCTTTTGTTCCTTGACAGCATACTGGCAAAGAGGGTTTGTGGCTTTTCAAACCACAATTAATGCTGCAATTATAGAAGTAAGTGCCTAACTTCAAAGACCTATTTTACATCTTCTGTATTTTTTCCCTCACTTGTAGGCTCTACCTCCTCCTCCACCTGCCCCTACCCTCTGAGGAGATGATGCTTTGTGTCTCATTCTCAGAGAAAACAGAAGCTGTCGGTTGGGAACACTCCCCACATTCCCAACACAGACCCTGCAAAACCACGGACCTGCTCCCCTCTACACCCATCCTTCTCCCCAGCGCAAAGGCTGGAAGCACTGTCCCTTTCAACACTCTCGGGAAAGTTGCACAATGGATTTTCCCTCTGTGTCCTCTTTCTTCAACCTCCCCCTTTCGACGAGATACTCCTCTTCGGTATTTAAAATGATCAACTTCTTTGCTTATCATCAAAACCTTCCCTCATCCGTGTTTCATCCTCGAGCAAATACTCTCCCCCGTGACATCTCCACGTCTCGAAAGGGTTGCCTTCACTTAAGGCTCGACTCAACGCAAAATGAAAATTGTTTATGTAACCACTTTCCAACTGTACGTTTCTCTTTTATGAAATTCTAGTACTTTCAGTTCTGTGAACCATAACAGTTGAGGGAATTTGGTTTGAAAATACATGAATTAAGATTAGCTCCTATCAGGGCTAATTTTTTTTTTTAAAAAGAGGGTGGAATAGGAAAAACACGATAAAACAAGGGTTAAAAATCAGATTTTTTGCTCCGTTTGTCCCTTTATTAGTGCTTCAGATAATTAACTGTAAAATCCTCCAAAGATGAACAATTTTTAAAAATTAGGTTTCAATCCACTGTAATTATTCTTATGGAAACTCAAGTTGTTCCATCTTTGGCCAAAGAGAGCTGCTTCAGGTTGGTTTCTGAGTTTGTTTTTGTTTGTTTGTTTTGTTTTGTTTTGTTTTGTTTTGATACCTTCTTTGCTACTTTGTGTGACAAGATACCCTAGCTTCTCATAGTTGGAAAGTATTTCAAGACCATTGTGTGAATGAAATATTCTGTGCTATGGGATTCAGCAGAGAGACTGTATGTGTATTCTACATTTTATATATAGAATAACATACACACATTAAAGATGTCTTATGAGTTCATACTGATACTTACAGTTCAGACTTAGTACTATAGGGATTTTACTTAACCTCTTCCATATTAGAACTGTATCTTTTTTTCTGATGCACTGAGAATTCTGGTTCTCCAGGAGAGATACAGAGAATATTAAAATTAGAGTATCCCTAATTATTCATTTTTTATCCAGAAATATACATACAGCCATCTCACAACACTAATGGTATTACTTCAATATAATAACTGAAATTGGTTAAAATACTTTCTTTACCTCTGCTCTCTCCAACCCCTCAGTTTTTTATAGTTGTGCTGTATCTACACTAAGTACGTATTATACGTTCTTCTTTTTAAACATGATTTAGCCCTCGTTCTACATATAACTACAGTATTTTCCAGTTAAACATTTTAATTTTGAGTAGATTGATGTTCACTTGTAGGAAATAGAGAGATTCTGTGTAGCCTTTACCAGATTTGCCCCAAAGATACTGTCCTGTAGAAGTGTTGTAGTCACAGCCACGCTGTGGGCATCGACACAGTTAAGATACAGAACAGTTCCACAAGCACGGCCACGTTCAGCTCTCTCTTCCCCGCCCCCCTGCTAACCGCTCATCTGTCACCGTTTCTATAATTTCGGTATTTTGAGAATGCTTTATAAATGGAATCACCTGGTTTGTAACCTTTGGGGGCTGTTTTTTCACTCAGCACAGTTCCTTGGCAATTCCTCCAAGTTGCTGCATTTATCACTGGTTTGCTGCTTTTTGCTGCTGAGTCCTCTTCCATGGGATGACTATCTCTCAGTTGGTCTAATCCTTCGACCTTTGAGGGAGACGTGGGTTGTTTCCAGGTTGGGGGTGTCACAGAGAAAGCTGGTATGGACGTTCTCATCCAGCTACCTACATGAAAGTAAGTTTTCATTTCTCTGGGATAGATGCCCACCCGTGTGACTGGTGGGCTGTATGGTAGTTTAGTCTCATAAGAAACTGCCAAACTGTTTTCCAGAATGGACAGACCATTTTGTATGCCCACCAGCAATGTGTGGATGACAGAAGCATGGGTTATAGAAAATAGTTTGACTTGGTTCATGCCTTTCTACTCACACTGGAATTTACACACATCTGTTCTTATAGATTCACTGAATGTGACAGATGTCCGTTTTTTCTTATTTCTTTTCTTAATTAATCTTCATATTCCACTCTCTCCTTACCTCAGTCTGTGGCCCGCTCTTTCAAAGAATATGTTTGATTAATAGGAATAGATATTTTCATAGACAAAAGATTTACCCTATCTTCAGAAATCAACTGAATAAGATTGTTAGGTATTTGGATTTGTAACAGATTTTTTAAATTTCACATTAAGTAATGAGAACTTGGGAGACTTAGGAAAACTGTGACCTTTAAGTTTCCTGTTAGTACACAGGAAAATGCTGTGTCCTTGTGACAGTAATAACAGCTGACATTTATGTACTACCCAAGAGTTTATAAAAGGCGTCCAAATGCATGATCTGTATAAAGTTTCACACTCAAGCTGAAAACCCTATGTAAATCCAGAGGGTGCTTTGCAGTTAATCATTGTTTTGATGGAAGGTCAGTTTTTAAAAGTGAGAGTTTAAAACATCTCTTTCTGTTTCCACAGCTTTTGAGAAACAACCAGCCTTGACTACTGTGATACAGGGTCACTGCTGTGCACATTTAACCCCCGTGACACCTTTTGCTTTGTTTTTAGTTTTGTGCTTCTTGGCAGCATGGCTGTATTCTGATTCTTTTTTTTTTTTTTTTTTTTTTTTTTTTCATTTCAAAACCCATTTATTAAGGTTTTAATACATTATTTTTTTTTATTATTTTATTTTATTTTTTTGGGGGGTACACCAGGTTCAATCAACTGTTTTTATACACATATCCCCATATTCCCTCCCTTCCTTGACGCCCCCACCTCGATTCCCCCCCACCCTCCCTGCCCCAGTCCTCTAAGGCATCTTCCATCCTCGAGTTGGACTCCCTTTGTTATACAACAACTTCCCACTGACGATTTTACAGTTGGTAGTATATATATGTCTGTACTACTCTCCCGCTTCTTCTCAGTTTCCCCTTCACCCCCCGCCCCCTCCCATACCTCGAGTTCTCCAGTCCATTCCCTGTATCTGCTTCCCTGTTCTTGTCACTGAGTTCATCAGTACCATTTTTAGATTTCGTATATGTGAGTTAGCATGCAATATTTGTCTTTCTCTTTCTGACTTACTTCACTCTGTATGACAGATTGTAGTTCTATCCACCTCATTACATATAGCTCCATCTCATCCCTTTTGATAGCTGAGTAATATTCCATTGTATATATATGCCACATCTTCTGTATCCATTCATTTGTTGATGGGCATTTAGGTTGCTTCCATGTCCTGGCTATTGTAAAGAGTGCTGCAATAAACATTATGGTACAAGTTTCTTTTGGGATTATAGTTTTCTTTGGGTATATGCCCAGGAGTGGGATTACTGGATCATATGGTAGTTCTATTTGTAGTTTTTTAAGGAACCTCCAAATTGTTTTCCATAGTGGCTGTACCAACTTACAGTCCCACCAACAGTGCAGGAGAGTTCCCTTTTCTCCACACCCTCTCCAACATTTGTTGTTTCCAGACTTTGTGATGATGGCCATTCTGATTGGTGTGAGGTGATACCTCATTGTGGCTTTGACTTGTATTTCTCTGATGATGAGTGATGTTGAGCATCTTTTCGTGTGTTTGTTGGCCATCTGTATGTCTTCTTTGGAGAAATGTCTATTTAGGTCTTCTGCCCATTTGTGGATTGGGTTATTTGCTTTTTTGGTATGAAGCTGCATGAGCTGCTTGTATATTTTGGAGGTTAATCCTTTGTCCGTTGTTTCATAGGCAATTATTTTTTCCCATTCTGAAGGTTGCCTTTTAGTCTTGTTTATGGTTTCCTTTGCTGTGCAAAAGCTTTTAAGTTTCATGAGGTCCCATTCGTTTATTCTTGATTTTATTTCCATGATTCTAGGAGGTGGGTCAAAAAGGATGTTGCTTTGATGTATGTCAAAGAGTGTTCTGCCTATGTTTTCCTCTAGGAGTTTGATAGTGTCTGGCCTTATATGTAGGTCTTTAATCCATTTGGAGTTTATTTTTGTGTATGGTGTTAGGAAGTGTTCTAATTTCATTCTTTTACATGTTGCTGTCCAATTTTCCCAGCACCACTTATTGAAGAGGCTGTCTTTTTTCCATTGTATACTCGTGCCTCCTTTGTCAAAGATAAGGTGCCCATATGTGTTTGGGCTTACTTGTGAGTTCTCTATTCTGTTCCATTGATCTTCCTTTCTATTTTTGTGCCAGTACCATACTGTCTTGATCACTATGGCCTTGTAGTATAGTTTGAAGTCAGGAAGCCTGATTCCACCAACTCCATTTTTCCTTCTCAAGATTGCTTTGGCTATTCGGGGTCTTTTGCGTTTCCATACAAATCGTAAGATTTCTTGCTCTAGTTCTGTGAAAAATGCCATTGGCAATCTGATCGGGATTGCATTAAATCTGTAAATTGCTTTGGGTAGTACAGTCATTTTCACGATGTTGATTCTTCCAATCCAGGAACATGGTATGTCCCTCCATCTGTTTATGTCATCTTTGATTTCTTTCATCAATGTCTTAAAGTTTTCTGCATACAGATCTTTTGCCTCCTTAGGCAGGTTTATTCCTAGGTATTTTATTCTTTTGGTTGCAATGGTGAATGGGAGAGTTTCCTTAATTTCTCTTTCTGCTCTTCCGTTGTTAGTGTATAGGAATGCAAGAGATTTCTGTGCATTAATTTTGTATCCTGCTACTTTACTAAACTCATCAATGAGTGCTAGCAGTTTTCTGGTAGAGTCTTTAGGGTTTTCTATATATAGTATCATGTCATCTGCAAAGAGTGATAATTTTACTTCTTCTTTTCCAATTTTGATTCCTTTA
Organism: Hippopotamus amphibius kiboko; assembly: GCF_030028045.1. Taxonomy (NCBI): domain Eukaryota; kingdom Metazoa; phylum Chordata; class Mammalia; order Artiodactyla; family Hippopotamidae; genus Hippopotamus; species Hippopotamus amphibius. Next base: position 62,203,123 of record NC_080202.1, read on the forward strand.
ATTTCTTTTTCTTCTCTGATTGCTGTGGCTAACACTTCCAAAACTATGTTGAATAACAGTGGTGAGAGTGGACACCCTTGTCTTGTTCCTGTTCTTAGAGGGAATTCTTCCAGTTTTTCTCCATTGAGAACAATGTTGGCTTTTGGTTTGTCATATATGGCTTTTATGATGTTGAGGTAATTTCCTTCTATGCCCATTTTCTGGAGAGCTTTTATCATAAATGGATGTTGAACTTTGTCAAAAGCTTTTTCTGCATCTATTGAAATGATCATATGGTTTTTATCCTTCAATTTGTTGATATGATGTATCACGTTGATTGATTTGCGTATATTGAAGAATCCTTGCATCCCAGGGATAAACCCCACTTGATCGTGGTGTATGATTTTTTTAATGTGCTGTTGCAGTCTGTTAGCTAGTATTTTGTTGAGGATTTTTGCATCTATATTCATCAGTGATATTGGTCTGTAGTTTTCTTTTTTTGTGACATCTTTGCCTGGTTTTGGTATCAGGGTGATGGTAGCCTCATAGAATGAGTTTGGGAGTGCTCCGCCTTCTGCAATATTTTGGAAGAGTTTGAGAAGGATAGGTGTTAACTCTTCTCGAAATGTTTGATAGAATTCGCCTGTGAATCCATCTGGTCCTGGGCTTTTGTGTGTTGGGAGATTTTTAATCACTGCCTCAATTTCTGTACTTGTGATTGGTCTGTTCATGGTTTCTATTTCTTCCTGGTTCAGTCTTGGAAGATTGTATTCTGATTCTTAAAAACATACGCTGAGTGGCTGATGTCCAAAGCCACGTGAGGATGAAAAAGGGAAAATGGGCATTACTTAAACCGGAGAGATTTCAGTTAAATATTCAGAACAATGATATAAAGAAGTTTAGTATAAGGGAGTTTAAAGGTGAGATTATTATTTTTTCCTTGACATTTATATAGTCACTTGACCAAAAGAGTCAGATTATACATAATTGTATTAATTTAAAAATTCATTCTGTATTTGTAAAGGTAATTATGATAATTTCTAGGCTAAGGTCTTCATGTGCATAATTTCCTTGAATCCTCAAAGCAATCGTATGAGGTAGCTGTCACGATTAACCCCATTTTACAGATGAGGTGAGAAAAGATAGAAACTTGCCCCCGATCGCACGGCTAGAGTGCACGTAGCCACAATTTTGTAGCAAACGTGACTCTAGTCTGTTCGTTTGCGGAATGCATGCTCTGAACTGTTCTGTATACCGCCTCTCCGAACACGGACATGTGTGCGACACTGAATTAATCCTTTGTTCTCCGGGGCATTGAGGGATGCTGGCTTCTTCATCACGTCCATTTTCATGGCTCTGGTCCCAACATTTGTCAGGTTGTAGCCGTTACTGGCTGCACGGAGATACTCACACTTTCTATCGTGGATGGCCTGTCTTTGGTGAGTTGGCAAAACACGTATCTCTCGTCCTGTTTCAGGTCTCATGAGCAAATACCTTCTGGCTGGGGAGAAGAAGATAAAAAATAATAAATATAAAAACTATATACATCATGTAGTAGATTATACAAAGTAGAGAGGACTAAGGGCTGGTGGGAGTTGGGGTTCGTTATAATTCTAGATGGGCAGGTCAGTGTGGGCCTCATTGAAACGGTCACCTTTGAGCCAAGATTAGAAAAACCAAGGGGTGAGCTAACCAACGGGGGAGAATGAGAGCTCAGAACAGAAAGCGTGCGTTGCGTTTCGCAAAAGGGAAGTCGTTCAAGTTTTATGAAGAGAAGGCCTGAACGTAGACAGTTCTTGGGAGGTGCTTGACCAAGGCGGGAATTTCTACTGTTCTTTCTATGACCTGTGGCTGAAGGGAGAGTGAAGTCAGGAGGAAATTTCATTTTTTTGTGAAGGGGAGAGAGACTGTGCTTCAGTGGTGCTGGGAGAGAACCAGTAGAAGGACAGTCACTGAGGATGGAGGAGGGCTGGCTCCCGGTGGGTGGGGCGGAGTCCACAACGACATCGAGGCCCGGCCTTCCACACGAGCACAGGGGTCGTCTGTGACGACGGAGGGAGAGGAAGAGACCGTGGGTATGTCTGCTGTGGATACGTTTTCACTTCTTTTGGCGATGATAAGACCAGAGGGAATTTCTGTCTGGTGGACTTCTATTTTTTTTTTTCCTCTACGGAATGCGAGGCTGGTAGAGTGTGAGGTCCGATAGGAAGGGTGGGTGCACACGCTTACCAGCTTGGAAACGTTCTACTCGTGGTGGGCGGAGGGCCTTCTGGGATCTGAAAATGATGTGTTAAATATGGCACCTGGTTTCCGCAGAATTAAGGTGTATGTAAAATAGCAGCCGATGAACGGTAAAGGTCTGCCTGAAACTGTGCACATTACGAGCTTGCGGCCGCAGGGTGAACTGGGCCTTCTTGCCTCCCGAGGCTACCTGGGCAGGCTCTTGGAGGCCCCGCAGCGTCCCCGCGTGGTCCTGTGGGAACCAGCACACCCGCAGAGGAAGCCTCTGGCTCTCCCCTTCTCTCTGGTCCTCCGTGACCCTCGGTTCCCCTGGCAACGCGACAGGAATCATTGCAGCCCGTTTCCAGATGCACCTCGCCTGAGGCTTCATTTTCCGTAACTGACTGTCACATCTGTGTGTTGGCTTTTAGAGAACATCTTTGTGACTTAATCAGGGGGACAGCGTTACAGGCGACCGTTTCCATTGGCTTTTACTCAGGTTAGCGCTGTGTGGAGTGGCTCTCCTGCCCCCACGTGCGGGGAGAGAGTGTATTCGGCATTTCGTTAGGCTCTTCGTTGGGGATTTTCATCCACCATCTACTTCTCTTCTGTGGAACACCTCCCGCCAGCTCCTCTTACCAATCCATTGGTCATCGATAACACAGGTGAGAAATAGGGCTTACATTGAGTCTCAAGGTTATTTTTGTTGTTGTTTTCTGTTTGTTTTTTGGCCAGGCTGCGCGGTTTGCGGGATCTTAGTTCCCTGACCAGGGATCGATCCTGCACCCTCAGCCGTGAAAGCGCCCAGTCCAAACCACTGGACCGTCAGGGAATCCCCTAGTCTCAATTGTAATCATCAAAGACCTTTGGAGAGCGCGGACAGGAGAGGCAGAAGGCCTGTCCTGAAAACAGCCTGAGGGTTAACCGTGGTGCGTGTCCTGCTTGCCGCGTTTTCAAATGAAGGAAATAGACGGGCTCGGTTTCCAATCAAGAACAGTAATGGACGTAACGGAAAATATCAAGTTCACTTAATCTCCTCTAGGTCTTTTGAAGTGGTCACTCGTACTGAACGCATCACTGCAAGGTCACATCCCGAGTAGGAATGATTTGTGTCCCTAGAACAAATTCCTCTGGGTCGTGAGCTATGGACTTTGTGTGTTACTATTTCTAATGACAAACATTACCGGGTTCTGGCAAGTTTATAAAACTCACGAATAAAAAGTTTTATCTCTGTGAGAATTGCAAATCCCTCAAGAATTAACTCTTTTTACTGCATAGGAATTAGAAGATAACGGAACAGTTTCTGAGAAGGGTCCGTCACACTGGAGATGGTGGGCTGCAGTCTCCTGTCTCAGCGTTAGAACACGTTTCCTCACATTCTTGGAGAGCGAGGGTCTCCACCATGTTAGGCTGAGTATTCCTCGACAGGAGGAGAAACCATTCTTATTTGAAAGCTTTGACATTGGTGTTCTCGCTCGTACGCTGCCCTCTTGACTGGCTACGTTAGGATCAGAGGTTGAAAACCTAGTGCTGTCCCTGAAGCATCAGGATATGGTTTTGGAAACAGACAACTTCTGAGATAGAGATGGCTTGGAGGACCCTTCCGACAGTGGAGCCATCATGGTGCCGGGTGACTGCAAGGCATGTTTGCTTCCGTGTGCCGTTTATCACGCGTGGCTTTTTGCCACATTCGAATACTTTAGAACCACAGAAGAGCAGCTCATCATTCTATAATCAATGTAACTTGAACACTGCTTTGGCACTTTTTCATTAAGGTATGGCATTTTAATCCTTTAAAGGGCATGTTTTCCATCTTCATTAATTTCTTAAAGGGATCATTTTTAATTAGTGATTTTATTTGTTATAAAAGCAAAGCATCTTTTGTGACACCATGGATGGACCTTGAGGGCATTATGGTAAGTGAAATAAACCAAACAGAGAAAGACAAATACTGCCTGGTACCACTTATAAGTGGAATCTTAAAAAAAAAAAAGTCAGGCTCATAGAACAGAGAGTAGAAAGTGGTGGCCAGGTGGGGGGAACGGGGAAGTTGGTAAAAGGATACAGACTTTTAGCTGTGAGATAAATAAGGTCTGTGGCTTTAATCAGACACAATGTGACATTGTGGCTGTAACTGGTAACACTGTATTGTGCAATTGAAATTAGCTGAGTGTAGGATTTAAATGTTTTATGTATATAAAGTATATATATACACGTGAGGTGACAGGTGTGGTAATTAACTGGGTGGAGGGTATCCTTTCACAGTGTGTGGACATCAATCACCACGTCGTACACTTTATTTATTTGTTTGGCCGTGCCTCACGGCTTGTGGGATCTTACGTCCCTGACCAGGAATTGAACCCGGACCCCAGCAGAGAAAGCGGCGAGTCCCAACCGCTGGACCGCCAGGGAAGTCCCACCCTGATGTACACTTTAAATGCTTTGAATAACTTACAGTTTTATTTGTCAATTATACTTCAATAAAGCAGGAAAAAAGCAATGCTGTTTAATAGATAAATTCAACCATTACTAGAGTATACAATATAGAAGGTAAAATTCTCTCCATAATTTTGTTCCTTTGTTTTTTCCATATTATGTTTATGTGAATAAGTTTGGTAAATATCTTCTGTACTCTTTTCCTTTAGAAAAACACAACTCACTGTATCTAGAATGATCTCATGTTTGGAAATATACTTTCTAAATTGGAATCGTATTACACGGGTCCTACAACTTTCCTTGTCACGTGCGATCTAGATCTCTGACATCTTCCCGTGCTAGTGAGTGTTCATTTATTTCATTTACAGAATAAGTCACTTGAATTACAAAAATAATGCATTCTTGCACCAACTCAAATAGGCAGAAATGTCAAAGAAAAGTTCATAGTCACCGTCTCACCCTAATTCCACCCCAGTCATTTACAGACTATGCAATAACTGGATTTACTCTAAGAATTTAGAGCTTATATTTGTGTGCTTTTTTTTTTTTAGGGATTACAGATTTTCAGTTGCATTTAATACCAAGGAAAGGAACTGTTTCCCTCTTCCTATGGGAATTGTTAGCAATGCCCTTCTTGGAATTTTTATCTTTACAGAGCCCATTAAAATGGAGAGAAGCACATTTCCTCTTGTAAGTATGATATTAACTTATATAAGAGGCAATACGGCCGAGAGGAAAAGGGCAGGGAGTCAAGAGCCTGTCTCCTGAGTTTGAATCGTGCTTCTGGCACTCGTGAGCAGGTTTCTTAGTTACTTCCTGCTTCCTTCTCAACTGTAAAACGGGGATGTCATCGTACCTACTTTATATGATTGTTGTGAGGATTAAATGAGTTTACTAGGCGCCTACAACAGAGCCTGGCATCTACATTCCTCATTCATTTTACAGATATTTCTTGAGTATCTGCCATGTCCTGGTCCTTCTAGGTGCTGGAGATACAGCAGAAGAGGAACAGAAAAAAATTCCACCTTAGGGAGGTGTATTTTTGTAAGTGGGAGAATAAGCATTCAGTACATGTTTGCTGTTATTCTGAAAGATCAAAAATTTTTCAAGTACCTTAATGTTTAGCTTCATTAATATTTTTAAAAATTTAATGGAAAAAGTTTAAATGTATAACAGAATTCCTACCTTCACAAATCAAATGTAACCTATTGTTTTTGATCCTTTATGTGGATCTATCTTTCCATTACATTTATTACCACTTAATACACTATCAAGTGATGTTTTATCACTGGCTTCACTCTTCTAGTCTAAAATCTCATCTGATTAAAAATTACACCCAGCTCCCCAAGATGTAGAAGCTGAAAGAGCCAAGATCCTAAAGGACACTGAAATGTTTAAAATGGTAGAGAATTCGTAAAGAATCATAACTTGGGCTTTGTTTGGTTCACAGTCTGGAATAGTTCTTTATACTTATTAGGTACCCAATGCATATTTTCTGAAATTAATGAATGAACAGATTTGCTTGGAAACCTAGAACACCAGAGAAGCCTCAACCCCAAACTCTTAGTCTTATTCTAAGTATCTGGATATGTACACGTGTGCATATTTCTATTAAATTTTCTTAAAGTTCCTTTCTAAAAATGCAGAGTTAAGTGTGAATACTTTACTTAGAAGAGAATGGGCTGCTGCTTTTGTGCGTCCACTACGGCTGGATTATGTTCACGGTGTCAGGTTTTTGTTCATTTTCTTTTTCCTATTTTCCGTCTGTTCTTTGAGTTTGCTCTTTTAGACTTCTGTCTCTTTGGAAAGAGACAAAATATCTGAGACTGCGGATGGTGACCTTGTATGTTTGATCATTTTTTTTTTTAGTGAGAGCTCATATTTGGTTGACCTTTAAGTATGGAAGTCCTACGATCCTAAATTGGGAATGTTTTCATCCCCAAAGAACTGTCAATAAATTTCATGAGAAGTGCAGCGTAGAACCAGCCTAGGATTGCATAAAGCATCGTAGAGTCTTATGCCTTCAGACGGGATTTGCAAAGAACACCGATAAAGAGGGTTTCGTTTTCTTCTCCTGAAGGTATTTGCAGGAAAATGACCTTAAGAAGGGCTTCAGTCTTAGCCTCCTGGTCCCTGGGCTGGAATGGGCATTTGTTTCCAGGTCACTCAGATTTGGTGTCTCTCTAAGGGTCCAATTCAGGTTCCAGCCTTTGTTTTTGCCCTTGAAGAATTCCCTTGCTTTTTCTCCCCCCGAGACTAGCAGTGCATTTAAATGCCCTGTGTTAACTTCCTTCAGTGTTATTGTATGGTGTGGGTTCAGTCGTTTGGGGTATCTATTCCTCCACACTTCTACGTACAGAAGCCCACAACTAACTTTTAACGCTGCAGTTTTATAAGGCAATGAATGTAGAATCTAGTTTCTCGCAGAGGGAAGAGTGAATACAGAAAGGGGAAGTAGAAACGGGAAGTGTCTCACTCCTCCTTAAAATGTGTTATTACAGCTACTGTTGCTTGCCAGAAGGAAGACTTAGTGGAAGGATTCTTCTCATTTCTCTGATGGTGAGACAAGATAGATGGGCTAATTTGTACAGTAAGATAATAAAAAGAAAGGAAGTAGAAGGGAGGAAGTAGGGTGGTCAAAGATCAGTTCTTTGCCTGCATGGTTAGGTTTGGAAAGTTTAACTTCAGGTTTCTATGAGACTGAAGATACATTACCACGTATTTTGCTAAAGCAGTACCTTGAGTAATCATGAATGGTATGGCCGGTAAATGTCTCAGGAGATTCTGATCAAGGTCATAAAATAAGCTGATGAACCCTCAGATTATTTCAATTTCTCTTGCTTTTCCCATGAGAAAATATTTCTTGTGCTTGTGGAGGAAACACTGTTTATATGCTCTTAAAATTCTATTACCAGTTTCGTGTGTATAAGATCTTGGTACCCGACACGTGACTTGTTGACGCATTGACGGTATCTTCTTATAAAAGTATAGAGGTTAAGCGTTTAGGCTCTGGGCTCAGACAGCCAAGGTTTGGATTCTAGATCTGGCACGGGATAGCTGTAAGATATTGGGCAAGTTACTTCAGGCTTTTGAGGTTCAGCTATCTGAACCTCAGAAAATATGTGTAGTAACCATAGTAACTGATAGGGTTAGGATCGAGTTTTTCAAAGAGCATCAACTATCACATGCTGGCGAAGTGCCCATCAAAGTGCTTGGTAAACAGTATACGTCTGATGGGCGCTCAACAGAAGCTTCTATTCACTTCCTCCTTCTTTTTTCTTTTGTTATTCCTATAACTACGGTAACTACAATACCACTTAACAAGATGTTAATTGTATCCCGGTGCTGAAAGCATATGAGGATTTATATGCTTACAACGTGAATAATGTTAGTTCCCTCCTTTTACTGTTGCTGCCTTGTTCATACCAGGTAGTGCAAAATCTCTTAGATGTTTCTGTCAGACCTTAACTGTAATCGTGTGTTTCAGTTGTAATGATAGTTTGATGCTTCCTAAAGAGGCAATACAGTATTGTTGTCTATAAGGTGAAAATTGAAAACAGGAATATCTTTCGGCAAAAATAGATTACTCATAGAAAATATCTTAAATATTAAATATGACTGAGCAAATATGACTAAGAAAATTTACTTACTTGGCCTGTATCTTAGAGTATCTCATGGATGTAAAGTTGCCGTTTGTTCTGCCTACTTCGAAAATAATTCTGGTGAAAAATTTGTGAGCCACTAACGTCGGTCCCATTAAGTACAGTGAAACAGACCTTCAGCCTGGAAGAAAACAGCCTCTGTCAGGCTACCTTGGAACAGGTGAGTTTTTAAACCAGCAAGCATCAATCCAGGTAACCTTTGTGTGAATCTCTGTGTACATCCATCTTTCAAAATACCCTGACATTTTCATTTCCATATTTATTTTCTGCTACCTAGGCACTCTTAGAACTCTCCAAAGAGCAGGACTGGGAAATTTTGATGATGACGTTGATACAAGAGTTAGATGGAAACTCCTCCCTGAGGAAGAGCCTTAAGACCCTGAACCTCCTAATATTGGATTTTAGGTCATACTGCATTCTTAGTGTCTAGAAGAATCTTTCATATTACTGCAGTTAACAAAACATTCAGTAGTTTAAACATTCAATAATGATAGAGGTCTTAAATGGTTTTTTAAGTTTTAGAATGGAGGGAAGAGGCAAAGGAGGGAAACAGAGCAGAGAAAATTAACATAACCATACATTATATTGATCACTAATATAGGCCTATTTTGTGCTTAACATTAATTCAAAAATCACATAATGTTAGACAAGATTTTTGTTATTATCAATAAAGCTGACCCCTGAGCACATTTTACAAATAAAACATTATAGGCTTTTTTAAACCTAAACTTTAAGTATATCATCTTTTTAAAGCATTATTTACTTAAGTACCAACTTCACATGACATGGACCATCCAAAGATCTATCTAAGTTGAAAGATGAAATTACACAGTATAACCTTTAGATATGATTATTATATACTATTATATATTCTGATTATAAAATAATATATGCTTAATTTCAGGATATATAGAAATTGTGTGGACAAAGGTAACATTAATCTGTAGTAAAACACCACAGTAAATATTCTGGCCAACCTATATTCAATGTGCTTTTCATGAGTACTTTTCAAAGTTGAGATCAGTGAGCATGGTAATTTTTTGTAGTTTTTGCGTAACAGTTCAGGAACGTCTCCCGCAGCATTATAGCACTTTTGCGTTCGGTAACGGCTCCGTGGCATTCCTCTGACATACTGCCATGGTTTTTACTTAACCTGTTTACTGTTACGTGACATTTGGTTACATGCACATTTATCTCTTATAAATAAAGCTGTGATGAGCTTCTCTTACGTCTTCTTTGTTATAGTCGTAGGATAGGTAGCTCAGATATCAACTATTGGTTCCCTGCTCTATGAGATTTTGCTAACTTTGTTCTCTGACCCGTAGAAAAATTCAGTGTCCATCCTAAGCTTCTGAACCCCCCAGGGACTTTTCATCTCAGGCCCGTTCTTGACTCTGACTTCGCTCTCAACAGCTGAACTCTGTTACCTGTTCTGTGGTCAGTTCCTTTACCTTCACCTTGGCCTTGATTTAAAGGTAAGACTTGGCCTCTTAGCTTGGCTCTTACAAACGACTCTTTCCACAGGTGTTAGGGGGAGGGTTTGTTTCATAGTTGTGATGAATTCTCACCAATGGTCAGAAAGGGGACTCAGGGAGAAGCAACACCTTCCACTTTAAAAAGGCAAGTCCTCCTAACTTAAGAATGCTTAAAATGTGTATAAAAATTTGATGTATATTTCAAGCCAAATATTATTTCATGTACTTTATATGTTTTCTCATGAGTAGAGTATGTCCTTGAAGATACAAAGAGCTAAGAGATTGTCCTTAGTAGCCTTTGAAATACAGGACAAAGTTATATGATAGGAACATCAATGAACAGAAATGAAAATAAAATATCTAGCATTTACAATGAACTCCACATTAATACAAACTAATTAACACAGGTAGGGGTAGAGGTGGGCGGGAGGACATGGGGGGTGCTTCATAGCTGTGATGCATCCTCATAATTGGGCAAAAGGAGGAACCAGGGAAAAGCAACGCCTTCCACTTTCCAGAAATGTTCTCATTCCTGTCAAATAGGAAATGCCCAAAAAAGATGCAGCAGGTTTTGTGATTTCTTCTGTTGCAACCGTTTGCCAATGGACACCGTCGGCTGTCAGATAAAAGCACTTCCCCTAACAGATTTCTTTAGCCGACTTGAATAGGGCACCCTGGACTTTAACTTTGTAAATTTCCTACTGCTATCAATGAAAACCGTGCAACTCGAGTTGGCTTCGTTTCATCGCTTGTACCCTCAAAACTGTCGCTTTGCAGCTTTTGCCCATGGCCACAAAGACGTCATGGTACGGCTACCAAGAAAACACTGTTTTGGAACAGGTAGAACATTCTCAATGTTTCCAGCCATTATGTCTTAACTAATTACAAAATCTCCATGTTCTTGGTGATTTCATGTTTCACAAATCCTCTATTCCTGGTAGTATTTTCTGGGTTCCCGGGGTGTCTCCAGTGGCAAGAAGTAGACTCACACGTGCTGACTCACGTAAGGAGAGGCTTGTTGCAATCCCAGGTGTACCCAGGACTGAGAACAGGACTGAAAAAGCCAGCTTGAAGGTCCCTGTGGATTCAAGAGGCCCCAGGAATGTCCAAGACCTGGACCTGGTGAAACTCACTGGCGCCCTAACCGCACGTGTGCTTTGTGGGAAGCTCACTTCTCCCTCCAGCTCGTCGGCTGCAGCACCATCGCTCAGTACACCTTCTCTCAGCCTCCTCCTTCTGCTCACTTACAGGTTTTGTTTACTTCCAGCATTAACTTACCCCACGGCCTCCTTTGTCCTCTCTCTGGCATCCTTTCGGCTTCCTCTGCACTTCCCAGTTCAGGTTCCAGAAAGCCAAAGATTCTGATTGGCTTTTCCACTATTTGAACTGAGATTTTACAGCCAACACAGGCTCCACGTGCTGTGTTCTTGGGCCCGGGACACACATGATGGTCAGGCTTCCATTAAGAGCAACCCTGGCCTCGTCCCTCTGGGGAGCCGTTTCCCACGAAGCAGCTATGCAGCTGGAAGCACTGTGCTTGTCACACTCAATAAAACCCACGTGGAGGTTAGCGCCTACACTGAGTTTGTGTCCTTTCACACAGACCCCCCTCCCATTGCCAATGCGTGAAATTCTGGGTAAAATAAGACAGAAGCACTTTAATACCATCAGAGCAAAAAGCTTCAGCTCGTGTTGCAGTGGCCCCAGCATCACACTGTGCCTGGATACCAGGCCCCAAGCGTGAGGCTGGGATTTGTGTGCCCACGTGAGGAGCCGCGGTTTAGCGGTGATGAGAAGTGAGGACCAGGAACAGTGATTGCTGCAGGAAGGCAGTGGCCACGCAAGGCTGCCCAGCCTGGGACGGGGACATGGGAGGCAGTGCCCACCACCTGGAGAAGCTGTCCCAGACGCCGGCTGGAAAAAAGAAAAGTCTGAGCTCCGCAAGAACTTACATTATCCATGAGGTCCAGGAATCCCAACTGAAGAAGTCAGCCTATGTCGTGAGAAAGACGGGAGCTAACAAGTGTTGGCGAGGAAGTGGAGAGAAGGGAACCCTGGTACACTGCTGGAGGGAATGTAAATTGGTGCAGCCACGGTGGAGAACAGCATGGAGGCTCCTTAAAAACTTAAGAGCAGAGCAATCATGTGCTCCAGCAACCCTGCTAGTGGGTATATATCCAAAGGAACTGAAAACAGGAGATTGAAGAGGTATCTGCCCTTCCATGTTCACTGCAGCGTTACTCACAGTAGCCAAGATGTGGAAACCACGTTCTTCTGTCCTTTGGCAGGTGAATGGATAAAGAAGGTCTCTCTCTCTGTCTCTCTCTCTTTCCGTCTCTCTGTCTCTGTCTCTCTCTCTCTCTCTCACACACACACGGGAATATTACTCAACCACAAGAAAGCAGGAAATCCTGCCATTTGTGACAGCAAAGATGGACCTTGAGGGCATTACTCTAAGTGAAATAAGTCAGACAGAGAAAGACAAAAACTATATGATCTCACTTATATGAGGAATCTGAAAAAGCCAAACTCATAGAAACAGAGTAGAGTGGTGGTTTCCAGGGGTTGTGGGGGGAGGGGGATAGGAGAAATGTGGAGATACAGGTCAAGGGTATAACGTTCAAGTTTCAAGACGAAAAGTTCTGGGATCTGACATACAGTACGATGACCAGAGCTAACAACAGTGCATCATACACTTGAAAGTTGCTAAGAGAGTGAGTCCTGTGTATTCTCATCACAGGAAAGCAGTGGTAATTATGTGAACGGGTGGAGGGGTTAGCTACCACACAGTAATCATTTTGCCACATGGAAGTGTATACCTTAAACTAACACAGCGTTGTATGTCAGCTACATCTCAGTGAAGCTGGGGAAAAAGTCAGCCTGCAGCTGACCTGTTGAACACCTGGAAGGAACAACAGCATCTATGGGAAATGTGGTTTGTTCCCGCCGTGGTAGGAGAGCCACCCGGGCAGAAGCCACCCTGAAAGGGGTGAGGAGCAGCGGTGGGACGACAGGTTGGAGGCAGAGCTCACAGGCTGATGCCCAGATGCTTGCAACTGGCAGCGTTTGAAGCAGAGCAGCGCGTGAAGCTGACGGGACGGATACAGAGCAAGTGCCTCGGAAGACCCAGCAGGACGGCTCTGGGGCGGGTTAAAAATACTAATGGTTACAAATAAAATGAATGGGTTTTTATTGCCCAGAAATTCTCCACTGTCTCAATCTATTGGATTTTTAAAAGTTGTTGTAAAACAGACAGATGACGTGATTTGCTTGAAGTAAACTACACACAGGTGTCGCATGGACGGGAACGCTTAGATGAAATATCTAGAATAGGCAAATTCATGGAAGTGGAAAGAACAATAGAGGAGGGGTGAATGGGGAGTCACTGCTTAGTAGTTAACAGATTTCCTGTGTTGGATAATGAGAAAGATTTGGAAACAGATAGTGATGCTGGTTGCACAATATTGGAGATGCAATTAATGTCACTGAATTGTACACTTGAAAATGGTTACAATGGCAAATTCAATCCTTTTGATTTTTAAAAATGTAATTTAAAATAATTCTGACATAATGCATGATTGCTGTAAAAAAAATCATCCAGTGTAAACCGGTCTAAAATATGAAAATTCTCTTGCTTAGCTAATAATTTTTTTGTCCTGTACACGAAGGACACTAGCATAGCTACTGTTTTGTAATTGTCTTATTTAACAGCATGCCACCAACATCACACCTGCCCAGTTGATTTCGTGTCTACGTCATCGTTTGTGACGTCCGTGTATTGTTTCAGTGTTTGGATGTACCCAAAATTGTTTAGTTGAAAATTGATTGAAAGATATGTAGGTTCTTGCTAAACATACCTTTTGTAAACAATCCTGCAACCAAGAATGTTGCACGTAGGTCTTTGGCAGTTATCTACCTAATCACTTGGAGTACATTCCTAGAATGCCTGGGTCAGATGTTCTCTACATGCTTGGGCTTCCAACACAGGAATCTGCGAGGAGTTTTGCGGGTACACTGCAGCCAGGTCCCTGACTCTACGTGAAAGTTAGCTCCTCTAAAGCAGGAATCTCCCAAGAAAGGAAGGAATTAGAGACTGCTGGCCATCGGGACAAGTCAAGTGCCCATTGCCAGAGCACCCTTCCTCTATTTACTAAAGTGAAAAAAACCGAAAAACCAAAAAGATGGCAGAAATCTACATCTATAATGGGGTGACAAAGGGTCCCAGACTCTCATTATAACCCCCAAATAATTTTGTGAGCACCCCAAACATCCTTTACAGAGCTGAAGGAAGATGCCAGGAGCCCGCACACATACAGATCTGCGATGGGTGAGCACGGTGATGGGTAGGACATGGAGCGGAATTTGAAAGCCCCTGTTCTGTTCTCCCGCCTCGGTCGGCGGGAGTCCTGGAAGCATCATTGCGCTAAGGGCAAGTCCGTCCTGTCACTAAAGAGGTGGCAGAGGTTAGTCCCGGGAAGAAGACGTTCATTCTGCCAGAGCCCCCCCCACTGCTGTCTTTCTCCCTCCTCAGAGCCAGCTTCAGGATCACATGGGGTGAAAAACACATACTAGGAGGCGCTTTGGGTACTCAGCTAAAGCCCTCCCCAGGCTGTGGTTGCCATTTAAGTGAAGTGCAGTTTACCTCTGTTTTGAGGAATCTTGCATTTACTCATCTTGCAGAGGGAAAGGGAGGGGAAGGCAAAGAAAAGGGTTAGCTTACCCGCCTCCCAAAAAAGGAGACAAAAACGAAAAGGAAAAACATTAAAAAAAAATAACATTGGCCTTTGCTCTTAGATTTTATGAGAGGCCTAAAGGATGACCTCAGATCTGAAACAATTATGCTCCCATATTAATGAAAAGGTTGGCAATATTGTTTTTAAAAAACTGTCATTAAGAAGCTGTGGCCAAGAACCTACCTTAAAGACTAATGAGATAATATGGAGATGAGATCATTGTAGCCAATGAACTTCTAAATAAACTGGAATTGGAAATTCAGTATGAAAAACTAACAGTTCACTCAAGGAACACTAGGAATCTCTTGAAGAAGATCATGAAGATGTGGAGCATCTCAAAGCAAAGCGTCTTCCCTGTTTGCCTCAAGTAAGAGCAACCTAAAGCTTTATTAAGGGAAGCCATCTGGACACAGAAGAACCAAAATTGAAGAAACTGCGCTCACAAGTTCCCCAAAGAACAAAGGAATACTGTGAATTCCGTATTAAAGAAACACCGTTTATAATTTCTGCAGTGGTATTCCTGCACACATGAAATCTCACTTAACCTAGTATCAAATTAATGCTGTTATTAAAGAAATCAGCAAGGCAGTAGTTAGTAGACATAAGAGCCTATATCAACCAAAAAAATCTATGAGTTCCTTGGCCAGAAATCTCTATCACAGATTTAGTGATAAAGAAAGGATACCAAAGGTCTTATTTTATAGTGGAAGCTGACACACAGGACTTCACAGCTTTGAAAATCGACAAGAGGTTTCCTGTTTTAGTGAATATTTCATGACACTGACAGAGGCTGTGAGAGATCTGGGGGTGGGGGGAGGACTTACCTATTACGTCATATCCTGAAGCCCTTGTGAGCTTCTGAACTGATCAGTAGTAGAGTTTAAAGGCTGTTCCTACCATTTCCTTATGCATACAACATTTTAGGATTTTTTTTCTTGTTTCTTATAAAAAATAGAACACTTTTTGATGAAGCAGCTATATTCTAAAGTTCACTTCATTTCACCATGTATTTAACCACCTACCCTGTGAGCCTCCGTGCCAGGCACGTCATGCAGCTGAAAACGTTCCTGTCTAGCTTTTGTGCTTAGTGGCGATGCCGCAGACTTCAGGGAGATGGGTGTGACAGTAGTGCTGGAAGAGAAAGATCAAAACGTGAAGGTCAAGGATACCCAGGCCCTTTGTAGTTAAAGGTCGCTAGTGTCTAACTTCCATCAATGACATTTCAGCGCGCAGGCCAGCCCTAGAAGTTGGACCTGGACGCAGTTTATCCATCTGATGATTCTGCTTTTCCATATGTCACTAGGGAAGAATTTACATGAAATGCATTCAGTCTAAAGCAGACGGTAGGGGCTTCCCTGGTGGCGCAGAGGTTAAGAATCCGCCTGCCAATGCAGGGGCCATGGGTTCGATCCCTGGTCCAGGAAGATCCCACATGCGGCGGTGCAACTAAGCCCATGCACCACAATTACTGAGCCTGTGCTCTAGAGCCCACGAACCACAACTATTGAGCTCATGTACTGTAGCTAATGAAGCCCGCGTGCCTAGGGCCTGTGATCTGCAACAAGAGAAGCCACCACAATGAAGAGTAGCCCCCGTTCGCTGCAACTAGAGAAAGCCCGTGTGCAGCAATGAAGATTCAACACAGCCAATAAATAAATGATACATTAAAAAAAAAGTTAAAAAAAAATCAGACTCTAAACTTCAACCTGTAACGAAGCCATAATGAAAGTACTGAGATGAAAATGGTAACGTGTGAACAGTTGCTAGTAGTCATGGAAAATGGGTGGTTGGATTGTTGGAACTTAGCTAGGTTTCTCTTCTGTGCCCGGGGAGACTGGTCTATCTATGCTACATCATCTGCTTGGCCGGGTTTATCTAGCAGAGAGAAAAAGTGTCTCACCAGTGAACACCCTCACTGTGATGACCACAGAGAACATTATGGACGCTGGGAAAATAAAAAAGGAAGAAAGAAAAAAGAAAAGTAACGTCGCCCTAATCAGTTGTCAAGAGCGTCCATGATGACTTACTGTCATGCTGGGCGATCCAGACCTTGGTACTACGTACAGGCCATTAGTGGAAAGCCCTTACTGGTCAGGTGAGGAGAATTCAACTATAGGACGATTGAACCTTGCTAGAATAATCAGCAAAGTTCTCTAAAGAAAGTAACACAGTTAGCTCCAGAAACAGGGAAATTCATAAAAAGTTCTGTTTAGAATCTGTATGAGTCACATCTGGAAGTGCTTGCTGAGCTTACAACAATTTCCCCTTTTCTGGAGACAGCTTTATCTCCTTTTGGCAGGCGCGCAGGGTGGGCCTCTAACAGCTGTACCTACATCATGTGACTCCAGACCAAGGATAACACCAGACTGGAGCTGGAACGGCGCCAAACCCAGACGAGATCGTTCGTGCTCTGCCCTGAGGTCTGAGTGAGCGCTGACGTGCTGGCAGCTGGGCTAGCTCTATAGAGACATCTACAAACCCCTGGTGCTGAAATGTTGCTCTAGGGCAATCCTGATATCTGATCCTAGTCATTCTGGCCACAGATTGATGTCTGTACATGTTCTTCATAAAGCAGATAAGCAAAATATAGAAGCTTGTAAAAGAAAAGCACGCAAAAGGGGAAGAAATAGATGGTTAAAATTACTGCTGCAGCTAAAACCCCAGAAAACTTGTGGCCAGGTCTAATATACGGCCAAGCTCTGAAGTTCTGGTTTACTTGAAAGTTTCTTTATTTAAAAAGTGAATCATGACCACATATTTTGTTTTACCTCATTAAAGCTTGGATATAATCTTGGACAGCCAAGCTACCCAAAGTTCACCATCTTTCTGGACACAGTGAGAACACACTCTACCATGGACTTGAAAGCATAACCTAGGAGCCAGTGGAATAAATCAAGTTGGCAAAAACGAAGGGGTATCTTCCATCTCCACCTAGGGGTCATCATCCAGGAGCCCCTCCCTCATGTATCCCTTCAATGCTTGACCTTCTCACCCTTCATCATAATTGCCTGGCAAAACCCCCATCTTGGTTAAACTTGTGTAGGGAGCGCAGCATCGGTAGAAGACACACATGCAAAATGAACAAAAAGTCTCACTTTATGTGAGTGAACACTGGCTTCAGGTGGAGCTATAGTTCTGCCTGACAGCTCCACTGCACCCCCCCCCCCAATATGTTCACTCTTTTGCTGAGTTGGGTAATTAATTAAATGACTTAGCCAAGTACATTGCTTCTCAGACCCGAACACCTCATTCTTTTTCTTTCACTCTCAGGAGAAGACCTCGCTTTCCAATTGACTGTGAAATGGAAGCAATGAAAAGAGAATGTCTTCAGGAGCTTTCACAACCTCAGCAACCAGCCAAGTTTCACCGGACCCATACACTCTGACTTTCTTCCCATGAATGTGAACTTCGTTCCCATTAGTGTGAATGGATAACATTCCTCTCTATAAGGCCAAGATCCACACCTGTGCTCTTGATCCCACCACCATGCCCTCCCCCTTATTCAAGAACATTCTCTGCCAAATGCCTGCCCTCCCACAAGGGTTCATGGGGGCTGCTTTTTAGGTGAGATGGGAGATTTCTAGTGACAAATGGATGAGGACAGTAATTCAGATAACTTTGGGCCCCCACAACAAACTCTGGGGTAAACAGTGGCATAATACACATGTGAAAAGCCTAACATCCATTCCCATGCCAAGTCCATCTATGTTCTCAACTAGCAATTAAAGCTCTACAAAATTATAGAAATCTCTAAGACTTCATCAGCAGAGACTGAAGAAATGTGTAGGTTGATGGGAAGTTCTGCTTTCTCTTTCACAAAATTATTTACATTAAATGAATACTTAGTTTTGACAATTTACTTGCCAAACCCTCCTGACACTCAGCTCTTTCTCTCTGAGCTCAATTTACTTTTAAAAAAACTTATTATTTTATTTTAAACTACACTACATCCTTTAGTATTCTTTCAGCCTGCTGTGTAGGATAAGTGAGCTCTAAAGATATCATTATTTCATGCACATTTATCTGGGTATAGAATTTGAGGTTAACAGTTCATTTTCTCTCTGCTCTTTGAGGGTATTATTCCATTGTTTTATGACATCTTTTGGCTGTTGATCCTGGGTTGATAATCTGTCTTTTCTATTTTATTATTTTTTAATATTTCCCTTTCTCCTCTTTCTTTCTATCCCATGTTTTGAAAGCTCACTGCAAAAATAGTTGTTGTATTTTTGTTTGTTTTTAACTCTGCACAGGATACATTGATTTTCTAATCCAAGGACTCATGTCTTCAATTGTGCAAAAATCTCATACCTTTTATCTTTGAACATTCCTCTTATTTATTCCCTTTATTTTCTTACTATAAAATGCCTACTAGATGTGCTGGACACCCTCATTCCGTCTTTCATGTCTTGTAATCTCTCTTCAATATTTTTCCATCTTGTCCTGTCTTTGCACTAAATTTCATATGATTTCATCAGAGGTATTTCTGGTTTGTTAATTTTCTCTTTAGCTGTGCCTAATCTGCTGTAAAACTTATCTAGTAAGTTTTTGATCTTAACTATTATTAATCCTTATAAGAGTCTAAAATTATAATGGGTTATTTTCCTGTTAGTCTTCCTTTTAACCGTCTCCTGTTTTAACTAACTTATATTACTCCTCTAACCTTTTAGTTTTGTATTTTACAATCTGTCATAATTTTTATTATCTTCAGTATTTGAGATTGCTAATAGTCCCCTCCCCCCCCCTTTTTTGGTCTGCTGATTCTCTTTCATGGTGGACTTTTGATAATGAGTTTGTCTTCCAGGAGGAATATTTACTTTTAACTCTGCTGCTTTGTGCCCTGGATTCTGGACATATTTTTACAGAATTGTTTGCATCTTCTCTGTGGGGCTCCAGGATAATAGGAGGAGGAAGAAGGGAAAGAATGTCAACAGCAAGTAACATTTTTTTGAGCTTTTACAATTTTCCAGGCATTATTCTTTATCGTTGTTGTTGTTTGTTTTATTGTTTAGGTTCCACATACAAGTGATAACATACAGTATTTGCCTTTCTCTGTCTGACTTATTTCACTTCACATAATGCCCTTTAAGTCCATCCATGTTGCTGCAGATGGTATTATTTCATTCCTTTTTATGGCTGAGTAATATTCCATTGTGTATATACCACATCTTCTTTATCCATTCATCTGTCGATGACAAAGATTGCTTCCATATCTTGGCTATTGTGAACAATGGTGCTTTAAACATTGGGGTGCACATATCTTTTTGAATTAGTGTTTTTGTTTCCTTTGAATGTAAACTGAAGAATGGAATTGATGAATCAGGCATTGTTGTATAAACTTTTCTTATATTAATGAATAAATTCCCCCAAAACTATATATCTGTAATATCAACTATATATATAATATTAACTATGTATAGTATTAATTATATATTATTAACTATTTATAATATTAACTATATACATTAACTATATACACACACGTACATACTGTATACACACACACACACACACAGCATTATCTCCATTTTTATGGATGAAAAAGGCTGATGGAGAGGGATGTTAAATATGAAGGTGTCAAAAATTATCTGCACTCTGGTTGTAAAATTTACTTTAATTAACATTTAGAAGAGACAAATACATCATTTTCTACATAATCACCTTGCTTCTCAATACACTTTATCCATCTGTCAAAAAGATTTCATATTCCCTCATTAAAAAATGTTTTAGGCTGAGCTGCGAGCCATGAATGCATGCTGTCTTCACTTCTTCATTAGAAGTGAATCTGGCTCCTTTTTTTTTTTTTTAAGCTCTTTATTGGAATATAGTTGCTTTACACTCTTGTACCAGTTTTTGAGGTACACCAAAGTCAATCAGCTGTATTTATACATATAACCCCATATTCCTTCCCTCCCGTGACTCCCCCCCCACCCTCCCTGTCCTGGCCCTCTAAGGCATCACCCATCATAGAGTTGATCTCCCTTTGTTATACAGCAACTTCCCACTGGCTATTTTACAGTTGGTAGTGTATCTATGTCTATGCTACTCTCTCACTTCATCCCAGCTTCCCCTTCGCCCCCCGCCCCCCCAACCTCGTGTCCTCCAGTCCATTCTCTGCATCTGCATCTTTATTCTTTTCTTGTCACTGGGTTCATCAGTACCATTTTTTTTTTTTTGTTAGATTCCGTATATATGAGTTAGCATACAATATTTGTTTTTCTCTTTCTGGCTTTCTTCACTCTGTACAACAGACTCTAGCTCTATTCACCTCATTACATATAGCTCCATTTCATTCCTTTTTATAGCTGAGTAATATTGCATTGTATATATATACCACATCTTCTTTATTCATTCATTTGTTGATGGGCATTTAGGTTGCTTCCATGTCCTGGCTTTTGTAAACAGTGCTGCAAAATAAACATTACGGTACATGTTTCTTTTTGGATTATGGTGTTCTCTGGGTATATGCCCAGTAGTGGGATTACTGGATCATATGGTAGTTCTATTTTTAGTTTTTTAAGGAACCTCCAAACTGTTTTCCATAGTGGCTGTACCAACTTACATTCCCACCAACAGTGCAGGAGAGTTCCCTTTTCTCCACACCCTCTCCAACATTCATTGTTTCTAGATTTTTTGGTGATGGCCATTCTGACCAGTGTGAGGTGATATCTCGTGGCTTTGACTTGCATTTCCCTAATGATTAGTGGTGTTGAGCATCTTTTCATGTGTGTGTTGGCCATCTGTATATCTTCTTTGGAGAAATGTCTATTTAGGTCTTCCGCCCATTTTTGGATTGGGTTATTTGCCCGCCCACTTTTGGATTGGGTTATTTGCTTTTTTGGTATTAAGCTGCATGAGTTGCTTGTATATTTTGGAGATAAATCCTTTGTCTGTTGCTTCGTTGGCAAGTATTTTCTCCCATTCTGAGGGTTGTCTTGCTTATGGTTTCTTTCGCTGTGCAAAAGCTTTTAAGTTTCATGAGGTCCCATTTGTTTATTCTTGATTTTATTTCCATTATTCAAGGAGGTGGGTCAAAAAGGATCTTGCTTTGATGGATGTCATAGAGTGTTCTGCCTATGTTTTCCTCTAGGAGTTTTATAGTGTCTGGCCATCCATTTAGGTCTTTAATCCATTTTGAGTTTACTTTTGTGTATGGTGTTAGGAAGTGTTCTAATTTCATTCTTTTACATGTTGCTGTCCAATTTTCGCAGCACCACTTATTGAAGAGACTGTCTTTTTTCCATTGTATATTCCTGTCTCCTTTGTCAAAGATAAGGTGCCCATATGTGCTTGGGTTTACCTCTGGATTCTCTATTCTGTTCCATTGATCTTCCTTTCTATTTTTGTGCCAGTACCATACTGTCTTGATCACTGTGGCCTTGTAGTATAGTTTGAAGTCAGGAAGCCTAATTCCACCAGCTCCATCTTTCCTTCTCAAGATTGCTTTGGCTATTCAGGGTCTTTTGCGTTTCCATACAAATCGTAAGATTTCTTGTTCTAGTTCTGTGAAAAATGCCATTGGTAATTTGATCGGGATTGCATTGAATCTGTAAATTGCTTTGGGTAGTACAGTCATTTTCACAATGTTGATTCTTCCAATCCAAGAACATGGTATGTCCCTCCATCTGTTTGTATCATCTTTGATTTCTTTCATCAGTGTCTTATAGTTTTCTGCCTACAGGTCTTTTGCCTCCTTAGGCAGGTTTATTCCTAGGTATTTTATTCTTTTTGTTGCAGTGGTGAATGGGAGAGTTTCCTTAATTCCTCTTTCTGCTTTTTCATTGTTAGTGTATAGGAATGCAAGAGATTTCTGCGCATTAATTTTGTATCCTGCTACTTTAATAAATTCATCGATTAGTGCTAGCAGTTTTCTGATAGTCTTTAGGGTTTTCTATGTATAATATCATGTCATCTGGAAAGAGTGACAATTTTACTTCTTCTTTTCCAATTTGGATTCCTTTTATTTCATTTTCTTCTCTGATTGCTGTGGCTAAAACTTCCAAAACTATGTTGAATAATAATGGTGAGAGTGGGCACCCTTTTCTTGTTCCTGTTCTTGGAATGCTTTCAGTTTTTCACCATTTAGAATGATGTTGTCTTTTGGTTTCTCATATATGGCTTTTATTATGTTGAGATAATTTCCTTCTATGCCCATTTTCTGGAGAGTTTTTATCCTAAATGGATGTTGAATTTTGTCAAAAAGCTTTTTCTGCATCTATTGAGATGATCATATGGTTTTTATTCTTCAACTGGTTGATATGAGGTATGACATTAGTTGCCTTGCGTATATTGAAGAATCCTTGCATCCCAGGGATAAACCCCACTTGATCATGGTGTATGATCTTTTTAATGTGCTGTTGGAGTCTGTTAGCTAGTATTTTGTTGAGGATTTTTGCATCTATATTCATCAGTGATATTGGCCTGCAATGTTCTTTTTTTGTGACATCTTTGCCTGGTTTTGGTATCAGGGTGATGGTGGCCTTGTAGAATGAGTTTGGGAGTGTCCCTCCTTCTGCTATATTTTGGAAGAGTTTGAGAAGGATAGCTGTTAGCTCTGCTCTAAATGTTTGATAGAATTCTCCTGTGAATCTATCTGGCCCTGGGCTTTTGTTTGTTGGGAGATTTTTAATCAGTCTTAATTTCTGTACTTGTGATTGGTCTGTTCATATTTTCTATTTCTTCCTGTTTCAGTCTTGGAAGATTGTATTTTTCTAAGAATTTATCCATTTCTTCCAGTTTATCCAATTTATTGGCAATAGTTGTTTGTAGTAGTCTCTCATGATCTTTTGTATTTCTGCAGTGTCCGTCATTACTTCTCCTTTTTCATTTCTAATTCTGTTGATTTGCGTTTTCTCCCTTTTTCTCCTGATGAGTCTGGCTAATGGTTTATCAATTTTGTTTATCTTCTCAAAGAACTAGCTTTTAGTTTCATTGATCTTCGCTATTGTTTCCTTCAATTCTTTTTCATTTATTTCTGATCTGATCTTTATGATTTCTTTCCTCTGCTCACTTTGGGGTTTTTTTGTTCTTGTTTCTCTCATTGTTTTAGGTGTAAGGTTAGGTTGTTTATTTGATATTTTTCTTGTTTCTTGAGGTAGGACTGCATTGCTATAAACTTCCCTAGAACTGCTTTTGCTGCATCCCATAGGTTTTGGGTTGTTGTGTTTTCATTGGCATTTATTTCTAGATATTTTTTGATTTCCACTTTGATTTCTTTAGTGGTTTCTTGGTTGTTTATTAGGCTATTGTTTAGCCTCCATGTGTTTGTATTTTTACAGTTTTTTTCCTGTAATTGATATCTAGCCTCATGGCGTTGTGGTCTGAGAAGATGCTTGATATGATTTCAATTTTCTTGAATTTACGGAGGCTTGATATGTGACCCAAGATGTGATCTATCCTGGAAAATGTTCTGTGTGCGTTTGAGAAGAAAGTGTATTCTGTCATTTTTGGATGGAATGTCCTATAAATATCAATTAAGTTGAGATGGTCTAATGTGTCATTTAAAGCTTGTGTGTCCTTATTTATTTTCTGTTTGGATGATCTGTTCATTGATGTAAGTGGGGTGTTAGAGTCTCCTGCTATCATTGTGTTACTGTCGATTTCCCCTTTTATGGCTGTTAGCATTTGCCTTATGTATTGAGGTGCTCCTATGTTGGGGGCATAGATATTTACAATTGTTATATCTTCTTCTTGGGTTGATCCCTTGGTCATTATGTAGTGTCCTTCCTTGTCTCTTGTAATAGTCTTTACTTTAAAGTCTAATTTGTCTGATATGAGTATTGCTACTCCAGCTTTCTTATGACTTCCATTTGCATGGAATAACTTTTTCCATCCCTTTACTTTCAGCCTATAGGTGTCACTTGGTCTGAAGTGGGTTTCTTGTAGGCAGCATATAGAAGGGTCTTGTTTTTGTCTCCATTCATCCAGTCTGTGTCTTTTGGTTGGAGCATTTAATCCATTTACATTTAAGGTGATTATTGACATGTTTGTTCTTATTACCATTTTCTTAATTGTTTTTTTGTTGTTGTTGTTGCTGTTGTTGTTGATCTTTTCCTTCTCTTGTTTTTCCTACTTAGAAAAGTTCCTTTAGCAATTGTTGTAAGGCTGGTTTGGTGGTGCTGAATTCTCTTCACTTTTGCTTGTCTGTAAAGCTTTTGATTTCTCCTTTGAATCTGAATGAGATTCTTGCTAGGTAGAGTATTCTTGGCTGTAGGTTTTTCTCTTTCAGGACTTTCAGTATATCCTGCCACTCCCTTCTGGTCTGCAGAGTTTCTGCAGAGAGAGCAGGTGTTATCCTTATGGGTTTTCCCTTATATGTTATTTGTTGCTTTTCTCTTGCTGCTTTTAATATTTTTTCTTTGTGTTTAATTTTCATTAATTTGATTAATATGTACCTTGGTGTATTTCTCCTTGGGTTTATTCTGTATGGGACTCTCTGTGCTTCTTGGACTTGATTAATTATTTCCTTTCCCATGTTTGGGAAGTTTTCCACTATAACCTCTTCAAATATTTTCTCAGACCCTTTCTTTTTTTCTTCTTCTTCTGGGATGCCTATGATTCGAATGTTGGTGTGCTTAATGTTGTCACCAAGGTCTCTGAGACTGTCTTCCATTCTTTTTATTCTTTTTTCTCTTTTCTGCTCTGTGGCAGTTATTTCCCCAATTCTATCTTACAACTCACTTATTTGTCCTTCTGCCTCAGTTATTCTGATGTTTATACCATCTAGAGCATTTTTAATTCTGGTTATTTTGTTGTCCATTACTGTTTGTTTGCTCTTTAGTTCTTCTGAGTCCTTATTAACTGTTTCTTGTATTTTCTGTATTTTCTTACTGAGATTTTGGATCATCTTTACTCTCATTACTCTGAATTCTTTTTCAGGCAATTTTCCTATTTCCTCTTCATTTATTTGGTCTTGTGGGTTTTTTTTCCTGCTCCTTTGCCTGCATGGAGTTTCTTTGTTTTCTCATTTTGTCTAATTTATAGGATTTGCTGTCTCCTTTCCCTGTGCTGCCTAGTAGTAATTCCTCTTGTTTCTGCCTTCTGCCGCCTGTGGTGGGGTTTGTCCAGTGTCTTGAGTAGGCTTCCTGTTGGGGGGTCTGGTGCCTGTTTTCTGGTGTGTGGCTCTGTGTCTTTTCTCTCTGATAAGCAGGGCTGTGTCAGGAGGTGTGTTTTAGGGTATCTGTGAGGTTAATATGACTTTAGGTAGGGTGTGTGCTGATGGGTGTGTCTGTGTTCCTCTCTTGTTTGTGGTTTGGTGTGAGGTGTCCAGCAGTGGCAGTCGCAGACAGTCGGATGAAGCCGGGTCTTAGACTCTGATACAGGGCTCTGTGAGAGTTCTCTGCAGTTACTCTTCTCTGTGTCTGAGGACTCCCTAGTAGTCTAGCATCCTGGATTCAGTGCTCCCTCCCCAGAGCCTCCTACTTGACTTCTGATGGAGTAGTCCAGACTTCAGAGGTTGCTTGTCCCAGTTGTGTTGGGATCTTTGCAGTCCTTTCTGGTGTCCGAGGTTGTTTGCTGATGATGCACTGGTTCTCTGTGGGAATTATTGCGTCTTTTGGTGTATTCCTGATGCATCTGTGGAGAGGGATGCATTCCACGTCCTTATACTTCGCTGCCATCTTTCTTCTTTCCTCTCTTTTTTGCATTTGTTCAAGTTGTGTACAAACTCTGGAGGTCCAACTGTAGGGGATTCCTTATATGCTGATCAAAGCTACAAGAGCAATGTTGGAACTAGACTGACAAGAAGGGCCAGGTCATCAACGTTATTTTAAATAGCGTACTTGGCCCATGAAGCACCAGTCCCAAGCAGCAAAGTCCTCAGATAGGGCTGTTTTACTCACAAGCCTCCCTTGGCAAATATGTAAATGAAGAGGCAGCAGGAGCTTGTTCTTCAGCAGCTCACGTGACTGTCTGCTCACGTGACTGTCTTCTCACGGAATCGAGCCCAAGATACTGCCGCCTGCTCTTCCCAGAGGAAGCCCGATCTCTCCGGCTCCTTCGTGACCGCTAACACTTGTGCGACCTTCCCTGAACTTCTCTATCCATACACACTTCTTCACAGCAAAACACTTTCTCCATACTGTGCACAGAGTCTTCGATAAATAATGGCACCAGGTACCACAAAAAACGAATCACTGCACGCTACTCTTCTTTCGTGCAAATCACAAGTAGTGCATTCAATTTTGCTTGCACCGTAGGTACAAAGGAACCGATGTAACATGTTCACACCTGCACGGCAGTGACTGGGGAGACAGTAGCCTTGAATGGAAAGTGCTGATAAGACCATGCGGCCAACAGAAGTTTTAAAATAACAGGAGTGCGGTAATTTTTGACTCACCCTTGTAGATTGTGCAAGGTCACACAGCTAAGGCAGAGCCAGAATTCAAACCGGAGCTTGACTCCAGAGTGCTTAGTACCAACTGCTATGATGTTCTTAGACATACAGCAGTGCAGGGAGAATAAATTCAGATTTCTCTCCTGTGTCCTGTACCTGATATGTGCTTCATACACTTGGGATTCTCATTTTTTTGCGGGGGGGGGGGGGCGGAATTCTCATTTTCTATGGAGAAAACTTTTTTTTTTTCAACCCAGAGATTGGGCAAAGAATATGTATCCTTACCTTTCCTTGGGGCAGTAGATGAGGTTTTTCTGGTCTCTCTTTCTAGCACTGAACAGTCCTGTGAAGCTTCTGGATTCAAGCAGACGTATGAAGCCCAGCTTTATAGCCTGTCAAGGACCGAGTCCAGGTCACAGGGTATTGAAACACCTGTTTGCACTGTTGTGTTTCTGACGTAGCACTCATCGTTCTGGCTTTAATTTCTCTTTTCATTTTTAGCCTCTGGCAGTGTGCCTTCATTTCTCTTTGTTTCTTCCATTGATTCTTCCTTTTTTTCCTTTATTTTTTCTTCTTCCTTTTAAAAGTTTGGTTGTACATCCAAACATCTGTGTTAGATATATTTTACTCACTGTTATTCAACGTGCTCCTAGCTGGAGGGCAGGGCTGGCATTTCCTCATCATATTAGGTCACATTTGTGGGGAAACCCTCAGGTTTAAGTAAAGAAAATAGCCACCAAAGTAAAAATAAATCAGAGTAAAGAAGTCAAGAAAGAGGAACAGAAAGAATACACAAGAAACAAGGATAAGAAGTGAAACTAGGAAAATATACTTAACTAATTATTGATACTGTAATTGTGAATCTTAATGCAATTATAAGAAAGGCAAAGTGGAAATGATTCCTAAATAGAGTCTAAATAGGGTCTAAACCAAGTGTAACAACAAAATTCATAAAAACCTGAACTATATTTCAGGTGATTTAAAAGAAACTTGGAATTTTCATTTGGGCCATGGACCTTTAGTTGATATAAAACTTTAACAGTGTGTATGACCTTCCACTCTCCCCCCTTTCCGTAAGACATGTAGAACACCTTTTTTACTCTGCTTTTTGCCAATTTTTAATGTAAAAGACATGCATTATTTCGCTGTTAACTATTTTTAAAAACAGAACTATTTACCAAGGAGAGAGACGTCTGTACAAAACATCACGACTTTGAGTGTTTGTTTTAAAATTGTCCCTCTCTTCTGCAGAGCGTCTCTCAGCTTCATGATTATCAACATCTGGGGACTGGGAGTCCTGTCAAATATTTGAGATTTCCCCATTCACGGACTTTGGTTTCTTGTTTCGCAATTGACTTTGGCAGGTCAAGAGACGTTTGTAACTCTTTACAGAGATAGACGATGGGATGGGAATTGCACACATTTCAGCTCTTTCCTAGTCTTCATGTATGAAAAATGATCTGAATCCTTTCTTGTGTTGTTTTCAGTCCTTCGCCATCGACTTCCTTTTGTTTTGTTCGGATGCCTCGTGAAAGCCTGCGTGCACAGGGAACGGAGCGGGAGACAGGAATTCGCTGGTGACTCTTCACGTGTCCGGCGTGGGTGTTTCTCCCAGGCAGGCTGTGGATTGCTTAGCTTTTTTAGGCAAAACCCAAAAACAAACAAAAGCCTCAGCTCCAGCACATTCCGGAGCGCCTCTGAGTTCGTCGTGTATGTCAGTGGTAGTTGTGTTTAGGCGTTAGTAGTGACAAAAGACAGCTAAAGGTTTCTCATACGAATTTACCCGCTTTGTGTGGTTCGTCACTCTCTTACTGCCCTTCACCCCATCTTGGTCGCATCACGTCTGAAGAGCTGATTCCATTTTCCTTGTTTACTGTTTCTCCCCGTATCCCTGGAGTTGAAAGGCCAAGTGAACAAACACAGGGTTTGTTTTATTCCTGACCAACCACGAAACAGTCATTTCCCTGCAGAATAATTGGCTTAGGGAAGAGAGAACAGAAAGCTCATCATGCGCGGCTTGCTCTGGCTGCAGCCCTTCTCAGAAACCAGCCTGGGTAAGACCTCTTGCGAGTGAGCATTCAAAGAACATGTGAAGACGTGGCCATGAAGGCACTTTAAGTATTGCCTTCGACAAAAAGAACTGTGCTTTGACAGTGTTTCCAGCGTGCCTCTTCCTTATCATCCTGACAGTGAGTAAAGCTGTGTGTTTTTCTCTGCTGTGCCGAAGACGGGTGGATGCTGCTGAAATCAGTCTAGCTTCCAGCTGTTTCCAAGTGTGCATGTGTTTTCTGTTGAAGACCTAATGAGAACATGTTTCTGTGCGTTCCTAACCAGCTTTCCTTGTGTAGATACAGCAGTAGAATATAGGACAATGGTAAAACTTGCTTCTGTACTGGCTGAGGGAGAATTGTCTCCATATTTTGATATGCAAATCTAAAAGAATTTAATTTTGAGATTGTAAACGCTGAAAAAAGTTTCTTCTGTTCGAGTCCAAACATTTGGGCAAACTTACTTTCCTGTGTGATTTCTTTCCTTCCTTCCTTCCTTCCTTTCTTTCTTTCTTTCTTTCTTTCTTTCTTTCTTTCTTTCTTTCTTTCTTTCTTTCTTTCTTTCTTTCTTTCTTTCTTTCTTTCTTTCTTTCTTTCCCTTCCTCCCTCCCTCCCTTCCTTCCTCCCTTCCTTCCTTCCTTCCTTCTTTCTCTTTCTTTCTTTCTTTCTTTCTTTCTTTCTTTCTTTCTTTTCTTTCTTTCTCTCCTTACTTTGTAGTTTGTTTCCTCAGTTTTTCAGGAACTTGTGAATTCAGCAAATCAAGATACATCATTTTATTCTTCCTGTGAATCAGGATTAAGTTTCAGGTTGTTTGAGTCTGGGCTGTTACCCGTGGCCTCAATCTTTTGATAAAAGTTGTCCCATTCAATCTGGAAGGTAAATACTGAAAGAAAGTACTTCCTTGGGATTGCTTCTAATGGACATAATTAGTTATTGAGATGAATTTAAATTATGTTAATTTTATGTTAATTTGATTAGCTCTGGGATTTCTATTCAAATTTAAAGAACAAAAATTGTATCTCATTCAGATGAGATACAATTCAGTTACTCTATTCACGTAGTTGAATTTCTATTATTAAATGTCAAAAATGGGAAGTATCTTACAGGTTCTGAATACAGTTATATCTTTTCCACTGTAACTGTAATTGTTATTGTAAAATCGTGGAAGTGGTTCACTCTAATTCCCTATCATTACTCCTCTCCCAGATAGCTTACAGTGAGCATATTTGATGTAAAATTTTACAATCATGATTATCGAAATAATATTTTAAATCCTTTTCTTTTCTTTCTTTCTTTTTTTTTTTTTTTTTTACATTTCTTAAAGGTAGGAAATATTTCCCCCAAAATATGATCAAGGATTTTCCTACTACACTTATTTTTCTAGTTTATACTCCACCATGTTCAATTCTCTTTGTTTAATGAACAGGCTGAATGCATATGAAACAGAAAAGTGTGTACCAGCAAACTCAAGCACTTCTGTGCAAGAATTTTCTGCAGAAATGGAGGATGAAAAGAGAGGGCTTGTTGGTATGTTTGACTGTTTGCCTCTTTCTAAAGGTAGCACTCTAGCTTTCATTGCCTCACGAGTCTCTTGTTTTATATTTTAAGCAGCAGACTGCATTTATTTTATTTTATGTTTTTAAGGAGCTGTAAGGATGTACTTTCCTTATTTTTCTGTTGAATGAGAAATTCTTTACATTCTGTAGAGCTTTACAATTTTCAGAAGTTTCCCACACATAATTTCATATAATCCTATAATAACCCTTTTTTCCCTCCTCCCCCTACACTGCCCCTCCCCTCCTCCCTCTCCCCCCTGGAGACCACCCGTTTGTTCTCTATCTGTGCAGACTGCGTTATGGACCTTGAATTTGTCTCTAGTTATACCTGTTGAATTGAGAGACTCACAGCAGTCTCTGAAAAGTAATGTACAATTGGAAGGAAAAACTACTGCTCATATGTTTTTAAACAGGAGAGTACCTGAAGGTCTAAGCGTGTGGTCAGTTACAGCAACTATCAAAGCTGCTGTGATGAGTCATCGATTTAGAGTTCAGGAATAGGAAACCTAGTGTCTCGTGGAAACAGAGGAATTTACTATAAATTGGGGGGACCTGTTTCAAGAGACTATTTCCAAAAATTCCGGCCGAGGGACACCACTGCTTGCCAGGGTGCCTGAAAGCGCCCCATTTCAGTGCTTAACCTGGCAAAGATGTCTGTTCCGCCGTCCTCGCAGCGCAAGCGAGGCGGGCAGGGGAGGCACGAGGGCGGGCGGCTGGGGGAGCCTTCCCCACACGGTCGCTCAGGGACCCAGGCTCCTTCATCGAGCGACGCTGCCGACGCCCTGGACGCGGGGGACGGTCACGGGGTCCTCTGCGCCCTCAGGTCGGGAGGCAGAAGGACTGAGACAGAGAGAATCAGGCAGGCCGTGCGGGGTTCCGCCAGCCGGGCCTGGCGACGGTGCACAGCATCTCTGCCCACCCCCCGCTGGTGCCACTTAACTCCCAGAGGCTGGGAGTGTAGCCCGGCGTCGTGCCAAGCAGGAAGAGGGGACTGACGTTGAG
The DNA here is from genome assembly GCF_030028045.1 of Hippopotamus amphibius kiboko. Lineage (NCBI taxonomy): Eukaryota > Metazoa > Chordata > Mammalia > Artiodactyla > Hippopotamidae > Hippopotamus > Hippopotamus amphibius. The sequence goes on from NC_080202.1 coordinate 62,234,565, forward strand.
GAACCGCTGGACGGTCTCCGCCTCTCCCTCCTTTCTCCTTTGCTTTGACTTCCAATTCAAGGGACCAAACTGTCGCTCTCGGCCGTCATGAGCTCTGTCTGGGATGCTCTGTTTCTCACAGACCCTAGAATCACCTCCCCGCGCCCATCACCGTTGTCGTCCTCTTGGTGGTCCTGTTAGGCTCGAGGATGGCTTCTGCCGGAGTTCATCATTTAATGCACGAGTTTTGTTCTCGTGTTGGAGAATGACCTGTGTGACAGCTCTCTCGGTGTAGATCTTTCACTGGCTTCCCTTTGCTCTGAAGGGTGAGAGCAAGGAGAAGCCAGCTATATGGTGAAGCTGGAATTTGTCTTCAGTTGTTGTCTGGTGTTGACGGAGCTCCTTAAAGGAATACAGTCTAAATCTGTTCTCTTTTTCTTATAGGAATGGGGGTTCCCAATACTTTTGGGATTTTATATGGGCATATTTTCATATTTAAAAGAAAATATACACTTTCCTGAAATGCCTCCTCAGGACCTGGGAAGGGTGGATAAATTTAATAGCTCCGCTATGGACGTGGTGTACACACCCGTCTCCAACATAACCCAGGAGATAATGAATAAGACGGCCTTTGCTCCCTTTCTGAAAGGTAGGTGTGCTGACGGCAAAAGAGTATTACTGATTTTATTTGAGATCTTCTTCAAAAATTTATCCAGTTTTAACTTGCAGTCACCGTTATCCATTATGCTAATGATCTAGGTATCAAGATGGCACACGACTCTGGTCAGTTTTTCCTTCCTCTCATGGCAATTAACCTTTTAAACCCTTTCAGTCTGATGAGGGCCCCCCTTAGGTAGGCCTACATTTCTACTGGAATTTAAATAAAACAGTAGATTTGTAATTTCAGATTTGCAGAACAATACCTAGGAGGAATATGCTATTGATGTGTGGGTGTTTTAAACATGGAAATGTGATGATTACGATTTATAATTCAGGAAAAAACATATAAATAATGGAAATTAGGTCATGGTTCTTATACACTAGTTTCAGAACCATGAAAATTAAGGATGGATGATCTAAAGATATTCTGTCTGCATAGGGTATACTTTGTAAACATCTTGAAAGGGCTTCATTCTGAATGAGGTCTCTATGTAACTGGTATAACCAAAATGTGCATTTCACTCATGGGCAAGTTGGGTGCATTCTGGCTGTCTACTCTTTTTTTTTTAAATTAATTAATTAATTTGTTTATTTATTTATTTATTTATTTATTTTATTGGCTGCGTTGGGTCTTTTTTGCTGTGCACGGGCTTTAGTTGCGGTGAGTGGGGGCTATTCTTCGTTGTGGTGTGCGGGCTCCTCATTGCCGTGGCTTCTCTTGTTGTGGAGCACGGGATCTAGGCACATGGGCTTCAGTAGTTGCAGCACATGGGCTCAATAGTTGTGGCTCACAGGCACTAAAGCGCAGGCTCAGTAGTTGTGGCGCACGGGCTTAGCTGCTCCGCGGCACGTGGGATCTTCCTGGAGCAGGGCTCGAACCCACGTCCCCTGCATTGGCAGGTGGATTCTTAACCACTGCGCCAGCTAGGAAGCCCTGGCTATCTACTCTTTAATCCCCAATTTCTAACAGGTAAAATTGCTGGCTGTTAGAAGTCGAGGCACTTTGTGCTCTTGTTCCTGTATAAGGCAAGGACCACGTGAAGTACCTTTGCTTTAGTAAATCTAAAATCTGGAGCCCTCTGCCCACATAATAAGTGCTGCAGTGGCCTCTGTTCTTGTGCCCCGATTCTCATTTGCACACTTAACCTTGGCATGGTAGCTTTATATACCTAAAACTCTCCCTAATGGCTATCGCTATTAAAAGAAAACATTTAATGCTCATGCACGTCTCCTGATTCTAGCATCTAAAACAACAAAAAAATTCCCCGTTTGCCTTTTGGGATAAGTTTAATTTACAGTGAAAATGATTTTAGTTAATTCCAATGGAAACTATGTGATGACCAAGTTGGACATCATGTTCTATTTTGGTGAAACTAACAATCCTCTATGTCTGCTTTTTACCATACTGTTCACAGGGAGAAGAGTCATCGGGGCACCAGATCAAAAATACATGGATAAAATACTTCTAGACAATTTCCCATATGCAGTGGGAGTCATCTTTACTGACACTTTCTCTTATAAGTTAAAATTTTATCAGGGATATTACATTCCAATTTTGAAGGAAGATCTTTTCACAGGTGACTTTCCATATAAAATATCGTTATAGCATTTTTCATGTTTTTAACATAAGGAGTAGGATGGGATGGGCGGCCAAGATACTTTCGATGGTACAGGAGGAAATACACAAAACACATTTTATTGTTGAACTTGTTCCAAGGTCAGTCATGTTTTCCACTAGAGGACAGCCCTCAAAAAACCATTGAGTCATCCAACGGATACCTAGTGATTCCCCAAGCGCATATTGGAAAGGCTCAGAGGTGACCAAGATGGATAGGTCCCGCCTCAGGTGGGAGTCCAGGTTAGCACAAAGGCAGCCAGTGAACAGTTGATGACCAGTGCAAGGAAAGGTGCTTGGAGGACTTAGACCAGGTGTTCTTAAGAAGCTGTGGGGTTAGAGAAATTCTCCCTGGAGAAGTAATGTTTCACCTCTTGGGATGAGAAATTCTGTAAGAAAATATATAAGGGAGAAGAGATGTTTCAGTGAACACTAGAGGGAATGGTACGTGTGGGGTGCTGAGCACATTGCATTCCAGATAGAAGAGGGGGCTGTAGGGGGGGCCCTGGGCTGGGAAAGAGCATCTGTTTGTTGATATGGGAGAGGAGCAGTCCTGCAGAGCTGGACAGAGCGCACAAAAAGGAAGGCAATGGAGAGAAGGGAGGCTGAAGTTCCTCGAGGGCTGGATCCGGTGCCGTCTTGTAAACCTGTCCGTGGAGAGACACCGAGGTGCTTTAATCAGGGCAGACATGATTAGATTTCCAAGCCTAAGGGAGCGCTCTGGTCTTAGCCCAGAGAACAGGTTGCAGAAGAGTCAGGGAGAATCCAGTGAAACGTTACCAGTGAGCTGATGGTGGCTTAGACCAGAGTAGAGATTTTTTAAACTATGGTGACCAGGAAAGTCCTCTGTGGTGAGTTTACTTTTGAAAAGAGAGGAGGATGGAGGGAAGGAGTGAGCCATGGATCCATCCGGAGGGAGAGCATGGGAGCACAAAACTCTTCCAGTAGTTCTAGGACTGAGGGGCGTTTGGTGTTCTGGGGCACAACAGGGAGTTCCAGGATGGTTCAAGCAGAGTGTTCTCTTTCATCTTCTTTTTGTTTTCTAAGACTTTCTGTGCATGCCGTGTTTTGCATGAGTCAAATTGCTGTATTAAGGACTTGCAGTTGCTCCTTTTTGCTACGTGATTAAAAGTGCTGCCCAGTGAAGCCTCCTCTAGGTTGTTTACTCTTGTTTATTATTTTACAATGGCCTTCATCCCATAATGTTAGTTATGCTTTTTTCTTTGTGCTCATAGCTCATTGCTGGGGTGAAGGTGATGAATTTTCCTGTTCACTGGCTAAATACTGGAATAAAGGATTCGTGACTTTACAAACTGCAATTAATGCTGCTATTATACAAGTAAGAGAAGTCCTAATAATTAATGTGAACTAATTCTAGAGGCATCAAGGTTTTGATAAAAGATTCTGACTACTCAGGTTTGCATGTGTTTATATAATGAAGCAGTCATGCAAATGGTGAAATTGAATTTTAGGCAAAGGAGCACATTACATTTGTTTTTCGGTTTCTTTTTTTTTTTAACCTTTAAATTTTCCAGTAGTTATAGAATGGCAGAAAATTTCAACAACGGTGTACAGGGAGGCCCCTGCGCCCTTCATCTAGTTTCTCCTGAAAGTAGCATCTTGCATAACCACGGAACAGTATTAAAACCAGGAAATATACATTGGTACAATCCCCATACCTTACTCAGATGTCACCAGTTTCTATACTTGAAATAATACTTTTGTTCGTTTCAACCCTTGTTCAGATCACGACAAATCACTATGTAGTGGAGGAGTTGATGTCAGTGACTGCTGTAAACATGAAGACCTTACCGTTCATTTTCAAAGAGAACCTTCAAGATGAGATGTTTATTTTTTACTGTTTGCTTTACTTCTCCCCATTTATCTATTTTTTATCACTCAATGTTACAAAAGAGAGAAAAAAGTACAAGGACTTGATGAAAATGATGGGTCTACAAGACTCAGCCTTCTGGTAAGTGACTGACTCAATAGTGTAAATGAGTAAACAGAAATTCCGGAGCACTGGAAAAGTGTTAGTGTTTCAGAACACTGTGAGTTAAACTTGATAACGTTGCCTACTTTGTTGTTACTGCTGTTCTGACTTTTTGATTCAGTAGCTGTTACATTTTGCAATGGAAGATAGTGGTTATAATTCGGGGGGCACTTTTTCTGTGCTCTAAGTATCTTAAGCCAGGGCTAGGATAGAGGTACTGTTAAGGTCACAGAGAGTGAGAAAGAGTTGCCCAGTGTCAGGTGGATGCTGTGTGCAGAGTGGAGATTCACACCCAGGTGCCCTCATTTTTTTTTTTTTTTTTATTGGAGTGTAGTGGATTTACAACGTTGTGTCGGTTTCAGGTGTACAGCAAAGTGAATCAGTTATCCATACGCATGTATCCACTCTTTTTTAGATTCTTTTCCCACATAGGCCATTACAGGGTATTGAGCAGAGTTCCCTGTGCTGTACAGTAGATCCTTACTGGTTGTCTAGTTTATATGTAGTAGTGTGTATATGTCAATCCCAATCTCCCAATATATCCTTCCCCCCCACAAACCCCCGTTTCCCCCCTTGGTAACCGTTTGTTTTCTACATCTGTGACTCTATTTCTGTTTTGTAAATACGTTCATTTATGTTGTATTTTTAGATTCCACATATAAGTGATATCATATGATATTCGTCTTTCTCTGTCTGACTTACTTCCCTCAGTATGACAATCTCTAGGTCCACCCACGTTGCTGCAAATGGCATTATATTTCGTTCTTTTCTATGGCTGAATAATATTCCATTGTGTACATGTACCACATCTTTTTTATCCATTCACCTGTTGATGGACATTTAGGTGGCTTCCGTGTCCTGACTATTGTAAATAGTGCTGCTGTGACCATTGGGGTGCATGTATCATTCTGGATTATGATTTCGTCTGCTTATATGCCCAGGAGTGGGATTGCAGGATCAGATGGCAATTCTGTTTTTAGTTTTCTAAGGAACCGTCATACTGTTCTCCATCATGGCTGCACCCAGTTTTTGTTCCCAACAGTGTAGGAGGGCTCCCTTTTCTCCACACCCTCTCCAGCATTTATTTTTTGTAGACTTTTTGATGATGGCCATTCTGACTGGTATGAGGTGGTACCCCTTCGTAGTTCTGATTTGCGTTCCTCTAATAATTAGTGGTGTGGAGCATCTTTTCATGTGCTTAGGCACCCTAATGTCAACTGTCCTGCTTGGTCCATCCGTAGTTATCACTTGATATCTCCACACTTCCTCCTGGTGGAGAAAGTATGATCCTCAGAGATTGGGTAACCAAGGATATATTTTTTGGAGCGACTAAATACTGTATGTTGAAGTTGAGATGACCTATAAAGGTGTCCAGCACATAGGCTGGCATATAGGAAACTTAATAAGAGCATTTGCTTCGTATATTGATATATTTATATCATATCTTGCCCCATCCCACAAATGATTGAAAGTGATTGTAAAATATATATGTCAACATGTTTACCATGTATGTGTGTATCAATATCTATGTATGTATTTATATTATAATAAAGACAAATAATTGAGGATAGAAACAAAGATATAGGAAAATAATAAATACATAAGATTAACAGATAAATATGCAAATCATATAAGCTCTAAGCTCCTAAGAGGCCAAGGCAGAGAATTCTGCAATATCATCAGTTACAAAATTCATACTGTCTAGGAAAAGGAAGAAAAGAAAAATAACCTGTTTGCTTTACCCAAAAACAAACCTAGTGTTTTTCAATGTTGAATCCTGGGAGATATCTCTCCATCTACTCTCCATATCAAGAAAATACTCTTTATGGATGTAGTACTATCTGGAATGGATGAGCGACCATTTATTGAACAATTCTTTGCAAGGCACACGTTCCCTGAAATAAAGTTAAGGTCTAGGAAATTAAAAATTTTCTCTAAAGTATGTTTTATTAAGAGAGAGCTTTAATTCTAATATAACTGAATTGTGAAGTAGGGAAATAGGAAACTGGGTCTTGCAATAAAAAAAAGAAAGGAGAAGAGTGTTTTTGCAGTGAAATCTTGGGAAACACGAAGGAATGGATGGAGTTTTTTAGGAGGGAAGGGAGAGAGGAACTATGTAAAGATGACCATCTTTCAGCCCAGGGTTTGTCCTGTGGGACAGCATCCCTGCAGCCACCTTAGAACAGGTAGGCACAAGCCAACTCTGGACTGAAATCAGAAAGGTACTGGCTATGTAGATGAGGATTCATTCTCAGGACAAATGCTTCTTAGTATGCATGTAAGCTAAAATTTAGCAAAATGAGTATATGTCCTTAAAACTAAGAAGGAAAAAAATTCTGAAACCTTTTTATTAAGTACAAAGTGTCTACTGGAAATAAGTTTTACTCCCACCCTCTTTTTTTTCACTGATGCAATAAATGTGAAATGTAGTCAATATATATTCTATAAAGGTGATGTCTGAAATTGCTCTGTTTTATCCTGAAGATTTTCATAGATTTATTAGCGTCCCCCAACTCCACCCACAGCTGCCTGCAAGAAGGTCCCTTTTCTAGGTGATGTTTTAAATTCCTCCGTTTGTAGTTCCCTGACCCTGTGGTTTCTCAGTTCCTGCCTATGGCGGTTCCCTTCTGTACACAGGACGTGGATTCTGCAGAACGTGGTGCGCCTTCCCAAGAAGGCGGATGTTCTAACACAGTCTGAATCATTGTAATGACATAAACTTCTCAAAAGAACTCAAATAAGCAATAGTTAAACACATCCTGTTGGGACATAGTAACGCATGTGCCTGGTTTTAATACTTTTGCTGTTTTCTCCAGCTACTGAATTCTTATTAGGCAGTTTTATGTAGAAGAAAGAGCTCTGGACTGAACGAAAGCCTGCAGTTGCTCTCTTAGCTTTGTTCTTGATTTACCTTGTGGACCGTGAGTACGCCCACTAACTAGGAATAGGGACTGCAGTTCACTCATCTGTAAAATGAGAAGCTTGGACTACAGCATACTCTAGGCTTCTTAGATTGACTGCTGTTTCTAATAACCGCCTCCTAAAGATGTGAACACTAGCACATTTAAAGCAAAACAGTGTGAACACTTAAGGGTGTACCATAATCTAGATCATGAATGGGGATAGGAATGGGTTTACTGCAGTTATGAAATTTCGGTGTTCTACCGTTAGGGAGAGTGGGGGTGCTGCTGGCCGAGGTCCTTGAGAATCAGCGACCTGTCACCTGCCCCCAGTACATCCGTGGCTACGTGATGGGTCAGAAGCTGTTACGTTTCCTTCCAATTTTATAATATATATAATTATATATAAATTTATAATTTATAATAATACTGGGAATATACAATAGAGCCAAAGATACAAAAATGCTAATCTCCTTTAATTCAGCAATTTCACCCTAAAGAAATTTTTGTGCACTTTCCACAAAAAGGCAAATACAAGAATATTTCCAGCAATGTTGCATTGGGAATAAAAATTGGAAACAACCTAAATGTCCGTGGGAGATTTAGGAGAACACGGAGATACACTCACACCACGAAATATACAGCAGAGTGTCATACTGCGTGTGTTGTGGAGAACGGCGCGTTGCAGGAGAGTACAGACAGGATGGTGCTGTTCACGCGTGTTCCTAGTGTTCATGTCATGCGTGAGCACAGACCGGATACCTGGCCGTGGCCCCGGCGCTGCCGCTGTAATATTAGTCATATTTCAGTCATTAATCTAGGTGGCAGGTGCAAAGGGAATCGTTGTATTTCCATTTAGATATTTTTGTGTGTTTTAAATATTGCGTCATAAAGTTGAAACAACTAATGTTTGCCTTTATTTAGGCTCTCCTGGGGTCTAATCTACACCGGCTGCATCTTCATCACCTCCATCATCATCGCAGCTATCATAACATCTACCCAAATTATAGTCATGACGGGCTTCATGGTTATATTTACTCTCTTTTTCTTATATGGCGTATCTTTGGTAAGTTCATAATTTATTACCATTTTCTCTGCTTTCGGTCTTAGTTATATGTGGCAAAAATTAATGCCTCAGCAGGCTACTGTAGCAACTTCTTTCATGTCCTGTGTGTGTGTGTGTGTGTGTGTGTGTGTGTGTGTGTGTGTGTGTGTGTTTGCTTGAGAAAGTCTTTCTGAGTATGAGACCATGATGTAACCTAAATAAAATTGGACGCTTTTTTGCATAAAAGTCTGAATTAATGAAACAATGCATCAAAAAGAAAAAAAATTATTGTGACGATAAACCTATCTAGGACTTCTCTAGATGATTTATGGGGACGCTCTGAAGGGCTGGACCCATCTTTTTTCCCCAACGGTTCCCCATCACATGGTAGTTTTTCACATCTCTTTTCCCTCTCATACCCCACCCTGCTCTGACTTCCCACGCAACCGCCTCTTCCTTCTCTGAACAAGTCACTAATTCCTCCCACCCTCCAGGGTGTCTTCTGCAGAGCGTTTGTTACTATGTTAGTTTAGCTTCTGTCCATCTTTCCAAGTCTGCATTTCTACCCTTTCCTCAGCTCTGCCTGTAGCTTTTGCCCCACGCTTTCCTTGGCGACAAAAGCCCAGCATCTGCATAGGGTGGATGAGGATGCTCTTTAAAAAGAGGTTGAGAGAAGGACTGGCATCATTATACCTCAGTGTTGTTCATCCCTGTCTCTGTGATAAATATTTATGATGTGAAGACCCTTATTTTAAGGTGCTGCTAGTGACTGTTAGTCTCTGTAACGTCTCCTCTCTCTCTTTCAGATAGCTCTGGCGTTCCTGGTGAGTGTGCTGCTGAAGAAGACCGTCCTCACCAGCATGGTTGTGTTTCTCCTCACTCTCTTTTGGGGGGGTGTGGGGTTCACTGCATTTTACAGACAACTCCCATCACCTCTGGAGTGGCTTTTCAGCATCTGTAGCCCCTTTGCCTTCACTGCTGGAATTACCCAGGTGGGATCATAGTTAATTGGTTTATTATTGAATTTTCGAAAGAACTAGACACTTCGTGATCTTCATAATCATCACTTTCAAATTAGCAGCTTTCATTCTAAACAATTCTGCTCTAAAGCTAAATTTGAAAATGTGATTATTACATGGCAGAAAAACTGTCATCTCACAAGGAAACGTGGAGAAAAAATTCTTCCAGATTTTCCTGTCTCAGATGTGTTCTCATTTTGCAGCACTTTCTTCCAGTGTTTCTTCCTGTGTGCAAATATTTACCTTTCTTCTCTTGTCACCTAATGAAAGCATTCTGCTAGTTTATTAAGCATTGCATCAACCTCTTTTTGAAACCTCAAATATGAAAAACTTTCAAGACATAAATTTACAGTTTAACACATCATTTAAAGTGAATCGAAGGGCTCATGAACTAGATCAAGGAACAGAACGTGGACAAGACCCCGGAGCATTTCTAAACACTTCTTGCTCCGAAAGGTGAAAAGCATCATCAGAATCACCTCCTTGCTTTTCATTGCTGTCTAAGTGTGTGTTCCTAAACACACGTTTTTGTCTTGCCTATTTTTCACTTTACATAGGTGATGTTGTACAAAGTGTATTTTTGAGGATCTGGCTTTTTTCACTCAGCGTTATGTTTTTACATGTATATACAATGTGCGTGTAGCTGTAATATGGTTTTTATAGTAGCCTATTGTGTGAATACACTGTTTTCTTTTGATGGACAAAGACATTTTCTAGCTTTCGACCATTATTAACAACTCGCCAAGAAATTCTTACACATGTTTCCTAGTAAATACGGGTATTCAGTTCTGTTTGGTGTATGTCTAGGAGTTGAACAGTGTGTGTATATCTAGCCCTGAAGTGGGAGTCTCTTAATTTTCATGATTACTATCAAGTATTTTTCCAAAGTGATTGCATTTCTTTACTTTTGCACCAACAGTGTTTTAGAGTGTCATTTGCTCCAAATTCTCACCAACGTTTGGTATTGTTAGCCTGGAGAATTTTCGCCATTCTGGTGGATGAGTAATGACATGTCATTGTGGTGTTCATTTGCATTTTCCTGATTATTGATGAAGTTGCATGATCTGCAGTATTTCCTCTGTCACAGCTGAACCAGTCATGTCCTGACCCATGTCTTTATCCTTGCACTGATACACATTGTCTCCATTGTTTTGCTTTATAATATGTCTTGATATCTGGTAGTAACGATTTTACTTTCTTTTCTTTTTAAAGGAAAAGCTTATTTTCTTTTCCAAGAGGGTCTCTTCTATTCTAGGTTCTTAGAAATGATGGAAATTTTAGAATGAACTTCCCGAGTTTAATACACACACACACACACACGCACATGAGTATAATGTGGTCAAAGCCGTTGAGATTTTGGTGCACTTGAATTTTTCAATCACTTTGAGGAAAACTGACACTTGATTTTGGTCATGAACACAGTTTATCTTCACAATCATTTCTCTTTAGTAACTGTTTCAGTTTTCTGTATAGATTCTGGCACACTTTTGTTTGATTTATTCCAAAGGTTTTTTTGATAGTTTTGATGCCTTTTGATGCATCTATGTTTAAATTCTTATTTTTAAACCTTTGTGGCTAATGTAGAGAGATGCGACTGATGTCTGTATATTGGGTTGTGTCCACTGTCATTGGTATATTCTTTTGTTAAATCTAGCATTTTTCTGGGTTTTATCGTGGGATTTCCTTATGTATAATCACATTGTCTACAAAGAATGATGGTTTACTTTTTCCTTTGCGGTCCTCGTGCCACTTATTTATTTTTCTTGCCGTACTGCACAGATCGGGACCTTTTTTATACACAATGTTGAACAGAAATGCAGGGGGAAAAAAGATTTCAACATTTCACAATTAAGCATGATTTTTGGTGTTGGTCTTCCTACATTGAATTCACCAGGTTAAGGAAGACTCTTATCTTCTCAGTTTGTAAAGAGACTTTATTATAAGTGGACACTGAACTTAATTGCTTTTTCTGCAGTTATTAGATTAATTACATTATTTCTGCTTCACTCTGTTTTCTTTTGAATTACATTGATGGATCTTCAAATGTGGACCCAGCCTTGCATTCCTAGAATAAACTCAACTTTGTCATGAAATGTGAACATTTTTAACGTAAATTGAGAAGTCGTAGCGTATCTAGAGTGAGGAACTGGCCTCGGGAACTGGACTTCCTGTATTCTGAGTCCAGCTCTGTCGCTCCTTATTGTGTGATTCTGGCTTCACCTGGCTATGCTACCCAACTTCTCTGTGCCTCAGTTTCATCATATGTAAAATGCAGACGAGAAATAATAAGTCCTGTCTTACCTGGTTATAATGAAGATTAAATGGGATAATATAAAAAGCACTTAGTGCCTAAAACATGGTAGTTATTATTACATGGCAAAATATACAAATCTTTATAATAATACCTAGATAAAGAGTTAAGTTCTCTTATGTCATCCTAATAAGAAACTTCAAAGAATTCTTCATATGCATTCTAAAACTCATATTTCTTCGCTGCATGGAGTCGATATTTTGCAATATTGTGATAACCTTATGGAAAAAACAAAGGAATTATAATTTAAATTCCTGTTACTAAAATACTATATTTTAAAAAATAAGTATTTCCTTCTAATATTCCTTTGCTGTAAAATAGAAATAGTGTCACTAATAGCTTCATTATGAGGGCTTCTTGAAAAAGCTACTTAACAAAATGATAATTCTTGCCGCTCTGCTGAGTTATTTGAATTTAAATATCTATTATTATTTTGTTTGAATCTTAGATCATCTACCTGGATTATAATGCGAATGGTGTAGTTTTTCCTGACACTTCAGGAGACTCATATATAATGATAGCAGCTTTTTGCATGTTGGCTTTCGATGCTCTGTTGTACTTGGCGTTGGCATTATACTTTGACAAAATCTTACCCTGTAAGTAATAATGGGTTTTTCTCTGAGATCCTCAGATATCAAGTACATTGAATTTTTTTTCTTAAGGTTACATAAATATGTTTTTAAGAAATGAAGAATGACAAACATTTCCTGTCATAGGTGGAATGAGTTCTTTCTTTCTGCTTCTTAGTTTCAATGGTCTGAAGGAATTGTTATGTAAAAATAATTCTTCTGAATGTGATACATATTATAAGTATACAACAGTGATCACTTTCGTGCGTATTATAATTACATAGCGTTAAACAACCTTACTCTTTTCAAGGATCCCTGAAAGTGTTTTCAAAGAATGATATTTAGGATTTGTATCAGAACAAGTGAGGATAAATTCATTCCCAAGATGGTTTTGGTCAGCGTGGGGCCACTGTGCCGTGAAACTGATTCCCAGGAAGTATGTGTCCTTCTTACGAGGAGAGGGATAGATGGGACACTAAACGCGGCTGGACAGGACCTAAAGTGAGACGTAACACGTGTTTTCCTCACACCTCTCTGTTTACGGGAGGACCATTTGAGATGTGCATCATTTGAGGAGATAACAAATGAAAATTGCAGAGGACGATTTCATCGTTATTCTGAAAACTTTCCATATATTGCTTGTTTTTACAGAAGCATGTTACCCAGTTAGGTTTTCTTTATCTTAAAAACAACTGAAAATTCCACATAAGCCTAGAATTCCTGCATGCATACTAGATCAGCATGCTTTTTTCCCTTGCACAATCTTATTTATATGTCCTATTTTTTATGTTCCTTCCACTTTAACTGTATTTAAGTTTGTTGTATACATTCCTATGTATTTATTTGTATGTCTTTCTGTCACTTCTGGTTAATATCTAACGACCCTTAATAACAAATACTGTTTCATTTTTTAAAATCTAGAGGATGACCATATATTCATCCTGAACAAGTTAACTTCTCCATGTACTTTTCATTCATGTACCATGTAGATTTCAGTATTCTGTTCAGTCATATTGTGGGGTCAAGTGATTTCTTAAGTTCACAAGCATATTTAAAATGACTTTCATGCGCCATACGAAGGCTCCCCGCCACCCTGGCCAATATTTGATTTAATCATTCTTCTAAACACCTTTTAACACATTTTACTCACACCTTTGATTTATCCTTCATCAAAACCTCTATTATATTGTTTAACTTTTGTAGTAATATCTTATTTCTTTTAAATTTTCATTATTTTCTTCCCTCTCAAGCTTTCTTCTGAATGATAGGAAGCTAGAAAGCAAAAGATTTCTTTATGATGCGTAAAAGTCCAAGACCTCCTGCACTGCTCTGAACAAGGCTTCTTTGCCCGTTGGTTTCATGGTACTGAACAAACCTTTTGTTGCCTCTTGATTAAATAGATGGAAATGAGCACCGTTACCCTCCATTATTTTTCCTGAACTCAACACCTTGTTTCCAACACAAAAGGACTGAGAATGAGGTCACTGAGAAAGAGATAGATCCTGGGCACTCCTCTGATGGTTATTTTGAACCGGTAGCTCCAGAATTCCAAGGGAAGGAAGCTATCAGGTAATCGCACGGGTACGAATGCATGGCTGCAAGGTGAATGACGTTTTCAGACCTTTCATTGAAGCCTAGTTAACTTACAGTGCTGTGTTCATCTCTGCTGCACAGCACAGTGATTCAGTCATACGTGTGTATTCATCCTTTTTCACGTTCTTTGCCACTGTGGTTTTTCCCGGGATACTGAATGCAGTTCCCTGTCACCGCATCTTGTCTCCCCGTTTCTGTCTCTTGTCCCCCACCTCTGTCTCATTGCTGGTCTTTTCTTTCTCTGGATCCCTCCTCCATAGTTTCGTCTGGCTTTTATGGGCTAATGGAAGAAGTAAGACATTGGGAATCAGCATTTCTTAGAGCTTAATACCCCGCTGCCCTCTCACCCGTGCCCTCTGGGAAACAAGAGCAACATCTACTTTGCAGGGCTGTTTGTTACAGACCTAGATGAGGAGCTTTTCAAATACCTTTGCTCTCAGACCCCACCTCCAGGGACTCTAATTCAGGGGGGGTGGGCTTGAACCCAGTGTCTGTGGATTTTAACGAGCCCTGTCGATTTTCCTAATGTGCTCTGAAGTTACAGAATGAGCGTTTTAAACAGGAAGCATTTAGCAGGTGTTCACACAGTGCTTACTGTGTACTAGACACGCATTTAATTCTCACAAAAAGCTTATAAGGCAGACACTTTCGTTTTGTCCATTTTACAAACGAGAGAAGTGAAGCCCTGAGCGGTTATCTCTTGCCCAGTGTCACACGCTCGTAACAGGGCAGCTGAGGCTGGAATCCAGTCTGGCTCCGGAGTCCATACCCGTAACTTCCAGCTGCTAAGAAGGTGTCTGGAGGCAAAGGAAGATGAAAAACACAGAGCTATAGCCAGGAAGTGAGATAGTTCTAAGAGAGCACAGGTTGAACCTATGTACCTAAGCTTCATCCTTCTCATCCTGACCCTATTGTTTGTTCAGTTTTCTGAGGGGCTACAGCCCCTCCCAGTCCAGCCTCCATAAAAAGCATCCACCCAAAAGAGGAGAGCCAAGTGAGGAGAGCAGTCTCCCCAGACTCAGTGTCATCAGTCCCTCTTTACCCGTGGCGAGCACAAGATGTAAAATTATATTACTATTCAAATTGTAATACCTTTCAGATTCAGTCTCCTAAGAGAGTCTTAAGGTTAGTTTACGCAGATCCAAAGACGCTTGTTCTTCGACCTCTGAGACGGAGAGGGAAGTGACGTGTCCTCGGCCACCCGCCCCGGTCCATCCCCCTCACCCGCAGCCCTGACCAGCCTGTGCGGTGCTGATTCTGGACCTCCCGCTCTTTGCTGGATTCTTCACTAACGTGGAGTCTGGGGCCACTGACCAACAGGAGAGGGAAGTCGTCTGATCAAGGCCTGGTCACTCAAGCTTTACGCTCCGGTGGGGGCTCCTCGCCCCAGATCCACACCAAAGCAGCAGAGTCGTTTCGGTGCCGGACGGGATAGGTCTTCCGTGACGAGTGCGGCATCTTCAGTCCCTCCCAAAGCCGCGTCTGGGGCTGCAGACGGCCTGCGGTTGACCGTTACCACCCAGTATTAGATGCAGCTCCCAACCCACAGGTCTCATCGTTTCTTTCTTCACAGAACTCTGTCTTAGGAAAATCACTGCCCTTCCCACCGATGGCCAGGTGCCGAGTCTATCGCGGTCCACCCCAACATGTGAATCTGATTTTGCACGGGTACAGAAGGGACTCAGATATTAATTCCCTTTTCCCTGGGCGGTGTCTTCCTCTTTCCCAAGTAGCCCTTCAGCTCCGTGTATCTGGAAGGATGGACGAAAGCTTGCAGGGTAAACCAAAATCAAGAACTTGATTCTGTACGAAAAATAAGAATCTGTTTTTCGTTCCCCAGTGGCGCCCTCTCACCCCCGGCCCCCTCCCAGTTCTTCCTCTCTGGGGGCCTGTTTGCACGTTTGTCCATTCCTACAACTTTACACCATTCTTGCGACATTCCCAGAACGTGGGCAGGGTGTCGACCCCAAACACAAACGGCTGTCGTCATCTCTGAAGTCCAAGACAACCAGCCGCACCCAGATAGATGTTTATTTACTAAAATAAAATATTAAAGCCCCACTTCAATGGGTATCCCACTACACAAGTAAAGGCAGAAGTAAAATACCCTGTCAGATTCAGCAGCTTTAAGCCTTTTTCTTTTTTTAATGTCTTTTTAAAAAATTAGTTTATTTTATTTATTGGCTGCTTTGGGTCTTTGTTGCTGCAGGTGGGCTTTCTGTAGTTGCGGAGAGCGGGGGCTCCTCTTCTCTGTGGCGAGTGGGCTTCTCATTTCAGTGGCTTCTTTTGTTGCAGAGCGTGGGCAGCAGGTGCGCAGGCTTCAGTAGTTGTGGCATGTGGGCTCCTTTGTTGTAGCTCACAGGCTCTAGAGCGCAGGCTCAGCAGTTGTGGCACATGGGCTTAGTTGCTCCTCGGTATGTGGGATCTTCCTGGACCAGGGATCGAACCCGTGTCCTCTGCGTTGGCAGGCAGATTCTTAACCACTGCGCCACCAGGGAAGCCGTTAAGCCTTTTTCTTTTAAATCTCCAGACTCTTTGCTGTGACCCTGCCCACCGCCAGCATCCTGATTGAGTAAATGTCCTTACCTATTCTGATTCCAGTCAAAAGAGAGGGTGACTAAACTCTGTTTACCTTTGAACTCACAGACGTTGAGATGCAGCTCATAAGATGCAACGTATATGATCTTATGTAGCTGTGACATCGCTAATCTGTCTGAGCCTGGTTCCTGATTCATCCTGAATCAGTTTCCTTTGAAATTCCAATGTGCATTCAAATTTGGTAACCATTGATTTAGAGAGGTGTGTGTGTGTGTGTGTGATATTTGGATGAAGCAAACCTTTAGATGTGTGAGTCTAAAGCCCAGGGAAAAGGATGGTGTCAGCTTTAGGTTGGTTTTGAAACTGTGAGAACCAATGAAATAGCCCATCGACAGAGTCGAGAATGAGAAAACTCATAATGTTCACAGAGAACCCTGTGGAGCAGCAAGATGGTGTCGGGTGAAGGAAGAGAACTCTGCAGGGAAACAGAGAAGGAACATTTAGAAAAATCGGGGGAGCAAAAGTAAAGTTGAACGTTACCTTGAAAGCAGGCGCTTTCGACGAGGCACTTTCCTCAGTAGCGACTCTGCTCCAATAAGTAAGGATGGAAACGTTTTTGTCGCGTCTGGGAACTAGAAGGACAGGAATGGTTTCAGTAGGAAGAGGTTTGCCAGGGGAGGGGGTCAGGAGCGAGCGCGACTGAGGAGGAAGTGATGCTGAGGAAGAGGAGGTGGCAAGTTTACATTTTATCCTGAAAACAATTTTAAGGGGAGGTGAGGGAGCTGCTTGTATCTAAAGCAGAGTTAGAAGCCAAAGAGCAGCGCTCAGGGAGGAAACTACGGAAAACGCCCGTGACAGAGGGTCTGATTAATGAACAAGATGGAAGGCGATGGGAGGTGGTGATGAGAGTGCAGATAAAGGAGCTCATCTTGCACGGTGGGGGGAACACACCAAACGTGCTAAGACTAGAGGGAGAAAGTGCGAGTATTTACAGCGCATTCTACCGTTCCAAGCAAAACGCTGGGAATTTAGCTGTACCTTTCTAAAGGGACTCTTTTAATTTTCTCCCTCTGGGAAGTGTTTGATCAGAAGTAAGACTTGGTCTTTCTGAGTAGACTGTGATGTCGTCCCTTACTTCACATAAAGTTGGCTGCATCTCTCTAACTTGGGGGATTCACGATCTGTCCTAGTTTCACTCATCTGTTGGCTACACAAGCGCCCCTTTTCTCATTTCAGAATCAGAAATGTTAAAAAAGAATATGAAGAAAAGACTGGAAAAGTGGAAGTATTGAAAGGTAAGGAAAAACATGTCACTGACTTCTTTGTTATAAAAAAAATGGAGAAAATTCAGTGTGAAAAGTTAGAGAACATAGAGAAGCAAAACAGAAACAAGACAAAACCAAGCTAACCCCATCACCTGGAAATTAACCATGGTTAAGAACTGAATGTAAAATCCTTCCAGGAGTTTCATGGATCTATTAATCTACAAAAATGGAATCATACAATGAAAAATGGCACTTCACTTCGTTTTTAAAGACCAATTTGCTATAAACAATATTTTATTGTATTTGCACTATGAGGAAAGAATGTCTAGACTTAAAATGGATAAATTTTTTATACTAGCCAGGGAATTTACATAGTTTACACGTACTGGTGAGATTAACTAAAACAAGATGAGTAGCATCTTTGGCCATGGACAATAACGTGACAATATCCTACAGCAAACATAGTTTATAATTTCTAGTGAACCAACATATTTGATGTGGAGTGTTCTCACAAATGTAGTTTTCTATGACAAACATTTAAGCAAGCATCAAAGTTAGTGGTTACATTTCACAGAGGACAGGATTTTTAGGAGGAATGTAAAGTATGTTTAGAAGAGACAGAAGCCTTAAAAGTCAAAAAGGAAGATCCACGGACCTTCCCAAAAGTTGAGAGTTCTCGGTCCATTTTGTGCACGTTGCGTTTATTTTCTAACAAATGCAGATCTCTTAACTCAATTTTACTTATTCCTTTGAGACTACGTCTTTACTTTGAGAATTTAATGTGCTCGTGTAAGCAAGTTGGTTTTTTGTTTTTTTCTAGTTGATAAACATTTTTATTATTATTCACATTGCCTTCTGCATCTTTTAAAAATCTCTCCTTATATTACGTATCAGAGATGGATAAGTGGGAAGACTCCCACACGTGATTCTTTCTGGCAGTTTAAATTTAAGTTTACTCTTGTTAAATACCATCTAGATCTGTGGTTTCTTTTTTTACTTTTAGCCAAATATGTCTAAACAGTTTCAACTTCTGCAAGGATTTCTTCTATTTTTAAAAGTAACAGAATACCTTAAAAAAAATTAAAAACATTGAACATCAATAGATGTAAAAACGTATGAACCAACCAGTTGGAGTTGCTCTTTGGGAAGTGAGGATGGGAGTTGCCTCCCTCATCTTTCTCCAGCCACCCCCCCCCCCCACCAACCCTGTGATGGTTGTTCCTGTGGCCACTTGGAACATCTTTGAAAATATGCCTTTGAAGTCCCTTGTCTGCACCCTATTAGCTGAACAGCATTCCACTGTATAGATACCGCAATTTGCTCAACTAACACACTAGTGTATGAAGTTCAGCTTGTTTCCAGTGTTTTTACTCTCATAAGAAGTGCTAGAACACACATTTTTGCTCAGTCTTTGTAAAGAACGTTAATTATTTCCTGAATAAAAATTTCTAGAAGCAGAATTATTCAAATGGGGCCATATTTTTAAGGTTCTTGGTTCATATATCATTTCCTTCCAAGGCTGTAAAAACGTACACTCCCACAGCAGTAATTAACAGACACAATAAGAGCAGCAACAAACACGCAATGTTTACCGAGTGCTTTGTGCACTGGGAACGATGCTGAATGGCATACGTGGGCTCCTCCCCCTTTCCTTCCTTTAATCCTTTGAAAGCCGTAACATCTCTCCCACTTTGCACGTAAGGAGACTGAGGCTTTTATTTCCTGTTTCAGTTAATACGTGTCATTTCCAGGAGAGCTAGTGTCACTTTTCTCTTATTCTTGAAAACGCTTTTCTTTCCCGTTTCAAAACCGCAGACGTAACCTTTGTTAATGTGCTTGTTTCGTTGTCTCAGTATGGTTTAACTCATCTTTTTGATGAATTTGGGAGGTTGTTTCGTTAATCTTTATTTCTCATCTTTACTTTGTCCGTTTTCGGTTTCTGTTCTGTTCAATCGGTAAGTGTATCCGGGACCAGTAATATATTATTTTAATTATTACATTTGCTCCGCTGGTATAACTGTATTACTAATATTTTAATTATTATGATTCCCCAATATATTTTAATATCTTATAGCCAAGACAGATTTCTTACCATTCTTTATTTTTTCTTAATTATTTGAGTTTATTCTTCTGATGATCTTCAGAATCTTTTAGTCAAATTGTAAGGGAGGGTTTTAATGGATTGGATTGCAACAGGAAGCATTCCCTGTTTGCTTATAATTATTTTTGCTAGTATGTGTAATAGCTGAGTAAACCAAACATTAGAGCGTTTCATTTATCCAGGCTCATCCAGATTGAAAATAGATGAACTGAAATTTCAGATCAGTCGTTAATTAATTTCAGTAATATTAGCAAGTAGGGCACCTAACTTGAGTGAAAGGACTTCATTGTTAGATGTGATATGTTATAAAATTGTTAAGACTTTCATCTTATTCTGTTCACCAACTTTCCGTAACAAATTTGATTTCCACTTGGTGGTAAGGCAAACAAATGAAAAATAATACCTCAAAGGATTCTTAGCTAAGTGATTTTTCTATTGACATGTAAATGCAAAACATTTATAACAAAGGAACAGAAAAATGGGCTCAGGGAGAAATATAAATTTTGGGTGAATATATTTTAGAAGTAATTAATGCCATGGAAAATGTTTATGATTTAATATTTGAAAAGGCAGGCTGGGAAAAAATAGAATGTGACCAAAGTTTATAAATATGTATCTACGTGTTCATATACGCGGATGTATACAGGCTGATGCAAGCTTATGACAATGTTAATACTTGGAATTATCCTTGATTTTATCTTCTAAAGTGATTGTACTTATTTCTCAAATTTTCTACAGTAAGCATGTTATTTTAGCAACCAGGATAATATTGAATATTCCATATTTTCAACGATTGAAATGCTTCAGAATACACCATTAAAATAAATTGTCTGGTTCTGTTTTTAGAAACAGCCGTCTATCGCCCTCTTGTTTATAATGTTAATATTTTATTCTAAAAACAGGCTTATTCTTTGACGTATATGAAGGTCAGATCACAGCGATTCTGGGTCACAGCGGAGCTGGCAAGTCTTCGCTGCTGAAGATCCTCAGTGGGCTGTCTGTTCCGACAGAAGGTGGGAAAACTATTTCCCGAGGGCAGGACGCCTGAGAGCAGAATGAGGTCACATGTGTGCCTTTCTCATGTCAAGGTTTAACTGCTTAAGAGGAAATAATGTTTGTTTATCTAAATTTGTTAATCAGAAGTATATGATTTTGTATATATTTTATATTTGCTAAATATTCGTGAAAACTCATTACCTGTGTGATATTCCAGGGGAAATATACACTATTCTGAGCTTCTACTTATGTAAAGACTGATTACTAGTTGTTAGTAAATTATGAAGTCATCATTTTAGATATTTGTAAATATATGCCAATATATTCCTGAATAAGATTTCCAAACATTAATAAAACGTGCTATCTTGCCAATTTTAAATTATTTTTAACTTCTGTTCCTAGGATCAGTTACCATCTATAATAAAAATCTCTCTGAAATGCAAGACTTGGAGGAAATCCAAAAGATAACCGGTGTTTGTCCTCAATTCAATGTTCAGTTTGACACGCTCACTGTGAAGGAGAACCTCAGGCTGTTTGCTAAAATAAAAGGGATTCGGCCACAGGAAGTGGAACAAGAGGTAGACGCATGTGCTCGGATTCACTGAACTGCCAGCCACTTGCCAAGTTACATCAGTGAATTGTCGCCCTGTTATGAATAACAGTTAGGCAGTGAGGTCCTTTAAAATACACACACTGCTCCAACGAGCGGCCACAATGGCGCAGTATACATCATCTTGGATTTCCAGCTTTGTGTCTTTCTCGTCTAGGTGCAAAGAATTTTATTGGAATTGGACATACAGAACATTCAGGATAATCTTGCTGCACATCTCAGTGAAGGTCAGAAAAGAAAGCTGACCATTGGGATCGCCATTTTAGGAGACCCTGAAGTAAGTGAGATTGTACACGTGCAGGAACGCAAACTGAGCACCAGGAAAAAGTCCAGCTCTTCTGTGTGTGTGTGTGTGTGTATGTGTATGTGATAAAAACATTCTGTTGTATACACAGTACGCAGGTGATGAAAGTACACGCCCTTTTATTATTATGATTGTTATTATTATTGAAATCTAATCGACCTGCAACACTACGTGAGTTCCAGGCGCACAGCACAGTGCGTTACAGAATGATCGCCATGGTAAGTCTGGTCACCATCTGTCGTGGTACACAGTAATTACACTGTTATCAACTATATTCTCCAAGCTGGACATTTTATCCCCAAGGCTCATGTATTCTGTAGCTGGAGGTTCGTACCTCTTAATCTCCCTCACCTGTTTCACTCATCCTCCCACCCCCTGCCTTCTGGCAACCACTTGTTTGTTCTCCGTATCTGTGAGTTTGTTTCTATTTTGTTTTCTTTGTTCATTTGTTTTGTTTTTTTTTTAGATTCCACATGTACATGAGATCATACAGTGCTTGTCTTTCTTTGTCTGACTTATTTCACTGAGCATAATATCCTTTAGGTCTATCCTTGCTGTCACAAATGGCGAGAGTTCATTCTTTGTTCTGGCTGAGTAATATCCCATTGTGTATACGCACCACATCTTCTTCATCCATTCCTCTGTCGATGGACGCTTAGGTGGCTTCCATACCCTGGCAATTGTAAATAGAGCTACTGTGAATATAGGGGTGCCTGTATCTTTTTGAATTAGTGTTTGGGTTTTTTTTTTTTTTGAAAAATATCCAGAAGTGAAATTGCTGGATTGTGTGGTAGTTCTGTGTTTAATTTAAGTGTTTGAGGAAACACCACACTGTTTCCTGTAGTGGCTGTACCAGTTTATATTCCACCAACAGTGCACAAGGGCTCTGTTTTTCCCGCGTCCTCGCCAACACTTGTTATTGGTTGTCTTTTCAATAATAGGCATTCTGACAGGTGTGAGGTGGTATCTCACTGACTTTGATGTGCATTTCCCTGATGATGAGCGATGTTGGGCATCTGCTCATTGGTCTGTTGGCCATAAGTAAGTCTTCTTTAAACAATGTCTATTCAGATCCCTTGACCGTTTTGTAATCAGATTTTTTTGATGTCGAGGGGTGTGCATTCTTTGTATATTTTGGATATTAACTCCTTATCGGTCATATTATTTGCAAATATCTTCTCCCATTCACTAGGCAGTCTTTTGGTTTTGTTGATAATTTCCTTCCCTCTGCAAAAGCTTTTTAGTTTGATGCAGTCCCGTTTGTTTATTTTTGCTTTTGTTTCCCTTGCCTGAGGGGACATATCCAAAAAATATTGCTAAGATTAATGTCAAAGAAGTGAGGCTCTTCTTTTATCACTGAAAGTATTGTAGTAGCATTTTCATTATTATGTATCAAGAGAGAACCAACTATGTTTAACCTTGAGTGTAAATACAAGGGTGAGTCAAAAATTATTCGCACTCTGGTTCTATTAAAACATCTATTGGCCTCGTGGTCTTGTCAGCGCTTTCTGTTCAAGGCTACTGTCTCCCCAGTCACTGCTGTGCAGGTGTGAACGTGTTACATCAGTTCCTTTGTAACTGCGGTGTGAGCAAAAATGGATGCCCCACTTGGGCACGAAAGAAGAGCAGTGTGCAGGGATTTGATTTTTGTGGTCTGAGGGTGTGCACGTCCACACACTTCTGCCCACACTGTCAACACTCTGCAAAAACTTGGTTTTGAGGTGTTAGAGCATCCTCCCTATAGTCCTGATCTCGCTCCATCGGACTTTCACCTGTTTGGTCCCCTGAAAGCAGCCCTACGAGGACAAAGATTCACTTCTTTGTGTGTGTGTGTGTGTGTGTGTGTGTGTGTGTGATTTATTTCGTATTAGATTCTTTTTTAAATTTATTTTTATTTTTATTTTTTAGAACTTTTATACAGTTAACATACAATAAACTGCATATATTTAGAGTGTACAATTTGGTATCCCAGTCTCCCAATTCATCCCCCCCCCCAACCCTTCCTGCTTTCCCCACTTGGTGTCCATGTGTTTGTTCTCTACACCTGTGTCTCTATTTCTGCCTTGCAAACAGGTTGATTTGTACCATTTTTCTATAGTCCGTATATATGTGTTAATATACGATATTTGTTTTTCTATTTCTGACTCACTTCACCCTGTGTGACAGTCTCTAGGTCCATCCACGACAAAGAATCACTTCTGATGAAGAAGTGAAGACAGCGGTGCATTCGTGGCTTGCAGCTCAGCCTAAAATATTTTTTAATGAGGAAATACGAAAGCTTGTTGATAGGTGGATGATGTGTATTGAAAAGAAAGGAGATCATGTCAAAAAATGATGTATTTGTCTTTTCTAAAAGTTAATCAAAGTAAATTCTACAGCCAGAGTGCGGATAATTTTTGACTCACCCTCGTGTGTTGGATATGTGTGGTTGGATACTTAGTGTTTTGCTTGGTTTCAATGGTTTCCCATGCTCTAGTGTGGAAACAGTTGACATGGAAGAGAGACACAGTTTACGCACCTTCATTCTCTGTAGGTTTTGCTGTTAGATGAGCCAACCGTGGGATTGGATCCCTTCTCCAGGTACCGAGTGTGGAGCTTCCTCAAGGAGCACAAAGCAGACCGCGTGATCCTCTTGAGTACCAACTTCATGGATGAAGCTGACATCCTGGCTGGTGATTGTTGGTTTCATCTCAGTATGAGAGTGAAGAGTTTTTTGGGAAACACTTACTCCCGGGGCAAGACCCCTGCTCTTGTTTCCTTGGTGGGTCTACACTGCAGAGGAATCTGGGGGGTGAGAGGTGTCTAGTCCCACTGTAGAATTGCTCACTAGCTGGACATATGCCGCGCTGTGAGCGCTAACAAAAAACTGTGATTTTTTTCAGATCAGCTTTTGATTAATTTCAACATCCCAATCTTTCATTTGTGTTTGGTGAAAAATATCTGCTTACCCTTTAGCATCCAGAGTAGAAAATATGCCCATGGAATTTATGGGGTTTTGTTTCAAGTATCGGAGGGCACTGAAGTGGACTGGGAGACATAAGCTCTTTTTTTTTTTTTTTAATTTTTAAACAAATTTTAGCTGCACCACGTGGCATGTGGGATCTTAGTTCCCTGACCAAGGGTTGAACCCATGCCCCTTGCAGTGGAAGCATGGAGTCTTAAATACTGGACCACCAGGGAAGTCCCACATAAGCTCATTTTAAATGCATCCATTTTAATGCATGTTTGAAGTGGTTAAATGCCCGTTAGATGGAGTTATGCTCCCATAGGACATGTCCACACTTTGGAAGTCTGAGCTCTGGCACCTGCCCCATATTTTCTGGAGAGGGACGAAATGACTCCTCTCGTCTTTTCTCCCTCGCTTCTTTTCCTCAGATAGAAAAGTGATCCTGTCCAGAGGGAGACTGAAGTGTGCCGGCTCCTCTGTCTTTTTGAAGAGAAGATGGGGTCTTGGGTATCGCTTAAGGTAACGGCGTCCGGGGCGGATGGGGTGTCTAGGTGTGTTTTCAGTGCTGGAGTGTCACAAGGGTAGACGGCTCTGAGAGAGACCTGGCCCTCGGCTTCACCTCTGCTCAACCGGTTGGTCCATGTTTCCCGAACCCTGTTCCTGTCTTCCTGCCTCCCACACCTTCCCTCGCTCTGATGAGGGGCCAGGTTTCAGAAGAAGCCCTGGCTGACTGATGCCAGCAGGGCTGACTGATGCCAGCAGGGCCGCCCTGGACCGCTGTGCAGGTGGCGGCCTTGACCTTGCCCACCTGGCGCTTCCTCAGCTGATGCGTGCAGTCCTGCGGTAGATTGTCATCCTTTCAGAGGACACGAAGGCAAATGCTTTCAGAAGCTACTAGCAACAGGGAGTAAACCTGGCAGCTAAGAGTGAAGAGGACTGTGTCTAACAGGAAAGTGTATCCAGGCCAAAAGAGTTGTGTGAGAAAACTTGGATGGCCACACAAAACACACAGGAAGGGCAGATTTCCCTGTTAGACACTGGCTTCCGATACCTATGCAGTCTGGTGTAATTATTTTCCCTAAGAAATTTCTCTTCTGCCTGATATTCTCACCTCCCTCTGTTTATCTTCATACTCGGTATATAGTTTTAATGACGTTATTCGTTTGTGTGTCTGTAGTTGTTTTGACTGATACGTGTTCTCGGTATAGACCCTAAGATTTTTCAAACCAATGGCATCATCATTATTATTGTTAATATTTACTCATTTTGTTTGTTCCCTAAAGCCGAGTAAAGTCATGCACAGATCCAATAAAAGCTCTGTTTTTTAGTGGCAGCAGTAGAGAAAAGACAACTAAATTGTCTTTCCTTTTACGTATTAGTTTGTACAGAAATGAAACTTGTGATCCAGAAAAAATAACATCCCTCATTACTCATCACATCCCTGATGCCAAGCTGGAAACAGAAAGCGAGGAGAAGCTTGTGTATTCTTTGCCTGTGGAAAGGACAGAGAAATTTCCAGGTAATTGAAATACGAATGCAGCGGAATGAAACTTGGGAACAGGTGTTGGGGTCATTTTTGCAGTTTTCATTGTTTCCTGGATGTGGATTTTGTTTCGGGCTGGGGTCTTAAGAAGCTGAACTTGAGATGAGGAGTTTTGTGCAGCTCGTTCGTTTGGTAACTGATGTCTAGAAGCATCCCCGGGGAAGAGGGGCCTGGGGGGGAGGGGAGGAGGCCAGGGGCCTGGGCGTCATCATTACCCGGCGGGTCGTTGCAGTGAGCAGCTGAGGTGTGAAACCAGTGGGAGAAGGACATGCATCAGTAAGAAGGGCTCAGAGCTGCCCCGGGGGGTGGGAGAGCGGGCTGTTTGCTCACCACTTCTTGTCCGTCATGGGCTGAGAGATGCTTCCAGGGGCCTTACTGTCCTGACCCTTCTGGCTGGCGCTCCCTGTGAACTCCGCGGAGCCCAGAAAAATGCCCTCAGGCAGGTGTTCTTTTATTTTTCTCTCTCTCTTTAATGAGGTGTAGTTGATTTACAATGTTATGTTAGCTTCTGCTGTACAGCAAAGTGATTCCATTACACATATATACGTTCTTTTTTTTTTTGTAATATATTCTTTTCCATGATGGTGTATCACAGGATAATGGATATAGTTCCCTGTGCTCTACAGGAGGCCCTTGGTGTCTATCCATCCTATATTTAATAGTTTGAATCTGCTTATCCCACACTCCCAGTCCATCCCTCCCCGACCCTTCTCCCCCTTGGCAACCACAAGTCTCTTCTCTGTGTCCATGAGTTTGTTTCCGTTTTGTAGTTAGGTTCGTTTCTGTCGTATTTTAGATTCCACATATAAGTGATGTCATGTGGTGTTGTCTTTCTCTGTCTGACTGATTTCACTCAGCATGATCCTCTCTAGGTCCATCCCTGTTGCTGCAAATGGCATTACTTCATTCCTTTTTATGGCTGAGTAGTATTCCATTGTACAGATGTACCACATCTTCTTTATCCGTTCCTCTGGTAACGGACATTCAGGTTGCTTCCATGTCTTGGCTGTTGTAAATAGGGCTGCTGTGAACACAGGGGTGCGTGTGTCTTTTTGAATTAAACTTTTGTCTGGGTGTATCAGGCAGGTGTTCTTACTAAGCGGATTTGTTGTGCACAGGTGAGTGCAGAAGAGATGGGGCGGGGCCTCGAGGCCTCTGATACAGGTTCCCTTTCGTTATTTTGATATAAGTGCATATGGAGTTATTTTGCAGAGAAAAACATAATCTATTTATTCCACAAAAGTATTTGCCGTGGGCTCCCAGTCTCTGGGTAGCACTGCCCCCCTAGGATGTGTTTGACAAGTCGCTCTCATCTTCACCACCCTTCGTGCAGCGTTTACCGAGTCAGGCGCTGCTCCAATGGCTGCCTATGTATCAACTCACTTATCCCTCACAGCTGTTCCGTGAGGTCAGTGCTATCACTTCCCATCTTACAAATGAGGAAATGTATCTCAGTCTTTTCTGATGTAAACAGCTTTTTTGTTGTTGTTGTTAAAACATTTGTTTATTGGGGAGAAAAGGGAACTCTTGCACTGTTGATGGGAATGTAAATTGATACAGCCACTATGGAGAACAGTATAGAGGTTCCTTGACAAACTAAAAATAGAGCTACCCTATGACCCAGCAATCCCACTCCTGGGCATATACCCAGAGAACACCGTCATTCAAAAAGACACATGCACCCCAATGTTCATTGCAGCACTATTTACAATAGCCAGGACATGGAAGCAACCTAAATGTCCATCAACAGATGAATGGATAAAGAAGATGTGGTACATACCTACAATGGAATAGTACTCAGCTATAAAAAGCAATGAAACTGGGACATTTGTAGAGACATGGATGGACCTAGAGACTGTCATACAGAGTGAAGTGAGTCAGAAGGAGAAAAACAAATATCGAATATTAACACATATATGCAGACCATAGAAAAATGGTACAAATCAACCTGTTTGCAAGGCAGAAATAGAGACACAGATGTAGAGAACAAACATATGGATGCCAAGTGGGGAAAGCAGGGAGGACTGGGGGGGAATGAACTGGGAGATCGGGATTGCCATATAGACATTACTAATAAGAAAAAAAAATACCAGATTGTACACTCTAAATATATGCAGTTTATTGTACGTCACATGTATCTCAATAGAACTTCTTAAACAAAAAAAACACAAACATTTGTTTTATTAAAGGCTTAACTCGCTCAAGGCCTAATTTAAACAGGCTTATTTGGATACCCAGTGTCTCTAGGCAGATACTCAGAAATTCACATTTAGTCCCGACGTGCACACACAGCAGCTCTCCACGTCCTTGTGGGCGCAGGGAAGAGGTGTCCTCAGGTGCATGGGCCGTACGAGGCTCTTCTGTTCCTGGACTATCGTCCGGGAGATGCAGCTAGCTTACCTTCTTTTCTGGTTCAGTAAGGGGAGTGGTGAGGTAGATGCTGATACCACCACCAGTGTGTGTCACTTAGCCAGAGTCCCTGGTGTAGGGGTGTCAGCCCATGGCAGCCTCGAGTGCAGACCCCAGGCCTCTGCCGGTCCAGTGATGTACGTATGTCCTTGCTGGGACATAAGGGGCCTCCCAGGTCCCCTGCGTGCTACGCGCAGGCCAGAGGGAAATGCAGCGCCTCTGCAGCCCCAGGGCTCCCCTGCTTCCTCCCAGCAAGGCTGCTGGCCTGTCACACACCCACTGTAGAAAGTGGCAGGTGAGAGGCTTCTCCAGGAAGCTTGCCTCCTCACCCACATCCCCACCATGAGAGAGATGCACAAGCAGTGTCTATCAGGAACTTGTTACGTAAAAGGCACTGCTCAAAGTACAAGGGATTAAGTAAGACATATGCATGCCTACTCTCAAGGAGCCTACAGGCCACTGGGTGAAGAGGGGACATACACGGTAAACCAGATTGTATTACAGTTGTATCATAGAGTAATAAACATATGGGTTTGATGGGCGTCAGCCTGGGGTTTATATAGAGTTGTCACTGAAAACCACAAGAAGGAAATCGTCACAGCATTCCAAGCAGAGGGGGAATGGGGTGTCTGGACTGCAGTGAGGGAGGGGAGAGAGTGGCCGGTCGGGATGGGTACTGTCGTGGGGTTAGAGACTTGCTCATGTGGAGCTTTGCAAGCTGCTGTGTGCTCTGTGAATTTTATTTTAAATGCATTGAGAAATCACTGAATGTCATTAAATGGGGCACTGATGTGATGTGACTTACAATTTCATACTCTGAATATAGAAGAGCACACTGGGTAGAGAGGAACAAGCATGGACACTGGGAGACCAGCCATGGTGCCATGTCAGAGGTAGAGGTGGTTGGGTACCACGGTGCCAGCAGGAAGATGAGTGGAAGTGGGTGGATTTGAAATATATTTGGAGATAAAGCCAGAGAATCTGGCTGGTGACCAGTCTGAAGAGCACAAGGAGAAGTGAAAAATCAAGTGGGACTTTGGCTTAAATCACTGGGTGGAAGGGGTGTCCTTTCTTGTAAAAATGATGGGAGGGACACTTGGGTAGGGTGGAGAAAAGGGAATTAATTTCTATTTTGGAAATGTTTACTTTCAGATGTGTTTAGACTTCCAAGTGGAGATGTCAAATGGCCAAGTACCTAGTTGGATTATGAGCTATTGGAAATCAGAGACCAAAGTGAGAATTGAATTTGGGAATCATTGGCATATAGATGGGTTTAATGCAAAGGAATAGGATTAATGAGAAGGTATGCTAGGACTGAACCCTCAGGAGAAAGTAGAGGAAGCATCAGGGGGTGGTGGATATCAGCAGCCCCCGAGGAAGCTGAAGGAAAAACAAGAGCATGTGTTCTCATCAACTCAAGGGAGAAAATGTTCCTAGAAGGAGGGGAGAGTCAACAGCTTTGAATGTCCCTGAGTTAAAAAAAAAAAAAAAAGAGAGAGACAGACAGACATACCAAGTTAAAAGAACAAAAACAAACAAAACCCCCTAAACCTACTCACTGAATTAAGAAATCTGGAATCACCGATGACCTTGAAAACAGTAGCTTCTCACAGAAGCATCTGGATTTGTGTAGGTTAAGTGTGAATAGAATGTGACTGATGAAAGACAGCAAAATAGACAACTCTGGGGAAACGAGTGCATGTTTGTGGGGAAGGAGTAGGTTTTTTGGTTTTGTTTTTGCTGTTGCTTGTCTTTGTTCAGTGGGTGACCCTACAGCATTTTTGCCTGTGGTTTGGGATGACCTGGTACATGTAGGAGAAGTTGATGATGCAGGAGAGAAAAGGAGGAGACTATTCTGGGAAGTCCTGGAGATGCCCACAGAGGATGGAATTCAGGACACAAGTCAGAGGTGGGCTTTGCAGGGAGCAGCTACAAATCACACAGAGGGAAAGTCAGAAGTAGGGATAGACATGATGTTGGTTTGTGGTGTGAGGATGAGAAGACGATGCTCTTTCTCATCGCTCATCTTCCCTTGGAGAAGTTTGCAGGCAGTTCCTGAGCTGTGGACAGAAGATGGAGTGCAGAGGGTTTGAGGATACAGGGAGAGACCTAGCGTGTTCATTTCAGGGAGGGAGAACATCCTCCTGAAATTTTGCTTTCGTTTACCGTGACGTTCCAAAGACATCAACTTTCTGCACAATACTTTGCACCATCTTTCAGATGAGTGTTTCTTTCCCAGGTTTAGTTGTTGACGTGGTTCTTCAAATGCATCTGTTCTCTTCTGTTCCCTTAGACCTCTTCAGTGATCTCGATGGAGGTTCCGGCCCAGGTGTGATGAGCTATGAGATTTCCATGTCAACTCTGAATGAAGTTTTCATGAAACTGGAAGGAACATCAACTGCTGAACAAGGTAAAAATCCATTTGTACACTTCATGGAAGATCACTTTCCATGTATCACCCTCGTGTTTATAATGTCTTGTGCGTGACTTACACTAAGGAATCTGACAAATTCCAAATCTGACTCCGCTGTTTGGGAAGGGCTGTCACCGTTTCTTAACATTGTTGCCGAGACTGAACACAGATCCCTTCTTGGAATATCCCAAACTTCCCTTTGGAAACAATTCGCTTCCTATTTCAGCAGCTTTCTCCTACCCCCCAGATGCTCATTGCTTCTTGGACACTTTGAGGATGTCAGAGGCTCTCGATCAGGGTCATGAAGTCTGAGCAGATATTTCTTATAAAAATTGCCCTTAGCTTGTTGGTATACAGAATTCCCCTAAGGTCTTAATGGGGAAAAAAATTAAATAATCTCCTAAGGTTTATTTTACTTTAGTTTACTTTTACTTGACTTTACTTCTCTATTCTATTCTATTCTATTCTATTCTAATTTTTTACTGATTTTTTTTTTACCACCCTGCACGGCATGTGGGATCTTAGTTCCCCTACCAAGGATCAGACCTGCACCCCCTGGAGTGGAAGTGCAGAGTCTCAACCACTGGACCACCAGGGAAGTCCCTTCTGAGGTGTATTTTACTGGGCTATAATAATAAGAATTGTCATTTTGCAGTCTCTGGGCTAGACATTTTGATCGATGTGTGGCTATGTTGCAGTTACCTTCCTGTAATAACAGATGCCATTGGCATGCTTTTACATATAAGAACATCAGACCAAATCACAGTTAAGTGATTTGCCTCACATCATGCTGCTTGTAAGGCATATACTTTGGAATCTGGTACAGATCTGGTGGTTTCAGAGTGGATGATCTTTCACGTATACGTCTAAATTATTGAGAGCTTAATAGTGGCTGTTGAGGCACCCACGACTGGCTGTTCCTATGGAGGAGATTTCTTGAAATCCCTCAGAATATTGTCACATGTGGGACCTTCTCTGCCTTTTCAAAGACGGGGCGTAGTGAGACCATCCTTTCCTGAGTTCCATGTTCGGTGTGAATTCAGCATATTTTTCTCCACTGAGTTTATTGAATGGGGACCTCATACACATCCTTTGCTTCCTATATTCTTTGCTTAGTAACCACAAACATCCTAGAACAATTTTTCATATTGCTGAAAAGAGAAAACTGGGATGCAGTAATACTGTGTGTGCGTGCACGCGTGCAGGTCCTGAGCAAGCAGAGGCGGCGGGGGACGCGGGACGCCCACCGGAAGTGGGTGCACCTTGCTCTGCCTTCCCTGAGATGCAGACGGCGCCCAGCGCCACGGGCCTCTGGAGGATGCAGCTGTGTGCAGTGGCACGGCTGCGCTTCTTGAAGCTAAAACGGGGGAAGAAAGCCCTCCTGACCCTGTGAGTATCAGAGCACGTGGTTTCTTGGATCGTGAGTGTCAAGAGAAGGTTAAAGCAGGAGCACACTTAAAATGAGAATAAAATGGAATATTACTCAGCCGTGAAAAAGAGAGACATGAGGCTGTTCTCAGCAACATGGGTGGACCTAGAGATGATCACACGATGTGAAGTCAGTCAGACACAGAAAGACGGAAATATGATATCACTTATATGTGGAATCTTAAGAAATGATACAAATGAACTTATTTATAAAACAGAAATAGACTCCCAGGCTTAGAAAACAAACATATGGTTACCAGAGGGGAAAGGTGGAGGGGAGGGATAAATCGGGAGTTTGGAATGAACACATATACACACGGCTGGATATAAAGGAATCAACAAGGACCTGCTGTAGAGCACAGAGAGCTCTACTCCATACTCTGTAATGACCTATATGGGAAAAGAATCTAAAAGAGAAGAAAAAATTGTTATCCTGGATCTAAAGAAACCCAAAACCAACCAACCAAACAAAAACTAGAACACAATAGCTAACCAACATTCCTGCCAGAGGATGGGTAGGTGTTGCATTTGATTTTCCCAGTGGTGGGGATGCGCGTGTGTTAGGACTGTTTAATTCCCATAGTTTGACAGCCTTGTGTTTTATTGAAATGCCTTTGCTTGCGTTTTATTGAAATGCCTTTGAGTACTGGGTGGCGTGCGAAGCTGTGACTTTCAAAACTTGAGTACTGGGTGGCGTGTGAAGGTGTGACTTTGAAAACTCTAGCATCTGTTACAGATGGCACTGCGCAGATGTTGGTGAGATGTCTGGCGGAATGAAGAGCCTTGCTGTAGACTCACGTGGTAATTTTTCTGTATCGGTAGACTGTTTGTGTTTGGACTTGCACTCTTCCCTCTGACTGTGGAAAGAATACTCCATGCTGTGTTAAATCAAAACACTGATTGGGAATTTAAACCCGACCTGTATTTCCTCTCTCCTGGACAACTTCCCCAAGACGCTCGTACCAGCTTGTTGGTCATCAATAACACAGGTAAACAAGAGAACGAGATTCAGACCCGGAAACCGGTCATGTTTATGGTTAAGCAGCACGTGTAGAGTGGGGCAAAGCAAGGTATGAGGGGATAAAGTGTGTGTTTAAACCTCACAGAGAAAACCACTTACGAGAAATGGTGCACGTCTGCTGTGACTTTGGAGATGGTGGGACAAGACGGAGGAGCCTGAGTCTCTACGTAACCTGCCTGCCTGTCAGCCTGTCTCCCTGATTATCCTAAGCTCTTCTGTGAGAGGGAAATGGATTCTGTACTCACAGAACCACTTTGTTTTTAGATCTCTTTGTTACAGCAGCCTAACCTATACCGTA
Source organism: Hippopotamus amphibius kiboko (assembly GCF_030028045.1). Classification (NCBI taxonomy): domain Eukaryota; kingdom Metazoa; phylum Chordata; class Mammalia; order Artiodactyla; family Hippopotamidae; genus Hippopotamus; species Hippopotamus amphibius. The sequence continues at coordinate 62,268,122 of NC_080202.1, forward strand.
AATATTATACCCAGTGACTGATATGTAAAGGTGGCATTTTTAATACCCTATGCCCCTCCAATAAGATCTAGGAAGATTCTTTAAGACCGTTTGTAACCTGTGACCTTGTTATCCTAAATGATGGGTAACTGGTTTTGCCTAACGCTTATTTCACTGTAAAGAAGAAGCTTTTGTTTTTCTCCCTAAGATGTTAAAAAACAGATTCAGAGTACAAGTTCTCTCGACGACATCCCCCGTGTGTTTCAATTTTTACATCCATTCGTGACCCAGAGGTCTAGATGTCTCCCCTTTAAACCGAGGTGGTCTTTTCGTTTCGGTTTCTCATTCTTCTTGTTCTTTTCCATTTGGGTTCTAGAAAGCAATTTTATTCACTCTGCTACCTTAAAACTGGAAGCCTTGCTAAGTGTATATTGGATTTCCACCATCTGGACTTGTTCCTTTACCTCTCAGTCTGTTGTCTCACGGATGTGTTTTCGTCTCTAGTTACTCTGAGATCCGTTTGCTTGTGGTATGTTACGCATCGTGTGCTTTCCTGTGCTCAGCTGTCAGCTGTTTCGTGATTGAAGTGGGGAGCTTCTGTGCCATCTTGTTCCTCTTTCCTCAGAGTCTGATGACTATTGGTCAGATGTTCCTCTTTAGGTTGGAGCATCCCCGCTTGCCTAGGACACCACGAAGGCGTCCTACTCAAGTGACTGTGGAGACGGACGTGTGGATGCCCCAGGATGTGTGGGAAGCTTATTTTCTGTGTGTGCATCCCTTTCCCACCCGGTGGGAATCCTCTCATCCCGGGCTTGGCCCTATCTCTGCGGTCCTAGTATGAATTCCCACTTCAAGTTCAAATGAACCAAGAAACACAAGTTCTTCTTTTTCCTTTTCCACTCCATCCTGTCCTTTGAACTGTCTGGAGTTACTTTAGGTCTTGCCCTAAAGTAACTTCCCCAGAGAATGTCTCTTAGAAAGTAAATTTGGGGACTCGTATCCTAGGGACCACAGCAACACTGCCTCTTCTGTGTGGAGCACGAGGAGGGGTCGCCTTGCTCAGGGGTCGTTAACCAGTTAGTGAGCCCGACCGCGGCTTCAGAGCCCAGTTTGCCCCTTGAATTTGTCCACTCTGAGTTTAGACATTCTGGAAATTGGTTTTGCTCCTGTAGCTGTTGGCTCCTGGGTGCTTTAGGCTGCAGGGTTTCCTCAGCTCTTATCTCTGTCAAACCATCCCATCTGCTTTCTTCTCTAGGGGCGTATCAAATGCTCTGATTGGATGGTGGCACTCTTCATTTCTCACCTCTGAAGGGAAAATATATTTATGTCATATATATGTAAACATGTAAAATATGTGTACCTGATATACATACACATACATATATTTAGTTTTCTGTTATTTCAGAGAACGAGGAAGAGAGGGGAGGTTATTATTGGCCATTTTAGGATGGCCAATCTAAAGTACTTCTCACACAATTATTATATTTCCACAAATTATTGAGTTCAAATGTATTTTTTAAGCTCTTTATTGGAATATAATTGCTTTACACTCTTGTACCAGTTTTTGAGGTACAACAAAGTGAATCAGCTGTATTTATACATATATCCCCATATCCCCTCCCTCCCGCAGGCGCGACTCCCTCCCACCCTCCCTGTCCTGGCCCTCCAAGGCATCACCCATCATCGAGTTGATCTCCCTTTGTTATACAGCAACTTCCCACTAGCTATCTATTTCACAGTTGGTAGTGTATCTATGTCTATGCTACTCTCTCACTTCGTTCCAGCTTCCCCTTCGCCCCCGCCCCCCAACCCCGTGTCCTCCAATCCATTCTCTGCATCTGCATCCTTATTCTTGCCTTGTCACTGGGTTCATCAGTACCTCTTTTTTAGATTCCGTATATATGAGTTAGCATACGGTATTTGTCTTTCTCTTTCTGACTTACTTTGCCCTGTATGACAGACTCTAGGTCTATCCACCTCATTACATATAGCTCCATTTCATTCCTTTTTATGGCTGAGTAATATTCCATTGTATATATGTGCCACATCTTCTTTATCCATTCATCTGTTAATGGGCATTTAGGTTGCTTCCATGTCCTGGCTAATGTAAATAGTGCTACAATGAACATTACGGTACATGTTTCTTTTGGGATTATGGTTTTCTCTGGGTATATGTCCAGGAGTGGGATTATTGGATCATATGGTAGTTCTATTTGTAGTTTTTTAAGGAACCTCCAAACTGTCTTCCATAGTGGCTTTACTAACTTACATTCCTACCAATAGTGCAGGAGGGTTCTCTTTTCTCCACACCCTCTCCAGCATTTATTGTTTCTAGATTTTTTGATGATGGCTATTCTGACCGGTGTGAGGTGATACCTCATCATGGTTTTGACTTGCATTTCCCTAATGATTAGTGATGTTGAGCATCTTTTCATCTGTTTGTTGGCCATCTGTATGTCTTCTTTGGAGAAATGTCTATTTAGGTCTTCCACCCATTTATGGATTGGGCTATTTGATTTTTTGGTATTAAGCTGCATGAGCTGCTTGTATATTTTGGAGATTAATCCTTTGTCCATTGCTTCATTGGCAAGTATTTTCTCCCATTCTGAGGGTTGTTTTCTTGTCTTGTTTATGGCTTCTTTCACTGTGCAAAAGCTTTGAAGTTTCATTAGGTCCCACTTGTTTATTCTTGATTTTATTTCCATTATTCTAGGAGGCGGGTCAAAAAGGATTTGGTTTATATGATAGAGTGTTCTGCCTATGTTTTCCTCTAGGGGTTTTATAGTGTCTGGCCATCCATTTAGGTCTTTCATCCATTTTGAGTTTATTTTTGTGTATAGTGTTAGGGAGTGTTCTAATTTCATTCTTTTACATGTAGCGGTCCAATTTTCCCAGCACCACTTATTGAAGAGGCTACATTTTCTCCATTGTATATCCTTGGCTCCTTTGTCATAGATTAGCTGACCATAGCTTATCCCTGGGCTCTCTATTGTGTTCCATTGATCTTCCTTTCTATTTTTGTGCCAGTACCATACTATCTTGATCACTGTGGCCTTGTAGTATAGTTTGAAGTCAGGAAGCCTAATTCCACCAACTCCATCTTTCCTTCTCAAGATTGCTTTGGCTATTTGGGGTCTTTTGCATTTCCATACAAATCGTAAGATTTCTTGTTCTAGTTCTGTGAAAAATGCCATTAGTAATTTGATAGGGATTGCGTTGAATCTGTAAGTTGCTTTGGGTAGTACAGTCATTTTCACAATGTTGATTCTTCCAATCCAAGAACATGGTATGTCTCGCCATCTGTTTGTATCATCTTTGATTTCTTTCATCAGTGTCATAGTTTTCTGCATACAGGTCTTTTGCCTCCTTAGGCAGGTTTATTCCTAGATATTTTATTCTTTTTGTTGCAATGGTGAATGGGAGAGTTTCCTTAATTTCTCTTTCTGCTTTTTCGTTGTTAGTGTATAGGAATGCAAGAGATTTCTGCGCATTAATTTTGTATCCTTCTACTTTACTAAATTCATCGATTAGTGCTAGTGGTTTTCTGATAGAGTCTTTAGGGTTTTCTGTGTATAATATCGTGTCATCTGCAAAGAGTGACAATTTTACAAATGTATTCTTTAACTGAAAGTCAGAAAATAGAGTTGTGTTTTAATGGTCATGTATTAGCTTGCATTAAATAGAATTATAAAGCTAGCTCATCACAGCATCAGGTTTGGTAAATAGAAGATAGTAGAATGGGTTCTCTTTCATGGGTGAATATTATTATTTTGATGCCCAAAGAGACATGCTTTTACATGATATTCTATAAATATTGACTTTGTGTACGTGGTTTATTTTTACAAATTGTCACATATGTTCTTCTTTATATGGCCTTCTGTTACTGATTTCATACTAGAATCAAATATTGAAGATTTTATACAGTCACTGAAGCATCAGAACATACTTTTGGAAGTAGATGACTTTGAAAATAGAAACGGCACGGAAGACCCATCTTACAATGGAGCCATCATAGTTGCTGGTAAAAAAAAGGTAGGCTTGCCACTTGCCTCTTGTTTTGGCTTCTATGAAACAAATTAAATGAAAGTGCTAACATTTTAACTGTTTTAAGAACTGCAGAAAGTCAATCCAGCTAGTATACAGCGGCTTGGCTTAAAAACGCATGTGGTTATTATTGAATAAACTGTGAGGTTTAAATAAGTTGTTGTAAAACATTTTTATCTTAAATTTTGAATTAGATGACTTTTTTACATTGGAAAGTAACTACATGTCATTGCATTATTCAGACTCAATAATATATTAGACCTTAAAAGTACCAACCCATGTAATTGTGAATTTAAGAAATCCTATTTAATGATTAACTACCCACGTAGTTATATATTGAGAAAATTCATTAAATACCACAGTAGCCAGATGAAATCTCTGAGAGAAAAGTGTTCTCCATTTATTATTTCATATGTTTCAATTTGGGTAAAAGTGTATAAGCAATAGAGATCCTTTCACAGGAATAAAACTGTTGAAAACACATCCCAATCTTGAGTAAAACTCGGAGTCTTATTTACACTCCGATGGAAATCTGGGGGCCAGATTAAGGGAAGCTACCTTCTTGCTGCCAGAGAAATAAAAGCAAAAGGAAGAGGCTTTGAAGATGTATCGCTGGATTCAGTTCTGTCTGAAGCAGGCACATCGTTCCAAATGCAGCCTCTTTGTGCCGACTCTGGGGAACTGCGTTGCTTGACATTTGCTTTACTCGTTACTGATCTGTGGCCTTTCTTGCGTGACCCATTGGTGATACTGAGCAATGCTGAGCCCTTGACCAGGCACGAACATTTCTATAAACACGAAGAACATAGACACTGTCTTAGAAAGTGTGGAAAGGCGTCACTGGCAGCGTAGCCGTGAATATTGGGTTAATCCCCTGCTTATCTCCTACCCAGAAAATCGGGGGTCCTCTGCTTGCTCACCGTAAGCCTGGTGTCTCCTTTTCAGGGCCACTTTTAAATCCTTAGAGGACTGGGAGGGGGAGGATGGGGGGCACTCGAGGGAGAGTGGTGGGGGAGTCGAGGGAGGGAGGGAATACGGGGATATGTATATAAAAACAGATGATTGAACTTGGTGTACCCCCCCAAAAAAAAAATAATTAAAAAAAATAATAATAAATAAATAAATAAATCCCGTTAGATGAAATTTCCTCATAGGCAAAATGAGGAATTAGTAATACTAAAAATTAGTATTATGAAATTATACACCTACTAATTTTATAATTACGAATAATTTTATTCTATAATATATTAGTATAATTAACATAATAGTCGTTTTAAAATTACTAATGAGTAATCTTAATGAAAATTCATTTGCCAGCTGTGCTGTCCACTCTGCCATGGCCTGATGTACGTTATCTCATTTATTCTCCCCTCTCACAGGAGAGGACGGTGGAGCTCAGAAAGGCCAGTTCACGTAAACGTGGTCACACAGCTAGAAAGTGGCATCGTTAAGCTCTTGTATACAAAACCTTTTTCTTTGTTCGTTCATGATTTGGGATTAACATTATTTTATCTGCCTCTGCTTTGTTTGAAGGAGTATAGGTTTTCGGTTGTATGCAATACGAAGAGGCTGCACTGTTTCCCGACCCTTGTGAATATCGTCAGCAATGGGTTACTTCGAATGCTTAATCATACGCAGTATATTCGAACTGAGAGGAGCTCATTACCTTCTGTAAGTATTGGATTTACTCATTTTCCCTCTTTAGCTGTTAAATATTCATAATGGGATTGTTAATCCTAAAAATTATTTTGTCCAAACTTTTCAAACAGACTAGGTCTAACCAAATGTGATTTTTTCCCCACGTTATCCGTAGAGAATTTGCACAGGGGACTGTTTTTCAATACGCTGTCATAGTCTCCTAGGGAACCTTCTGAAAAAATACATGATTGCAGAAGTGCGTTGGCGGGGGGCGGGGGTGGGGTGGGGAGTTTGTACAACGAATTGGAAATCAGGAGCCCTCGTAACCCAGCTTTAGAATCTTATAAATCCAACGTAATTTGTTGGTGGACGCTTCATTGACTGAAGTGAAGGAGAATTTGCCAGCTCTCAGGCTCTCTGCTGTCTGATTAATCCCTTTACTTACCCATCCTGGCTCTGCACTGCGAGGGTGTCTGGTACCCACAGGCTAGTTTCCGGGGTCCTTTGTCCGCTGGCTCTAGGCTAGAGGTAGACCACAGGGAGCAGTGACAGGAGCTGGGACGGCGGGCGCGTCCCACACCCTGGGCTGCAGTCACATCACCTCCTTCCTTGGTCTTCTAATGCAGGGGGCAGTGGCTTCTGGCTGCATCACCCCTGTCAGGTCCTCCACTCTTCCCACCCATGAAGCCGTCGCGTGGTTAACCTCTCTCTACTTTAAGTACGGAAGGTGGTTGAGAGTTTCTGGTTAGACCCTGACTAATGCCCGAGAGGGATCTCTCGAAGCTGACTCTGACGGTCCCAGGCCAGGACGTGGAAGAGCAAGAAGCATGGTTAGAAAAGGCTCCATGGGAAAGGGCAGCCCATTTCGTGACGAAGGGTTGGATCCAGGCGGGGGCTTCGTGGCCTTGGCGGGGCCGGGCGTGCCGGCGAGCGCAGGTGGACGGGAGACGCGTGAGCTGATGGGGATATCTGCTCACTGACCGTGAGAGCGGGGATGGTGCCAGGGTGCTGGGCTCTGACAGGGACTCTCCAGGGAGTAGAGAGAGGCAGAGGCTCCCCTCCCGGCCCTTTAGTTTCCTCGTTTTATAGCTTGTTTGTTCAGGATCAGAATGAACCGAGATCCACGGTTATTCTCCTAGGAATCCCAGGTCACACGTGCTTGTAAAGACGGCAATGCATTTTCCCACCTGGTGAAAAACCAGAACGGTAGAGGTAGCCTCCAAAGCCTTCAGGGAAGTCGCAGAATTGTAGAATTATGTTGGGACAGGCTGCTGCCCTGGGCTCCTGTAACTAAATCCAGGAGGCAGCCGTGTACCCGACCTGAGCGTACGCCCAGCTGCAGACAGACACTGCCTTGAGAAAGACGTGTTGCTGTGGCCTGAGGAATCTGTTTATCTCGGATGATAACTCCTGAATTATTATTGTTTGTATTGTGGTAAAAAGAAGCACACATAACATAAAACTTACCATCTAGTTGTGTTTAAGGGTACACTTAAGTGCATTCACATTCTAATTCTGGAGAATCAGATCTCCAGAACTTTCTGTCTTGCAGAATTAACACTCTGCACGCATTAAACAAGATTCCCCACCCCACCCCCCACGCCCCTGGCAACCACCATTCTCCTTGTTTTTTCTGTGAACTTGACTCGTGTGAGCGGGGTCGCCTACCAGCATCTCTTGTGACTGCCTTATTTCCCGTTTCCTCGGTGTCCTCCCAGCTCATCCGCACTGTGGCGTGTGACAGGATTTCCTTCCTTTTAAGGTGAATAACATTCCATCACACGTGCAGACCACATTTTGTGTGTCCATCAGTCCGTCTGCGGACGTGTGGTTGCTTCCGTCTCGGCTGCTGTGAGTAGCACCGCTGTGAACACGTGTGCGCGGGTATCTCTCTGAGACCCTGCTTTCAGTTCTTTCTGATATATACCCTGAAATGGGTCCTGAGTTACTTTTCACTTCTCTTTTGTCCTAGGAGTTGAAGCCTCACGTTAAATGATCAGACACTACTTTCCCTCCCACCTCCATGTGTAGTTCTTGATGAACTAGATGTACATTTTTGATTTTTCAGTATTTCAAAAAGCGCGTACTTTCATGATGAACAGTATTTTTCATTTTTTTAAAAAATTCACTGGTTTAGAGTACTTTAATGTATCGGATATCTTTAATTAATTCATTACTTTTGTTGAGGTAACATTGATCTATCCTATATGAGTTCTCTGGGCATGACATTATACTTCTACTTCTGTGCACCCTGCAAAGTAGAGCACCTTTGTCCTTGCAGAACTACGTGCTCCTCTGGACCGGGCTGCCGGAGGGCTCCTACTTCTTCTTCTTCATCGTGTGCAGTGTCTCTCCCTACATCTCCATGAGCAGTGTCAGCGATTACAAAGTAAGGAAGGGGGGAGAAAAGAGAAGAAACTCAGGGGCTTCGGTCGTTGTATTTTAAATGCTACGCGTTTTCGCACAGGAAGACATTCTAACGTATGTTTAAATTAAGTAGTGTAGTTAAACATTATTTCTATCAAGTCAGAAGTTTTGCTTCTAAAAACACAGAGTACTCGTTACTTCAAAAGGACAGGAAAAGTGCAGTCATCTGGCAGGGACTCAACCTAATCTAAACCTTCAAAGGGGTGTATTGTACAGCTCTCAACTACGTCATTTCCCATCTACGAGGAAGAAGTCACGGATGCCGACATTGAGTCCACTCCCTGCTCGCAGGACACGAGGGTCTGGTTGTGTTTGTGTGGAGTGATGCTGGTTACCCAGGAGAAACAGTTACATCACGTTCAGATGAGTCGTGTCTTACCACCCTGCGTCAGTCACTCCCAGAGCCATGTGGATAATGGAGAATGTGTTGTTCTTCGGATCACAAAACAGCATTTCTTGTCAAGGAGATTCGTGCCTTGATCATTAGGAGGTCTACCGTTTTATTCCTTCCTCAAAACTACGAAATAAAACAATACTCATTTTCAAAATGTCCACCTTGATACAACTGGCTCTTTAGACCTCGGCTTCCTAAACAGTGTGCACAGAATTAAAATTATTAAAATTAAAATTAAAAAACGTTAGATTTTTAGAACTAGATTTTAAAAATATTCTATTAAATTTTTAAGTATTAGAATATTAGGTTACATTTATCTTTAAAAATCTTCCAGTGTGTTCGTTTTGGTTTTGGACGTCAACTGAATCGATGTATATCCTGTGTTTTTCCATCAGAAGAGAACCAAGTCCCAGCTGTGGATTTCAGGACTCTTCCCTTCTGCTTACTGGTGTGGCCAGGCCCTGGTGGATGTTAACCTCTACAACTTCATTCTCCTTTCGATGTATTTAATTTTCTACATAACAAACATGGTACCCATTTATCTCACAAGTCTAGTTGTGTTTGCTTTGGTAAGTAACACATGACATAGACAATATCTTATACAGTAATTCACAATAAATTTTATTATTGGTATAATTTTATATAATCGTGATGTTTTGGTTTTTATTTTGTCATAAACCCAAACAAAAATCATAAAGTACATGTGTGATGAGAAACATAAAAAATATGTGTGACCTTTCCCTCAGTTACTATTTTAGTTTTTGACTTTGACATTTATTTGTATCTTCAGGCTGTCTTTACGTTTGGCTACACAGTTTCTCTTGTCTTCCTGACATATGTGATATCATTTATTTTTCGTAAGAGGAGAAAAAATAGTGGCCTTTGGTCATTTTGCTTCTATATGGTAAGTACTTACACAGAGTTCTTTTTTAAACTTTTAATGTAACATTAAATATAGTCACGTTGACCTTGAGCAATGGAGAAAATTAATACCTTAAAATTACACCCTAGAAAGGGGAGGGGATGTAACATGTTGCTGATGCTTCTGGAGAATTCATGTACAGCCTTGGCTAGAATTTATGGAGACCCTAACAGAGGACCTGACACATAAGATGCTATCATTGAGTTCCTGGATCCTTCAGAACACAGGGCTTCCTGGCAGCACTAGAACCAAAGTTGGCTTTATAATATTTGACGGTACAATCCATTTTTATAATCTTCAGGAAAGTCTCTCTTAACCTCAGACGCTAATAATTTCAGGGATCAAAGGTGTTTTTATACCTATGCCAGAGGACTTATTCGTAAATATAAATGAAAGACAGCTGAAGTCCAGAATGACTGACAACTTGGATGGAAATGTTTACCAAGACTCTGAAGGTGCCTACTCTCAGCACTTCAGGTGCCTTTTAGCTGAAATTCCCAGCCGGTGGTTGAATGTCTGTCTGGCAAACACAGCTCTCAACTCTTGGAGTGGGAGGCCTGAAATCATGAGAGGAACCCAACCAAAGTCCACCTGCTAAGAAAATATGTATGACATCATCTGCTGATTTCTGTAAGAAATTAGCCTTGGGCTGTTCTGGTCAGCAGTTAGCTGTTGACCTGTCCCTTCTCAGCGGACAGTATTCTGATCTGGTGTCTCTAGATTGTATTTCTCGGTATTCAGCAGTGGTGTCTGTAGAGATACCTCGCTTGGAAGACTGGCTTTGAGGCACTTGTGAAGATTTGGTGCACTAAACGTCTTTCCACTCATACTTTGCACTGGGAACTTTTTTTTTTAAAGCTCTTTATTGGAATATAATTACTTTACACTGCTGTGCCAATTTTTGAGGTACACCAGAGTAAGTCAGCTGTGTTTATACATATATCCCCACGCTCCCGTGACTCCCTCCCACCCTCCCTGTCCTGGCCCTCTAAGGCATCACCCATCATCCAGTTTATCTCCTTATGTTATGCAGGAACTTCCCTCGAGCTATCTATTTTACATTCAGTAGTGTATATACGTCAGTGCTACTCTCTCACGTCGTCCCAGCTTCCCCTTTGCCCCCCCCCCCCCCGCCGTATCCCCAAGTCCATTCTCTACATCTGCATCTTTATGGGAACTTTTTTATTCAGTCAACAGACAATACTTTTGTTCAATGTAAACCCAGATGCTGGGTAAGCAGAACAAGATGCCTGTCTGACTCATAGTTGATGTTCTTCAGTCCGTACTCTTGTATACGTCCAGAAAAAGTGGACAAAGAATTCGTGCCCACACGGTGTGTTTTCTGGTAGTTTCAACTCTGCACAAAGTCTCTCCTGGAGCCGATGTTCAAGAAGCGTCAGGGTTACTGCTGGTCGGCTGTTGACAGGTCTGCCTCTCTCAGGACGAGTGAGGGATGACGTGTCCTAGTGACCGACCTCTTGGAGCTTGTTGGTCTTCAGTCCTAAGTCATCAGCAGCCTGGAGTCACAGTTCCTTTTTCCCTACGTCTTTTCCCACTCTTTGTGTTGGCCCTCCTTAAGCAGAAACCACTCCGGACTGAGATAAGCGCGTGTCTAGCGGAATGCCTTTTTGCTGTGTGTCAGGCGAGATGTCAGCCCCTGGTTTACCACACACTCACCGTTCACCCTGGTTTGCACAGGTGTGACAGTCTCTCAGATGAGGGCGCAGTGGACATCAGCAGTAGAACCACACCTTCTTAGCCCCTTATCCTTCAGCTTTCGTGAAGAAGCGGAGTAGGGATGCAGCTTTCCTCATGGACCCAGGCTCTGGAGTGATGTCTGGGTTGGGAAAAATGGGAAAGAATTTTCTCAGCCAGATTTCAAAGTGCGTCAGCTTCGACAGGATATGACAGACCCTCCAGGACTTGATACACCGGAATCTGCCAGAGCAGTGGCTTTCGTCTCGTGGCTTAGAGAGCAGAGACCATTTCCCCCTAATTCTTTACATAATAAGGAACGAAAGACAAATGAGGGCAAAGTTCCTTCAACACATGGCAGAAGGCAGGATCGAATCTGTACCATCTTACCGTGACTTCCTCTCACGTGATTCTGCAGCTGCCAGTGAACAAATGAGCACGTGAAGAAATGGGACTTTGTGGCTTCTAAGGAAAGTCGTGATAATATAGACACCTTTTCTATTAGGTTTGTGTAATAATGTGATAATTAAGATCTTCTTACTGTGATATGAACAAGCTTTAGCAAGTAAAGGACCGCAGCAGAGAACTGAACATTTGACTCTGAAAAACTCTCATCTTCCAAATTGAAATATATCTACAAATGATCGGATACTTTTTTTCCTTTACTGCTAATTATTTTTGAATTATTATAGATTAAAATAAGACAAAGCAGTATTGCAAAACTAAAGTAAATTTTGTAAAATAAAAATTTCTTTGTTCAAAATGTAGAAAATCTACCATAGTGTGACAGTATAATATTTATAATTTCTGATTATTTTCCCTTTTCCTTTCTCATCTTTATCTATTCCAGCATACTTGTCTATTTCATCTTTTATAGCATTGAAAAGAAGCTACATAGTTATGGAATACTGAAATGTCAGATTTGGAAAAAAGTCAGATTATCTAGTATAGTTCACCTCATCTTACGGAGGGAAAAAATTAAGAAACCTGTTTAAAGTCACACAAAAATTAGTGACAGACTCAGGAAGAAAACTGAGGTCTCAGGAAGTCCATTTGGTCATTTTAGCGTTCACCTTAGTCTCCGGATGGATTTTCTGTCGGGGAGCTGAAGGGCATATATGTTCTCATTCACAAAAGCTTCTCTCTTCCCTTCTCCCTTTGAAAAGGGTGTATCTGCATATGGAAAAATTCTCATGCATTTGATGAGAACACCTACATCTTAAATATTTTCTCTGATATCAACGGACTGAGTACGTATGACGTGTAATATGTTGCAACTTGTCTTGTAGGCCACGGTCATCACGTTTGGCATCATTATAATAAATCACTTAAGCTTCCATGTCCTGATGGTCTGCATGGCATTAGTTCCCTCAGTGACCTTGGGTGGATTTATAAGATTTTTGGAAGAGGTAAGAAATGTTACCAACTGTCATTAATTTTGAATGTGCAGCCTATTAAAGCGCACTGCCGAAATCTACAGACAGAAGGGAGGCCGGTGTTTTCCTGGGGCTGCGGTGGGAATGGGGGGGTGTAGCCCTTCGGGGTGATGGGAGTGTTCTTAAGTTGGATTGCGGTGATGCTCTTGCAACTCTGTAAACTTGCTAAACATCCTCGAATCGAACACTTAAAATGAGTGAATTTTATGGCATGAAAATTCAACCTCAACGAAGCTATTTAAGAAGCTTTTTTTGGTCTTTGCAGAGAACCTATGAATACCAAATACAATATCAAGACCCAAATTATGACCTGCGTGCAGCTGACCTCCTAGTCTGCCTAATAGTAAGGAGGCTTTTCTATCTCATCACCTACTTTTCTGGGTAGTTATCATGTACTGTTATAACTCTTTGATCTTGTCTGAGGTTTGCCAATTTTGAAAGTGTTTTTAATAGTCTTAGATAAAGCAATTACATTCAGACACAATTCTAAATCCTAGTTACTTTTTATAGAACTCCAGAATTCAGTATAAAATTAGTTTTTCATGTTTATTTATCCTGTCTACAGTCCCCTCCAAATTTGAGAGTGCTGGTACACACACACACACACACGCGCGCGCACACACACACACATGCACACACACACACGCGCAATATAACTTAGATCCTTTGCATTAGAGACAAAAAGCAAAGTCAAAAAAGGAATGAGGGCTTCCTAGGTGACGCAGTAGTTAAGAATCCGCCTGCCAATGCAGAGGACATGGGTTCGATCCCTGCTCCAGGAAGATCCCACATGCCACGGAGCAACTAAGCCCGTGTGCCAAAAAAAAAAAAAAAAAGGAATGAAAGGGCGGAATGATTATACTAGTATATTTAGGCTGAAGAAAGATACTGTCTTTGCGTACGTGTCAGTATCTGTCTAGGCATAAAGCAAAAACAGAAGTCCTTGCCCTTGTGGGGCTTAAATTCTGGTGGAAGGAGGCAGGTAATAAACTAAATAAATAACGCATGCTGGGTCAGACGGGTGGTCCGGAAAGGACGGACTCTGAAAATAAAGACCTGAAAGAGGCAAGGAAGCAAGCTCTAGGGATATCACGGGGAGGAACATTCCAGTAGGAGGGGGGAGAGTGACCTGGCTTGTTTCAGGTTTACCCAGGAAGCCAGGGTGGCTGTGGCCGAGTAACCACAGGGGAGCGTGTTTCGAGAGAAGGTCACAGAAGTAACAGAGCCAGGTGCGGGGTGGACAGAGGGCTTACCCGGAGATTCTGAGTCACGTGAAGGACTTCGATTTTACTTTGCACAATCAAGGAGTCATCAGAGGGTTTCACGTGGAGCGATCTGATGTGACACGCTTTGAAGGAAGAGCGGTAGTTACTGTGCTGAGAAAAGATGTTTGGGGGAAGAGGGAGACCGGCTAGGAAGGGGCTGGAACATCCATATTGAACACGTACCGCGACCTGGGCTGGGGTGGGGGCAGCATGAGGAGGGGTGCGGAGCCCTTGGGTCCTGGATGATTTTGAAAGTAGGAGCATATACAGTCCGCTGACAGCCTGGATGCAGGTTGTATAAGAGGAAGGAAGAAGGCAGGTTCCAAGCTGGATTGGTACTGTGTACCTGGACTCCTCCCCGATTTGTAAGAATGATTCATATCTATTTTATCCGAAAAGGAAAGACAGCAAACTTGATTCGAATGTTTCAATAATATCTGTGAACTTAGGCCTAAATGTAACAGTGTTTCTTTGCTCCTAGCCGTACTTTCAGGCTTTGCTTTTCATTTTTGTCCTACGATGCTTGGAACTAAAGTGCGGAAAGAAAATAATGCAGAAGGATCCTGTTTTCAGGTTGGGATAAAACTTAATTTCATACTTCATATCATATTTTCACATTCCTAGACAGTGCTTGCACCTTCAAGCTGTTCCTCCTGATTTATGTTGATAATGTAAAGAGCATGCTGATTTTCGTGGTGGTCAGCGGATTTCTGGCTGAACGGCCAAGAAATAGGACACCCTGGCACCGTTCCGCCACTAATCAGCTGAAGGGAGCTTTCAGCCTCTCAAAAATGTAATGAGTACTCACACGCACCGTTCTCCCATTCAGGAGGATGGCACGTGCGTGACCAGAGGAGATAGGACGGAGCTGGTTTAGCAGCGTAGCTCAGAGTGCTTTACCAGTGGAGCGACTCTAGGTAGAAGGTACTAGGGAAATATTGGGTGTGAGTAACATGGGCTCAGAGTCTACAGAGAAAATGCAGGTGACCTGATTGTTGAAGAAGCAGCACTGACTGCTTTGCTGACACATTTGAAAGCATCACAGATGCTCATTAGGAGAATGGCAGCATCACTGAGAAAGGGATTTGGCTGCTGGGACAGACGTCCTTGGCAAAAGCGGCAGCCGTATTCCTAGGGCCGTCATCACGACCAGTTGATTGAAAGAAAGGACCCTGGTGAGATCACAGACAAGCTGACTTTTCATGCATCTTTGACACCCAGAAAAATCACATGCTATGTATTTCATTTTCTCTGCAGAATTTCCCCTAAAAGTAGAGATGCTCGTCCAAATCCAGAAGAACCTGTAGATGAAGATGAAGATGTTCAGGCAGAAAGAATGAGAACGGCAACCGCCCTGACCACCTCAATAGAGGAGGTAGAGAAGCATGCGACAAGATGCAGTTGACAGAGCTGGTCGAGAGTGGTTCAGAACAGAGGGTGATGGGCTGGCGTTTGTTGCGAAAGTTTGCAGTCTGGCGTATTTATGCAGTTCTTAAACGTGCAGGCACTTCTTTCGAGGGTCTTGGATGCTCGGAGAAGAACACAGATCGCACTGGTTTTATTTATTTATTTTTTGAGAAAAATGGGCTTGGGTATGTAGAGCTGTAATTTCAAAACCAAAAATTTCATGAGTTGAAGAATTTATGTGATATTTGTGAAAAAATGCCAGGTAGAGATTAAGATTTCAAGGGTTACTCTTTGATTTGATTTTGATGTGGCGGCGTTTCCGTGAGCTTAGATACTTTTGTTCTGGGAAGGCAAGGAGCTGGCATGAAATCATGCTGTTTATTCAGTCCATTTAGTAGCAAGAAATATTGTCGACATTCATGACTGCATGTTACGTTTGAAATGAGCGGTACGGGCTGCTGTCACCTCAAATATGGTCTATGACATAGGGCGAGAGAGGTCCCTGCAGGGAGAACACAGAAATCTAAAGTCCCTGAAGTTTCATGCTGTCATCTATTCCAGAAACCAGTCATAATTGCTAGCTGTCTACACAAAGAATATGCAGGCCAGAAGAAAAGGTGCTTTTCAAGGAGGAAGAAGAAAATAGCAGCAAGAAATATCTCCTTCTGCGTTAAAAAAGGTTTGGGAGAGTCATTTTTTTAATTCACCATTATTTTTAGAAACACCCCCTGACCGTCTAGGTTTCAGGCACCATTTCACTTGCTGAAGCGTCTGTTCATGCACTCACTCAACATATATTTTTTGAGTGTGTCGGGGGCCGTTTAGGATCTGGGAATATAATTATGAAACAAACAGGCAAGTTCCTGACCTCATGGCTTTTACATCCTCGAGGAGTCAATAAACAAAAATGACTTATCAAGAGAAGTTTCAGGTGTCCCGTCGGCAAGTTCCGTGCGGTGCTTTCAGATACATGAGATGATGTGAGTGACTCGGGCTGCATTCACGTAGGGTTGGGGGACTTTTCTTGAGCAGAGACATTGAAGCCAAGGTCTAGGTGATAACAGGTGCCAGCTACGTAAGCATGAAGAGAGAAGGGAACCCCAGGCGGAGGAAACAGCCAGGACAGGGGCTGAGACACAGGGACGCCTTTGGAGTGGTTAAGGCACAACAGAGGTCAGTGGATGCCTCTGTGAACGGAAGGGATGCGGCCAAAGAGGTGGGCAGGGCCTGATGAGGTGCAGCTTTGTGAAAAACAGCAGAGTTAGATTTCATACCAAGTTAGCCGGATGCCACCGGAGGGTCTTTAGAGGCTTTTTGCTGCCATTTACTTTGTACTTTGAAAAATCTTACTCTCTGGCTATTGTTTGCTCATGAATTTGGGTGGTGGACAAGTTAAGAGGCTTTCATGTTGTTTCAGATGAAAGATGATGGTGACTCAGACCCAGGTGGTGGAATTCGGGGTGGAGAAAATGTCCCGATTCCCACGTTTAGGAATGTACTTAGGTACTCAGCACATCAGCCATCTGCTATTAAAAAAAATATACACGGGCACATTTTTCACTGCAAAAGTAACTTGGAAAAAAAAAGACCCATGTATCAATAACAAATATCAATCGCTAAGCTTTTTCAAAAATGTTTTATATAATTACAGGGGTTTTGGTGACATGGATTACATATATGTTATAAATTTCAAAATGGTACTGAGGGATGCAACATAGCTCAGAAAGTTCTTGAAAAAAACAGGTTTATGTTATTATTTTATTTCCAATATTGATAGTGGGTGATTCTCTTTCAGGTGAAATTTTGGGATTGCTGGGACCTAATGGCGCTGGTAAAAGCTCATCTATGAGAATGGTGTCTGGGGTGATGAAGCCAACAGCTGGAGAGGTACTGAAAATGAAGACATGGTTTCCATTCCCCAAATAGACATGTTATGATACATATAGGTTATATCCTTGTAAGATTGTACTTTTAGTAGTTTAAATAGTTTTTTATAATAAGCTTATGAAGTAATTTCTGTAATATTTTGTTGATACTCAAAAAAATGTAGGTGTTTATTAGCGCCAAGTCAGTTTCTTGGGTAATCATGTGACTGGAGAAAAGCTTGCACGTTTCTAAAGCCAGTTCACTTTCTCAGGTGGAACTGACGGGATACGGTTCGGTGTCGGATCATCAGGGGGACGGTAGCATCCGGTTCCTGGGGTACTGTCCCCAGGAG
The DNA here is from genome assembly GCF_030028045.1 of Hippopotamus amphibius kiboko. Lineage (NCBI taxonomy): Eukaryota > Metazoa > Chordata > Mammalia > Artiodactyla > Hippopotamidae > Hippopotamus > Hippopotamus amphibius. The sequence continues at coordinate 62,285,547 of NC_080202.1, forward strand.
AACGTGCTGTGGCCCATCCTGACAGCACGCGAGCATCTGGAGGTGTTCGCCGCGGTGAAAGGGCTGCGGAAAGCGGCCGCCCGTGTTGCCATTTCACGGTACGGCGCGGTCCTGGGGTTCCTTTGTGCCAAGAGGCAGGGAGGCTGTATCCCGGAGAGCAAGTTCCCTGATGAAGGGTGGAGAGTAGGAATGACAGCTGAGCCTTTCAGGGGCGTCGGGGGGAGAGCAGGGATGGAGGACAGGGTCTATTTCCTGCATCCCTGACTGAGGGATCTTTAAAAAGAGTAATTGCATAGAATAACTGTCCGTGTGAAATGATACCGTATGATATCACTTATATGTGGAATGTATCAATAAAATGTGACATAAATGAACTTACCCATGAAACTTAGAAGCAGACTCACAGACAGAAGAGAACAGACTTGTGGTTGCCAAGGGGGAGGAGAGGAAGGCAGGGATGGACTGGGAGGTCAGCATTAGCAGAAGCAAACTATCATATATAGGATGCATAAACAACAAGGTCCTACTTTCTAGCACAGGGAACTATATTCCATATCCTGAGATAAATCATAATGGAAAATAACATGAAGAAGAATGTACGCATATGTATAACTGAACCACTTTGCTGTGCAGCAGAAGTTAACACAACATTGTACATCAACGATCCTTCGATAAAATAAATTTTGAAAATGTTGAATGAGTAATCACAAGTAATCCCCCATTTCCGTTAGAATTCTAGTTAGTTTTCAAATCTTTTTATGAGATGGAAATCTTTCATGTTCAAAATAAGCTCTTTTCTTCAATCATTGGTTTTTAGAATCATAGTGCCGAGGAGGGAATTCCAGTGCTGCTCCTCTTCATGTAATCACCTTCCCCAGAGCCTCTCTTGATCTCATAGTCGCATCCTGTCTCCCGACAGATTGGTGGATGCCTTCCAGCTGCAGGAACAGCTGAACGTTCCGGTGCAGAAACTGACAGCAGGGGCCGCGAGGAAGGTCTGTGTGGTGCGGGGGGGGGGGGGGGGGGGGGTGGCGCGGGGGATTATCCTGAGGGCTGACGGCTTGGTGGCGGCAAACCGCGCTGTTCCTCTGCATTTCAGCTGTGCTTCGTGCTGAGCATCCTGGGAGAGCCGCCGGTCCTGCTTCTGGACGAACCGTCTACCGGCTTGGACCCCGTAGAGCAGCAGCAAATGTGGTGAGAAGTCATCACCTGCAGAGCCAGGAGGACAAACCTTGCGTGAAAGTAGCATTTTTAAACTGAGCTTGGAGACGCGGATCCACTGGTTCCTGAGTAGAGACAATCCGTGTTATTAGGAAAACAAATCTTTACCCAGTAGATTCTCTAAGAGTGCATCATATTCGTGTGGTACGCACACAGAGGAGAAAACCTATCGGTATTTTGTTGGAGTTTTAGGTCTTGCAATTTGGACTATATTTTAATTTTACCAACTATTGAGATGTCTGTAACTGTTTCCTTAGAAACTATTAACTTGCTGATATAGTTTCCTCATTTCCTTTTTTTCCTGCTTTTACCAAATCTGTCAAATTTGTTGATCCAGGTTTTCTCAGTTTTTAAATTCTTTTTGCTTTCCTATCTACGACGTTCTATTTGGAATTATGAAATCTCCAATCCACTTTCATATTTGTGAGTGTCCAATATTTTCCCAACTTTTTTTTAAAGATCAAATTTTATGTATTTATTTTTTGGCCATGCCGTGTGGCATGACGGATCTTAGTTCCCCAACGAGGGATTGAACCCGTGCCCCCTGCAGTGGGAACTCGGAGCCCTAACCACTGGACCACCAGAGAAGTCCCTCCCAACTTTTTTTTCCCGATCTTTATTGGAGCATAATTGCTTTACACTGTTGTGCCAGTTTCTGCTGTACAACAAAGGAATCAGCTGTATTTATACATAGATCCCTGTATCCTCCCAACTTTTTAAAAGAACTTTGTTATGGAAATTTTATGCAAATGGATAGAGAATTATTTACAAATCTGCTAAACCAGGAGTTATTCATCTAAGTCCAATCCTTTTTCATCTTTACCGTCTCCCACGTCATTTCCCTCCAGTTATTCTGAAGCAAATGCCACGCAGCGTATCCTTCAAATATAAACATTTCAGTTCGTTTCTCCAAAAGAAATGGACTTCTCTTTCTTTTTTTTAACTTAACCAGAATACCATTAAGCACACCTAAAAATATTTTAAAACTTTTATCAAAACCTCAGTATTCACATGTCCCTGTTTTTTTAAAATTAGGATTTAAATATGATTCATAAATTGTATTTTATCTATAAAATGTCCCTCTGTCTCTTTTTTCCTACCCTTTTCTTAAAAATGGTTGTGAACACTGGGCTTGTTCAGGCAGACGATACAGACCGCTGTTAAGAACACGGAGCGGGGCGCCCTCCTGACCACCCACCACCTGGCCGAGGCCGAGGCCGTGTGCGACCGCGTGGCCATCATGGTGTCCGGAAGGCTGAGGTGGGTGTCTTTCCAGTCTGCCCTTGACTTTCAAAACGAGGTTTGCTATGAGAAGGGCAAAGTCCGTGTCATCAGCTGGAGCTCTTCTTTCCTCCCTTTCCCTACATTTGGAATTGAAGAATAAGAGGAAGAACTTTCAGGGGCAAGATCTCCCAGCGTGTTTTCCTTCTTGCTCACAGATGCATTGGCTCCATCCAGCACCTGAAGGAAAACCTTGGCAAGGACTACATCCTCCAACTAAAAGTGAAGGAAGCGTCTCAGGCGACGCTGGTCCACACCGAGGTTCTGAAGCTTTTCCCGCAGGCCGCGCAGCAGGAAAGGTGAGAGGAGCTTCCGACTGTGGAGGAAGATGTTGGCTTTTCCCATCAGCGGTTGTTTTTTGTTTTGTTTTGTTTTGTTTTTTTGCTGCTCTGTGAGGATTTCAGGGTGACTTGACTTCACAGTCAAGTGAGGGAGCTCAGAAACGGATTTCAGTCTCCCAGATTATGAGATTTGGGAGCTTCCCCAGAAAGCTTCCCCCCCCCGCCCCAGGGACGCCTGGGGACACCCAGCCTGGGCCTCCTTGGCCGTCCAAGACTGGTCCCCTGCTCAGGAGGGGGACTTGGAAAAAAAGGGGCAAGGGACTTCTGATGACTTGGATCTACACAAGACTGCAGCTGGTCCTCTGACACTTTCCCTAGGCTTCTCTAAAAGACGAAAATATGTACAGTTTTAAAGGTGCAACTATTTAGGTTAAATCATCCTCATGGAAACAAACAGCAACTGAGATCGTCAAAGAGTGTCCTTTCGTGGAGTTTTCATGCCTCAAAGTGAAGACTAGAAAGGCGTATGTGTGTGAGCACAGAGGTGATGGGTGTTGCTTGTTCAAGGGGAAGGCAGGGAGGTGGAGCAGGAACTGAGTTTGAAACTCCTCGGAGAGGCAGCACACCAGAGAAGCAGGATGCAACCACGGCTGTTTTCCTGTTGGCGCAGTTCAAGGGCAATGGAATTATCTAAGGGCTACGCCAGGGCACGTGACTCAGTCCTGTTCCCAGACTCTCAGGGTCACAAATCCAAGAAGCCGTTTTGATGAATAGACAGGAAGGTCATGAGAGCAGGGGCTGGGCTGAAGGGAGCCCGTGCTGGAGGTCTGGGCCACGTTCGGGCTGCCTGGGAGCATCAGGGTTCTGTCTGGGAACGAGCTGAGCATAGGGCACGTGGAGACGATGGCAGAAACCGGCTCCGGCTCTTCCTCTCCCTCGAGGTGTCAACTACAGACCGGCTCGTGCCGTCCGCCTCTGCAAGGGTTAAATCAGGAGCTGCTGCAGCTGTGGACCTGCAACACCCCCTGAAAGGAGCTCAGGGTGGAGATCAGAAGGAGGCACATTGTGTTCTGGGAGAAACTGGCAGAACCGGTCTTCCGTTAGATATTTTCAGGAGAAGATTTTATGAGCCAAATTCTTGCATCTCCTCGCACCTAGAAAAGCACTAAAATCCTTCACGGTGATGACTGCTCCTCAGGACGAGCGGCCACCGTCTGCAAAAAATATCTGCCCGATTGCGTGGACTCCCCCTTCACCAAAATCACATATACACTGACTTTCCCGCACTACCTCTTTGGAGCAGTTTCTCAGAGCTGTCTGGGATGCTGTCTCCTGGGCTGCAGTCCTCATTTTGCCCCAGATAAAACCTAACTCACACCTCTCACGCTGTGCACAGCAGAGGTCAGGAGAGCTTTGTTTAAAGCTCTGTGTGTCCCTCCACTGTCACGACTCTCACTCTCGACTCTGTATCTCTCTTTCCTTCGCTTGTGGTGACAAAGATGAAATATTAAGTTGGGATTCGTTCCAACCCAGTTTGAACTGATCAAAGGGATTCGTCCAGCATATCTGTGTTCCGCAAGGAAAAGGTTTGCATAAACCGAGCATAATTATAATACGAATACTGGATCATTTCCAGGACAATCATCTCCAACAGCCGCCACCAAAGCCGCTGCAGGAGTTGGCCAATGATACATTGTTTTATCTGTTTCCTATTGAAGCCATATGTTAATCTGAACTAATTTTGTTTTGAAAAGGAAATTGCTGTTAATATCAACATTTATTTTGATGGTCATCTTTTGCCCTTGAAACTCAAGGTCAAGTATGACATTTTTCTACTTCTAGGTATTCCTCCTTCTTGGCCTATAAACTGCCCGTGGAGGAAGTCCACCCTCTGTCTCAGGCCTTTCACAAATTAGAGGCAGGTAAGAATGACCATTTTTAAATAAAACTTTTGAAGAATTAATCCAGAATTAGATAATAGTTTTTGTATTTAACTTTATTTTTTTCATTTTTAATTGATGTACAGTTGATTTACGATATTATATTATTGATACTTTCAGGTATACAGAATAATGATTCAAAATTTTTATAGATTATACCCCATTTAAAATTATTACAAAATGTTGGCTGTATTCCCCGTGCTGTGTAAGGTATCCTTAGAGCGTATTTACTTTACGCAGAGTAGTTTGTACCTCTTAATCCCCTGCCTTTGTCTTGCCCCTCCCCCTTTCCCTTTCCTCACTGGTAACCACTAGATTTTTCTCTAGCGAGTCTATTACTCACTATCTGTGAGTCTATGACTGTTTTTTATATTTATTTATTTATTTATTGGCTGTGTTGGTTCTTTGTTGCTGCACGCAGGCTTTCTCTAGTTGTGGTGCGTGGGCTTCTCATTGCAGTGGCTTCTCTTGTTGTGGAGCACAGGCTCTAGCAGCACGGGCTTCAGTAGTTGTGGCACATGGGCTCAATAGCTGTGGCTCGTGGGCACTACAGCACAGGCTCAGTAGTTGTGGCGCACGGGCTTTGTGGCTCCATGGCATGTGGGATCTTCTGGGACCAGGGATCAAACCCATGTCTCCTGCATTGGCAGGCAAATTCTTAATCACTGTGCCACCAGGGAAGTCCTGCTGTTTTTCATTATCTGTTATTATCTGTGAGTCTGTTACTATTTTGTTATATTCTTTTTTTTGTTGTATTTTTTAGATTCCATATGTAAGTGATAACATACAGTATTTGTCTTTGTCTGACCTATTTTACTAAGAATGATATCCTCCAGTAGGTCCATCTATGTTTACATGTTGTTGCAAATGGCAAAATTTCTTTCTTTCTTTTTTTTTTTGTAACTGAGTAGTATTCTATTGTAGATATATACCACACTTTCTTTATCCATTCATCTGTTGATGGACATTTAGGTTGCTTCCATATCTTGGCTATTGTAAATAATGCTGTTATGAACATTGGGGTACATGTGTCTTTTTTTTTTTTTTTTAATTATTATTTTATTTTATTTTTTTGGGGGGTACACCAGGTTCAATCAACTGTTTTTATACACATATCCCCATATTCCCTCCCTTCCTTGACGCCCCCCCCTCGATTCCCCCCCACCCTCCCTGCCCCAGTCCTCTAAGGCATCTTCCATCCTCGAGTTGGACTCCCTTTGTTATACAACAACTTCCCACTGACTATTTTACAGTTGGTAGTATATATATGTCTGTACTACTCTCCCGCTTCTTCTCAGTTTCCCCTTCACCCCCCGCCCCCTCCCATACCTCGAGTTCTCCAGTCCATTCCCTGTATCTACTTCCCTGTTCTTGTCACTGAGTTCATCAGTACCATTTTTAGATTCCGTATATGTGAGTTAGCATACAATATTTGTCTTTCTCTTTCTGACTTACTTCACTCTGTATGACAGATTGTAGTTCTATCCACCTCATTACATATAGCTCCATCTCATCCCTTTTTATAGCTGAGTAATATTCCATTGTATATATATGCCACATCTTCTGTATCCATTCATTTGTTGATGGGCATTTAGGTTGCTTCCATGTCCTGGCTATTGTAAAGAGTGCTGCAATAAACATGATGGTACAAGTTTCTTTTGGGATTATGGTTTTCTTTGGGTATATGCCCAGGAGTGGGATGACTGGATCATATGGTAGTTCTATTTGTAGTTTTTTAAGGAACCTCCAAATTGTTTTCCATAGTGGCTGTACCAACTTACAGTCCCACCAACAGTGCAGGAGAGTTCCCTTTTCTCCACACCCTCTCCAACATTTGTTGTTTCCAGACTTTGTGATGATGGCCATTCTGATTGGTGTGAGGTGATACCTCATTGTGGCTTTGACTTGCATTTCTCTGATGATGAGTGATGTTGAGCATCTTTTCATGTGTTTGTTGGCCATCTGTATGTCTTCTTTGGAGAAATGTCTATTGAGGTCTTCTGCCCATTTGTGGATTGGGTTATTTGCTTTTTTGGTATGAAGCTGCATGAGCTGCTTGTATATTTTGGAGGTTAATCCTTTGTCCGTTGTTTCATAGGCAATTATTTTTTCCCATTCTGAGGGTTGCCTTTTAGTCTTGTTTATGGTTTCTTTTGCTGTGCAAAAGCTTTTAAGTTTCATGAGGTCCCATTCGTTTATTCTTGATTTTATTTCCATGATTCTAGGAGGTGGGTCAAAAAGGATGTTGCTTTGATGTATGTCAAAGAGTGTTCTGCCTATGTTTTCCTCTAGGAGTTTGATAGTGTCTGGCCTTATATGTAGGTCTTTAATCCATTTGGAGTTTATTTTTGTGTATGGTGTTAGGAAGTGTTCTAATTTCATTCTTTTACATGTTGCTGTCCAATTTTCCCAGCACCACTTATTGAAGAGGCTGTCTTTTTTCCATTGTATACTCGTGCCTCCTTTGTCAAAGATAAGGTGCCCATATGTGTTTGGGCTTACTTGTGAGTTCTCTATTCTGTTCCATTGATCTTCCTTTCTATTTTTGTGCCAGTACCATACTGTCTTGATCACTATGGCCTTGTAGTATAGTTTGAAGTCAGGAAGCCTGATTCCACCAACTCCATTTTTCCTTCTCAAGATTGCTTTGGCTATTCGGGGTCTTTTGCGTTTCCATACAAATCGTAAGATTTCTTGCTCTAGTTCTGTGAAAAATGCCATTGGTAATCTGATCGGGATTGCATTAAATCTGTAAATTGCTTTGGGTAGTACAGTCATTTTCACGATGTTGATTCTTCCAATCCAGGAACATGGTATATCCCTCCATCTGTTTATGTCATCTTTGATTTCTTTCATCAATGTCTTAAAGTTTTCTGCATACAGATCTTTTGCCTCCTTAGGCAGGTTTATTCCTAGGTATTTTATTCTTTTGGTTGCAATGGTGAATGGGAGAGTTTCCTTAATTTCTCTTTCTGCTCTTCCGTTGTTAGTGTATAGGAATGCAAGAGATTTCTGTGCATTAATTTTGTATCCTGCTACTTTACTAAACTCATCAATGAGTGCTAGCCATGTGTCTTTTTGAATTGGTGTTTTCATTTTTTGGGGGGTATAGACCCAAGAGTGGGATTGCTGGGTCATATGCTAGCTCTAATTTTAGTTTTTTGAGGAACCTCCATACTGTTTTCCATAGTGGCTACACCACTTTACGTTCCCACCAATAGTTTACCAGGGTTCCCTTTTCTCCACATCCTCACCAACATTTGGTATTTGTTTTTGTTTTTCTCGTGATAGCCATTCTGACAGGTGTGAGGTGATACCACATTGTGGTTCTGATTCGCATTTCCCTGATGATTAGTGATGGTGAACATCTTTTCATGTGCCTGTGGCCATCTGTATGTCTTCTTTGGAAAACTGTCTATTCAGATCCTCTGCCCATTTTTTAATCAAGTTGTTTGGGTTTTTTTGATGGTGAGTTATATGAGATGTTTATATACTTTAGATTTTAACCCCTTTTCAGTCATATCAAAAAGACCCCAAATAGCCAAAGCAATCTTGAGAAAGAAGAATGGAGCTGGAGGGATCAGGCTCCCTGACTTCAGACTATACTACAAAGCTACAGTAATCAAGATAGTATGGTACTGGCACAAAAACAGAAATATAGATCAGAGGAACAGGGTAGAAAGCCCAGAGATTAAACCCATGCCCCTGTGGCCACCTAATCTATGACAAGAGAGGCAAGGATATACAGTGAAGAAAAGACAGTTTCTTCACCAAGTGGTGCCAGGAAAACTGGACAGTTACATGTAAAAGAATGAAATTAGAACACTCCCTAACACCATACACAAAAATAAACTCAAAATGGATTAGAGATGTAAATGTAAGACCAGACACTATAGAGCTCTTAGAGGAAAACATAGGCAGAAGACTCTATGACATACATCACAGCAAAAATTTTTTTGATCCACCTCCTAGAGTAATGAAAACAAAAACAAAAATAAACAAATGGGACCTAATTAAACTTAAAAGCTTATGCACAGCAAAGGAAACCATTACGAGATGAAAAGACAACCCTCAGAATGGGAGAAAATATTTGCAAACAGAGCAACTGACAGGGATTACTCTCTAAAATATACAAACAGTTCATGCATCTCAATATCAAAAAAAAACAAACAACCCAATTAAAAAATGGGCAGAAGAACTAAATAGACATTTCTCCAAGGAAGAAATATAGATGGCCAAGAGGCACATGAAAAGCTGCTCAACATCACTAGTTATTAAAGAAATACAGATCAAAACTACAATGAGGTATCACCTCACACCGGTTAAAATGGGCATCATCAAAAAATCTACAAACAGTAAATGCTGGAGAGGGTGTGAAGGAAAGGGAACCCTCTTGCCCTAGTGGTGGGAATGTAAATTGATACAGCCACTATGGAGAACAGTATGGAGGTTCCTTTAAAAACTAAAAATAGAACTACCATATGACCCAGCAATCCCACTCCTGGGCATATACCCAGAGAAATCCATAATTCAAAAAGACACATGCACCCCAGCATTCATCGCAGCACTATTTACGAGAGCCAGGATGTGGAAGCAACATAAATGTCCATCGACAGATGAATGGATAGAGAAGATGTGGCACATATATACAATAGAATATTACTCAGACATTAGAAGGAATGAAATTGGGACATTTTAGAGACATGGATGGACCTACAGTCTGTCATCCAGAGTGAAGGAAGTCAGAAAGAGAAAAACAAATACCATATGAATCTAGAAAAATGGTACAGATGACCTATTTGCAGGGCAGGAATAGAGGTGCAGATGTAAAGAATGGACATGTGGACATGGGGGTGGGGGAAGAGGAAATGGGATGAATTGGGAGATTGGGATTGACATATATACACTACCACGTGTGAATAGATAGCTAGTGGGAACCTGCTGTACAGCACAGGGAGCTCAGCTCGGTGCTCCGTGGTGACCTAGAGGGGTGGGGTGGGAAGAGGGAGGGAGGGAGGCTTAAGAGGGAGGGGATATATGTATACGTATAGCTGATTCACCTCATTGTACAGAAGAAACTAACACAACATTGTAAAGCAACTATACCCCAATAAAAACAATAAATAATTATAATATCAGCAAAAAATATGTATTTATATTGATGCTATGACTTTTCACTATTTCCTTCTCTAACCAAGCATTTGTTCTTTCAGCTCTGTATTCCATTTATATTGATATTGGCAGTTTTATTTCAGATGACTTTGAAAAATGGTAATCAATAAATTGTAAGCGTCTACCACTAGTCTTTTTTTTTTTTTCAGTGAAACATAACTTTAACCTGGAAGAATACAACCTCTCTCAGTGCACCTTGGAAAAGGTGAGTCCACCTGTGTGATGTGGTATCATCTCTGTAAATTTCATATGAAAGTAGCATGTGTGCTTCCTGTTTATTTAGAAGACAGCCAACAGCTTGCTAACTCCTTTTCCTTCTTCTTTGTCGCCTGTTTAGGTGTTCTTAGAGCTTTCTAAGGAGCAGGACCTGGGAAATTCTGATGAAGAGGTTGATACAACCATGAGATGGAAACTCCTCCCTCATTCAGAGGACCCTTGAAACCTCAAGTCTAATCATTCTTTGTTGATGTCATATAAGCTTATGTCATATGTAATAATTAGCAGTGTGTATAGTTAAAAAATTTAACATCAATATTAGGTATATTTTGTATATTTAGTCAGTAAATGAATAAATTAAAAAAAATTATTCTTCCCTTTAAATTTTGGAGTGATAGAAAATCTATGATAAAGACAATGCAAAGTATTAGTAAAGATACCTGAAGAGCCAGGCATAGACAGCTGTGAAAATAAAGCCACACATCTGGAATGTTTTGAAATACGACTTTTTGAGAAATATGAGGGCTTTCTAAAATTCCCTTGCTGACATAGGTGGGGGACATATTCAACAGCTAGAAACTGCATGGCTGTTGCAGGCTGGTTTGGATACACTGGGTGTGCAAGTTTGCTTTAACACACAAATACAACCCAGGGTCTCCCTCCGAAACCTCTTCAGAAATTGTTTTAAAAGTCACAGGATCAGGAGTTCCCTTATTCACAAATGAACAAGCACGTGCATTTGGAAAGTAATTCAAATACACCTTTTGAAAACAATGGGAGTCACAGCAGTATTTGTTCAGATTTTTAAAGATTTGACTCTGTTCTTATGATTGTGGGGGCACTGATTTCCCTTATCACCTGATCAATAGTTTTCTGTGTATTTACTGCTGTTTTAAGAAGATATATGCACACACGTGCACATAGCTTTTGTATTACTTAAAAAAAAAATCTGTGCCAGCTTTACATATTATTTTATTTTTTTCCTTAAACAATAGCTATTTCATTTTGAATATCACCAGAAATTTTTTTGAAGACAAAGTAGTATTCTTGCTGCTTTCTGGGGGTGATGTGTTACATAACTTTAAAAAAAATTGTTATGCTTATAGAAGAAAATGTGTATAATAGAGAAAAATACAGAAGTTGAATGTATTGAAAAGAAGAGTCACCACCATTTCTCCCTACCCCCCAATCAACTATTTCCCTTTTTCTCTAGCGCATTGTTTTACATGGTTGGAATCATGATTAGTACATGTAATTTCCTGCTTAAATATATATGCATATTTGCTGATATAACATGGAAATTATTTTAATTTACTTTTAAACTAATGATGAGGCTGCAGCTTTGTATGTTTGCATTGTATTTTGTGCTAATTGTGTTTATTCTTTGTTCATTTATCATTGTACTTTAATCTTTCTCTTATCCCTTTTATAAACTTTTTACATGGTTAAATATTTTATCTGTATATTTTACATATATCATAATTATGTCGGGAACATTATATTTCCAAATCTATGATAAATGATGTATAGTTTACTGTTTATTCAGGGGCCCTTAGTGCCCTATAAAAGTAAACCCACATCACAATGAGAGCTGAATTTAAATTATTTCTAAAACTGAAGCAATAAATAATCCTGTCTTGTTTAATTGTACAACATCACAACATATACAATCATTTTACATAACAATATGATGAACTCTTTACTTATACTCCTTATAAATTATACATTTTCTTAACTGTTATACAGACAAGTCTACAAAGTACTGAATAAACAATATCAGATGTAGTACTATGAATAGTTTAAAAGGTTGATCTGGACATAGTTTGGTAAAACCATCATAACACGGTTGTTTTTGAAGATGTTAACTTGTGTTTTATTGGGATTGCGTTCAAGGGCGGGTGAATGGCTTCCAAAAGAGAAGGTGATGAGAGTGAAACAAAGGGAGGGATTTTGTTTTAAAGGATAAAGAGCTTGTACCATCTCTGATGCTGTTGCGGACAGATCTTGTACTGGGTGTGTTCTCTCCTTTCCTAACACCCCCTTCCAGAGGAGGCTGACCTCCCCGATTTGCAGCACAAACCCCAACTGGCTTCCAGCTGGGTTTGACCAACCCAATAGAGAGTAGCAGCAAGAGTTGGGAGAGTGGAAGAGAAAGGTCCGAGGATCTCTCTCCTCCTCGCCCGCTTTAGTTTCAGATCTCAAGCAGCAGACGCGTCTTTCCAGGCCTGTATTCTTTGTCCCCCTCCGGGTCCACCCACCGGCTTCTGCCCCCGCCTCCATACTCTTGACCCCAGGAGTGTCCTCTCTCACCTGCTCCACACTCAGCCTCAAGCAATTCATCACAATCACTGTTCGCGCGCTTGCTCCGGTGGCTTCTGCTCCAGGTAAGCTGATCGTGGCTGTGATTCTCTGTGTTTGCTTGTGTAAAAGAATAAGAAAATACGTACCTTGCTTGCTCTCTGCCCTTGGTTTCTGCTAATGTTTGGTCTTTGAGCTTCTAAACCCTCATAATTTCCTGAGCAATAGGAGTGTCTGACACAGAGCTCCTAAATTCCTGGGAATGTCCTGGGGGATGAGTGCATCTTTTATTCTACTGAGGCAGTTCTTAGTGGGCTCCTGGAGGGAGCTGGTCACCAGAAGGACCAAGCTATGGCCCCAAACCTGGTACTCTCAGCCTCGCCTCCCATTCTGTGGAGAGGGGAGAGGGGCTGTACATCGGGTGAGTGGTCGATCGTGCCTAGCTGGTGAGGCTTCCATCAAAATCCCAAAGGTCCTGGGTTCAGGGAGCTTCTGGGTTGGTGAGCACATGCACGTGCCGGGAGGGCGGTGCACCCCAGCTCCACAGGGACCCCAGCTCCCATGCCCGGGACCCTTCCGGACCTCACTCGCACCCTGTGGTTCCCTTCAGCTGGCTACTTATCTGAATCCTTTATCGCATCCTGTTTATATAACTAACCTGTGAACATAAGTAAGACTTTCCTTGAGCTCTGTGCTGAGTGCTGAGCCCGAGGAGGGAGTGCTGAGCCCAAGGAGGGACCCACGGGAGGACCAACTTACGGCTGGTTGGTCAGAAGCACAGGTGACCACCTGGGGACGTGCCCTTAGCATCCGTAGTGGGAGTCGTTTTCTGGGACTGAGCCTTAACCTGTGGGATCTGACCTAACCAGAGAGCTAGTGCTAGAACCAAATTGAATTGAACTGAATTCTCCAGCTCCCAGCTGGTGTTGGAGAATTGGTTAGTACGGCCAAAACCCCACACATGTGGGGGCCAGAATTGAAGTGTGGGAAGAAAAGAAAACACAGTGTATTTTTCCTAGACACTTGTGTCAGAGAAGTGGAATGTGCTAGAACAGCTGTGGCTCACGGAAACGTGTGGGTCGGGAAGAGAACGTATGCAGGGGTGGGGGATGGGGAACCTTTGGTCCCTGATGGCCACCCCGTCACCCGAGGTACAAACATCAGCTACTAAAGGTAACACTTACCTGTGGAATCAGAGATGAGAGTAGACACAGTGGTTCACTGGACACGCAAGGAAATGCAGACCGGTATGTGTGCTAAACGCACAGCCCCTACGTGATTGGTGTCTGCAGTGGCCGAAGTGCGAGAACGTGCTGAGCTGGACCTTGATGCTGGGGCAGGCTCAGCTTTGGCTCAGTCTTAGCTTCGGCCACTAACGTCACAGCTGCCGGCAAAGGGAGAACTCATGCCAGGAAGTTATTACCCCTGAGGCTTCTGGTCTCCGAAAAGGGAGGCAGGGCGGTGGAGAGAAAAACCAAGAAACCACGGAGGCGCGGGTGCAGCAGGAAGGCGTCTCGTTTCGGAGACTGGTATCGCCAGCTTCCTGAAGGGCCTTGACTGCAGTGGAGAGTGAGGCTGGCTAATCGGGGGGCTGGGTCTTGGTTTTGAGGGCTGCCGAGGGGAGGGGCACGGGAGGCTCTTCCAGGACCTGCAGCTCACCGCTGAACAGCCACAGATGGCCCCACGTGACCCTGACTCACAGAAGGTTATTCCTGAGGGAATGGCCAGCCCGGGGGACGGCGTAACAGCCACCAGAAAAGGCATTCAGTCTGAGAAGGGCGACTGCCCAGCTGCCCCTAGAGGTGCCTGCTGGAGCCTCCGATGAAGCGGCCGATACGCCTCACATGCCAGTGAGACTGGCGTCGCGATGCCCCGGACACTCGCCCGCGGAACGTGCCTGTGACCGGGTGATGGTAAACGCTGTGATGAAGGCGGTGTCCTCTACGGGGGCACCCGTGTGACATTGCTCTTGCAAAATTCAACAGTCTGAGAAGCTGTATCAGATTTGCTGTCTCATTTTTCCAAGGTCACTAAAGAGAAAATGAGGAGAGACTGAAAGGAGCGGCGAGGAACTTGACCTAGTGGGGGCAGGTCTTCAGAGGGGGCAGGTCTTCAGAAGGTTCAGGAGAAGCGGGATGGATGTGGTGGACGTTGGTGGTGCAGACGCAGTGCTGCGGAAGGTTGGGTGGGCCGGTGGGACTCCCTGCTGCTCCCCAACAGCCGAAGGCCCCAAACAAGGCCTCCATTTACCCCAGTTTGGGAGAATGCAAAAAACCAGAAGGCAAACGTGATGCGATCCGCTCCCCTGCCCCGCCCCAGAATGGCCTGGGCTGTTGGCTAAGCAGATTAATTAGTGTAAAGATTGAAGGAGAGGCCAGAGTCTTCGGGTCCTACCTGGTGGGGACCCAAGGCCCTGTGCACCTGTGTGGGTAGCGTGGGAGGGGGAGGGGGAGAGAGTTTCTGGGGCTCCTGGACACAGAAGCCCTGTGCGCTGTGATTTGAAACCTGTTGGTGAAGTCTTACTGGCAGCTAAATTTAGATAGGGAGGATAAGAAGATGCAAAGGCCATTGGGATTAAGGTGAAAAGGTAGGCAAAAACTAAATTTTTGAGCAAAGTTTATGTGAAGTGATCACGTCTCCTTTCCCTGAATGTATCAGTATTACTGGGATGGAAATTGTTGGGATGGAAATTATGTCTGACTGGAGGCTGCTTTATCTACCTAATATTCTACACAGAAAGCGTGAACGTCCACCCTCAGGCCTGTCTTAATTGGATGCACTAAATGGGAACCAAAAGAACTGCTTGAACCCACACAGGTAGGTAATTTAAAACAATATAGAGTAGTTGGTGGCCAAAAAGAGATTACCACTGTAACTAATGACATGCTAGAAGCTGGAGTGCTGCTACCAACGAATTCTCTGTCCCGTGACAAAGGCTGGTAGCTCATGGAGACTAACAGCAGAGGCGGTTCAAAGTAAAGTTGCATGGCCACAGCCTCAGCGGTTCTGGACGTGGTTTCAACCACACACAAAAATACAACAAGCCATATGAGACTGGTACCCAGTAACTGGTTTTGCAAACACTTTCTTCTCCATCCCAGTCTTGGAAAAGAGCCAGTTGTAGTTCAGGTTCACAGAAGGATCCCAATCTGTTTACTGTGGTCTCGTGGGTTATGTAAACTCACCAGCTTCCTGTCATAATGTGATCAGAAGGGATTTGGACTTGATGAGGGTTTCCAGTGTAATAAGACACCATATTGATGATGTCATGATAATACTGGAAATTGAAGACACCATATTGGATGTCATGATAATATTGGAAATTGAAGACACCATATTGATATGAAAATATTGGAAATTGAAGACACCATATTGATGACGTCATGATAACTGAAATAATTTCAACATAATGGTAACTCGTATAACCAACCAAGGCTGGATTAACACAGCCAGCGAAAGTTCTTGTCTTATTTCTGGCATCTTGATATTTATTTTTCTTTGAATTTGATTTCTATTTTGTTATATTTTCTTCATCCATTTAAAAATGGGACAGAGGAAAACACACCAAAAATAGTCCAACCATTGACAGAAATCTTGCTATTGTCTTTAAAATTACCCTGTGTGATATCTTAGTGCAAATGATCAATTAAAAGGTAACTGGTCCAACATTTCCTTCAACATTTTAAAGTTTTACACTAAGTAAACCAGAAAACTTGCAAAGAAGAATACTGGCAGTAGGTTTAGAAAAGTAATGATTGTATATTATAAATGATACTTTTAGATGACTGAATACATTTTTGCTTGAAGTTCTCATTCAATATACAAACAGGTAATAGGCAGTAATAATTTCTGTGAAGAAAAAAAGCTCCCGCAAAATTAAAGATAAATGGAGTCAAATATCTGAGGAACGAAGATAGGAAGGATTAACAGCCAGAAATGTTTTGGGACGAGGCTGGGATTTCCTAGTGATGGAGAGGAGCTGACGTCTCCCAGGCTCTGTTCAGGCACCCTGCGCTGGACTGGCGTCTTCCATCACTTTTTGCATTCTGCCCTGAGATGTCAGCCCACTGACAGCCGATGTGAAGGAGAACTCGGTGGCAATATTGCTTGGTTCTTTCAAACCCAATGAGCTGTGTGCAGCTTTTGTTAAATCTACCTAGAGCTTGTAGTGATGTACTCATGATTGATGGTGATGTCAGAGGAGCCCAAGCATAACAGTTAGGCGTATGTAAACAAGGAGGGTGAAGGTGGGAGGGAGTCGTGGGAGGGAGGGGATGTGGGGATCTATGTATAAATACCGCTGAGTCACTTTGGTGCACACCAGACACTGGCACAACAGAGTAAAGCAATTATATTCCAATAAAGAGCTTAAAAAACATTGCAAAATTCAACAATAGTGTGTCAGCTCACATACGTTCGCATTGCTGTTTTAGTCACCGAGGTACTAGTGCTGCAGCTAGTGTCCTTAGTTTGAGCAGCTCAGTTTGTTCCATAGTTATGTTTTTTTCCTTCTTGCTCATTTTAAACATTTGCTTTTCAAGTCCTTCACGATTTATCAGTTTCTGTAGCCGCTGGTGCCTTTCTTGGTTCACCAGGGATTTCAGTCAACAGCAGAAGCCTTTTGAAAATGTGTTATTTTCAGTCATTGGTTCAAAGGCCAACGTCACGCTTTTTCCTTTTGTTTTGAGGAGTTCTGCCTCGACAGGGCTCTCAGCGTGACTGGAGAATCCCCATCACGTAAGGTAAGTGTCTTCCGTTCTCCTGAGAGCTCTCTCTTTGCAGATCAGGTTCTTGTGCTTTTACATGACACAGTTTTGACGGCCGCACACAAGTCCCGCGTAGCCAGGTACTCTGTACAACTGGCCAGGAAAGAACCCAAGAGGCACATTTTAGCTTCATGCAAAGGACATCGTTTGACATCTACAAGGCTTCTGGCACTGAAGACTATTGCTGCAAAATGTATGAGGCAAAAGTCAGGCAGCATTGTAAAGTGTGTGCACCTCAAGTGAGAATCATCGAGGGAACAGAAACACACCCAAATCTGACCGCGCAGCATTTGTTATCTGAGCTCACGGATTGAAGATGGGGGTTAGCCCAGGTTCTCTTATCCACCAGCTGTTCGAATTTGGGCAAGGGACCAAACTCAGGGACCCACTTTTCTCATCTGCAAAATGGGAGTGGTTATAGTAATGCCTACCACATGAGATTATTATGTGGGTTAAGTGTGTTAATATTTCAGTGTGCCGTGCATGTGATAAGTACCACACGTGGTTGCTTAGGAAGGACATTATGCTATAAAATCAGTGCTATCCCACTTTTGAAACCCCAATAGGACTAATTTTTTAAATTGGCAAGATGATACCAGAGCTTATTTAGAAGAGTGCAAACATGTGACTTGATCAAGAAAATGTTGAAAAAGATCGGTGGGGGCGGGCTTGCTCTGTTACAATGCTGCGGAGGTTACCACGTGGTCAAGGAAGAAGCCAACATATTGGAAGAAAAGAAAACTGTCCAGAAGCTGAGTAGGGCCAGAAGGCATAGCTCTCTCCTGGATATGAAATTCTTCTAAAAAAATTCTTCCTCCTACATTGTATTCTCTGGCAGTGTTATTAAATATGATAATTTTGTATCTTCTACAGAAGATGGCAGACATACAGAAACAATCAGAGGTCTTTTTTTTTTCAAGTTTGACAGTCTCATATATTAATGGGTTCAATCTGCCTCTATTTTGTGAGTTGAGCAATTTCTGGATTCATACAATTAGGAAAAGAATAAATATTGAGAAAAGAGAGGTAGGTAAGGAAGATTTCATGGGATTATCGTGGCCCATGGGACACAGGTGAGTCTGGCTTGAGAACTGCGTGCATAGCACATCGCTCGTCGTGTGTTTGGGAAATAATTATAGCGCAGAGGTATTTAACAGACTGACTGACAGCATGCAAAAAGACGCTGGTCCCTTTCACCTTTCTTCTTCATGAATTGCAGGAAGGTTTGGAACTGCCTTGTCTCTGACTTAGCTGAAATGCTCAAAAAAGATAGAATGGCAGCTCTTACCTGTTAAAAATGTTTCTTGAATAATATGGAACAGGACATGCTTTTAAAAACCAGTGGTTGCTTACAGAGAAAGTAGTTTGTTTTCTGGCACTTGTTGTAGAAATAACAAGTCTGTAGGTCTTGGGATGGCAGGTATTTTTAGGTGATATTGTTCTAAGGATGCTCTCATTTTCCACTCCAGGAAAGATGCTGCAGGTAGCTTGCATGCAATGCAACTGAGATGCAGATGAAAACCAGAGTTCATTTGGTTAGCCTGAAAAAATATTTACATTACTTCGTTTCTAGATATTTTTGTATCCAGGTTTTAGGAAGTAAATTTCAGTGGAAGCTTTTGAGTTATTTTCTGGCCTGTTTGTATATTTGTAATTGTCATTATTTATTTTTTTCTTTTCTGCTTTGCTCTGCTCTGAACTGTTTCTTCACTTATGTTTCTTTAAAAGACTGTATTGGGGGTCAGCTCTCCCATGAGGGCCTTGTATGAAAAAGCTAATTGGAAAAGACGAGGTTCTCTTTGATTTGATAGTTGCTAATGGTTTGCTGTGTCCAGCCAGCCATCTGCAGCTACGAACTCCCTGCTGAGGAACTGGCAGGGAGACAACGACATGGAAAACTGTAAAGAACTCGCCCTGTGATGTGAGCGGAGAGCTTTGGCAGCCAGGCTGAATTAAGACCGTAATCTTTGTTGGAAATCATTCTAAACGGAACTGTTCACAGTAAACATGAAACTAAAAGCATGTCGTAGTCGTGACCCGAAAGGACCGTGAATTCTTGGCCAGGACATGCAGAGACCGGGGATGAACTGTTTCTAGAGTCTTGCTCCAGCTTTCCTGAGAGTAAGTTAACCTCTAAACTTGTGGGTGTTTTGCATATGAAAATATAACATGCGACTTCAAACAGGGAATGCCAAACATTTGGATGGAAACTATTAAATGCAGCACATTGTTAGCAAGTTGTTTTGATTTTTCAAATCATCTGAGTATTTTATACTGTATGGCTAAATGACCAGTTGGAGAACTGAGATTTTTTTTTTTCATTTTTATCCCATGACTAAAGCATGTTTGGACAGATAGCACATGTTACCTAATAGACTATCGGATAACCGAAAGGAATGTGACCTTATGTCGCCTCTTTACGAGTATAAACTATTTCCCAAGTTATAGGAATTACTTATTCTTTTTTGTTCATTTTCAGTTTTGCTGCCAGAGGATTTGTAAGCATTGGAGGATACACGATATTCTGAATTTTTAATTTGATTTAACTGGCTTGGGAACATTTTCATCAAGAAATCTTAAGGCAATATGGACTTTGTTTATCACCCTAACTTTTTAAGAATTTTGATCTGATTTGTTGCGTGATGTATTCAGTCTCTGAACACTGGGAATTCTATCTGACTACGAAGTGATTGGCTTCTTATAGCCAAGTTATTATTTCTAGATCATACGACTTCCTATTCAGAGCAATTTCAGCTAATTAGATGTCTTGTGCCACTAGAGTGAAGAGCTTTTTTTTTTTCTTTTCTGATCTTTTTTCCCGCACAGGATGTGCAATGGGAAAAAATCACTCTTAACAGTCAGAAACAAGCAGCCCCAATCCTGACAATTAGATCATGTTAATTATTCTTTACGCATAAATACTTTCCAGCACATGCATTCATCCACAGAAGGGAGAAGTAGACCCTGGGCGGTATGTTTAACCCTTTCAGATGCCATGGTTCAGCGCGGCACGGAGTTCCTAACTGGAAACGTTTCGGTTTGGATTTAGTCGGGGCCTCCAGCTGTCACAGTCAGCTCTGATGACACTGTGATCAGGAACTCATCCACGTAGCTTCTAAGTCCCTTCCTTCATTCCTGGACGCGCTTTAAACCTGAATCCATGCCCTTTTGCATTCCATGAAATGAGGCCACATCGTAAAAGGAACCTCCAGCAAATATTTTTGTCTCCAGATCCTTATCCTAGACCGACTTTAGGATTTCTTCTGTCTTGTTCTCCGACCTCATGCTCTCGGACTCCTCTTTTGCTCCTTGGGTTAGTTATTATTGCTGCTGTGACCACACGGCCACACACTAAATGCCGTCACACAAAAGAGATGTGTCCTCGTACCACTCGGGAGGTAGGAAGCGGGACCTGAGTCTCCCTGGACTAACATCAGGGTATCGGCAGAGGCGAGCTCCTCTCTGGAGGACGTGGGAGAGGATGCTGTTTCCTTGCCCGTCTCCGCTTCCAGAGGCATCCATGTTCCCTGGCTCACGCCCTTCTCTCCCCCCATCTTCGAAGCCAGCAACAGGCTGAGTCTCGATAAGCTGGCTTTCCTCTGACCTCCCTTCTGCTCCCTTTTCCACAGTTCAGGACCCCTATGATTACACTGGTCTGCCCCGATAATCCAACCTAAAGTCGGTTGGTTACCAACCTTAGGACCAGCTTAATTCTCCTTCGCCTTGTAATGTCACAAGTGTCAGGATCAAACTGGACCATTTTTTTCTGCCGACCACGTCCCTCTTCAATTATTCCTGGCCTTTCAGACTTAGTTGCAGCACAGCGTTCCCTGAAATAAACTGTGGTTAGACTCCACCCCAGAGCTGCCCCCCAACCCCGCGCACGGACCAGGTGGTTTTCCCACGGGAGCTGCCCCGAGAACACCCGCTGGGCCGGCATGTGCGTGGCTTTGCGCCCGCCCCTGGGGGTCAGATTAGGATTTCAGGCCGAGAACCTGGTACCCGGAAGCAACCTCATCGGTCAAACGACGGGAGAGACAATAGCAACCCTATGACTTCCATCCTCTTCCACGTGAGTCCATCTCTGGCTGGACCTCAGAATCCAGCCATCGTAGGCATGCACAGAGCTCCCAGCGGTCTCTATTTTCAGGCCCTTTTTCACGGTTGCTTTTTTGGGGGGATCACAGGGAAGGGAATCTAACACGGCTATTGGGTGAAGGAAACATTGTTTAGGCGACTTTTTTTTTTTCCTTTGCATTTGTACTCTTCTAGGGTCTACTTTTCCCATCTAGCCCATACCGGCATCTATAAGTTGAATTTTTTCTCTTCATTCTTGCAAGTACTCTTTCTAGCAGACGCACCTTCTCTGTCTGCCCACAGCCAGATGAGATGCTTGCAGCCCACAAGCGTGGCTCTCTTTCCACCTGTCATGGGCTTGTTTCTCTTGGGAATTCAATTCATCAGGGGTTCCTTGCATATACCGTTTTTAGCCAGTGCCATGGAAAATGGGATTTTAATTTTGTTTGGGTTATTGTTGTTTATACCATTGGCGTAAAGGTGTTTCACATTCTATATCCCAGCCTCGGAATGAAGAAAACAGAAGTATTGTCTCCATGCAGATTTTGCTTCCCCTGAAAACTCACTGACCTTCCGTGATGTGGAATCAGACCCCATGGGTCTGTCTTGACCTTTGACGCTACAGGTCATTTCAAGTGAAGGAATATTGTGTGAATTTCAGCGCTTTCTCAATAGTTGTAGGTTAAATTAATTTTCTCGATTAATATGCACATTTCAGTCAGGAGAGCTGAAAAGCTCCTTTGTGTATTTTCCTTAATTAGAGGCAGATTTTACTAATTTGGCTGATATTGGAGAGGGGAGTGGGGGAGAGTTTATGTGGTTTTAAGGTTAAATCATAGCCTAGTTTTATTACGTGTGGATGTTTCTTCAGAATTCTTTATTTTTGCCCATTTTGGTAAATTTTTCAAAGGAAATTGAGGAAATCAACTTTTTCATTTCCACTTTCAAGATATCAGGCTAGTTTTTTTTTCCCCATTATAAACCGTTCACTCCCTCCATTCTGAACTACCCCACCCCTACTCCATCAACTTGATTCTTATAGACTTTTCCCTTTATCCTTTAACTTCAAAAATAGAATTTTTATCCTTATATTTGGTCCTGAAAAAGACTTTCTGGCATATATACATGTCCTCCCACCATCCTGAAAAAGTTAATTTCCATTGTACTTTTTACAATGAGTTTTCTTCAATGTATTTTCTTGCAACTATATTTTCTTCTTTTCCAGTATCTCTTTATTAAATACTTTACTTTTGATAGTTTTTTCTCCCTTTCATGTTTTTTTTTTTCTCTCTCTCTCTCATTGTTTTCAAATGCATTTTAATTTTCTTTCAATATTTGGGAGGATGACAAAATTTTTCTCTGTATCACGGAAGATTTTATGTTCTTTACTGACTTCAGTGGGGATTTTAAACATGTTTGCTTTTCATTTCTATTTCATTTCTTTTTTCCTTCCTGAATTTTATTGTAGTTAGCAAGTGGAAGATTTAAAAACTTTTCTTCTGTTTACTACAATAAAGTTTTCTCTTAAAGATGATGTATTTTCTCTGCCTCTGGAGGGAAGTCCAGCTTCCCTCATGTTCTGGCATTTGGAGGCTCCTGGAAACAACAGCACAAAATGAAGCCTGTGAATAAAGAGCCAAGTGGATCCCTCCCAGGTCTCCTTCCTGCCGGCTGGAGGCTGGTAGGATCTCTGATCTTGCACGGAAGGGAGACGATCCCTGGGTGCCCTGGCTGACAGTGAGGTCTCCAGAACCGGCTACCTGGGTTAAACCCTGGCTGTGCCGCCATGAGCTGTGTTTGATGAGTCAGTTTGCCTCTTTCTGCCTCAATTTCCTCATCTGTCAAATGGGGAGAATAATATCCCAAAGGTTTATTGGAAGGATTAAACTAATTGTTATAAAACCCTTGGAACTACCTGAAGCATAGAAAAGCATCATTAACTATAGTTATTATTATTTTCTTTCTAATACCTTGTGTTCAAGCAGCTGCCAGTCTCTCTTTGTTTCAGCTGTAGTGAACAATATGAAATTCTCTAAAATTTCATGAGATTTTTTAATCTACTTGCCTTTGAGTTTTGTTGCTTTTGGGCTTATTGTTTGTTTTTTGTTTTAAATGGTTGACTTGGGACTTTCTTGGATTTTATGTATAAAAGGTTGACAAAGATTGAGTTACTCATACTTTCGATTTCTTGGCAAATGAAATGATTGGTTCCAACAAAGCTCCCGTCTTGTTTTGGTTATTTATTTTCTCAAGCTTACAAACCCCATTTCATACTCCCCCTCCCCTCCCATTCCCACGGCCACGGGTCGCCTTTTATTGTTTTTAATTGAATGAAAGATTCTTTTTTCCCCCTACCTACTCCTATATCCACCCCACCTACTCCTATATCCCCCCCAACTGGTAACCACTACTTTGTATTTGTGAGTCTGCTTCTTTTTTGTTTTGTTCACTAGTTTGTCATATTTTTTAGATTCTGCATATGTGATATCATATAGTATTTGCCTTTCTCTGTCTGACTTATTTTACTCAGCATAATGCCCTCCAAGTCCATCCATGTTGCTGCAAATGGCAAAATTTCAATTTTTATGGCTAATATTCCATTGTCTATATGTACCACATCTTCTTTATCCATTCATCTGTCAATGGACACTTAGGTGGCTTCCATACCCTGGAAATTGTAAACAGAGCTGCTGTGAACATTGGGGTGCACGTACCTTTCCAAATTAGTGTTTTTGTTTTTTCCAGATATATACCCAGGAGTGGAATTGCTGGGTCATATGGTAGCTCTGTTTTTAGTATTTTGAGAAACCTCCACACAGCTTTCCTCAGTGGCTGCAGCAATTTACATTCCCACCAACAGTGTACGAGGGTTCCTTTTTCTCCACACCCTCTCCAGCATTTGCTGTTTGTGTTCTTTTAGACAGTTGCCATTCTGACAGGTGTGAGGTGATGTCTCACTGCGGTTTTGATTTGCATTTCCCTGATGATTAGAGATATTAAGCATCTTTTCATGTGTCTGTTGGCCACCTGCACTTCCTTTTTGGGACAATGTTTATCCAGTTCTTCTGCCCATTTTTTAATGTAGTTGTTTATTTTTTAGTGTTGAGTTGTAGGAGCTGTTTATGTATGGATAGCCACGGGTCACCTTTTCATTGTACCTGATGGAAATCCTTTACTTCCTGGGTGTTCTTGAAAATGGTGTATTGCATGCAGTATTAATTAATATAAATGATATTGTGGTATCACTCTCAACCTTCTTTTGTTGTTTTCCAGTTGGCACTATGCCTTAGATCTCTTCCCCTTGATGGGTGGGGACCAAACCATGGCTTCTGAATCCTACCCAGCACTCTGCAGACTGTGTCCGTGAGAGTTTGTTGGACGACACGGTGCCACAATAGTCTGCATTGTGAAGAGCATCCTGGTACAGGGCCCCATGGACACGTGTGGGAGTTTCCTCGGCAAACACACCCAGGAGCAGAACTGACTGACGGCAGGAGATTGCCAAGTAGCAGTGAGTTGGTGGTGCATCACCAAGATGGCTGTGCAGTCTACCCCCACGGGCAGTAACGTTCCTTTATCCCCATTAGAAAATCGAACACCTGACTCTGTGAAATTCTCTGATTTTCTCAGTCTGACGAGGAATCAATATAAAGTACATACATCTCATAACTGTGTTCATTTTTATTTCTTTTGGTACCGAGCTCGAACATCCCTTCATGTGTCTTTCAGCTCTTTGGCTCCCCTCTTTGCTACCCATGCAATTGGAAACAGCTGTTGTGATGTTTCTTTTTGGTTGGATTGTATGTTTTCTATATTGGACCTTCACAGCTGCTTCCTTCACTTTCTGCTTTTAAAATAAACAGGTCGGAATGGGCAAGAGGCACACCCGCGTGGGTTGGCAAACGTGGGCCCTTCTTGGCAAGAATTTTCTTAAAAAATGGAGGATGCAAAGAGAGACCTTGTTGGTACGGTGGGGAGTCTATGTCTTCTCATATTTAAAAGAGGGAAGAGTAATTTCTTGGGCAGCACAAACACTTTATCTTCATCCTTTAATGTTTCATAGATTTTCTATTTCTAACTAGCAGGTTGGATTTTTTTTTTCAAATTGTGGGAGTTGCTATTATTTCAAATAAGATTCCTTTAAAATATATCATTTTGACATGTCTTACCGGAGGCATTTTGTAAAGAATTCATATTCAGAAACTCCCTGAAAAATAAAGCCACATCTTTATGCTACCAACGTAGCAATTACACCTGAACTCATTTGAACCTCATAAAGGAGTAAGTAAAGCACTACAGTCAAAGCAAGTGGCAGAACTTAATCCAGAAAGTAATCCAAAATTTAAAAAAGCACTCAAGGGACAAATTATAGCACTTCTACACCGCCATACTGCGGATAGAGATGATGTCAGTTTGAAAGGAATCGTGAGCCTATAGACACACAGGAAAAGAAAATGGCATTTTGAACTTTTCCTTCTAGTAAGCTTCTTCTGACCAAGAGAGTGATTACATGTTATTTGTGTAGAAAATGTAGTAAATTCAGAAAAACGTGATAATTTAAAATCAATTGTAAAATACCCATAATTCAAGGGTTGATATACTAACATTTCATCTTCTGGACATTGTGACTCTGTGTGTGTGTGTGCGTGTGTGTGTCCTTTCAACAATTATGCATGGACTGCTTAGATTGGCAGTGAGTAAAGGATACAAAAATCCCTGTATGGAGCAAGGATTCTATAAATATAAATATAAATGTAAAGTTGGAGTCCACTCTATATGGATGTGTTACTTCTAACCTTTTATCTCTTCTCTATATAAATATTATATCTGTCAAATTTATGTACCTAGATAGATATAGGTGTAAAAATAGACCAACAAATAGAGCGAAAATAAGATCATCTGATGAATAAGATATATACCTCTTTTAAAGGCCATGTGTTTAGAATTACAGCTAAACACTAAAGTGTGTTCTTATCACGAGATTTCAAATGCACCTGTTGCAGTTCCAATTCCAGAACTTTATCACAATGACAAAGGCTTTAAAAATTCCTTATGTGAAGCAATATTTTGGCGCTATCTTCCTTTGCACGCAGGCAGCAGGCGATGAGTACACGGCCTTGCTCCTGCTTCTGGAAGCGGGTTGTCTGTTTCATTCCCCTTTCTCACTTTCTCTATTATTTTCTCTATCATTCTCACTCAGGTGTCAACACGACCATTCATGAAGCGATCCAGCCTCTAACACTTGCCCTAAAGCTCGATAAACTTAGATTCTTAGTTATCATTGCGATGGGTACTGCAGCTCTGTCTTGACGGACGATGTACGTATTTCAAAATGTGCAGGTCAAAGGACAAAAGAAAATCGAGACTTTAAAAAACCGGGAGAGAGGAGAAAACAGTGTCCAAGCAACGTGGCAGAATCGAGTGTTTTAAACTAAATGATTAACCTGTGGTTCAGCAACTATTGCCTTGCTTCTTTTTTCTCTCACTGCTGTGTAGGAATGGTTTTTCTCATTTCTTCTAGTACTGTTTGCATACCTGTTTTCCTCCAATTTACACCAAGTTAATGACATTCCTCAACTGCCTACAATGGACCTGGGACGCGTAGATAGTTTTAATGATTCTAATTATGTTATTGCGTTTGCACCTGAATCCAAGGCCACCCAGGCAGTAATGCACAAAGTGGCTTCCGCCCCACTCATGACAGGTATGGTCTCTGGCAGTTCAAAGTAATCTCCTTATTTGCAAAATACGCAAATTCATTTTGGGATTTCCTTGATAAACTGCGTTCAGTGTTGAAGTCCCTAGATTTAAGCAACAGCATTAATGCCTATTCCTTTTGAGTGTCAAGGAGATCTCCTTGCTCTATTCGCTAGTCTCTTATTTAAGAAATTTTACATTAAAAGGGTTACCTTCATCGTAGTCCATATCAAAGTGAGACAGCCCAGGATCGTTCAAGTGGATGTTTATGAGAAGATTCTGGGAAGACTGGACGGTGGTGACAGCATGGCTTTTTTAATCTCTTCAAATACTCATCTAAAAATTGAGAGAGAAACTCGACAGCAAAACCAAAAAATGGTGAGCAATGTTTACGACAAAACTAGGTGACAAGGTGCTTCCCTGAACCTCAAAATGTGAGGGATGGGCAGTGAGCAAAGGGGAGCCGCAGGGTATCACGGACCTGAGAGAGGACAAGGGACCGCTAAGAGGGAGCCAGCTGCCGCTGCAAAGCGGAGAGGCCAGTCTGAGGACAGTGAAGCCAGTGAAGCCAAGCAGTATTGGTAGTGCAGGGCTGGCATGTTATTCCGAGGCTGTTATGCATGTAAAGTGGGAAACACCCAATCAGTAATTAACAACTTGACGAGATGCCCACTGGCCAGAGCTGGCTTAGGTTGAACTTCAACAAGAATAAGTGCAATGATTTGAAGCTCATTTAAATGTCCATTTAAATCCATGGTTTCATAATACTATTAAAAGAAAAAAATGGTTCGCCTTTGAAGGAGGATAGGAAATCCGTTCTTATGAATGAAAATTTGTAAATCAAGGCAAAACACCAGCATTTATCCCATAGGAGCTGTAGTATCAGATAACCAAAGGGGTGATGGAAAGTACTGTTTTATAAACATTTTCTCCTAATACATGGAAAACAAGTGATGGAAAGAGAACGAATGGATCAAGGCACTGAGCATTCATGGATGTTAACGTCTCAGAAAGACAGACGCACGGTCCGAAACTACGGCCCTCTGAAGAGCGCGCCCACCACCGCCGATGGTCTCGCCAAGAGGATTAGACCCGAGTTTGCTTAAACTCTGGCTCCAGCTGCCAGATTGCAGGAAATAGAGAGGACAGAGGAACACGCCTGCCACAGAATCCAGATTGCGGGGTTATATACGCGGGTTAAATGGTCCGCGAATGGTCAGTAACAGCCAGTCATTTACATGACATATTTTAGAATAAGCAAGGTCTCTTGAGGAAACACTCTCCAAATTTAACAATTTTATGCTGCCTTTGGAAGTTTGGCAACATTAATGGAAATACATACTCTAATTATAGCATAAGCTTGTAGCACATTTCCCAACTTTAGAGAGGTCTGCGTGTAGAGGAGTTAAAAGGTACACATCAGCATTGCTGTTATTCCAGATTCCCTGTGCTTTACATTATTGGTTTAATAATTTATTTGGAAAGGCATCATCTATTTGTGATAAAAGTGATTGCCACGCAACACTTCGGATTTTATCTAGAATGTTAAAATTTCCCCCACCTACCCCCTCTACGTGTGAGTCTCTTATTTAGGACCAGCGCTGCCTACAGTGAAGAAATAACTTTAGCGTAAAGTAGCTTTACCATAATTGAACGTGGCACGCTGTCTTTGGACCACATAGAAATCTTCTTCCTTACTGTCCTTGTCTTTCGCTCAGCAAGAAGAGTTATCATGGGATGGCCTGATGAAAAGAGCATGGAAGAATTGGAGGTAAACTATTCTATAGATGCAATGAGAGTCATCTTTAATGATACCTTCTCATATCATTTGAAGTTTTCCTGGAGGGGGGGGGGGCGGGCAGAATCCCCAAGATGAAGGAGCATAGAGACCATTCAGGTAATATTCCTCTAAGAAAAAAAAATTATTTTTTGCTATTATGTCATCAGCCACAAGGATGCATATGTGATTGCAGATGTCTACACAAACATACGCAACAAACTTTTAATTTCTGAACATAAATGAAATTCATTCTTCTTATTATTTTGGCTGCGTTGGGTCTTCGTTGCTGCACACAAGGGCTCTAGGTGCTCAGGTTTCAGTAGGGACGTGTGGGCTCAGTAGTTACAGTGCAGTCCCTAGAATGCAGGTTCAGTAGTTGTGGCTCACGGGCTCTAAAGTGCAGGCTCAATAGTTGTGGCGCATGGGCTTAGTTGCTCCACGGCATGTGGGATCTTCCTGGACCAGGGATCGAACCCGTGTCTGCTGCGTTGGCAGGCAGATTCTTAACCACTGCACCACCAGGGAAGTCCTCATTCTTATTAAATAAAACATATGTTTTTAAGTGTATGGTTTTATTAAGAAATTATATTGTTATCATTCCTATGTTACTCCTAAATAAAACCTTAAGAAAAGGCTCTTGGGGGCTTCCTATGTGGCACAGTGTTTGAGAATCAGCTTGCCAATGCAGGGGACATGGGTTCGAGCCCTGGTCCAGGAAGATCCCACATGTCACGGAGCAACTGAGCCCGTGTGTCACAACTATTGAGCCTGCGCTTTAGAGCCCGTGAGCCACAACTACTGAGCCCATGTGCTCAACTACTGAAGCCCACACACCTAGAGCCCGTGCTCTGCAACAAGAGAAGCCACAGCAATGAGGAGCCCACTCACCACAATGAAGAGTAGCCCCCACTCACCGCAATTAAAAAAAAAAAAGAAAGCCTGCACACGGTAAAAAAGACCCAACACAGCCAATAAAATAAATACATTTATTAAAAAAAAAAAAGAAAAGGTTCTTGCTCAATCATTCCCAATCATTTAAAAAAAATAGTACTTTCTTAGCACAAGCAACAGAAGGGCAAAACTCAACAAAACATTCTTGACTAATGGAGAAAATTATAAGATTTAATGAAAAATTATTGCGAGCTGGTCTTAAGAACATTAGTAAAGCAATTCTGCTGTAGTCTCCCTGGGTGAACTCTGTAAATCTCACCTGAGAACTCTTACCATCCATTTTCTTATTATGGACCTGAAGTACACTTTGGAACACTTGAAATTCTGATTTTTCCTATAACCAAGACTGTCCCATCCCATCATAATGGGCATTTTCTTCTTTTCCTAAAGCTCACTGTCAAGTAATGGATGAAAAAATCATACGTGAAAGTTCAGTCTTCTGGGAGAAAGGCTTTCTAGCTTTTCAAGCTGCTACTAATGCTGCCATCATAGAAGTGAGTATTGGGTTAAAGGAAACATTGCATTGTAAATCCCATTTTCATGGATGGTGATAGGATGGATCTATCATTTAATTAATTTATTCACTTAATTTGGCACAATACACTGAGAAGCCACTCCATCTAAACCTTCCACTAAGCACTGAGGATCAGGAAGTGAGTAGAACGTAAACACTTCTCTCCAGGGGTACTGGGTAGTGAGGGGTAGAAATATGAATAAATAGTTACAGTGGGAGTTTATGTTGTATCATGGAATTGTAAATGATGTGCTGGGCAAACCACAAGGCAGAAGATACGCTGGTGAGAGATACCAGAGAAGACTTACTAACTGAAGTGACATTTCACGTCAAGTGACTTCAAGCATCCATAGAATTTTGTCCACTGAAGATGCTAAGTAGGGATGTTCTAAAGGATCAAGACAAAAGCTGGCGTGTGCCAGGAACTACGGGGGGACAGATCCTGAGGGCATGTAGAGTTAAATGTGGAGTGCACATAACTTCTTATAATTGAGAGAAAATGCACGAGGTTATAATTAGCTTGATGACAACAGTGTGTTCGCTGATGTCTTTCTTCAGATCAAAACAAACCATTCAGTGATGGAAAAACTCAGGTCAGTTACTGGAATAAACATGAAGATACTACCTTTTGTTGCCCAAGCAGGTGTTGCGACGGATTTTTTCATTTTTCTTCTGCATTATTTCTTTTTCTGCATTTACATACTGCGTGTCAATCAATGTTGCACAAGAAAGACAACGCATTGTCCCTGATGAGGATGATGGGACTTCGAGCGTCAGCGTTCTGGCAGATCCCGTGGCTACAACCCCTCCTGCAACATAAGTAAAGAGAACAAGTCAGCTTGGGCCCCTCGACCTACAAAGCATCCTATGAACCCGGTGCTTTCATAAAGTAGTGTATTGTGAAGGGATGGAGAGGAGGAACCTGTAGGCTTGGTGAACGAAACCTCTTTGAATCAGAGAAAGTGGGATCCTGTGGACTGCTGAGACCCAGGTCCCTGACCAACACAAAGGATGATGACTGGTCATCTGGGTACCATCTGGGTGCCAAGTTCTGAATCCCTAAGAACTTGACGTTTCTGAGGTTCAATGAAATATGTCTTTCAGATATTTCGTTAGAAAGGGTGAGTGGTTTTGCCCCCACGGTGAACGAATCAACACTTTTACGATACCAAAGGAAATAACCTGGTATGATTTTTTAAGCACAGAGCATTCCTCAGTGGACGTAATAAGCCTGGGTGGTAATACCACAAGCCTGGGAGGTAGGAAGCTGTCTACTTCCTAAAGTATTAAGCCACAATGTCTGAGCATTTGGTACCTACCACCTTGACCAAGTTATTTCATCTCTTTAAGCCTCAGTTTTCTTTTCTGTGAAACATGGTGATAATACCTCTCGTTGGTCACAGAGATTAAAGATGGGAACGTGTATAAGGTGTGTTACGTAGAGCTTAACGAAAATTAAACAGTTGATATTAGATAGCAGTTGATAGAACTTCAGGACATATTATGGCCTGAGAGGACAGTAGATGCAAGTTAAGAAACCAAGGATCGAACCTCCAGTTAGCAACAAAAAATTTATTGAGTTTAGTGAAGGGATGTTTGTGAGACATATAGTAGTAAAAGCATAAGTTCTGGAGTCAGAAAGCAGTGGACTGAGTTTGCCTTTTACACACTGTGTTAATATTCTCAATGTTAAACAAGATTTGTAGAATATATAGAATAGCTCTAGATTTATCCCCTATAGTCTTTTAAAAAATTCTAGATACTGTTGAGTAGGAAGACCCTACATTTTTCATATTGCCAATTTATACCAAATTTATTTCTTTTTCCTTCAGAAATGTGCAATAAACTGAGTATGAAAGTGGAGAAAATGGATTGCTGGTTTGGTCTAGAATGGGAATTTCTTTGGTGTTTATTTTTGTATTGAAATTGTGTAACTCAATACTGAAGGAAATTTTGGTCACTGTATTTTTAAAAATAATGCAAATGTACAGTCAGAGAAAAGTAACCTATATGATAATTTTTTTAAAAAAGAAACCAAATAGATTCAATGAGAAAGGGTTAAAAAATATCAGCAATTTTCCCCCTGAAAAAAAGGCTGTGACACTCTGTTCATAGAGCACATGAGTGAACTTACAGAGAGGCTGATAGAACGAAGAGAGATGGACAGTTTCAGATGGACAGGAGTATATTGTGCAGAAAATCATTACAATCAGGCAAGATGTCCTGAAACATTATGATATTTTCTACTTTAAATAAAAGAAAACTAAGTGTTCATTGTGGATCCATTATAAACCAGTGGCCGCATTAAACTCATAAAATACAACATTTCCCGCAACTATCTTAGTATTTTTCAGCAGAGGATAAGGAAGTTTAAAGAGAGTAAGTAACTACCTCTCAAGATCACATAGTTACAAGGTAGCAGAGAAGCTTGAACCCAAGTATGATTGCAGAGTTTATTCTCTTTCCCCTATCAAACAGAACTTTCTTCCTGGTTCTTTGGAATCAATTGCTCCTTTCCATCTAAGTATGTGTATCTATCTATATCCCATGCCTATGTGTGTATCTGTATCCATATCTAATCTATATCTAATCATCCGTGTCAGGGGTTGGCAAACCTGTGGCCCATTTTTTTTTTTTTTTTTTACAACCTGAAACTAGGAATGGCTTTTATAACGGTTTGTAAAAAATCAGAACAATAATATGTTATGGCACTCAACATTTTATATGAAATTCAAATTTCAGTGTCTACAAATGCGTTTTTACGGGAACATGGCCGTATCGAACCTGTTCACGGTGTCTGCGACCGCTCTTGCATTACCAAGGTGGCGATGAGCAGGTCAGCAAAGACTATGGTCTGAAAAGCCTAAAACATGTGCTGCCTGGCTCCTCAGAGGAGACCTTTGCTTCATCATCTTCTTTTTTTGGGTGAGGCCTCCGTGATGTTTGCCTAATTACCCAAAGAGGAAGTCCAGATCAATTGTCGTAAATGTCTTCCCTGGAAACCTCTCCCAGTTACTCTCATTGTCTTACCCAGTTCATTTCTATTTTCTTTTGAAATTCACCACCTATTTTACTTGTTCTTTATTGCCTACCATCTCCAGTAGAACATGAGCCTCAGAGGCAGAGAAGTTTTCTGATTTATCAGCTGTTGTTTTCCCTTTACTCTTGATAGATGGCAAACATCACAAGATATCTGCTGAAAAAATGGGTGAATCAAGTGATGCAGTGACCACACTTTGAATCGATGCTTTGTTCCTGCGGCAGGCTCTGCGGTGGCTTGATGCACGCCGGCTTCATCCTTGTTGCGGCCGCGTTGACAGCTCTTCTTGTAAAGTCTCCCTGGGTTGTCCTCCTAACTGGCTCCCGGGTGCTCTTCACCATCCTTCTCCTCTACGGCCTGTCTTTAATCTCTCCCTCTCGCTCTCTCTCTCTGAATTCTTTCTCAGAGAAACATACCAGCCATTTCTCCCTGATTCTGCTCACATCCCTTCTGTTCTGTTTGCAATATTTGGGTATTTGCATGAGACAGTTATCTAGAGTTTGCGGGGGAATGATGAAATATACTTTTTTATTAGGAAACTCTTTTTTATTATGTTACTGATGGTTCTCAGAGGATTATACACTATCTGAAGTTTTTCTCTCCTCTCAGATAACATTAGCTTTCCTGATGAGCCTGTTGGTGAAGAACCCTTTCCTTACTGGGCTGGCTGTCTTTCTCCTTGCTGGCTTTTGAGGGAGCCTGGGATTCACAGCTTCGTCCAGACATCTGCCTGTGTTTTGGGAATGGACCTTATGTCTTCTTAGCCCTTTTGCTTTCCCTGCTGGAATCGTCCAGGTAAGAGTTCACGGAACCATTTTATTTTTGACAAAGCATTTAAAAGCAGATTCCTCTACATAACTCATGCTACACGCGCTAAACGTTAAAATTCCCATTCACTTTTGTAAAGATGCACATTGAAGAGACAGGAGAGGTTTCTCCTCTTTCTCTCTGAGCATAATTAGTTTTCTTTTAAGTCTGATAAATGTAGGCTGATACTCCATTCTAGATGTGGGTCAGCTTTTACAGTTATTGGGTGGTCCCAACAAACATTTATCTAATTTAATGCTCAGGAAACATGACCCTTCATCTTATCGCAGGTATTTGAAAGCCAGGAATTCTCTAGAAACAAATTTTAATCTTTTGATTGGCCACTTCTATATGAAACTGAACCTCCTCTCAGCAAATTTAATTCTAGTTATGACATCATAACTGTAAAATCCTAAACAAGAGACTTCCCTGGCGGTCCAGTGGTAAAGAATCTGCCTTCCAATGCAGGGGACGTGGGTTTGATCCCTGGTTGCGGAAGTAAGATCCCACATGCCGTGAAGCAACTAATCCCGTGCACCACAACTACAGCGTCCATATGCCCTGGAGCCTGCATGCCACAACTGAAGAGAAGCCCCGTGCTGCAACGAAAGATCTCGCCTGCCTCAACTAAGACCCAACACAGCCAAATAAATTTTAAAAAATAAAATAAATATGTAAAAAGTGCTAAAGGAAAGGTTATGTTACAGATAAACTCGTTGTATCTTACTACGCTAAAGGATGATTCTTCTGGCTTCTGCTCGACTACAGAAGTACTCGCACGCCTCCACTTGGAAAGTTTTTACTTTCAAATGGTGTCCTCCAGCTAGAATCCTCTCCTTTCCCCCATCGTCAGCCTGGTGATGTCTTATAGGCAGCCCAGCTCAAACATCACCCTCCTTGTTTTCACCTCTGCCTGGAGGGCTCACCTGCCTCAGCCTGTGGGTTTCTAAACCCTCCGTGCCCACATTCACTAACTCCCCAAATTGCTTTGTAGTTAGATGGTTTCATTGCTGTATCTTCCAACAGGTTAGAGCTCTGGAAAGACAGCAGTCATGTTTCATTTACCTTTTCAATCCCCGTGTCTAGCAGAAATAAGACTATAATAATTCTTTTTTTTAAGGACTTTTATTGAGATACAGTTAACAGACAATAAACTGCATATATTTAGAGTGTACAATTTGGTATCCCAATCTCCCAGTTCATTCCCCCACAACCCTCCCCGCTTTCCCCACTTGGTGTCCATACGTTTGTTCTCTACACCTGTGTCTCTATTTCTGCCTTGCAAACCGGTTGATTTGTACCATTTTTCTATATTCTGCATATATGTGTTAATATTCGATATTTATTTTTCTCTTTCTGACTCACTTCACTCTGTATGACAGTCTCTAGGTCCATCCTTGTCTCTAAAAATGTCCCCGTTTCATTGCTTTTTACAGCTGAGTAATATCCATTGTATATATGTACCACAACTTCTTTATCCATTCATCTGTTGATGGACATTTAGGTTGCTTCCATGTCCTGGCTATTGTAAATAGTGCTGCAATGAACATTGTGGTGCATGTGTCTTTTTGAATTATGGTGTTCTCTGGGTATATGCCCAGGAGTGGGATTGCTGGGTCATGTGGTAACTCTGTTTTTAGTTTTGCAAGGAACCTCCATACTGTTCTCCATAGTGGCTCTATCAGTTTCCATTCCCACCAACAGTGTAAGAGTGTTCCCTTTTCTCCACACCCTCGCCAGCATTTACTGTTTGTAGATTTTCTGATGATGCCCATTCTGACTGGTGTGAGGTGATACCTCATTGTAGTTTTGATTTGCATTTCTCTAATAATTAGTGATGTTGAGCAGGTTTTCATGTGCCTCTTGGCCATCCGTGTGTCTTCTTGGGAGAAATGCCTATTTAGGTCTTCTGCCCATTTTTTGATTGGGTTATTTGGTTTCTTGATATTGAGTTGGATGAACTGTTTATATATTTTGGAGATTAATCCTTTGTCTGTTGATTCATTTGCAAATGTTTTCTCCCATTCTGAGGGTTGTCTTTTCGTCTTGCTTATAGTGTCCTTTGCTGTGCAGAAGCTTTGAAGTTTCATTAGGTCCCACTTATTTATTTTTGTTTATATTTCCATTACTCTAAGGGGTGGATCAAAAAAGATCTTGCTGTGATTTATGTCAAACAGTGTTCTTCCTATGTTTTCCTCTAGGAGTTTTATAGTGTGTGGCCTTACATTTAGGTCTTTAATCCATTTTGAGTTTATTTTTGTGTATGGCGTTAGGAAGTGTTCTAATTTCATCCTTTTATATGTAGCTGTCCAGTTTTCCCAGCACCACTTATTGAACAGGCTGCTTTTTCTCCATTGTATATCCTTGCCTCCTTTGTCATAGATTAGTTGACCATAGTTTATCTCTGGGCTTTCTATCCTGTCCCATTGATCTATATTTCTGCTTTTGTGCCAGTACCATACTGTCTTGACCACTGTAGCCTTGTAGTATAGCCTGAAGTCAGGAAGCCTGATTCCACCAACTCCATCTTTCCTTCTCAAGATTACTTTGGCTATTTGGGGTCTTTTGCATTTCTATACAAATCGTAAAATTTCTTGTTCTAATTCTGTGAAAAATGCCATTGGTAATTTGATATGGATTGCATCGAATCTGTAAATTCTTTTGGGTAGTGCAGTCATTTTCACAATGTTGATTCTTCCAATCCAAGAACATGGTATGTCCCTCCATCTGTTTGTGTCATCTTTGGTTTCTTTCATTAGTGTCTTATAGTTTTGTGAGTACAGTCTTTTATCTCCTTGGTTAGGTTTATTCCTAGGTATTTTATTCTTTTTGTTGCAATGGTGAATGAGATTGTTTCCTAATTTCTCTTTCTGATCTTTCATTGTTAGTGTATAGAAATGCGAGAGATTTCTGTGTGTTAATTTTGAATCTTGCAACTTTACCAAATTCATCGATTAGCTCAAGTGATTTTCTGGTGGCATCTTTAGGATTTTCTATGCATAGTATCATGTCATCTGCAAACAGTGACACTTTTACTTCTTCTTTTCCAATTTGGATTCCTTTTATTTCTTTCTTCTCTGATTGCTGTGGCAAGGACTTCCAAAACTATGTTGAATAGTAGTGGGGAGAGTGGACATCCTTGTCTTGTTCCTGATCTTAGAGGGAATGCTTTCAGTTTTTCACTATTGACAATGATGTTTTCTGTGGGTTTGTCATATATGGCCTTTATTATGTTGAGGTAGGTTCCCTCTATGCCCACCATTTGGAGAGTTTTTATCATAAATGGGTGTTGAATTTTGTCAAAAGCTTTTTCTACATCTATTGAGATGATCATGTGGTTTTTATCCTTCAGTTTGTTAATATGGTGTATCACATTGATTGATTTGCATATATTGAAGAATCCTTGCATTCCAGGGGTAAACCCCACTTGATCATGGTGTTTGATCCTTTTAATGTGTGGTTGGATTCTGTTAGCTAGTATTTTGTTGAGGACTTTTGCATCTAAATTCATCAGTGATATTGGTCTGTAATTTTCTTTTTTTGTAGTATCTTTGTCTGGTTTTGGTATCAGGGTGATGGTGGCCTCATAAAATGAGTTTGGGAGTGTTCCTTCCTCTGCAATTTTTTGGAAGAGCTTGAGAAGGATGGGTTTTAGCTCGTCTCTAAATGTTTGACAAAATTCACCTGTGGATCCATCTGGTCCTGGACTTTTGTTTGTTGGGAGATTTTTAATCACATTTTAAATTTCATGACTTGTGATTGGTCTGTTCATATTTTCTATTTCTTCCTGATTCAGTCTTGGAAGGTTATACCTTTCTAAGACTCTGTCTATTTCATCCAGGTTATCCATTTTATTGGCATATAGTTGCTTGTAGTAGTCTCTTACGGTGCTTTTTATTTCTGCAGTATCTGTTGTAACTTCTATTTCATTTCTAATTTTATTGATTTGAGTCCTCTCCCTCTTTTTGTTTATGAGTCTTGCTAGAGGTTTATCAATTTTATTTATCTTCTCAAAGAACCAGCTTTTAGTTTTATTGGTTTTTGCTATTGCTTTCTTTGTCTCTATTTCATTTATTTCTGCTCTGATCTTTATGATTTCTCTCCATCTACTAACTTTGGGTTTTGTTTGCTCTTCTTTCTCTAGTTTCTTTAGGTGTAAGGTTAGATTATTTCTTTGGGATTTTTCCTGTTTCTTGAGGTAGGATTGCATTGCTAAAAACGTCCCTCTTAGAACTGCCTTTGCTGCATCCCATTGGTTTTGGATTGTTGTGTTTTCATTGTCATTTGTCTCTAGGTAATTTTTGATTTCCTTTTTAATTTCTTCAGTGATCTCTTGGTTATTTAGTAGCGTATTGTTTAGCCTCCATGTGTTTGTGTTTTTTACAGTTTTTTCCTGTAATTGATTTCTAATCTTATGAGATTAGAAATTGTGGTTGGAAAAGATGCTTGATATGATTTCAACTTTCTTAAGCTTACCAAGGCTTGATTTATGACCCAAAATGTGATCTCTCCTGGAGAATGTTCCAGGTGCACTTGAGAAGAACGTGTAATCCGCTGTTTTTAGATGTAATGTCCTATAGATATCTATTAAATCAAGCTGATTTATTGTATCATTTAAAGCTTGTGTTTCCTTATTAATTTTCTGTGTGGATGATCTGTCCATTGGTGTAAGTGGGGTGTTGAAGTCCCCCACTATTATTGTGTTACTGTCGATTTTCTCTTTTATAGCTGTTAGCATTTGCCTTATGTATTGAGGTGCTCCTATAATGGGTGCATATATATTTATAATTGTTATCTCCTCTTCTTGGATGGATCCCTTGATCTTTATGTAGTGTCCTTTCTTGTCTCTTGTAACATTTTTTATTTTAAAGTCTATTTTATCTGATATGAGTATCGCTACTCCAGCTTTCTTTTGATTTCCATTTGCATGGAATATCTTTTTCCATCCCCTCACTTTCTGTCTGTATGTGTCCCTAGGTCTGAAGTGGGTCTCGTGTAGACAGCATATATATGGGTCTTGTTTTTGTATCCATTCAGCCAGTCTGTGTCTTTTGGTTGGTGCATTTAGTCCATTTACATTCAAGGTAATTATAGAGATGTATGTTCCTATTACCATTTTCTTAATTGTTTTGTTTTTGTTTCTGTAGGTCCTTTTCTTCTCTTATGTTTCCCACTTAGAGAAGTTCCTTTAGCATTTGTTGTAGGGCTGGTTCGGTGGTACTGAATTCTCTTAGCTGTTGCTTTTCTGTAAAGCTTTTGATTTCTCTGTTGAATCTGAATGAGATCCTTGCTGGGTAGAGTATTCTTGGTTGTAGGTTCTTCCCTTCCATCACTTTAAATATATCGTGCGACCCCCTTCTGGCTTGCAGAGTTTCTGCTGAGAAATCAGCTCTTATCCTTATGGGAGGGCCCTTGTATGTTATTTCTCGTTTTTCCCTTGTTGCTTTTAATAACTTTTCTCTGTCTTTAATTTTTTGTCAATTTGACTGCTATGTGTCTTGGCATGATTCTCCTTGGGTTTACCCTGCCTGGAACTCTCTGTGCTTCCTGGACTTGGGTGGCTATTTCCTTTCCCATGTTAGGGAATTTTTCAACTGTAATCTCTTCCAATATTTTCTCGGGTCCTTTCTCTCTCTCTTCTCCTTCTGGGACCCCTATAATGCGAATGTTGGTGCGTTTAACATTGTCCCAGAGGTCTCTTAGGCTGTCTTCAGTTCTTTTCATTCTTTTTTCTTTATTCTTTTCCACATCAGTGATTTTCAGCATTGTGTCTTCCAGGCCACTTATTCACCCTTCTGCCTCAGTTAATCTGCTATTGGTTACTTCTAGTGTATTTTCATTTCAGTTATTGTGTTGTATATGTCTGTTTGCTTGTTCTTTAATTCTTCTAGGTCTTTGGTAAACTTTTCTTGCAACTTTTTGATCTTTGCACCCAGTCTTTTTTCAAAGTCCTGGATCATCTTCACCATCATTATTCTGAATTCTTTTTCTGAAAGGGTGCCTATCTTCTCTTCATTTAGTTGTTTTTCTGGGGTTTTATCCTGTCCCTTCATCTGATACAAAGTCCTCTGCTTTTTCATTTTCTCTATCTTTCTGTGACTGTGATTTTCAGTTCCACAAGACAAAATACTGCTGATACTGCTTGATACTGCTGTCTGCCCTCTTGTGGAGGAAGCTATATAGGAGGCTCATGGGTGCTTCCTGATGGGAGGGACTGATGGTAGGTAGGGCTGGGTGGACGGAGCTCAGTAAGACTTTAATCTGCTTGTCTGACAATGGGTGGGGCTGTGTTCCCACCTTGTTGGTTGTTTGTCCTGAGGCTACCCAGCACTGGAGCTTACAGGCTCTTTGGTTGGGCTAATGGTGGGCTCCAGGAGGGCTCACACCAATGAGCACTTCCCAGAACCCCTACCACCAGTGCCCCTGTCTCCTCAGTGAGCCACAGCCACCCCCCACCTCCACAGGCAACCCTCCAACACCGGAAGGTAGGTCTGGTTCAGTCTCTAGTGGGGTCACTGCTCCTTCCCCCTGGGTCCTGGTGAGCACACTCTTTTGTGTGCCCTCCAAGAGTGGAGGGTTTCCCCCAGTCCCTTGGAGGTCCTGCAATCAAATCCCGCTGACTTTCAATGTCTGATTCTCTGGGGATTCCTTCTCCCTTTGCCAGACCCCCAGGTTGGGAAGCCTGACGTGGGGCTCAGAACCCTCACTTTAGTGGGTAGACTTCTGCAGTATAACAGTTCTCCAGTTTGTGAGTCACCCACCCAGCATTTATGGGATTTGATTTTAACACGATTGCGCCCCTCCTACCATCTCATTGGGGCTTCTCCTTTGTCTCTGGATGTGGGGTGTCTTTTTTGGTGAGTTCCAGGGTCTTTCTGTCAATGATCATTCAGCAGTTAGTTGTAATTCTGGTGCTCTTGCAAGAGGGAGTGAGTGCACATCCTCCTACTCTGCCATCTTGTTGTGTCCTAAGACAATAATAGTTCTTAATGCTCTATTTATATATTTTTTTCAGCTTATACATTTGAACTATGACCTGAATTCCAACATCCACTTGGGTTCCTCAGACGACCAGTACCTAATAACAGTTTCTCTTTTCATGTTGGTGTTTGATGCTCTTCTCTATTTTGTATTGACATTGTATTTGGACAAAAATTTTACCCAGTAAGTAGTACATGATGTGATTCAACACAATTTCCTTCATTGTATTTCTTTAAGATAACTGTCTACATCATACTGAATGTAAATTATCAAGTATTTTCCCCCAAAGTTTCTAAAATAAGCCTAGCAATATTCTGCACTTTGTTTATAGAATCTCTTTCTAAAATATTGCTCTACTTTAACACTTTAGATGGTTTCTGTTTTTAAAAAAGACAATTGTAAGAGATTAAGGATAATTATACTGTCAGTGCTTGTATCAGAACTATATAAAGAATGCTAGCACTTGATACTGGGTCTGAGGAGTTTCTAAATGCTTCCCAAATGAGTTGCATTGACGTGCTGTCTCATGGTGACTCTAATCCTTGGAGTGGTGACTGACTCAATATTTAATTACCTCCTGTTCATGTAGCTGAATACAGATGTCAGCTACAAGGGCAGGGTTTCTGATCAGGGTGTGTGCAGGGCCTGCACTCCTTTAACCTGGCCTCGGGTGGTCTCCTGCTGAGGTTACCAAACTGGGACCTTCTCTCTGGAACATCTTCCATTTGGTGGGGGTTTTAGTTCTTAAAGATGTTGTTCTGTGTATCCCTTGACGGGCACCAGAACCTGTCCCGAGGCTGCACTGCTGTGTCTTGGCAGCTCCTCCCTTGTCTCTGCCTCCCCTCCCTTCCCTGATTAGTAACTGTTCAAATCTGACTTTTGGAACCCAGGGAAGGTCATGGAGGCTGGAGTCTGTTACTTACAAACAAGAAGTGGGAGACACAGAAAGGCTTCCATGTCCAGGAGCCCCACAGGGTCCTGCTCGGTATCAAGGGCACAGTGAGAAGGTGGCCGTCTGCAGACCAGGAAGAGACACCTCACCAGCAACCAGATTCTCTGGCACCAGGATCATGGGCTTTTGGCTTCCAGAACGGTGAGAAAATAAATTTCTGTAGTTTAAGCCCTCTCGTTTCCAATGGACCTTTCCTTTATTTCATTTCCATCACTGCTCCTCCCTTCACCAAAGGATGATTTAGCCCAAAATATCAATAGTATTGACGTTGAGAAACTTTGAGATACAGGTAAGTGCTTCGCAGAAATGAAGTAAGGTGATCAGGTAACAGAAAAGGTGGAAGGAAACCCTGGGGACGTTAGTCAGAAAAGACTTCTTTGGTGGATGGTGGTTAAGCTGAGGGTTCAGTGACATGAAGTGGCAGTGGCAGTGATGTTGAAAACCAGGGAGAGATGGACAGGCCGAGAGAAGAGCACATACAATGGCCGAAGATCTGGAACAGACTAGAATGTT
The DNA here is from genome assembly GCF_030028045.1 of Hippopotamus amphibius kiboko. Taxonomy (NCBI): domain Eukaryota; kingdom Metazoa; phylum Chordata; class Mammalia; order Artiodactyla; family Hippopotamidae; genus Hippopotamus; species Hippopotamus amphibius. The sequence continues at coordinate 62,328,034 of NC_080202.1, forward strand.
TAGAGATGATGCTAGAGCAGCACAGAGGGACCTGGTGGGATGAGGAGACTGACATGGATTTTAAACTAAGCGCAACAGGAAGTCTTTGGAGGGAGCTCAGAGGGAGCGTTACACTATGAGATGCACACTTTAGGAAAGATGACACTGGCCTCGGGGTGGAGAATGGATCCTATGGTATCAACAGTGGGGCGTGGGGCGGGAAGGGAGGGTTCATTAGGAGGCTATCACAGTGCTCAGAATCGAGAGGTGATACAGGCTTGCAGTGGGGCGGTGACAGCAGATGTGGAGACTGTGAATGGATTGGCATATACTTGGGAACTAAAGTTGATGCTAAGACTTGCTGATGGAGTGCGTGTGAGGGGGATGTCAGGGGAGTGAGGAAAGGGCAGTCCAGGAGATTCCCTATGTTTTATCTTGAGCGAGTAGAAGGTGATGCTATTTCCTGAGATATGGATGGACCTAGAGACGGTCATACAGAGTGAAGTGAGTCAGAAAGAGAAAAACAAATATCATATATTAACACATATGTGTGAACTATAGAAAAATGGTAGAAATCAACCGGTTTGCAAGGCAGAAATGGAGACACAGATGTAGAGAACAAACATATGGACACCAAGTGGGGAAAGCGGGGAGGGTTGTGGGGGAATGAATTGGGAGATTGGGATACCAAATTGTACACTTTAAATATATGCAGTTTATTGTCTGTTAACTGTATCTCAATAAAAGTTCTTAAAAAAAGAAAAAAAAGAAAATAGGGAAGATGTGATTTGGGAAGAGGAGAGGATTCAAGAATTTGCTTTTCAAAATGTTCAAACCTTGATTAGATTACCCAGGTCAACACGTCACTCAGAAGGCCCAGAGCTCATGAAGAAATGTCAGGAAAACCAAGAGTTGGAATTTTCAGGACCACCCCCTGACCTATGGGGAGGGGAGAGGGCCCGGAGGCTGAATCGATCACCAGTGATTTGATGAATCATGCTTTTATAATGAAGCCACCATAAAACCCCCAACGGTGGGGTTTCCAAGAGCTTCCGGGTTGGTGAGCACGCGGGTATTTGGGGAGGGGGAGCACGGCCGCCTGGAGGGGACATAAGGGCTCTGAGCCCTCCCCACGTACCTCGCCCTGTGGACCTCGTCCACCTGGCTGTTCCTGAATTACACACTTTTCTAATCAACTGTGACATAGTCAGTGAAATGTTTCCCGAGTCCTGTGAGCCACTCTAGCAAACAGATCAACCTCAAGGAAGAAGGGGTTACGGGAAGCTCTGATTTGTAGTCAGTCTGTCAGAAGCACAGGTGACCATCTGGGCTTGAGGCTGGCCTCCGAAGTGGGAGATGAGGCGGCAGGAGTCTTGCAGGGCCGAACCCTTAACCTGTGGGATCTGACTCCATCTCTGAGGAGACAATGCCAGATTTGAGTTAAATTGTGGGAAACGCAGCTGACAGCTGACATCCAGAGAATCGCTTGGTGGTTTTGGGTGGAAACTCTCCCCCCGAATATTGGAACTGGTGACCAGGACAGCCGTCTACTGCTGCAACAAAACGTGTGCGTGAATCACCCTGGCGTGATGGTTGATTTTGTGCGTCAGCTCGGCTAGGCAGTGGGGCCCAGCTGTTTGGTCAAACACCAGCCTAGATATTGGCGTGAGGTGGTTTTTAGATGTAGTAACGTTGAAATTGCTAGACTTCAAGTAAAGCAGGTTAGCTTCCATATGTGGGCCTGCTGCATTCAATCAAGGCCTTGACAACACAACCGAGGTTTCCTGAAGAATAAGGAATTCTCTTAAAGACTGTAACACGGAACCACCGCCTGAATTGCCAGCCTGCTGCCCTCTGGAATTCGGGCTCAAGTCTGCGACATCAGCTCTTGCCTGAATTGCCAGCCTGCCAGGCTTCTCTACAGGTTTAGGAATTGTCTGCCCTGGCAATTGTGTGAGCCAGCTCCTTAAATTCTCTCCCTCTCTCCTGTCTGTCTGTCTATCTACCTATCTATCTATCTGTCTATCTATCCATCCATCTATTCCATCTATTCCATCTGTCTGTCATCTATCATCTATCTATCTATCATCTATCATCTACCTATCATCTCTCTATCTTCTATCTACCTATTATCTAATCTATGTATCTATCTGTCTATCTATCTATATATCTATCTATCATCTATCTATATCTATCTATCATCTATCTATCTATATATCTATCTATCATCTATCTTCTATCATCTATCATCTATCTATCTATCTATCTAATCATTTTTCCTACTGTTCTGTTTCTAGGGAGAATCCTGACTCATACACCCACCAAATTATAAGGAGCCCCACCCTCCCCAAGTGCAGCAAACGCTCCTTTTGCTGCAGGTGGGAGGTGCTAAGGCTGTGAGTTGCAGCTTCTGCCAGAGGAGGGGGCTTCTCCACTGCTGTTCTTCTGCTTCGGGTCCCGAGGGCGTGAATTCACGGGGTACGGCCCCTGCATCTCTGCACTGTCCTCTCCCTCACCAGCAGCGTCTGCCTCCCGCCCACGTACCCACACACACCGTGCAGGCACAGGCACACACGTCGACGCAAACGTAAAGACAGAAGCAGCGCTCGTATCCCACTCTTGGAAATTACAGCTGTTGCTCTGTCCCTTTGGGGCAGAGGGACAGGACCCGCCAAAGGCCGGTCGATCCACCACAAGTCCACCTGCACCTCTGTTCACCACACCCCCTTCACAAGAATCTCTAAGTCTCTGTTTCAACAGCCCAGCAGGCTGTCAACGTCTGGGAAAAAATCTTAACCTCCCAGGACATGTTACAGCAGTATCTCTCAAACCATCCAGGGTAAAGGACCATTTCATTTCTAATTTGCAGTCCAGTATTTTTTTAAAAATACAGAAACTTGTACCATGTGGTTGAAGAAATGTTGAATAGCTATAAAAGCTTCTAAAGCATATTCTCACTTTTTTTTTTTTAACTATGTCTTCGCTGGCCAGAAACCAACCACGCCTCGGGCAGTCCTGCCTAAGTGTATGGCATACAGTGGCAGCAGACACCCCTCATCAGGAGAGAGGGTGCCGGAGGATGTAGATCCTGGTCTGGCTCATGTTTTACTACATCAACATCCCCAACCTTGATAGTAACCAAGCCCCCAAAATATTAAATACCATTTCCCCCACCCCCCATCCCTCCTACCCAAACTTGCCCACTTTTCTTCAATAGACAGACACACGCAACCCCAGTTATCATCACTCATGTTACAATTCACAACATTTTTATTCTCCCAGATGCTCACTGACAGAAAGTGAAAGAAGACAGGTCAGCAGGTCCTAGGTTTTTTTTTTTTTTTTTTTTTTTTTTTTTTTTTTTTTTTTTACCAGCGAAAGCTTCTCCGAATCTCTGTTTCATGGGGAGACTCTTCCCATCCCCTTCAGAGTATCAGGACCTTCCCATGGTAACCAGTGAGACCCACCCATGCATCTAATCAACTCACGGTTGTAATAAGACATCTACTCTTGCATATTGTAGACAGAGAAGGTGGAACTAAAATTGTATACAGCAATAACAAGGGTGATACTGACTGGAAATTCTGCAAAGAGTTAAGGTATGTTGAGGTTTCTTTCTTGTAAGCCAAGAGGATACAGAAAGTAAATGACGTCAGGCTGTGACAGACTAAGTGATGGTTGAAGTGATGTCCAAAATGTGAGGATTAAACACTGAAAGAATACAACTCATTACTGAAATGTTTCTAAAATGTTTCTCATCAAAACGTTTCTAAAATGTTAAGATTTGCAAGCATTCCAACATTCCAAAAAATCTCCATACTGTTTTCTGTAGCGGCTGCACTAGTTTACGTTCCCAACAACAGTGCACAAGGTTTCCCTTTTCTCCACATCCTCGCCAACACTTGTTATTTGTGGTCTTCTTGGTGATGGCCATTCTGACGGGTGTGAGGTTATATCTCATTGTAGTTTTGATTTGCATTTCCCTGTCGGGTATTTATCCAAAGAAAATGAAAACACAAATTAGAAAGGATACATGCACCCTTATGTTCATTACAGCATTATTTACAATAGTCAAGACATGAAAGCAACCTGAATGCCCATCAGTAGATGAATGGATAAAGGTGAATGGGTATACACACACACACACACACACACACACACACACACTATGGAATATTACTCACCCTTAAAAAATAGTGAAATCTTGCCATTTGAAACAACATGGGTGGACCTAGAAGGTATTATGCTAAGTGAAATAAGTCAGACAGAAACAAATAATATATATGATTTCACTTATACGTGGAATCTCAAAAACAAAACAAACATAACAAAATAGAAACAGAGTTATAGAAACAGAGAACACACATGTGGTCGCCAGAGGGTAGGGGGTCCGGGGAGAAGGAGAGAAATAGGTGTGTGAGAGTAAGAGGTACACACCCCTGCTCACGTTCCCTTGTCAAGATCTTAGTTTCTTGGCCACACCTGACTACAAAGAAACCGTGAAATGGGCTATAGGTGTGTCCTCGGGAAAGCAAAGGGGAAAAAACAATAAACACGAAAGAAATGCCTTAGTGATGAGCTAACATTGTCAGCACAGAGGGTAGAGTCCCAGAGGAGCCAGGGTAATGTTTAAAGAAAAGAGTGAAGGAATCACGTAACAAGACTTCTTATGAAGCTCTGTGATTAAGGCAGAATGGAAGGGGTACATGAAGAAGTCAGTAGTAAGACGAGAAAGCCAGAAAATGAGGACAAGGCACAAAAAACCCATGAGGAAAGAAAGAACCACAGCGCTGTGACAATCAGCTTGACAAATATAAAAGAAAAATTCAGACCCGCCTGTGCCTTACACAAAGGAGCGCTAGGCGAGTTGACAAAATAGTGTGACCAAATAAACCTTCAGCAATGATGGAGGAAAATACAGAAGAGTGTATTTTGACTTCCAGAAAAGAAAATGTGTCTAAAACAGAACACACACACACAATCGTAGAGTAAAAATTAGAATGCTCGATGATAACAAAATTAAAACCTCAGTACAACAAAAGAAATGATAAAGTTAAGATGAAGAAAGTTAAAGAGTTAGCAAACGTCGAAAGTGTCCGAAACAAAACAGAAAAAGGGATATCCGGAATAAACAACTCTGACAAACATATGAGTTTTAGAAGTCAGATAGAAAAGTGGGCAGAGCATACAAAAAGACAAATCAGGAAAGGAGACATCTCAGTGAGAAGATCCTCGACTCTTTGGGAAGCAAGGGGATACAGGCTCACGGGGCGATGAAACACTGTCCAGCCTTGTCATATAGGCAGAGAGGGGAGCCTCCATCGCGCCCTGGGGTGAACGCAGAACAAATTCTCGTCCAGTCCAGGTGGGACATACACAGAGAAGATGGTTTGGATTTCCTAGCTATGTCATCTAGACATATTCTCACACATGGGCATGAGGGGCTCATGTTTTTCTTGACATAAATCCTCTTTATGTGGTCAGAAAGCACAGGAGCATCCTGGTCCAAAATTCTGCTAAGTTTTCTATTTCAACTCTGCAGTGTATTTAAGGAAAGAAAATGAAGATTATGTTTTCCTCACAGGGAAAAGGGAATTTGGTAGTCTCTCCATATCAAAAAAGTGTAAAAGAAGTGACTTCAGTGATAGTTAACCAAATACCCCTTAAACTGTGTTACAGAAATCAATTTCTGGGACTTCCCTGGTGGCGCAGTGGTTAAGAATCCACCTGCCAATGCAGGGGACATGGGTTCGATTCCTGGTCCGGGAAGATCCCTCATGCTTCAGAGCAGTGAAGCCCATGCACCACAACTACTGAGCCTACGTGCCACAACTACTGAAGCCCATGCACCTAGAGCCCATGCTCCGCAACAAGAGAAGCCACCGCAATGAGGAGCCGACACACCACAATGAAGAGTAGCCCTTGCTCGCCTCAACTAGAGAAAGCCCACGCATAGCAACAAAGACCAAACACAGCCAAAAATAAACAAGTAAATAAATATTTGTTTTTAAAAAGAAATCAATTCTGAAGGTTAGTATTTATGAGTGTGCTTAAATGGCCAAATTTTATAGAGAATCTAAGTTAGAATACAAAGATATTAAAATGTATTTATGGAAACAAGAGAAGTACTCATTTTAAAAAGTAGACTATTGAGACAGTCTGGGTGTGAGGGGAGGAGAGATTTGGGCCTCAGAGAAGTAGCTAGGTGCTAAATTTGGAATTCACAGGTTCTAAGCACTTCACTGGAAATGTGAAGTAGCTCTGATTTGTTGGCGGGGCATTTCTACTTATTAAGATGCTAAATTTATTTTCCCTTCTCTCTTTTTTTATTAAGCAGAGGAAATGGTCGAGAGAGACATGGGTATCAAAAACACATGGAACTGATTATGGAAGAACTTTCTTAATAAAAAGGGAAAGAAATGAAACACTGCCACGGTACGACTCCGTATCCGCGTTGCTTCATGTTTATGTTAGCAAAATGGACTCCCCCTCTGTACCAAGTGTCTTTTGTATACGTTCCCTGAAAAATAAAGCCACAGCTTTATAAACAGAAGCTGGAGGCTGTAAAACAAAGGCTAAAAGTAACAAGGTAGGGTAGAAACCGAGAATTCAACAAATATGTGAAAAGCCTTTGTAGGCACTTTCTGAAAACTGTTTCCACTCCTTAGCCCTGAGATTAAGATCGTGACAATTTGAAGAAACAATGAGCATATTAAGCGATAGATAGAGGTAACAGATGTTCACTTTTGAATCTTTTTCCGTTAAAAAAAAAAAGCATTTGGACTGTTGAGAAAATAGTAGAGACTTGGGAAATCCGATCAAGTGTCGAGGAGAAAAATCTCCAGTAATTCTTAACACCTTGCTACGTAAGCATCCGATAGGTGTAGCTGGGTAGCCTTGCTAACTAAACTGGGACTGTACTGAGTATACATTGTGGGTGTCTTCTTAAGGCGGAGCATCTTGGAAATTTAGAGGAAGTGAGGTGGAGCTCCCTGGCTGTGCTGTTCTCATTGTCACTGCTTAGTGACACCTTCGCGTGCTTGTCACCTGCCCGAAGGAAAAGACTTGGGTCTCCCGCTTACGGAAGCCTCTTCTAACTCCCGTGGACGGCATCCCTGGTCACAGTGCCACATCTTCGCATGCTTCGATCAAGCTGAGCTCCCCGACCAACTACGTGGCTCATACGGTCATTTGTCACTCTCCCCAAAGTGGCACTGCGGCCAGTACTGGCCCGGTGCTGCTGGCGGTGTGTTTTCAGTCTGCTGGCCTCCTCTCTGGGCTCTGACTGGCCTCCCCAGTCTATTTTGGTCAGTAAGAAGGGTGTTGAACCCAGTTAGGGGCAAGCCGCAGTGGTTTTCGGAAGGAGACCCATGAGGATATCTGCTTCCTGGGAAACTGGACATTTTTCTCTAAAATCTGATGTTTCTTCTCCCTCCCCCAGCTTTCTGCTGCTGGACGGAATGTGCTAAGACACTGGCTCACAGGCAGGGAAACATCTCAGCATTTTTCTCCTTCCTTTTAGTTTCAGATGTCATGAACTATGCACTATGTAAGCACGTTTTGTTTTCTCAAATGTAAGCAAACGCATTGGTATGTTTTAACCCTCAGTCCATGAATGTTTATGACCTTACCTTGTTCATTTAAGATACTTTTACTTGTACTTTATGTCAGTTTTTTAGACTGTCTGGATATAAAAATATATGAATCCTTAGAGATCAATTCAATGATGGGTGATGCCTTAGAGGGCCTGGATGGGGAGGGTGGGGGGGAGTCGCGGGAGGGAGGGAATATGGGGATATGTGTATAAATACAGCTGATTGACTTTGGTGTACCTCAAAAACTGGTACAAGAGTGGAAAGCAATTATATTCCAATAAAGAGCCTAAATATATATATATATATGAACCCTTAAAATAATGTCATCCTTTGGCAGTTAGGACTTTGACGTGGAGGAGGACAGGCTCTCGAAGTCCCCCCAGAGCAGGACAGTCATGTTTTAGTTATTAGACATCAGCATGTAAAAGTCATAGATGAATAAAGCATCTTCTTCTTACGTGGCTGCATGACACTGCTCTCTCTTTATTCCTTCCGCCCTTTCAGGTGTCCCTGAAGCTCTCCAAGGAGCAGGACCTTGATGGTCTTGATGAGGAACTTGATCTTTCAGTGAAGTGGAAGCTCCCGTAGGAAGAGCCTTCAGGCTCAAATACTTTATGATTTGGTTTATGCCTCTGCTGTTTTGTAAGGGAATTGTTTTGTAGGTATAATATTGAATAATGATACCAATCATTTGGCATAAATTATTGTGGGACTCATGTCAAGATTTTACACAGAAGTACTGACAAGAGTCTTCATGCCAATGTCAAGTCAGTGATGGCCTAGACTGAGAACATCACCCAGTCGTAGCCAAGATAAGTATAATGGATGGAGATATGGATACGGGTGGATGGATGGATGGATGGACAGATGGATGGATAGATGGCAGGTAGGTAAGAGCTAGCTAAATGCATAGTAGTAAATAATGATAGGTAATAGATAATAGGTAGATGATAGATAGATGATAGATAGATAGATAGATAGATAGATAGATGATAGATAGATAGATAGATAGATAGATAGATAGATAGATAGATAGATGATAGATGATAGACAGATGATAGAGAGTTCTCTTTGATAACAGATCAAATTGGGAAAGGTACAGTTACTAAACTTTAAAGGCATCGCAACTCTCTTTTAGGCCAATGTTGGCAGTTGGCCTCGTTGCATACTACCTGCCAAAAATTAAATACTCATGCTAGTTATTTCCTGAACTCCTTACAGGTATATGGTAAAAATGAAACCAAAACCAAAACCGAAAAATATAAAACAGGTGATCAACTTAGAGGATAATCCTCAACTATCTCTTTGCTGATACAGAAGGGTACTCCTTGTGTTATTTGGGAAAAAGGACTGAATTTGGAATCCAAGGTTATCTGGGACTGGATTGGCTTCTTTCTATCTATGCGGTTGAGAGTAAATCCCATAACCCTAGCACGGCTACTGTCCCACTAGGCTGCATGGGATCCAGAGGAGAAACTGCAGGTGGGAGCTTTTGTAAACTAAGCTCTTTGCACAAATTAGCTGCAGAAGCAGAATGCCATGAGGAGCCCTGTACAATATGTGAGGTTGACAGAGCAAAGTACATTTCTAATAATTCCTGAAATTGTCACTGGTAAAGAGTCTGGTCGGCCTCTGGTCTATTCCTCAAGGACAAGAATCCCACACAATGAACCAGTCTCATTTTAACAGAATTTTCCCCACTGATACCTCCAATACCACGGGGTCTCTAGGTCCTGTGACTGACGTGGAAAGACTGTAAAGTCCCTTCCGACTCCAGGCCCCACCCAGAGGCAGCATCCTTCCTTGCCAGGTGGTATGAGGGCGGCAGCAGTGTGATTACATGTTGACCGTGTTGCCTCCAGAACCCGGGAGATTGACCAGGCACTGCCCTTTCCCTATTGGAGGGGATTCAAGATGCAGCCGTTGGTCTTCTCCTTTGGAGGAGATAAACACAGCACACAGTCCACTAGACCCACAGAACCTTCACTGCAGTGATGGGTTCGCAAATCTTCTCGGGGCTTATCTCCTACCCTCTGGGGCGTATGTGTCTTACCAAGGTCACCCGTGGCCACCAGCCATCCCTCTGGTCCTGGTGGATCAGCAGGATGATATCAGTGTATTGACGTAATGTATTGTGAGATGTCCAGGGGCTCCAGATCTCTTAAGACCCTAACGGAAGAAGGGGGGGGCGGGTGACATAGCCCTGAGGCAAAACTATAGAGGACTGTTACTGTGTAACTCACCTGGATGTGAGCTCTTTTTGGTACACTTCTAATCAGAAGAGAAAGAAGGCTTCTGGCTCCTCACTGGCTGGATATTGTGGGCGTGCCCTGGAGACAGATACCTCTGCTGACAAAGCAGCTGTGGCCAGGACCATGCCTTGTTTTCACTCACAATCGTCTCTCCATTCTCCAGGACCCTTCCGGTTACTGGAGGGATGGGACCGGTGGATCAGAGGAAGATGTGACAGGTACCACTCTCTTTGTATCCTTGGTGTCATTAATGGTCTCTGCTTTCTCCCTCTTCAGGACGCAACATTGTTCTTGACGAGACGTCTCGGCTGCGGTGGGACTGAGGGGCTGGTCAGAGGTGTTCGCTTTTCCTTCCCCATTATGAGTGTTCTCAGCCCACAGACCCAGGACCCAACCTGGGGGTTAGTCCAGCTACCAAGCACATCAATTCTAACGATACACTTGGTGCTAGAGAAATGACCACTGGGTGTGCTGTAGACCCAGAGGGATCACATAAAGCTGAACTCTCACCGGAACTCCATTTATTGCCGTGGCTCCACACCCCCATTCCAGCAGTGAGGCTGCAGTGACATTTCAGCTTTCCAGGCTTCGACGCCCATTTAGATCCTGTGACCAGGAGCCCTTGAAGTGTCGGAGGATTTCCTTTCCCCAGTGCACAGCCATCCAAGTAAACGGCGGCAGGTCCCTTTGCACAAGGACTGGGGGAATTATCAAAGTATATACTTGTCAAGATGCTTCAGGATCATTCCTTCTGGCTACTTCTTCAGACACTACATCTGCATCTGAAAGTTAGCTCAGGACTGGGAACTAATCAAGAGGTACTTTTTCATTGGGGTGATGGTGACTAAGACATATATTAGATGGGATTCAAAACAGCAACAATAACAGCAAAACCCATGACTCCACTGTATGCTGTCTGAAAGACACTCAAATGTAATGATATAGGCTTATTGGTATTGTTGAAAGTAAAAGAATGGAAAAAATATACCATGAAAATACTAATCAAAAGAAAGAGGAATGTCCCTGGTGGTCCAGAGGTTAATAGTCCATGCTTCCAAGGCAAGGGGTGAGGGTTCAATCCCTGGTTGGGGAACTAAGATCCCATGTGCCACGTGGCATGGCCAAAAAAAAAAAAAGAAAAGAAAAAAAGTAAGAATGGCTATATTTATATAAGACAAAAAGTCTAATTCACCAAGAAGACATAACAGTTCTAAATGTGTCTGCCCCTAACCCCACAACTTCAAACTATATGAGGCAAAACCTGTTAGGTCTGAAAGGAAAGATAGAAAAAACCCCTAATTTTCATTACAATCTTTAATACTCCTCTAAATAATCAACTGCATTAGTAGACAGGAAATAGTAGGCAGGTAGGCAGAATCAGCAGATAGAAAAAAAATGAAAACATCAAGCAATTCGATCTAAGATATTTATACACTACTCCACTCCCTTGATGGCAGAATATACCTCTTTTCAAATGCTTGTGGAGTATTCACCAAGATAGATCACATCCTGGGTCACAAAACAAGTCTTAACAAGTGTGATGTTTGGAACAAATTTTCTGACCATGACAGAATTCAACTAGAAATCAATAACCCAAAGATAACAGGAAAATCTCCAGGCACTTGGATATGAAGCAACACACTTCTAAACAATTCATGGGTCAAAGAGTAAGTCTCGAGGGAGATTAGAAAATATTCTGAACTGAATGAAAATGAGAAGCAGAGGAATGAAAAGCCTAATTATCCAAGTGATGGTTCCCTGAGGAAACCGTTTACTTTCGCGTGGTTTCAAGACAGTGCTTTACATTTTGCTATCAACCACATCATCTTGGACATCAGAGAGAAAAGCTTATGGATGTTGGATTTCCTCTGTTAAGACTGCTGTTTATAATATGGGATGGCCAGGCAGCCAGGTACGAATGCCACCACTCTGCAGGAGCTGGCTGGATGGCAAAGAAAAGACAAGCAGCGGGAGAGTGATCACACGAGTGTGATGTTTGGCAGGACCCACAGAATCGAGATCCTAACTTCTTTCCTGAAAGCGCTCTTCACAGGAACTTTTCACACACATCAAACAATTAAAGCAAATTCTAGGGATGTGGTAGAAACCAGGAAAAAGATGTGAATCGTTTTCTTCTAAATCAGGAGACCAGTGGATCAATTGTGCTTCTAGATTCCTTGCTTCAAATTTCTCAAAAGTAAGTTCATTGTATTTTTTTCTGGTTTTGTTTTTTTATGTGTTTGTTTCAGGGTTTTTCTCTTTCTTTTTTTTCCCCCAATAACAAAATTGTCATAAGACTTCAGGAAATGAATGCCAACCGTCTGTTGAGGAATTATTTTGAAAATTAAGGGGTTATTTTGTTGTTTTGGAATATCTAGTGTTTGATATTATAATGATGAAAAACACTGAGTTAAAACACAAGTTTTTAAAAATTCTGCAACTGGGTTTAAGCCAGAAACTGAGTGTGGAAATTTGCTACCAAATTGACTGTGGAGAACTAGGAATCCTGAGAATTGAGAATTGGGTTGTTTTTGAAGTTACAGTTACTTCCTTTTGTTGCACAATAATTTAAGGGTGTTCTGGTTAAACTGCTTTTCTGACTTTGAGACCATTTACTGAAAGCATTTACAGAAGTATTTTTATTGTCCTTATCTCTCAGGCTCAGGCTATAAGAATTTTAGAAGTGCAAGATGCTTTCCAGGATTTTTTACTCTGTGCACAATGTCAATTGAATCAGAACATAAAATACGTAGCTTCTCCTTTTCACAATATTATTTCAAATGCAGAATTATTTGCAGTAAACAGAACTTTCACGCTCCTGTAGCATACACACGCTGTTTTGAATTTAACAACCATGTGAGAGGAGAAAAATCAGTAATTAAGATTTAAAACTATTGGGACTTCCCTGGTGGTCCAGTGGTTAAGACTCTGAGCTTCCACTGCAGGGGGCAAGGGTTCAATCCCTGGTTGGGGAGCTAAGATCCCACATGCAGGGCCAAAACAAAAAAAGAAAAAAATTTTTTTTAAATATCTGCTAGATGCATAATAAGGAATTCTAGTGGTTGTTAGCCTTTGGACAAGCTCCAACACATACATGAACTGGAATAATAGATGATAAATTTCTATTTAAAAAAAAGATAGTTCCCTAGGAAAGCTCAGAACTTAAGAGTAACCATTAAAAGAATATAATTATCTTTTATATCTTTAGGACGAGAAAGAAAACTTGGTGGGGGGAGGGGGCAGAAAACTTGATAAAGTTCAACAGAAGGTAAGAATACGGACAGAACTAGAAGACTGTTTCTTCTCATGCAGACCTTCACATTTACTTTATCTTCTCCCTTTGTTTCTTATTAAACAGGCAAAATGAGTAAGAGAGAGATGAGTGTGTGTCAGCAAACGTGAGCCTTATTATGCAAGAATTTTCTTAAAAATTGGAGAATGAAAAGAGAGCCCTTAATGGTATGATTCAATATCTATGTCATTTTGTGTTTCTTATAACACATGTATATTCCCTGGGAGGTATCTATGCTTTGTTTATCTCCCCTTCCAAAAAATAAAAATAAAAATACCTTCATACCCCCAGAAGAAGCTATTCCTCAAACCATTAATCTGTCTGAAGATGTTTCCATTGACCCAGGCCCATAACTTGAGATCTGAAAGCACTGAACCTAGTCAGCATAGAGAATCTAAAGAATGTTTAAAAGTCTGTGGTCATGCGTTTTACTAGTGTGTCCACTCACAGATACTCAGGTTAAGTTACTGGTTTTCTGAAGATACAGTAAACAAATCAGCCCACAGAAATAGGTAGCTGGTATTTTCTCTTTGGAATCTTTCTGTTTTTAAAGATAAATCATTCTCTTCAAAAATAGTAAAAAAAAAAAAAAAAAAATTAGAAATGTTAGTGCCAAGGAGGAAATTAGCATAAGCTCCTATGATCTTAACCATATGACAAAAATCCTGGTTGTAAACTTTGACATCTTTTAAAAATCAGCTAGATATAGCTAAATAGCACTTTTAAGGAAGTTGGAATTTTACTGTATATCTATTGTGAATTTTTCCTGCAATCGTGTACGTAGGAAGTAAAGTGGTTCCTTACTGGAGGTCTGCAGGTGCCCAGTATTGGTAACTAACCAAGACAGTGTTTCTCAGGTCACCTACATTGTATTTCATTTCCAATCCCAGAATCTTGGCATGGAACCAATATATGATTACTAAATAACCAATGCCTTGGAACGCCGACATGTAACACTTAGGCGGTCAGCTGAATCAAATACCAGGAATACCAGCTGATACTAATTTATGACAGCTTGCCCCCTTACCGCTCATGGCTTTATGATCTCGTGCTGTGGATCAATACATTTGAATTCCTATTCATGGTTCATTGGGATTGAACTATGCATAGGAACTCAGGCTTCTGAGTTCTGTACTTTACCTATTGTAGACAAGCCGTAATGTGGGATATATTGAAATTAGAAAAGTGAACACCAGGCAAACTGTATGGCAAACTGACTATGGAGGACGAATCTGAAATCGTAATTTTCTTTATTCTTCTCCTTGGATTGTACAGGAGTGGTTGAATGCATTGACCCTGCTCCTTTCTCTGTACTTATATCCTAACATTCATCAAGTTAATGATTTTTCGTCCTGCCCACCATGGACCTGGGGCGGGCGGATTCACTCAGCACGCCTAAATTTGCTGTTGCGAACACACCTGTCACATGCACCACCCAGCAGATCATGAATAGCGTGGCCTCCGCCTCCTTCATGAAAGGTGAGTTTTCCAGCAACCTAAGAAGAATTTCTGATGTCAATAGTTGGTGCATTTGATCACAGGTGTTTGCATTTCAGTCAATAAACCATGTCAATGGTCAAAATGTCTGGAGTCTATGAAATGTGAATCTACTTTCCCTTTGTTGGAAGTCAGAGGTTATCCCTCAATATCTTAAGTCAAAACTGTGAATCTGTTTCTTGCCACGCAGGAGGTGACTACTGGGAGTGCACAGTCTCTCGACAGAGAAATCTGCTGATCTTGAGTAGCGAAGCGTGGGGTACACGGACGGGCAGACTTTGACCAGCACGCGCGTGTAGGATTCGCTGACCTGTAGCTTTGGAAGCGTTGTTACCAGAATAAGACAAAAAACCACCAGTCCTTCCTTTCTTGAATGTGCTTATAGGAATTTTACCCTCGTGTTTTACTACCAACAAGATTGTCTTTCTATATTTGAAGGTTCTATTGACGGGTATTCTGTGCTTCAGAGATTCACGCTTCAGTGTGAAGCTACCTATCAATGAAAGACAAGAAGTGCATTATTACAATCAAGGTCACTTATGTAACAATTTTCTGAAGTTAGAGGAGAAACACCAAATGCAGGGGCAAGAGAACGGGACTTGGAGTCAGAGGATATCTGCCTAAAAGGAGTCCGGTGGCTACATCTGCAGTAGGTCTCACATCGTCAGCCTCTCTGAGCCTTATTGCCACCAAATTCAAAATAAGACTAACAGTGCTGTATTTTTCATGAGTATTTCAGTTAAGAGTGAGAGACTCCCTTCAAGTTGTCTTTTGTCTAGCTGTAGGAAAGTTGTCTTTCGTTTAGCTGTATTAATGCACGGCTGGACGGATTTACGTCAACAGTGGAGGGAGAAATACGTCTCCACTTCTCAGATGTGTAGTAACGTGTGCTGGCCTCATTCATAGGCTGGCTCTTCCCAAACAGAGGCAGAGCTGGTCTTCAGAACCTCCAGGTGTAATCTCTCTTCCACTTAGGCAACTCCGGTGAAAGGGGTACAGATGTTTCCCAAATAATTTCAGGGATTATCCCCAGTGGAGCAAACAGCCCACTTTGAACTAGTCTTCATCTTGGCCCATCGAGAACTAATCTTGTTGGAGACGAGCATGCATTCTGGTCATTCCTCATCAGTTGGGTTCCCAGGCCACCCTGTGAACCACATCCAAACCACATGATGTGTGAGTGGAAGGGAGGCAGCATCCCAGGTGAGTTTGGGGGTGTTTGCAAGAAGGAGGATGGAGGTCAGGCAAACAAAAACAGTTGCTATTTACAAATATACACATACACCTCAAAGGGGGATCTCTGCTGATTGGTTCAGAAATGTGAGTTGAGGGGCTTCCCTGGCAGTCCGGTGGCTAAGACGTCACCTTCCAATGCAGGGGGTGTGGGTTCGATCCCTGCCCAGGGGGCTAAGATCCCACACGCCTCGCGGCCAAAAAACCAAAACCTAAGACAGAAGCAATAAAGAACAAATTCAATAAAGACTTTAAAAATGGTCCATGTCAAAAAAATCTTAAAAAAAAAAAAGAAATGTGAGTTGAATTATAATTTAAAAGTGGCTTAGAGCTTGCACAAATTTGTGAATACGCTAAAAACCATAAGATTGTACCGTTTAGAAGGATGAGTGGGGGAAGGGGGTTGGAGGAAGGTGATGAAAAGGTAGAAACTTCCAGTTACAAGGTGAATAAGCACTGGGGGTGTAAAGACAACGTGGAGACTGCAGTCATACAACGCTGCTGTATGAGACACAGCAAAGTTGTGCAGAGAGTAGATCCCGAGAGTTCTCATCATAAGCAGAAAAATATTTCTCCTTTTTCTTTTCCTGATGTATATGAGATGACGGATGTTAACTAGACTGATTGTGGAAATCATTTCACAAATCCGTAAGTCAAATCATTATGCGGTACCCCTTTAACTCACACAGTGCTGTGTGTCAGTCATACCTCAATAAAACTGGAAAAAATATCCTTCGGCAGGAGATTTGAATCCATCAGTATCATCAGAAACTGCACAACAATAAACTTTGTTTTTCATAAGAATATTTAATGACAAGGGAAAAAATTAAAAATAGAAGGATGAGTATTATGGTAAATGAGTTATATCTCAATTTTCTAAAAGAGAATATGTAAACGTGACTTAGAAGGTACTCAGTATTAACTTTAAGCACTCTAATTCCCTACCACGAGCTTCATGCAAGGGGAACCTGCAGAGCTTGCTCCCCGCCAGTCGCAGGACGTCTGTAACGTTTCTTCTCGGTCACCCTCTGGCCATGACCTCACTCCAGCCTCGGTAACCATTAACTGTGTGCTTGGATATTGACCCCTCAGCCGAATTCAGTATCCAGGGGGCCACCCTCCCTGGAGTCGGTGCTCAAGCATTGGCTGCTCGGAGTCTCCGTGGCCACAGTTCCGAGGTTATGTTGGGCTTGTCCTTCCTGCCCATGCCTCACTGCACACCGCCAGGCCAGGTGGATGTAAACCAGCCCAAACTTACGTTACCATGGTACCCTCCCCAGCACACCGTCACACCCTTACTCCCGCTCGAACCTGAACGTCTGCACGGTGCATCTCGCCGACAGAGCCTGAATCCACTTCTGATTCAAGGTCATAACCTGATCTGAACTGTTCACCTGCACATGACTACATATAAGACAGATAACTGATAAGGGCCTGCTGTGCAGCACAGGGAACTCTACTTGATACTCTGTAACCGCCTATATGGGAGAAGAGTCTCAAACACAGTGGATACATGTATCTGTATAACTGATTCACTTTGCTGTACATCTGAAACTAACGCAGCATTGTAAATCAACTCTACTCCAATAAATTTTTTTAAATGAAAAACGTTTTTTTAAATCACATGCAATTGTGATAACAGTCATTACATGACGACTGTTTTCAAGGTCTTTACGTCGAAATTTTTTTCGCAATGAACATGTTATTATCTTTGTTTTGTAAATAATCTAATTGTGATTATGAAAATCAGCATTCATTAAATGCTGCCATGTGCTGGATTTCTACAGGGCTCTATTCTACAGCAATAGAATGTTATTCTGTAATAATATGATTATCTGCGTTGTATTTTTCTGGACTCTGTGTTAGCATTCTGTACTATTACTAATAGGTGTTGTGAAGTTTACAAACGTGGAAACTGAGTAACAGAGTGAAGTGACTTGTTCATGATCACAAAGATTAGGGGAACAGATTTCAGAAAAATTCTAATTCTTTCGAAATCCTCTATTAGCTTCTTCAACACTCTCACCAAAGTGCAGAACTTTTCCTATATCCCTTCCTGTTCTTGCAGCCTTAATAAAGCATCTACATGGCACTGAACAGAGTCTCTGCAGAAAAGAGGGATTATTATAGTGATGTCAGTTTAGTCACTTGACATGTTTTAAAATTTTCACTTTTTTTTTTTGCATATTAACCATCCTGTCATAGTTGTTAAATAAAAATGAAGTTACTTAATGATTTCCACCTGATGGAAACAAGTGCCTAACTGTGACTTATATTTATATTTATTTTTTCTTATTTATTTTTTACTATCATTGGAGATTTATTGCAATGCTAGTTCTTCTGTGAATAGTTCAGTTGGTATGGTGTAATACTCTATGTGATCGAAATTGGTCCAATAATTACAATGTATGAAAACAAGATAACTAATTTTCACGTATTCCTTCTGGTCGTTCCCAGCTGGCACTTCAGAAATGTCTCCCTGGCCTGTACTCCAGCATGATGTACTGGAAGTTCACGCTTGACTTCATTTTATCTCCATAAAGGACTCTAGTAAAAGCAAATTAGATGTGACATCTGACATCGTCTCCTAGTAAGTTACTAACGATAACATTCCCTTCTTATAACGGCAGATACAGAAGTCTTGAGATTGTCCAATGAAGAAAATTTCAAAGAATTAACAGCAAAATACCCTGAGGAAATAGTTAGAGTCATCTTTACAGATACATTCTCATACCATCTGAAATTCTTGCTGGGACACAGAATCCCAATACAGAAGGAACACAGGGACCACACAGGTAACAGTCTAGATACGCGATCCCACCCCTCTCCACTTCAATCGTGTCATAAACCGTGCAGGAGAAGAGATGTTCATACAGCAATTTTTTAAATCCCTATTTGCGATGGTGATGTCCACAGACCAATCAACGCATTTTAAAAATGTACCTTGGTTTTTGGGCATATTAACATATTGTATTACGTGGTTGTTATATATGATTACACAAATATACATATATACATTATATGGTTATATATACATAAGTGTATTATACACATGCATGTATATATCAATGTATATACATGTATTATAATTAATACATGGTTATAAGATATTATTGCTAAAGAAAAAGTCGTTTATGGTAAAATA
Source organism: Hippopotamus amphibius kiboko (assembly GCF_030028045.1). Taxonomy (NCBI): domain Eukaryota; kingdom Metazoa; phylum Chordata; class Mammalia; order Artiodactyla; family Hippopotamidae; genus Hippopotamus; species Hippopotamus amphibius. Next base: position 62,347,027 of record NC_080202.1, read on the forward strand.
GAACAAACTTCCCTTTAAATGTTTGTATAAGTTACATGAAAATAAGGGAAATTTTCATGGACCTAAAATGCTGAGGGCACCAAACCCAAAGGGATAGATTATCATCAGTGCTCTATGTTTGTGCCAGTCCCAGTAACTAAGAGATGGGGGGTTTTAGTAGCTGCATGAGGACAGGTAAGAAGACCTTGGTGTTTACATGAGGTGAAGTTTCCTGTATTAATTTGGAACCTGGAGAGGTTGTGCGGTCAGTAAAAGAGCAGACAAGAAAAAAGCACCTACTGGCAAAGGAAGAACCAAAGAAAGCTTGTTTGCGTGTCTCACCATGGGCTCCGGGTGACAAATTGAGAATTTCCCTCGGGGAATTTCTAACCCACCTTCCCTTGGGTTTGGGGGTCTTACGCTCATGAATTCTTGTACATATTCATGGAAACCCCAGCTGTAAATATAAGTAAAGTGATCCCGGGCTGGCCAGGCACTGAGGTGCTTAGCGGAAGAAATTCTGTATCTTCTCTAGGAAAGTGCAACCTCAACTCAGGCCACAAAATGTCTCTGAATGTACATTTATGGCCCAATGTGCGAAGACAATGGGTCGTAAGTGAGAGTCGGGAGAGACAGCAAAGTAGAGTACATCTCTCCCCAGTGGAGTTACAAAACTGGGAATATAAAGTAAGCATGTCAAAAACATCAAAGAATGAAAGACAGAATCAAAAACACAAGAAAGGGGAAAGATGCCATAAGAAACAGGGACTGCTGGTACTAATTCGTTGGAAACTATAATTTCAAGGAGATACAATCAACTGACTGAACAATACACAGATAACAGCAACTCACCGTTTACCTGGGAGGAAAAAAATGCTAAGAAAGATAAGATCACTGTGATGAAAAAAAGTATAAAACAACTTTAAAAGACCCAAATAAATGGAAGGATATACCGCATTCCTAGAGACTTATAGACATTGTACTAGTTTCTAGGGCTGCATAACAAATTGTCACCAACAGGGACTTCCCTGGCGGTCCAGTAGTCAGGACTCCGCACTTTCACTGCCGGGGCCCGGGTTCAATCCCTGGTTGGGGAACTAAGATCCCGCAAGCCTGGTAGCACCGCCAAAAGAAAAAAAATTATCACAAGCAGTGCCTTAACACGATACTCAGTGGTTAGCTCATTGTTCTGCAGGTGAAAAGTGGGGGCAGGCTTGGCTGGGCCTCTGCATAGGGTCTCACAGGCTGAAATAGAGGTATGGATGCGGCTGAGTTCTTATCTTAAGGCTGTGAGAAGAATCCACTTCCACGTTCATTCATGCCTTTGTCAGAATTCAGTGCCTTGCTGCTGTGGTGCTGAGGTCCCCACCTCTTTCCTAAAGGTTGAGGGGGTTCACTCTCAGTCCTTAGAGACAGTTCCTGGATTTTTGCGCTTGAACTGCTCCATCCTCGAGGCCAGCAGTGGTGCAATGAACCTCTTCCTTCACATCTCTCTGACTTTCCCCGCCTGCCTCCATCCGGAGGTAACTCTGCTTTCAACGAGCTCATGGATTAGATTAGCCCACTTGGTTACTCTCCGTATGCAAGGTTAACTGTGTGTTAAAACATCACGCGATCATGGGAGTGACGTAGCATCGTTTTCAGAAATTCCACCCACACACACCAGTGAAGTCAGAGGGGGTTATTTTTAGACATCTGCCTACTGCCAATGTGAATTCCACTCAGATTTCTCAGTAATTACAATCAAAATCATAATAAACTTTTTTTAAAGATTTTTTTTGATGTGGACCATTTTTAAAGTCTTTATTGAAATTGTTACAGTATTGCTTCTGTTTTATGTCTTGGTTTTTTTGGCCTCAAGGCGTGTGAGACCTTAGCTCCCCAATCAGGGATGGAACCTGCACCCTTTATGTTGGAAGGCAAAGTCTTAACCGCTGGACCACCAGGGAAGTCCCCATAATAAACTTTTCATATAAATTGATGTTCATTTTAAAGTTTACCACTAGAAGGCACAGAGAAGAACCAAGATGCTCTTTAGGAAGAATGGTGTTCAAAGTCACCAAGGTAGATGGCTGTTGCCACAGTGAATACATGGATAAACCTGTGAGGCGCTGGTCTATCTCACATAAACATGAAAAATATATGACCAAGAAGACCTTGCAGACCTGTTCTGGGAACACTTTCTCGCCATAAGGAATAAAATGAAATGATTTCACACAAAACAACCAATTCCAGGTAAAGAATTATGTGCGGAAAACAAGGCTGTGCACCTTCTGAAGTCAGTATAGTAGGATAACCTTATAACTGTGGGATAGAAAAGAACTTCTTAAGCAAAACAAAAAATGTGTAAGCTGTAAAAGAAAAGATGGATAAATTCAACTTTATCAGAATTAAGGAAGTCTCAGGACCCCTCTGGAGGTCCAGTGGTTAAGACTTCGCCTTCCAATGTGGGGGGTGCAGGTCCCAACCCTGGTTGAGGAGCTAAGATCCCACATGCTGGGAAAAAACAAAACATAAAACAGAAGCAATATTGTAACAAATTCAATAGAGACTTTAAAAAGGGTCCACATCAAAAATCTTTTAAAAAAGATCTTTATTATGAAAAAAACATTAAGGAATTCTCTTTATCCAAAGACACTATGGAGATAGTGAAACGTAAAGCAAAACTTGTGATGAGATAGTTAAAGCAAATAAAACCAACAAAAGATTAATATCCACATTATGTAAAGATTTCCTTTGAATAAATAAGAAAAAAACATAGAAACGAGAAAGTAGTGAAAAGACATAAGTAGGAATTTCATAAAAAGAGAAACACAGCTCAAGAGCAAACATATGGAGAGACGCTTACCTGCCCTCACAGTCGCGGAAATGCATTTGAAACCGCACCTGATATCATTCCACATTTACCAGATCGGCCAAAAATAGTAAAAAGAATAATAAAAAAAAATTGACAAGGATATGGAGCAAAGAGAACCCAATGTTACAAGATATTTTAAATTCCACAAAAGTTGAGATTTTATTTTTAAGTGAGAGATGTGTATAATCTATAACCCAGCATCCCAGGAATCTCTTTAGTGAAAGTCTCATGCTTGAGTTAAACAGCGCCTGGCAGCCTAGTCTCCTCTCCTCCCTGAGAGCAGAGGATAATTAAGTTTTGTAGCTATAATCCTATACCTAGACTCCAGGCACTGAAAAGCAGGTGTGAGTCCTCTGCAGCCTTTTCTCCCGTGCTTCTGCAAGCCAGATAGTCGTACCTAACAGGTAGTGCCTTGGAGGACGTGCCTTCATCTTGGGACCTCTACGTTGATGTAGAAGAGAGGACCCTCCTACCCCTCCCACCAAAGACCTTTGCTGAATTTGTGGTCTGAGTGAGAAATAAACTTCTGCTGTCATAAGCCATTGAGATTTGGGGGTTGTTACAATAGCTTATCACGAGCTATCCTGACTGATAGACACAAATTGAGAAAAAGACATAGAAGGACTTTCATAGCAGCAGCTTCCCTCTCTCTCTCTCTCTCTCTGTGTGTGTGTGTGTGTGTGTGTGTGAGAGAGAGAGAGAGAGAAGTAGCAAAGAGGAAAAAAAGGACTAACCAAATTAGCATCGGTAGGAGATGGGATAAGTACACCGAATGACATTCCTGCAATGGGATTCTCCGTGTGTACTGTAATGATTTCTTTTTAAAATTTGGCCTTGGGAACACATATGTTTCTTATATTGCCTTGTATCATCTGTACAGCTGAAATATTTCGAAATGATTTTTTAAACATTTGAAATTTTAATAAAACATGCATTCAATCCTCTGCTCAAGTTTAATTTTTTGTATTAAATAATATCTCTTTAATGTTGTTTAATACTCAATGGACTGGTAGGTTTTTTTCATAATTTTTTTTCTTTGAAAGATATGTTCCAATGGACATGATTTAAACATAGTAAGTTATCTCATCCGAGCTGCCTTTCGCCAAGTCTGCCTGTATTATATCCAATGTTAGACAAAACTTCAGTTTCGTGTTTCTGAATCCATGCTAGACCCTGCTCACTTTTGAAAAACATAAAAAGATACTGTTTTCAGAATGTGAAAATCAGAAAAGAGAAGACCTCAGTGGAATTCTTTATTGGCAAAGAAGCACAGAAATAGGGTGAGAAAGCTTAGAGTGTGTATTGTAATTTTATGCAGAACATTTTCTCAGTGTGCTCTGCCCGCCTGACCGTGAGAATCATTGGTATAATTTATGGTTTCATAGGCTGTGTGTCAAAATAAGAACACTTGGAATTTGGGGCCCTTGTAGAGTCCACTGTTCCTTATAATCAGGAGTGCAATAACCCACAATGATAATTATGGTTTTCTCCTTATCTTAAAGCTCACTGTTATTAAAGGAATGAAGAGATTGATTGTGCAACTTCAGAATTCTGGGAGAAAGGCTTTGTGGCGCTTCAGGCTGCCATTAACGCTGCGATTGTAGAGGTGAGCACAAGACGCCCAGCGAAACTCAGTCTCAATGCAGATTAGCAGTATTAGAGGCGTCAGACTTCCTGAAAGAAAATATGAACTGACAGCTGTGGGCATTCCTGTACTCCCTGGTTTCTTTACAACAAAGTTTCCTTAGTTGCTGCATGCTGCCATGGATATGGACATGAATAGAAGAGAAGTTTTCTCTTGCAAGGACTCGAGCTTGTCAGGAAGCCAGGCACATAATAGGAACATTATTAAAGTAGAAGTAGGCGATCGTGGAGGAATAAATACAGTCGTCCCTCGTTATCAGCGGGGTATTGGTTACAGAACCTTCTGCTGGTAGTAAAACCCGCGGAGGCTCAATCTCATTAAACGCCCAGCCCTCCGTATCCACGGGTTCTGTATCCGCGGTTCCGCATTGGCGGATACTGCCTCTGTAGAGTCAACCAAACGCGGATCAAAGAACCGACCCTAACGTCCCCATAAGTAAATCGGCAAACGATTCTCAGCCTAGAATGCTGAGGAAGAATTCCTGATTGAGATAACACTTAAAACTGAAGCTTGAGGTCAGGGGCTTGCCGGGTATGTAAGGTCATAAAGGCATTTCGAGCAAATCCTTAGGCAGCCTCAGGCAGGGAGGTGATGAACACACGGTACATTCTGAGACCTGGGAGCAGCTCAGAGAGCCCGGAGCGGAGGCTCCAGGTGGGCCAGTGGCAGAACGCGGCCTGAAAAGTCAGGCCAGCATCAGACCCAGACAGGCTGCTACGCGTTCACAGGAAACGAGATGATGGAAAGAAAACAGAGCGTGAGCCCCGTGAATATACACATTTCGTTTCCTAATATCTCTTCAGCTTGCAACAAACCACTCAGTGATGGAGGAACTGATGTCAGTTACTGGAAAAAATAAGAAGATCTATCCTTTCATCAGTCAAGGAGGAGTCATGACTGATTTCTTTGTTTTCTTCTACATCCTTTCCTTTTCCCCGTTCACTTACTACGCGTCTATTAATGTTACACGAGAGAGGAAGAGGATGAAGAGCTTGATGACAGTGATGCGTCTTCGAGAGTCAGCATTCTGGTGAGTCAAGTGAAGCACAAGTAAATAAACGTAGGAATTCAGGAAGAGTGAGCTTCTTCAAAGCACCGTTATTAAAATCAAATGATTTTCTGATGTTTCCCTTTTTCCGCATGAATGGAATACATTGTCCTTGGTGTAACGCTTGCCAGGCCTGCAGCTGGGTGTGGGCTGTGCTTCTCTGTCTGAAGAAAGAACATCAGGTTCGGGTTTGCTGGGTGTTTGTGAAGTGGGGATACTGGGGGGTGGCCATGGGGTCCACTGGTAAGAGTGTGGTGGAAATGGTGGACGCTGGTGTCTAAGCCAGACTGAAGTGGAATTCAAGCCACGATGGGACTGAAAGGGAAAAAAAGGGGTCAAGGATCAGGAGCCCTTCTGAGACTGAAGAACAGGTCTGATGGATGCATTTGAGGAACAGGCTGGCAGAACGAGATTGCATGTAGGGGCCGGGGTAGTTTGAATTTAAAACGGTGGAGGCTGAGCAATCCCAAGTATGGACAAAGTCCTGCGTGCAAACTTGTGAATGGTTGACCAAAAGAGCCTGGAGGTGGTGTTTACAGTGAGGAGAGGCCAGGGAACCTGCAGAAGATGCACGTGGCAGCAAATGAGGAAGAAAACCCTGCAAATCAACACTGACCTCTCTCTTGAATTAATGTTGGAGGGAAGTATAGCCGGGCAGTGAAATCTAAAGGCTCTAGAGCCAAAATGCCTGGACTTGAAGTGCAGTTACTTAACATTCTTGTTCAGTAGGTCCTTTGTCTATAAAATGAGGGATATATGGTATTTCCACTTAGTGTATTGTGAGAATAAAATGATTTGATATTTCCTAAGTTCTTAAAACATTCTGCAGCACATAGTAATTGCTGTATGTATCTATTATTTTGTTCATTTTGGAGCTGCTCTTTTTGTTTTTTATTATTACTTTATTGTACCCTTCAAAGAATATTAGTAAACAAAATAAAGGCATGGTTGAAGAAAGGAGAGTGAGCTAGTCTACCTTAACAGAAAATGAACGGAATTAGAGGCAAGGATGAGGACTATTTGACAACATATCCAGAGAAACATGAAAGCGGCTTCTGGAAGAAGAAAGAGGTGGCAGAATTTCCTGTCTCCAAGGAAATTCATGAAGCTCCTGACCCCAGAGAGCCCCCAGAGGCAGAAAAGGATCTGAGATTCGCTGAGGGGTTACCTTGTACTAGGAACGGGTCCTACATGGACTTGACCTCCTCCAGTCCTGGCTGCAGTATTATCCCTATCGTCCGGAGCAGTAAGAACGTAGAGGGGTTACAGAGTTTGCCAAGGTCACAGAGTGGGAATGCAGTGGAAAATGTTTATACCAAAATCTGTTAGACTGAAAGCCTGTTTTTTCCTCTTTGTCACAATTGTGTGTGTGTTTGTGTGTGTGTGTGTGTATTTCTGGAATTAATTTCAGGGAAAGAATATTCCTAATTCCTGAAGAACTCTTCCCTTGTATTTACATATCCGAAAAACTCCATGGATATCTGCTGGATGAATTCGTGAGTGAACGAAGGACCTTAGAATCCAATCTAGGTCTTTTTCTCCAGTCGAACATGAGGCATTGAAACAGCATCTTGTCTCCACCTTAGGCTCTCCTGGGGTTTGCTGTGTGCCGGCTCTATCTTCATCATGGCCCTTCTGTTGACACTTGTTGTAAAATCCACCCAGTTTTTCATCCTGACCAGCTTCCTGGTGCTCTTCACCCTCTTTCTCCTGTATGGGCTGTCTTTGGTGAGTTGGTGAATTCCACTTCTTCCCGTCCAGCTCTTACCCTAAGGATCGAGTGCTGGTTTCCTATTAGATCACTATTCTACATCTCCCCTGTTTTCGCTGACTGCATGAGAAAATCTGGAGACTGGTAGCATTTGATTTGTCGTGTTTTGTGACACCAATTTGTAGTGCAATTTACAGAACATAGTTTTGTATTTTATAGACAAAATAATACGACAACTGATTTTGCATACTAAATCCCTTATTTTATTATGCTAATAATAATTCTCAGAGAAACATAAGCCAACTGGATCTTCTCTCATTTTAGATAGCATTGACTTTTCTGATGAGTGTCTTGATAAAGAAATCTTTCCTCACTGGCCTGGTGGTGTTCCTTTTCACCGTCTTTTGGGGGAGTCTGGGATTCTTGGCCTTGTATAGACATCTTCCTGCATCCTTGGAGTGGATTTTAAGTTTTCTTAGCCCCTTCACCTTCACCCTTGGAATGACCCAGGTGAGAAGCAATGTTATTGTTTTTAATGACATTTCTGAAACATCTTTTCTCTCTGGAATTCAGTCATCCCTAGCCATGCCCCATGTTTATCCTTGTAAGGCTTAAAACCCTAGTCAAGACGATTGTGAGATTGCAAAGGTGCACTTCAAACACCTTCAGAGGTGCTTAGCCCAGCAAAGTAAGCCATTTCGTACGTGAGAAAATGGAGGATCGATGCCTCATTCTTGGATAAGATAAAGTTTTTTCTTTGGCTATTAATTAAATACAGACTTGATGTTGCAAACCTAATTCTAAGTAACTGTTATAGTTTATATGTTGACTTAGTAATTGAACACGCATGATGGTAAAAACCACAAAGTAAAAGGAAGGAAAATTAAAAGTTAAAAACATCTGAAAAAACACATTGATTGATTAGTAAATTACATTTCTGCTTATAAAATGTCTTTTCTCTTTGTCTGACACTTTGCCATCCCTCCAATGAAATGGTAATTCAATTATTATGTATCCACTAGTTACTGCTTAACAAAAGGGTTATTAATTAGAAAAGTACTCATTAACCTGAACCAGCCCACTTTTCCCACTGTTTCTCTCCTTAAACACACCCGTGTTTTCTTTCGTTTGCTTGTTTATCTTTTTACCGAGAGCATGAATTCTCTTTCAGGCAGCCATTTCTAAGGAGCATCACGCCATCTTCCTGTGTCTCAGGTGGTAAAAACGTATCCAAGTTTGACCCAGATATTTTTTCCTCATACTTCCCTACCTCCTCCTAATGCTTGGGGTTCACTTGGAACACATTTTTATCACAGCGGTTCCTAAACTGCAGTATCGTTGATGACGTGCCATGCCTTCCCTTAGCTTTGAGAGTTATAAAGTAGGCAGCCTCATTCAAATCCGTAACCCAGTGTGAGCCAAAAAGGAGCTGTTTTATTTTTATGCTGAATTGAACTGTTTAAAATGCCTCATAAGCCTGACTGCCTTTAATTAACTGCTTTTTCATTTTCAGCTTTTACGCCTGGACTACGATTTGAATTCTAACGCATCTCTTGATCCATCGGACAGCTCAAATCTAATAATAGCAACAAATTTCATGCTGGCTTTTGATATTTTCCTCTATCTGGCACTGATGATTTATTTTGAAAAAATTTTACCAAGTGAGTAGACATACGATGAAAATCGGTCATCATTTTAATAATTTTATTTCCTGAAATGAATCTCCTAACACGTGTGTTACTTACATTCTAAGACCGACTTAGGAAGGAAATGAATAAGGTCACTGCCACTGACCAAATTCACTCTATTTCTCTCTTGCTACCTGACTGGTCAGAACAAAAGCCTGAATCTTGTTTATAGAGTCGTTAACCTCTGTTTGACCTTCAAGTTTATGGCTTCTTTCTTTTAAAACTAGTTCCTGAATGGGTCTGGCCTGGTACTTAACCATGGTCATTGATAGCTGCTTTGGCCAAACTGTTTATCTCAATGGTTCTGAGCCCTAGATGTATTTAAAGTTTGTTGGGGGGTGGGGTGTGGGGGGATGGGGAGGGCAGTTTCTGGATGATCTTATGGAAAAACTTGAATGAACTTTTTGACCAACTCAATGCCTCAGAACCACCTAGGGAATATTAAAGGGATACAAACCCAGCTCATCCCTGAGAGATTCTGATTCAGTCAATCAGCAGTGGGACCAGGGCATCTATATTTTTTAAAATCCCCCAGAGTTTCACAATAGGAAAGTCAATAGGTCATAAAGTTTTATTTTTATCACCTTGCAACTTAAAAGAATATGCGTTCCACACAAGCAAGGATCTGTTTTGTTCATAAATGCTCCCAAGGCTCCCCCCATCCCCGCCCATGTCTGATGCACCCCAGGGGCTCAGTCAGTGGCCACAATGCTGGGTCATTTCCCCCCTCCTTTCTTTTAATCAGAGTCAGGGTCTGTGTCTTTTACCTCCTCATTTCCTGTCCAAAACAGAATGCCAAGCACCCTTCATTACGTGGTATAAGCCAGCAATTCCACGTCTGGGGAAATACATCTAAAGGAAATAAAGTGACTATCTCAGAGGCATCTGCTCTCCCATGTCCATCACAGCAGCCAAGGTGTGGAAACACCCAACTGTCTGTCAAGCAGTGACGGAATAAAGAACATGTGGCGTATACACACACAATGGAATACTATTTAGCCTCAAAAAGGGAGGAAATCCTGCCATTTGCAACAACATGGACGAACCCAGAAGCCATTATGCCAAGGAAGTAAACCAGACCAGAAAGACAAATACTGGCTGATCTCACTTACATGTGGAATCTAAAACAAAGTCAACTTCATAGTGACAGAGAGCAGAGTGGTGGTTACCAAGGACTGGGGTGGGAGTGGGGAGTGTGGGAGATGGTAGTCCAGGGTACAAACTTTCATTTATGTGACGAACAAGTTCTGGAGACCCAAGCACAGCATGTGCACTAGAGTTAATGGTGTTTTATATGCTTGTAATTTGTTAATAGAGTGTTGGGTTGGCCAAAAAGTTCGCTCAGATTCCACAACATCTTTCAGAAAAACCTGAATGAACTTTTTGACCAACCCAATAGATCTCAAGTGTTCTCAACACACACACACACACACACCCGGTAACTATGTGACATGGTAGATATATTAAGCTTGATAGTGGTGATTATTTCACAATGTATACACATATCAAAAGATTACATTGTACATCTTAAATGCATGTAATTTTTATTTGTTAACCATACTTCCATAAAGTTGGAAAATTTTATGGAAATCATTAACGAAATAAACACATTGAGTAGGTTAAAAAAATCAATGACTAAGCACTTGCAGAAAGGGGAGAAGGGAAAAGAAAAAGAGTGAAGACACAGAGCAAGGGCCTGAAACAGTGAACTGATATGTTCTTTATAGATAAGCCCCTAAGAACAGTCACAGGCCCTGCCTTTTAGAAGAGCCCAGTGTCAGGATCTACCGTTTGGGGCTAATACATTTATTATACAAGGGGAATTATTTGAATATATATAGTATGATTTCACATTATTTTTGCCATCAGAGGTAGAAATTACTCAGCTATATAGAAGAACGTTGTTTTCCCGTATTACTATTCTAAGCTTTTCTGCCCCATGCTAACATCACTTCTTTACGAAATATATTTAAATCCTTTTTCCTCTGTTCCACTTTGGTGGTTTTGCCTGCATGGCGAAAACTCAGGGACCTTTGTTTGTATTTACATTGCAGAGTCTTGGACCCTGGAGCACTTTAGTTCAGAAGATTTACTTCCATGACCCTCGTAACTAACTACTCATCCTTCCTTTTTTCTTCTACTTCTTAAAAGATCCTACTTATATTTCCCTCCGTGTCTGTCTATTTTTCCAATGTGTTTATTCCAGTGTGTCTGTGGACAGATTTCACTATATCTACACTTGCCTAATAGTATCCTCTTAGGTAAGTGTTTCATTAATTTAAACTTTTTATTGATATGCCTTATGTGATACATGTCTTTTTTTCAGGCCTTGTTTCAAACATATTCAGATGATAAAAATACTTTAAATATTCTATTTTTATGGTGTTGTTTTAGTCTTGTAGGAGAAGAAAACTTTCCCCTTCTCCCCTTCTAGGATCTTTGGCTGGCTTCATAACTAGGTTGACATAAGACAGATTAACAGCAGAAGAACAAATTAAATTTCATATGCATGGAAGCTCATAGAAATGTAAGATTCCAAGAAGTGGTCAAAGTAGGCAGTTCTATACCTTTTAAACAAAGAAACAAGTATTTGTGAAAAACTGACAAAGGGATTTGAGCTTGGGATAGCAGACTGATGAAGAAGTAACAAATTTTATGTATGTAGTCTTCTCTGCGCTGAATCCCTGTCTCTGGCAATGAGGATGCCCCTACCCTCCAGCTGCAGGGAGGGTACCCTGGAGAATGTATTTCTTGCCTTCAGGGCTACAAAGGAGTGTCAGAGGGCTCTTGCACCAGCTGTTTCTTGAGTAACTTTAATTCAAAATAATCCATATACCACGGTAGCATATTTTGGGGTGGGGTGGCCTGCTTCTGAACCCCATCAGTCTCTTCCTATATCAAATATTGTTACATTTTCATCCCCCACCTTATTTTTTACTCAACATTTTATTCTAGTCCCAAAGGCATTTTTCATACATACACTTTTTCCAGTTTCAAAACCATTTCATTTTATTAATATAACTAGAAAGTGTCTTTAAACTGAATTGCTTAAGTCTCTTCCTAATTATCATCCACTCATTAGGCCTGAATTTAAGATCAGAGGCAATTTTGTTCAAAATTCTTCTGAAGACAAGAACTATGAATAACAGAAAGGAAAATTAACTGGATAAAATGACAGAGTCATGGAAGGGGAAATTTTGTGGCAGAACGTATCCAACGATAGCTACATGCTTTTATTTGCTAGACTTCCTAACCAAGGGGAAGAGATGGGTACTGATTAATAATATACCAATATCAGGTGTAGAGAAAATGCTCAGTAAATATTTTTTGTATGAGTGAATGACTGAACATGGGTGAAAAGTACACGTTTTGAACACATGTACACGTAAGTTTGGAAACCCATCAATCGTACAGTGGAAGTCAGTTGCAGAATATTAGAAAGATGGAATTATTTGGTTTCATACTATCTCCTGGCATGCATGAAAACGGAAACAATTACTAAGTGCAAATACACTGTGGATTAGTTTTCAGAAAGAGCTTCGTAGATAATATATTCTTAAAGCAAATAATAAATTTTCTTCAGAGGAAAGTTATTATTTGGGGATGAGATAAAGCATAAATACAAAGTAGCTTTTTAAAAATTCCACTCTACATTCCCACAAATTATTTTGCCCCATTCTCTCCTTTTCTTACAATGTGTCACTTATTTTTGTTAAATTGTATTCTCTTTTCTGTTGGAATATTTGTTTTATATATTCAGTGGTAACTTCTCCATTTCTTCTTCCTTTGCCAGTGTAATGACACCTGGACTCCTAGATAGAATTCAGCATGCTAGGCATATTCCAGTATCTAGCTTCCTTGAAGTGAAGAAAAGCCTTAACATTTCAGCTCCTTCAGGACTTTGAAAACATTTTTATACAATTTTTAAATGTTACTTTCCACTTACAGTTATTACAAGATGTTGGCTGTATTCCCCGTATTGTATTCTGCATCCTTGAGCTTATCTTACACTCAATAGTTTGTGCCTCCCCTGCATGAGTAACCTCTAGTTTTTTCTCTGTACCTGTGAGTCTGCTTCTTTTTTGTTATATTCACAAGTTTGTTGTGTTTTTTAGACTCCTATAAGTGATATCCTGCAGCATTTGTCTGATTTATTTCACTTAGGATAATACCCTCCAAGTCCATCCATGTTGCTGCAAATGGCAAAATTTCATCTTTTTTATGGCTGAGTAGTATTTTATTATACATTATAATAAATAAATAAATATAAATATTATATATATTATAAATATTATATATATATAAAAAACATCTTCTTTATCTGTTCATCTGTTGATGAACACTTCTGTTGTTTCCGTACCTGGGCAATTGTAAATAATGCTGCTATGAACATTGGGGTGCATGTATCTTTTTTAATTGGGGGGGTTCTCATATATGCCCAGGAGTGGAATTTCTGGGTCATATGGTAGTTCCATGTTTAGTTTCTTGAGAAACCTCTATACCGTTCTCCACAGTGGCTGCACCAATTTACATTCCCACCAACAGCGTAGGAAGTTGCCCTTTTCTCCATGTCCTCGCCAACATTTGTCATTTGTGTTCTTTTTGATGATGGCCATCCTGACAGGTGTAAGGTGATGTCTCATTGTGGTTTTGGTTCACATTTCCCTGATGATTAACGATGTTGAGCATCTTTTCATGTGCCTCTTGGCCATCTGCATGTCCACTTTCCCTCCTGGATTTTTAAAAATCAATTTCATTTCTTCTTATACAAACAATTATTGAAATAGATGCTCCCCACTGATTGTTTTTCCTTATGAAAGTACACATGTCAAAACGTGTATTCCTTGTGTCAACATGTGTTCAGGTTTATTAGAAAATAGTGTGCATTGCTGTGCTGCCTGAGGGTGACCCTGTCCTTCCTGTGGTGACTGATCCAGTGTTTGTCCCTTGGTCACGTAGATGAATATGGACATCGACATTCACCCTTGTTTTTCCTGAAGTCTTCATTTTGGTCCAGACAACAAAGGTCGGATCACATAGCCCTTGAAGATGAAATAGATTCCAACCCTTCATCTAATGACTCTTTTGAACCAATGTCTCCAGAATTCCATGGGAAAGAAGCCATCAGGTAACAAGGATGCAGATGGAATACAGACCAAAAATTGAGAAGCTGAGAGTTAGCACCCGAAGCAAGCAAAGTTCCCTCCTGTGCCCTGTAGGTAGCGCCTGCCTAACCGCATCCGTGCCTGCCTTCATCACTTCCCACTTTAAGTTTAAAGAAAACTTCCCTTAACCCTTGCTGCCTTGTATTGTTGACATTTACAATAAACACAAGTTTAGAATTCACTAACAAACATCCTTCAACGAAACCATGCCTGGCTGCTCCATCTTTGACCTGTTCTTTCTCGTCTCCATCCGTGGCCTCACTCATTTCTTTGTTGGGTGTCATTTATTCACACTGTGCCTGCACCTTGCTTGTTATACACCACGTTTTCCTTTTCAAGTTTTTAAATTTCTTTTTTCTCTTCTGTTTATTGCCTTTCCAAAGGGGACGAAAGCACAGGGAAGGGGAAGGGAGAAAAGAGCTGGAGACAGAACAGAGGGGACTGAGGAAGATGCACCTTTAGAGCTGTGCTTCTCTTCGTTCTGTGTACATTGTGTTTGGTGCTGGTAGCTCTTATTTCCAAATAAGAAGGTGGGAGGAAAGTCCTCAAGTCCTGTTTAAATCTTACTTGTCCATCAATGACCAGCACGTCGGTCCTCTGTGACCTGTCTCAGATAGCTCCAGTCTCCTGAGCTTCTACAGCCCACTTCATTTTTCATTTCATCCTGTCCCATTTATCTTTCGTACTTATATTTGTCTTTTGCCTTAAGCTAGGTTTAACCTCCAGCAGAGCAGCTCGGCGCAAAGCAATGGCTCCATTTGATGTGTTTGTCTTTCTTTTGTTTTTCTTCTACCTCTTTGACACCTCATTCAATTATAAATGCTCTGGAATGATGGTCAAATGGGATTAAAACAAGGAAAATCTAATTAAACTGTTCAGTACGAATGGATCCCGAGTCATCTGATGAACAGTAGATGACAAAGTAAGAAACATAAACTGGATTTCGTTTACGGATTGTATATTTACCTGGTAGAATAAAACAGATAAAGTGCCTAGGTTTCCAGATCTATAATACCACCCCAGAGCCTGTTAATTTTTTTCTTTTCTGTTACCATAATCATCATCCTCTAACCCATATTATCTTATGTTTATTGACTATTTATCATGAATCAAGCACAGGATGAAATATCTTACTCATCCTTCAAGACAGCCCTAAAGCACTGCAAGTCTGCAGGTTGGAGAGCTGAAAGCTAGAATGACACGTTAGTTAAGGTTATGGAGCTGCTAAGTGGTGTAGGTGTTTGAGCTCAGGTAGGTGGAACTGGGGACTCCATGCTCTCACAGTTAAGATCTTTGCCTCTCTCCCTTGCTCCAGCCTTATCCGTCCTAACCGACCTCTGTAGCCCTTGACCCCAAATATCCGAGGTTCTCTCCCACCCGCACCATAGTTCACAGTGAGACTTTCAGTACTGGATGCCTGTGTTACCTCTTGGTCTAGTTTCCTTGACTTTGCAGTTCAGAGACGAATCTGGTTCCCAATACTAACATGAAGCCATCCTTCCAGCCTCCGGAATCAGCACTCTGGTGAGGGGTTTCCAGCACAGGTAAGTTTTTAACACTCCTTAGGTGAGGCTAGGGTGCAGCCAGGCTGGGAAGCAGTACTCCTGCTGATTCTCCCACGAATGAGACTGCATGCAAGTGAAACCCCAGCTCTTCCTGTTCCCTGAAGATTAATTCAGCCGATCCTGTCACCAAACCCAGGATTGCAAACTGAAGAAAACTGTCACACCTTGAAGTACTTTCTCTTTTTTTCAGAATCAGAAATGTTACAAAAGAATATAAAGGAAAGCCTGATAAAATAGAAGCTTTAAATGGTAAAGAAAACATTAGTTATTATATCGATATGGGTTTCCTGATTTTAACAACTTGTTTTGTTCTTGGTGAGCAAGTAGTGGTGGTATTCCAGATTTCAAATGAGTTGTTTGAGCCACGTGATAAATTTCCTTCCGACACATTACTTCTACTGCATGAAAGGTAGAAAAAAATGAGTGTGTTTTAGAATTATATGTGTTTGAAAGAGTTACTATGTAATACTAAGGTAGCCTGGGAATTTTTTCTACAAACTTAAATTTCTCCTCTGTAATCCCAAAGCTGTTGTAGATAGTGTATGTTTTTCTTTTGTGCATAAAAGTCATTTACCTCCAAGGACTTTTTAGCCACATGATAATTTACTAAACTATTGATCTATTCTTCTAGTCAATAAATATTAACGTTCACGTACCATGTGTCAGGTGATGTCAGTGAGCTCAGGAGCATCATTACTTGCGTTTGAACCAAGTAATTTCAGAGTTTCAAAACAGGATTAAAAAATAAATTGATGAAAGTATTTTATTTTAATTTATTTTTATTTTGAATTTAACAACCCAGTATGTCCATGTTTAGAAAACGTGGTCATTCAAGGAAATCAAAAGACAATTAGCTCCACGATAAGATTTTATTTATGGTTTTAATTGTTTTTCTTTTTACTTCCTTACTGCTTTTCCTTCCTTTTTCTCTCCCATCCTTCTCTTTCCTTTTTTCTTCCTAGATCTGGTATTTGACATATATGAAGGCCAGATCACAGCAATATTCGGTCACAGCGGCACTGGAAAATCAACGCTGTTAAACATAGTGGGTTATCTGTTCCCACCAAAGGTAAGAGGTTTTTCCCCCAAAATCAGATTGACAAATAAATCAGCTATTAATATCAAGTCCTTCTGATCATCAATCATAAACACAGATAATTAGGGGAAAATGGAAGTAATGGTTATGGAATTTGTACATGGTCATTAGTTACCATCTGGCCTTCCAACGTGTATCTGTTAGCTCTTGCTGCACAACAAGCATCCCCCAAGTCCATGGCTTAGAATAAAACTGCCTTCTTGTTTCTCATGGTTTTATGGGTTGACTGGCAGTTTTTCTGTCTGGACTAAAGTGTCTGGGGCTAGATGTTTTAACATAGGCTCGATCACACATAAGGGCTTCAGCGAGGACTGCTGTACCTCTCTTTCCACATGGACTTTCATCTTCCAGAGGCTAGTCTGGGATGTTTACCCAGTGGTCCCCATGACCCCAGGAGCAAAGAGAGGACAAACCCCAGGATGGAGGCACTTCACAAACTCTTCTTGTATCACATTTGCTAAGTTTCCATGTGTTGCATCGTCAAGCCTAAATGTCAGGGATGGATAGATTACATCTTAATGGGAAAAGTGGCAGATGGGACCTCTGTTTTTTTCCCCAATATACCACAAAACTAAAGTGGAAGTTCATAATGCCTGAATTGTATAAACCTTGAAGATAGAGGCTAAAGGATTCATGGAATCTCTCTATATTATTTCCTGCAAATGAATATGAATCTACAAGATAAATTTTTAGTCAAAAAAAGGGAAAAAGTCATACATCTAAAATGCAATTAGTAAATAGTAATTTTTCATTGAGAAATATCTTAATTTAAATATTATGCTGATATTAGCTTCTAATCTTTGTTATAGGTTTGGTGACCATCTATAATAATAAACTTTCAGAAATGGCCTACCTAGAACACATCAGCAAGCTCACTGGAGTCTGTCCACAGTCCAATGTGCAATTTGACTTTCTCACTGTGAGAGAAAACCTCAGGCTCTTTGCTAAAATAAAAGGAATTCAGCCACATGAAATGGATAATGAGGTATATAAATATGTTCAAAATAATGTATTGGTCAAAATGAGATGGCTAATCCTATTTTTTTATGAATTTTTTTTTGATTTCTTGAAGTTATCTTTGTACAAATCATCGTATAAATGCTGAACAAAAAATCTATTTAGATATCTAACATTTATGTATAATTTACAATGTGCCAAGCATTATCCTTAACTTTAAGTATAATATTTCATTTATTCCTCACAACTCTAAACTGTCAGTACTATTATTATCCCCATTTTGCAAATGTGGAAACTGAGGTTCAGGAGAGCAAGTAACTTGATCAAGACTAGGCAGCTAGTTAACGTGGAGTGGGATTCAAGCCAGGCAGTCTGGCCCAGTAGCCATGCTTTTAACCATTACACTTTCCAGCCTTGTATTTATACATTTAAAAATTAAAAAGGAAAGAAATCTTGGTCTGTGACATAAATTTTGCCATTTGTCTAGATCCAGAGAGTTTTGCTGGCATTGGAAATGAAAAATATTCAGGACGTCCTTGCTCAAAACTTAAGTAGTGGACAGAAAAGAAAGCTAACCTTTGGGATTGCCATGTTAGGAGACCCTCAGGTAAGGGAGGCTCAATTTAGAGATGAATTCAAGTTTTTAAAAGAGAAACTTTGGCAGCAGTCCAAACCTTTCATTTGCAAAGGACGCATGTGATAAAATATTTATGATAGAACATTAAACCCAAGGGCAAAACCGTAAGTACCATACCCTTTTAAATAGAAATAATATGGTTTCTACATGTGTCCTGGAAGAATTGCACCTGACTGGAAAACCCCTTTCTACACACCCCTGCTCTGTAGATTCTCCTGTTGGATGAACCGACTGCTGGGTTGGATCCCCTTTCAAGGCACCAAGTATGGAACCTCCTGAAAGAGAGGAAATCAGACCATGTGATCCTCTTCAGCACCCAGTTCATGGATGAAGCTGACATCCTGGCTGGTGAGTGCTGGCTTCCTCCTGGTATCGTGATGAGGGCTTCATGAGGTCTGAGAAATACAGATCGGTGTTCTGGGCAGCTGTGTCTGTAATCTGAATCCTGCTAATGACATGCCTGGGCCCAAAGAGTCCTACTCACAACCGTTTCCCTGTATCTGCTAGATTTTGCATCCTTTGATACACGGGGGCAATACTCTGTCACAAAACTCAGTTATTGCAAAGTAAGCGAGAAGCTACATTCTAAAGACATTCATCCTTTTACTCAAAATTGAGGTAAATCAACTTGAAATAGTCATGTAATTTTGACGTTTGACCCATTACAACTTATAATGTAATGATTCTCTGTGTTAGAAGATATACCCATGGGGCTTCCCTGGTGGCGCAGTGGTTAAGAATCTGCCTGCCAATGTAGGGGACACGGGTTCAATCCCTGGGCCAGGAAGATCCCATATGCTGTGGAGCAAACGAAGCCTGTGCGCCACAACTACTGAGCCTGCGCTCTAGAGCCTGTGAGCCACAACTATTGAGCCCATGTGCCACAACTACTGAAGCCTGCACGCCTAGAGCCTGTGCTTTGCAACAAGAGAAGCCACCACAATGAGAAGCCCACTCGCTGCAACAAAGGGTAGCCCCCACTTACCACAACTAGAGAAAGTCCACGCAGCAATGAAGACCCAACACAGCCAATAAATAAATAAATAAAATTAATAAAAATTAAAAAAAAAAAGATATACCCATGTAACTTAACCTCCTTCACTGGCTGAATGGCAAAACGGTAGCCTAAAATATATACATAAGATTAAGATGTGTCTGGTCTAATGAGTCTTTAGAAGCCCTGTGTTTGCAAATGCAGTAGCTCTGAGATTATGTACATGACCACCTGTCTTCTCTCCGGAAAGAACGGGCAACTTCTTAACAGACATTCTTCTTTGCTTCTGCCTTTCCAGATAGAAAAGTGTTTCTCTCCAAAGGGAAGCTGACGTGTGCAGGCTCTTCTCTGTTTCTAAAGAAGAAGTGGGGCATTGGATATCACTTAAGGTATAGACACTTGAGGAGGCTGAGGGTGAAGGAGAAAAGGGCTGGAGTAGGGCCTGAGGCTTGAAGCAAAATGTCACAGTACAGGAGCATGTATTTTACTATTAGACACAGATGTCTGCATAAACGTATACACATATTTGTGTAGAGGGGTGTGTGTGTGTGTGTGTAAATAGAGAGAAAGGCAGAGAGAGAGAATGTATGTATAAGAGATATTGTTTTGGCTGATTTTAGTGATGGAGACTCTCTCCCAACACACTGTTTATTCAGGATGCTGTGTATTAAGGAAACTCTCTCAGCTGACTCACCGTATTTCACACCCTCAGCATCTCTCACTCAAGGCGTTAACGTAATGTCTTAGGTGGGCTCCTTGCTTTTACTCCTCCTCCCCCTCCTCCTCCTCTTCCTCTTGTTCTTCCTCTCCATCCCATCCCCTTCATTTTATTTTTATCATTATTTTGAATTGTAGCGTATTCTAGCTGTTATTTCTTGAGCAATTCAGAGACAAGATATTTAACATCATTTCACTTAAATCTTCTATTTTTTAAGATAGGAACTGCGGTTACTTCCGCTTTACAGATGAAAGGATAGGCTCCCCAGGTTAGTACGTGGTAGAGCCAGGAGTTGAAACTGGGTATTTTAACTTCAAAGTCTAGTATCCAAATGGATATTTTAAATTACGTTTTAATTTATATGTAGAATCAGTTTGTCTAAAGTGCAGCTCTGATTTATACCATCTACGCATTAAAAAGAAGAAATACGTGATGATAACAAGACAAAGCAAACAACCAAACAAACAGAAAAAACTCCAGTGGTTACATTTTAACCACCAGCGTCCAGACTATGTAGCCAAGCAATGCCAGTCCAACATATCATGGCCCTCACCCCATTCAACACCCTCTAGCTAAAATGAATAATTCATTGTTCTTTGCACATTGTAACCTGCACTTCCCATTTTTGAGGTTACTTCTTCAGGCTGGCAGTTTTCTTCACCCCATTTCCACCCATTCGTGCCCTGAAGAGTTACCTGAACGCTACTTCATGACGCCTGTATTCATTTCCCAGCTCCGTGTATTGTTCCAGTATTTTAATTTCCTAAGGCACTCGGTTTGACCCTCTTCTTGGAAATTAAACTCTCTGAAACTCAGTTTTCTCCCCTAGAAAGTGGGAATAATAATGCCTAGTTGCAAGTAAAGATACAGAAAAATAAATGAGACGGCACCTAACACATGCATGGCAATAAAACATGTTCTCAAAGTAAAACCGCGCCGGTCAAGTCTGCTGCCTGATTCGTGAGTCTCTTCGTGGGCTTGCGATGAGTGTCATCGCCTTCTTTCTTCTTCTCAGTCCTGGCCACCGAAGTGTGGCCCCTGAGCCAGACCCAACCCACTTCCTGTTACTGTGAATTAAGTGTGCATGGACGCAGCTGCTCCCACGGCTTTGGGTACCAGCGAGGATGGCTCGCGTGGTCAGCAGCAGAGCTCTCGTGGCCGGAAGAGCGTGCGATATTTACTGTCTAGCCACTGACAGGAAAAGCTTGCTGACCTCCACGTACGAGCTCTAAACTCTTCGGGGGAAACACACGTGCCGCTCAGACGGCCCTCTGGCACGCAGCACACGCGCTTGTAGGTGGCTCAGAAATAGATCGTGAACTGGTTTCATCTTCAGGGCAGCTTCATCATGAATAATCAGGATGTTGTTTGCCTCCCCGCCTCCATGGGTTTTACTGCTTCTAAAAACGGCCTATTTCTCGTATGTTCATTATCTTACGTGTAAATAGAATAATTGTGACATAAGCATTTGATCAAATGAAATAGCTACCCTTTCTTAAGGACGTACTAGGTGCAAACATCACCAATATTCAGTTCTGAGACCAGCCCTAGATATTAGGAATCTGTACTCTATTTAGTGAGGAAATCATTCAGATAGGTTAAATAACATATTTCAAATGGCAAAGTGTCAAAGGCAAGTCACTCCTGATATTTTATCTACTGTGTACTTTATAACCTTGATTAATAAAGTACCATTTTTTTCTACATTGGGTAAATATCTTTGTCCTTGATACTTTGTTCTTAGTCACAGGAGGGTTAACATGACAAAGAAAGCAAAACCTAGTGATCCCATGAACCCAAACCCACATTCTTCCATAATTAATTTCCGTCTCTAACCCCATTTCCTTCACGGCACTTCCTACTACCGGTAATTACTTTATTTATCTGTTTACTGGTTTTCTGCCTGTCTCCTCCACCAGACAGCCAACTCTGCAAGAGCAGAATAATGCTGTGTTATTCATCTTTGTACACTTAGCACTTAAATTTTTGTCACATACCAGGAACATAATGAGTTTGCATCGGAACCAGGAACGTAATGCGTTTGCATCGGGTGACTAAATCAAACAGCTGAAGCTGTTTCATGTCGATGGCTCTCAAACGTCCCTTTTTCTTGCTCAACAATCCTATTTAGCCAACTTCAACTCCCTTTGAAAAATCTTCAACATTTTTCAGCTTGCACGGTCCTCATCTGTGCTGTGCTCTGCTGTGTCCCTGGTGTTTCCACTCTGTAGCTATTCTCTCCTTAAGAACCCGAGTCTATATGAACCTTCTCTGGGCATTTTCCCTGAGTAACTGACCAGCAGTTCCAACCAGTTCATTCTTTGCTTTCCCCCATCACCTTTATGTGATCTGATTTTCTGTCCTCTTATTTCATGTTTAGATGGCCCACGTCTTGCGTTAGATTTTAATTGATTTTTCTTTGTCCCATAGAGACTAGTAACTTTTTTCACGCTATTGGAGACTATGGCAAATAACATATATCTTTTTTTTTTTTGAACACCAGTTTGTAATTGAATGAAGTGTGTGTCCAGGAAAAAATAACATCACTTGTAAAACAACACATCCCTGATGCCAAATTATCCGCAGAAAGTGAAGGAAAACTTGTCTATACGTTGCCCTTAGGAAGAACAAATAAATTTCCAGGTAGGTATATGAACAGCATGACATGAAATGCATGAATAATATTATTAATGATGATGTTGAAAATTACTATAACTAGCATTTATTGAGAGCTTACAATTGTTCAAGTATGTGAAACACAATGTAAAGAATAGTACAATAACCGGATTATTTTATCTCTAGTGAGAAATACTATATTCTAGTAGTTGCACTACAATGCCTGGGCATTTTAGGGTTTTTTTTTTTTTAGTCCTTTTTTCCCTTTGTAGTGTGTAGCAGAATATTCTAGCAAATTATTGAAAACCTTTGTCTTAATCATTATGTTAAATGCCCCCAAAGTATGGCTTTTTCTTCTCTCGACAAGACCTTGGGTTTTGCAGGCTGGTACCTAATAGTGTACTTTATCACAGCTATTAGAATTCTCTGCCACGTAAACACATAGCTGCATCTCAGGAGGCTCCGTTTCTAGAGGTTTAGCTGGTTTCCTGGGAACACCTGCAACTGATTTTTCACTTTTTTTGATTCTCTGCGTTGATGTCTGCACATTCGGTACAGCAGACACCTCCCCCAGTCTTCCCAGACTGGCCTTGTTCAGGAGAAGACCACCCCCTGCCAGCCTGCTCAGAAATTCTGGAAGCCTCTTTCAAGTCTTTTGCTGCCCAGGGAGAAGCAGGCAGCTGTGGTTTCGGCCAGGTCACTCTGTGGTGAGCAGGGGAGTGAGCTGTGGCATTACGTAACCGGAAATCGCCAAGGCTGTATGCTCTTGGCGAGTGATAGACACATGGACAGTACAGAATAGAGAATCTAGAAATAGACCCACACACAATGCCTAAGTGATTTGTGACAAAGGTGGAAAAGCAATTCGATGGATGAAAGACAGTCTTTTCAACAAGCGGTGCTGCAGCAAGTAGATCCGTAGGCTTTACCCAAGTCTCATGCCAAATACAGACACTGACCCAGTGTAGTCATGGGCTTAAATAGAAACTGTAAAACTGTTAACAAAGTTGAACATAAACAGGAGAAAATCTTCTGGATCTATGATTGGGCAAAGAGTTCTTAGATTTGACACCAAAACCATAATTCACAAAAGAAAAAAAAATTACAAATTGTACTTCATCAAAATTTAAAACTTTCACTCTGTGAAAGATCCTGTTAAGAAAACTTAAAAAAAAAAAAACAAAACTACAGACTGGCAGAAAGGATTTGCAAGCTCTGTATCTCACAAAGGACTAGTATTCAGAAAATACAAAAAACTCTGAAAACTCAACAGTGAAAAACAAATAATCCAGTTGGAAAATGGGCAAAAGATAGGGAGACACCTTTCACTGAAGAAGATACACAAATGGCCAAAAGTACATCAAAAGATGTTCAATGTCATATGTCATTAGGGAAATGCAAATTAAAACCACTATGAGATGTCACAATGTACTTAGAATGGCTAAAAAAATGTTTTTAATGTGATAGTGTTAAATGCTGGCTGTGATGTGGAGAAAAGTGCATCACTTGTGCATTGCGAGTGCGAGCACAAAATGGCACAGTTACTCTGGAAAAGAGTTTGCAGTTTCTTTAAAACATAAAACCTGCAACTACCAAACAACCAGGTAATTGTACTTCTAGGCATTTATCCTAGAGACATGAAAACATGGTCACACGAAAACCTGTACATATTCATTTCAGCTTTATTGGGCATAGACGAAAACTGAAACTGCCCAGTGTAACAAGTGAAAGGTTAAATAAATTGTGGTACGTCCATGACATGCAATTCCACTTAGCAATAAAAAGGAACAAGCTACTGCCTGGTACACACAACAGCCTGGATGAATATTCAGAGAACTAGCCTCAGTGGCGAAAGTCAATCCCAACAGTACTGTATGACTCAATTTATTCAACGTGCTTGAAATAGCAAAATTATAGAAATGGAGAACAGATGAACAGTTATGGGTGTGGCTCTAAATGGGATGGAAATGTTGTCTATCTTGACCGTATTAATGACAGTACAGTGGTTGTGATGTTGTGCTCTGGCTCTTTAAGATACTGCCATTGGGGAACACTAAGTCAAGTGTACAGATCTCTCCATATTATTATTTTTTCCAACTTCATGTGAATCTAAAATTATCTCAAAATAAAGAGCTCAATTTAAAAAGAAAAATAAGGGACTTCCCTTGTGGTTAAGAATACACCTGCCAATGCAGGGGACATGGGTTCCACCCCTGGTCCAGGAAGATCCCACATACCGTAGAGCAACTAAGCCCGTGCGCCACAACTACTGAGCCTGCGCTCTAGAGCCCGCGAGCCACAACTACAGAAGCCCGCAACAAGAGAAACCACCACACTGAGAAGCCCGCACACCACAAGGAAGAGCAGCCCCTGCTCGCTACAACTAGAAAAAGCCAGTGCACAGCAACGAAGATCCAACACAGCCAAAAATAAAATAAAAATAAATTAATTAATTAAATAAAAAAGAAAAAGAAAAAGAAGTTTACTAATTATGTTTGTCATTCAGAGAATTTGCACTGACTGGTTGAAACAAACCTGCCACATGTGTGGTTGATAAAGACACAGAAATTACCCCCGAAGTCATTCAAATATACATTTTATGGTGACAAATACTCCTTATAATAATCAGGCAAAGTATTAATTGAACCCTAATTAATGCGTATTAATAGCAGGTGTCATCTAGAGGAGGCGTGTAACATTTTCGGTACCATGAAGACCAGTGCGCGCTACTCATGAGCTGTGTGAATGTTGATTTCTTTCTCTCTGCTTTTCTGTATAAAGTACTGTAATCAAGATGATACTTTTCACTTATCCTTTTGCCCAAAGAGAGGCTCCAGGTTGCAGCCTCAGGGCTTTTATGACCACGCTAGGGTTTAAAATTAGGTTTTTATTTAACCTTCATTTAATTAACCTTTATAATTCAAATCCAGGCAGGCAGAGACACTGTTCATTGTTTTAAGAACAACGACTGAAGCAAATGTGTTTTGGGTGAATGAACTAAGGAGTAAATACAGAGTTGCTAGAGAGAGTATTAACTGTCACAGTTGCCTATTTTCCAAGAAAGTTCCCTGAGTCAGTGCCTTATTCTCTATGAGATCTTGTGATTTTTTTCTTAATTAAAAAAAAATTATCTATTTCCGATGTACTTCCTTTGACGGATATTTCCTGAACTGAAGAAAGTTCTGCACAGTCCAACTAATTCCCCAAAAGTTAGCTCTTTCCCTTCTCGTGGTTAAAGCACAAATGGATCCCATTGGTATCTGTTCTCTGGAAAAGACTCTTCAGTTAATCAGGCTTAGAGTTGAAAAAACTCAAATTTCTGTTATTAACTAAATTTTAAAAGCCAATTGTAAACAAGGTCCTGCTGTATAGCACAGGGAACTATATTTAATATGATGAGATAACATAATGGAAAAGAATATAAAAAAGAATGTGTACACACACACACACACACACACACGTGAATCAAAAATTATCCACACTCCAGTTATAGTCAAACTTCTGTAAATTCTACAGCCAGAGTGTGGATAATTTTTGACTCACCCCCATGTGTATAACTGAGTCACTTTGCTGTACAGCAGAAATGAACTCAGCATTGTAAATCAACTATACTTCAATAATCATAAAAGCAAGTCAGAAAAAACTTAAATGAAATTGATAGAAATATAAATGAGTATAAATTAATATTTGAGTAAAAATATATGGGCTGTAACACAATATATGAAATTAATAAATAAAATATAAAATTTGAAGGATAAGGCTACTTATTACGAAATGTTAGTTTTTTAAATGTCTGACGCATTGAAAGTATAATTTCGTATATTTGCACTTTTTAGCTTGAAAAGTTGTCTTCAGCTCACTTACGACTTTGCTGTTTTCATTTGTTGCTGTGTATCTCTGTTCTGTAGAACTTTACCAGGATCTCGATAGATGTTCTGGCCTGGGAACTGAGAATTACGGTGTTTCCATGACAACCTTGAATGAGGTGTTCCTGAAACTAGAAGCGAAATCGACTATTGACGAATCAGGTAAATAAAATGCAGGACAATTATCATGTAGAGGTATTCACAGTAGCTCGTGGAATATATATTTCCATAGGACACTGTTCCAAAGACGTGACAGCAAAATGTGGGTTTCCACGACCAAGGCCGTCCTTAGACGAGCGTATATGAGGGCACCATGCACGCTGTCCTCCTTGTGACCTTTGTGGCCAGTGTAGCCTCGTTATTCCAGATGGCCCGTTTTCTTCTGTCCACGGCTCACCCCTCATCTCAGCCTGTGTTCCAAGAGCGACGTCAGACGAAGTGCTGACGTTAAATCTCTCTCGGAGCCCTTCAGACGTGTCGTCTCTCTGCCTGCCGGCCTGCGTGGCGTCTGATGGGGAGTCAGCCCGAGATCTTACGGAGGACTCGTGGGGCGACTTGTTTCCTCTCGCTGCTTGCACGCTGCTTCTTTTGTCTTTGTCTTTTGACAGCTTGACTGTGATGTGTTTAGGTGTCAGTCTTGAATTTTCCTGCTGGAGCTGGTGAAGCGTCTTATATGCGTAGATTAGTGTTTTTCATCGGTCTGGGGAAGGTTTTAGCTGTTGTTTCTTCAGCTGCACTGTCTGACCCTTTCTTCCGCTACTCTCCTTCTGGAACTCCCGTTTTTATATGTGGTAGCATACGTGAGTACGTTTGATAGTTTCACGTTTCTCTGAGACTTCATTTTTCTTTGTTCTTTTTTCCTTCCTGGTCCTTAGGCTTAATGATCTCAATGTAGCTTTTGTCACGTTCACTGATTTTTTTCTTCCACCTAATGAAATCTGTTGAAGTTTTATTTTTCAGTGCATCTATTTTATTTCCCAGTTATTATGCATCTCAAATCCAAAATTTCTATTTGGTTATTTTAAATAATTTTTATATCTTCAATGATATGCTCAGTTTGATGAGACGTTGTTGTCACCAGCTGCTCAATGTACAAATATTTGTAGATTTCCTACAAAATTATTGTTATTGACATTCACATTTTTAGTGTGGTCGTAAAACATAACCTATGTTTTTTTTTTAATTAATTAATTTATTTTATTTATGTATTGGCTGCGTTGGGTCTTTGTTGCTGCACACGGGCTTTCTCTAGTTGTGGCGAGTGTGGGCTACTCTTCATTGTGGTGCTCAGGCTTCTCATTGCCATGGCTTCTCTTGTTGCAGAGCATGGGCTCTAGGCACGTGGGCTTCAATAGTTGTGGCATGTGGGCTCAGTAGTTGTGGCTCACAGGCTCTAGAGCACAGGCTCCATTGTTGTGGCGCACGGGCTTAGTTGCTCCGTGGCATGTGGGATCTTCCCAGGGCAGGGCTCAAACCCATGTCCCCTGCATTGGCAGGCAGGTTCTTTACCACTGCGCCACCAGGAAGTCCATAACCTATGGTTTTAAACCTTTTCAATTTACTGAGACTCGTTTTTGAACCAGCATTTGATCTATTTTGGTGAATATTTCTTTTCCATTTAAAAAATGTATACGTATATACACATACATACACTTGCAGGCATGTGGGAGTATTTATAGGACTGTATACGTATAGAGTACATATTTACAGAACTTCAGTTATTGTGTGGGTTGCTGTGTAGATGTCAGTTTGGTGAAGCTGGGCGATAGTGTTGTTCAAATATTCCACGACCTGACTGATTTTCTTCCCCATACGTTTTCTATAAATTACAAGAGAGGGATGTAAAAATCTACACTTAGCTCCCAGTTTGTAGCATGTCAGTTTGTAGCTTGTTGCTCTAGGTAAACACCTAAGATCATTGTTTCCTTTATCAAGTTTCTAAGCCACACGTAAACACTATAACAATCCTGCATATTTATCTCAACCTCTTGGACGTACTGTCTGTATCCAAATTATATAAGATCTCCCTTCTACTCCTTCTGTCCTAGAAATGCATCTTTCATTTTCTCGCTCAGGGCAGCTGCCCTCAATGCCTCAGTTATGCAGAAGACACTCACCTTCTCAGGAACCCCTGGGTGAGACAGACTCCCGCAGTAAGCTGCGTAAAGTACGTCTGAAGTGGGGCTTTATGAATTGCTTGTCTTGTGTTTTGCAGGTACTGCCAGTTTCGGAGAAGGCCCAATGGAAAGAGCTGGAGACACAGAAAGGCTTGTTGACATGGAACAAGGTCTCTCTTCACTCAGTGAGACGAGAAAGACGGTCGCTGGCCTGCCTCTCTGGGGACAGCAAGTCTGCGCCATGGCGAGGGTCCGCTTATTAAAGTTAAAGCATGAAAGAAAAGCTCTTTTATCACTGTGAGTATCAGAGTATCTTTTATCACTGTGAGCACTGATTTTTTTCGGTCAGTGCATTAACAAACAAATCTGAGGTTTAAGATAGCTAGTGGGAACCTGCTGTACAGCGCAGGGAGCTCAGCTTGTGGGGCTCTGTGGTGACCTAGAGGGGGTGGGAATGGGATGCGGAGGCAGGTCCAGGAGGGAGGGGATGTATGTATACCTATAGCTGATCCACTTCGTGTACAGCAGAAGCTAACACCACACTGTAAAGCAAGTATACCCCAGTGAAAAAAAACTGAAGCTATTATAAAATAAAATTTTAAAAAAATCTAACGTTTAACAGCAAGAGAAAACAAAAAATAAAAATAAATTTGTGCATCTACAAAATTAAGAGCATAATACCCATTCTAGTCAATGGTCCTAGCAGCTATCTGTTGGCAGGCCAGCGGGTAGAATTTATAATGTTTTGCAGCCAATTGTAGAGAAAAGTTGAAGTAAAGTTACATTTTCCTGTGATTTCCTTCTCCTTCAAAGCTTCCACTGTGAAGGTGACAGAAACATTGGAATGTGGACCTTCTTCCCCAGATTCCGTAGACAAATGCCCTGTTTTAGATGCTGTGTAGGCATGCTACTGACCCTTCCCTGCATGTCTGGACTCTCCCCTGGTGTCCTATTTGCTCTTCCCCAGATGCCAGGCCTTCCCTCCAGCCCTCTTAAGTGAGGGTGGCCCGCTCTCCGTACCTGCTGTGTGCATAAAGGGCATTGTCCCTGGCCCTGAGAATCACGTCACCTCTCATTAACACCCGGGTGTCCACAGGACCTCGGCTGTGCAGCAGTGCCTGGCCTGGGAAAACTTTGCGGAAGCATCACAGAGACAGGAAACTTGGCACGTAATAGAACATCAGTAAACACTTGCCAGACAAATAAGTCATGAGAATTCACGGAGCATCTTTGACAAGGAGATGAGCAATGATTTAAGAAAAAAATCTTTAATATTAATCTGGCAGCACTGTATAACAGAGTCTGGAGAGATGCCGGTCATTTACAGGAATTCCACTAAGAGGGAAGATTGTAAAATTAGGAATGGAGAAAGATTTGGAAGACAGAATGAACATTTTCGACTTGTTTGAAATGGAGAATACAGAAGAATAAAGAGCAAAGAATAACTGAAAATTTGAGCCTACACACTAAAGAAACCCTGCAGTCACTAACAGAAGCGGGGACTATGTGAAGAGGGGTGGACATGAAGAAAACTGAGTACAAGGAGTGGATGAATTCACCAGCAGAAAGGTAGGGCCTCAGAGGGGAATCGCAGGACACAGAGCCCATGACGTCGTGCGGGCCAGCCAGTGGCCAGAGAGGAACAAGAGAAACGAACAGTGGGTATACCTACACTCTGCCATCTCCAGTGTAGAGGCGGGAGAAGGACAAAATACTCGAGAAATGAGTCAGAGAGCTATGTGTTTCATTCTCATAGTTTCCTGATCTCATTACAGGAGGATCTGCTCAGTTTTAAAAGGGTAGGAAATGACTGCATGCACATCAGCAGTTTTCTTCCGCGTAGGCTGTTGATTCTCGCAGTTGGATTTGGCCCTCTTCTTTTGGAGCGCGTCCTCGTGAAAGTATATCAGACCAGCTACACTTGGGAACGCTCTCCTCACTTATGCTTCCTTGCGCCTGGCCAGCAGCCACGTGGTCCCCGCACTCCGCTGTTAACCATCAATAAAACAGGTAATCGTGCGGCAAATATGCTCCATTTCCAGGTGCCTTCCCTGCTCAGGGTGTTACTCAGAAAACATAAACACGGGAGCGAAAAATGAGCCTTCAGCTTCCTCAGCGTGTGTTTAAAAACAGTCTGCGAGGCTTGGAAAGGATGAATACAAGCCCAAAACAGAACAGGAATTAGGAAAGCGTTTGCCAAGGAGAAATACACGATCTGGTGGCAGTTTGCGAAACGCGTTTGTACCCAAACACTTTTCTAACGGCTTGAGATGTAATTCACAGGCTTTATGATGTATTCATTTAAAGCGTACAGTTTGGTGGTTTTCAGTGTATTCAGAGCATTGTGTAACCCTCACAACAGTTCATTTTAGAATATTTTCATCTCCTAAAGAAACCCCATACTCACGAGCCGCTCCCATTCACGCTAGGCCCAGCTTTGAGCGATCGTAAACTCACTTTAGTTTCTATAGATTTGCTACTCTGGATATTTAATATGAGTAGAATCTTACAGTATGTCATCTTTCATGACTGACTTCTTTCACTTAACATGATGCTTTCAAGGTGCCTCTGTTGCAGCGTGCATCGATACTTCATTTCTCAAATTGTTGAATAATATTTTATTGTATGGGTAGACCACAATTTTATTTATTATCCCTCAAAGGATGGATATTTTGGTTTCTTCCAGTAACTGGCTAGTATGAAGAATGTTGCTATAAACGTCCAGGTTATGGCCATTCATTGCAAGATTCTAGGAAGGAAAAACGTCTATTCCAGATGCCATATGGTGCTAAAATTTTTTTCACATGAACAGAAATCATAAGCAAATAAACATAAACACCATGAGAAGTAAATAGATTTTTAATTCACGATAGTAAGTATGTTATCATGTGGAAATATATCCTGAGTCCCTATTACAATAAGTATCACATAATGACATTAATTATAATTTCAGCGCACAACTTGACATTGATTTTCCTAGTTTTGTGATAACCGATTATTTAACTATGACTTAGGGACAAGCATTGATGGTTTTATACATTCTGTGGAGAACCAGAACATAGCTTTGGAAGTGGATGTACTTGGAACTAGAAATGGCCTAGATGACCCATCTTATAACGGAGCCATTATAGTGTCTGGTAATGAGAAGGTATGATGCTCTCTAGTTAACCGTTTCTCCCAGATGTCATCTAATATTAATATGCTCAGGCCTCCAATTTTGGAAACAAAATGAAAAACAAATACTGCTTTTATTTATTGCTGGGTCCATTGTGGTCATTAGTACGATACAGTTTATATATCAGTCATTGTCTCTCAGCACAAACTACGCACAGTAGCAAAATAAATAGGAGGGTGAGTCAAAAATTATCCACACTCTGGCTGTAGACTTTATTTTAATTAACTTTTAGGAAAGACAAATGCATCATTTTTTGACATAATCTCCTTGCTTTTCAATACACTTTATCCGTCTGTCAACAAGCTTTCGTATTCCCTCATTAAAAAATCTTTTAGGCTGAGCTGTGAGCCACGAATGCACCGCTGTCTTTACTTCATCAGAAGTGAATCTTCGTCCTCGTAGGGCTGCTTTCAGGGGACCACACAGGGGAAAGTCCGATGGAACAAGATCAGGACTATAGGGAGGATGCTTTAACACCTTAAAACAAAGCTTTTGCAGAGTGTCCACAGTGTGGGCAGAAGTGTGTGGACGTGCACACCCTCAGACCACAAAAAAAGAATCACTGCATACTGCTCTTCTTTCGTGTACATCACAAGTGGGTCATCCATTTTTGCTCACACCGCAGTTACAAATGAACTGATGTAACATATTCACACCTGCACAGCTACTGGGGAGACAGTAGCCTTGAACAGAAAGTGCTGATAAGACAGTGCAGCCAACGGAAGTTTTGATATAACCGGAGTGTGGATAATTTTTGTCTCACCCTCATACTATACACTGATCAAATGTCAAGTATATATTTAAGTCCAAATAATTTATATTTACTCACAAGGGTTTTATAATACATATATTCTGAAACTTTTGTGTCTTCTTAAACAACAACAGTTCTTGAGTCTAGCCTTAAGCCAGACATCTGTGTTTTGAAGGTCAGATACAGCCCATATGCATGTTTTGGCTTACTTACACAGTATTTGTTTTTCGTTTTATTGGACACCATTTTAAAAACATGATTTTTTAATTAAAATATTAACTTTTGGCCTGTTTAGGGAAAAAATGAAGGTCTTTGAGAATGTATAATCTGGATTTTTATATTTTAGAATGACAGCTTTTCGTTAGCATGCAATACCAAAAGACTGAACTGCTTCCCAGTTCTCATGGATGTTGCTAGTAATGGCCTACTTGGGATGCATAAGCCGTCAGCACGCATACAAACGGACAGAAGCACATTGTGGGGGGTAAGTATACAACTCATGGGCTCTCTTCCAGCTAGAATTTCCCAGATTAATCTTTTTTCTTTATTTTTTGCTGTGTTGGGTGTTCATTGCTGCACGCGGACTTTCTCTAGTTGTGGCAAGCAGGGGCTACTCTTTGTTGTGGTGCAAAGACAGTGTGGTGGCTTCTCTTTTTGCAGAACACAGGCTCTAGGAGCACAGGCTTCAGTAATTGCAGCAGGCAGGCTCAGTAGTTGTGGCATATGGGCTTAGCTGCTCCGCAGCATATGGGATCGTCCCAGACCAGGGATGAACCCATGACCCCTGCATTGGCAGGTGGATTCTTAACCACCGTGCCACCAGGGAAGTCCCTCAGATTACTCTTTTAAGTGCCGAAATCTTATTCTTATTGACTAAACAGCTGCATGATAAATTAACATTTGGATTCATGCCAGCTCTGTGGCTTCGGGAAATCAACACACCACTCAGAGCTTCCATACTTTTTAATGCAGGATAGAATGAACAAAAATCTTTTCAAAGAGAAAGGGAGGCAGTGAAATTGAAATCATGCAGGACTGTGACCAGCACAAAAATAACAAAAGAAAGAAGGCAGCACAAAAGAAAGAAAGGGAGGGAGGAAGGGAGGAAGGGAGAGGGAGAGAAAGAAAAGGAAAGAAAGAAAGAAAGAAAGAAAGAAAGAAAGAAAGAAAGAAAGAAAGAAAGAAAGAAAGAAAGAAAGAAAGAAAGGAAAAAGAAAGAAAGAAATAGTAGCCTTATTATTATTTTTAGTAAAGCTACAAAAGAAAAAAAATTAGGACAAAGTTTAGGCTAGAATTGCAGACTGGTTACATTAGAATTACTCCAGTTCTTTGTCAAAAATATTAATTCTTTGGGCCTCCCATACACCTACCAAACCAGCTTTCTCATACGTGGGACAAAAAAAAAATCTTATTTCTAAAAAAAGACCCAGGTGATTGGAATGTATAAGCCCTTTTAGTTTGGAAACCAGAATGCCTATCAGAGTTTGCAATTATTCCTTTTGGATTATTTTCTAAATATATTGTTTGCTCTTAGAGAGTTCTCTGAGCACAGGGACCATGTTGCTGCTTTTCTAAAATTTTTTATGCAATTTTTAAAGGTCTTTCCATTTACAGATATTACAAAATATCGGCTCTATTCCCCGAGCTGTACAATACATCCTTGAGTCTGTCTTGCACCCAATAGGCTGTGCCTCTCACTCCCCCACCCCTATATGGCCCCTCCCCTCCTGCCCTCTCCCCACTGGTAACCACTAGTTTGTTCTTTATAACTGTGAGTCTGCTTTTTTTTAATTATATTCACTAGTTTGTTGTACTTTTTAGATTCCACATATAAATGACATCATTCGGTATTTGTCTTTCTCTGTTTGACTTATTTCACTTAGCGTAAAGCCCTCCAAGTCCATCCATGTTGCTACAAATGGCAAAATTTCTTTTTCTTATGGCTGAGTAATGTTCCATCGTGTGTATGTACCACATCTTACTTACTCACTTATCTGCTAATGGACACTTAGGCTGCTTCCATATCTTGGCAATTATAATGGTGCTGTGAACATTGGGCTGCATGTATCTTTTTAAATTAGTGTCTTTGTTCTTTTCGGATGTATAACCAGGAGTGGAATTGCCGCATCACATGGTAGTTATATTTTTAGTGTTTTGAGAGCCCTCCATCCCGTTCTCCATAGTGGCTGCACCGATTTACACTCCCACCAACAGTATATGAGGACCCCCGTTTCTCCACGTCCTCACCAACATTTGCTATTTGTGTTCTTTCTGAAGATGGCCACTCTGACAGGTGTGAGGTGATGTCTCCTTGTGGTTTGATTTGCATTTCCCTGATGATTAGTGACGTTGAGCATCTTTTCATGTGCCTGTTGGCCACCTGCATTTCCTCTATGGAAAAATGTCTATTCATTTCTTCTGCCCATTTTTTAATCAGGTTGTTTTATTTTTATGTTGCATTGTATGAGCTGTTTAGATACAGGGACCATGTATTTGTAACACTATATAATAGTACCCTGTGCCTAGCATAGGAACTAGAACATGACAAGCACTACCTAACTTATTTGTTTAAATACATAAACAAATGTCAGAGGTCAGCAAATTATCTACAGTTCACGCAACTCTGGGGTTTTATGATAACATGTATGGCTAACAGCCATTCACCCATGTGTATATAAAAGTGGACCGTGTAGCCGTCATTATTTTCATATGCTCCAGCCAAGATCTTGAGTTACCTTCTTACAATGTACCTCACATGTGTGCTAAGGAAGTAGAAATTCCTTTTAGTAAGGATGTGTAAGAAACTTAATTGTTAAATTAAGTTTAACAAAAGTTAACAAAAGTTTAACAAAAAGTTTCAGTCATCCATCAGACATATTTGCTATGGCTCTTTTAACCTCTGATATGACTGTGAAGCCTTTTCAATTTTCTGTTTTCTAAGGGAGGATACAATAATTTGAGTAAATTGCTATTGACTGCAAAAGAGCATGGGAGATTTGGGGGGGTGACAGGGGGTGATGGAAATGTCTGGTACCTTGATTATGATTGTGATACAGGAATATATACATTCATCAGTCCTCATGCAACTGTATATTGAACAGGGGGACATTTTATTTTTTGAAAATTCTAGTTTAAAAAGGATAATTAAAAACAGATTGCTGGGGAAAAAAAGGAAGTGATATTTTTTAAATGTGAGAATTTGGAGAGAGAAAAAAATTCCAGTGTTTAACTGACAATCTATGAGGGTGAGTCAAAAATTGTCTGCATTATAATGGTTATATTAAAACTTCTGGTTATATTAAAACTTCTTTAAATTCTACAGCTGGAGTGAGGATAAGTTTTGATTCACCCTCATCTATTTATACATTTTCATTGAGGCATTCTTTTATTAATCCAAATGAATGTTTAATGGGTCTACAAATTATCAGAGCATCTTGTTTTAATGAAGATTCCGATTCAGTAGACCTGGAGTGGAGACAGTGGCCACCACAGGATGGTGAATTTATAAGATGAGCCCACACAGGCCAACCAGCATCAGCTTTCCTTACAAACTGCAGTAGACTACCTGAATTTCACCGCTCTGTTTTTGTAGCTTTGTTACACAAAATCTATGAAACCTCGTATAAGCACCTCTGTTCAGTACCATCTTCATTTGTTTCACTTCCTCCATCTCCAAGGTAATCCTGTTGCCCAGGGAAGAGACTACCATCCATGAAATGTTCCCTTTCTCGTGCAGAACCTCCAGGAACTGTCCATCTTTCTGGCTAGCACAGTCCAAACTTAAAAACTCCTCCCGTGAGGAACACGAGTGCTTTCTCTCTTGGCCTGTGTGATGCTGCAGTCTCACCACGTTTCTCCCGCCACTCTGGCCTCCGTCTCTCCGTCTGTGTCTGTCTCCTTTGGAGTTTGTCACTCCTTGGTGCCGTGTCTGCATTTTGGAAATCTGCAACATCTCAGCCCTTGGCTTCCTTTCCATGTCCGATGTCATTATCTCCCAGGCAGGCATGTTTCACCCTAGGGCTTTGGGTCGCCCTATTCCTCACAGATTTGACTCTAGCCCAGATCTCTCATTTCTAATGTCACCTCCAAGGCTGGTCCAAACTCCTTCCTCAGCATTGCCATGGTGGGCATCACAGACTCACAAACTCCATGCCTCCAAAACAGAGCATGTGGTACAGGTATTCCTAGACACGTTCTCCTTTCCTAAACATGTTTTCTGACCACACACAGCAGCACGGTGCACACCGTTACCCTGTCAGTAACCTAAAACCATCCTCTTCTCTCATAGCCTCACCCACTGTCCAGCCCGACACCAAATCCTTCTCAGTTTCACTACCCGAATGGACCTGTGCTGGGAGATTTTGATACGAATCCTTAGGTCAAATTACATCTCAGACAGAAGCATCATTTAGTTCATCAGAGATGATTACCAAATGAATTTAAATATGTTTTAAAATATATGTGTATTCAATATGTAGAACTGAATCACTTTGCTATACACCTGAAACTAACATAACATGCTAAATCAACTATATTGCAGTAAAATTAAAATATTTTTATAAAGTAATTGTAGTTTTAATACACACACACACACAAAATATGTATATATACTCATATATTCAAAATTACCAGAATGTCTTCATGCATACTTTGTGCCAAAACCACATCATTTGATACATAATTTCAAATATGTAATTTAACATGTTTATTTAGAGGATGACAGGAATACAAAATACACTTATATTTTAAAATGTATTTATATTTATATACATATACATAAATATTTGGGTGGCAATAAATATTTGAATGTGTGCTATGGTAAAACTACTCTAATGCATCCTTTACTTAGATCGAAAGGATAAAGTAATTATGTATATTATAGTCTATGCACTTAATATATAAAATATTTTAATATATAAAATCAATTATAATTTATAAATATATACATGTATTATGCATTTATAATATATATACAATTTATAATATATACACAATTTATATATATATATATATATAAAACCTGTTATGTATATAATCTGTAAGAGAGAGCGCAAACTTCATATTGGTTCAAGGCAGAATCATTCTGACGGAGTTAGCTGCCTAGATTAAACTCTCCCAGCCCACTCCCTGCCCCTCATAAGTCATTAATCACTATTTCATTTGCTGCAGTGTCACCACCTAGATTATTTCGAGGTTTTTATTTCTGCCAGGTGTGTGATGAACGCCATTGTTGTTCATTAAAGGAGCAAACTGACCATTTATATTTCCAAGTATCCATAATCCTTGGTCCAGATAACATTTGTAGCCACCATGTAGAATTGTTACAAATAAAGATTTTGTTTGAATGTTTTCTTATGGAAGCCACATCCTTCAGCCTCAAGTTGAAATACCTCTTTGTATCTTGCTGTCTCCTACTCAGAACAAAGTTCGGTCCCAGCTACGGACTTCGGGGCTCTTTCCTTCTGCGTACTGGTGTGGTCAGGCCCTGGTGGACGTCCTAATCTCCTGCTTGATCTTCCTTTTTATGTATTTAATGGACTACAGTTTAATCCCCCAAGGCACTATATTTAAGATTGTAAATCAGATTATACAAGTAAGTGACAGTAGTCATAGAACAGACATCATTGCATGATTAAATTAGAAATTTTGAAGATGCAAACTTTGCATTGATAGTTACATTGTCATAAGTTAAGTAATGTAAAACCCTGTGCTATGACAATGTTTGGGACTAGGTGTTTTCCTAGATTGCTTTTGTCTGTCACTGAACTTAACACTCCTATTGATTTCAGATCCCGTGCGCCATTAGTTATGCTGCATCCCGCATCTTTTTGACATACGTGATTTCGTTCATTTTTCACAAGGGGAAAAAAAACAGTGGCATTTGGTCCTTTTGCTTCTATTTTGTAAGTTTGTTTCTTGTGAACATTTATTTTATATACTGAATATACAATTCTGAGCTAATACTTTAAAATTTGCCCTTGGTAGAATGATAAGTTGATATGACAGTCTAAAATATTTAAATTAGCTTTATATGTGGATTCCTTTCAAAATCTGCATCTTTTTCTCTTCTTATTCCTGCCTTTATGTTTCTTTAAAAGTAGCCAACTTGTTCCTCAAATCATAAACTATTTATTGGAAGGAAACCAGGAAACCATCTATATCTTTGTTTTTAACCAAACAGGAAATAATCTCAAAGACCTCCACGAAGTTATACAAGATTACAGATACTGTTACTAGAATGCTTAAAACTAGAAACTACTTCTTCCAAACTCTCTACTGAGAATTTTTCCACAAAGCAACACTGACCTAAATTAGGTTGGAAAACATGTGCAATTTATGAGCATCTATTCTAATTTCCTGTCATTTCAAAATGCCAACAGGTAAATTATGAATTCAACACATGGCTTCCATGTGTCACAAACTAAGACTGACAATGGAGGAAAAATAGATGGTTTCAACCTTGAAAAGCAGCTCAGAGGGTAAACAGATAAACGGTTACTTATTAAAACACAGTGATGTGGAAAAATTGTAGAGGTATCATCCGCCTTTAAAAATCTGTTATACAAGTGAGCGATGAAAACCAGAGAAAGAGAGTGAAAGCAGAGATTTCCTTCAGGAAGCAAAACTCGAAGAAGGGTAAGATTTCAAAAGCTGGAGACGAATGAGGATGCAAATAGAAGATAGTGGATGGCAGAACCGAGAGGGGAGCGAGCCCAGGCTCCTCCTGGAGCTGAAAACAGTCAGGTGTGGATGTGGGTGGAAAACAAGGTCCATTTACGGTATAAAGAGTGTCTGGAACCCTGCGGGCCGTCAGTGATGTGCTCAAGAAGTTATTCTGTGGGATGTGGGAGCCACGGAAGGTTATAGTGCAGAAAAGAAATGTGATCGGTGATACACTTCTGGAAGAATATTCTGCAAGCAACAAAAATGATGGTTTGTTATACAGAGACATTAAAAGTGAAACTCTTAGGAAGTCATTTCAATGGCTTATAAGGGAAAGTCTGAGAGCTTCATGTATACCTAGAACTTTCTTTTATTCCTGAGTTTTGTATATTAGTACTTCTACTTAAGCTTCTCCAGACTGTTCAACGCTTCTGTATCTCCATGGGTATGGTTAACAAGTCTCCTTTCCTTGCTGTTGTTATGTTATTCCTATTAAATATCACTTTCAGTTTTTCCCTATGATTATTGCTTGTCTATTATCCTAAATTTTACCTCCAACAAACAATATATGTCAACTTTTTTCCTTTTCTACAATTAAAATATCCTTTATATCGGATCCTAGATTATTCTATCCAGTGATGTTTTATTCATGATACTCCAGGATGTAGGGATTTGGCTAAGTCACTAAGAGGACATGCCAGTGGAGACGTGCTGATTTCCACTTGGTTTTCGAGGTTAGAGTTGAAATTAGGGCTGTAAAATGAGCCGTCTCCACAGAGCCTCAGTTGACATGCAGGGTGGTGGACACACACGTTGGTGTTTTCCGTAGATTACCATCTTCGCCACGGCTGGATTTCTGCTGGACGATGAAGGGCATGGTGTGCTG
Organism: Hippopotamus amphibius kiboko; assembly: GCF_030028045.1. NCBI lineage: Eukaryota > Metazoa > Chordata > Mammalia > Artiodactyla > Hippopotamidae > Hippopotamus > Hippopotamus amphibius. Next base: position 62,387,161 of record NC_080202.1, read on the forward strand.
TATGCCATCACCTTTTTTGTACCACACGCCATGCTGGTGGGCTGTGTGTTCTTAACGTTTTATGTAAGTAGGGCTGCCATCTGTCCCAGAGTCCTGGAACTCACGACCCATTGGGGAAGCTTTGCTTAAGGTGAGGCCCCACACCGGTTGCATGTGCCTGACTTTTGAAGATTCCTACTTCAAGGATTCCAGCTAAGCTTCTCCCGGAGAGGACAGTATGCTCAGCTGAACTGTAACAGAAAACTCGGGTTTGGTTAATGTGTGGGAGAGAAGGGAGAAGGATGGTGAGAAGCAGAGAAGCCTTTACACTCATTCTGGGCTTTGCACCCACCTGGGCAGGCTCAGCTTTAGAAGGAGGCCAATGACATGCCCCGGATCTTTGGGATTTCAGGATTCTAGAGGTGCTCTCAATATGAATAAAGCCCTTTCCCCTAGCTGACTGATACCTGTACTTCTACAAAAGGAAGGAAGCTGCAGTACGTGGGTGAAGAGGTATCCATGAACGGGAGGAGGTGGAAGGGGCCCTAAGGAAAGGGATAACCGGCCAGGAAGGTGGATGAAGCCCCGTGAGATGAGGATAAACCCTGTCCCTCTCATTACGTGGGGAGGCTGCTACCCACCTCAAGATTCGCCCGCCAGGCGATGAACAGCTGCTAAAATCTAGGTGCTTCAAATACACGCACAGTGGCTCACAGACCTTAGGGGGAAGAAAGCCAGCCCCTGGATACACACGTTGGAACGGACACTTACCTGATGCTCATGGTACACTCAGGGAGCGCATGCGTGGGGCCGTTCACTGGGTCAGTTCACACTGATGTGGATAAAATGCACGAAACAAAATGACTTCCTATTGAACCATTGTCTTTCCTTTTGCAGTTTTTCATGTTTCCTGTCTTTGATGAACTGAGAAATGTAGAGCTGTTTTTGGTATCCCTGATTGTAAGAACACACTCTTCTTTAACAGTAATTGTGTCTTTTATTATACTCAGCCTCTTTAATTCTTGTATACACAGTGGCTCTTTTCATTAAGGTGAATATATAGATATCTGTAGCCCATGGAGATATAATATTTGTAAACTGTGGAGCACTTTTTTTGGTAAAGATCACCCGACCAGATAATACACTTCCCAAATTGTAAGAACAGCACACACCTGCTGGGGGAAATGGCATAAGGTGATGGTATCGCATAGTTTTATTTGTTTCCGATGCTTGTGTGAACAGGCTTTGAGAATGAATTTGATAGCTTCATATTTTGACAAGTAGATTATGGGACATCTGTAATGATTTCACCAAATATGTCTTTGTAGAAGCCCAGTGACTCCTAATTCACTTCTCATGTTAGACCGTTTTCTTTTAGTATTTCTAATTGTGCATCTCTCTCTCTCCTTTTGTTCCCAGCCTTTCCTTCATTTTATCATCTTTCTTTTTATTCTTTGATGTCTGGAGTGGAAGTTTGGAAAGAAATCAATGAGGAAGGATCCCTTCTTTAGGTTGGGAGAAATCAAATTAGATTATTTTATTTCGGTGGTCGATATTTTAAAATATTTTTCATGCGTAAACTCATCTATTAACAGAGAGGTACCATGTGCCAGGATAGGCTGGAGTAGGAACCACATGCCAGTGTAAATAGTAGAGATATAGGTACCTACATCAAAAGAAGATTATAAACAGTGGAGGGAAAAGACCTGAACCATTGAATATCAACGCTCTGTCTGACAGTGTGGGCAGTGGGGCTCCAGGGAACGTTACATGTGGCTCGTTCTGTTTAAATAAAAATCAATTTGAATAGGTTGGCTGTTGAGGGGGTGCTGCTGATAAAGGCAGGAAGAAGAAAATGATGAAGGGCCAAAGGCAGCAGTAACTGTGCTCTTTTCTGTGCTGGTGAGAAGCCCAGTGGGTCATAGACCGTTTCTGTTTTTAATGGGACTTGAAAGCTGAGACTTTGTGGGGTTTTTTTTGCATCATGCAAGGATGCAACCGTAACCTCCTTATTCCCTATACTCAGCCTCTTTAATTCTTGTACACACAGTGGTGCTTTTCATTAAGGTGAATATATAGATATCTGTAGCCCATGGAGATATAATATTTGAAAACTATGGAACCCTTTTTTTTGGTAAAGATCACCCAACCAGATAATACACTCCCAAATTGTAAGAACGGCACACAGCTGTTGGGGGAAATGTGGTCTCCCATACCACATCAGCTCCATCTTTACTTATCACAGGCAGCTGGGTAGGAGGCTTCTGAGATGAAAGAAGACCTTTAAGAAATCATCTAAGATCAGTATGGGAGGTGAGATGGAGGGAAGAGAGAACAGAATGGGGTATGTTGCAGATAACAAGGACCAGACATAGAATGGACGAGGACTGAACACGTATCTCAAAGGAAGGACCAGGCTTCAAAGGAGGACAAGCATCTAACTCGTGTTTTCTGAGACCATCCTCATTCCAAATATTCTGGCCTTTTCACCCCATAAAAATACAAAAATATAACCATGCCAACATGTTGCTGCTAAAGCTATGGTTCCCAGAGAAATTACTCATTAAACTATGATGTAAAGATTCTTGGGCAGATAATAGGTATTAAGTTACCCAGTGATGCTGAGAAAATAATGTTTCTATAGGTAAGTAGAGGAAAAGACACATAAGAAGCCGTGGTCACTACACAGAGCAAGGAGGTTGACAAGGGGGTTATGATGGTTTCTTAATTACCCAGCTACTCAAGTGTAAGATTTAAAGAATGCAGTATTCTGGATACAAGGACAAAAACCCCAAATCAATTATTAATGGATGGCTTTGACTCTAGAATTTCTCCAAGAAGCAGTGACGTGTGTCCAAATCCAGAAGAGCCAGAAGAGGGGGAAGATGAAGATGTACAGATGGAGAGAGTGAGGACAGCAAACGCCCTGAATGCCACAAGCATTGATGAGGTAAAACCTACGAAGCAGTAATTTCATCACAACACAAACATTTGTCCGTTAAAGGGCCTCGTCCGCAAGTCTGATTCTCAATCCATACAAGTGAGGACCACTACTTTATTTTAGTAGGTAGCCATCATTTTTACATCTAAAGGAGCAGATTAAAAGTCATGCAGGGACTTCCCTGGCGGTCCAGAGGTTATGACTCCACACTTCCACTGCAGGGGGCATGGACGATTCGATCCCTGATTGGGAAGCTAAGATCCCACATGCAGCGGGGCATGGCCTAAATAAATAAATAAATAAACAAAATACTTTTTTAAAAAAGGAGGGGGCGGGGAGTGAAGGGGAAGCTGAGATGAAGCGAGAGAGTAGCACAGACACATATACACTACCAACTGTAAAGTAGATAGCCAGTGGGAAGTTGCTGTATAACAAAGGGAGTTCCACTCGAGGATGGAAGATGCCTTAGAGGACTGGGACGGGGAGGGTGGGGGGGACTCGAGGGAGGATGGGGGGGGAGTCAAGGGAGGGAGGGAATACGGGGATATGTGTATAAAAACAGATGATTGAACCTGGTGTACCCCCCCAAATAATAAATAAATAAATAAAATTTTAAAAAAAATAAAAAAGTCATGTTAATTTGCTTTGTCTATTTTAGGAAGAAAAAAAGTGGAGTGCAATTGAACTTGCAAAAGCCAAGAAAGAACTAGTGAATTTTAGCAATGGGGCAGAGTGATACCAATCACTGCTCTTGGAGAAAGCGCCCTGTCAGAAAGTCAGGGCAAAGTCTGGGCCACGGCGTCTTGAGAATAATTCAGTGTTTCTCCAAGTCTCTTTGCTCCTGTTCTGAGGGATGGGAGGGCTACATAGAATAATTTGCTCCTGAGTAACTGCCTCTGTAGGAGAGGAAAAGGACAGTCTCTTCTCTCCAAAAGGGCATGCTAGGATGGGAGAGTGGCCAGTGAGCATGTCACCTGGTGGAAGGTCTTCTTTGATGCACGGCTTGTGCAGTGAGGGGCCAGCCCAGTGGGAGGACAGAATTGTTGCAAGTTAATGCAGTGAATTAAGGTCTGACAACACGGTTTATCTGTCCTTTACAGAAACCTGTCATCATCGCCAGCTGTCTACGCAAGGAGTACGCAGGGAAGAGGAAACGCTGCTTTTCCAAGAGGAAGAAGAAAATAGCCACAAGAAATGTCTCTTTCTGTGTTAGGAAAGGTTGGACCCAGGGGCTTTCCCACTGTTGGCTCGGGGCCCTCCTTCGAGGTGCTTGAGGAGCCTCTTCCGTGCACCACCTCTTGGTTCACACGCAGACCCGTCAGCAGGGTGCCCGAGGCAGCTCCTTTCACACGCCTCACTCCTCAGTGAGATTAATCACCTTGGCCCGTGGCTAGGGGGCACGGTCACATCTACATGGAAACCTCCAGTACTCTGTTAAAATGAACCACTGAAATCATAACATTTCTACTTAATGAACACGAATTCCCGAAGTTCATTATTTTTCACAAGACAACTAGCGGGGGATGTGCCAGCCCATCCTGAAGGCTTGGGCGGCACAGTGACAAGGACCTCTATTTGTGCCATTGTCACACAGGGCTTAGGACCCAGGGGACAGTCCGATGCACCTGGGTTCCAAACGTGGCTTTTCCACTTCCCACCAGCTTGCCCGTCTGCAGCTAACCTCATCCCTGAAAGCTCCTGTTCCCAGACACAGGAGGGGTTACGAGAGCAACCTCGCAGGGGCGGCAATTAGATGAGACACGATGTATAAAGCACACAGCACAACGCTTGTCACATCGCAAGGCTTCAGGTGAGGTTTTATTCTCAATTGTACTATTAAAATCAATTCATAGTAAGTGTAACAATTCTTTTTCAGGTGAGGTTTTAGGATTATTGGGACACAACGGAGCCGGTAAAAGTACCTCCATTAGAGTGATAACTGGAGACACAAAACCAACTGCTGGACAGGTAGGTGAATTACATGGAAAATATATTACATAGCAGTGCTCACAATCCGTGTGTAAGATGTCAAAACTTTGTAAACAGCAAAATGCCATTCAACCATTAGATGATTGAAATGATTAATGAGGCAGAATAACACATTCACAAATTAGCACGTTAATACACACGAAAATTAATCACTAAACGAGGGTAATTATTCACACCTTCCAAGGCATTCAGAGGGAATGGCCAGTATCATATCAGCAATCAGTATCATAAACTATTGTATATACATTTGGTAAACAACAAGGTCCTACTCTAGAGCACAGGAAACTATATTCAGTATCCTGCGATAAACACAACAGGAAAGAATATGAAAAAGAATGTATTTTTTCTGAATCACTTTGCTGTACAGCAGAAATTAACAGAACACTGTAAATACCTGTACTTCAATAAAATTTTTTTAAAAAAGAAATCAATCTCAGATTCCAAACTGTATTTATAGCACCATAAAACACATGGATTTGCACTTTCTTTGTATTTATTGTTATTATTTTTTTTACTGAGCATTTTTTTCATGTGTATTGGCCATCTTTTTATTGTTAATTGCCTGTTCAAGTCTCTTGCCCATTATTTTTTAAAGATTTATTTTATTATTTATTTATTTACTTTATTTTTGGCTGCATCGGGTCTTTGTGGCTGTGCTCGGGCTTTCTCTAGTTGTGGCGAGTGGGGGCTACTCTTCGATGTGGTACACAGGCTTTAGGTGCTCAGGCTTCAGTAGTTGCAGCACGTGGGCTCAGTAGTTGTGGCGCACGGGCTTAGTTTCTCGGTGGCATGTGGGATCTTCCTGGCCCAGGGGTCTAACCCACGTCCCCTGCATTGGCAGGCAGCTGGATTTACACTTTCAATGAGCATTGTTTGCCCAGTATGTCGTGCTTTAATCTTGAATTAAAAGTTAAAAAAGAAACCTCATTAAGCAGTTATTTTCATTGTCCTTCACAAAGTGCTGAGCAACTGGAACGTGTATTTTTGTACAAATATACTCTTTCTTGGGAGTGTTTTCAAGGAATGGCTCGAAATCGAGCAACTTGAATTGTACATGCAATTTAATTATGCAAGGTGGCCAGGCAAACAGAAAAAGTGTTCCGACTTATCAAAGAGAGAGATGCCATGCACAGAGAAAGCATTTTCTCCCGAATTCTACGACAGAAGATGGGGAGCCTCAGGATCGCCTCTGGACAGTGTGTCCAGGGAGGGCAGAGAACAGGGCATAGGGCAGGGGTCTGTGGAGCAAGGCCGTGGGAAGAGGGTTGGTGGCCAAGCTCCAAAGGGAAACGCCCCCAGAGCGTGACGGACAAATACCCCAGGAAAGAGAGGAGGAACGAGATCTTCACCGTCCCTCTGAAGCCGGGGGAGCGGGTGTTTGTGAAGGGGCCGCCCAGGGATGCCGGGGCTCAGCCGACGCCTGGTGGACTCCCCACTCCGGTTGGGACCACCCTCCAATGCAACCACCACCTGGACCCTAAATCAGCGTTTCATGCTCATAAAGCATAGGTAACAACTGTTCATTGATATATCAGAATGTAATGTTTTAGAAGCTAAGTCAGGTCTGAATTACAAAGGCAACCATTCTGATGTCATGAAATCAGCTTTAATCAGGTCAGCCAGTGAGATGGTGATAAACCACGTCTTCCCCCTGCTCGGGTACTTCCAGCGACCTCTGGCTGCCCTGTGATTGGAAGGGAACCTCCCCACCTTGCCCCCAGGCAGCTGCAGGAGATTTCTGAGTCCCTCTGACACATCTCTGTCCTTCTCCCCCTCCTCACTCGGCCCGAGACCCTCCTGCTTTGCCTTGGGTCTAGGAACCAGGGGGCTTCATCCCTCCCCAGGGCTTGTCTTAGGTTTTTTGCCCCAAATTCCTTTCCCCTGGGCGTTTCCACTGCTGGTGCCCTCTTGCTCTGTTGCTGGAACGGCCCCTCAGCAGACAGGCTTCCTCTAATCACTCCCCCTGGGGTCCCTGCCCCTGATATTCTGCAGCCCAGCCTCCAGATACTCCCATTGTGGTTCTGCTCCGTCTGCATTCTACTTACTTGTTTCTCTACTTGTTTGTTGCGTGGTTTGCTCAGTGGAAAGCAAACTCCAAGGCAACGGGGTGCTGGCTATTCCGTCTCTCGCTGTATCCAAAGCAGGCAGCACGGCCTTTGTTATTCAGGCGTTTCTCAAAACACCTTTGATCAATGAGTGAAGTTCAATGGTGATTAATGACATTGATACCCCTCTTTCTGGCCGTGCTGCAAAAAATGGATATAGACAGTTGGCCATAATGGCAAGATACCACATTGGTGAGATACTTGATTTTTCAGCTCAGATGAGGTTGCGCAAACAGTTTTCATGTTTTTACTCTCTGACAACCTTTCTCCAATGGTTACAGACTGTTAAACCCAGTCAGGGACTGGAGATTCTCTAGTTTTTCTTGGTTTGTAAAGAAAAGATGCAGGAAATAAAAACAAAACTAGAGTGTAGGCTCTGAGAATGAGCTTTTCTCTGCAGGTGCTACTAGCAGGGAGCAGCCGAGGGGACCCCCTGGGATTCCCGGGGTACTGTTCCCAGGAGAACGCCCTGTGGCCCAGCCTCACGGTCAGGGAGCACCTGGAGGTGTTGGCCGCTGTGAAAGGGCTGCGGAAAGCGGACGCGGAGGCTGCCGTCACCAGGTGCGTGGAGGAGACACACCTGTTCCCCACCTGGGGGGCCAGGGAGATGCTGGGAGTGAGGGCTTCATGGGGACTCAGGGTGGGGACTCTGAACGCAGACCCAGGCCATGCTGGGTAGATTTGCAAACTAGAAACTGATTTCCCCGATTTCAAACTGTTAATTTTTTCTCATATTTAATGAGGAAAATTTAAAAGTATTCATTGATAAACTTTATCTGAAATACTAAAATTTAAATATCAACTATCACCGGACAGCTATTTAGGAATCATGAAACGTGCTCATATTCTTTCAAGAGGAAACACTGCCTTTTGGCGGGGGCTGGGGGACGTTGCGGGGGGTGGGGCGCGGAATCGGACCAGCCAATTGAAGATGGCGCAACATCTATTTTCAGAAGCGCCCTTCTGAGCTCTGGTCCCCAAGCTGGTCCCGCGTGGCCATAAGGTTCCATTGTTTCCTGCAGGTTGGTGGCCGCGCTGAAGCGGCAGGACCAGCTGAAGCTCCGCGCCAAGGCCCTATCCGAGGGAATGAAGGAAAGGTAGGGCGGGGCTGGGGGGTCCTCTGCGCACCCCCAGGTCGGTGCCCGACGCGGTTCCTCTCCTTCCAGCAGTGCTTCCGGCTGAGCACCCTGGGGAGCCCAGCGGTGGTGCTTCTGGACGAGCCGTCCACGGGAGTGGACCCCGAGGGGCAGCTGCACATGTGGTGAGGGGCTCTCCCCGGTCTCCCCGGTCAGGGCCCGAGCAGAAATCCCTGACTTGCTGAACTCCTGTGAAAACTGTCCTATAGAGAACAGACTGGTGGTCGCCAACAAGGAGATGGCGGGGGAGGGATGGAGAGGGAGTTTGGGATGAGCAGATGCAAACTAGTATATACAAGATGGATAGACAAGAAGGTCCCACGGTAGAGCACAGGGAATCATATTCAATATCCTATGATAAACCAAAATGGAAAAGAATATTTAAAAGAGGAATGTATGTATACGCATAACTGAATCACTTCGCTGTACAGCAGAAATTAACACAACACTGTAAATCAACTATACTTCAATTAAATAAAGTATCATTATTTTCAATTAAGTAATTAATTATATTTAATTAATTAAAAAATAAAAATTGTCCTTTACACTGTTTTTAAATGTGGAAAAGAAGAAAGTCTTAATATCATTAGTAAAACCAATACTGTGCACACACCCACAAAATCTTTCCCTGATAACATTTCCTATAATCATTGCTGATAATATTTCGCGTTGAAGGAAGAATAAGCTTTGTCCGGGCCCAGATGTCCTCGGTGAGTACTGGAGTTGCTGGGTTGCTCTCTTCAGGAGCTATGGTGCATCTCTGTACCAATCACATCGTGTCCAGGACTTTGCACGAGGGTGGTAATCCTCCTCAGGTAGTAAAGTTTAGGGCAGGGGACAGATTCCGCGTGTGGTCCTGTGTGTTCATTGTGCATTTATTTTCTTCCTAAGGCTGTGACATCTGTGTTGTTGGATTCCGTGTCATTCTGTTCCCCTTCGCACAGCCTTTTCACGAATCATCTCCTGCTCGGCCTTCCTCCTTCCTTACGCCCTTGTCATAAACGCTGTATCCTGCAAACGCCCCTCTTCCCGTGCTCTCCCCGCCCCCACAGTTCTGCGACTCCCGCTGGGCTTCCCCAGCCTCATCCCCCTGCCCTGCCCTTGCTTAGTCTCTTCCTGCTCCTTATTCACGCTCCTGCTGTCCGTTTCTGGCTCCCTAGAAGGCTTCCTTAATCGCAAATATTCTCTTGATAATTTAGGCAGGCGATCCGGGCCAGCTTTAGAAACACCCAGAGGGGCGCCCTCCTGACCACCCATTACATGGCCAAGGCCGAGCCCGTGTGTGACCACGTGGCCATCATGGTGTCCGCAAGGCTGAGGTGGGTCCCCGTCCAAGCCCACGCTTGGTCCCCGGTGGCACAGCTGCGGAGCTGGTGGACGGAGAGTGATCGCTGAACAGCTGGGGCCCCTGCACCTGAGTCTAATCAAGAGTCTCAAACATGATATCCTATGTCTTTTCCTCCTTTCTGTTCCGACCCCATCCTCCTCCTCCTCCTCCAACCACATCCTACCTCCAGATGTATTGGCTCCATCCAGCACCTGAAGAACAAATTTGGCAAGGATTACCTGCTAGAGATGAAGGTGAAGACCCCCACGCAGGAGGAGACCCTCCACAGAGAAATCCTAAGGCTCTTCCCCCAGGCTGCGCGGCAGGAAAGGTGAACACAGTTTCCGGTTTCGGTCTGATCCCAGATGTCTCCTTTTGCCTGTCATCACTGGAGTCCACTTTTAGCCCATAAGGAAACCTAAAAGAAAGGAATGATTCGTTGGATAAGCAGGAAGTGAACTAGAGAAGAGAGAGCTGCTGTGACAGCTGAGAGAGCCTGTGTTGCAGTCCTGCTAGGCGCCAGGTACCGTCCCGGTCTCGTGTCATCGTATTGAATCCTCACCGAGACTTTCCAAAGTAGACACTGTTATTCCAGTGAAGCGTAAAATTTCCAAAGAAGCATTGTGAGAATCTAACCTCGTCAAGAACCTTAATAAATGGATTTGATTGTTTGTAAGAATAGGACATGGATCACATGGAAGCTGACGAGTGGCAGAAGCAGGATGTAAAGCTGACGGCTTGACTTCGAGCCTCTGACTGTTTCCAGTTTTACGGAAGGGCCGGTGAGGGCGCAGTTCTCATGAGAGCAGTGCAGTAAAAATCCAGGACTGACTTTAGGGCCGTTTTTGACATCTAGAATTTACTGCGGAAGACAGATGGTTCAGGAATTAGGGGAGAAAACAGAGAGTGAAGAGAAATGTCATAACGACAAAGGGGAAAAACAGATTTCTACGGTAGAGTATAAATATCCAAGCAGGGCTGGAACTCAGCGTGCAGCCCATGACCGAGTAGAAATATTTCAAACATTTCATAAAAGTACAGCAACTGAGCAAGACGGATGAGGACGGTAGCCCCCAGAAATACACGAAATAGTATCTTATGAAATGAAATCTAAATCTCCCTAATTTTTACATGATGGAAAGACAGACATCTACCTGGGAGACAAAGTGTGCTTTTAAAATTGTTTTGGTGCACATTACTTGGTGCTGAATCCTGGAGATTTCCCGTCTCCTGGTCAGAGACCCCGTTGTATTATCCTAAGTCAGGAAGGCAGTTTGAGGAGGATGGGGGAGGTGCGAGAGGTGTGACTTCCCTGGGGAGGAGACCTAGATTTGTGCCCCAGTTGGGAAGTTTTAAGGAACTATCGAGTGGCAGCACCTGGCTGCAGGATGAAGTCAAGGAGCAAGTGCTCAGCTTAGAAAATATCATATGACGTCGCTTGTTTGTGGAATCTAAAAAAAATAAGGGGTACAAATAAATGTATTTACAAAACAGAAATAGAGTCACAGATGTGAAAAACAAACTTATGGTTACCAGGGGGGGAAAGGGGGATGGGTAAATTGGGAGATTGGGATTGATATACACACACACGACTATATATAAAATAGGTGACTAATAAGGACCTACTGTAGAGCACAGGGAACTCTGCTCAGTGTTCTGTAATGGCCTATATGGGAAAGGAATCTAAAACAGAGGGGATACATGTGTGTGTGGAACTGAGTCCCTTTGCTGTACACCTGAAACTAACACAACATTGTAAATCAGCTATACTCCAATATAAATTTTAAAAAAAGAAGAAGAAGGAAAAGTAGGTGGAAGGTGATTTTGGCAAAGCTTGAAATTTCGGTTGCACCAGCACCCGGTCTCCTGTCCCCCGGTTCTCCTTGAAACCGGCCTCTTTTTATGGCTATGGGCCAACTCCCCCCCCCCCCCCGCCCCCGCCGTTCATTGATTCCTTTGTTGGTTCAGTCATTCATTTCACCTACACCAGAGCGATGGTTGCAGGCAGTTTCCATCTGCCGCAGGGGGCACGAGCCTCACTCTCCCCTCCTCTCGTCCCAGGTTCTCGTCCCTGATGGTCTATAAGTTGCCAGTGGAAAATGTATGACCTTTAGCCCAAGCTTTCTTCAAATTAGAGAAGGGTAAGAGCTATACGCTTTGACGTAAGATCCTGGAGAGCAGGTCATTCCAGATCATCAAATAACCCATCAGCATGACCCAAAATGAGATGTGACGTAGTACTGTGTTCAACTTAAAAGTTAAACTCTAAAACTGAATTGTAGGAGCACAAAATCAAGGGGGATGGGGATCCTGTGTGTGTGTTTGGGAGTTAATGGGAGTGATTTTTACTTTTGCTTAGTGGCGTGTTTCTGTGTATTTTGGTGTATATATGATGATACAACCCGAGTCAAAACTCAGTTCTAACTCCATTTAAGGAGAATACGTCCTTTTGGAACATTGATGCGTACATATTTGGAATTAAGTTTTCTCTGGATTTGCATATGATTGCATATTTATTTTATTATTGTATATTAAGAAACTGACCTCTTGTCTGGTCGTTAAGACAATCGTATTGTATCCGTCCACCTGAAAACTGACCCCAGCGCACCTGCCATCACCAGGGTCGTGCTTCCCTTGCTGCTCTGAGCTGTGAGGCCAGAATCTGCCCCTGCATGTGCTTTTGTTGTCACGGCTCAGAGTTGATCTTCACTTGCTTGTCAGCTTACCTGAGGAAGAGATTTGAATCTCCTGGTTCTAGAAGACCCTTCCTACTCCTGTTCGTAGCATCCGTGGTCCGTGAGCCCCCTCTTTCCATTCTCTGAGCGGAGCACCCCAGCATTCTGGACCGAGGTCCCCCCCAGCTCTTCCCTGATTGGCACTGTGGCCGGTACTGGCCTGGTACTGCTGGTGATGTTATTGCCAGTCTGCTGGGCACCTATCGGGATTCTAACTACCCCTCTTGGTCTACTTTGGTCAATGAGAAAGCTTTGCAACGCAATCAGGAGCAAGTTGCCATGGTTTCTGGCAAGAGATGGGCAAGGATATCTGCTCCCTAGAAAACCACAAACATCTTTCTTTATAATCTTCTGATATGACCCTTTTCAAAAGGTGCCTTCCTTCCTCCTCTTCCTTCCTTCCTGGCTCATGTGCGGGACAGGAAGCCTTCTCAGCATCATTTCTCCCTTAAATATGCATCTCAGTAACTGTGCAACATACAGATTTAACACCAGCCCCTTTGCTCCCCAAACCGAAGTGAATGCATTGGTATATTTTTAATTGAGTGCTGTGCTTAAACCATGAACCGTAATTACCTTAACTTTTTAATGTAAGATTTAAAAAATTTTTTTTGTATTATGTGTCGACTTATAAGACCATCTGGATATAAAAATATATGAACCCCTAATGTATGTCCTTCCTCACGCAGTTAAACAGAACTTCGACCTGGAAGAGTACAGCCTCTCCCAGTCCACCCTGGAGCAGGTGGGTCCATTTTAGGGATTTTATAGCATCTACGGAATATAAATGTAGAACGTGTGCGCACACTTTGCACTCACCTGGAGCTAGGGGAGGCAGTGTGACACCCTCTCTCTCTATTTCTGGCCCCCTTTCAGGTGTTCCTGGAGCGCTCCAAGGAGCAGGAGCTGGATGATTTAAAGGAGGAACTTCACCCCTCAGTGAAGTGGAAGCTCCTCCCACAGGAAGAGCCTTGAAGCCTCGAATACCCCATGTTCTTGTTCAAGCCTGTGGTTATTTTCTAAGACATTTATTTTTAGAGCATCAACGTTGTGTTTGTAGAAACTATATTGTAAACATGGACATGATTCTCTGTGGGAGGAGAAGAGGTGCGATTGCTGGGTCAATGCAGTGACGATGTGGGCAGAGGCACATGGCTGAGCTCGCCCCCTCAGGCACAGCCTTGGTGTCGCTGCAGGTCACCCTGATTCCATTTTTCTGTATAGATGCTGAATAAATAAGGTTACTTTTATAAAATTTTCCAGTTTCTGAGTATGATAAACAAATGTTCTTTAATCTTTTCTTTTTTCAAAACCTTAAAAAACCTTTTTCTAACCTGGATTGAGAAGTCCATATATGTATTCTTCTGGAAGTTTGACACTTTATAAAGCTGATATTTTAGTAAGAATTTAAGTGACCAAGTCAAGAAGTGTTACTCTTTTTGAAATAGATTTTAATGTATTTTCTATGGCTAAAAATATTAAAACACCAATTGGCCATAATATCTGATATCAATATATTGGATAATATATCCACTGGTAACATTATCAATAATATAACCATAGAATGAGAAGTAAAAAGTTGCTATTGGATATTTATTGTACTTCTTAAATTTATAAGCCAATGGAGTCTGATTGTCACTGTATTTTTAAATCCAGGCTTTAGAGATGCCTGTATTGTAACCGACCTTTTGTGGATATTTGCCACTTGGTTTCAGGTGGAAAATATAAAATAAATCTTATGTGTGTAGTTTTCAAATGTTTTCTATTTCATGTATTTTGTGTGTCTTTCTCTTGACTTAATGGCCCCCTATTTACCTGTTACCTCCTATTTCAAATTCACTGAAATCTAATTGAAAATAATTTCTTTTTTTTCCCTTTGGCTGCGCAGCTTGTGGGATCTTAGTTCCCAGACCAGGGATCGAACCCGTGCCCCCTGCACTGGAAGAGCTGAGTCGTAACCACTGGGCTGCCAGGGAAGTCCCCCCGAATGATTACTAATATGAGAGCTAATTTGCTGCTTTAATCAATGTGCGCTCAGAACGTAAAGAAAGAAAACCCCACACCATAATCAAGGAAGTGAAAAGTAGTGGCGGACAGAGACGTTTCCCAGAACCATCTTCCAAAAATACCAGATGTGACTGTCGTGTATAAATGGAGTTAAGAGTTTCTGTGTTGCAGACATGATTCTCTGAGCTTTGCCTGCCCGTTTTTTGTTTTTTGTTTTTTTAATGTTAGTGTTTTCTTATTTATTTGTTTGCTTACTTATTTTCGGCTGCATTGGGTCTTCGTTGCTGCGCATGGACGTTCTCTAGCTGCGGGGAGCGGGGGCTGCTCCTCGTTGCGGTGTGCGGGCTTCTCCCGTGGTGGCTTCTCTTGCTGCGGAGCACGGGCCCTAGGTGCTTGGGCTTCGGTAGTTGTGGCGCTCTGGCTTCATTACTCCGCGGCATGTGGGATCTCCCCGGACCAGGGCTCGAACCCATGTCCCCTGCTTTGGCAGGCGGCTTCTTAACCACGGCGCCACCAGGGAAGTCCTGTCTGCCCATTCTTTGCATTGTCTTTCTTCTTTTTTTGGAACCTTGCCCCTCTCAGCCTCAGATAATTCTTAGCAGCCCAGAAAACTCTGCCCTGGAGGGCACCTCTGCCCTGACTCCCTTCTGCAGCCTAGGACCTCATGAGGTCTGCCCATTCATCCTGTGCTGAGAACAAAAAGATGAATGAAATTCAGTTCCCACCTTCAGCAGGTGCTGCTAGGAGGCACAGTGGCTGAGAGCGTGACTGAATTTGATCTCGGGTCTACCATTTACTACCGGGACTTGATTCCTATTCTGTAATGTGGCGATATCAGTATCACCTTCAGAGAGTTACCATGGCAACCATGAGTGACCAAGGTGATAACGGCACCAAGCTTCTGCCTGGCTGTTATCAGAGTCCAGTGACTCCAAGAAGCTCTCCCATCCTCTGGCAACTCCTTTCTTGTTCATTTCCTCTTACTTCTCACTGATACATCAAAAGGTACCTGTTTTCATCTCATTTCTCAAGGGCCAGCTGAGGTGTCTGCAAATAATACACTGAACAGATGTATTTCAATGGAGGACTTCCATTATAACCCAAAAGAATAATGGAAACTAGCTCAGTTTTTATTTGAAGCTATGTGACAGGTGAGTATGAGAGAGAATTTGGGCAAGGCTACAGATTAAACCAGCCTTGATATCACAGTCAACCAGGTCTTTGGAAAAATGAAACTGACAACTGTGTCAAACATGAGCTTGAGTTTTGTACCTGCTCTTCTGCAGGGAAAAGTCTGGCCAACTCTTCAGGTGGCTTCATGTGGGGCCAAAGTCAGGCTTCAGCTGATGTACCTGCAGAGAAAATCCATTGTCACACACCTGGTGCCACACACAGCAGAGTGAACTGTGTGTCTGATGCCCAGCTGGCAAATGTTGGCATTTCTGACGCCAAAGAGAAAAGCTGGAACTAAAAGCACAGATGGGCTCTGCAGGCTCGTCACAGCCATGTACAGGTCACAGAGGACAGGAAACACACCGCTGTGCAGATGGTCACTCTTTTTGCCCCTTACGGATCAGTCTCACTGTGGCCATCCTTCTTTTTCTCCTCCTCTCATTTATATTCTATAATAGTCTTTTTAAAATTTTCATTGGAGTATAGTATATTTACAATGTGGTGTTAGTTTCTGCTGTACAGCAAAGATCAGTTACACATATACACACGCCCACTCTTTTTTCGCTTCTTTTCCCATATAGGCCATTACAGAGTATTGAGTAGAGTGCCCTGTGCTGTGCAGTAGGTCCTTATTAGTTATCTACCTTATACATAGCAGTGTGCGTGTATCAGTCCCAGTCTCCCAATTTATCCCTCCCACCTCCCCTCCTCCGCCCCGATAACCATAAGTTTGTTTTTCACATCTGTGACTCTATTTCTGTTTTGTAAATAGGTTCATTTGTACCATTTTTTTTTAGATTCCACATATAAGTGATATCATATGCTATTTGTCTTTCTCTGTTTGATTTATTGTAACCTCTTTTTGTGTCGCCTTGTCTCTGGTTGTGTAGAGACCATACCAAATTGTATTCAGGGGAAACATTCAATGCAGTGAATGGATTGGCATGGTAGAAACAATACTCCTGGCTAATGGAGCAACATCTTTATTTCTCAACCATACGTCCAATGTCAAGGAAAGATGGCTCTGTCTCTCTGCCCCAGGCGCCCTCCTATTCCAGTTTCTAGGCTTTTGATTACTTTTCTGTTCACATGTTTGTTTTCTTTCCTCCTCTCTAGACCGATGCCACTTTCAAAACTTTTTCCAAGGCTTTGCTAAACTAAAACTATGGGGAGGATTTTTCCCCTCCATTTAAAAAAATGTACAGACTTCCAAGATCCCAGAGAGGCTAAGTAATATGTTATGTTGAGCAAGAGATGCTTAAGGGATCAGGAAGATGTGAAATGTCTTTAAGATGTTGGAAGCTGTCTCAAGAGACATCCCTTTTCTGCCTCACACAGAACATCTGCAGCTGTGGAAGGATGGAGGGGAGAGATGAGACCACCACCATCACATAATACAGAGGAAACAGCAATATTTTGAGGGATGGGGTAGGATTAATATTCTTTTTATAAATTACAGAATTTCCTTACTTTTTTCTGGTCTTTTTAATATTTGGGTCTTCTCCTTTCTCTTCTCATCCAAGACAAAAATATGTGAGACTTAAACTAAATAGAGATTCTAAAGTTGAGATCTTAGCCTTTGGGAGCCGAGGGGTAGATCTCGGCTTTGGAATTGGATGTCGGCCTTTCTCCAGGTTCTAAGTGGGCGCTGGTGCTGATCTACCACCAGCAGTCAGAGAACTGATGAGGAGGCGGCATATCTTATCCTGGTTGAAATCTGAGCCCCGGTCCAGTTGGGATGGTCCTGAAATGAAGGAGAGGAGACTGTAGCGTTTTAATTTCCAGCCGCTATAATCCTGATGGCACACAGAAAGACGGTGGAGTAAACGTTGGAGTCCAATCTTTCAGATATCTTCAACCCCGCCCTTCCCCTGAGCTAAAAATAACCTGAACGCTGTTTGACCAAAGGGCTATGGAGATCTGAGCAAAAGTGACTGATTCTTCCAGTTACGGTCTGGGAGCTTCTGAGAGCCAAAGCAATCTCAGTAATTGAACTGAGAATGGAAAACACAGACTCCATGACTAGGAAAAGAGATCAAAGTTGAGAAGGGTGGCTTTCTTTTTACAAGATGAAAAATATATGATGTATAATCTACCTGCATAGAGAAGTCTCATTCATTTCTTCAATAACCAGGTACTTATGAACTCCTATCTGCCAAACACAGTTACAGAAATAGCAAAATAAGTAAACCAGTATCAGGAAGAGGTCAGAGAGAACTCATATCAAGTTATCATCTTCTATATACCAGACATTCAGGTTACAGTCTTAGAAGGATGATTAATACCACTTTACAGGTGGGGAAACAGAGCTACAGAGTTTGAGTAACCCACCTATGATCACACTGTTGGCACAGCTGGAATTCGAACCCAAGTCTGTGTGGTTCCAAAGCCCCATGACCCTTCCAATGTATCTAGAATGAAGTTAGAAGATGACAAGTGCAATGCAAACAATTACATGAAACCCAAATAGTAGCAGAGTATAGTAACTGACTCTCGGTTCTTCCTGTGAAGGTAAAGTTGGAGGCAAAGACTTCAACAGTAGGTTTCCTTCCCCACACGCCTGTGGTCAATTAATCTACGACAAAGGAGGCAAGAACATACAATGGAAAACAGACAGTCCCTTCAATAAGTGCTGCTGGGAAAACTACTAGACAGCTACAGGTAAAAGAATGAAATTAGAACATTCTAGAACACCACACCCCAAAATAAACCCAAAATGGATTTTAAGACCTAAGTGTAAGACCAGATACTATAAAACTCTTAGAGGGAAACACAGACAGAACGCTCTTTGGCTCTTTTTGGATCCACCTCCTAGAGTAATGAAAATAAAAACAAAAATAAACAAATGGGACCTAATCAAGCTTAAAAGCTTTTGCACAGCAAAGGAAACCATAAACAAAAACAAAAAGACAACCCTCAGGATGGGAGAAGATGTTCTCAAATGATGCAGTCGACAAGGGATTAATCTCCAAAACATACAAACGGCCCATGCAGCTCAACATCAAAAAAACAAAAAACCCAGTCAAAAAATGGGTGGAAGATCTAAATGGACATTTCTCCAAAGAAGACATACAGATGGCCAAAAAGCACATGAAAAGATGCTCAACGTTGCTAATCATTACAGAAATGCAAATCAAAACTACAAAGAGGTATCACCTCACACCAGTCAGAATGGCCATCACCAAAAAGTCTACAAAAAATAAATGCTGGAGAGGGTGTGGCGAAAAAGGAGCCCTCCTTCAGTGTTGATGGCAATATGAATTGGTGCAGCCACTGTGGAAAACAGTATGGAGGTTCCGTTAAAAGCTAAAAATACTGCTACCATGTAATCCAGCAACCCCAATCTTGGGCATATATCTGGACAAAATCATACTTCCAAAAGATACATGCACCCCAATGTTCATTGCAACACTGTTTACAATAAAGCCAGGACCTGGAAACAACCTAAGTGTCCATCAACAGATGAACAAATAAAGGAGATGTGGTTACAATGGAATGGAATATTACCCAGCCACAAAAAATGAATGAAATCATGCCATTTGCAGCAACATGGATCAACCTAGAGATTATCATACTGAGTGAAGTCAGTCAGACAGAGAGAGACAAATGTCATATGATATTACTTATACATGGAATCTAGAAATGATACAAATAAACTTATTTACCAACCAGAAACAGACACAGACTTACAAAAGAAACACGTATGGTTACCCAAGGGGAAAGGCGGAGGGGAAGGATAAATTAGGAGTTTGGAATTAACATCTACGCATTACTAGAAGTAAAATAGATAAACAATGAGGACCTACTGTAGAGCACAGGGAACTCTATTCAATATTCTGTGATAAACTATATGGGAGAAGAATCTGAAAAAGAATGGATGCATGTGTATGTAGAAGTGAATCACTTTGCTGTACACCTGAAACTAACACAACATTGTAAATCAACTATTCTCCAATATAAAATAATGTAAAACAAAAAGAAAAAAAGAAATAAAAAGAAAAACATCAAAGCTAAGGAAAAAGGGAAGAATAAAAAACAGTAGTTTTCCTTGACCTTAGGCCCTGCAGGTGAGTAGGAACACGGCCAACCTTCAAGGGGAAGTATGGAAAGCAGGTGGCGTGGAGGGGAGTCATGAGACCACCTACTGCAGTCCCATTCCAATTTGGAGCAGACTAAGACCAACAAACTGTAAGATTCTTTTAATTGCCTAGAGGATTGGAGGGTTGGGTGTTGGGAGGGGAGACCAAACAGGTTCCCAGAGCCACTTATTTTCAGAACTGCCACCTGAACCATTTTTTTCTATAATGATCATGGCCATGGTTTGTGGCCATTCAAGATGAGATTCTATTGGACTTATTGCAAAAAGCAAATCACAGCTGCTGGGCATTTAGTTGCAGCTGTCTCAGCAACGTCACATCCAGTTTCTGCTTGCTGTAAAGTCTGTGGGTTCCTTTATAAATGACTGTTTCTTGTCTCTGAAGAGGGATTCTGAATACCAGAGATGCTTAAAAACAAATACAGGGAGATTGCTATTTCTAGGTGAACACAGATTTCTGAAACTCAATGCTGCATATCTACTATTCAAGAAATGGGGAGTTATGGAGAAACTAAGTCCTGTGTTTCAGAAAGTCGAAGAGGCTGGCTCCTTTAAGAAATCCCAGCAGGGTGAAAAGCTATTGGCAAAGAATCCAGAGAAGGAGGATGTGAGTTCTGGGACGAGGAGATGGTGCTCTTGGGGAGAAAGAATTTTCCTCAACCTTCCAGATCCTTCCGGTGGGTCTAATAATCTAATCGACATGTGACAGAGTAACAGGAGAAAAACAAATTTAATCTCATACGTGTGGGAAACCTGCATGCGTAAGAGGTTCAAAGACAGATGGGTGAGGTGAGGTGTATATGTCATCCTAAGCCAAGGCATGGGCCGGGGGCTGGGCTTCAAAGGCGGGGAGGGTGACTCACAGGACAGCAGAGGTTGAGTCATCAGAGGCTTGCCCTGCCACACAGGTGCGTCCCTCAGATAGAACGCATCTCTGGCAGTTAGTCTCCTTCTGGAAAGACCCCCATCTTCAGTGCTTCTAGGTAGCTGAGGAAGGGGCAGAAGTTTCTCTTGAAGCCACGGGGTCTCAGCTGCCTTCGGCTCAGGACCACCCACACGCCGAGGTGACGTGTCTGGGGGATGCTCGACCTGAACCCCTTCAAGGGGCTCCCCTGCTTCCTCCTGACGTATTTCTTCTCTTGGGATTTTTGTAAGAACCAGATGCGGAAAGCACAGTGCGGGTTAGGGTTAGACTTTAGTCACCCCACTTGATGATGGTGTCTCTTAGCTTAAAGGTAGAAGGATTTTTAAAGAAAATGATTAAATTACTGAATATAATAGTCTCATTTAATTACTACTCATTATTCATGCCATTTCATCACGATTAAAGGAGCTGAGACAGCTCACCATGAAAATAAAGTACACCCAGGCTATTAGGACATGGGTAGAAGAACAGGAAAACCGAAACAACAATGATGGCAAGAAAACACACAGTGAGGAGAGGGAGAAAAAGTGGATACACATTTAGGCACAGGTGAAGTGGTACACCTTTTGTGAAAATGGTTTTAAAGGGGAATGAAATCATTTTTCATTATTAAAATGGCTGCAGCTGTACCTCAAAGGAATTAGACTAATCTGGTCAGGCAGATTTCACAATAAATGAACACTTCGAAATACTGCAGCTGCAGAAGGCCTCTGGGAAAGAGAGAGATGTATCTATCAATTTGGAACATTCCACAAAGCAAAGAGGAAATTAAAAATAGTCCTTGTAGGTAGATAAGAAAATAACTCCATTGTGATGACAGCCTATTAAGAAAAACGTATTTTTTTTTCTGTAAAATTGCACAAGTGCTGGTATATGAGAACTTGACATCACATAAAAATTCATCTCTCTTGTTTCATAAATCAAAGAGCAACTGTTAGGCTACTTCCAGTAAAACCAGTGTAGTGCGATCAGATCATTCTTCTTCATAGAAAACAAGTAGAGGGCTTCCCTGGTGGCGCAGTGGTTAGGAATCCACCTGCCAATGCAGGGGACACAGCTTCCAGCCCTAGTGGGGGAAGATCCCACATGCTGCAGAGCAGCTAGGCCCGTGAGCCACAACTGCTGAGCCTGCGCGCCACAACTACTGAAGCCCGAGCGCCTAGAGCCCATGCTCCGCAATAAGGGAAGCCACAGCAATGAGAAGCCCATGCACCGCAATGAAGGGTAGCCCCCACTCAGCACAACTAGAGAAAGCCCATGTCCAGCAACAAAGACCCAACGCAGCCAATAAATAAATAAAAATAATTAATTAATTTTAAACAAAGAAAACATGTATAAAACTGGACAAAATGGCAAAAAAAAAAAAAAACCCAACCATTTTAAGGAACTGAAAAATAACAGAAGACAACAAATTGTAAAGATGTTCCTCTCTAGAAAGTGCTGCTGCGCCTGGCAGGGCCGTGAGGAGTAGGTAGCCTCCCTTCCACACGCTCAGGCGGCAGAGCCTACGGCATCACCTGGGCAAGGAGGTGGTGAGCTCAACTCAGCGCTGACCCACGACTCCACTGCTGGAAGCAGGGAACCCAGTTCGGGGCAGCTAGACATTTAATGGAGAGATCCTAGAAGTCAGCAAGCCATAGAAAGATCCAGAAAGTAAACACATCACATGGGCCTGGCTGTCTACACGCCTCTGAACGCCACGATAGCCTGGCCAACACTTGGGAGCTAAAGGAACTTGGAGAACTTGCTGGGACGTGGGATGCGCTCCTCCACGCGTGCACAGCTCAGGCGGCAGGAGGAGGAAAGCTCTCAGGCTCAGAGCATCTGGAATGCAATCTCTGCCCAAGTCACTCTCTGATCTCCACGGTGCAAAGATGCTAGGAAGCCAGCCATCGTCCACTCGTCTGCTTTCCCCTGTCCCGTGACCCACTGCTCCCCCTGCACTAGCACAATTCTGGTTCTCAGGGGCACTTGGGGACAAGGAACAGGGTCATTTATTATAAAGCACAGCAACGTAGCCTAAGCAGCAGGAGGTGTGGGTAGAGCAGTGATGGACACGCATCATAAAAGATATACTCGATAGAGACACACAGGACGAGGCAAAACACACTTCTCAGCCTGCAGAGAGGAGTTTGTAACCGCGTCTGATGCGGAAATGTACTCACTCGGGAGAAAAAGGCACAAGAGTGTTTAAACCTGAAGCGTTCCTGGTGGAGCCAGGTTCCAGCAAGAGTCTGCCTTCCCGAACGCCCTTGAACCAAAGTAGTGCCGTTGGGGACCCAGATGAAGAAAATGATTTACATGGACACATCTGATCTTTTCTCTATCATCTTTCAACTAATAGCTATACCATGACCCGCGGACAGGTATATACATAGCTTTGTGCCACCACCAAAAACTCAAGAAAACTCCCTCTCACAAGCCAAAGCCTCAAAGGATTGTTTCAAAGACAATGTAACAGTCTTAGTTGAAACAATAGAGGTCCAATCTGGCAACTGTTTTAAGGGTTTATTGTGAAGTTATTGGGGAATTTACAGAAATGCTGGAAAAGCTTAAGATCTGGTCTCAGAAGGTGGTCAGGAACCAGAAGGAGCTCGACAATAGGAAAACGCAGTCGTCACACCTCAGAAACAATCTGGGTCAGGGTCACAGTACCAGTGCCACTGCTGCCAGATCATTGATGCCAACAGCCATGGCCCCAGGCCACTGTCACCGCTGCAGACACCAGCTCTGCCTCCTGGAGACCAGCTCTACTCTCTCTCCATCTCTACTCCACTTATTCTGGGTTCAAAGACTCAAGCCGGGTACCTCATTGGGTGGGCTGAGAGGGAAGATGGTCCCTTTGGCTTCTACAGTGAGCAGTCAAACTCTGCCTCTGCCCAGGCTTAGTCTTTATCAGTTGTTCAATTCCGTGTTGGAAGGAGTCGTACTCCATTTCTGAAAGGTTGCTTGAGGATCATAAAAATGGCTTGGTTGGAGCAAGTGATGCTTCAGGGAATGGAAGAGACTGGCTCATCACGGAAAGAACATGCAAAAGACAAAGATTTTCAGGAGAGAACATCTGGAAAATTGGCAGCTGTGAAAGTATAAGAGGAGACAAGTTGCTCAATGACACAGAAAAAAAATCAGATTTATCACAGGAGTTTCTTAATCTCTTCTTTTTTGTGGTTTTGTCGTTTGATTGGGTTTTTTTTTTTCTTGTCACTGCTCCGGGATGTCTGCACTCCTCTCCATGCTCATCAGTCGTCATCTACCTGAAATTTAAATCTTTTACATATTTGGACTCCATGTGAGCTTTTCTTCCATATCCAAAGAAAATACCCAGAGCCAAAATAAATTCGCTAGACTCTTGATCTCAGAAACCTTTCTAGTTTAATGATGGAGAGAAGGACTGCAAAATCACGGCAGGGGTTGACTCCTAGTTTAACTGATAATTCCCAGCAGGTTGACCCAAGGACCTCAGTCAATCGTTGGTTATATCTACTTTGTTTTAGCTGTAAACCACTTTGCCGGCTGCTTTTGAAGCATCCGAGAGATTTCAAATAACTTCCTGTGTCGACAAGACTGATGACTACGTTGTTCTGGTCTGGAGCCACCCTTCGTGACACAGTGATAACTGAGTGGAGACTTTCCAGACTTACCAAAAATTTTATTGGATTCCAACTTCCTGTTTAAGCTGCACCCCGGGGCTTTTCCGTCTCCTCTCATCAAGTCCAAATTTGCAGCATCTGTGCATTTTTTAGTCAACTCTGGACCATTTTCTGTGACAAGGGATTGTCTGCAATTTGGGTAGTTTGCCAACTGCAGCCATTCAAGGTCAAGAAGGAAATTCGAAACTTCACAAATTCGGGGTAAATATTAGACACCAATGAAAAAAGTCTTCACAGTACTGTTTGCTTTAAACTTACTCACGGAAGCTCCGTACTCACGTCAGTTCAGGACTGAGTATGACTTACTTTGTGCCTTTTCCAAGTCAGAAGACTAGGCTCAGATCTGAACCTATTTATCTTTGATAAATGCTGGAAGGAAAACAAACCACTTGGGCTCTTACATAAATTATCTTTTAAAAAGTCAATAAAAATCAAGTGCATTTTATCTTTCGCTTGTTCTTGAGACTTTGGTGTAAGTGCAGTTTTCACCATGCCACCCCATGATGACTTGAAGGACTTCTTCCATACACTCCAGGTTTTGCTTCAACAGGATAAGGCAGCCTGACACTACTGTCACTGTCACCCCAATGTTCAGTGAAGACTTTATGTAGAGTGACAAGCCCATTCTTTCTCAAGTGTACTGGAAAGTGGTGAGTCTTGTGTGAATGAGAAGCAGAGAACGGAAGGAAGGAGGTTGCTGTTTGGTTTCTTCATTATTTGCTATCTCAATCTTAAATGGAAGATTTCTGTTTTAAGATAAATATATCTTTCCCTCCCACTCCATAATCCTTAGCGATTGTAAAAAGGCGAGAAAAGCAAATGTATAATGAGTATTTAAAAAATGAGACAAAAAGAGAGACCCTTGGTAGACCAGACACTGTAAAGAATTACTGAAAGAAGAAAGAAAGAAAGAAAGAAAGAAAGAAAGAAAGAAAGAAAGAAAGAAAGAAAGAAAGAAAGGAAGAAAGAAAGAAACCAAGAGCACATTGAAAAAGCAACATTACCCCAAAATGCAGATCATAGAGGACTATAAGAAAAAGTGGGAGCTCCACCCTTCATAGGGGTGGATATCAGGAATAACAGGGACCTGAGGCCAAATTAAGGATGATTTTTCGCAACGATTGACCCTACAGAACACCTCCCGTGGCCAGCGGTACTCATCCTACACGGCTGGGGAACATTAGAGAAAAGTAGGCAAAGGTGATAAAACAAGACAGAGGGAAGGATGTATTGGGACCAAAACTACATTTCTGATAGACGAGTCCTAAGCACGTCATCCTGAGAGCTTTGCACTCCATTTGGTACTTACTTAAGTGAAGCCACATCTGTTCTGCACAGCCGTGGGTTGTTTATGCTACATTAGCGATAAATTCTTCCCCACTGAAGTCATGAGACTTTGTCATTAATTCTTCTCTCCCCAGGCTGATTCTCTTTCCTTTTAGCTCAATCAGGTCTGAATTATCGAGGGTTGTTTCCTTCATCAGGGATGGTCCAGCCTTGACTGCCCTGAAGAAGCAGCTCACGATACGTGGCTTCCTGACCCGGGCACGTCGACCTGGCATGGGACCATTTTGCTGCTAACATCTCTGGCACTGGCATCCCCAGTGGCTCACACCCTTGGCCACGTGTCTGCCGCTGCCATGTGAATTTCCACAGGATCAACAGACTCGAGGAATACAAGGACACAGATAGAAACGTGGTGTCTATTGGGATATACAGATAGGAGAGAAATGAGCTGGGAGGACCCAGTGGTGCGATACTTTCTGTCAACTGTGGCAGTGGTTATGATTTGAAAGCTGTTTGTACTAAAACAAAATCTCTTATTCAGACATAGTATTTTTGTTTTGGTTTGGTTTTTTTGTTTGTTTTTAAATTAATTTCTTTTTTAATTTTTATTTTTTTTATTGAATGAAAGATTCTTTAAATTTTACAGTGCCTTACAATTTTCAAAAGAGAAAATATTTTTAAGCATATGATATTGGGAAAATATATAAATATATAATATTCAGTGTGTTCATGTTATAGAAATACAGCTATACAGCAGAAACTAACACAGCATTGTAAAGCAACTATATGCCAATAAAAATTAATTTAAAAAAAGTTCCCTCCACTGTTGGTACATAAAATAGAAAAAACAAATAGAAGTGTCTGTATTTCTGTAATATTAACACACATAGTATTTTGATCAAATGCAATCATTTTGGTTAGTATGTCAATTGTGACACTGAACAAATAAGTTAGAATTAAAGCAGTCTAGAGCTCGTAATAAACATCCCCTCCACTACTATGTAATTAGACAAAGAGTAGTTTGAAAGCTGGTTTTCTTGAGGACATGAGCAAGGATCCTGATGAAAGCAGAATTGATTTCTGAGAGTAAGCACCTGTGTTAGCTCCATCACGAATTTGGGCCCTTCACTTATTTTGAAATAATTCAGGTTCTGGAATATTAAGTGACCATATTACATAATCAAACGTTAGACCAGTTCTCTAGGTTTTAAGGATTGGCCTTAGGCTGTGTTAGTGTGTGATTTATAGAAGAATTTTATTTTTAGTAAAATGTAAATCATATATTAAAACACCTGGCCATTATTAGTTAAGTATTTAAAACCCATCAGAGGTTTCTGGGTCTCTCCCTAAAAGAGTGTTATCATTTTATCTTTCAGATTATGAATGGTGGAAGACTTTTTTCTTTACAATGGCAAAGTTTAATTTTTCAAAACTTTATCAAATAGTTATAGCTATTTGAAAATATTTACCAATTTTAACAGTCCAATTGTATATGTAGTCATTTTATTTCAGAATCCAAATAGAGAACAAAGGCCCAGGAAGACAGAGAATTAAAAATCATTGGGATAAACACTGAGGTCCCACACAAAGCCTTAACTTTCAGGAGGTTCATCGCAGATCTGGGGGTGAGAGACCACATCACACAAGCAGTCTCAGTCTTTACACAACGTAGAAATACCAACAATGCCTATTTTTTGCAAAATCACAGCACGATTTTAAAAGACTCTCTATGACACATCAAGGCATTTTTACGAGTTCCTTTTTCCACAAAATCTTCTGCTCTCTGTTTATGCCTGTATGTCCATCTACCATATTTCTACGTCTTCAATGTTCCAACCACTTCTTTCATGTAGTCAGTTAATCTTTATTGGGTCACGAACATCTGCTAAATACCTGGAGACAGAAAGATGAATAAGATATATTCTCTACCCTCAAGAACCTCAGCTGAGTGGGAGAGAGAGAGAGAGAAAGCAGAGGACTCCAGGACAATATAACAGATGCTATAATTAACGTGTGTCTAGTGCTTTGTGAGAGCAAAGAAGAAGGGGCTAATGGTTCTTCCTGGGAGCGTTCCCCCTCGCCACCCCCATCTCTCTCCTCCAACTGGCCATACTATTGAGAGTGTGAATCTTATTACACGCCATCTTATTGAATACAATCTTGTAATACCCAACCCAAATTAAAAGAAAAAGTGAATTCAAAGGTTATTTTTTTTACTTATGCAAATATCTTTGAGAGCTAATAGCCTAGGATTTAAAAAAATCACCAAAGCATTTGGGGCAAATAAGTAAAATAATTTTGCTACCAGATGTGATCACTCTTAAGTTGTATCTGTAGTTTTGGCCTAAAAAGTTACCTACCAGCTCCCATAAAATACAGTTACTTCAATTATTATGAGATAGTACATTCCAATTTTGTTCATTCATTCTTATTAACTTACTCTTTCTTCTGTGTATCTCTAAGCTGACACCACCTGATATTCTGTTGCACAGAAAATACCTACCTCTCACAATTCATACTCTCTGTTAAGATGTTAATCCAGTTACATTTGACCTTCCAGGTATGCTGCAGAACTTGCCTAAGGAAGAGCACAGGAGTCTGTGGCTGTCTTATTGGATTCAGAGATCAGTTAGGGTTAAATATTGCCTCCATCTTGCAAGAAAAAAGTGAACGGCTTGGCCTCTGACACTTGACTAAATTGACATACACCCAAGAGGAGCCTCGTCTTGGCACTGAGTCCTGAATCTCGGAACCGCTTGGAAAGGCAGAGGCCAGCATCTGCTTTGATTCACGATGCTGGAATCGAAAAACGTTTTGTTGGTCTGTCTTTTGGTGTGGGAATTTAGTGCTGTGGTCACCCTGGACAGATTAAATATTTGTGATGTTTCTCATTAAGTTGTTGACTTCCTGCAGCTGTTGAAAAATCTCTCATTAACACTGGCTTGAAACAGCAGAGGTCGGGCGCCCCTCTTAGCAGTTAGCATCTCAGCACGACAGCAAGCGATAAGTAAACCCACGCCTCCAGCCAGTTTGGCCACTTGAAAGTTTGCAAATCCACATTCAGGTCACTTCAATTAAGCCAGGCTGCTGAACAAAATGATCATCCCGTTTTGCTTCAAAATTAACTTTAAGAAAGTTTTGCTTGGAGCACGAGAAAACATGGCCTCTCGTACTCGACCATCAGGGAATATGAGAATAAAACTTAAAGGTGCTGAGGGAGTAATGCAGTTAGGTCCGTCCTGATGCGTTCAGGTCACATGACCAAGGCACGGTGGAGCATCTGTAAAAATAAAATAAAACCTCCTAAGGAAAAGTACAAAGAGGAATTCCCTGTGGAGGGAACACAGCAAATAGAGCCAGTACGACTCCAAAGTAAAACGGAACCAGGCAGTCACGACAGATCTGGGGTTTCGTCACGCACTGCGTGTTCTTAGAAAAACCACGAATAGACCACCATAAGGACTTGTAATTCTGCTAAGGGTCCTGCCTGGAAAAGCCCCCAAAGAGAAGCTCCGATCACAGCCAGTCATCGAAAACCTGAGATCAAGCTGCGGGGACTTGTGGTCAGGCCGCGAGGGTCATTCCGTCCCCTTTTCAAGTCTCCCAACTGTGACTTCTGCGGCTTTGCTTTTAAAACTCCCTCCCCTCCTTCCCCTCCCCAACCCGGGCTTGCGAACCTTGCAGACAGTAAAGCTGTCATTTTGCTTTAAGACAACTCTGACTCTTTTCTGGGATTTATTTCCAATTTAGGATGACACACCCCTTAAGGAAAAGCATTATCATTGGCTGTTCGTCTTTGTCCTAAAATGCACGTGACTAACATTCCTGGGATCAGCAGCCTCTGAACTTACTGCCGCCTGCCTGCCTCTGGCAGCTTGATGTCCTTCCAAACACGGCAAGTATGAGTTGCTTTCAGTGATACACCTCATTCATTGACTTCTTAAGCTTGTGCCACTTAAATACAAGCCCGCTGAGGTCCTGGATGTGGTTGTTCATCTTCGCGTCTTAACCAATTGTTGACGAAGATGAAATACTGATGGAGAGAGCTGGTGGAGCAGACCAGGCAGTCATAACCCTCTTGAAGGACGGACACTGAAAACATGGAGGTAAAAGGAGGAACACAACAAACTGATTCAGAAGGGGTGCTGAAACTGATCTCATACAAGATCGATTCTCATCTGACCACACTATCACCCCAGCCAGGGCAGCTTTCTGGTCTCCATCCTCATCCCTCAGATCACACTCCAGCTCTGACTGCCCTTTTCTTATGCACAACAAGCCTCCTTGGGCTTCTTAGCTCAGTAAGCCAAAGAGGTATTTTCAAAGTCCTTCTTTATTTAAAGCACAAAGAGTGTCTCCCAAGTGGCTGGCATCAAAGGATGGAGGAAAGAGGGAGGATTTTGAGAGGATTTTGAGACCATGTTGTCGCCATAGTTACTACAGGAGATTTCTTTAGAAGGCTGTTCTAGGACCAGATTTGCCTTTTTTTTTTTTTCTTTTCAAAATGGTACAGCTGAGAACTGGACTTCATTCACTGAAGAAACATATTCAGCCATGTAATGCGATCCTGAATTGCTTCTTAAAGACCATATTTTTCTTTCCCTACCTGGATTAAAACCTCATTAGCATAAGAATTGTGCCTTCTGTTTGGGCTTTGTTGTAGACCCAGAGAAAATCCCCCTCAATGTTCCTGCAGAATGACTTCCAGCTCTTAGGCTCTTTGGCTTCTCCTTCACTAGATTACCTGTCTCTTCCCCACCCAATTGTATATTTTCCTCAAAGTCCAGCTCAAATGTCTAACTACCCATCAAGAAGCTTTGTCAGTTCTGCCCGGCTCACCACGGAGTTTTCTTCTGTGAATTCTCCCCGACGGTGCCCTTGTTGGAACGAGGCGGTAAAACTCTGGACGTGTGTCGTCCTGCTCTCTTCCTTGGTTTACGCTAAGTATCTATAATTTGTCTTCTTGATAAAATTGTGAGGAAACCAAGGAGAAGAAGGGGGTTTTCTGGGCCCACCGTGTTCTGATTCAGTTTGCCAAGCGCTCGGGAAGCTTGGGGCAGTGGGGAGACCATGGACTTGACGTTAGGTCAACCTGGCTTTTAATCCTGGCTGGGCTAGTTAGTAGTTGTATGATCTTGGTTATGTTACTAATCTTCTCTGAACATTGATTTACTCCTCTGGAAAAGTCAATCAATCAGTCTATGTCTGAATTCTTTACCGTAGGAATTTGAATGCTTAGTGATCCGTGACCTGTTTGGCTGTGAAGTTTAGATTCTATTAGACCGTGTTCGGCCCATTTCAAAACTGCACACAGTGACACGTGGCTTTCTGCTTCTACAGGCGCTGTGTGTAAAGAATGCCAGGATCCCCAAGGGCTCCTGTGGCAGCTCTGAGTCCCATGGCAACCCAGCAGGGGAGGAGGAGGTAGGAGGTAATGAAGGCTTGGCAAAGTGGGGGTGTTGCTCAGGATCACAGAGCTAAAAAAAAAAAAGCCAGTCTCATGTTGTCTGGGATCCAAACTCCCTGGACTTCAAGATGCAGGAGGAGTGATGGGGAGTTAGTGTTTAATGGGTGCAGAATTTCAGTTTTGCAGGATGAAAGGCGTCATGGGAATGGATGGTGGCGATGGCTGCACGGTAGCAATGAGCTTAATATCACTGGGCTGTGCACTTACAAATGGCTGAGGTGGCAATTTCTATGTTACGTGTATTTTACCACAATTTTTAAAAATCTTTTCACGTGTACGTAAAATGTCTGGAGCACACGTAGTCTGTGCTCAGTCTATGATAGCTATTTGCTACCTCTTTTTTTTTTTAACTTTTTATTGGAATATAATTGCTTTACACAGTTGTGCCAGTTTCTGCTGTACACCAGAGTGAATCAGCTGTATTTGTACATCTATCCCCACATCCCCTCTCTCCCACGACTCTCTCCCACCCTCCCTGTCCTGGCCCTCTAAGTCATCACCCATCCTCCAGTTGATCTCCCTGTGCTAGGCAGCAGCTTCCCACTAGCCATCTACTTTATATTTGACAGTGTGTATACGTGACTGCTACTCTCTCACTTCGTCCCCGCGTCCCCTTCGCCCCCTTTTCCGTCAGTGCGATACTCATTCCCCTGAGCGTACCGTAGAGCTGAGATTCTGCAAGTGAAAGAACTGTCGTGAAAGAACATTTCGTTTTATAAAATTATTTGATTTAAATTCTCTACCTAAAAAGGTATTTTTCTTTTAAAACGTCGAGGGAGTACTAAGAAAGCTGAAGTGATGCAATAGGCTGTACCAGGCGAGCAGCCCTGTTCCCAGAGTCTAGCTCATTAAACCTAAAACTTTCACATTTGAATTTGGAATTCCATGCAACTAGGACACTTTCTTGAGTTTCTTTTCTTACAGGAAATAGGATTCCTGCTCCTATCACCTGATGTGTAAAATATCTTAGATGTTATTAAGAGCATCTGTATACAACTTGGTCACGCACATCAGCTCATAAGCAAGAGGAATCTTTCTCCTTTAGCAATGAGTACACTGAAGCTCGGCTTAGCAAGTTCTCATAAAGTTTTTCCTGCGGTCAACAGCTGAGTGACAGAGCCACACTGTATATATTAGTTTCATTTCCTGGGTTTCACAGATACTGTGCATATGGTGTGACGTGTAAACCATGGCTGCCCCAGCAAATTCGAAGCTAAACATTCTTCTCTCTGCCCATGACGTCGTCTCACTGTTACAAATCGTAAGGAGCGTCAAGAACAACCAAAGTTTTGATCTTTAAGGGAAAAAAAAAAAAAGCTCAGTACAAAGTGTCAAATTTCAAAATAATTTCACTGGGCAGATCTATACCACCATTTACGAGCTGTTAACAGGATGAATATAGTGTGATTTTTACACACATTTACTGTCTGTATTATCTCCAGTGGCACGTGTTATAAAAGGTAGTGCTATGGTCTGAATTGTGCCTCTCCTCCCAGATGCTTAGGGAAAGCTCTAACTCCCAAGGGGATGTATTTGGGGACAGGGCTTTTAGGAGGTAATGAAGGTTAAATGAGGTCATACGGGTGGGGTCCTTATCAGCTAAGACTGGTGGTCTTATCATAGGCAGGAGCAAGTCTCCCTCCGTGTTGGGTCTGTTCTCTGACCTCCACCTCCGTGCTCTGCGGCCTGTGCTATGTCATGCTGACTGTGCAGCTTTTGTTAAAGAACGTTGCGTGCGGCCTGAATACACAGGAGAGCCCACTCTCAGGGCTCTGACCTTTAATGAGTATAACACTTTTCAATTCATATAGACATAGAAAGTTTTAGAAGAGAGAATAACATTTGTCTTGTTGGAGGTTTATAGGAACATGGTGACCTGACCTACGTGCACAGATGCAAGAACAAAGGATTCTGACACCAAGAAGTTTGCAACAACCAAACGCATTCCCCTCCCTTTTAAGTATAAAAGAAGCCCAAATTCTAACTCCTTTGGGGACACTAGTCCACCATCTTCTCAGTTCGCTGACTTTTCCTTGTCCCAACAACTCATCTCCTGATTCACTGGCCTGTTGTGCAGCAAGCAGAATGCATCTGGACTTGGTAACAACCAGAGCCCAGCCAGGCTGGTATCTGATTTCAGACCTCCAGGCTCCAGAACTCCAGAGTGAATGTAGCTGAGGAATAGTCGGTCAAGTGAAGGAATGCTCCCACAGGGCCCCAGAAAAGAATAAACAGAAAAAAATAAATAAAATGAAACTTGGGAGATTTGTAAGATGAAAAATGTCAAAATAATATAATTGGGGCCTCAAAAAAAGGAAAAAATAAATAGAGGGGATAAAATATTTGGGGATAAAATATTTGAAGAAATATTAGCTGAAATTTTCTAGAATTAAGAAACAATGTAATGCACCCCAATGTTCATTGCAGCACTATTTTCAATAGCCAGGACATGGAAGCAACCTAAATGCCCATCAACAGATGAATGGATAAAGAAGATGTGGTACATATATACAATGGAATATTACTCAGCTATAAAAAGCAATGAAACTGGGACATGTGTAGAGACATGGATGGACCTAGAGACTGTCATACAGAGTGAAGTGAGTCAGAAAGAGAAAAACAAATATCGAATATTAACACATACATGCAGAATATAGAAAATGGTACAAATCAACTGGTTTGCAAGGCAGAAACAGAGACACAGCTGTAGAGGACAAACACATGGACACCAAGGGGGGAAAGCGGGAACGGGGTGGGGGCGTTGGGGTGGGATGAATTTGGAGATTAGGATTGCCATACATGCATTACTTATAAGAAAAAA
This sequence comes from Hippopotamus amphibius kiboko, assembly GCF_030028045.1. Classification (NCBI taxonomy): domain Eukaryota; kingdom Metazoa; phylum Chordata; class Mammalia; order Artiodactyla; family Hippopotamidae; genus Hippopotamus; species Hippopotamus amphibius. Next base: position 62,420,799 of record NC_080202.1, read on the forward strand.
AATATCAAATTGTGCACTTTAAATATATGCAGTGTATTGTATGTCAGTTATATCTCAATAAAAATTCTTAAAAAATGTAAAAAAAAAGAAACAATGTAAGATTCAAAATTAAAGTGCATAAAGCATTAAACAGGAGAGAGATGAAAAATGAACTCACATTTAAACCCATTGTCGTGAAATTTCAGAACATCAAATACAAAAAGAAAATGTTAAAGCACTGTGAGAAGAAAGCAGATCCAACACAAAAGTATAAAGATCCTGTTGTCCAGTACCTTTTCGATAGGGCTATTGGACATGAAATAAGAATGGGGTGACATTTTCATTGTGTTGAACAAAGAGAACTCGGAAGCTAGAATTTTATACCAGCTAAACTCTCATTTAAATGTGACACTAAAATAAAGACGTTCTTAGGCAACCAGGAAAGTCTACCAAAAGAACACTTTCTGGAAACATTCTTGGACAAAGTATTAGACCAGAAAAGAAAAATCATGCTGGATGAAGCAAAAGATACCAGAAGTAAGAAAAAAGACAGTAAATTAGTGTGATTTATTTTTGTTTAAATAAGCACTAACACTCTCACCCCAGCAAGTGTATTCATAACATTGCAGAACTAAACTCAGGGTGCCAAGGAGGCAGGAGGAGGAGAGGCCAGTCGCAAGCAGGAGGAGGTCAAGACACTTATCTTCATCAGGAGAGAACATAGAAATGATAAGCTTAATTGGTAGTAAAAAATAAACATATGTGTGCGTCATGTTGAGTTACTGCTAATTTGTTAGCAAACAGAAGAGAAGGAAACCCTAGATTAAATAAATATATCCTTAGAAAAATCATCTAAAATACGAAAATTCACACGCATAAGAATCAATAAAACAAATTGGATAGAACAATAATTAATGATATTGAAAAAATAATTGAATCTTTCACACCCCAAAATCCCCAGATCCAGAGAGTTTTAGAGATAAATCATATTAAATTTGTAAGATGCAAATAACGGTTATTCTTATTTTTTGCATATCATATTAAGATTCTTTACATACATATTTATATATAATATGTATAAATTATATTTTATTCTGTGGACTCAGATACCCATCTCTTTTTTCCTAGTGACAATTTAGAATTGTATATATGTTACATTATATATAACAACACATGTAATTATACATATTTGATATAATTTATATGTAATTATATATTTATAACATATACAATTACAATTTATGTTATATAATATCATATAAATATAAAGTTGCAGTATGTTTATACATAATATAGTTAATAATAAAATTATATATAGTATGTATCATTATATATATAATTCTAAGTTATAGAAAAAGAGAGATGAGACCTAAACTCAAAGCATAAAATAGAAGAAAGCGCAGGAAGGTCAGAACCTGCATGACTGAAGAGGAAGAAGATAAACTGCTTGAAGGTTGGACCAGGGCCAGTGGCTTGATGTAAAGGGGGCCTTTGTTGAATGATACTAAGTGCCAGGCTTGACGATGCAGTAGAAAGCTTAGAAGACCTGATGGTCTTGCATTGGATGTTTAACTAGTACATGTGCCCTTCAGGTGCAGGGGGCATATGTGTGTGTCTGTCTGCCTGTCTGCCTGTGCCATGGAGTTTGGACTGTCCCAGTCATTGGAGGAGGCCCCCTCATTGCCTTGGGACAATCTGGTTGACTTAGTGGTTAGGGGTCCTGGGACGGCCCCCCATCTGGGTCACCTGCGTCTCTCAAGAATTTGGCCTTCAGGCCCTGGAGACCTTTTAAAAGGTTATACACTGGGACTTCCCTGGTGGTCCAGTGGTTAGGACTCCACGCTTCTACTGCAAGGGGCACAGGTTCAATCCCTGGTCAGGGACTAAGACCCTGCTTGCCCCATGGTGCAGGAAAAAAAAAAAGAGAAGAAAAGAAAAAAGAAAGAAATGTATGTATTTTCAGGTCTTTGGGAATACCAGCCAGTTGGCCATGTGCGTGGTGGTGGTAACAGCTCAGAGCCAGTATTAAACAGCCAGCCGCCCTTTCCTCCTTCTGCTGTACAAAGTCTTAAAATACGTGGAGTCCCCAGATGCGCAAAGTTTTGAGTGTCTGTTTCTAGTTCTGTATTATCTGGGCTGGTTTTTGACCATAGGAATCATCAGTATCTGTGAGCTCCTTGGCGCACGTGGCCAGTGGCTGGTCTCCTGAGTGACCGCTCGCCTCTCCAGGTGTCCCAGTCGACCCCACTAGCATCTGGGAAGGCCTCCACTAGTGCTGAGGCTGCGGGGTCACTGGGGCTGGTCCCCCGGCCCCGAGGGCCCAGAACCAGTGCTTTGGCGTGTGGGTACCCAGGGCACTGAGCCACGCCCACCACTTCTCTGGGTGTCCCTCATGCAGTGAGGAGCTTGCTAACTTCCCAGCTATTTTAGGTGCTCGGGCTGTTTCTATAGGCCATTAGATCTAAGCGCCAAGGGTGGGACACACTCTGTCCCGTAGGGTCGGGGACGAGGTCCACCGGCAGCAAGGAGGGACCACGTAGCTCATGCACTTTGTGAGCAGCCGGCTGCCCGAGTGAGGATGCCCCTAGATGCGGACCAGGACCTGGCCCCCCGCCAGCACAGCAATCAGCATAAACTGAGGTGGAGATGTTTATGACTCGCAGGTCCTGGAGGAAGCACACGGCACGCCTTGAGGGGCCACAGAGGAAGGTCAAGGCAGAGTGCAGACAGAGAGTGACAGGACTTGGGCACAGGTCTTTATTAAGGTCTATGGGTGGAATGCCTTGGGAGACCCCAGGCTAAGGCCCAGATTGGTCAATTCAAACCAAAAGAACGGGATTCAGTAAGCTCTGTGGGGGTCTTATCCCAGGGGGGCACGAGGGGAAGGCCTGGGAGGTGGGGAGGCTGTTGGTCACAAGGGCTGCTGGGAGGTCATATCGGAAACTGACATCTGCTTGTGGCTCTGTGGTCATCGGGGCACGCGCTTCCATTTGAGTTCCCTGCCAGCCACTTGACCAAACAAAACGAGGCTGAGGTAGCAACACCATGGGGCTGCTTAGCTAAGGTTTCGACAGAGAGCAAGGGAAGAGGGACAGGAAGGGGGAGAGGACTAAGCAAGGACTCTTCTCAGCTGCAGAGCGGATGCAGCCCGCTCCCAGGAGGAGCTTCTGGAGAACGAATCGCGCCACCAGAGCTGGTGCCGTTTGAGGCAAATGTGCTGGTCTTTTGTGCCCGTGTCAGGTAGCCAGTGGTTCCTGGCCATCCCAAGGGGTCATGGAGGGACTCCCACTTGGCCAAAAATAGTTCTTGGGAGAAGGAGTAGCTGTGAGGCAGAGGCAGACAAAACTCACCGCGGCTGGGAGGTGAGAGCACGCGCTCGTAGAAGGAGGTCCGGGCAGGTACCAAGAGCATCCATCACACAGTTTGTAAAAGTAGAGCCGGGATTCCAGGCCAAGAGATTGGTCCCAGAGCCTCTGCTGTTTGAACAAAACACACACCCAGGTTCACGTGCCGGCAGAGATGGAGCATGGTGATTTCTTGACTTTTAAAATTAAGAGATCACAGTATTACCTCTAAGGTCATTCTCAGTTCAAAACTAGCTGATGACTTTCTATCTTGGGTTAAAATACACTCACTCTCTTAAGCTTGAGAGCCACTGTTCTCTCCAGCTCCCACAGGAAGGTTCTGTTTTTCACTATAAGCAGATTCTGGCCACTCAGAAACTGTCTTTCCTCTTTATCTGTTGTACAAAACAATTTGGACCCCTGTACCTGCTTGTAAATATCAAAAAACACATAAACTTCACGATAAGTTATCCCATCACCTAAAAGTATTCCTTCCAATGGAACAAGCAATAATTACTGCCACCATTTTTTGCTTTTATTTTTTTATTGAAGTATTGTTGATTTATAATGTTGCCCTAATTTCTTCTGTACAGTGAAGAGACTCAGTTATTTACATATATACGTTGTTTTTTATATTCTTTTCCATCGTGGTTTATCACAGGATATTGAATATAGTTCCCTGTGCTCTACAGTAGGACCTTGTTGTTTATCCATTCTCTACATAATAGTTTGCATCTGCTCATCCCAATCTCCCAGTCCTTCCCTCCGCCCACTCCCCTCCCCCTTGGCAACCACAAGTCTGTTCTCTGTGTCTGTGAGTCTGTTTCTGTTTTGTAGATAAGTTCATTTGTGTTGTATTTTAGATTCCACATATGAGTGACATCATGTGGTGTGTGTCTGACTTACCTCACTTAGTATGATCATCTTTAGGTCCATCCATGTTGCTGCAAACGGCATGATTTTGTTCTTTTTATACGTACCACATCTTCTTTATCCTTTCATCTTTAGATGGACATTTAGGTTGTTTCCATGTCTTGGTTGCTGCCATTTTTTAATTATTTCAGGCAATCAGTTAAAGAGGCATAATACGTAAAGGGTACCTCCGATGGTGGTAAGTAGGAAGAGGAAACAGGAAGCAGAGGGAGGGGGACTGAGAAAGAAGGGCAAAGGGAGAGTGAGCCTCTCTTCTAAAGAGAGTGATTAGAGCATCAGGTGCCACCGGGGCCAAGACGCGAAGTGGGCGAGGAAATCAGCCACAAGCAGGACTCTTCCAGGCAGGAGCAACTGTCACGGGACTTTACAGAGTGGAGCAGGACACCGAGGCTGTATGCAGGAAGCAGCGTTTCTTTGTGCCGGCACAGGCCCAGCGGATTCGTATCCAAAGGCTGAGGCCTGAACAAAGCAGGGCCATTTCTTTTCTACCTTTTGGTTAACTTTCTATACATTAGGCTTTCTTTGTCCCCCAAATAAGGTAACAAGGAAGGTAGAATGTGATTTGATTGGGTGCTCTTCTTTCATGGCCTCTGGGCTGTTCTTAGAGTTACAAGGGCTCCATAGTAACAGAGGTAGGCAGGGAACATGCAAGAGGAGTTGGGGAGTAAGCAGACACACATAGATAACAACTGGACCCAGCTACAGTTCTCTCTGGCCGAGCCATGGCCCCTGGGTCCTAAAGGTCCCAGAGTTCCCACCACAAAACAAGAGCGAGGCAAGGATGCCATCGTGGCAGCAGGCCTGGCACGTGCAAGGAACAAAAGAGACAGCCAGGGGGTTGAAATGGATGGCACAATGGAGAGAAGCAGGAGCCAAGGTCAGGGAAAGTTGCAGGAGGAGGGGCGGCTGTAAGGGCTCCCACTTGCACTTGGAGTCAGATGGAGGGTCACAGAAGAGTGTGAGCCCTAACGGGGCAAGCTGGCACACGTTTTGAAAGGGAGCCTCTCATTGTGCTGTGAGCAGTAAACTGTGAGTCTCAAGGGTGGAAAACTGAGCTCTTTTGACATCCAAGCAAACATAGTTTGAGATAGACAGGAACCAGAGACTCGGGAAATTGCCTGGTATTTATGGGAAAGAACAAAAGCATTTCCAACCCTTCTCCCCAGCAAATTCTATCTTTGTAATCAACCTGTGGTAACATGTGGACAAGAATTGACCTTGTCATCCTGCTCTGACCTTCCTGCCTTGAGCCAGTTAAGCGCCCTTGAGCACTTCCTGCCTGTATGCAAGGATCAAGGCAACTTATACAATCTATAAAGCATTCCTACAGCCCAGAGAGTCTCTCCAAGCTCCGCTTCCACTCTCGACTTTGGACTCTTTTATCTCACAACTGCATTTCTCTTCTCATCCTTGTCCTTCGGGATCAATGACCGAGTTGGACTACCTGCCTGGCTTTCTACTTTGGGTTCATCATAAGATATCCTGTTTCCATCTCTCTCAACACACATACTGTGAGCCGTCAGCCAAGAACTCTTTGCTCCCTGGCAACAAACAAAGGTAGGTATTTGGGTGAAAGGGACATGGATTTATTTGGAGAAGGAATAATAGTGAAACTAAGATTCTCTTCCTTGATGTGCTGGTAGGATTCCAAGCAAAGCCAGAGGGATTCCCAGAGCGGAGAAGGATATCTGAAGTCTATAAACAGAGATGGTGGGTTCCCAAAATTTGGGAATAGCATATTACTTTTTAAAATTTTCTCCCAGGCCCCGGAAAAATGGTTGGTGAGGTGGAGTGCCCTAAGAGATGAAACTCCACCATCAGAAATCAAGTCAATGAAGAGCACTGTTAAGGCTAGGAACATGGAAATGTGGAAGAGAGAAAACATTTTCTGATTTTCTATAGTAGCAATCCAAGTAAATGTTGAATTTTGTGTTCCTGTGTTTGGGAGCTATTGTATTTTCAAGACATGGATACAAAAATATGAATACCACCTGGGTTAGAGCAAAAGATATTAGGGTGAGTAAAAAAATTATCCACACTCTGGCTGTAGAATTTACAGAAGTTTTCATATAACCAGAGTGCGGATAATTTTTGACTCACCCTCATGTTTCTACATGTTATAGCTTCTAAACATGGCAGGATTTTAACCGAGTGCTTATACTGGACACTCTTGGTTCCTGAAGGAAAGAAGCAATTAAACTTAATGCTAGGTACTAGAAAGTTGATTACACCTACATGTAACATTAGCACCAGAAGTTTTGGGACTGACAGCCTTATTTTACTTCTTGCCTCTTTAGCCAGTAGCTATTCTTACCTAGTAAAGAGAGAATGAGAGAGAAAAAAAAAGGTGCCTCCAACTCCATCCTGTTATTTACATCAACAAAAAAAGCTTTGTTTGAAACTTTCTTTAGAACAGGGTAAAATGTCTCCAACTTCCACAGAAAGCACATGAGATCCTATTGCCAATTCTTCAAAACTGAAAACAATTTAACAAGAAAAATCCCTCAAACCATCAAGATGTCATTTGAGGTCATTAATAAAACACTGTTCTTTTCCCAACTTGGATTACAATTTCAGAATTGACGTAAGGAGCACCTTTCTGTATTTTTTCCTTTTATTTACCAAGCTAAATTTTCAAAGGATGCCATCTTTCGGTTTGACTTTTTAAATATCCATGGACTTCCAATTTAGAGTTCTCCTAGAAGCTTTCTATGCATTGGCCCTGCACTAATAGAGAAATACTTGCTTTCTACTTCCTGCCACCTGGGTGGCATCACAGGTCTCAAGTCTTCTGACAATCTGACCCAAGCTTCTTGACAAGCATGGGTTGGAAACGCACTCCTACAGGATGCGCACCGCAAAGGTGTAAGGCTTGCAGATTTGCGGGCACTTTTAAGTGTCAACAGTATGTCTTACAAATACACTTAATCTCCACACCAGGGACAGTTTCCTGCCCCGCAGTTCTCGTTCCTGCCAAAGGAACGAAATGTCCACACACCGTGTATTTTCCAGCTCTCACACATATTCAAAAATGGCATCAACCCTGGAATCTGAAGTTTATTCCAACACAAAATACTGTAGTTTCTCTCGTTTGAGTCATTCAGTCATTTATCACATCAAATTTTATGTTTTGCGGTTCTTTAACTTGAAGTACAGTTGATTTACAATGTTAATTTCTGCTGGACAGCAAAGTGACTCAGTTATACGTATAAATACATCGTTTTTTTTTTAATATTCTTTTCCCTTACAGTTTCTCGTAGGGGACTGGATATAGTTCCCTGTGCTAGGCAGTAGGACCTTGCTGTTTATCCTTTCCACGTTTAACACTTAGGTCTGCTGACCCCAGCCCCCCACTCCGTCTCTCCCCCAGCCCCCTCCCCCATATCACGTCAAATTTTAAAGTCCTGTCTTACTCTTCTGAGTGCGACGTACAACCCAAGTCCATAAAGAGTGTGCCAGACCCATCGTGACAAAATAGTCTCATGCCAGAGGAACCCTCCTGATGTGAGCCCTTATAAAACCTGGGGGAAAGCCTTCAAAGGCAGTGGCGGACAACCAAAGCGTACAAACGCTGGATAGAATATGACCCTTAAAAAGAGGGACACACGCTAGGCGAGCTCCACATGCATCCGGCGTTTCTCCTCAGGGAAAATTTCTGATACTTACCAACCCCGGGAGTGGAGCCTAAGTGGAAAGCAGAAGTCATGCGGAAGTCAGGACACGGAGCCCAGAGTTCATGGCTTTCACAGTGGCTGGAAATTAACCCTAGAAAGGAGGGGGGCACAAAGTGCGAGCCCCAAATTCTGCACACGAACATCCCTGGACTCTGACTAGTTGGGGTATCCCTGAACAGCCTCTGTGTAGATTAGAACTCCAAGACGCCTGGTGGAAAGAAGCAGAGGGGGACAAAATTGCTCGCAGAGATTTCAGAAGCTGCCTTATACTTGCAAAGTCTGCCAAGTTGGAGGGGTTTTCTGTTCAAAAACAGAAAGTCCAAACTTAAGTAGATGAGCCCTTATGCAGCTCATGGTCAAGGTGGACTGCTGGGTTTCCGTCTGCTGCCAAAAGAAAATTTAACCCATTTGGAAGAAAAACATCTCCCAGAGCCCCTCCAACTTAGCATTCAGTCAATGATAAAAAGAGAGTCACTTGACTATCAGCTAAGAGAGAGAGCCAGCAAGAGAACTGGGACCTCAAGCGTTTCGGGTACTGAAGTGAGCAGATGAGGACCCTAATGTCCACCTTGAATTGACAAAGAAAAGAAAGAATAGTTAAGCAAGAGGAAGGGATAAAGAAGATGTGGCACATGTACACAATGGAATATGACTCAGCCGTAAAAGAGAACAAAATCATGCCATCTGCAGCAGCATGGGTGGACCTAGAGATTGTCATACTGAGGGACGTCAGACAGAGAAAGCCAGATGTCATGTGATATCGCTTGTGTGTGGAATCTGAAAAAATGGTACAAATGAACTTACTTACAAAACTGAAATAGAGCCACAGATGTAGAAAACAAACGTACAGTTACTGGGGGGGAAGGGGGAGGGATGAACTCGGAGATTGGGGTTGACATATACACACCACTATACATAAAATAGGTAACCAATAAGGACCGACTCTACAGTGCAGGGAAGTCTACTCACTACTCTGTAATGAATGACCTAAATGGGAAAAGAATCTAAAAGAGCGTGTATATACGTATCTGTATAACTGATTCACTGTGCTGTGCGGCAGAAACAAACACAGCATTGTAACTCAACTCCACTCCAATAAAACTTTGAAAAAGAATAGATAAACACATAGAGAATTATATGGAGAACTGGAATTTATTTTTTGAATCAAATGAATATTTTATAAATAAAAATGCAATATCTGAAATTAGCGACTCATTGCATGGGCTTGTGAAAGGAAAATCAAAACGGAGCCGGCATTGCAAAAAGAGCTCTCTGAACGGAGCCAGAGCCCGTGGAGGGAGGGAGACCCATGCGTGTCTCAGCCCACATGGACCTGAATTCTGACCATTTATTGTCTTCGTGTAAGATCCAGGGCATCTGCATAACGTTCCAGAAACTCAAGACACTTATTGGACCCTTCACCCTAAACAGCTCGCGGCAGCCTGTCCTGTAAGGGTAAACATTTCCTTTCTTGTGTCAGAGTCAATCACACTTCTCACCAGACACTTTCAAGTACCTTGTGACTTTCACCTTTAGAAGCCCCTGACTCTCCTTCCCTGAAACCCTCTTTCAGTTTTACCTGAGTTGTCTCTTGAATTGCAATTCTTAAGACCCCAAGTCAAGTTCTTTGTCCTTTGCAACCTTGTCACTGATTATTGTTCAGCAGGTGAGACACAGCAGAGAATGGGATTAGTGAACGCACAGACACGCCATCAGAAAAAGTCCAAACTAAAGCACAAAAAGAGAAAAAGAGAGGAAAGCTGGGACGGAGCACAAGAAATACGTGTGAAGTAGTCAGAAGGTTTAACATACGTGCAATTGGAATTCCCAGGAGGCAAGGCAGACTGAATGGGGCAGAAGCCATCTTCAAAGAAAGACAAGCAGAGAATTTTCCCAAACTGATGAAAGTGCCAAACTATATTTTCAAGACCCTCCAGAAGCCAGAGCAGCACAAATACGATGTAAACACATCTCAGTAGTGATAGACATTTAAATTAAGTTCTACACTTTATCATGACAAAAATAACTGTTATGAGCATTCTTTCACATTTATTTCTACGCAAATAGGGGTATTTTGTTTATGGAGGAAAGAGGGAATGATTAATAAATGCTACCAGAAAAATGGAAAGAGTTCCACTGCAAAAATTGTTGGGAAAGTAAATATAGGTCTCTACCTCACATTTTTCGGAAATAAAAACCCCAGATTTATTACCAAGCTATACACACACGCACACACACACACACACACAATGTGAATTACAAAAGTATTAGGAGAAAAATCTAACATTTTGATCATGTTCCAGACACAGTTCCACCACTGCCTTCCACCTTAAAGTCACACTGGCCACATCCCAGGCTGACTGTCACTCCAGCAAAGGGCACATAGGAAGCCTCCTGACTATCAGTGAGTCAACCTGGTTTCATCCCGCAGGTCTGTGGATGGGTCATGTGCTTTTCTTTCATCCTTTTTGGAAGCCATGCACGGAAGTAGATCAAATGTAGGTCAATGCTACCTAAACTCATTAAATGGGCCACTAATTTCCAGAACATCTAATGGGAAGACCCCCAACCGTACTGTGGGTGTACGGGCTTACCTGCGACAACTGCTTTGCTGGGCTCTTGATCTTTCATTTTTTGCTTTTAATATTGTCTCTTTTTAAGCAATAAGGATCAGAACCATCTAAAGCGCCCAAATTCCTAAGAAAAAACAATCACCTATGAAATAATTTGGTCAACTGCTGAATTAAACATTATGCAAAATATGTTGGCATGGCAACTGAAATTCAAATGAACAGAAAGACATCATTTGCTGAGAAAATTAATTTCTTTCCCTTCTTCTGCTCACACTTTACAAACCACTAGCCCATAGTTTGTCAGAATGATAGGCAAGTCTGAAATCACAGCAGCAGAAGGAAATCCGATTACACTTTCCGCTGGCAGCGTCAGGTCCTTGGGTTCAAATCCCTGTTTCAGATCTTCCCAGGTGTATCAAATGGGGCTAATAATGGTACCTATTTAGAGTTTTGTTAGGATTAAAGAGACTAATATATGTTTTTAGAATGGTGCCTTGCCCGTGGTTAGTTCTCAATAGATACTAGGTTGTGGTTACCATGGTAAGAAAAAAATAAAATAGATATTATAAGACAAGATAAAGCAGTGTGGGTGCTGGGTCTCCCTGGGAATTTATCGTTCACAACCATTTTCTGTAAAGCGTCAGATCATAGATATTCTAGGCTTTGCCGGCTACACATGGTCTCAGTTGCATTTTTTTTTTTTCTACAACTCTTTAAAAATACAAAAGCCCCTCTTAACTGGCATACAAAACAGGCCAGATTTGACCTACAGGCCAAGTCACCACCTTCATTATGACATTCACTAGGAAGAAGTTAATTGTTGAATTAACCCAACTGGTTAAGATCAGTTTGTGACGTGTGTACACATTCTATACCCAACCTGGTCTCATTGGCGAGAATACGAGGTTGAACCGTGTGAAGCTGCCGTTTCTGTAGGTCAAAGACAGTCACATCTCAGAAATTTTGTGTGGCTGTATCCAACAGTAAAGACACAGCAGCTGTAGCATGGGTTTCACGTTGTCTTCTTTCCCGCTGTGCTTGCATCTGTAAGATGTAAATAAGTTGTTTTGATGCAAAATTAGAGCCTGATGTTTTGCATACTGGAAACAACATGAATAGCCAGGGTTTGCAGGCATTGTTTCCTTCTTTTTGTTTTTTGGTTTGTTTGGTTTTTTTTTTTTAACTTTTCAGCCAATTATCTTCACAGGGTGTAAACATCTCCTCTGCCCTGTTTCCAGCTTTTTCCCAGGTGGCTTCCTTCCCTACTTTTAGATTTACCAGCTCTTTACCTTATTTTCACCATCTTCTTTCTAGTTTGCTTGCATTTATTTTTTTCTACCCTTAAGGGATTGCACAGGCTTCTAGGTTGCATGGTGGTAAGAATACTGGATTGTTCTGTGTAAACTAAGATGGAGAAACAGAGAGTAGGTGGGCATTCTGGAAACAGCACGTGCTTGGGCCTCAGAGAGCTCTCCGTTCCCAAACCTCACAGCGAGAACATCTGGTGCTATGCGTAGCTCTAGAAAGGGCTGTTTTTAAAAAATAGACAAAGCCCTGTTGTATAAAGGGAAAACCACGGTTTTTGTCATTTCAGAGTTACAAGTGCTCCCTCTCCCGTCAGCCTGTAGCACGTGCTCTCCTGGCCGCCCTGCACATCCGAGGAAGAAGCCCTCAATTTAAATGAAACCCCACTGCAGAATCAAGCTCGTCGCTCACAGAAGCTTGCATGACGTAAGGCCTAGGAAAGAATCCAGCGACCCCCATATTGAAATGGAATGGCTCGCAGTGGTGGTGGCCGCTGTGGTCCTGTGCTGTTTGGGTGGCCGGGCCAGCCTGTAACAAACACGGCCAGTTTCCTGGTGCTGAGTCTCTGATTGCAAAGACTTCAAATAATTTACTGTGCATGGAGTCCTAGCTCTGTGATGACTTGTTTGTGAAGCCCTGAAGCTTGCGTTTCAACGACCCAAGATGGGCCCACAGGCTCCATGACCCTGACTGATCCAACTTCACCCAATGATGAGTGGCTTGGAATGGAATTATTCATGTCTCTGCTTTTTTTTTGTCGCATTTCTCCCTTCATTTTTTTTTTTAAAGGCCAAAGAGCATTTTTACTTTCAAAACGTCTCCGAGTGTTACCGACCAAGGTTCTTGGCCTCCTTAATCAATAGAAATTAATCTGACGTCAGACAAGAAATGCAGGCAAGGCTTTATCGGGGCCCCTGCTGTAGCAGCGGGGAGAGAGAACAAGTGACAGGTCCCCTCGCTCTCTCGCTGACGTGGGGTGGGGGGCAGCTGGTTCCTTATATGGGGTGAAGGTAGAGGGTGTGTCCAGGGGTCGGGCCGAAGGGGTCACTTAGGTGGTGTTGAGCGCAGGACACTGCTTTTGCCCCGACCCCCTGCTTTTGCTCCGACCCCCTGCTTTTGCTCCAGGCTCTTCAAAAGTGGCAGTTGGGTTTTTTCTGACTCTGTATCTTTTGGGTCCAGAATTTGCTCCAACTGGGCATGCACCCAGTTATTTTTAATCCCACACAGTTTCTTTGTATCTTGTTGCTCCAGGAGAGGTGTGTCCAGGTGCCAACCTTGCAGCAAAGGGCCCCAGGTCCCAGCCTGTCTCACAAGCACATCGCTGGGGTCTTCACTTTTGGGGTGCGCACTGCAGACTTTCAACATTAGGCTCTCGCATAGGAATCAGATAACCCGTCGGGTGAAGGTCCAGGTTCCGGCATGCTGGTCCATCTGAGTGACTTGGGAACAAGGGACAGAGACTATTACAGTGGTTGGTACATGTTTTAAACGCATTCTTACAGGGGTGCTTTGCACCCTTTTGCAGCCAGAATCCACACTGCACTGGAGAAACACTCAGGAGAAAGAATTTCCCCGGGAGGGAGAGAGCGGCTCTGGTGCATGGACATTTTCTGTCTTCTAAAAAATGAATCAACATTGCATGTGCTTAAGTGTAATACTCACTCAAAGGGGGGAAATTTTGTTTTGTTTTTTTAAAAAAGCACTCAATATTTGAATGTCTTAGTGTGAAAAGGCAATTGTGGAAGTTACTCATTTGCCTTCCTTTTTTTTTCTTTAATTTCAGAAAAATAAAATAAGCTTTTAATCTATCATTTATTCTTAAATGTAGTAATACCATTTGGATGTCCTTTTTACTCTAGTCATCACTGTTAGAAACCCTGAGAGAAGCCAAGATTACTGAAAAAGACCATGGGGATCTCAGGGTGTGACCTGATGCTCGTGGTTTTGGCGAATAGAGGTAAAGATGCTGAACGCGGCTTCCCCAGCAAGCACGCGCTGCCTGGCAATGCAACCGCGTCCGCGGAATAGCTGTCCTTTGTAACTTTCATTTATTATGCTTTTCCTGGCATGACTGGTTTAAGTAAAATCTGATGGAGGAGGAAATACGAAATAGAATGAACAGTCCAGGTCACAAGTGAGCATATCTATGAAACAGAAACAGACTCACAGACACAGAGAACAGACGTGTGGTTGCCAAGGGGGAGGGGGAGGGAGGAAGGATGGAGTGGGAGTTTGGGGCTAGCAGATGCAAACTTATCATATAAAGAATGGGTAAACAACAAGGTCCTCCTGTGTAGCACAGGGAACTATAGTCAATCTCCTGTAATAAACCATAATGGAAAAGAAGAAAATAAATGGAAATTTAAATTTAAAAAAAAGAATAAACAGCCCAGGGCTTCATCATACAATGTGCCCCAAGCCCAGGAATGCAGAAAAATTAACAACATGTGTATTGTCAAGTTTTGGGTTGTTTTTTTTTTTTTTTTTGTCACCTCTGGTTTATGAGACGAAAGAAGATGGCAAAGAGTATGGTTAAAATTTTTGGTTTCCCTGCAAGATTTATCACGTGGGTAAATTTGTCCAGCAGTCTATGAACCACAAAACAAAAGGGAAATACACAGTCCTCTGTTGTGTTTCTAATTACAAACAAAAGCCTTTTGTTGACCACACAGAATTGGGCATCTACCATTGTTTCTAACACTGAGGCATGTGGGGAAGCATTTTCGCTTGCCTCTCATCCTTGCTCGTGTTCTGAGTGTTTCAACGGCCTATGGTGGCGCAGCGGTTAAGAATCCGCCTGCCAATGCAGGGGACATGGGTTCGAGCCCTGGTCCAGGAAGATCCCACATGCCACAGAGCAACAAAGCCCATGCGCCACAACTATTGAGCCCGTGTGCCACAACTACTGCAGCCCATGCTCCTAGAGCCCATGCTCCGCAACAAGAGAGGCCCGCACAATGAGAAGTAGCCCCCATTCGCAACTAGAGAAGGCCCGTGTGCAGCAATGAAGACCTAATGCAGCCAATAAATAAGTAAATAAATAAATTTATAAAAAAAATACAAAAAAAATTCTATATAGGTGAGGTACTAGGTATTTTATCAAGTCTTTTTCTCTCTGCTTTTACCTTTTCTTCACCACTTTTTCTACTCCTTCTCCTTCTAACTCTGAGTGAAAAAATGATGAACAATGTTTGTAAATTATAAAACAGCACACATGACTAGGCTTCCTTCTCTGTTCTCTTGCTCCCTCTGCCCCTCGTGGCAAGGCCCTCGCTGACCCATTTTTTTCCTAATATTATTCGGATTTCCCCCAGTCTCACGTTACTCGACCAGCTGCTCTGACTCTTGGGGTGATATTAACATACTTGTTTTTGAAGCAAAACGAATTTGTTTTGGAAAAGAAGGCAGAAGCGGTTGACTTTCCTATAGCCCCGTGAAACTAATATTTTCTTCAATGCCTCATTTGAGTCTCAGAAATATCAGTCACAGATAACAAATGAAATTCCTGACGTATTATACGAGGACTAGGTCAAGACCCTGCCTGGCAGTGGTACGTGAGTCCACTGTCTTTGTACCTGGTCACTGGGGTCTCTATGTCGAGCTTGGAATTTGGTATTTTGCACACTTCTTCCAGCCTGGACATTTTGTTTGTTTGTTTGTTTGTTGTGCCGCGTGGCACGTGGGATCTTAATTCCCCAACCAGAGATTGAACCCGGCTCCTCAGCAGTGAGAGCGCAGAGCCCTAAGCACTGGACCGCCAGGGAATGCCCCAGCCTAGACATTTTAGGTAGATGTTTGGTATTATTTGCTGATTTCCGGCAGCTGTTGATAACTTTTTAGACTTTAGAGATAAATAGCCAAAAGCTAGTACACCGTCTCACCTCTGAATTACCCACTTTGCAGTGCAGAGTCCGGGGGCCACGTGCTGTTGTCGCACAAGCTGAGGTCTCGGGGGCATTTCGAGCCCTGGAAGATGTCGCCTGCGGGGTGGGAAACCGACCTCTGGCGGGGGCCCGCCAGGAAAGCTGACGGGCTGCGTGATCAACCAGCCAGGGCTGCCCAAACCGGGTGCTCCCAGGACCTAGGACTTTACGTTTTAAAAATGGAAACGTCCCAGACACACCAGGACAAATCTGTCCCGACTCGGTCCACGGGCAGTGTCCTGGTCTGTACCATAGGGCAGTGCCCTGGGTCTGACACAACAGTCCCACTTCCAGTCAGTCTCTCACCCTCGTCAGATGTTTTCCATCTTTGACTATGACTTGGCTAGTCATTCATCCTTTCCTTCCACACGCTTTAAAGCCCTCCGACCCGAACCCAGGACTGAACTAGCATTCCGACTGCTCAGCGTGGGGGGCGGCACTGAAACCCTTCCTCTACCCGCTGCCTGCGGGTCCCGCTCCTCGGGGAGGGAAGGACCGAGATGGAGGGCGACAAGCGTCTCTACTTACCCAGCTGCTGTGGAGACCTTTAAGTCGACTGTGGACGGCGCACCTCTTGCCGGCACTGTTGGCCCTCACTGCCGTCTGGGGGGCAGGTTTTGACCAGCTGGCTGTCCCCCTAAGTGAGTTCCACAGGGCCGGCCCCACTGTTCGGTTCCCTAACTTGAGAGGCAGAACGTCCAATGCCAGTTCTGCCATAAGCAGTGCAGCCCGCAGCCTCGAGCGGCTGGTGGCCCCTCATCCTGAAGGCAACCTCTTGGGAGCCAAGATGGCACCAGCCCAGCTACCCTCCTTGGTGGCTCAGCACGTGACCCAGAAACTCCGTGCATATTTGACACAAAGGGATGAGACTGCGGCTGCCGCTCCCCCAGGCCTCTCCCCGCCCTGCCACCTCTCCCCGAGGAGCAGATCGGCAAGGACAGTGTCTAAGCAGAAATGCAATTAGAGAAAGGAATGTAAGCTCCCCCTTCCGGCAAGCATCCCCCCATCCACTCATCTTTACTCAAGATTCTCTTTCATTCTCGGCTGTAACGAGGGGAGGGGAAAAGGAGAAGCTCCTCCCCACGGTCCCTACATGTCTCACATGGCCAGTGATGGCATCCTTCCTCCTCTCCCTGAGAGAGGGGGTTCAGTGGGAGGGCTGGTTCTGCTGTATGTTTGGACTCTTGGGGGCAGGAGTTTAAGGTATTTGTGGGTCCACTTTTGATCTATTTGCTCGTGCCAAGTTCCAGCCAGGCCCCCACAGCTGACACTTCTGCTCCAAGAAGAGCTAATCCCCGCGTTGGAACATTCCGTGAAAGACTAGACACGCAACTTGGGAGGACGAAACGCTTTCCTGGGCACCATCACGGCTGCCGTCATGGGGTGCTCCTCTCGTTGCCTGCACATCTGTGCCTCCCCAACCCAACACCGGCTTCATGCATCCTCCATTTGTTGCTTTGCGAAGAAGTCCATCTTCATCCCACACACCCTCCCTTCCGGCTGAAGCTCTTCCGCCTTTGGGAGCCGCCTACGCACTTGTCCGGACTATACGATCGTCTTTGGCCTTATTTTGCTATAGGGCGGCATTTTCATGGTGATGCAGGAGTGTGACAATAAGGACCCTCTCACACCTCCTGCCACTCCCCCTCACCTGGCCGCCTCTTCTCTCTTCTCCTCATCCTCTCCCCATCCTCCTGCCCACTCCAGCTCATTCTCCACGATTCACACTGAAGGGGACCTCCCTGAACCCCACCCTCTGGGCTCCTGCTGCTCTTCACACACCGGGCAGATGGTCTGCGCTACTCCGTGTCTCCATGTCTCTCTCAGTCGACTCTCCGATTCCTGTAAACGCCAGTATCTCTCACTCTGTGGACGTGCAGGGAACATTGAACAAAATGGTCCTCATTTAAAAGAAATGGGTTTGCTGTGCACTTTTGATTTCTCATCAAGAAAGTCTGTTTTAGGAAAAACATAAAGAAGAAGCACGACTGATACACCAGGAACGGTCCTGTTCTGTTCTTTCAAGGCTTAGAGAGGCGGTTGGCTCATTCCACGTTTTGCAAATAAGGAAACTAAAGCTCAAAGAAGGAAAGTCACTTCCTCATGAGTGTGTGAGCTTGAGATGAATAGAGGGCTGGCTGGCTCACTCCAAAGCCTAGGATCCTTCAACTGTGTCTTTTGAAAAAATAAAGGGGAAGAAGAAAGGGAGGGAGGGAGGGAGGGAGGAAGGAAGGAAGGAAGGAGAGAGGGAAGGAGGGAGGGAGAGAGGAAGGGAGGGAAAGGAAAAGAAAAAAGAAAAGAAAAGCCTATATGCCTGTGTATTTTTCCCTGCCTTGGCTAAGAATCCCAAAAAGAATGTGGAGTGGGAAGGACAGTCGCCCCCTGGCCACATGCACTCTGCAGGAGATGCTGGTAGATCTGCACCCCCAGGGCTGTAAGGTGTCTTCTTCACACACTCACATTCACGGCCTGGGATGGATGAAAGCCATGAGACTGGTACCAGTGTCCCCTCTAGACACCTGGATGGACTTCCAAACACGGAGCTGAAGCTTAACCCAGCCTAGTCTGCCCACTCAGTCCCTCACACGTAGCGCCGCTGAAAGACTTTAAGTGGCACAGGACATTGTTTACAAGCCGAAGTGGCTTTCACCTTCTCCAGCTTCAGTCCAGCTTGGTCTCCTGCCACCTGGGCAAAGGCAGCTGCGGAACGCTGGCAGGGACCTCTGTGCTTTACAGGTGCTGCAGGGGAGCGGGCGTGGGGCACGGTTACACCCGGTCCTGCAAAGAGGATGCTCAGCTGGCGGGCAGCTCATGGCTTCTCAGAATGATCCTTTTCTCTAATGGTTTAATTGCTAAATACTTATGGGGTTTCCGGTCGCCAGTATTTGCTTACACAGGGCCAAACATAATCCTTTGTCCAGGGCAGAATGAAAGAAGAGAGCATTTTATAAACTAGAGAGGAAGTTGAGTAGCTAAGGAATTAGCTCAAGAGGTCAGGCCCTGACTTCAGACTCCCTGACCCGGTCATTTTCTCCCTGGGCAATGTGGTCAAGTTCCCGTGGCCGTCCAGCCTCACACTCCTCACGAGTAATAGATGACTCATAAGAGTCCCTGCCCTCTAGCTCAATCACAGTGATTTGGTGAGAGGACAAGCAGAAAGCCTGTTGTTATGCATGTACTTGGCCCCCGGCGAGCACTCAGTAAATGTCTCCAGAAGCACCAGCCTCACCTCCACCTCACACTTAAAGAATGATTCACGGCGATGGAGATACTCCCATTATCCCGGATGCCACAGACATCCTGCAAAGATGTTACTGCTTGCCGCAAATATATTTTTTTTCTTGTCAGGTGCTTCTAATTTGTTTTGATTTCATTTAATAGATCTATTAGAGTTAAACGGAGGAAAATAGAACCCCAAAAGGGAAGAGAGCATTTCAAGCTGTGTGTGATCAAATTAAAACGTTAATTGTCTTGTGTCTTGAGAGCAGTGAATTGTAGCACAGAATATAAAATTCTAAAGCATAAAAGAAACTTATAGGAAGATAACCTGACCACCTGTGGTTCACATATTAAAAATTAATGATAGGGACTTCCCTGGAGGCGCAGTGGTTAAGAATCCACCTGCCCATGCAGGGGACTCGGGTTTGACCCCTGGTCCGGGAAGCAACTAAGCCCTGGAGCCACAACGACTGAGCCCTCACACCACAGCTATCGAAGCCCGTGCACCCAGAGCCTGGGCTCCCCAACAAGAGAAGCCACCCCAATAAGAAGTCCACACACCACAATGAAGACCCAACACAGCCCCCCCGCCAAAGAATAAATAAAATAAAAATAAAGAAATAGAAAAAATTTTTTTAATTTAATGGTAGTCAGGATCAAAGATCTAATCTGATCTGCATGGACTAGGTCTTGGGCTTTGGTTTTCAGACGGCTGGAAAGGGGATTTTGGTACCACGAGTGTTTCAGGGGGCTGGTGTACTGGAAATTCAGACTTGCTTCTTCTCGGCTACAGGACGGGTCTCTGTTTACAGTTTTGTCCATGAGTACCCTGTTTCTAAATAAGGTGCCCCACGCTCAGAGCATGTTTTTTCTTTAGTAACCTCACTTGTTGGAAGAGGGTTGGGGTGAATGTACATCTTAGCCCAAGGTGCTATTAAGTTTATCCTCTGCTGGAGAAGAAAGGAACTGTTATCCCTGCTGCTTTACGCCCCGACGGCAGGGGTGCCCTCTGGCCTCTACATTGGCAACCAGGACCAGACAGTGTGTCACGGTACCTCGAATAAAGGTGATGAATAATTTGGAAAAGAATAGATACACGTGTATGTATAACTGAATCACTTTGCTGTACAGCTGAAACTAATGCAACATTGTAAATCAACTATAGTCCAATATAAAATTTAAAAATTATTTTAAAAGATAGTGAACAGGTATCCGCCAGCAGGGCTTCCTAAAGCTGTAATTCTGTGTTTCCTACCAGGAAGCCACACCTGCCGTCAGAATAAATCCCACTCCAATATTTGCTGTCTTTCAACTCCTTGCTGTGAACAAATAAGTGAGTGGGATAAACAGGGTGGAAAAAAATCTCCGCGCCAAAGGGACAAGTTCTCAGAGGCTTCCTTTGCTATCTGTGAAAAAACGTCTCTGGGGGATCAGTTTAAAGTCTTACTAAAATATGCAAATATCCAAAGTATGCCTTTAAGATGAGATACAATATTAAAAAAAAAAGTCTCTGGCCCCTCATTCTGCTGCATCCTTTCCATCCCGTGTCTCAAGCCACTGTGCTCACAGCTGGTCACGGGAGGCTGGTGTCCAGGATGCTGTCCTGCGGTGGTGTGTTTGCTTGAGCCCCACGGTGCAGCTGGACACTGGCACACGTGGCCACAGGCACAAGTAGTCCCTTCTAGAAGGAGGTGACATCCTTTGGACTGGCATTTGGTGACAGACGGGCAGTTTTCATAACATGGGAACCCAACTCCTGTCTCCCCGAGGGGTGACACAACATTCCCTTCCAGCCTGTCGACACGGGCCAGGACAATCCAGGCTTGTTTCACACGAAACAGCGACTCGAAGCAACAAATAACCCCTCACCTCATTCAAAGGGTCTGTCTGTGTAGGACCTTTTGGCCCAAACCTCGGGGTCAAGGGGGCTTCACATTTTAAATGTGCTCCAAAGGCAATTCTTTTGCCAAGACAGAGGGAGTGTGTCACAAATATTGATCCTAATTCAGTCTTTGGACACTTAGTATTAATCCAATCTAAAAGTGAAGAGATGCTTCCAAAACGGAGGCACCTCGTGACAGTGCTACGGAACCTGGCTTTTCATTAGGGGTTAAAACAAAACCAAACCAGTGTAGCCATTGCCAAGTAGGAATAAAAACCTCCACGCGTCTCATTTTAGTCTCTGAATCCCTTTTGTGGAAAGGGTGGATTCTTAGCATTTTGGGGGGTCTGGTGTGTCTCATATCTTTGAGCCTGTGGCATTCAGGAAGAACACAGAGACACTCTCTAGAGGAAATCGGACCTCCCTGAAACTGGGCCCAGACCTGACCCTGTCACTACATTATCCATTTTCAGACCCAGGACTCAATGTTGCAAGATCCCTGCCAGCCAAATTCCATCAACCAATCGCAGTTACAGCCAAAACCTTCCTCTGCCTAAACCACGTCTCCACCTTAGTCAACACCTTCCCCCACTGGCCCCCACCTTGGAACACAAGCTGAAGCCTCAGAATTCGATTTAGAAAAGCTACCTGGTTGTTTAAGAGTCTCTTGGGGTTTGTTACAATGTGATTCTCTCCCCTCACAGCTGGCATTCAAATCACGGCTCCAGCTACACAAAATCGCAACTGGAATTAACTGGTCCGTTTCCTGATTTGGAAATTGCATAACTGCCAAGAATTTACTGGGCCTTTTCCCAACATGAAAGTACAAGACAGGAGTACATTCTGCGAGATTCACATGCACAAGAATGAAATTGAACCCCTACTTCATATCATATACAAAAATTAACTCAAAATGGATCTAAAAAGTAAGTGTAAGAACGAAAGTTATAAAACCCTTTAAAAGGAACAGAGGTGCACATCTTAGTGACCTTGAATTAAGCAACAGTTTCTTAGATATTTCACCAAAGCACAAGCAAATAAGGAAAAATGGATAAGTTGGAATTAAAAATTAAAAACATTTGTGCATCGAAAGACACTATCCAGAAAGGAAAACAATAACCCACGGAGTAGGAGAAAATTTTTACAAATCAAACATGGCCGGGATCTAGTATACAAAACATATATTTAAAAAATCTTGCCCTCAACCTAAAAAGCTAAATAACTCAATTTAAAAATAGGAAAAGATTTGAATAGATGTTTCTCTAAACAAGATAAACGAATGGCCAATAAGCACAGAAAATGAGCCTCAGCGTTATTAGGCATTAGGAAAATGCAAATCAGAACCAGGCTGAGATACCACTTTCTACCCACTAGGATGGCTGCAATTAAAAAGAAAACAACGAGGAAAAAAATTTGCAAGTGTTGGTGATGATGTGAAGGAACCCTCATACGTTCCTGGTCAGAAAGCAGAATGGTTCACCGTTGTGGGAAAGAGTTTCATGTTTCCTCCATTACACGTAGTTACCATAGCACCCAGTAATTCCACTCCCAGGAGAGAGATCTGAAAATGTATGTTCACATACAACCTCGCCCACAAATGTGCACAACAGCATCCTTTATAAATGACAAAAAGTGCGGAAAAGCAAATGATAAACGGATAAACAAAATGCGGCATGTCTATAAATGGAATGTTTGTAGCCATAAAAAAGGAATGAAGTACTGACACCTGCTATACCGCGGATGATTCTGGAACACATTACGCGAAGCAAGAGAAGCCGAATACAAAGACGTGTGAAGCACAGGCAAACCCACAGGGGCAGAAAGGCTAGAGGTTGCCAGGAAAGGCTGGGGGAAGAGATGAGGGGAGAGTTGAAAGTGACGGCTGACAGGTACGGGGTTTCCTTTGGGGGTGGTGGAAATGTTCTGGAATTACACAGGGATAACGGGAATTTTGAATTTACGAAAACCCACTGGAATGTGCACTTAAAAATGGTGAACGTGGTGTTACGTGAAGTATATCTTAATTTTTTTAATTGCAAAAAATAAAAAAATAGAATGGTAGTGATCAATAAATCTCCAAATCAGGGGTCACCAACGGAAATGGCCCAGAAATAGACAGCAGCAGAATAGACCAGAATGTGCAGAACCAGACCAGGGAAAGAGGGGAATGTTTTACAGGATATGATACCATTTCAGGTCAGGAAGGAAGATACAGATTATTCAATAAATAGTGTTGGGGCAAAGTTTAGCCATCTGCAAAAAAATAACAATAAGGCTATTTCACACCCCATGTCTTATACCAAAGTCAGTTACATTAAAGGTTTCAATGTAAATAACAAATGACAAAATTGCTTAAAAATAGAGTATTCCATGACTACGTCTACTTTATTTGATTTTTTTTATAAACAATATTGTGTTTAAGTATGTTTTTATTTTTATTTATTTTTTTTATATTTTGGCCATGCGGCATGCAGGATCTTAGTTCCCTGACCAGGGATGGAACCCTCACTCCCTTGCAGTGGAAGCACAGAGTCTTAACCACTGGACCACCAGGGAAGTCCCTGCATCTGTTTTATAATTCTAGGATCAATTTACACCATCACATGTTTTTTCAATTCACTCCATATTTAATTTTATCCTTATTATTAAACGTTTCATTTTCTGGGTCATGCGGGTTACGGTGCTGATGTGACAGTGTTCTTCAGTATCGTGGCAGTTAAGGGACAAACAGAAAATGATGAAAACCCACAGTGTTGCTTAGAAGCAAGCGATCAGCTGAGCACACCAACACGCGTTCGCGTTGTCTGGGTCTCAGCAAGCCGTTTCCGCTCTAATGAAGTGGTTCCCAGCTGGGAGGGATTTTGTCCCCTGGGGAACATTTGGACACGTCTGGGAGTACTTTTCATTATCACCACCTGGGCAAGGGTGGTGCTGGCATCTAGTACATAGGGGCCAGCGGCACCTCTAAACAGAACAGCCACCGCACCGAGGAACTAGCCGGGTCCAAACAGCGACACCCTCCCCGCTGAGAAACGCTGGTCTAATGGTGTGGCTACACTTGATGTTCCTGATGGTAAACCTGCTTCCAGGGGTCCGTGAGCTCAGACCCCAGGCGTTAGACTTCAGGGTGGCAAAAGCTCTTTCTTTGATGCCTCCTTTCTTTTCATTTACTGAGAACCTATTTTGCGCTGAGTACTGTGCTACAGTGTACTATTTAATTTAATCCTCACAATTACCCTATTCTATACAGACCACCCTACTGCACGCGTTTGTGGTCTTGTATTCATAACGAGGACATCTAAGCTTGGGAAGTCTAGGGGACTTGCCAGAGGTCACTGGCTATTGAGCATCAGAGGTGGGACGGAACTAAAGCAGTCTAGTCCCAGGGTGCATGTAATAACCTCCATGCTTTACCATCTCATAGAGTCCTGAGTGTGCTCCGTGGGTCCAAGTGCACGTCCCTGTCTTCTAGGGTAAAAGGTCAGGCATGATCATGGTCAAGTAACTGATGCTGATTAGGAAAGACTCAGGGACCAGGCTGCCCACTTTTGAGGGGGGTAACTGGAAACACCTTTCTATTAAGTGGAGCGTTAGGTTCAAGGTTAGACTCAGCCCAGCGGGACTCCTGACTTAGAGTCCCTGACCGTGGTTTAGCAGCAGCGAGACCCAGGTCCAGCACTGTGTGCACCCTCAGGAAGAAAACCTTCCCTGTCAGCAGGTGGGCAGAGCAGGGCTCTGGTCCTGGAGGCCGTGAGTCTGCAGCCCTGGGACTAGGACACAGTGGGCAGGGATGAAGACCAGGGAAACTGAGAGACCTCCCTAAGCAGACTAAGTCTTCCAAAGCCCACTGCTCCAGCGGTCTCTTCTTCCTGAAAGACCGTGCATGGGACTACAAGATCCTGCCTGGGGGGACCCCTCAAGGGAGAAGCAGAGTAAGACAATAGAGTTCTCCCTCGCCAAGGCGATGCAGGCTGGAACGGAAACGCCACTTTTCCTTTGGCGTGACTCGGGGCCAGGTGCATGAGTTAAAAATGTCACAAGTGTTGGGGTGCGTGGGATCCCCAGGGTTTAGCCTCGGGTGGCCACAGCCCCACCTTCTGCAGAGGGACCAAAGCAGAGTTTCTGGGATGGAAGGAATACGTCCCTCAGTTCAGGTAGCTTTCCCCAAAGAAGCAGCTTCCTTGACTGTATCGGCCAAACTTAAAGGATACGGCCTCCATGGCTGGGCAAGAACTCCACGAAATGTGCTTTAGATATCTGGCACTAAAAATCTTCAGAGTGTGGTCAGGCTGACATTGACCTTTATGATTTTTATTATAATAGAGAATTCTGAGGCCTCATTTAATATCTGCATCCCAAACAAATTACAGGAAGGAAAGAGACTTTTTTAGCCTCTTATTTTTGCTGAAGAATTTAGCAAATAGCATATGTCTAAGAATGAAGAAGTCAAGATTGGAAACTGATGTTTGCACAGCAAAGAAACCATAAACAAAGTGAACAGACAACCTACAGAATGGGAGAAAAATATTTGCAAATAATGCCACTGACAAGGGATTAATTTCCAAAATATACAAAGAGCTCATATAGCTCAATATCAAAAAGCAAACAACCCAATCAAAAAATGGGCAGAACACCTAAATAGACATTTCTCCAAAGAAGACATACAGATGGCCAATAGGCACATGAAAAGATGCTCAACATCACTAATTAGTAGAGAAATGAAAATTAAAACTACAATGAGGTACCACCTCACACCAATCAGAGCAGCCATCGTTAAAAAGCCTATAAGTAACAAATGCTGGAGAGGGTGTGGAGAAAAGGGAACCCTCCTACACTGTTGGTGGGAATGTAAATTGGTGCAGTCACTGTGGAAAACAGTGTGGAGGTTCCTCAAAAAACTAAAACCAGAACTACCATATGACCCAGCAATCCCACTCCTGGGCATATATCCAGAAAAGATGAAAATTCTAATCCGAAAAGATATACACCCCTCAATGTTCGCAGCAGCACTGTTTACAATCACTAAGCTATGGAAGCAACCTAAGTGTCCACGGACAGATGAATGGATAAAGAAGATGTGGTACATATATACACAATGGAATATTACTCAGCCATAAAAAGGAATGAAATCATGCCATTTGCAGCAACATGGATGGAGCTAGAGATGATCATAGTGAGTGAAGTAAGTCAGACAGAGAAAGACAGAGATCATATGATTTCATTTATATGTGGAATCTTTAAAAAAAATGATACAAATGAACTTATTTACACAGCAGAAACAGACTCACAGACTTAGAAAAAATAAACTTATGGTTACCATAGGGGAAAGAGGGGGAGAGAGATAAATTAGGAGTTTGGAGTTAACATACAGACACTACTGTATATAAAACAGATAAACAAGGACTGTATAGCACAGAGAACTATATTCAATATCTTATAATAACCTAGAATGGAAAAGAATCTGAAAACATGTGTATGAACAGCTGAATCACTTTGCTGTACACCTGAAACTAACGTAACATTGTAAATCAACTATACTTCAATTAAAAAATTAAATTAAAAGCAAAAAAAAGTTGGAAAATTTTGGGTTAAACATTACATTGGCTTCTGGACTGTACATGACAAATCTCCCAGAAGGGCACGTAACAGACGAGTCGTTCGTGGAGAATCTAATTTGATAAAGTTCCGTGGGACACATTTGTAGGAAACATCAGCGACTTGAAAGCCATTTCACCTGCTTTCAAAGACTTCTATTGGAAAAGAAGACCATCGTCATCAGTATCACTTTCTCTTAAAGTCTTTAGTTTTTAGGCTCCTTTCAGCCTAAAGTGGACAGACTCCTCTAGAGACTGATTACCTTCAATCACGATAAAAAATGTTCCCTGGTGTAATTAAGTCACTTTAAGCCACGCTTTCTTCATCGGTAGGAACAGATTAAAACACGTCACCACCTTCCTGTATCTGAAACAGGCTCTACAGCCATTTCCACCCACAGGATTTTCCCAGCAAACAAACAGAAAACAAGCACACGGCTTTTATGTGTCCAACCAAGGCACGGAGATACCCAACGAACTCACTGCATGTGTAATAAAATACCAAGCGGAGACTGTACACATCTCAGCAATAGAAGCTGATGGGACAACAGAAAAAGTGCCAGGATTAGCGTCAAGGAAAGTAGTGTCGGGTCAAGGAAACTTGAAGAGAGGAGGAGAATTTGCTGAGCTTATAAATAGGACTTTAAACTAAAGTGCATTAGCTGAGCACATCGTAGACTCTTAATACGTCAAGAAGGAATGACCGACTGAATACACTAAGCAATAAACAGCCAGGGAGCCTTGCGTCCCGTGCACATCAGCAGCAGGACTTTTGTAAAAAGCACATGCAATGGAGTTTCTTGGTAACGGCAGCAGCATTATTTTAGCAGAACACAGCACTTTTATGTGAATTTTTTTCATTTGTTTGCACAACAATCCTGGAACAGAGGAAGAGAAGGTATCATTATTCCCATGTGGTTGCTTTATTATTTTACTAATTAAACAGCTACCTGGCACCTAGAACTGAGCAAGGCTCTAGGGGTTCTGTGGTGAACAGGGAAGTCCCGGCCTCTGTCCTCACATTTCAGCAGCAGCTGTAAGTGTTCGTAAGTCCAACCTATTTCAGATTCCAAAAAGTGCCGGTGAAGTTTGTTCTGGGGAAGGTTGCTGGTCCCAAGAAAGAAGGAAGAATGTTTGGGGGGCCTGTTCTCCTTTAGTCTTTTATCAAAGAGACACTGAACAGAAGGCGTTTGGGGGGGCATCCCAGCGGGAAAGCAGACGCCCAGCGAATGAGGAACAGCACGTCCCAGATGGTTACGAGTCAGGAAACAGGATCGCAAAGGGATTAAGTGGTTTAATGGGTCAAATGATACCTGGTTTGGTTGTAGGAATAGAACCCAGAACCCATATCCTCTTACTCTGCACAGAACCCTGAGCAGATCAAGGAACTAGCCTGGTCACACCATTGCGGGCACGATTTTTTTTTTTTTGCCTCACCGCACAGCATACAGGATATTAGTTCCCCGACCAGGGATCGAACCTGTGCTCCCTGCAGTGGAAGCGCGGAGTCTTAACCACCAGGAACCAGGGAAGTCCCATGGGCACCAATTTTAAAGAGGAACATTGACAAAAGAGGAGCTTGAGAGAGAGGCAACTGGAGAGAGAGAGGTCGCAAGCGATGCCTTTTAGGGAGCAGTTAGAACACTAGGTCAGTTTAGCCTTAAGCAATGCCAGGACGTGCTCCCAGGACTGCAAATATGTGCCAAGTCATCACGTGGAAGAGCAAGGACCTGAGAACACAAGACAGACCCAGGGGCCCTGTGAGGCACGTGTGTCTGTCGAGGTTCAAAGGAAGATGCTCAGAGGCAGAGCGGGAAGACAGGACCCCCGAGGGGGTCGCTATATGCACTTTGGGAGATGCAAGAGCCCAGCAGTCCAGGGAATGAACTCGGTCAGGCAGACTTGGCTGCAAGCAAGTCCCCTGCCATGACGACCACCACCCATTAGCTCTGTTTCCTCGGACAAGTTACTTCATCTTTCTGGGTGTCAGCTCCCCTCCCTGCAGTGGGAGATGCTAACAGCACCTGCCTCGGGTGCTAGCTACAGCGTCCAGCAAGGTAAGCCATGCATACCATCTGCTTCATTCATGCCCGGCACAGGAAACCGTGGGTCAATACCAACTAAATAAATATTGATTTAGTGAGCGGACTGTGGACGAATCGAGTACTCAACAAGCAGTCCTAGGAGCAGCGGTCATGGCAGGAGCCCAGCTAAAGCAACACCCTCACCAGTGGGTCCAAGGGGGAAGTGGAATCATGAGTGCGTGTTCTGTACGCCCCCGTGAGATTTGCAAAAAGATGGAGTTTCTTCTCTCTGCTGATGAGATCAATTGCTCTGCTGCGTAAAGCTTGGACCAAATGTTCTCAAAAATCCTTTCCAATTCTGAAATTCCATGAGAATAAGAATTGTCAGATGGTCCGATTGTAGAAGTCAGGAAGTTTCTATTCCTTCAGGGCGGCAAGAAAGGTCATGGAACTGGAATCGTGAAGCTGTTTCTCTCTGGAAGGGGAGTGAAAAGTCCTTCTCCCCATCTCTACCCCCAACTTGTTATTTACAACATAAAAGTGCTTTGTTTCTGTACCTTTCTCCAAAAGAACATGGGAAATTGTCTCTAAAATTCCCAGAATGTACATACGAGATTTCTTTTGTCTGCTTTCTTTCCCCAAGCCCTCCCGAAGAAACATCCAAGGGCAGCAAGAATCTTTAGGACATGAATTATGGCCTTTCACAGTATTTGGTCTTCTTCCAGTTCTGCTTTGGATCTTTGACCTCGATGTGAAAAACAGAAACGCCTTGTTTCTCCTGAAATGAGGAAACAGGCTTTCAGATCGTGCCACCTTCTGGTCAGGTGTGGACACCCATGTGGCAGATGCATCACTGGGTTTTAGCGTGGCACTGAGTCTGGGCCATCGCAGTAGCCGCATAGGCAGCGCCCGTCTCCCCGGAATTTAATCCGGGGCCTCTTGGGAGGGGACCGGGGACCGCTTGAGCGGCACTCAGATTAAACCATGGGACGGTTTCAAAAGTCAGTGTTAGTTTATTTGGAAGCACCTCTTTCCACTGAAGAGCAATCACTCGTTAGGCTGTCATGCAGGTGTCCCTCTGGAAAAGGGGCTGGAATCAGGGCCTTTCTAAATGCTCTTAGCCGCCAACGTCGTCAGAGGTATAAGCCGCTTGGTTCCCAGTTGTCTGAACCACTCACAACTCCTTCTGTGACTCTGATGAACAGAGATTGGGAGAAAGAAGGAGAGGACCAGGATCTCAAATCCCCCATTTATTTACCGCGACCGAACGTTCACCGAGGCTACGTGCAATGCTGCCACTGGAGAGAAACCGCATCATTCATCAACACAGGCTTGGGGTCCAAACCACAGCGTGGGACACTTCCTACACGTAAGCCTCCGGGCCTCTATGTGTGGCTCTGCCCCGAGCCCAAAGGACAGAAGATGGAGCGACCTCCTCGACTCACCCCTTAACCTAAGCCAGTATCTGGGTGGAAAGAAGAGGCGAGAAAAAAATGAACCTGGGTTCAAGAGTCACCAAACGAACAAAGCTTCTTCCTGGAGCTCAAAAAAAAAATCTAGATTAAATCATCCATTCCGGCCTCCCCAGGGTGGAACAGAGCAGGAAGAAGGCAGGTTTACACAGGAAGGAGCCACCCCACATCCGCCAGGTACTTAAGCTTCGTGGAAGATCGAAGTCTTCGGGAGGCGAGCCTGAGACTCTGAGTCCTAAGACGCCGTACGTAGGGCTCCAGTCCTCAGGCAGCAGCCTCAGTGCAGCTCTGGGTGCTGGGATGCCCCCAAAACTCCTTCTCTTCAGTGTCTCTTTGATAAAAGAGTAAAGGAGAACAGGACCCCCGAACATTCTTCCTTCTTTCTTGGGACCAGCAGCCTTCACCCGAACAAACTTCACTGGCACTTTTTGGAATCTGAAATAGGTTGGACTTAAGAATGCTTACAGCTGTTGCTGAAACGTGATGTCTTTCAGATAACTGAAGCATCCCCGTCTGGCGGTTTCCATTCTAAGCACAGAAAGCTGATATGAAAGACTCACTTCCAAACATGCCTAGGACTTTTTGAGAAAAACATCAATATTTCAAATAACAACAGGAAAATAGCCATATGAATGAGTTCTTCTCTACGAAACACATCAATATAGATGTTTTTAAACTAAAAGTAGAGTTGCCATATGATCGTGCAATCCCACTCCTGGGCACATACCTGGAGAAAACTGCGATCTGAAAAGATGCATACCCCCCAATGCTCACTGCAGCACTATTCACAAGAGCCAAGAGATGGACACAACCTAAATGTCCATCAACAGAGAATGGATAACGAGGAAGTGGTGCATATACACAGTGGAATACTACTCAGCTGTAAAAAAGGATGCAATAATGCCATTTGCAGCAACATGGATGGACCTAGAGGTTATCTTACTAAGTGAAGTAAATCAGAAAGAGAAAGACAAAGACCATATGATATCTCTTATACGTGGAATCCAAAATATGACACCAATGAGCTTATTTACAAAACACAGACTCACAGACACAGAGCACAGACGTGTGGTTCCCAAGGGGGAAGAGAGCTGGGAGGGATGGAGTGGGAGTTTGGGGTTAGCAGATTCAAACTATCATATAGAGAATGGATAAACAACAGGTCCTACTGCAGAGCCCAGGGAAATATATTCAATACCCTATGATAAAGCATGATGGAAAAGAATATGAAAAATAATGTATGTATATATATATGTATACATATATATGTATAACTGAATCACTTTGCTGTACAGCAGAAATGAGGACAACATTGTAAGCCAACTATACTTCAATGAGATAAATTTTAAAATTACAAAAAGTAAAATAACTACAAAGCTTAAAAGAAACAAAAAATATAGGTGTTTTTTAAAGAAGCATGACAGGAAGACACATTCACACACAAGCTTAAATATGTACTTGATTTTTCACAAGGGAAATCCGTGGACTAGGTCTATTTGCTGTTAAACAAAATTTTATATGAAAACCTCATTTTGAGTGGGTTTTTTTTTTTTTTCCAGGAATAATTAGCTACCAGGAGAACGTATAATAAGGTTCAGATTGAAGTAATACACTTTCCCAAAGTGTCTTCCTTGGGACACCAGTCCTTCAGGACGCTTGGCCAAAAAAGGTGTCTGTACTCCAGCGTTTACATGTGCCTTCTAGGAGAAGCACAGCACGCACGAGCTTGGGAAGGGTCTGAGACCTTTGGAAGCAAAGAAGAATTTCAGCAGATTACGTTTGCTTCACATCACCATTTTTAAACTTCATGAGCCAAAGAATATTTACGTAGAGGACCACCTAACAAGGAACCCCCAGGAACTAGGGTTCTAAGGAGCACAGCACAGAAAACATTGCCCACAAGGCAGCAGGCGTGTGAGGGTTTTGTTCTTGCTGCTGATCATTTCCCAGAACCAGGAGAGACGGGCCCCCCACGGACCCAATGCGTGGCCGCTGTGCGACAAGGCGAATGACTCTACGACCTGAGAGCAGAGAGGAGAGGCTGAATCAGCGGGTCCCTGGGCTGCAGACGACCCATCTTTCCCATCCTACGAAGCATGGCCCGTAGTCACTCTCTGAGCCCCAGGAAATGAGAGCTCAGGTGCAGTGACGACATCAGCTTCCCCGTAAACCGTTCAGGAAGCGAATCAACCCACACTGGTATCTGAAGAGCTGGACTCCAACGTGAGTATCGTGATCCTCTGTCTCTACTAAACCTGGTAGAATCCCTGCTGTGTCTGTCACTCTTCCCCCAAAAACTGGATCTTTATTTCTGGCTGGGTTGGCTTTTAAAGGCTCGTTCAGCCTTAAAACGTCATAACACAAACAGTAAAAAAGAAATTCATCATGTTCTCCTGTTTGATGCCTTCCTAGAATTTTAAATTTGAAAGGAACGTCTTTGCATGTTTTCCATACTAAACACAACTACCTTTTATTTCTGGGTCACAGCTGTGGGCTACTGGGCTTCCTGGTCTGGAGGAGAGAAGGGGGAGGATTATGTACCCTACTCATTGTCTGGGATTTGCAAATGGGCTTCTCTGGCTGAATTTGGTGGAGGGTTAAGCAAATCTTCTCAGAGAAACGCAATTTGCTTTGCCCTCAAGTGTAGTAAATTATAAACTGGCTGCGTTTCCCTTTCTACTTGACCTTCATCTTCCACAGAGAATTCTTCTGCAAGGATTTGGTTCCCTTTATTTTGCTACTTTAAGCAGAAAAGAAAAAGGGATTAAGCACCATGCCCCAGGGGACTTCCCTGGTGGCGCAGTGGGTAAGAATCCGCCCGCCAATGCAGGGGACACGGGTTCGAACCCTGCTCCGGGAAGACCCCACGTGCTGCGGAGCAACTAAGCCCGTGTGCCACAACTCCTGAGCCTGCACTCTAGAGCCTGCAAGCCACAACTGCTGAGCCCATGTGCCACAACGACTGAAGCCCTCTCGCCTAGAGCCCCTGCTCTGCAACGAAAAGTAGCCCCCCCTCGCCGCAACTAGCCAATAAATAAGTTAATTAATTAATTAACTTTTTTTAAAAAAAGCACCATGCCCCAGAAACCAACTCTTCTTCTTCTGGGTTTTTTAAGCACTTACATTTACACTAAAAGTCGTCACAGACCCTTGTGGAGATTTGTCACATGCTGTTGGGAGCAGAGATTCCATCTCCTTTCTCCCCGGAAGCTCAATCTAAAGTAAGTTTCGTCTACCAGACGGAAGTGCTCTTTTCAATACAAGTCAGAGAGACATTGCACTTCTGGTGTCACGCAAGGATGCCGGACCTGGTCTTCCCAACCCGTTTCCACTCTGCTATGGGAAAACCTACCTGCAGTCAAGGGGATGTCCAGGGTCGCTTCTGCCCATGCTGACCAAAGAGACAGGTGATTTCTGGTCATCAATTGCTACTAGGACGTAGCGTGACAAAGTCAGAAATTTGAGGAGTGAAAGTGAGAAGGCCAAGTTGAAATGCAAAGACCTTATCTTGGACTCCCTGTGAAGAAGACTGACTCATTGCCATCAGTAAGCCTCGTCATGTTGTGTATTTAAGATGCTTTTCAACTTTCCCAAAGACTTTTCTGCCAAACTGACCCAGTCCCCACCTGTGTTCAGGAACCTGGGCAGCTCCAAACCCTCTAAAGGGTAGACACACTCATTTAACCTTGCTTGCCTTTTTCTTCATCTAGCTGTGACTATGGTGAAGAGAAAAGCCTCAGAGGAGTTAGACCTGAGGGGTGTGGGGTGCTTGGAAGTACTGTTTGCTTTTCTCTTTAGCATCCTGAAGAACAAACCAACAAACAAACAACAACAACAGAAACAGGATCTGAGAGTTGAGGGGATGCCCCGGAACAAGCTCACCCCGTACATTTTGCACTGCGTTCCCCCTAAAATGTTGACTCTCCAAGAGTTCCTGAAGGCTCTGTCTCAGCTACTGGGCCCTGAGTACTGGGACCACCAGAGTTCCTTCTCAAAGAGGTTTTCTCCTTCAGACTCGAAATCTAACCCTCTGTTGGCATTAGGTACGAGGCAGGCATCCTGCAGAAGGCGAGAGAATTCTCATCCAGGAATGGGCCAGCACGCTCCTTTACCTGGAATAGAGGCTGTGGTGGTTGCTTGGCCTTAGGAGAATTCAAATTCCCAACTTGGCTGCTTCTTACAGGTTTCTGCCTTTTCTCACCACCCCGCTGCTTTCACACCTTCTCAACCTTTCCTTAACGTGCTGTCCTCAACTCTAGCCCAGGGACGCTAAAGAAGCGAATGCTGGCAACACTCAGGTGTGTCATCGATGCTTTCTCCTTCCCAGCGGACACCCGTGGTCAACACGGAACCCTAAGGGTTTCTTAATTCCTACCCTCCTTGGATGTCGCGATGTTGCCTTATTGATGTGTTTGAAAGATTACAAACCTTTTAGGCAAGGAGAAATATCGCCCTCTGCAGGGCAAATGAACCTCAGACTTTTACAGGTGATCGTTTCCAAGCAAAGAACATCTTTTTTAAATGGAGTGCTCATTCTCTTCCTCTTTGACATCGAGGTTAACACAGCCGGTGGGCGATCCTGCTTCGACCACTTCATTCATTTCTCCTAACAATCTCGTACGGAAACAGAAGCCTGCATTTAAGCAACTTGCCCAGCGCCTCCTGGCCCCCCAGGTGTGAAGGACAATCACCCACCCTAGGTCCCCGTGAATCCAGTCCCAGACCCTTCTCAGTTTCCCTCCAGGTCCCAGGCAGGTCACTACACAGAGCCATGCACGAGGCACGAGAACAGGGACCACTGTGTTTCCCCAGCCCTGCTCCTACATTAGATCATATGATTTGCAGTTGATAAAAGTAGCCCTACAACAAGTCTTTCTACCTCTACTCTCCTTCAAGCCACTGAGATAATCCCTCTCAAATTAATCTTACTGCAACACAAGTCTGTGCTACCCACAAGCCGTCAGATTAAGGCCAAACCACTTGACCTCAAACCATGAAGCCCTCTACACCCTGGCATTACTTTGCAAACCCCCCACTAAGGCAAACGGGGGTGTTGCCACTCCCTAAGCACGTGATCATGCCCTTTCCAGCTTTGAGCAAATGCCCTGTACTAAGAAGCAGTCTCTTCTCCTCTGCTTCCTTTAAGAATGACTTCAAGGGAACATCCCTGGCAGTCCAACGGTTAAGACTCCGTGCTTCCAATGCAGGGGGCGCAGGTTCAACCCCTGGTTGGGGAACTAGCATCCTGCATGCCATGAGGTGCAGAAAAAAAAAAAAATGATTCAAATACCAAGCATCCATGCTTGTGATTCCCAGGACCCTGGAGTCAGGCTCCATTCACCTCGGTTCTGCCACTTCCTAGCTGGGTGACCTTGGACAAGTCGCTTAACCTCTCTGTGTTTCACTGTCCTCAACTACATGAAGATAATATTAGTACCTTCCTCTAAGAGTTGATGTGAGAATTAAATGTTACTATATAATACGTAAAACGGTATTTGACACATAGTAAACACTCTAAATTTAACTGTTATCAAAAGTTTCATCATCTTTATATCACCAACATCATCATTTCCTGCTCAAGTTTTCTTTAGATCTTTTAATACCTCAGTATATTTGCTAGAAATGCATCTATTATATTGGGGTTTTCTTTAAATATTTTATGTTTTCGTATCTGTTTTTATATAACCTACAGAATTTCAAACAGAATAAGCCAGACTAAGACAGAATCTACAAAGAAAACATTTGCTCAGTTTCCTCCACTATGAGCAGCAGACTCTTGACTCAAATACTATAAACTCTTTTATTGAGCTAACGTTTCTGAGCACATATTTTGCGCCGGGCACTAAGTACCTTATACCTTCTCATTCAATGACCACAATAACCCTATGAGTTATTATAATTATACCCATTTTATAGATAGGAAAACTGAGTCTTAGGGAAATAGGCTGCACATAGACAAAAAAGCATCACTGACAATTAAGGCTCGTATATAAGTTCTCTCGCAGTTATAGGCACTAATACTATTGACTCTGACAGGCCATCCTTGAGTTCTCATGTGAACTCCTCACCAGGGACTAGTGAGACCCTTTAGCCAAGAACCTCTGTTCTAGAATCTTCCTTTCCTTATGTTTCCTCTCATGTTCATTCCCTTGATACTTTTACCTAAGCTCTTGGTTTTAATATCATCGATATGCTGACATCTCCCCAGTTTTTATCTCCAAACCAGGCTTTCTCCCCTAAACTCCAGACATACAGAGCAAACTGCTTTCTCAAGATCTCGAAATCTCATGTAAAAGCTAAACTTCTGAGTTTGCTCCCTCAAACTTGCTCCAAACACACTCCTGCCCATTTCAGCTAAAGGAAGCTCCATCCTTCCAGAGGTCTGTCCCAGAACCCTTGGGGTCACACTCAGCTCTGCTTTTTCTCTTGTCCCCCATATTCAGTGTTTCAGAGATACAGGTGGCTTCAGCTCCAACATGGGTCTAGAATCTGAGCACCTCCCACTGCTTCTGCAGTCACCATCCTGGTCTGAGTCTGAGACACCATCATCTCTTACTAGGATTGTTACCAACCTGACTGGTCTCCCTGA
This sequence comes from Hippopotamus amphibius kiboko, assembly GCF_030028045.1. Classification (NCBI taxonomy): domain Eukaryota; kingdom Metazoa; phylum Chordata; class Mammalia; order Artiodactyla; family Hippopotamidae; genus Hippopotamus; species Hippopotamus amphibius. Next base: position 62,457,310 of record NC_080202.1, read on the forward strand.
CTCCATCCTGCCCTCCCCGCCCCCCAGGTCTCATCGGATCACAAATTCCAGGTCAGATCCTGCTACTCCTCTGCTCAGAACCCCTCAGTGTCTCCCCATCTCCCTCAGGGCAAAAGCCAACATTCCCCTTACGATGGGCTATAAGCCCTGTACAGTCAGTCCCTATTACCTCCTCGACTTAAACCCTACAAATTTCTCCCCACCCCTAAACACTCAGCTCAGTCATTCCAGCCTCCCTGCTGTCACATCGGACACCGTCCTACCTCAGGGCCTTTGCACACTCTGTTCTCTGCACCTGGAAAACTCTTTGCCTGACTATCTCATGGCTTGTCATCTCACCTGCTCAGGTCTTTGCCCAAATGCCATCTTCTTAAAGAGTCCTGCCCTGTCCGCCCTATTGCGAATTGCAACCTCATCCATCCCGCTGACCTGTGCTGTTTTTTCCCATAGACCTCATCACCTTGTCAGACAACAATCACTCTTGGCCTCCTCCTCCTATAACATAAGTTCCACATAGGCAGGGATTTTTTCCTTTTCTATTCACTGATAAATCTTCAACACAGAGAACAGAATCTAACGCAAGACAGGTGCTCAATTCATAATGAATGAATAAATTGGCAGAGCTGACACTTAATCTGGGCCGTCTGAGTTCTTACAAAGCCGCTATGGTGCCTTCGACCTGAGGCCCCTCTGATGCAAACTTAGACTAAAAATGAACATCCAGTAGCTGATTTTCCTGGGTACCACCGTCACCCATTCACTGGCTGTCTTTGCTCAGATATATCTCAACTTACTGAAAAGGAAGATCCAGTAGCTATTATTCCTGGGTACCACCATCACCCACCCACTGGCTGTCTTTGCTCAGATACATCACAACTTACTGAAAAGGAAGATCCAGTAGCTATTATTCCTGGGTACCACCGTCACCCACCCACTGGCTGTCTTTGCTCAGATACATCACAACTTACTGAAAAGGAAGATCCAGTAGCTATTATTCCTGGGTACCACCGTCACCCACCCACTGGCTGTCTTTGCTCAGATACATCACAACTTACTGATTTCTTGCCCAGGATCATCTGGTTCATATTAGGATAGTACAAGGTACAGGATGTAAACAGGCCAACAGTCGTTTGCTTCATGGAAACGTGAACAGAGTCAGAGGCTGGAGGAAAGGCAAGAGGCCAGACAGGGACAAGTCACCGGGACAGGCCAGCTGGCTGGCACGAAGCCCACAGAAGAGCACTTCAGACGTGGGTTTGGTTTGATTCAGCCTGTTCCTTGCTATCGAGAACCGGCTCAGGGATCTGATGAGATTTTGTACTGGGTAATCCAAGTCGCAAGAGCAGACGTCATTAACCAGGATCCCCAACCCGATGACGGAAGTCAAGATGGCAGTTTAGAAGTTAAGATTTCCAGGGAGCGCGCCGTGACTTCCAAGGGCATCAGGTAATCAGCCCCCTGGCCTCCGTCTCACAACTGCTCCTTCAAGTAGGGGCTGCAGCGCTCACGTACAACTCAGGGTGGCGCTCTTGCTCTACGCAAAAGAGCCACGCGTCCCTGCGGCAGGCCAGGCCTCACAGGCTTTCTGCAAGACAGGCCAGTGACTCAGCATCCGGGGAGAGGACGCACACAATGTGGACAAGGGATGCTGCCTACGCGCCCAACGTTCGCAAGGCTGCCATCACCGGCAGCACAAAATGTTGCTTTTTGGACGTATCGTTTCCTGGGAGTCCCGTCTCTCTGGCAGGATGCGGTGGGCTCCAAGCAGATAACCACTGGGGCAGTGCCATGAAACCCCCCGGTGAGTAGAAAAGGAGGGCGTCATATTGGCTGACGCTTGGCTGGACCATTTTGCCTCGTCAGCCTGCAGCAGGAGAGAGGCCACCGGCTTACTGTTCTAGGTTTTCTCTCTCTTCAAGTCTCCAGGGCTGTGTCTGGGGGAGGTAAGCCACGACAGCCCAAGGGTGCAGCAGGCATGCCTGTTCCTGCACACAGGGCGTGACGCACCCTGACCCACGGACGTCAGCTGCCCGCAGCTCTGGTGAAACAGACTCTGTCTGTGTCTGTCGGGCAAACCCCTCCGTTAATCCTGCCGGTGGTCAAGACCATACCCTGTCATTAGCCCATGTACTTGACCACAGAGCTCAAAACATTTTAACGGCATGGGCTTGTTTAATCCTTGTAATCTTTGGTAAGTCTGTGAGGCCCTTACTTTTCAGATTTCTGCTTTGTGTACAGGAAAACAACCAGATAGGCCGAGAGACCCTGAAGAGGTCATCCAGGGACTCAGAATTAGAATCATGGACACGTGACCTTCAATCAGGGGCGCTGACTCTTCTAAATGTCTGCCACAAAAGCCCTCCTTCTCCCCTCCAGGCCTTCACTCTCCACCCCCAACCCCCCCACCACCAGTAATCCTATCCTTGTACACAAGGCATTGGTTTGGTTCTTTTTTAGAGTATACACAGTTACACAAGTACACAAATCCATGTCTGTTTCTGCAGTTTGAAGCCATGTACCCGTGATGCTCTGTTACTGGTATAATCCAAAAATAAGGAGAAGCATCACCTACCTTTTACATTGGAACCTGATTTTTTTTTTTTTGGAAATATACACACAGTCTGCCTCTTAGAGATACACAGTTCAGGATAGCAGATGAGAAGCCCTGAGAAATCCTGTAGGAAAGAAACAGTTTAAGTCATTTAATCACATATTTCCCAAACTTCCTTAAACATAGATGACTTTTCCCCACAGGGCCCCTCTGTTGACATCACTGGGATCATATTCCTTGAAATACCCTTTTGGAAACGCCGCATAAAATCATCATCTCTCTGTAACCTAGGGTTGGGTGTACAGGCAATGATCTCCACTCACGGTCCACCTTGCTGTGCTGGGGAATTCCAGATTTCGCAGCATTAGTCTTCCTGGAGCGGGTGGGATTTTTGTGCTCTCCCACACCATCCTGATGGTTGACAAAGCCAAGGCCCATGGCAGTTTCCCAAGCCTGAGACTACGGAGCAGAGAGCAGATTGAATGCCATCGTCTCCTCCTTCTGATGGGCCCCATCCCGTCCTTCCCAAAGCACCAGACATCCCCACCCAAGGCCACCCTGAGCCCCCTCCCGCTGTCACACCGTTGGCATCGGTGGGGACCTCGCATTCCCAGCCCAGTCCCCTGAAAGACAGCTTGATTACCAGGATAGTCCTGAAAAAAAAAAAAAGCTCAGTCTTCATCTCTCTCCAAACCAAAGCCGTAACCCCAAGGCAATACTTCTTTTTTCCACAATGATGAAGGCCTCAGCTTTCTCCTAAGAACACACTTTTCTTCTTTTTTTTTTTTTTCCATTTTATTTGTCCAGAAGAGCCGGCAGCTTTGCCCCGTAGCTAAATTGCCTACACCACCTCTGGTAGCCCTTCCTGTCAGAGGAGCTAAGAAAAAGCACGGACTTAGTTTGACGTCTCTGGGGGGACGAAGGCCTTGCAGCGATGACCCTACGTGGCGCTGTCTGTTGGTGAATGTAACCACGTGGGTTAGTTTTCCAACGCCATAGAGGTGTCCTGGATCATCTCAGAAAAAGGTACTGACTTCAAAGGAACTAAAATGCTGGGCTAGGGTGATCGCTCTGTGCTGGGCGATTCTCTCTGGCTTCTTCCTGAGCTTTGGGACCCACGACGAGACTTGTTCACTTTGTGGTTCTTGTAGCCATTGGTATCAGGATAACCATCTTAGCTCTTCTCTAAACAATCACAGATGCTAAGCCTAGAAGGACAAGGGAACCTGAGAGAATCAGCACCTTTTCTGTGGATCCGATGCAGTCTTTAAGAACCAAACAATCCCCCAAACTCACACCACCTCCCCACTCCCCCCCCAAAAAAGCCATGTCACTTACAGGACTAGTAACGTCTACATCTAGAGACATTCAGGATAACTGCCTGAACGGGACAGCCTACATCAACCAGGTTAACTCGCGCAGTATTGCGTCAGGGGCTGGCAGGGCTGTCCCCGTAGGTATTCAAGTCAAGCCTTGCAAAGGGAACATTCCTGTTTTAACAAGTATCTCTTAGCTGAGGTTAGATAGCATCATCCAAACTCAAACCAGGCACCGTGTCAGGTGCTTGGGACCAAAGCAAGATGATAATTTGTGGCCAATGGATGGAGAGAGGGACAGTGTTTCTAACTCCAACATCTTATCAAGAAGGAAGGGGGGAAGGGAGGGAGGGAAGAAGGAAGGTTTTTGATTAAATTGAATTTGATTCCAGTCTTGAAGGAGGTTAGTAATTTTTGTTTGTTTGCAAAAATGTAAGGTGGCCACATCTCCGAACGCGTAAGTCTAGCTGCTAGAAGCGGTCACATAGGGACTTCCCTGGTCCAGTGGTTGAGACTTCGCCTTCCAATGCAGGACATCCGGGTTCAATCCCTGGTCTGGGAGCTAACATCCCACACGCCTTGGGGCCAAAAAACCGAAACATAAAACAGAAGCAATATTGCAACAAATTCAAAAAGACTTTAAAAATGGTCCACATGGAAAAAAAAAATCTTAAAAAAAAAAGAAAAAGAAACTGTCACATAGAACTTATCAGTTCGTTGCTTCAACGGACACACATTTATTGGGTATCAACGGTGGGCCAGCCGCCGGGAGCAGGGATGCGAAATGCTAATAAGACGTGGACCCTCTCCTCTGGGGACTTAGCCAGAATCAAGGATGCCCATCAAAGACGCGGGTGCTGCTCAGGAAGAAATATGCTTCGTCTAATGTTCCCCTGAGTCCTGTTAAAATTCACAAGTTCTGAGCTTCGTGGTTAAAGAGTACAGCTCCTAGGATGAGAGCGTCTTCTTCAAGACCCAGTCCTACTCTCTGTTAGCTGTGTAAACACGAGCAAATTATTTGCCCTCCTTCGGTTTCAGTTTCCTGACCCACAGGAGGAAAGTGATCGTAGCCCCTGCCTCCAACTTGTCGCAGGATTAAATGACAATGCATCCCCAAAACATTGTGCGATAAACACCTAGCAGTGGGTAAGCTCTCAATAGAAAGCAGCATCTAGCCTCTACTCATCCTCTTCTTCTCCTCCCCACCTCCCCACCCCACCCCCCACAGGACATCAAAGCACAGCCACTTTCGGAGCTATTGCTACAGCTCCAGGCTCTACGGTGAAGCGGTTTCCTGATCCAGCACATGCGAGAGAACCAGATTCCATCATTCTCTGCCAGCCTGTGTGGTAATCATGACATTGACCCAAAGACAATACCTACAAAAGGACTATTGGGAGGGTACGATCAAGGTCTGGTCCATCCCAGGTACCTTTAAAAGGCCAGTTGTCCCTTCACATATGCTTGTGTTACTGTGCTTTTACTCTCCAAGCGGAGAGCTGAGCTTCCCTGGGAGGAGCTGATGGCCCTGGACAGCTTGGTCGGTCACCCGGCAGCCCGTCTCCAAGGACACTGCACACACATTCTGGGAATCACCATCTATGAAGTTCAAGGGCAGATTCTCAGCTATTCCAGGGATGCAGTGAGCAGGCTTCACTTTTACCCGCTCTGGCTGTTCGTGGAATGTGCCTGGTGTTCTTCCCACAGTGAAGAGAGAGTGAGATGTTTTCTTTTGCAACTCCCTCCTTTAGGGCGTGGTGTCTTAGCACACCATCTGCAGACCCACAGCTGTGTATACCAACAGCAGCAAACCCTGGACAGAGCTGGTGCCAGGATTCCCAAGCTCACGCTCAACCACCCTGGTTCACCCTGCTAACGCCAGTACGGTCGGACAGTTCGTTAGAACATGGCTCCGGCGCAGAAGTGACCCTGGTTCTGTTTCTTAACGGTGTGCTATACTCAAATGCCCTTACAGAGAAGTAAAAAGGTTTGAAAGTGAAATCAAGCCAATAGGATGTTCGGAAGACAGTGAAGGGTACAGGATTAAAGAATCACAGCTAACTGATAAAGATTTTTTAAAGAAACCTGCATCATCGTTCCTCACGGGTCTAGTTTTTGCTGTGTCCTAGGCACTGTGCTAAGCACCTTACATGGATTTTCTCATCACAGCCTCTCAGTCACCATCCCCCATAAAACTGAGACAATGGCAAGGCTTGAGTGGGGTTCAGCAACTTACACAAGGGCATAGAGTAAGTTTTCGGACCCTCTTCATTCCTAAAAAACAAACAACAACAACAACAAAAACTGTATCTGGGTAACAGTTTTAGCAACCTTGAAGGGAAGGAAAGAACCCCATAACCTCAACGTTTCTTGGATGTGTTTGTGGTAGAGGGTGTCACGGGCTGGTTGAAGGCGTGTGATCTCAGTGCCTTCAGGTGCTTCTGGCTGCACCACTTTGCTTTGCAACCAACCCTTTCTGAAGCCTGGATTGACGTCACCAACCAGTTCTGAAAGTCAACACGTGGTCTACGTGGTTTTACGGTGGTTCCTCTTCCCACCTCGCAGGCTGCTACACACTTCTGCTAGAACAGAGGAAAGGGTCTCAACAGCAGCAGAACAGCAAAGCTCGGCCACCTTCCCTTCCTCCTCAGTGGACTTGAGCCACCCTCATGGCGTGACCTTGCTTTCTTATTGGAGGTGAAGACACCGTTCCTTCCCAGCAACCAGCGCTCTCAGTGTCCTGCTGATTCCAGAACAGAGTAAGGACATGCTGTCATCACAGGTTATGTTCACACAGGCTCCCCTCAAGCTAAACCCTCTACACTCGCACTCACCTGCCGCACATCACTAACTGGGCTTAACAGGTAAGTATCCCCGAGGTTACGTGCTTTGTGGGCAAAGCGAAAATGATGGAGAACAAACTAGCGTCACGGGAAAGAACCTGCCTTCTCCTCCCTCAGAAAATGGAAGCACGCTGCTGAAGGAGATTGTTCAGTTAATGAACTTGGCAGTTAAAAAAAAAAAAAATCCTAGAGGCTGCTTGGAAACGCCGCCTTTATTTTCTTTTTCATTTTTTTATTTTTAAATATCTACTTATTTATGTAGCTGCATCAGGTCTGAGTTGTGGCACGCGCGTGGTTCCCCCGTGGCACGTGGAATCTTAGTTCCCCGAGCAGAGATCGAACCCGCATCCCCTGCATTGGAAGGAGGATTCTTAACCACTGGGCCACCAGGGAAGTCCCAGAAACACAGCCTTTAAACTTACTGGCTGGTGAGATGCAGCTTGCAGGGGCTCAATTTTGACAGCAACGGGGCCTGGCTTCCAGTTCCGGATGGGCCACCGACGGGGAGGGTGTCATGAGAAGTTACTCAGCAGTCCTCACCTTGTACATCACAGGGTTGTAGAGAAGAATAAAGTCCCATGGACCATGTTGGAGGAATGTTGCGTTTCACTGTCATTATTATAATTATGGGCTTGAACTGTCACGACTTCCCTTGATATCAGGTACCCATCGCTCGCTCTCTCTCTCAATCGATGGTCTCACTTTGTATCTTCCCTAAACAGAAACATGCAAACTAGCGCTAGCGCATCTTTCCAAGTGTCCCCACCAGGTCCCCCGACGCTGTCCTCGTGCCCTCAGGCCCATCCTCTGATCAACATCTAGAACAGGTCTTCCAAGGCCTGGGTCAGATCACTTTCTCCCCCGCGTGCATCCGACAGTGGAGCCCCTTGTCTCTTAGTGTAAACCTCAAGCTCCTTCTCTCGACCTAGAGGGTCCCCAGGTTCCCCCAGCTCCGACCCCTTCTCCTCCAGCTCTCGCTCTTACTCACCGTGTTCCAATTCCACTGACCTTTGTGTCTCACGTGGACATACCAGCTTCCTGGATATACGTGCTTGCTCTTATCCCAAATCTTTGCTTGGGTGGCTACTCTCATCAGGCATCACCTACCTAAACCACATCCCCCACGTCTCTGTCCCACTGCCTTGACTTCTTAAAGCTCTAATGACCATCTGAAAGGGTAGGATTTCTTCATTTGCTGACTTTTTTACTGTCTCTTGTAGGCTTCTTGTAGGCACTCCGTAAATGTTTGTTGAGATGGATGATGGCAAAGTCTAGTTGTCTGTGTGTGTGTGTGTGTGTGTGTGTGAGTTCATCTATTTACTGTTCTGGAAGACTGACACCTTCATTCTACATTAGGGTAGCTAGTGAAAAGTGATACCACTGGTTCTCAGCACAGGAATTTTTCTTTCTTTCTTTCTTTCTTTCTTTCTTTTTTTTTTTCTTTTCTTTTCTTTTCTTCTTCTTTTTTTTTTTTTTTTTTTTTTTTGGCTGCGTCAGGTCCTAATTGAGGCATACAGGGTCTCTAGTTGAGGTGCGCAAGCTCAGTAGTTGTGGTGCAGGCTTAGTTGCTCCACAGCATGTGGGACCCCAGTTCCCCGACCAGGGATCGAACCCACATCCCCTGCATGGCAAGGCAGATTCTTTTTTCTTTTTTAAAGAACTTTAATTGAGATACAGTTAACAGACAATAAACAGCATATATTTAGAGGGTACAATTTGGTATCCCAATCTCCCAATTCATTCCCCTGTAACCCTCCCCGCTTTCCGCACTTGGTGTCCATATGTTTGTTCTCTACATCTGTGTCTCTATTTCAAGGCAGATTCTTTACCGCTGGACCTCCAGGGAAGTCCCCTCAGCACAGGAATTTCTAACACAGTTTATTGACTGTCCATCTGCAGAAAAAATAAACATTTCTTCCCTTGTGGAGTTAAGTACGAAAGCCAACGAGAACGAGGGAATATCTGTAGTAGAGGCAAGTAGAGCCAGAAGGAAAATGATGTCACTTCTGAACAGAATAGACTCGAACCAGAGCTAGTGGGACAAAGGAACCAGGGAAGCAGCCGTTAAGTTAGAAGAGAAGCCCACGACGTCCGCTGGAGGAGAGATGTCACCTTCCACCAGGGGCCAAACCGTGAGCTCCCTGTCTTGTTCCCTGTCTCCCCAGCTTAGGGGGTGTTCTTACCATGCACCCGCTCACCCACGCCTGCGACCTGGGTGTCAGCCTAGGAGTCCTTCCGCGAATGATTCAACTCATCTCAAAGTTCAGTCAGTTTGATTCACTTTCTCATCTTAGCTCACAAGCCCCCACCTTCTAATCCGCCCTCCTCGTTGCCTCTCGGGGGATCTTCCTAAACAGCAAATCTGATTATATCACTTCCAGGCTTACAACCTCTTTCACAGATCAAGTCTAAATTCTATAATAAGGTTTTTAAGAGCCTTCTACATACCTTCCCAGCTGCAATATCCACCCCCTCTCTCACGCCTCCCATCCCGAACCAGACACGCAATCCCTCTCCTCTCTCTCACTCGCCCTCAAATATTCCTATTGCCTGGCCTTTCCTGACTACCTGAGTCTTCCAAACACATCTTGGTCTTCCTAATCCTTTCTTTGCACAATCTGTTCCCTCCACTTATGGTACGGGGCTCTTGGCTCAAACATCTCTCCGTTCAGAGAAACTGTGAAGTTGTCTTTGGTCTCTAAGCCGATTTTATGGTTTCTGTCTGCATTTCTTTCTATAAACCCCATCACATGGCATTTTAACTCTTTGTTTATGTGTCTGTCTTCCTGGCTGCAGTGAGTGTTCTTTGAGGACAAGGCTCTTGTTCTATTTATCTTCATACTTCCCAGAACTGAGGAAGTATTCGAGAAACGTACTAAATGACATAGACAAAGATAAGATAAAAATCCTGTCTCGATGTGTGCCTCCTACAGCTGCCAGAGACAAACAACTGTCTTCCTTCTCACACAGATAACCTGAGCGTCTCCAGAACCATTGTCTTGATCCACACAACTACCTCAGCTACCACATTACAAGGACTGTCATTGAAATGAATCACCCACTACTGTTACTCAGTGTTCAGGGCAATGTGCGTACGTAAGCCTCCTGGAAGTGAGCTAGGAGCTTCAGATGGAAAAATTAAAATAAAAAAAAGGTAAAATGAAGAACAAAAAAAAGAACTCAGGTGCAGGAGCTCCTAGCCCAGGGACATAGATCCCCATCAGTGACTGCCAGGTGTGGGATGCTTGAGCACTGACACAGTCCAGAGCCCCATGGAAATGACAGCGTTTCTTTTTCCTTTTTTAATTAATTTTAATTGGCGTATAGTTGATTTACAATGTTGTGTTAGTTTCAGGTATACAGCAAAGTGAATCAGTTATACATGTATTCCCTCTTTTTTAGATGCTTTTCCCATACAGGCCATCACAGAGTATTGAGTAGAGTTCCCTGGGCTGTACAGTAGGTCCTTATTAGTTATCTAGTTTACACACACACACACACACACACACACACACACACACACACACGCATGAGTCAAAAATTATCCGCACTCTGGCTGTAGAAATTCTCGGGTGTGGATAATTTTTGACTCACCCTCATAGTAGTGTGTGTATGTCAATCCCAGTCTCCCAATGTAGCCCTCCCCCGCTTTCCCCCTGGTAACCATAAGTTTGTTTTCTACATCTGTGACTCTATTTCTGTCTTGTAAAAAGGCTCATTTGTACCATTTTTTAGATTCCACATATAAATGATATACGATATTTGTCTTCTCTTCTTTCTTAGCTGATGAAGGTTTAGGACGTTCTCTCCCACACACGCCTGCTGAAGACGTCTCATATCTCCCCGGGTCACCCTCCAGCACAGTCTGTCCTCCCCTCGGTCCCCTGTATTATGTCCGTCTGCTCAAGTTCATCAAAGAGCCAAGCTGCTCCAAGACCCCACAGTGTGAGTCTTGTATCAACACAACCACAGTCACTACCAGGTTAGACACCGTGATGGAAACCTCCTGGGGGGTTAGGGCCACACGGCTGGACCACGCAGAGCAGGTGATGGAGGGTAGATCTGGTCTCCAGCCGGCTCCTCAATTACACCGGCCGTTGCTGACCTGAGCGGTGGAACGAAGGAAGCGTGAGGGGAGACAGAAGGGAGCCGAATCCTCGTACGCGTCCAGAAATGCCAGCCGCAGGTTCCTGCCTGCAAGACACCCCAGCGCTGGTCACGGTCTCCGTCGTCTCAGCCTTCATCTCGGCTCCTCAGACAACAGCCCCTGGAAGCTTACCTCTCCCCGGCACTCCTTCCGCTGCGATCCCCAAGTAGGAAACGTGATCCGGTGGCCGACAGGAGTGCTGTGAACAGAGGAAAGGAAACCCAAGTGCAGCCAGTGTCTCAGAGCGGATTCTGAGGAAGAAGCAAAAAAGAAGCTCTTGGGTACCCCGGGACGTTTTATAGCACGTTGACATTGCAATTTCTAGTACCTGGAAACAAATCATGTGGCCTCGGGGACTGGGTAGGACCTCCGTCTTCACTCCCCCCCTCCCCACCTCCCGGCACTCCTAGGAGAAACCCTGATCCTATAGGGAACCTGCAGGGCATTTAACCTGAAGGCCCCAAGGCACCTATTGAATGTAACGAATTAGAATTAACTTCTCTCCTTCGCATCTACAAGGGTCTTAACTTTGTCCTACCCTGCGGAGAACTGAGAAAAGAGTTACTCAAATCATTTTCTATAGGGATCAGTGCTTTCGTGAAACTGGTTGAAAAAGTCTGCACATAGGAGACTAGTTTTGTTGTTGTTGTTGTTTGTTTGTTTTTTTGTTTTTCCTCAACAAACATAGCTTGTTTCAAGCAACGCACATTTTGGAAATTTGTCGTGGTAGACCCAGGAAACTAACACAATTGTGGTTTTATCGTTTTTTATGTAAATCTATTAAAATCTTTGCTAGATATATCCCTAGATTTTTTGTGTGTTTTTGACGCTAGCAAAAAGATAGCATTTTAAAAAATTTATTTTCTAATTGTCTGTTGGTACTATGTTGAAATACAGTTGATTTTACAAACTGACCTTGCATCCAACAACTATGCTAAATTTACTTATTAATTACAACTGTTTACTTGTGTATTCTTTTCATGTTTCTACATACCCGTAAATTGTATGTATACATATGTGTAGATAGGTAGGTAGATAGATAGATAGATAGATAGATAGATAGATAGATAGATACAGATGATAGATAGATACATACACACATACATATATCTTCTAAAAATAATGATGGTTTTATTCATTCTTTACCAATTTTCATGGGTTTTTTTTCCTTGTTTTATTGCACTGACTTCCAGCAGAGTATGGAATGGAAGCGATAATAGATTCCTTGGTTCTGTAGTTGCATCTCTGCTTTCAGAAGGCATGTGTAAAAGCCTAGACATTCATTGGAAGCATCCTTGGTTCGTTCCCGATCTCAGGGGAAAACGTTCCACAATGTACCATTTGGTAGGATGCTTGCTATAAATTCTTTGTAGATAACCTTTATCAGATTAAAGAAGTTTCTTTGTTTCCTAGTTTGTAACAAGTTCTCATCATGAATTACGTGTTGAATTTTATCAAATGTTTATTCTGCATCAATTCAAATGACTCTGTGTTTTTCACTCTTTATTCTGTTACCATGGTGAATTATATTATTTTATGACCAAACGTTAAAATAAATTTGTATTCCTGGATGTAAATGTGCATGATATGTTATCCTTATGCATCACTGGATTTGATTTGCTAATATTTTGCTTAAATTGTTTACATGTGTTTGCAAAAAAAATGGCCTATGATTTTTCTTTCTTGTGTTGTCTTGATCAAGTTTAAGTATCACAGTTTCATAAAATGAAAGCTGATGAATCATCTCAGATTTTTTTAAAATCTAAAGTGTTTCCTCATAGTTTTCTGGAAAAGATTATGCAGGATGGGTGTAATTCTTCTTTAGAACTTTGCACTAATCTCCAGCAAGATCATCTAATTGAATATTTCTTCTTATGGACTTTTAAAATTACAAATTCAATTTACTTAAGAGGTATAGGGCTATTCAAACGATCTATTTAATATTTTGTGATACTGGTGCCTTTTGAGGAATTGGTCCATTTCATCTAAGTTGTCAAATTTATGTGTGTAGAGGTGTTTATAGTATTCTCTTACTTTTTTTTTCTTATGTCTTCAGAGTCTGTATCAATATCTCCTGTTTAATTTCTGGTATTGCTAATTGGTGGTTTTTAATTCTCTCTTTTTTGGCACAGTGGTTAAGAATCCGCCTGCCAATGCAGGTGGGACTCAGCTTTGATCCCTGGGCCGGGAAGATTCCACATGCCGCGGAGCAAATAAACCAGTGCACCACAACTAATTCTCTCTTTTTTTCTCTCTGTAAATCTTTATAGGGATTCATCAATTTTATTGATCTTTCCAAAGAAATATATGTTTGTTTCATTTATTTTTACCTCTTTTCAGATCATGTTTTTTTCAACCACTCTGCCGATCTCTTTAGGGAAGGTCTGCCAGTGACAAATGCTCTTAATTCCCCTTCATCTGAAAACGTCTTGCTTTCTCTTTCCTTCCTGCAGGAAATTTTCCCTGGATGCAGAATCGTGAGTTTACAGCTCTTTTCTTTCAGCACATGAAAACTATTAAGCCATTTCCTTCTGGTTTCCGTGGTTTCCAATAAGAAATTATAGTCAAGGTGTTTTAGCTTTCTTGCTGCTTTCAAGACTTTTTTCTTTGTCTTTAGTTTTCTGGAGTTTGGTTGTTATGGGCCTTGGCATAGATTTCTTTGGTGTGGATTTCTTTGGATGGTGAGCTGGGTTTGGCCACAGGACACGGCTTGGCAATTCCCACCTAGATGACTGATACTACTTGAAAATTCAGGCCCGGTACTGCCAGATTTTCTGATTTTTACAAGAAAAACTAGAAATATGGAGTGTTTTTTAACTTGAAATCGCCTGTTTTTTCACGTCTCTCAATAAATCATCATTTGTTTTCTCCAAAGTGCTGGATAAAAAAAGAGAAAACAAAAAGAGAAACAATCCTCCCAGCCCCACGGACCTCAGGACATATTTGTTAGATATTAAATGTGGTTCTTTTTTTTCTCAGTATTTTTATTTTATTTTTTCAATTGGGGTATAGTTGTTTTACAATGTTGTGTTAGTTTCCACTATGCAGCGAAGTGGAGTTCCCTGTGCTACACAGCAGGTCCCTATTAGCCATCTATTTCATACATATTAGTGTATATCTGTCAATCCCAATCTCCCACTTCATCCCACCCTCCACCCTCCCACCCTGCTTTCCTCTCTTGGTGTCCGTATGTCTGTTCTCTACATCTGTGTCTCTATTTTCGCCTTAGAAACCGGTTCATCCGTACCATTCTTCTAGATTCCGCGTGTATGCGCTAATACACGATATTTGTTTTTCTCTTTCTGACTTACCTCACTCTGTATGAGAGTCTCTAGGTTAAATGTGCTTCTCTTTAAAATAGCAAAGCACCTTCTTTGTTTCATTTAACGTGCTTCACCTTTGCTTTAACTTTGACACCGAGATGAAGATTCGTACTTTGTTTTAACTTACATTTGTCTGCCATACCTTTTCCCATCCTTTAAGTTCAACCTCTATATGGGTCACTTTAAGTGTGTCTCTTTTCTCAACTTGTAGCTGGGCTTTGCGTTGTAATCCCGTCGTAGTTTAGAAAAGATGATACTGAGCCCACTTACAGTCAGTGACACGCTGGGTATGACTTATCTTAACTTGCCTCCTCCATGATGAATGCCTGGGCTTTTACGCACGCCTTCTGAAGGCAGAGATGCAACTACAGAAGAGACACGTTCCAGCAAAGATTTAGAAAAGCATGTGGTCAAGATGACTACACTGATTGGGTTTCATACGTTTACTCCTCTGCGGGGTGTATAACTTTTGAGACGCTCTCTACTTAAAACATCACCCTCACTTATTTACAGTTACAAAGATGCCCTTGAGAGAAAACCTTTGAAGGAAAAAAGAAACCTATGCTTCCCCCTCTGCCTTTCTGTTTGTGCTGCTCCAGGGAGCATAACGCCAGCTAGGCTGGTGGGGTTTCTACGTCCCAGACACCAGCTGACACCCCCTCCTTCCACGGCTGCCGGCTGTCCAGCAGCTGGCCCTAATTTCAACAAGTGGAGAGCTCAGACATGTGACATTGGGGACGCGCTCGGCTGCCCAAAGCAATTGGAAAAACCTGCTCCGGGTTTGCAGTCCTGCAACTCCAGCTGCCAAAGATCAGAAAGGACGCATGAGAAACTTCCCTCCTTATCACAGGCTTCTGCTTCTCGGTCCTAAGCAGGTACGATGAACCAAGGAGAGGTGGGTCATACTCGGGTCCGAGCCCCTCTCCTGCATCATGGGCCCTGAATCCCCACCCCGCCTCCCTGTGCTTTCCAAGCCCCACGTGTAGACGGAGAAGGACAGGAATAAAGGGGGCGGCAGCTGCCAGGAAACTCTGAGAAAGAACGGGACAGCAAAGCATCTCCTCGGCAGGCTGCTGATGGGATAATGGACTCCCCAGCTGCGCTTCCAGGCACCTGTGATGGAAACATCACCTCTCCTTCCACTGAAACCTTCAGGGCTCTAAAGGATCGGGTCACCCTGACTCCCGCCAACCTGAGCTGCCGAGGACCCGAGGCTGTGATTTCTCAGCCTTGGAGGCCAGCTGTTCTCAGACAGCACAGCCCGGTGAGGCAGCCAGCCCGGTTACTTGGGTCTCCAGCAGGACCCCTATCAGACGCTTCACAGACGGGAAGCCGGGGATTCAAGTTTAAGTTTTTCAAGAGCCCTTCCCTGGACCCCAAGAAGCGAATAATGAGCAGAGTAGGAGATTTGGAGTCAGACTTAGATTTGAATATCGTCTCTGCCACTGAGCACCTGTGAGACCTGGACGTGTGCCCCTAAGAACGCAATGTGATATGCGTAGAATACCTACGGCAGCACCGTATCAGTCAGGGTTCTCCAGAGAAAGAGCGAGAGACCGATTTATTTAAAGTAATTGGATGCACTTACGGAGGCTTGGCAAGTCCAAAATCTGATGGGGGAGGACCACAGGCTAGAGACTCAGGGAAGAGCTGCAGCTCAAGTTCAAAGGCAGTCTGCTGGCAGGAATCCCTCATGCTCTGGGGGATGTCAGCTTTTTGCTGTCGTCGGGCCTTCAACTGATTAGACAAAGTCCGCCCATACTGTGCAGAGCAACCTGCTGTGTTCGAAGTCCAGCCATTGAAATGTAAATCTCACCCCAAGACACCCTCTCAGAAAAAACCAGGGTGAGGTCTGATGAAACATCTTGGCACCAGAGCCCAGCCAAGCCGACATAACGTGAAGCTTCACAGCCACCAGCACACGCGAGACCCGATAAACACAGTCCCTCCCCCTCGTTTCCCTGGTGCCCGGGCCACCAGCTGCTGCTTCTCCTGACTGTCCTCTCCTTCTTCTCTGCCCTGGGCCCTTTGCTCACAGCTGATGAAGAGCCTCTCCCAGAATGCTAGTCATGGAAGCTTCTGCGTGTGTTTCCCGTTACGCGTATAAATTTGCCCCTCTCTGGGTAATCCCCTGTCCTTCCCAAACACTGATGCACACTTCAGGCCACCCGTCTCCCATCACCGGCAGTCCTTCCCTCCGTGGTGTTTATCTCCTTCAAAGGCAATTAGGGTGAATACAAGTCACAGTAGTGAGCAAGAAATAGCGAAGACTAGGGCTTCCCTGAGGGCGCAGTGGTTAGGAGCCCACCTGCCAATGCAGGGGACATGGGTTCGAGCCCTGGTCCGGGAAGATCCCACATGCTGCGGAGCAACACACACCATGCCTGCGAGCCACAACTGCGGAGGCCGTGTGCTACAACTACTGAAGCCCGTGCGCCTAGAGCCCGTGCTCCACAACAAGAGAAGGCACCACAATAAGAAGCCCGCGCACTGCAACCAAGAGTAGCCCGCGCTCTCCACAACTAGAGAAAGCCCGTGTGCAGCAGCGAAGACCCAACACAGCCAATTAATAAATTAATAAATAAATTAATAAATAAATAAATAAATAAATAAAAAGGAAGGAAGGAAGCGACTGCTGACTCAAAAAAAAAAAGAAAGAAAGAAATAGCAAAGACTGAATGAACATCTTCTTGCCAATCACTCATTTCAAATATCTCTGAGTCCCGTTTCTCTATTTGATTTCCTGGCCCTTGTTACCAAGAAAAACGAACAAACACTCCCTCCTGGTCCCTTTCCCCTGCTCCTCCCCTTCTTGTGGCCAAGTCAGTGGAGCTTCTTTTCCAAAGCTTTTCAGGCATTTTTTAGAAACAGTTGTGGAGTGAACGGAGATTTTCTCTATGCCTCAGTGGCCCACTGACCAGTTAACAAAACAAAACAAAACAAAAAATGATTTGGACAGAGGGAAAAATGTTTCTTCAAACTAGGAAACGTGCAAAGATTTCTATGTGCAGATAACTAGACTTCTAAGAGATAAATGTGTTGGCCGTATTCATAATGTATAGACCTTCTGGAATGCACCCTTATCCAGAGCCCCACACTGGGGGCTGGGAAGGTCCTCTAAAGATAAAGAAAGCCCAGGAGGCATAGACATACATAACGGGCCTCGGAAAAAATTAGAAAACAGCTTAAAATACCAAACGACGCATAAATGAGAGAATGCAAGCACTAGCAGACTAGGTAAACACCCGGAAAGGGGACAGAGGCACCTCCCCCTCTTCTCCAGACACCTAATTCTACCCAAACTGAAGTTGCCAGGTCAAGTTCCTCCTCAACTCTGTTTAACGATTTCCCAGAGGTCTCCAACCTGCACGTCATCACTTCCTTCTCCAAACCCTTAGAGAAGTGTGTCATAAACTTCGTCTGGTCCTGCGTTGTGCGGTCCAGTGTATCAGTACAACTTCGCTTTGCTGCGGATTCGCTCTTGCACACTTGTATGTCTGTGTTTACCATTGGATGCAACATTCTTGAGGGTTCTATACACGACTTACTTCTCTGTATCCCTCAGAAAACACAACACAGCCACTGAAATCACTCCAAGAATAGGAGCTGATTCTTCACGATGTGTCATATTTCACCCACGTCATCAGCAGACAACCACAGACCACCCACTTCGTCACTCAGCCAAGATCATAATAAAACTCATCATATTGACAGCTGGCAGCTACTGAGTGCTTATTCTGTGCTAAGTTATATTTTTACCCGTTTCATACTTGGTACTTAATCCATTTAATGTTTAGAAACAAATCCATGACATAAGCATTTTTATTATCCCCATTTTACAGATGAAGAAACCGAGGCACAGTGAACCCAGGTCTATAGCCGTACGTGACAGAGCCAGTTTTTGAATACAAATTAATTGGCTCCAGAGCCCTTAACTGCGATGCTATATTTAGAAATAATGTCTTCAAAGCCCTAAAAAGTGAACAGACATGTTTAATCCCCTTCAGGAACTCTTCCAGAACTATTCTATGCACCTGGCACATCGAGATACACAAGTCAATGTGCCTACTCGGATACGTTGTGCATCTCTGCACTAAACACAGAGTGAAGTCCGGACACCTCCATCTCCCATCCAGAGCGTTCAGTATTTTTCCCAGCTAGTGTAAAACCCTCCCACCATCTTTCTTCTCACCCTGGACAACTCTTAGGACCCTGTACACTTGGCACACTTTCCTCCTTTTGCAACTTTGCCCAGATCTTTTCCCTGCCGGGCGACCCGTGCAACCCACAATTCCTGTCCAAGCTGCGCCTACCTTTCAAGACTCAGCTCAGACCTGCCCTAACCAGCGACTTCACCCGTGCTTCCACTCCTCGGCAGAATGCGTTTCCTCCCCCCGTAAAAGATGGTATCTGTGGTTCTGTCACCACGAGTGATGTTGAGAGACGCTTCCTTGCCCTGGCGAGAAAGGCACGGGTCGGAGCTGGTGAGCTGGTCGACACACGCACACCACCGCTCAGCTTCCCTACGTTGCTGAGATGAAGCACCCGCTTCTTGAAAGGGCCCACGGGGGGCTGTGAGGCACGTGCCTCAGCAGGGAAGAAAACGCTGAAAACTACAAAGCTTCATACTCATCAATAATGCTAGGAAGATGATGAGGGGTTATTATACAAATAACTCTGAATCCACTCAAACTTATTTTTAAAAAATAAGTCATCCTCTTTCAGTACTTTATTATTAGCAGCAAATGACAGATGACACATCTCACGACGAATGGTACCCACCAGAGCGTGCTGACAGCTGCACTCTGCCTCCTCGGACTTGGAAGGCTCTGGAAGGCCCAGCCCGCATCTTAGTCACTTGAAGAGCCTAGCGCTGTGCTCCAAGCTGAGGAGGAGCTTATTATCTGTGAATGGCATTGACCTGGCCGGCCTTGACCAGACATGATCGAAGGTTTGGTCAGACCAGCTCCCAGAGGAGAAGGCAGGCATACAGAGAACCTGGATAGGGGGTAAAGAAGCGTTTCCCGCACCCCCTCGGGGCACGATGTCCTGTAAGCACACACTGGAGATAATAGACGCTGCGGAAGAGGTCCGTCCCCACCCTTCAGGAGGGCGAACGGGAGGCAAGACCAACAAATGTGTAATCAGCATAAACACGCAGAGAAAAATACAGTAATTCCGAGGGTGTGTTGAGGGGGGAGAATGAATGGGTGAGGTGGGAGGAATGAGCCGCAAGATCACTGGTGAGAGCAGACACTGGCTGCCGTGTGTCTGAGTCACCCAGTCATTAGTACCCAGAGAAGAAAACCCCAGAAAGCAGTCCGGACCGGGTCTCCAAGTGCACGTTTCCACGGTGGCGGGGGGAGGGCTGGGATACCCAGAGGCCCGCTCCAGGCTTCCCAGCGCTCATTTTGGAAGGTGGGGCTGTCAGGACCCCTGCCTCACCCACTCTGCAAGGGCGACCCACCCTCTCCGGGCACCCGGATTAGTGTCTTCCTCTGTGGTTCTTTCCAGAACATGCGTGGGGGTTCCTGCTGTGCGGGAAAGGGGGACGGCTCCACGTGAAATCCATCTTCGCTATGGAAGACACTGCTCCTCTTGATCTCCTTGCTACCGCCCAGTTTTGGTGGCGAAATCACAGGGTAGGCAGTGCAGAGCCAGCTGGCCTGTCGCCACTTAGAGAGTCAGTGCACGTCCCTCTCAGGGAGACACTGAATGACCAGGGCAGGTTAGCGTGCCGCGCTGGCTTCCCTCCAAGTCACGTTAGTTGGTGATTCGGTGAAAAAGGAACCTTTCTGCTAATAAGCTGTCTCCCTCATAATCATTTATATTCACTGTTTTTACATAAATCTCAGGAAATGTCACTCTATATGAACGATATTCTTATTAACGTCTTCCTGCAATGACATCTGAATGGACTGGGTAGATCAGGAATTCTCAGATGATACAGCTTGGCCATATTTTGGTGCAGCCCAAGAAACTGGAAAATCTGTCCTTACAGAATTAACTCTTTCCTTTAGCAGCTTTGTAGAGAGTTGCCTATCTGCCTAGAAGAAAATAATTCACAAGCTAGTAGAAAAGTCCAGTGTGTGTATTATTCCCTAAGGATCTAGGATTGCTGTTTTAAAAATAATTTTACAAGCCAATTTTTTCTTTGGCATTTATTTGGAAGTTCGTATTTTCAGTGTCATGCTACATCTGTTTTTTGTTTGTTTTTTATAAATTCATTTATTTATTTATTTATTTATTTATTTATTTATTTATTTACTGGCTGCACTGGGTCTTTGTTGCTGCACACGGGCTTTCTCTAGTTGCTGTGAGCAGGGCGTGTGGGCTCCTTATCGTGGTGGCTTCTCTTGTTGTGGAGCACAGACTCTAGGTGCGTGGGCTTCAGTAGTTGTGGCACATGGGCTCAATAGTTGTGGCTCATGGGCTCTAGAGCACAGGCTCTATAGTTGTGGTGCACGGGCTTAGTTGCTCTGTGACATGTGGAATCTTCCTGGACCAGGGCTCGAACCCACATCCCCTGCATTGGCAGGGGGATTCTTAACCACTGCGCCACCAGGGAAGCCCCTACATCTGTCTCCATGAACATCAATGCTATAGACTCTGTCCCCCAGCCCCATATTCACATTCTATGTCCTAACATGGACATAATGTGACAGTATGTGGAGGCAGGGTCTTTGGGAGGCAATTAGGTCATGAGGGTGGAGCCCCCATGAATGGGATTAGTGCCCTTATACAAGAGACCCTAGAGAGCTTTCCTGCCCCTCCCAACCATGTGAGGACCCGGCAAAAAGACAGCAGTCTATGAACCAGGAGAGAGACCCTCACCAGGCACTACATCTGCCATTGCCTTGACTTTGGACCCCCCAGCCTCCAGAACTGTGAGAAAGACTTTGCTGTTATAAGGCACCCAGGCTGTGGTATCTGTTACAGCCACCCAAACGGACCAGGGTGATCAAGCTTTCCTGCCAGGGGTTCATTACTTTTCGGTCAGCGGTCCGTGAGTCTCACACTCTGCCTGCCTTCAGCGTTTCCCACTTCCAGAATGGAGATGCTTTCCCACACAGAATGGTTGAAGAGGTCAAACGGGACCAAAGTGCAAAATAATGGCAGTAACTCTGCAGGAGGATTCAAGCTTCCGGAGCTTGGGTGGGTGGCTAAGAGAGTCCAGTGTATACCTGTACTCCGAGCATGCTGATATGTGCCAAGCTCTTAGAACAACGCCTGGAACGTCACGTCCAGGGCAGCTTTCACGCCGTCTATGTGGAGTAAGAGGCCCAATGACCGTCCGCAAAGTGTTCCTCAGGCCCCACCCCCACCCCCAGGGAATGGGGACCTCCTTCAGAGCCCTTCCAGAAAGGCCTGGGCGTCCCCAGAGGGGGTGTCAGGCTGTACCCCCTACTTAGTGCTTGCTCCTCAGGCCTCCTGCAAACAGACCTGCCCAGCAACCCTCCAGACCCCCCAGATGCCCTCACATATGAGGGCACACACACTAGCATTTGCCAAATTGCGACTTGGCTGAATGAGCGTGGCGCCCACGGGAGACAGCACTGGCACTCAGAGCCAAGCTTTCAGAGTCAGCCTGACCCAGAAGCAAACGCAGGCAAAGCCACTTACTAACTCTGTGACCCTGAGGGCCTCGCGTGCCTTGTAAATAATAGTAGCTATTCAGAACCCGGAAGATTTTTATTTTACCCAACACTTATATGTAATTGACTAAATGCTTATCAAATATGAACTTATCTAATTCTCTGAACAAGCCTATGATGTAGGCACTATGATTACCCTCATCCTACAGATGAGGCCATGAAGGCACAGAGAGGTCAAGTAACTTGCGGAAGGTCACACAGCTAGTGTGACAGCACTAGTAGAAGCAAGATTCAAACCCTGGCGTTCTAGTTACTGAAGCATCCTACCTAATGTTAATAGTCAAACAACAATTTTTCATGCTTTTGTTCAGATGAAAAATTTCAAACACACAGAAGCAATGAGAGTCCTTTGTACTCAGTACTCAGCCTAAACAATCATCAACATTCCACGGCTCTAAACAAAGATGTTGTTAATTTTATTTTCCTTAAGTTGCAATAATAAATATTTGTCATTCTTTTTGATCTTGCCTAAATCAATGGTTACATTTCACTAATTTCCTTTGGTTTCCTTGCACAATCATAAAATTAAGACATCAGGTCCTTAGGTCATTTTTTTAAAAATAAATAAATTTATTTATTTATTTATTTATTGGCTGCATTGGGTCTTCGTTGCTGCACACGGGCTTTCTCTAGTTGTGGTGAGTGGGGGGCTCTTCTTCCTTGTGGTGCACGGGCTCCTCATTGCAGTGGCTTCTCTTGTTGTGGAGCACAGGCTTTAGGCGCGTGGGCTTCAGTAGTTGCGGCACACGGGCTCTAAAGTGCAGGCTCAGTAGTTGTGGTACACGGGCTTAGCTGCTCCGCGGCATGTGGGATCTTCCCGGACCAGGGATCAAACCCGTGTCCCCTGCACTGGCAGGCGGATTCCTAACCACTGCACCACCTGAGAAGTCCCAGGTCCTTATGTCTTAAATACTACTTTTGTATATTACTTTGTATAGTTTACTGAGCACTTTAACTTGATGACGTCATTGAATTTCCCAGCAACCTTTGAAGGAAGGCAGGGAGATTTCTGTGATTCCCTTTTTAAAAAATGGTCCAATGAAGCCTGGAGAAAGTAAAGAATTTGCCCAAGGTCACACCGTTTGATCTTTAAAGTTTTCAATGATTTGTTCTCTGGACATCAATATATAGTGAAAAAAAGTAGTGAGCTCTGCAATCCAGCAGCATTCAGTTAGTACAATATGTGATGTGAAAATCATACTATAAATACATTGAGCGAATGCGTGTGACCAGACTTAGGCATGTAGTCCACATGTGTGTATGCGTGGGTGTTATGCAATGCCGTGACGACCCCACTGAGCACACGTCCCCTTTTCGCCCTCTAGACAGAACTGCTCAGAAGAAAAAGTCCCGCAGGTACTCAGGGGTCACCTGCAATACTTCCAAATCTCCCCAAACCTTTTCAGCATGAAGATATTCACCAGAGGCCCAGATGCTTCTATTCTCCCCCAGATTGCTGACTTCTCGGGTTCTCAGCGGCCCCATCACTGGGAGGTTGTCCCCGTTTTATCAAGGACATACTTCACCCCTTTGGAAGATCCAAGCAAAACCTCCATTATTTTACGTGAACTCTCCTTTTGAGGGCCATGTTGGAGATTTTATGATATGCTTTTATAAAAAGAACCATTTGGGTATGAGCACTAAAAAATAGAAGGTGCCGCAGAAACTGCCCCCACAAAGCCTTTTCTACGTGAAATAAACACATTTGCGGCTCACAACTTCCTTCTGTGTTTATCAATAGAGTTTATTAAGAACATCATGGACAAGTCATTTCCAGGTCCAATGGACTAGACTTCAGCAGTGAGGGAAGATTTGTCTGTTGCGACCGGAAACGTCATCTAAGCCATGTCTCTGTCCTCATGTGTTTGCATTTAAACGCTTCCACGGTTTCAGTGGAAACCATAAAGTGACTGTTAAGGAAGAAATTCAAGAAAAGCGGTTCTTTGCCTGTGTCCCATTACGTAATGAACCTTCCCGACGTTGGACTGGGTGGCACAGTGCCCGGGGCAGGGTTGGCATGTGATATGTTTTTGTTGAATAATGAATGGATGAGATCACCTAAGCATCTGGTGAAGTATATGAATTATTACATCTTCAAGACATTTGTTAAGACTCTTTTCCTTATATATGTGAAGTAATTTCAATTACAGCTACAGGTTTTTCAAGTAGCAATACCTCGGAGACCTGTTTTAACGCGTAAAGAATAATAACACTGAATGAACAGACTGGTCATCTACAAATAGATATTTTTTCAGTAGAAGACAAGATTTACTATTTCAGTTTGTCTCTCTCTCTCATTCTCTCTCCTCTCTCTTTCTCAAAACAGTGAAGGTGAGCACGAACTTTTCTCCATCTACATCACCATAACGTCTGCATTGATGTATTTAACAAAGTTGTACTGTCTCATTTTAATACTTTACACTTAAACTGGAATCCATTTTCATACTGAGATGTAGGGAACACATGATCACCAGCTTCCCCCTGGGCAGGGTGCAGCACAAATACCTGAACCCAAAGAGATCCCGCTCTCAGCTGCTTCCCTAGGTGAGTAATTACTGTTCCTTAACCTCTTCTCGGGGGGGCTTCTTCAAGTTAGTCTCTTGTAGCTGACAGGGCCCCTTGGAAAAGCAATCATTCCTCCAGCACCCCGGCATCCTCCCGCGCACTCCTCCCTAAGGAAGGCTGCGGTCTAACGAAGCTCGGATTCAGGGTCTCTCCAACGACGGCTCACCTTTGGGACAGAGGAGACACCGTGGCCTCAAGGCACCAGCGTGCATGGCAGCCGGGGTGGGGCTTGGGGGCGGGGTGCCCACCGGGCTGGCCTCTGAAGCTGGAATGCTGAATTTGGAATCCAGACACCACACGTCTAGGTCCATTTGCATCATTCACTGAAATCTTCCTCTTCTGTATTAAAAAGAAAAGAAAATATTCAAACCTCCCCGCTTTAAAGACCACGAATATCACCCAGTCTGACGCAGGGGGCATCACCACGTCCCAGCGCAACAGGCTTAGGTTTCTTGAAATCTCCTGTTGAAATCCTGTTTAAAGGTCTGACGCAGAGAGTTCAAGATAAGTAAGATGACGTGAGCCACGCACACACACCTGGCCTGGTCCTCGCACACGCATGAACTCCTGCTAACCTCTCAGTGTCCCCGTGTCTGGCTTGTGAACATACTCCTCGGGGAATCCTTTTCAGGTCTTGTACCCCAGAACCGGTGGCTGTGACTCCTCTCTTTTCCGTTCCCCCACCCCACACCCTGTCTGTGGAGAGCTGTACTTGTTTACACCGTAAGTTCCCTGAAGGCAGGAGCTCTTATCTTTCCAATCGCTGCATCCCAGTGCTTCGCACAGCTCCTGGTTCTCAGTAGATATTTATTCCATGAAAGACCTGCTCCACGGCTCGGAGTCCCCACGCCCTGCATCACACGGACACATCCTGACCTCGCTTCGCTCTCACATCTGTGGGTTCTTGATGGGACGTTTTCTTCCCTCTCTCGTGCTTTCTGATTCTCATTCCAGAGACCACCAGCATCAGCAACATTGCCTCAAAATAGTAGGCTGAATCCTAAGAAATTTTCAATATTTGATGGGCCCACAAAAGCAGTCATTTCATAGAGATTAAACGTCAATAGAACTGTGAAATGCTGACTTCCTTAAAGTGCGATTTTAACATTCGTCTGTTACAAACTGATCAAGTGAGCAACAAATGAATAATGACGTCGGATACTTGAACAGCATGAGTGAGACACTGTATAAAACTCACATATGTAGAACTTTATCTCAACTCAGATAATCTGCATTCTTTTCAAGTTTTCAAGGACTGATTCTAAAAATTGAGCCCAATTAGACCGTAAAAAACAACTCAATAAATCTCAAAGAATCAGTAAAAACACATGCACTATATTCTCCGACCATAATACAATAAAATGAGAACTCAATTCTTAAAAAAAGGAAAAAAAATAGCCAAAAGTACTCTTGTATACTTGAAAACTAAAAATGCTTCTACATTATGTATGCAGAGGTCAAACGGGAAATCATGATAGAAATTAGAAATAACGCCAAGCTGGTTTGCCAAGATCTGATTTTTCCCATTTTATTCAGTCAGTGTGATTTAATATCTGATAACTCCAGCAAAGCTAGTACAGCAGGCCTTAGGAAAGAAGGGAAAAAATAAAAAAAGGCCTGGCTTTTCCTGGGAAAAACTATAAAGTCTTAATTCACTGGCTTATTTATTTTGCCCGTTTGTCCATAGATCTTATCCAGGATTCCCTCCATTTGACTCCCCAGGGCGCATGTAAGAGGAGCCTCTCCCATCACAGTGGAAAAGTCAGTTCACAGGGGCACGATTGCGGTGTTGAGAGCTTCCTGTGTGGCCCCAAGGCTGCCACTACCCAAGGCTCTTCTGGAAGAACCTGCAAACTGTGGATGGCGGAGGGGACACCCTGGGAATATTTGGAGAGAAAACCAAATGGCAGCCTAAAACGCCAGCGGCTCGCATTTACGACCACAGGGGTCTCGACCCGTCATCTCACATCTGGATGAAGCTGGCAGGCAGTGCTGTTGACACAGGCACCTGCCCTGCTCCCGGGCAGATCTGACCGCGTCTCTTTCCAGTCCCAAGTCAATGGAAACACAAGAACAAGCCACTGTTTAGAACAGCCTTTGCTTCCCAATCAGAGCAACACATACAAGAGCAGGGGAGTGTATTTTGCTTCACCACTCATTCCCAGTCCAAGTCACACACCTCCCCAAGGTCACATGCATTAGAGCACAGAGGAGAAAAAGCCGTGCTGAGGTCAGCAGAGCTAACATCTCCTCTTTAGGGCTCCGGTTCAAAAAGCCTTAGGGATTCCATCCACAGCATCATAATGTCAACATTCCAAAGAAAGCCAGCGCCCCAGAATCAGGGTCTAGGATGCCAGAGAAAGGATGGAGAGGGGTCCCCACGAAGCCCGGGATTTTGTATAAGGGCAAGGGCTAAGAAGTAGGAAGTGAAGAGTGAAATCCTGCCCACACTGTGGAATCTGAACACCATCCGAAGAATGTCCCATTTCACTACCTGGAAGGTCTCCCAAGTAAGCAAAAGCTCGATGCTGTATGACAACGTCAGGTAATCAGCGCATCTCCCTCTTCCTTGGTGTCATTAGGACCAGCTCTGGGTGTTGGTAGCAGAGCCTTCCTTAAGCAGAGGCTTTGACCAACCTGTCAGCTAGTATTTTAACAACATGGAGAAGAAAATCTCTTTTTTTTTTTTAACAGTGGATGTCTTTGCGGTACAGTTGAGGGGATATGGACATTTTTCTTCCTGTATTAATTTCCTTTAAAGTTATTAGAGTAAAATTAATTAAATAAGTAGAAGTCATTGTATTAGACAGAATGCATTCACTACCCCTAATTGGACTCAATGTGGCTCAGAGGCCAAGGGTCCAGTGTGAAGGGTCCATCTTGTGGGAAAGGCAAGGGGAGGGCATCAGTGTTTCCAGAGAACACAGAGGCGTGGGGAAGATGAGGCTCGCGGTCGCTTACCACGAGTCTCTTACTCTGGAGTTTCCATTCCTCCTAATGGCCGAGAAAAATAAAAATCGCCAATTAAGGGTAACGTATTCTGTTCTTGTTTGAAACATTTCACTTTGAGGTTAACTCAGCCTCATTTGGGTAAACAGAGTCAGCTCAAAGGCTGTTTCTTCTGTCCATCCCAACAAGGCCCCGGGTGCAGAGGGAGGTGACAGATGTCCTTGGAGTCTGTGGCTACGGACCTGTCCTGTCTCTAGAGGTCCTGGGCTGGTGTTTACTCAGGTGTGGCTGGTCTCGCTGCCCCTCGAGGTGTCCTGCTGGCATCTGCTGCAGAAGCCCAAGGTCCCTGCAGTCCCTCACATCACCAGGTCCCTCTCCCTGTGGCCTCCTGCCCCCTTGCCCTGGACACAGATCTGTGCCAGGACCACTGATTTCAACACCTTGGTGACCTGTCACCAGGGCCATGAGGAGCCCTGCACTCCAGTTGTTCCACCCCCTCCGGACCCCAGCGGACACGGTGGGGGCACGGGGGGACTGAGATGCGCTGACTGTCCCTCACACCTTCCGGGGTTTCTGTGAGGCTCTCCAACGCCTCACACCCCCGGCCCCAGTTTTGCTTAAACCAGGTGGTGGTGGGGGGAGCCTGAGGAAGGAGACAGTCACTTCTCGGTGGCCGAGCTACGGTTAGCATCCTAGACTCCCCCCTCAGAATCGCCCTGCCACCTCCCGCGGCCTCCATCTCCACTTCCGCTCGCCGCCCGGTGGACACTTCCCCCAGTCATCTCCTCTGCCTGCTCTGCGCTGTGGCGTGGACCCTGCTTGACCTAGCCCGGCTCTTTATATGTTAAAGGAAAGCTTTCAGAATTTAGAAAACCCATTCTGTCTTCACAGAGCCTGGTTCCTACCTTGCTGCAGATTCAAAATGCCATCTGGAGATCAGGACCTTAAAATCGACTTCACTTTCTTGGCTTTCTGCTTTAATAATCCTAATTTTCTCCGGGACAGCAGAAGCTATGTCAGCTGATGACACAGGATAAATCAAAGCGGCTTTACAACGTTACGGGAGAGGTGGGGAACAGCGAGAAACAGCACGTTGCTGGGGGCTGGTGACAACATCCTCCTTACCACCCGGGGGCCAAGACCTGAGAGTCTGAGGGAAGGGACACCGAACCCAGATGGAGAAAGTGTGTAAAGAGAACCAGTATCCTTGGGTTGGGATCTTCGCAGGTTCAAGGCAACCTCTCGGGGCAGGAGGCAGCCAGAGGACCAAACACTGACATCATTTTCCTCCCTTCCTGTGATCCCCTCCGCCAACGGGAGCACCCCATTGGCCAAACCTAACGGCACGTGAGAGGCAGGGGGTCCACTGACAGAACCCAGCTGGGCAGCTCCAAGATGGAGAAGAGTAGCGAGAGGATGTGACGGATGCCACAAGAGATCCAGCCTAAAAACTTCTTCCTGAAAGAGGCGTGGGGACTGGACCAAGGACAAGGGTGTCCAAAAAAGAAAATACTCTTGGTATTTTTCAAAAGTATGATCTCCCTGTAACATATGTCTGTCTTATCCACAGTTCAATTTCTATCAGTGTCCATCTAAGTGTGTATTCCAATCAGATGCCTATTAACTTGCAAAGTGCTCTGATGGTGGCAGCAGCAGCTAGCCCTGAGTGCTTTCTGTATGTCAAGCGCTGTGGGAACACTTGTTGATGTCCTTTCATCCTCCAAAGAAACTTCTGGGGTATGCTTTTATTATTAACATCTCCATTTTACAGATGGCAAAACCAAGACGAAAAGTTTAAGAATGTGCCCAGGGTCATACGAGCTAGCCAAGGGTCCGTATAAAATATAAGACCAGGCCCTCTAAGAGGGGCAGGAGCAGGGAAGGACGCATGGTACCTTAGCGTCAGCTTCTAAGTCACTGTGATGGTTGCCATCTGGAACAGTGGGGCCCCATGTCACCAGGTGGTTTTCCAAGAGGAGTTTGTAATCCACGTTGCATAGGAAAGGTCCCCATTTTTAATGTACTTGTTCAATTTGCATTTTTCATTCACATTGAAACAATGGCTGATTTAAAGTGTACAATCAGGAGGTCCAGTTTGCAAACCTCTGTTAGACCGTAACAAAGAAACCCCACCCCAGCACCCACCCACACACAGCTGTGATGGTGATCAACAGCCTTCACAGAGCTACAAACCAGGAAAGCCTGTTTCCTGTCCAAGTGACAAGCGTTGTGTTTGTAAGTTAATAATAACAATGTGGTCGACTATTCGCAGTTACCAGTATGAGCTGTCTCCTGAGAACTTTACACGTGTCATCTCATTTCATCCTCGCAATGACTCCGCAATTTACATACATCAACTCACCCACATCTTCCAGGGAAAACAGCATTCAAAAATGTTGTCAGAAACACTGTACGATATCACTTACATGTGGAATCTAAAAAATACAACAAACTAGTGAACATAACAAAAAAGAAGCAGACTCACAGATGCAGAGAACATACCCGTGGTTCCCAGGGGGGAGAGGGAAGGGGGAGGGTCACGAAAGGGGGAGAGGAGTGGGAGGTACTGTTTGTTAGGTATAAAATAAGCTACATTGTACAACAAGGGGCATATAGCCAGTGTTTTATAATAACTATAAATGGAGTATAACCTTTAAAAATTGTGAAACACTGTGTAATACACCTGTGACTTACACAGTATTGTACAACTCTACTTCAATTTTTTAAAAATGTTAAGTCACAATCCTGAAGTCGCCAAATAGGAAAGAGGTGAGCTAAGGACTCCACCCAAGCCCCTCTGACTCCCCAAATTAAACTTTTTCTATCAAAAGGAGAAGACTTTCCCCTGCACAACTCTGAGATGCCAGGTACACAAACCAGAAACCCAGTGAGACAAGCGTTTCTTCCAGGCGGTTACCAGTGATGACCTCAAGTGAATGCATTTTGCAATGCAAGCTGCTCACCAACCGTTCAAACATTATACTTTCTACAAGCACCACGGACACCTTTAGAACACCAAACAGAAACAGAGATAAGCAAAGCAAAGCGTAGGACAGCCTGTACTTGGAAGTGGGCAGGCTAGTGGAAAGACAAACAGAGTCTGCTGAAAATGAATAGGACGTCAGAGACTCAGCTCAAGAAATGCTAAGAGGTGCCTCCACTCTCTTTTTCTTCAGCACCTGACGGAGAAAAAAATTTTTTTTTCTTCCTTCCTTCCTTTTTCTTCTTTTCTTCCTTTCTTCCTTTCTTCCTTTCTTCCTTTCTTTTTCTTTCTTTCTTTCTTTCTTTCTTTCTTTCTTTCTTTCTTTCTTTCTTTCTTTCTTTTCTTTCTTTCTTTCTTCCTTCCTTTTTCTTTCTTTCTTTCTTTTTCTTTCTTTCTTTCTTTCTTTCTTTCTTTCTTTCTTTCTTTCTTTCTTTCTTTCTTTCTTCCTTCCTTCCTTCCTTCCTTCCTTCCTTCCTTCCTTCTTTCTTCTTTCTCTTTCTTCTTTCTTTCTCTTTTTTTTTTGGCCATGCAGCATGTGGGATCTTAGTTCCCTGACCAAGGGTTGAACCCGCGTCCCCCTGCAGTGGAAGCGCGAAGTCCTAACCACTGGACCGCCAGGGACGTCTCGAGAAACTGTTGTTTTTAAAGAGTAGCTTAAAAATCTGGGTTCCCCTTGCTGGGACTGAAAGGATAACATTAAATAAGTAGATTGTAACACTCCCTACGCATGCTTTCCAAGCCCCAAGTATTAATACTTGCTTCTCTCCCTGCCTTGTAATTTGCATCCTCCTTTCTGGAAGTTTCTGCCACCCCTCTTGGCACAAACAGCTCTCAGACTCTGCACCCCACCTCATCCAGCACCTTTATCCTGATTCAGGAATAAAGTCCAATCAGACTTTGCAGTGGAGAAAATCCCGGGTTGCGTCGTATTTCCATACGCGACGACGGTCACTAGACTTATCGCCAGGCCTCAGGTCATCTCTGATCTCCCCGACAAGGTGTCTCAAGCTCCATCACATGTTCTTCCAAACGTTTCTATCGTTACTTCTAAAGTTATAACCATAAATTATAAAGTTAGTCCTTCCAAGAGACTTACCGGTGAAGAGACCTCTTCTGTCTACACGGAGCTTAGTAACAGGCCCTCTCGATCTACATGTTGGGAGTGGATTTCTGTTCCCGACCTTCACACCAAACAGCCCTCCCCTGGGATCCGTCTCCTGTGTGTAAACAGCACCACCATCCGCCCTGTCAATACAGTCAGATCACCCGCAGATCCCTTGCGTTCTGGAGTCTTCCTTTCCCTCCCCCCTCTGACGGATGCCTCAGCAGGTCTTGTCCGGTCGTCCTCCAGAACCTCCGCATCCCACCTTCTGGCCCGTCTCTGAGGATGCCAGGCCACCACGTGCTGCGTGGCGCTACCTGGGCTGGGGCAAGCCCCTCCACCCGGCGCCTCGGCCGCATCCGTCCGCCTCCAGCCTGTCCTTCTCAGATTAGCGAGACTAATCCCCAGAGGAGGCAAATCCAAGCCTGGCGTTTTTCTCCTGCCGTCTTGTTGCTTCTAGGATAAAATCCAAAATCCTGAACGTTCCCCAGGAGGCCCTGCCCTGGCCTTGCTCCGGCCTCATCCCTCCCCACTTCCCCTGTCCCCGGCTACACTAACCACTTGTCCTCAAATGTTCCAAACTCTTGACTGTCTCAAGACCTTTGCAACAGCTGTTTCCTCTGCCTGGAACACTTATCTCCCAGTTCCTGTTTGGATAGCTAGTTCTTATCATGCAGGCCTCAGACCCAAATCCTTTTGCCCAAAGAGCCTTTTCTGACCACCCGATTCAGAAGGCGGTTTTTGACCATTTCTCTCCCTCTCTCTCGCTCTCTCTATTGCGCGTGTTTATTTCCCTTCTAGTACTTTTCACAAAGGACAATTTCTTTCTGTATTTACTCATTGACTCTCTTGTCCCCACTCCACCCCTAACATCTACCGTAGAGCCTGGACATCACGGGGAAGGAAAGACAAGTGTTGAGTAAGTAGAGCCCCAGGCCCCGGCCTTCAGCTCCGACAAAGCACACCCCAGGGTCAGGGCAAAAGAAGCCGTGTCACTGCCTCCTGGGTAAAGCAAACAGCCAGTTCAGCTTATTAAGAAATATGCTTTCAGTTAAGATCACAGAAGGTATTTTCTGATTATGCTGAGCTGGGGACCAAGACGCAAAGATAATAAACACATTTAATTGAAAACAGGTGGAGAGTGGTCCGCTCCCCCACGGGTGACCGGACGTAGGGCCTCTTAGCAAGCCTTCTCTTCTCTCCAACATTTTATGAGCATAATTTCGACGTGCCAGGATATGCTCTCGGGGTGGGGGGACATCCCTGGCCTCCAGCTGTCACTCGATGGCCCAATTCAGCTTGACAAGGAAAGGCTTGGGTCCTGAGGGCCAAGCTCATTTGCATATCTGCCTGGGTCTGGTAGATGGCATGGCTCAGCCACAACTTTATGAAGAAGCATCCCTAACTGAGGGAAGCACGCAAAGATCCTGGCACAGGGCGCTAGAGATGTGTATAACAGCGTATTTATTGAGTGTGGATTTCCTTAATGTGCCAAAACATGCCTTCCGGTGATCGGTTCAAATGTTACGACGTGCCAGCAAAGTTGGAGGTTTCTGGGGATCAGACGCAGAGCAGATGTTCTTCTAAGCTCAAGAATGTTGTTTTTCTTAAAAACAAAAACAAAACAAACTGCCCAGCCACTCACAACTCTGCAGCACACACCCTGCTGAAGTTGCATCTTTGGAGAAGAGCAAAAGAAACACCGTAAGTGAATAGAGGCTTTAGAAACCACATCTTCAGAAACCAAGTTCAAACTCATCAAAGAAAAAACCATGCACTTTCTTACCTGTGGTGTGGAGAAATCCCAGGTTCCTGTCCAATCTCAGTGAAAATAGTTCAATACCCGGTGTTAACCCAAAGCTCCCAGAGGGACACTATTATTTATAAATCCTTAAAGGTCTCTTCTAATTATCACCTCCAGGATGCTGGGTTTCGGATTCAATTTCTCTGGCTTTCAGGGAAGAACTTAAGCTCGCCAGAGATGTTACCACTTAGTGCTTCTTCAGATGCGCTAACCGCAAAATGCAAACCCAAAATCACGTCCCGTTTTCTGAGCCCTTAATGCAGCTGGATGTTCTTGACGAATCCCAGACGCAACCTTCATTGGTACAAGCACCACCTTAACTTTCGGCTCCTGACAGACTGTGGGTACCACTGCGGATCTGGAGTGGGTTCATTATGCCCCCAGCTCTCCCTTCCACGTAGTTAATATTTTTAATCTACAGTCTTTCATTCCCCTCTGCCTGCACCCGATACTTTGTCCATCCACCCACCCTTCCATTCATCAACAGGAATTGAGCGTCTGCCTCTTGCCAGATACAGTGTCACGTGCTGGGGACACACAGGTGAACAAGACAAAGTCCAGAATGTCACGGAACATAAAATCTAATAGTAGAGACAGGCATGAAGACGGACCATTGATTGTACTTTTGGTCATTACTAGGATGGAGATGCTTGAAAGGGGCCGGGGACCAGAGGGAGGGCAGGTTTGCGTTGATGGGTGGGAGGTGGGAGTTATTGTGGTCATGGACCACACCTTAGAGGAAGTGACGGGGAGAAGTCCCCAGGAGGATGGGAGTACAAAGGAGGGAAAGGGGAAAGTGGTACATCCCAGGCCGAGTTGGAAACACCAGCCACGTCACAGAGGTCTGACAGCCCGGATGCTTCAGCTCTGGGGGTGGGGGGGGTGGGCCATGAAGTGAGCAGGGTTGAGTGAGGAAGGACCTTGTGGGTCTTGCCAGGACCAAAGACTTGGAGGTTTGAGAATCACTGAACAACTGTGACTCCATGAAATATTTAAGACTCCCTGAAAATATTCTCTTTTTAATTGATACAATGGGAAATGGGGAAAACAGAAAGAGAAAACACATGTTGACATGCAGTATATTAATCCTACCCCATAAAAATGAAATGCCACCTCTTAGCTGTATCCTGACCACCTGTGTTTCCAGTTTTCTTACAAATTCACACACACACACACACACACACACACACACACCCCTGTTCTCCAATCATCCTACTACTTGGGAGATTTTAACCCTTCTTTCATTCTACTATATGCAAGATAAGCTGACAACGTCCACTCATTTTCTTTCCAGATTACATAATCTTTTTAAGATTTTTTTGATGTGGACCATTTTTAAGGTCTTTACTGAATTTGTTACCATATGGCTTCTGTTTTATGTTTTTTTGGAGTTTTGGCGGCAAGGCATGTGGGATCTCAGCTCCCTGACGAGGGATGGAACCCGCGCCGCCCCCCGCCCCCCACGCCGTCCCGCAGTAGACGGTGAAGTCTTAACTGCTGGACCACCAGGGAAGTTCCTTACATAACTTTTCATGAAGTTAAGCATTCCAGTTCACCTCCTTCCTCTTACGACCACACGTCAAGCCACTTCTCTCGGGAGAGCTGAATCCCTCAGAGCATCACTGCTGATGGTGGGTTTCTATGTTTAGAGCTCCCCGTGAGAGGAGGAAGGAGAACAAGAAGGAAGACCTGCCTGAGGACCAGCTCCCGCCTCACAGCCAGATGCTGCAGAAAGGGGAAGGGGCCCAGACCGTGGATGGCAAAACAAAGGAAACAGGAGACAACAAGGCTGCTGAGGAAGGCCCTTCTCTTGGCAAAACAGACCCACGACAGGACGCCAAGGGTAAGGCCAGCCCCGGGCTGCGGACCCGCCCGCACCCGCGCATCGGCAGGCATCCTTGCATGTGGGGAAATGGGGCTCTGGGGCTGGCGGCTTCTGCGGCAGGGGCGGAGCTGACGTGGTGGGACACAGGTAACAGGGGGTAGATTAAGGTCGTAGAATGCAAGGCCGCAGAGCTGCTACTCTTCATGGCTTAACGTCTGGCTCCAAAGCTCTCATTTCCATACGTAGATAATACCCAGGGTTGGACGGAAGAGGACCCCTTCCAGTGAAACCAAAGGTCATGCAGGCCAGTGTGTCCTGAGTCCCAGAGGGTCAGCCTCACCTTTTCAGGGAGAGAACCTGACTCTGGCCGAGGACCCACGATCCCCCCTTCCCCACTGGCTGGCTGCACTTCTGCAGAGCTGGGCTCTTCCTCAGGGGCTCAGCCTCTAAGCCCCCAAAGCATGTACCTGAGCCCCGAGCACACCCCATTCAGGCAGGGAGCGGCCACCAGCCAACCAGGCGCCTCTTCGAGAATGGGGACACATCATTTAATCCCATCGGCAGCTGTCAGAGCTGCAGCACGCGATGGCTGAGCTGGCTGCAAGCAGGTCTCCTTCTTCCCCCTCTCGTCACGTCTCTCTCCTGTTCCCATTCTCTCTGCCCCCTCCTCCCCTGCCTCACCTCTTGCCCAAGGACTGACTTTTCTCTGCCTGTAGCTCTCAAAGCTCAAATGTACCAATCCTGGGTTCACACAGGGAGGAGGTACACTCTCTGCGCCCAGGGCTGGGGAGGCAGAGAGGGAAGGCATCTCTGCCTTTCCATCCCCTTCTCTAGCCAAAGAAATGGCACCTTTTGTGAAGACAGGCAGGTAATGATTCTGCTCAGTGTGTGTCATGGATGGAGGAGAGGGAACCCAGGGGGGAGCTTTTAAGGTGCAAAGTTATCTTCATGCCTCACTTACTAACCAGAAGAGGCAACCCTTTGTGATCATTAGGGTGGACCTAGCACTTACTCCAAGTGCTAAACCAAGTGACAGATTCCAGTTGCCAGAGCCAGGGTTATAGAAATTCTCCTAATTCACACAGAATCAGGAAGCGTTCTTGGTTACATTTGCTATTCCCTAGAAGTCTTCTTGGTCTCCGTCACATTGAGGCCAATGAAAACTCTGAAGATGGGAACCAGATAAGGCAGAGCTTGGAACGCCGGTCTTTTGCAAAGCCTGGTCCTACTCCCCAGGACTGAAACCGGTAATGAAGAAGCATTGTGGGGAAGGGGAAGCGGAGAGCAGAGATGCATCGGAAGCAGAAGGAGAGAGAGAGCAGGCCCTCTCGCTTGGGATAAACGACCTCAGCCTGGAAGCAAAGCAAGTGCAAACTCTTCATTTCCAACAGAGCTCAAACGAGCTGTCAACTTCGAAGGCATAAGAGACAGACGTCTGGCCTCCTGCCGTCTGCCAGCTCAGACCCCCTTCTCGGGGTCTGCACACGAGCCCCTTGCTTTCCCAGACACCCCCTCACGGCTGTGTGGATTCTCTCCTACTCTTCCAGCCTGCCTAGTTCGTATTCCCTGCAGCGCCGCTTAGGGATCAAAGCCTCCTTTGCTTTTTCACCGCAGTTTCATGCACCAACCACGTGTACAAAGTCAGCTAAGTGACAAGGACGTTAGGGAGCGTGCAGGGTACAGAATGGGTTCGTTCTTTCATTCGCTGAATAATTTGAGGGCACCCACTCTGCTCCGGGCACTGTTCCAGGTGCTGGAAACACCCCGGTGAATAAAACCAGTGAAGATCATCGGAAACCCTGCGGCAGAGGACGCATTCACGGCCCCCACGGCGTCCTCCAACTCAGCTCCAGCCTCGCAGGGCAGTGGGCACAGACGGTGGGTTGGAACGCCAGCCCCGCGCACTGATGGTGCCAACTGGGGCACACAAAGGACCCCAGGAGAAGAAGAGGGCTTGGTCCCGGGGCAGCGGTGCTTGGGAAGCTTCGGAAACCGTCGCGGGAGGCGGCAGGGCGGAGTCCGCAGCCTGCACCCGCGGGAGCCCGTCTGTTTCTGATTTTCCTCCCACTTGAAAGTGATCAGGATGTTCTTGCTTGTGGGGGTTTTTACCCACTTCTGACCCTGCAAGGCTCAGGAAATTACAAAGCAAGTTTTCCAACAAATGCTCTTCACCAGCGTCAGACAGTCCTACACGGCTGCCACTCTGACCTCCCCAGGTCTTGCGAGCCTGACCCATCACGGAAGAGAGACCGGATCCGCTGGCCCTTCTTGCCTGCGGGATGCCCAGCTCCAGGGAGAGCTCGGCTCTCATGGCCTGGTGAGACGCCCCTAAACCCATCTGCCAGGCAAGAGGTCCTGTCAGGAGACACCCAAAGATGGAAGATGCAAAGACTGACGGTGGAGTGGTTGGGGGGGGGGAGAGAGATTGAGAAACACTTTAGAAGGGCTTGCTTGGAAATGTGCGGTTTCCACAGCAATTTTTGGAATCTCGCTGCAGAGAACAGCGGGGGTGACTGTGTCTGAAGAATTCCCAGCCACTCCCCAACCCAAAAGTCACGTGTGGCATGAAATCTGAACCACAGCCGTTGCGTACAACCCGCCTCTGCTCGGGGGTATCTGGGGAAACGTGGAAGATTGCAGATCAAAGGGAGGGTTTGCTCCCATTTGTCAGAGTCAGGGAAACACACCGTTCAGACCAACACGGCACATTCTGCCTAAACATGCTCAAGGCTAGATAGCTTAGCAGAGCGTGACTTGGTTTTCTCGGAAAAGAACAGACGATTGAACGAGAAAGGAGAGCAGAGAGCGCGTCTGCTCAGAGAGAGTGAAGGGTCCACCCTTTCCACGCTGTCCGGCTTTGCACCACGCATCCCAGGTCTTGAGGCCTTGGTTCTTCTTGGGCAAAATGGAGCTCTTCATCCTCAGAGCCTGAAAGAATCCCCAAGTCTGGAGAACTCGTACAGGTCATAGTCTGACCACTAAGAGCCTGACGCAGAGCAGGCGCTGAGCCCCTCGTCAACGCATCGCTGAAGTCCCGGAGGAGAGGAACCCTCGTGTGGACGTGCGCGGGGATCCTGGACCACGTCCCTGCAAACACTGGCTCCGTCTGTGCTGCTGTCGCCAGCAAAGGGACCGTCCACTGCGTTGGGCCACTCGGTCCTAGGCGGCTGTGGCTGTCAGCGTGTGCAAATCCAAACCCCCGTCCGAAGCCGCCTCCCGCAGCTTCCCTCACAGGTTCTAGTTCCACCCACTGGGGCTGGTGTGGTGAGTCTGATCCCTCTTCTACACGGCTGCTTTGGATATCTGAACGTGACTGCCGTGTCTCCAGTGGGATTCGTTCTTCTTCAGTCTAATGACTCCCACCTCTTCCAGTCCTGCTCAGACGAACAAAGAGGGCGTTAGGGGTTTCGTTCTCTGCACCATCGTCACCATTTGCCTCTGAACGAGCACAATTTGTCCAGGTCGCCTTGAGCTGAGCTCAGGGATTCGGCTGCGATGGGACCAGGAGGAGAAACGTGGGTCCGTCCTCTTCTTGTTCCAGCTCCTGCATCAGCAGGATGCAGTGGTGGCCTTGCTGGCTGTGGAACACTCATCTTACCCCACACCTGGATGTATTTTTTAGACAGACGCTCAGATGCAGCAGCTCAGAGACAGAGAGCAACTCCTTCTTGGGTCTTCCCTGATTCAGACAAAATTAGACACATCAGGCCCGACGGGTGACTTGCTATCCCGGTTAAATCTGTTCAGGTCACCCTATCCCCTATGCCACGCCAGGATCCAAACTTCCCGTGAGTCAGTACTGAAGAAGAG
Organism: Hippopotamus amphibius kiboko; assembly: GCF_030028045.1. Lineage (NCBI taxonomy): Eukaryota > Metazoa > Chordata > Mammalia > Artiodactyla > Hippopotamidae > Hippopotamus > Hippopotamus amphibius. Next base: position 62,496,183 of record NC_080202.1, read on the forward strand.
AGGCCTCCCTGTCCTTCCCCTTCAAACAAACTGCAGCTGTATTAAGGGATCCTTAGATTATAATAAAGATGTTGAATTATTCTGTGCACGTGCTAACACTGGTCACTTTGCCCAGTATTCTCCAATACTTCGGAATAAACCTGACGAAGTAGATCAGACAGAATTGCATTTGACCTGAAGAAACAAAAAGAGAACTCTCCTCCTACAAAAGAGGAGTGTGCTTTCCCCAGATGACAAGGTGTCCAGAGGAAGTCGGGGGCGGGGGCTGGTAGGGGGCCCCGTGATGGCATCAGAGACCCAACCGTGCGTTGCTCCCTGCTTGTCCTCATCCTCCCGCGGTGGCTCTCTCCTGTGCGGGCGTGGAGATGCTGCCTATAACAGTGGTACCCAGGGCCAGCACGCAGCAGCTGCTTTTGTATCATTTTTTTAGCATTTTTGAGCATCGGCTACATGTCAGGCCCCACGTTAGGAGCTGGGAATTCAGAAAATAACAACACAAACCTCGCTCTGAAAGAAATCCTAGCGTTCCTCTAACATTAATACTGCTCCCCCCACCCCAGTTCAAAAGTGGGCCGAAAGCAATAAAGCTTTAATCCAATGAATGCCTTTTTGATACAAAGACTCAGGGTTTTCTTGGCTCCGCGAAGCCACTGTCAAAAGTAAAAAGTACTGACTCCACTCGAATGCTGTAATTCACAGGTCATCATTTCCACCCGTAACACCCCTCCCCCACCCCACGGTTTGACTGCTAAATTACAGTCAGAGGAGCAGACTGTCAGCCGTTCTCAGCGTTGGCTGCACACGTTTGAATCACCTGTAGGGTTTGACCAGGGTCCCATCTGCCAAAGCTCAGATGCATGTGGCCTGGGGTGCACCCTTGCATTGGAATTTTTTTAAAACCCCTGGAGTCCCCAACACACCCCCAGGATGAGAACCACTGCTGCTACCAAAGCCTGATCATTTCCCAATGTCTGAAAGCAAAATTCCCCTTAAAGAGAAACCACTGAAGACATAAGCCAAAGAGGCGTGATCAGAGACAAAGCGTTTTTCCATTTATTTTCAGCGAGACTGAAATTCAACACATCTCACACCTTGTCAAGCCACCCTCCCAGGTCTGGATGGCTGCTCCTTTTAGCAGACAGCCTGCGCCTGGCTGGGGAGTAGCTAGGGTAGTCCTGAGGAAAGGTTAAGTCGCCCACATATCCAAGAAGGCTGCTTTCTGTTTGCTCTTTCAACATGTGCTCTGTCACCTGCATGGATTAAGCACCTACTATATGCCAAACTTCACGCTGGGCGCTGGGGCTCAGAATCGAATGCCAAGAGGCAAAGCTGCCTTTTCTGTACAAGAGGAGTGTTTTCAGGGTGGAGGGCATGGGGCTAGTTTTGAGGTGATAAAGAATCATTTTAAAAACTTGCTCAGAGAATTCCCTGGTGGCGCAGTGGTTAAGAATCTGCCTGCCAATGCAGGGGACACGGGTTCCATCCCTGGTCCGAGAAGATCCCACATGCTGTGGAGCAACGAAGCCCATGCGCCACAACTACTGAGCCCATGTGCCACAACTACTGAAGCCCATGCGCCTAGAGCCCGTGCTCTGCAACAAGAGAAGCCACCGCAATGAGAAGCCCGTGCACCGCAACGAAGAGTAGCCCCCACTCACTGCAACTAGAGAAAGCCCGTGTGCAGCAACAAAGACCCAACACAGACAATAAATAAATTAATTAATTAATTTTTAAAAAAAACAAAAAAACAAAAAACTTGCTCAGTCCTCTATGAATACCTGTATCTCTCTCTGGGGTTTAATCACTTCCAGGGAGCAATCTCTTTCTAATTTCCCCCTCTGGTCCCCCAGCCGCCATCTCCTTACCACCCCCAAAAAATTATTACCATGGATAGGATCCTAAAATTTGCCAAAATGCCATAATTATTTCACCAGGAAAAAGAGCAATGTGAAGCCACAGCCTTCACCCCTTCTGGTCTGCCGGGTCCTTCTCCTGCACAAAGGGCCTGAGGAATATGCCTGCTTCCAGCAGGGCTGATTGCACATGCAGCAGGAAACGGATCCTCATGGCCGGGCCTCTGGGGAGGTTTATGGCAAAGCCCAGGGAAGCTGGATTCCTCTTTTAAGATAACACTCAGTCAGTGGCAGCCGTTTGACACAGAGAGCAACGTGAACCCTGGTTTTGTAAAATTAAGGCTGCATCTGGTTTGCTTGGGTCTAAACAGGAACCACCCCCTGCCTTAACATCACAGGCTTCTCCAAAGACCTGAAAGGCAACCCGAGAGGCTACAAGGAAACCAGAGCTCCTGCTCAGACAAAATACTCTTTAAACCCTCCCCCCCTTTATTTGTTTTATAAACACTTACTGAGAGTCCACTATGGGCTGTGCTAACCCGCCACCACCGCACTCCCACCCGTGAAAAATTCTTAAACATCAGAATCCCACTGTGGCCTCAAAATTCAATGTTCTTTGGCAGCCTCCAGAGAGGATCCTTCTGAGTTGTTTGTTGTTTGTCTGTTTGTTTGATACCAACTCCAGCATCCTGGAGAAGAGGCTGTGTTACACTTACGTCATCCACTATTTTCATTCTGGTAGAACGATGCCTCCCCTCGGGCCGCTGGAGGGATTCAGGAAGCACACCAGCAGACACCCCTCTTTACAACAGCAGCTCCTAAAATCTGGGGCAAAGCCAATGAGCAACACCAAGGTCATGGCTGGCCCAGTAGAGGAAAACATCAAAGAAAACCTGGACGCAGTCTTGCCATGATTTACCCCCTCAGTGCCTATGTGCGGGAGAATAAATAACGGTCCAGCAACAGTAGGAGGTTAGATGACACGGAGGCAGGTTGCGTCGCGCCCCTGAACGTAGCCAGCATGGACACGAGTGATGGGCAAACACAAAGAGATCATTTACTCTAGGAGGTGGGTTCTTTTTTCCCCTCCCCTGCCCTCCCCGCCCCTGCCCTCCCCTCTCTTCTCCTCTCCTTTCATAGAAGGGAGGCTTGTATCCTCGGGTTGCTTTACATGGGGTCACACAAACTCTAGAACACGGACTGGATGACTTCAAGGTGTCTTGGGGCCCTGGATTTTGTAACTGAACTTGGCCGGCCAGCCTGGGCTTGGCTTGTTGAAGGCTTGATCGTGGACTAGATGTCTAGCTTGCATACAGATTCTGGAATTGCTGAGGAAACTTCAGAAAGCTCCTCTGTATCTGGGAAACCAGCACCCGTCTTGCAACAGGGGGTGTACGGAGACACCCACTCACACAGCAGGCGGCAGAGTGGTCCTGCCACCTGTTTTCCTAGGCTGGCAAACTAAGGAGGGTTTTCCCATTTTTAGCTGGTTGAAAAAGAAATCAAAAGAGGACTATTTTGTGACACAGGAGAATGACGTGAAAGTCAGAATTCAGTGCCCACGAGTAAAGTCTTATTGAGACGCAGCCAGCCACGCCCACGCATTGACATAGTTACCTACTGTCTGTGGCTACTTCTGTGCTACCACAGACCAGGTTGCCCACAAAGCCTGAAATGTGTACTCTCTGGGCCTTCGAGGATAAGATAACTTTGCAGAAAGTTTGCCAACCTCTGCAGTCAAGTAAAAGAATAATCCTGCCCAAAGGCAGAGAAACGAGAGGCTCACATCACTCATCCTTTAACCTAATTAAACGCTCATGCTGGGCCCCTAACAATCTTCTCTCGTTGCTAAACCCCCAGAGCGAGAATCAACTCAACTTGTGCGGCCTTAGGACACAAAGCACGAGACTTGCCCACCAGGCTGGTCACGTTCCAGAAAAGCAGATCAGAACATCCCATGCGTTCCAGTCCGTCTCCTAACAAACAAGAGCTTTCATTCCTGGCTCTGGGGTGAGGATCTACCTCTTTCTCAGCTGCACAAGCCTCTTCCTTGTTACACTGTGGGCCAAACACGAGAAACCAGCCCTGGTCCCGGTCGGGAGGGAGGGAGGGAGCGCGACCCCGCGGTCCTCAGTGTGCCGTTTCTCTCCTCGCCCACTAGGAACAGACTGGAAGACCCCCCTGCGACCTGTGTATCCACCTTTGGTCTCGAGTCCGAGATCCACCAAAGCCGTGGGACGCAGCTGGGAGTTGTCACCTCCGGCGGCGAAGAGCTTCCGAATGTATGACGTAAGTCTTCCGAGGACCCCCTTTGCCTTCATCCTTTGCAGACTGAGAAGTGAGAAGGTGCCCCATCCAGGGTGAGCTGGGCAAAGGAGGGGCTGAGACCCGCCCAAACCAGTGGAACGGGAGCCAGTGGTTCTGCCCTGATGCCGCGTGAGACCAGGGCAGGGGGAGGAGGACGTCCCGAGGACAGCCCGTGATGCACTCGGGGTAACCCTCACCTGGGACCCCTAGAGACAAAAAGAAAATCCTCGAAACCGGATGGCTGGCTGATGTTTCTAAGGGTGTCTTCCACCCCAGGCCACCTCCGTCCTGCCTCCTCACCCTGAACTTCACGCCACTGTGCTGTCTTTATCCCGTCATCCTTACCCTCTGGGTCATGGGTTCATCTTGCTTTGTGGGAAAGAGAGGTTTTGGAAAAGGTTGTTGGGGACACAACCCTTTCTCCCTATTGTCCTAAAATCCAGGAATAGCTTTCTTCCAAACCTAATTGTTCGCTCACGTGACAGACTTCTGTTGAGCACTCACCCCGTGACGTGTGGTCCATGTAGATGGATAACCTACCCTGGCCTCACGGACCGTGGGGTCTGGGTGGGACGTGCAAGTAGAGACACACTCACAGTAAGTCAAGTGGGGGACACAGACCCTCAGGGTGAGTGCTACAGCAGCCCAGAGGAGGGGAGCCACCTCTAAGGAGCGGGGGTGCTCTGGCACGGGTGACACATCTGTGGAAGCCAAGATCAGAGTCCGGAAAGAGGAACAGGAAGAAGGCAGGAGAGGAATGGGAAGGGGAGGTGACCTAAGTGGAAAAGAGGACAAACTATTTTAAAAGGTGATGGTGGTGCAAGAGAAGGTGACAAAGAGACCCAGAGAAAGGCCTCCATCTGGGAAGCGGGCTGGTTGACCTCAAAAATCCCTGGTGGCCTCTGACCTTCATGGGCTCCTCCCCCTCCACCCGCCTCCAGAGCGGCTTTGCCCGCCTGCATCCTGACAGTCCAGGCTGGAAGAAATGAAACACCACGCTTCCTTGCTTCCGGCTGTGTGGGAGGCAGGAAGCGGCCTGACCCCCTAATTGGGATGAGGTTCCTGTGGCGACTCCAGCCGCCCACGCCCCAGCACAGCCCCCTCCGCAGGTGTCTCAGCCGGCAAGGAGGGCACCCCTGGCGGTCGGCGGCCGGGCTCCACCGCCACCACCGTGCTGCCAGCTGCAGCCCTGCCTCTGCGGGTGTCAGGGAATCGAGAGGTGGATGGAGACGGCACTTTCTGAGGCTCCTCTGCAAACAAGGGGCCAAGCATTCCCGGGGGGGGGGCGTGGATGCGAGAGTTGAGGCTGAGAACCGCCCCCCACTGGACACACACGGGCAGAGCAAGAGGAGGCACCGGTTCCTGCGGAGAAACTGATACACAGGCAGGATTTGGGACTCTGTCATCAGTCCAAGGAGGTGAGGCCAGAAGAAAGCAGGGGAAGGTGACGCGGTCAGGAGTTGGGAAAACCAGGTGAGAGCAAGGGTCACAGCAGTTAACAGGCAGAGTCTGGTGCTGCCAAGCTGTGGGGTCCCAGCCGAGCTGCCTTCAACAGGGAGCTCGTAGACGTGCACACAGGCAGGGAGGGCGCGTGGTGGGAAACTCTGTGACTTGGAAATCCACTGGGCACCTTACGGCAGGGTGTCTCCTGGTGGACTGCGAGTGCGGCTCCCAGACGCTTCAGTGTCTAATACGAGTGAGATTAGAATCGAAAGACTGGACCCTCCATCTCACGTCAGATCCCACCTCCTGCCCCCAGGAGGGGTGGCCTTTGACCCACGGCACGCTTGCCGTGCCACTTCCATGGAAACCATGCCCTTTCCAGGCTGGCTGTGACCCTCATCAATAATCTGCCACAGAAAAGAAGGTGTGGTGCGTGTACACAGTGGAATACTACCCAGCCATAAAAAAGAATGAAACCACGCCATTCGCAGCAACATGGACGGACCTAGGGATTATCATACTGAGTAAACCAAAGACAACTGTCATAGGATGTTGCTTGTATGTGGAATCTAAAAAAAAGATACAAGTGAACGTATTTACAAAACAGAAACAGACTCACAGACATAGAAAACAAACCTATGGTGGCGGGGGTGGGTGGATAGGGATAAACCAGGAGCTGGGGATGAACACACACATGCTAGTATATATAAGATAACCAACACGGACCTACTGTGCAGCACAGGGAACTCTACTCAATATTCTGTTATGACCTATGTGGGAAAAGTATCTGAAAAAGAATGAATGTATACACATGTATAACTGAATCACGTTGCTGCACACCTGAAATTAACACAGCATTGTAAACCAACTCTACTCCAGTAAAATTAAAATTAAAAATAACAATCTGCTCTAGAGGGGGGTGGTGAGTCAAGGTCCCGTAGTGACTGGCAGATTCACAATTAGAGCTTGTGCCCTGACCCTCCACCCACTGTGTCACAACCTCGGGGACACATGGAGGGTGGCCCTTCGATATGCATTAAAAAAGGCACCTGGAAGTCCAACTCATGAACAAGAGGTGCGAACCCAAGCTGCCTCCTTTAGAAAGCCCACCCCACACCTCGTCTTGCTGTGAGCCCGTGGCACTCCTCACCACAGGTGCACATGGCCCACCTGCCCCAGCAGGGCCCTTTCCGGCACTCCGTGGACATGAAGGCTGAGAAGAGACTGGCCGGTCGCAAGGAGCGCCGCAGCCGCTTTGGAGACATCAACACGCACAAGTGCTATCAGTTTGGGCAGATCTTCTGCCCTTTCCAGGCCCTTGCAACCACGGTGAGCAAGCTTCTCTTCTGTACACGGTTGTGAAGTCTTTTAGTGAGAACCAGGATGAAGCCCAGTTCTTTCTTCTTTTGAGAGATGTATTAGTCAGTTCTGGCCACAAAAGTGCTGCATAACAAATCACCCTAAAACTCAGTGGCTTACAATGGCAAGCGTCTATGTTTCTCCCTCACTAACCAGCAGGGTAATATATTTGTTCCAATTTATGTTCACTGGGAGCTCCCAGGGTAGAAGGAATAAAGAACTGAGAATAGTAATCCCAGCTGCCACAAGAGACTAAATCCAGTCTACCCAAAGGTTGGTGACCAGAGGTTTAGAGGGAGAGCTGAGTGCAGATGGCCTCAGCTGTGTTCAGAAACATGGCCAATTCCAGAGGAGGAAGAGGTCTGGGGAAAGGGGATATTTTTGTGATAGAGGAAGATGGTTCTGGTTCCTATCCTTCTACCTCACCTGTTACCCTCTGCGCCCAGGTCAATTCAAGTGGGACGATTCCAAAATGTGTTTCTTTGAACATAACGATTACTGCTATGTCTTTGTGGTACTTTCTGGAGATACAGTCTTATGATTCTAAGATCTGAGTGTGTATGTGAATCACTCGGGAAGCTTGATGAAAAATGTAGATTCCAGGCTTGGGTCTCCCAAACATGGGGTCTTGGGTGAGGCCTTGGAATTTCCTTTTTTCATGAGTTCTCTCTTCCCCACATTTATGCTTCATTACTCAGCAGGGCTTCCAATCCTACTCACTTCCTGGGCACCCCTAAGGCTGAAGAGGGCCAGTATGTCAGGCCACCTGTAACCCATTCACAGCTCCACAGTGCGCACTGGAACCCACGTCAGGAACTTTCACCTGTCGGTAGTTCTCACCCTTTTCTGAACTTCCCAGCCACCGGGGTAATTAGCCATGCTCCCCGCCAGGTGTCCCCCAGACCGATGACATCAGATCCTCTGGTGGTGAGTCCCAGGCACCGGCACGGTTTAAAGCTCCACTGGAAGGGTGACCAGCTCATCCCAGTTTTCCCAGGACTGACTTGCTCACTTTTCCTGGGACTTTCTACCTTTTAGCACCAGAAGTCCTGAGTCTCGGGACCCCTCAGTCCTGGTTGAAAACTGAATGTCTCAAGTCCCTGGAACTCGTGCAAACCAGATGGCTGGCCCACCGTCCACACACCGTGCCCACGCGCAGCTGCATTTGAGACCTGCTGCTCCCTGAACCTCCTGGAAAATGGCCCCAATTCCTCACATCACAGGTCGCTGCTGCCCAGCTCTCCATTCACTGGCTGGCATCCCCTGCACCGGGGCCCCATGCCCAGAACCAAGCACTCCGGAGCACCCGGGAATGGAAATGTCAGCCCTATTCTCAAGGCGCTTCTAATCTGCTAGGCAAACTGAGCCACCTTGCTGCAAACACGGACATGATGAACCAATGATGCCGGCAGCACCACACATGGATAGGAGAAGAGGGTTGTCCACGTTGGAAATGCTTTCTGCTAAACCCACTCCCTCCCCCAAGGTCCTGCTGAAGGATGATGCCACCAGATAGGGATGCCCTCTCAACGCACAGGGCCAGCTGGGAAGGGCAGGTCTCTCGGGAATTGGAAACAGTGGGATCATTGCGTGGAGTTCTTATTGTGGGGCAGGGGCCATGGTCAAGACTGCCCAAGGCCTTGGGCTTCATGACCTTCACCGTATTAACACCATCCTCATTTTATGCACAAGGAAACAAAAGACAAGACGTGTTAAGGGACTTGCCCAAGGCTGCCGTTAGTCAGTGGTAGAACCCAGACGTGAGCCTGCTGTGCTGCAGCAGGTACCCCCGACTCCCGTGCTCTAGTCCCTTTTTTAAATTGTCTTTTTTTTAAATTGAAGTATTTATATACAATAAAATACTACTCAGCCATAAAAAAAGAATAAAATAATGGCATTTGCAGCAATGTAGATGTAACTAGAGATGATCACATCAAGTGAAGTAAGTTAGGCAGAGAAAGACACATACCATGTGATATCACTTATATGTGGAATCTAAAATATGACACAAATGAGCCTATCTGTGAAACAGAAAGAGACTCACAGACATGGAGAACAGACTTGTGGTTGCCGAGGGGGCGGGGGGAGGAGGGAGGGAGAGGGATGGATTGAGAGGTTGGGGTTGGTAGATGCAAACGATCACATTTAGAATGGAGAAACAACAAGGTCCTGCTGTATAGCACAGGGGACTCTATTTCATTGCCATTGTTCTGTGCCCAATAGGAGATGCGAACACTGGATTTCCCCCAAGACCTGCCTGTGAGCTCCCACATGCAGAGACTGGGCATCTCATGCACCACCCAAGGGAATCTTCAGGACCTGCCCTTGTCTCCTCCAGAGCTGGGCTTGGCAAAGGACGCCAGCAACCAGGAGAAAGAGAAACCGTCAAACCACATGAAAACACCTTTATTCCCCCCAATAGTTAAAGCAACAAAATTTAATGACATGAAATAATAAAAATTGCAAAACTGCATCCCGACCTCTCGCTGCAAGCCTTCGGATTCAAACAGTTAAGATCCACAGGACTCGAGAGTGCTGAGATGTTCTCTAGCCTGACTTAAAGAATTCCACCAACACATCCCCGCATGAAGATCTGGGGAACGGCGAAACCCTCAGAAGCTGCAATGCCCAACAAGAACTGGATCCTCCATGAGTATGTTTTTCTCAGGAGTCTGGAGATCAGCGGAGGGGGTGGTCAGGGTTCAATGAATCAAGGGCTCCACTCTTCCCATCCTCCTGGGCTACCATCACCAGAGGGCTGCATGGTGACCTCGGGGTTAGCGCCTCATGGTCACAAAATAGTTGGCATTGCACCAAACACCACATCCTCACAGGAGCTCATCAAACACTGGAAGGCTGAAGTTTCTCCCCACGTTACACACACACACACACACACACACACACATCCGGAAGGAGAACCTCTCCCGGGAACCACTCAGCTGATTTCCCAGCAATTCTCCTTGGCTAGGATGTGGCTTGCCTGTGCTGTAACCACAAGGAAAGCTGGGAAGACCAGTATGGGGTATTCACTGCGGGGCAAGTTCTACCATCAGGAAAAACACGTAGGAAAACGGCTGGTAGGAAGCAATGTCTGCCATGGTGTGACACTCGCTAGTTTGCAGCTCAGACCATTAGAGTGAGAAGTTCTCATCTACGCGGAGGGAAAACCTGTCTTCTTACAGTCTCTAAGCATCCACCCTAAGGTTGCTGATCCACCTTAAATAGCTTTCATGTTTTATTTTAAAAGCATCATGTGCTTATAATAAAAATTACTCAAAAGTATAAACAAGAAAATAGCAATTCCCCAAATCACACCGTTGCACCTGGGAACTTTCAGGTTGCTTCTCAATCTTCTGTCTGTCTTGCTCTTTGGGCTTGGATCCTTCTCCGTAGTTTTGATCACATTGTTTTTGGCCACCACGGCCCAACATGGCTCCGAGGGTCACCAGGCCCACTCCCAGGTCCCCTCACAGGTGGCCGTGGTGACCACAGTCATGGCATCCTGTCTGTATTACAGCTCTGTCCCCAGGCAGGTGGGCTGCCCTTCCCTGGCTTTGGACTTCTGAACATGCTAAACAACCCCACCCCCCAAAACAAAAACTGAGCCGTTTCCTTCTTTGTTTTTAACCCTTAGCCTTGTTCGCTGATTCATGGAGGGCTTAATTTTTTTGACTTCAGCCTGTTTGTATCTGAGCTACAGGAGAGGCACAGACACCAGGTCCCCTCCTTTCTGGCACACGTCCTCTTTCAGTCTAGGGCAAACAGCTCCCTTTGCAGTTACGCTGATTACCTCAATTGTCTGCTTGCTTTTTCTCTTACAGCCACGATGTGTGATGACACGGGGAGAATTTTATATCTTAGCGTTTCCCATCTCTCTTAAGCCAGGGATTCACACGCTACGGCTCTCTGGCCAAACCTGACCCTCCTGTTTTCGTACATAAAGTTTTATGGGAATGCAGACGCGTCCACTCGTTTGCACATTTTCTACTGTGGATTTGGGGCCAGGACAGCAGCGTGGACTCGTTAGTTACAACAGAGACTCCATGGCCCGAGAAGCTCAAAATATTCACTATCTGGCCCTTTGCAGAGAGGGATGCCTGCTCTTTCTTAAGCCAAATTTCCCTTCACGATTTCTGACGAAGGGATTCTACTCCACATCTCCACTTTGTAAAATTTTCCTTGCAGTCAAGAGCCCATGACTATGTCCGTCGACCAACAAAGGAAGTCAGGAAGGTATCCGGGTCCCTTCCTGGAAGGTATCCGGGTCGTCCCACCTGGGGTGGACAGCTGTCCCCGTCCTACTCGACCTGCCCACAGGCTAATTTGCCACGTGAATGAAGAAACCATCCTACATACCTTGTGCGTGACCTGGCAGTCTGGATAAGCTTCCGTCTTTCTCTCCTTTTACTCTAACCCTGAGTCACTCCTTCCCACCTGCTTCTACTTTCAGGCGGAGGATTTCATGCAGAAAGGCCGGCTCCGCATGGGTGCCAATGAGGGCTTCACCTCAGTGCTGCCCCACCTGGGCATTGTGTTTTCTTTTACACGAGGTGTAGCCTTCCACCCAGACGCAAGCAGAGGTCACGCTCCGGACAATTAGGATGGAAGGCAAGGAAAGCCTGAGACCCACAAAGGAGACTTCCCACACTCAGACTGCCTGCCCAGGCACGAAGAGGAAGAATGATGGGTGAAATTCACAGCTGACGGTAAATCTGATCGACGTCTGCGTTGGCAGAAACCCACTCGCACGCAAAGTGAGATCTACCCCGGCAGAGCCTTTCTTCTGCTCTGGGGCTTGAGCAAGGCAGGACTCGTAGAGGAGAATAATGACGATATCAGCCAGCGTGTCCTGAGTAATTACTTTGTTCCGGGCACTGTATTAAAAGCTTTTGTGGATTTACCTCGTTTAATCCACACTGTTGCTCCACTAAATTAATCCACTATTGTGAAGGCTGAGACAACTGGCTTTTCAAGAGAGTTTAAGAGCATCAGCACATACGGACCCTCTCGCCCCCGCAGTCAGTCACCGGGGCAGCCTCTACAGCTCAGACGCACCCTCCCAGGCTTGCCCCGTGCACGGCAGTCCGACTGGCAATCATTTATATTCCACACTTGTTCAGAACCGCCACACCCATCCTCACCCGCTTCTGCCCTGCGGTTTATTCGTCCTTTGCTCTTTTCTGAGCTCTCTCGACAACATAACCCACGCGTATACGACAGAAGTTCATGGAGTCACCCGTCACCGCTTGCAGATAACGTCCTTCCATTTTGGTTGCTGCTTCTAGAGCCAGTGCCTCCAAGTGCGAACGTCCGCCTCCCGGCAGCTGTTGGGGAGGCAGCTCCCACGGCGAGGACCCGGAAGGGAGACGCTGGACTCTGCAAGGGTGCGGGCTCCACGGGGGTGGGGGAAGGGGGGCGATGGTCAGGAGGAAAGGAGGGGAGCAGGCTGAAGGCGGCTGGTACCGCGAGCCGCCGGAAGCTGGTCCGGGGAGGGTTTTGGCACTCAGGACGGGGCGACCTTGCGTGGGATGCCGGTGGGATGCCGAGGGTCCGGCTCCTGGTGAAAAACCTCTGTGTGATCCTTCGGGGCAGGTCTCACGGGAAAGCGGCCCTCCCCACAGCAGGCCGGTGGCAGCCAAGCTCTGCAGACTCTGAAGGGAGCCTCAGACAAGGCCCCAGGCCCCTCTGGCCTGCGGTGCTCTCACACTCATCTCTCACTGTCTGCCGGGGGATTGGGTCCAGGCCGCCCCGTGGGTACCAACATCTCCGGATGCTCAAGTCCCTTATACAAAATGGTGTGGTCTTTGCTTGCACCCTGCACACAGCCTCCGGTACACTTCAGATCATCCCCGGGTTGATCATACCGGCGAGTACCCGGTCAACGCCGTGTGAACAGGTGCCCGCGGGGGAGGAGGGTGCAGATTCAAGTTTTGCTTCTTGGAACTTTCTGGAACGTTCTCCAATGGTTGGTTGACCCCACGCATGAGGGATCCATGGATACGGTGGGCCAACTGTATCCGCACCCCTAGCCCTGGAGCCCTCTCCCCTAGGCGTCTTTATCTGCGACCCCGGGTGGACAGAGGCCTTCTTCAGGGCCCGACCGCCTAGCGGGGCAGGGGGCCGGGGAGAACCCTCTTCCCATCCCGACTCAGGATACGGTACTTCTCCACTCGCGGCCCTCCCCGCCCCGCTCGGTCCCCGACAGCGACACGCCCCCGGGCCTGGTCTGCTCCACCTGGTGGTCGCTGTCCAGGGCGGGGGAGAGGGAGTGGGAGAGTCCGCATGTCCTCTGGGTCCGGACGTCTGGGGTTCCGTCGCATGACTGTGTGAAGGCGTCCCTCTTTCCTTTCTGCCACGGGCCCTGAATCGGCTGCCCGGCCACTGGCCGCTCCGCATCCTCCCTCCAGCTCGCTGAGCTCCCGGCACGCTGCCCCGCCATCCTGGTCCAGTGAGACGGGAAGACGATGGCGGGCCTGTCTCAGGCCCGGGCCCCGCCCCGGAGGCGTCCGGTGCCTAACGAGCTCGCGACAGCAGCTGCCACGGCTTTTTCCCTGCCTTTCCCGAGGCTTGATCCTAAGTGTCGCAGCCAGACCCCTGGGCCCGCGTGCGTGGGTGCGTGCACGCGTGTGTGTGCCACGAGTTCAGGAGAGCCCAACACCGCAGCCCCAGAGTCTGCGACGCACCCGCTCACCAACCGGGGAACTCCACCTTTCTCCCTGACGCTTCCCTTTCCCCCCGAAAGGGAAGCGATTCTCCTCCTGCCCTGAAGGGCAGAGACAGCCCCCCACCCCCGCCGTCTCACAGCTGGGTGTACCGGGCCTGCCCGGGGGCCCTGCAGATGCCCGGAGGCCGGGACCCGCGGCCGCTGGCGGAGCGCACAGGCAGCGGGCTGTCCACAACGAGGAAGTGAGACGGAAGCCCGAAGAAATGAGGTCGCTTCCATTTTCACGGAGGTTCAGGGGTGCCTTCTGTTTGCTGTTCTAGAAATGGATTCTCTTCCTGTCTGCTCATGAAACGTCTCCATCTGCTTTGCCATCGTGACTGCTGATGTGTCGCTGGGTAAAGAGACGTGTCCTCAGAAACCCCCCTCCCAGATGCCCCAGGGTGGCAGGAAGGACAGGAGATCTGTGATGCTGATTGGTCTGGGCTGGGAGAGACGCCCTGACGGCAAGCTACACAGCCGGTAACCCAGAGAGAGGGCATTTCCCCTCCCCTGGGCGTTTACATCTGCAGGGGACTCGGGTCCTGAGGGTGACAGGTGAAGGAGGGAGGCAGGGCCATTGGGGAATAAGGGGGGGCGAAGAAGGGGCCCCCTGCCCTCTGGCCTGCACTCCTGTCCCGAGCATCCCCCCCACGCCAGGCTTGTCCTGGGGCCTGGGCCGAAACAGCGAGGCGGACAACGTTCCCGGTCGCGCAGGGTCCTCAGTCCACTCTCCCCATCGCCCCTGCTCGGCCCACTGGCCACGGCCTCACCACCGGCTCCGTGGTCCTCAGATCCCTGCCTCCACCCCTGCCCTGCTGGCAGCCACCACCGCGGCCCGGCCTGAAGCCACCTCTGCTCTGTCCACTCAGGGTGGTGGCGGGAACCCTGAGATGATGGTACGTCGGCTGGCAGGTGACTGTCCCTCAGGCTCATTCATTCGTTCGGCAAATGTTTGCGCGAGTCCCTACGACGCACCAGCGCCAGGCAGGTGTTAGGGGTACCCAGAGCGCAAGACAGGTGTGGTGTCTACCCCGCACGCCACCCCAGACCTAAAGGTTAGCGGGAAGAACAGAGGAGACGAGCAGGTGGCTGGAGCGAGTGGACTCACGACCACGCGTGATCTCCACGGGGAGACACGGGATTCCACGGGGCCATGCTGGCAGGGGACTTGGCTTTACCCGGAAGATCAGAGAAGACTTTGCCGAGGAAGTGATATTGCAGCTGAGGCGGGGCTGAGTCAACCAGAGAGTAGGCATCTTCCGGACATGAGGAACAGCACGTAGGAAGTCGCCGTGGTGAGGGGGCACAGAGCTCCCAGGAAACTGAAAGGGGCCCCCGTGTCTGGAGCGGGAGACAGTGACCGGAGAAGGGAGGGGACCAGGCGAGGCTGAAGAGGAACCGGGTGCTGGGGGGGGTGGGGCCCTCAGACGCCAGAGCACAGACTTTGGGCCCTACCCCAGGAACAGTGGGGGCCCACCGATGGGTTCCAGCCTGGGACAGCCATGCTGGTTTGCCCATAAAAAGGACGACCTTACTTGACCAGGAGGAGGGAGAGTCAGAGTATCAGAGGCAAGAGATTCCTTCTAGTTAGAAATCTAATGCCGTGGTCCAGGCAAGACACGTGATGACCTGGCCCAAGGTGGAGGCGGAAGAGACGGACAGACAGCTGGGGAGGGGGGTGGGGTCAGAGACACAGCTTGGGGGCACCCTGGCCACATCTGATGTTTGAGGAGATGTCACAGGTGTGGGAGCGGAAGCTTTCCCAAAGAGCTTCTGGCTGGAGCGACTGGGGGGCTGGTGGTACCATTTCCTGGAACAGGATCAGCTGTCCAGGCTGACCCGGGACTGGTACATCACGTCTCTCTGCAAACCTGAACCCCAAGTTCCAAGACACAGATCTAGCAACAAGCTGCTGAAACAGAGCTCATACAAAAATAGCAAATGACAAGGTCCTAGTGTATAGCACAGGGAACTAAAGTCAGGATCTTGTAATAACCTATAACGGAAAGAATCTGGAAAAGAATATATGTATATGTATAACAATCATTTTGCTGTACACTTGAAACTAACACAGCATTGTAAAGTAACTACACTTCAATTTAAAAAGTGAACTGAAAGGCAAAAAAAAAAATAGCAAGGAGCCCATCCATTTATAATTTGTGAGGTCAGGGATTTTCAAACAAGGCTTGCTGCGTATAAGCATGCCTGGGTCTCACAACACCCACACCCTTGAGAAGCCAAACAAAGCAGGAAAAAAAAAAAGCCAAAAGACTTGCTCACAGTTTTGTTTTGTTTTGCTCCTCTTTCTTGCTGACTGGAACTAAATGTTGCCATGTGCTCAGAAAACGTCCAACGTTTGCATGTTGGGTGTTTGTTTTTTTGTTTTTTTCTTATTTAGTTTTATCTGGTCGAGTCACAGAGCCGTCAGCTAAAGAACCCTATAATCTGTACTTGGTGAATAACCATGTAATTGAGAAATTGCAGTCACGGCTGAGGGCTGCTGTGTGGACAGTAGTCTTTGGGGCTTTTTCCAATTTTTTTTCTGGAATGCGGATAAGGGAACACATGAGTGGAGTCGCAGGGCCCCTGGTCCTGGAACCTGCAGACCTTCTTCCAGGAACAACGAGGTGAGCAAACAGGGCCTTGGAAAGCACAGGGAATCCAGCTCGGGAACATTTCCCAGAGTGATCTTCTGGGTTTTTTTTAAATTAGAATCTTGGGAAAAGCTAAATCTGCACAGCGCCTACTTGAGTGCCTGGAAGGGTCTTTTTAGAGCTCTGCGTCCAGATAACTGCTTACCAAGTGCCTCCCGTGCCTCCGGGCATCCACGCAAGCCTACTGTTCAATATCCCGACGCAGAGATGGAGAGTAACATCCTCCACTTTTCACATGTGTGAGCGGGCTGGTTGTGGGTTAACTTGTACTAGATCAGGCTGCAAGTAAATGACAGTGACAGGCCTTGAACCCAAACCTGTGTGATGCTCAGGAAGATAAAGTTTCCCATTTTACCCTAAACTTGTTGACCTGTGAGTCAAGTGCAGAGAAGCCCCACGGCTCTAAAACGGCACCTTCTGGACCTTCGTCCCCAGGGTTCTGGACTTGCCTGGGGGTCTCCAAGTCCAACATGTTCCGAACCCCAAACATCACATCCCTTTCAAAGTCTTTATCTCCTCCTGGATTCCCCATCTTACTCAATAAAGCTGCCATCTACTGTTATTAGATGATGGGGAAGCCCCATCATCTCTCTCCCTCGTGTGTGTGTGTGTGACCTACTTATTGCTCCTCCCTTCTAAGCATCTTCTGAATTAACTACATCCCTGCTCTCACCCCCCCCCACCCCACTGCCATAGCTTTCACCCTCTCCATCTCTTCTCTACGTTTACAAGAGCCCCAGGACCCTTCTTGTCAGAATGATTTTTCTGAAACACAAGTGTGATTGTGGGTCCCCGTTCTGTAAATTTGCTCCCCGTTGCCTCTAAACAGTAGGAGCCAAAACCCTTGGCGATTCCCACGGGCCCTTCTTCGCCTGTTCCAGCCTCACCCCCCGCTTCTCCCCGCCCGCCTCCTTCGAATTCCACCCCCTCCCATCCACACGCCCCCATGCGCACCACCCCCTCTTCACCGCTGAGTGTTCTGATGCTCACGCTCTTGTCTCTGTTGACACAGAATTGTCCTTCTGCCGCGACTGCGCTTCCTCTCCTTGTCTCCTAGGGAACTCCTACTTTTCCTCCCCTTCTCCGTGATGCCTCCTCCCAGCTCACAGGCAGGATGAGCTCCTCTATCGCGCTCCACAGGGACAACCTTTATCGCAATGAGTTGAGGTTGTCTGTGGTCTGTCCTGAGGACTCTGATTTCCTAAAGAGCAGCAGTGATGTACAGTCCACCTCTGTACACCGCCCCCCCCCACCACGCCCAGTCCCACTCCTGGTACTCAACGGCTGCTCATTCAACATCTGGCAAAGAAGTGGATGAATGGAAAAAGGAAAACATGGCGCCCAGGCTTTGGAAAACCAGGTGTGGTTTTGCACTAAGGGGACAGCTGTTACCAGGGACTGGAGAAGATGCTTGTGAGAACACAAGGAGACTCAAAGGTCAGCATGTCCGTGACAGAGGACAAATGGGATGTTTGAAAGTTCCAAGAACTGAAACTGAATGTCAGCAGCCTCCCCGGCAATTGGCTGGCATTTTCCTTAGGCAGCACCATGTGTTTTGCATAAGTGAGGCAGTTCTGCCCATCTTGTAAATGATAGTCTGAAAATAGCCACGTTGCAGCAATCTTGCAGGGAAACAGGAGGAGGGTTCTGTTGGGAAGCCTTCCCCTGCCAGGCTGGGCAAGTTGTTTCCCAGGTCTCATTTCATTTTAGCATGAATATATTGCACACCTATTGGGCACCTGGCCTTCCGCTCCCCACTCTGATGAAAAGTTTTTAAGTATTGGATATTCCCTCTCCACTCAGGAGACTGCAGTCTGCTCGGAAAAGCTAACATATACACCTAGAGCTGTTAGAAGTCCCAAGACCATATCAGATCAGTGGAAGATTGTATAAAATCAGTTGAGAGTAAAGAAGCAGCTAGAGGATGGATGGATGGATGGATAAATGGAAGGAAGGATGGATGGATGGATGGATGGAGGGATGGATGGAAGGAAGGATGGATGGAGGGATGGAGGGATGGAGGGATAGAGGGATGGATGGATGGATGGATGGAGGGAGGGATGGAGGGATGGATGGAGGGAGGGATGGATGGATGGATGGATGGATGGATGGATGGATGGATGGAAGGATGGATGGATGGATGGATGGATGGATGGATGGATGGATAGGTGGATGGGTGGATGGAGGGATCGATGGATGAGTGGGTAGATGGATGGACAGCTGAATATTCTCTGGACCTGGAATTGCTTTCAGTTAGTCGGGTATATGAGCAAATTTTAATGCTTCAAGGTGCCAATCTTTCAACACTCCAAGTAATGATTTAGTCCAATTTAAAATAATCAATATAACTTTAAGGAACGACACTGATGAGTGAGATGTGAGAATTTTAGAAGGTTGCAGATATTGACATTGTTTTGGTCTTCAAATGACACCTACTTTGCCTGCATAAAATGCTAGTCCTGGCAGGAAGTCCCAGCAACTTCTCACCACTTAGGAATGAAAATAAGAGGCAAACAGGAAACCACGTTTATTTTTTACTACAAGTCAGCCAAACTCCCACACCTGTGCTATGTGCTTCCTCTGCTGGGTGTCATAAAGTGCAGCAGAAAATGACACTCGCCTCCTCCTTTTCCCCCAAGAAGCTGTCGCTCTGCTGGGTACAGAGTCTGTGAGAGGAAGCAGGGGAGCACAGCTGGGGATGGTGAGGGCAAAAATGTTCCATCTTCCATCCAGGGTTCCTCAAGAGAGTCATTTTGCCTCTCTCCCTCCCAGGGAAACGGGTAGCTCTATAGCAATGGCTGTGCTACTGGAGACAAGGTAGCATTTGATGAAACACCGCCCCCAGCCCAGAACACAACGAAGTCACAGGGTGGATCAAGTTGCTGCTGAAAATTACTCTGTAATGAGATGATTCAGAAGAAAACAAGCGCCCCTGACAGCCACGGGCTGTGCTCTGTGTTTCTTGCTCACCAGGACAGGTGACGTTTGCCTTCAAGAGATCATTTTGCCCACGATTCCTTCAGTAAGTGTTCTCTGTCCCGGGAGGACTCTTCCTGAGAGCGGCTGAAACGTGACTCCTAAGTTAGACTGCTCTTTCAGCTCCATGTAAATTACTGTTATCGTGTCTCGCCTTCCATAATGATGCACCTTGGGAGGCCAAAATGTCTCTGAGGTGCAGGCCTTTAATAAGGATCTTCGTCCGAGAGATATAATTTGACCGGCCGGCTGTGCAGCCGTCACCGGCTCAGCGGGGCCCTGTCTCCACTTGCACTGAACTTCTCCTGCCCCCAGGGGAGGCACCCTGCCGGGCTCACTCCCGTGTTCTCATGGCCTAGGCACCTGCTGTGTCTTTCTGCCTAGGCCTGCCTGTCCAGTCTTCACGGAACAATAGCATCACATTTGAACACTAACAGACGGATCGGAGAAATAACCTTCATATTCGCAGGCGTAAAAATATCACCATCGGGTTGTTCTGTTGCGAACAAAGTTGCTTTGTTTTTTTAACTTTTATTTTTTTATTGAAGTAGGGTTGATTTATGACGTTGTATTAGTTTCCAGTGTACAGCAACGTGTTCAGTTACACAAATATATACACACATGTATACATTCCTTTCCATTATGGTTTATTACAGGGTATTGAATATAGTCCCTGTGAGATACAGCAGGACTTCGTTGTTTGTCTATTTTATGTCTAGTAATGTGTATCTGCTAATCCCAAACTCCTAATTTCTCCCTCCCTCCTCTTCCTGTTTTGTAAGCATTAGTTTGTTCTCTATGTCTGAGAGTCTTTTTCTGCTTCATCAATAAATTCATTTGTATCATTTTTTTTAGATGCCACATGGAATCTATCATATGATAAATGGCTATCATATGATATTTGTCTTTCTCTGTCTGACTTACTGCACTTTGATCATCTCTAGGTCCATCCATGGTTGCTGTAAATGGTATCATTTCATTCTTTTTATGGCTGAGTAGTATTCCATTGTCTATATGCACCACATCTTCTTTATCCATTCATCTGTCGATGGACAGGTAGGTTGCTTCCATGTCTTGGCTGTTGGGAACAGTGCTGCTATGAACATAGGGGTGCGTGTGTCCTTTCAAATTAGAGTTTTGTCCAGACACATGCCCAGGAGTGGGATCGCAGGGTCATATGGTAGCTCTGTATCTAGTTTTTCAAGGAACCTCCATACTGTTCTCCACAGTGGCTGCACCAACTTACATTCCCACCAACAGTGTAGGAGGGCTCCCTTTTCTCCACGCCCTCTCCAGCATTTGTGATTTGTAGACTTTTTAATGATGGCCATTCTGACCAGTGTGAGGTGGTACCTCATGGTCGTTTTTATTGGCATTTCTCTAATAATTAACACTGTTGAGCATCTTTTCATGCGCCTATTGGCCAGCCAGATGTCTTCTTGGGAGACATGGCTATTTAGGCCTTCTGTCTTTAGAACAGAGTTGTTTTCAAATGTACTTGCTCTCTACCTCACACCCAGTAGGATGAGTACTATTTAAACAAACAAACAAACAAACAGAAAACCAGAAGAGAAATGTCGGCAAAGATGTGGATAAACTGGAAACTGTTCACTTTCGGTGGGAATGTAAAATGGTGCAGCCAATGTGAAAAATAGTACGGCAGGTTCCTCAAAAAATTAAAAATAGAATTACCATTTGGTTCGGCAATTCCACTTCTGGGTATATACCCCAAAGAATTGAAAGCAGGGTCTTTGTACACCCATTGTCACAGTAGCACATTATTCACCATAGCTAAAATGGGGAAGTGACCAAGTGTCCACCAGCAGATGGATGGGTCAGCAAAGTGTAGTCTATAAATACAGTGGAATGTTAGTCTTAAAAAAGAAGGAAATTCTGACGCATGCTATAACACGGATGAACCTTGAGAAAATTATGCTGAATGAAATAGACCAGTCAAAAAAAGACAAGTACTGGGTTGGCCAAAAACTTCATTTGGGTTTTTCCGTAATATCGTATGGAAAACCCGAACGAGTTTTTTGGCTAACACAATACTGTGTGATTTCACTTACATGAGGTGCCTAGGGTAGTGGAAATTAGGGAGACAGAAAGTAAATGCTGGAAACCAGGGGCTGGAGGGAGGAAGGAACAGGGAGTCCGTGTTTAACGGCTTTAGGATTTCAGGTTTTCGAGATGGAGATAATTGTGGAGACAGATGGTAATGATGGTTGCACCACAGTAAAAATGTATTTAATACTACTGAGCTGTCCACTTAAAATGGTTAATTGAGTAGATGTGATGTTATGTGCATTTTATCACAACTGAAATTTTTTAAAAATTCTTTACACAATGAGGTTTTGTGCATATTGGAGAATCTGGACCATTCTGCCTTTTTCCAGGTACAAAAGAGTCTGAAAACTCTTCTAGGAGTTTCAGAAAAGCAAACTGCCATTGCTCTCGGCGTAGGAAGGACCCTGACTTTACCTAAGTTGTGTTTCCCTGGGGACCCAGGTGTGAGTAGGTGTCACGAGAGGCCTCCAAGGGTGATCAGACAATGGTGCCTCAACCACTGGGCAACCAGAGGCCACTCTGGGACCTGCAGGGGGTCTGACACTCAGACCAACCTGAGTTGGACGTAGGACGGAGTCCCAGGAAGAAAGGGGCCCCAAGCGAAACGACAGAAATACTATGGGACCACGGGGGCCAGGACAGCGTCGGCCTGGAACCGAGACCCGTGACACAGATGGGAAGAGACGGGGCACCCTGAGCAACGCGGGCCCCTCGCGGCCACCAGCAGCCA
Organism: Hippopotamus amphibius kiboko; assembly: GCF_030028045.1. Lineage (NCBI taxonomy): Eukaryota > Metazoa > Chordata > Mammalia > Artiodactyla > Hippopotamidae > Hippopotamus > Hippopotamus amphibius. Next base: position 62,518,275 of record NC_080202.1, read on the forward strand.
GCGAGCAGCGCCCAGGCCCCGCACGGACAGTCTGAGAGCCCAGGACCCACAGCTAACAGGGAAGCAGCAAGAGCACTGGCAGCTCTGCACCAAAGCGGTGCCCTTGGGGGAGGTGCCTTCTCTTCAAGTCAAGAAGGTACCAAGGCCAAGTCCCCGGGTTCAGCTCGCCGGGCAGAAAATATCATCAAAGGACCCAGGGCAGGAGGAAAAGAACAGGGCAGAGGCCAGATGAAGCACAAAGATTCACTTACGAGCACATGTGAGGACACCCTGAGGACACCCAGGAGCAAAGGGTGGGGATACAAAAGGGAGCCCTTCGTCCTCCAGCAGCGAGCAGGGCACGTCCAAAGTCAAGGTCAGTTATGACTATTATTCATGTGAACCCATTCTGACCCCCAGGCAGGCTGGCGAGACCATGAGTTGCATTAAGGTTCTTACGCACATCTGTTACATGAAAAATTCTCACCGGGCTATGTGTGTGGATGGGCGTGAGCACACTTGGCGTGCGAACCACCTGTCCTGGGAGGGAGGCCTAGGAAGCAACTCCGAGATGAGATGTGTGTGACTCAGGTTCACTGCTGAGCGTTCGCAGAAGCCACACGTGTAAAGACATGAGGGAAGCGGAGCAGGAAAAGGCAGGCCTGAGCTTTGGGGCCGTTACGCCGGCGGCCTCAGCCCACCCCATGGGGAGTCCTGAAGCAGAGATGGTCCTTCTGGAAAGCTGAGTCTTTGGACTTCCGCATCCACCCGTCACTGGCTACCCCGGCGGGGAGGGGTGTGCTTCGAGGAGGGCCGCTCCCCTCAGCAGAGGGGAGGGGCCCCAGGTGAGCCAGAGGCAGCGCCCGGCACAGTTTAGGAACAGCCCTCGGCCCTGAAGCGGGACCTCAGGGGCGGATCTCAGCATCCACTCCTCCCCATTTCATGCAACGCCTGTTCACTGCCGCGCACCCCAGTCCTGAGTTACTCCGAGACGTGCCACACAGAGATCCAGCTGCCCCTTCCGGCCTGCCTCCCCCAAACTCCCTTTACCTAGAAGCGGAAGTAACAGGGTAGCGGAGGAGGTGGTGGGCAGAGATCTAACTGGTTGCGATCAGACGTTGGGAAGGAAAGAAACCAGCACCGATAACCCCGAGCGACTATCACGGCATCTGCCTTTGGTGCCGTCCGACCCTCCTTTCCTCCCCCTGCCCCTCTTCTCCCTCGTGGTCAAGAGGAGTGAAATGGCCCACCTCTTCCCTTCTCATCAATGACTGAAGTCCCTCTCTCATACGGACAGACAAGACCCCAGTCTTCACGGAGCTTCCCGTCTCGCTGGGGACACGGGTGAACAATTACAGCAGGGTAAGGAGAGGCCACGACGCCTGCAGCACAGCATCAGGCAAGCCCGGAGGGCACGACCTCCAGGCTGACCCGGGCTCTGACATCGGCAAGACGTGGGGGGTGGGCGGGAGGGCTACTCAAAGCAGAGGGGACAGAGCGACAAAGACGTCGGCTCACGCCGTTTATGAGCCTCTACCTGAAAGTCAGTGGGATGCTGTGGGCTGTCACGTGATGAAACATGATAAACATGCTTTAGTCGTCATGGTTTCTGCTGTTGTTTATTACATCATTCAGATTTCCATGTGACAGCTCCCCACCCCAGCCCTGCCCTTCAACTTCAATTTCTTCTCCTCTCTCAGTTGAAACTCCCGTTCCCAGGAGTGCTGCGGCCTGTAACTAGGTGTGGAGGTGACGCCAGGTGACAGCAGTCAGTACAAAGGTGCTCACAGCAGCCAAGACACGGAAGCAACCTAAGGGTCCATCACAGAGGCGTGGACAAAGAAGACGTGGCACACACAGACCGTGGACTATTCCTCAGCCATAAAAAACAGAATGAAATCACGCCATTTGCAGCAACATGGATGGACCTAGAGAGGATCATACTAGGTGAGGTAAGCCAGACAGAGACAAAAGTCGTATGACATTGCTTGCATGTGGAATCTAAAAAATGATACAAGTGAACTTATTTACAAAACAAACAGACTCAGAGACATAGAAAATAAACACAGTTGCCAAAGGGGAAAGGTGGGACCGAGGGATCAGTTAGGAGTTTGGCACTAACATATACACACCACTAGATGTAAAACAGATATAACCAACGAGGACCCACTGTGCAGCACAGGGAACTCAACTCGGTACACCCATGACCCGCATGGGAAAAGAATCTAAAAAAGAGTGGATATATGTCTATGTATGACTGATTCACTAACACAACACTGTAAATCAATTCTACTCCAATAAAAAAATTTTTTTAATCATATAAAATAAATCATAACTCTTCTGAAAAATAAATCAATGGGAAGGCAGCTTGCAATGAATCTCCGTGGGGTCCTCTCTGGGCCTGGAATTCGTTTTTGAAAAGGTAGGCTGGGGCTCTGGACACCAGAAACACCCGCGTGTCCCGGGGGTGACCGCACAGGAGGGTGTCAGGATGTCCACAGCCCCGTGGCCGTGCGGAAAGATGACAAGGCGCCACAGACACTGGAACCCAGACAGGCCAAGCTGGGCATCGCTGCAACCCACCACCGGCCAGGCTGCCTCCAACCTGGATCCACCCTCAGGTCTGACTTCTCTGAGCATCTGTTTAAAACGGGGAATTTAGTTAGCATGTGCAGAGTGAACTGCCAGAGCCTTCAGCAAGGTTTGCCAGCTGTTCTCTGCAGTTTGCCAAAATCATACCACCTCTGTGCCCTTCCCTCTGGCCAGTCTTTCTTTCTCTCTTCCTGTCCCCTCTGAAGTTGCAAGCGTCCCATCTTCAGAAGCTAAGTGACAGGTCAGCCCGCTGTGGTGACTGAATAAGAAATAAAGCCGTTTGCCCTGGAGGGAGGGACCTCGGTGTGGAATGGGTTTAGCGAAAGCAGGGATGGAGGAGGGGCAGGCCTACCCTTCCTTCATTTCATCCCCTCCCATTCCTTCCTCTGTCCTGAGGTGAAAATACACAGGGAAGCATTTGTTTAGTTGAGGTGACATTCACCCCAAAACTAAATCTCTCGCCTCCTGGTCCCCTAGATGCTGACCTCGAATCCAAACCAAAGGAAATGCAGGATGAGAAGAAAATGACAAGGCAGGGCTTGGACCTTGCTGGCCAGTTCCCCAGGCCAGAAGGGTCTGTCCTTAATTCCGCTGCCCTACTAACTGGTAGGCCTCTGCTGTCACGGACTCGCTGGCATTTGGGCCTCGTCTGGTCTTGATTTAAGAGAAGGAAATAAGTCGCAAATCTCTACGGGCGAGATAATTGCCACGGGCCATGTTTTTCCTAACCCACCTTTTCCTCACTGCCACTGGACTCATGAAGACGCCATCTCACCAGCCTCAGCCACAGTTACTCCCCCAGAGTGGACATCTGGGTCCTTGCCCTCTTGGCTTTTAATGTGGCCATCGGCTAGGCTGTGAGATCCCCCTCTTTCACTCTCTGCTACATATTTCCCGAGGCTTCAAAGATGTTCCCCTTTAGAGCAACAACTCTCAGTTGTCCAGAGAAAGGATTTTGTACTTGTCCATTTGAAGTTGGACAACTCAGTTCCTGAGTTGATGAATGCGATGGTCTATTGTTTCTACGTTGACTCATGCTGTGAACTGGCTTAAGGGTCGTGCCTGACTTGCAAGTTCTTCAGGGAGATCATGGCAGCTGCTAAGGAAATTTAGGGCGGGGAAGGTTCAGCTGTTCTCTTATAACCTTCCGGCCAGGGCATAAGAAAAGAAAATCTCAGACCAAATTCTTCCCATCACATGGCATTTATTCAACAAACGTTTCTTGGCAAGCAGACACAAAACAGTTCACGCAATCAGTTCTGTAGACTCAAATGAAGTCCCAACTCTCTGTCTCTTGGGAGCTGTGAACAATTCCTTTATTAGAAAGGTTTGGTCAAGACAGACACAACAACTCCAGAAGCAGGACTCAGTTCTCTCAGCCGGATTCAGGCCACTGGAATTGTTCCAATGTCAGAGGCTGAACTCAAGATTACTCACTCTAAGAGTACAGACTACAGCCTTGCAGGACTTCATACCCTGGTGTTGGAAGGTACAGGGTGTCTCCAAAACCCTTCAGCCAACATCCAAAACCTGAACATTTCCCTTTCTCCGACGAGAGCTGATTTCTAACAATCATCAAGGTACTATTTTCACCAATAAAAGTAATTCTAATATGGCTCTGTTACGCAGTGACGTCTGCTACTGTCAGCCACCAGCCTGTAGTGTTTGCTGGAGTGGCCCCAGGAAGATACTACAACGCTGAAGGGGAGACACTGAGCTGTCGGCTGCCTTCATGGATCTGGAGCTCAGGAGACTCGTACACGGGCTGCAAGCTCACCGCAAACGGGTCACGAGAGGAAAAGGACGCAGCCGCCTGGGGAGAGCGGGCAGAGTGAGCAAAGGGAGAGCAGGACGGAAGGATGCAGACCAGTCCTCCAGGGCAGAGGACCAGCGGCCTGCCGGGCACAAGGATTTGGGGGAAGTAAAGGGAGAGGAATGCGCGTTCTTCAACATGTTCGAGTGGCCCCAGGAAGGAACTGGCTTCCGGGAAACTCTCAAGGCGGAAATGAGGGATCGGATGAGGGTGACTCTTCCACGCGGGTGAAATCAGGGTGGGGGTTGTGACCGGGAAGCTCAGAAACCAAATTAGGAGAATGAGATCAGGGCCTGGGTGTGACGGGGGAGAGCCATGGCGATGACGCAGGGGACGCGGAGAGCGCGGGGGCGGGGATGCTGCTGCGACACTGGGGAGACCCAGCTGCGGGGCCGACAGCAGAGATGCGCCCTCTCCGGATGCGTGCGGGCACAGCTGGCCCACGCCACGGTACCCGGTCACCAAGAGCGAATCGGAGCAAGCCTGAGCCTCCAGGAGAGTCCTGCTTTGCCAATAGAGACCTTAAACTCAAGGGGGTGAGCGATGCCCTAGAACTGAAATGCTCTATGGACGTGCCAAGAAAAGCCCCCGAACTCTGATTTCCCCTCACTTCTTTTCAAAATGGAATTCCTTGGCCCTGACTGAATCTAATTCACCAGAGTCATGTCACAAGCCCACACAGATTTGGGAGTTTTGCTTTATTGTGTGACAACCTATAAAATGCTCATGAACACAGTCTCCTAGCTACTTTTGAAAAAACAAAAAACAGACAAGAGAAAACTCTATTGCAAACAATCCCCCTTGAGTTTTTTTTTTTTTTTTTTTTTTTTTTTTATAGTTGTGGCACACGGGCTTAGTTGCTCCATGGCATGTGGAATCCTCCCAGGGCAGGGCTCGAACCCATGTGCCCTGCGTTGGCAGGCGGATTCTTTACCACTGCGCCACCTAGGAAGTCCCCCCTTTGAGTTTTAATGACGCTCCTACAACTTTCCCTCTAGTGAGCTGTCATTGACGTGCACCAAATACAGTTCAAACCAGCTCTCCCTGACTTCCAGGATTCTGAGATTCCAGGAATTGGGGAGAAGTGCCTGTCACTGCTGGTTCTGTGGAAGCAGGGATGGGGGGGAAGGGCAGTGGGTGGGGGGAGGTTCAACACACTTTATTTTGGCAGAAGAGGCATTTCATGAACACGCTTCTGTTGGATCTCAGGGCCGAGGTCAATCTCAAGTAATACCTGCTCCGTAAAGGTAACTTCCAACGGGATCATTCTGGCCCATCATTCACTTAATATTCAACTTTACTGAGCATCTACAATCTCAGGCAGGCACCAGCGCGCTGCTCAAGAACTTGCGGTGGTCCCTTCCGCATCGCTTACTGAGTTAAGCATCAGCACTTCTCCCGGGAGCTGGAGAGCCACGTGCGTGCTCCTAAGACCCTTCTCCAGCCCCGGCTTCCTCTCCTCTGTGCTCCCACCAAGCTAGACCCCTCACCTTTCCACCGTCACGCTCAGCTTTCCCATCACCCAGGTGGACCTTCCCAGCCGGAGGTGGTCCCATCGTCTGCAAGGAATGTGCTTCTTCCCACTCACACATCTTGGGACCTGCAGCAACACGTATAAAGTTCGGAGTATATGTTCTCTGATCACCTAAAGCTACAAGCAAACTTGTTCTCACAGATGTGTAGCCGTCAGTTTTTTCAATTTCCACATCTATAAGCTATTTTAGGACTTTGGTTAGCCACAAATGTGTTTTTTAAAGCATCCCTTTGCAACTGTGTACTTCTAACATTACCCTTTTCTTTTAAACACTTGTGAAAACCACCATGTATGGTGTCCGATAGACTCCTCTCTTCCCGTAATAGCCTTTGGGGGAATTATTCCCCTCTTCACACAGAGAGAGCTACCTTTTCATGGTTAACACGTGTTTAGCATTTCAGGGAATGAACACGCCACAATTTATGTAACATTTTTTTGTTTGCGGTCTCGCCCAATTGTTTCTGCAGGTGTGGCCTGGAAATGTGACTGTGTGTAATCTGGAAGGGAATTGTGAGCCGATTTTATTATCAGATTTCCATTCATCCATTCTTTCAACAAACATTTACTGAGCACGGACCCTGGAAGAAACCTTGTTTAAGTCCTGGCGATACAGCGGTGAACGTGGCAGGCACTGCCTGCCTCCCTGCAGCATCTGCTTGAGTGGGGAAAAGACACACGTGTGTGAACGCGTAAATGTATAAACAGGCTAGGTAAGGTCAGACAGGACTCAGGTTGGAGCCCTATTTGGAGGAAATACAGGGGGTTGCACGATAAAGGGCAACTGGTAGGTGGGGAGAGACGGACTTTCCTCCAGAGTCCCCTGGAGAAGCAGGACCCGTACAGATATACATCACGAGATTTATTGCAGGGAACTGGCTTACATGATGGCGGGGCCTGGCTAGGCAAGTCCAAAACCCACAGGACAGCCTGCTGGGAGGAGCAGGCTGGCACTTTGGACATGGACTGAAAAGACTTTTTCACTGTGGAAGCCCCAGCCCTGCTTTTGAGGCCTTTCAGCTGGTTGAATACGGTCCCCCCAGATTATACAGGAAAACCCCCCTGTGTTCACGGCAACTGACTGTGGACTACAGTCACATCCACAAAATACTTTCACAGCGGCACCCAGATGTGTGTTTGGTTGAAGAACTAGAGACTGTAGCCTAGCTAAACAGACACATCAAAAAGACCATCGCAGTGTCCTGGATAAGATGGTCTAAAAAGGTGACATTTGGACAAAAACTTGCCAAAAGAGAGAAGCCAAGCAAGAGAAACAAGGACATGGGCCCCAATACTGGAAAGATCACAGTGCGTCTAAAGCACTGCCAGGAAGCCATGTGCCTGCACTGTTATAAGCCAGAGGAAGAAACAGCAAATTTAAAGGGAGGATACCCAACTACGTGGGCCTTTTAGGTCACAGGAAAACGCGTGGGTTTTATCCTAACGAAAATGAGAAGTCATTAAACATTTTAACCAGCAGAGTGACACAAATTCACATCCTTTAAAAGCGATAACAGAGGAATTTCCTGACGGTCCAGTGGTTAGGACTCCAAGCTCTCCCTGCCGAGGGCCTGGCGTTCGATTCCCGGTCAGGGAACTAAGATCCCACAGGCCATGAGGCATGGCAAGAAAGAAAGAAAGAGAGAAAGAGAGAGAGAGAGAGAGAAAGAGAGAAAGGAAGGAAGAGAGAGAATGAAAGAAAGAAAAAGAAAGGAGAAAGAAACAAATGTGAAGCCTTTTAAAAAATAAAAATAAAAACTAAAAGATAAATAAAAAATAAAAAGATAACCCGTTTCTGTGTATGGAGATCCGTTAGAAGGGGATGCAGGTGAGAGGGGGCTATGGTACCACTGGGATGCTGGTGGTGAGGCAGAGGAAAGCACACATTTTGGAGGAACCCCAAGACGGACACTGCTACTTAACTATCAGGATTCACACTCCCCTTTCACATACGAGTCTCACTTTTGTTCAAGGCAGGAGTACACCCTGTTGCAATGCTCATTCTCCCCAGCTACGCCTGCCGCCTGAGCTGTCCAGGCACCTGGAAAGGATTCTAGGGGAGCTTTTTTTCGGGACAGACTTGACTGGCTTGATTTTTGCCCTTCCACCTTCTTCCTGCCTAAATAAGAATGCAAGTCTAGGTACAGGTGCCGGCTTGCAACCGCGAAGACAAAAGCCACCCTCTGAGGGGTGTGCATCTGTGTGTACATCTGTACTGAGACACGGGTGCTTGTATGCATATAACTGGCACTAAGAAATGGAACCCTTTATGGGACCTCCCTGGTGGGGCAGTGGTTAAGAATCCGCCTGCCAATGCAGGGGACACGGGATCGAGCCCTGGTCCGGGAAGATCCCACATGCTGCAGAGCAACTAAGCCCATGCACCACAGCTACTGAGCCTGCGCTTTAGAGCCTGAGAGCCACAACTACTGAAGCCTGCGCACCTACAGCCTGTGCTCAACAACAGGAGAAGCCCCTGCAGTGAGGAGCCCGTGCACCACAATGAAGAGTAGCCCCTGCTCACCGCAACCAGAGAAAGCCCGCACGCAGCAATGAAGACCTAACACAGCTAATAAATAAATAAGCAAATATTTTTTAAAAAGAAATGGAACCCTTTATAAAGGGACTAATTTGGGGGGTCTGGGCTTGAGTTATCAGAAGTAAAAGCTCTAAGAAGTCTCTCTTCCTCTTGTCTCGACAAACAGCACTCATTTGTCTTTTGGGGGCAAGACCCAACTGGGCCTTGACGTAGCAAGGACAGCTTGAAATATTGTGATTCTATCCATCATGTTCATAGTTCATGCATCTGCATCTCTAAGGAACCAGATCAGAATAAACAAACTCCAGGTGTTTTCTCAAATGTTGGTCTCTCTCTGAATAATTTCCAGAAGAGGCAGTGGAAAGAGAAGCAGCGGTTCCTCCAGGGTCAGCTTCCAAGCGAGTGACTGATGGGAGCATTGCAATCTTTCTTCAGTGACCTCTTCAGAAGAGTGAGGAATGTGGGGGTGTAAGATGCAACCCCACTTACCCTGAAAGGGTGCAAGACACTCAACAGAGATGCTTACAATCTAGTGCTTTGGGATGTTCCTTTCTTTTTTGGCTTTGCTGGCTACTTTTGTTAGGAAGATACCTCCAGCTTGCTTCACTGAAGTAAATGTCAAAGTGGCCTTTGGAGTAACAGGACTCAAGAGTTTATTTGTAGCATCTCTTGTTGGGAAACTAGAAAGAGTGGCCCTAGAGAATCATTTGCTGCACCAGATGTTTTGTTCTCACAGCTCTGGTTGCCCAACTGTCATCTTATTTACAAAGGAGAGATTAGCCTGCAGAAAGAGCAAAGCCCTAGCTTTTTAAAGGTGCAGATTCTAGGGCTAAACCTCAAACTGATAAACTTCAGGGGCAGGACCCAGGAACCCGTATGGGATCCTGATAACCTACGACTCCTTCCCCTCCTAAGATCCTAGGATGTTGTGATTTCTCCTGGAAGCAAACAAGAACAAGGTTGAAAGTTTAATCCAGAGGCCAAGTCTGTTGAAAGTGGATAAATTCAGAGCTCCATGGAAAACCAAACAGCACGGGGGAATACGTGGGAGAAGAAGCTACTGGGCTCCTCACCATTTAAGGGGAAAACCAGGCCTGTTCACAAGGTAAAATGTTTCAGGAGTGACAGAAAGTAACACACCAATGGAAGAAAGAAAACCAGCCAGAAACGGGTGATAAAAGAGTAATCAGAGTTGGAAGGGGACTGTTTCTTGCAAGAAAATTAGTTTGTTTTGATACTGGGGAAACCGCACATCTGCGTAAGCAATATTGATTTGGTGACAGTTATAGATTAGAATTAATTATTTTCAGCCCAGAAACAAAAGCACAAATATGCGGGGATATGGTAGAGGATGTAGCATGCTCAAAGTGGAGGGGAAAAGACACAGTATTTAATAATTGTGTGGAAGTTTTCCATTTTGTAAAAGCAGTTAGGTCCCTCCCTCATACACAAAAATGAATTCCAGATGGATTAGATACGCAAAGATAAACCACGAGCTGCAAAAGCACTAGAAAAAAAACAGACAGTTTTTTTTTATAGTTTTAAGGCTAAGAAAGCCTTCTTAAGTAAGAAATAAGACTGAGAAGGTCTAAATGAAAAGATCTGACAGATTTGACAACAAAAAAAATGGGAAATCTGCACTACAAAAGACCCCATAAACAGAGTTAAAACCAGACAAACCCACAACAGCCTGAAAGAAAGTATGTTTGGCAAATAAAATACAAAGAAATAATATGCAGAATGTATAGTTATTTCAGATCAACAGGAAGTAGGCAAACATTGCAACAGAAAACCAACAAACAAATGAAAGCAGGCGAAGGGTAAGAACAGACAACAGGAAGGGAGCCTAAATCCTAAGCAAACACGGAATATGCGAAACCTCACTGAAACCCTAGAGGGATGAAAGTCATTACAGCAAATGCTTTTATAATACAGCCAGTATCCCCAGCCAGCAGAAAGGCAAGATCAAAGACACTATCACACACTGTTGATATGACTGTAAACCCACAGACAGTAATTCATGAATACCCACATTCCCGGAATCAGAAATTCCATTTCTCCGAGTCTATCCTCAGAAAATACCAGTGCCAGTACTACAGAGATGCACGTAGACAACAAAAAGTTCCCTTGAGAATCGTCTGTAAAGGCAAAGAAAAATTATAGAATCGCCAAGATATAGAAGCAACCCAAGTGTCCATCAACAGATGAACAGATAAAAAAAGATGTGGCATATATATACACACACACATACATACATGTAGACACACACACACACACACACACACAAGGGAATACTACTCAGTCATGAAAAAGAACAAAATTTTGCCGTTTGCAGCAACATGGATAGGCTTGGAGGGCATTACGCTGAGTGAAGTCAGACAGACAAATACTGTAGGGTATCACTTATACGTAGAATCTAAACATACAGCAAACTAGTGAGTATAACAAAAAAGGAGCAGACTCACACATGCAGAGAGCGTGCTGGCAGTCACCAGTCACAGGGCGGGGTGCAATCTAGGGGTGGGGGAGGCAGACTGTTTCATGTAAGACAGGCTCGAGGATGTATTGTACAACACAGGGACTATAACCAGCGTCTTGTAATACCTGTAAATGGGGTGCAACTTTTAAAATTTACAAAAATTAAGAATTAAAAAATTAACAAAAAATAATTTAAAAACGAGAAACATCTGAAAGCAGAATTCTTGGTCAACGGGTAGGACAATTTTTAAGTTCTCTATTTTTAAGTGGCCTATTTCGAAATCCTCTGTATATTTTCTACACAGGACTCAGGATAAAAATAATTAAACTACCCTATAATTATTTGCTCAGCCATATTACAGCTCTGCCGCTGTAAGCTAGCTGAGGGCAGAGGCCACGCCCAGCCTGTGTCTGACGGTCATTGTGCAGTGAGTGGAGCTTTCCAAGCCTTGATCAAATACCAAATTCTATGAAATAAATAACTTCAGCTATTTACGAGAGTGTGAGACTCCTAAAAGGACCCCGCTTTGTCTAATGAAGATGACATTAAACTAGGAATTGAAAGACTTAAGTCACATCACCTTACGCGAGCCTCCCTGAGCTCCAGTTAACACATTCGCAAAAGGAGGACAGGACTTTCCTTCTACAGGATTCCCGTGAGGAATCATGAACTAGCCTAGGAGGTCGAGCTCTATGTAGACCCGGAGTTTTATCAAGACTGAGTCTTTTGTACAATAAAACGAAAATTGAAGGTACTCATGACAGGTAATTGCTTCCTTCAGGAAACGGTTTTCTTGAGTTCTTAGAAGCACCGATGATTTAGCCCCTCCTGGCATCGATGTCTCAGCAGAGCCGAGGGTCCGCGGAATGGACAACTCACCCCGAGCCCCCAGGAAATGGTTACGCTTCAGGAAAAGAAACAAACCCGTGGTGTTCTGCTTCAGTCTCAAACTGGGGTTCCGACCTACATCTAATCTTCACTTCGCCTCCTGAGCTTGTGAGCTGGATACCCTGAAGAGGGTAGGTAGGTCTGGTAACCTATGACATGTCCCTGTGTCCCTCAGCAAAGTCGTGAACCGCCGCAATCCATTCTGTGCACAGTGACCTCAGCCCCTGGTCACAGATGATTAGTCTAGCAAGGGGTGGCTTCCCAATGAGGTCCAATCAGCGCATCTCTTCTACAAACTTGCGGAAGGCCAGCCTCTCTGTGGACCAAAGCTGTTAACTTGAACCCTGAAATGCAATGGCAACCTTTCTCTTTACGGTTACTAAAAGTGGGATTTTTGCACTCCACCAGCCAACCTCAGAGGATTTATCCTTGGAGGTAAGACTGAAATCACAACCTGTTACGTGTTTCTGGTTTTGATCTCTCTGTCTCTCTCCCTCCTTCTCTCTCTCTGGTCAATCTCTTTATAATCATACACGTAAACGGCGGGTAGAGACGTTCATAAAATATTAGATCTTGTTATGAGCAGTTTCCCCCACTACTGTGCACGTTCAAAAAACAATCGCAAGAGTAGGCTTTCTCATCCACACCCCCCAGCCCACTCTCCACCAGCTGCTGAAATTTTATAAGGTAACCAAACAAGCGTGTGTCTGGACGAAACAGCACGCAGAAAACAGGCTAATCACTTCCTAGGCCACAGCTCACTTGGATGCAACGGGGAACGCAGTGGGGCTTTTCCCGGGCACGACGCAGGCTTTTTGCGGCCGCGAACACGTGCAGCAGAAGCCGTGGGGCCGGAGCGCGCCGCTCAACATGAGAAACAACCTTGAAGACGGCCTGTGTCACCAGTAGGCAAAGTCCCCACACAAGTATTTTAAAATAATGACTTTCACAGTCAAGTTCATACAGGTATCCTCCCAAACCCCACCTCCCCCCATAAAGTAGTTGAGAAGCTGGTCTGGAGGGTAGCATGGGGGAATGAAAAAATTAGAAAGGAAAAAGGAGAAAAGAAAGAAGAAAGTCTTGTTCCGGGATTTCCAGTGGCATTCCTGCTCCTGGTTCCTTCTTTTACTTAAGTTACATGAGATAGGGAAGCAGCCTTAAGATACATTGCTGAGGTTGTCTTGGGTGAGGTCCCAGGGTTTGTAACAAAGTAAGTCTAAATGTTACTGATAGATGTTGCCCCCTTTCTCGATGAGGAAACTGAGGGTTCATGAAGGCAGGTGAGCTGGCCGAGGTCAAACGGTTCTCCCCCCAGGTCTATCGGACTCCAAAGCCAGAGTCTTCCCGCTGAGCCCACGAGCCCGGGATGTGTCTGAGCCCACAGCAGCCGAATTCCCCGGGTACACTCTCTTGTTTATTTCCTTCTTGGCTCCAGGCAGCAAGTTACATAACGAGAGGATCTGGTTCATTCCTTGTTCTATGCTTCCTGCTCTCCTGGTGGGGACTGGAATTCCATTCCCGGCCACAGCCCTTGAAACCTCTAGGTTATAGCAGGTCAGGGAGAGAGGAATCTGGGAAGGAAAGCTTTGTGTACCTCTCCTCTCAGACTCGAGGCTGGAAAGGGCACCTCCTGTTTACCCCAGTACTATCTGACTGTGCACTTAAAGATTAAAAGGCAAGAGGTAAATTTAAGTCCTTCTGAAGGTCAACCCACTCTACCTTCCCCCCCACCTCGCCTTACACCCAGGCATTTCTGAAATCAAGGAAGGGGGCCCTGCCGCTGAACAGAACTGATGCCTCTGAATTTTCTCTATTTTGGTAAAAATTACAGAAACAAAAGCACGTATCACCCAGAATCCTGCCATCCTAGAGCACTACCAGTGTTGGGAATTTGGTGCATTTTTTCCCATCCTTTTTCTTATGCATCTGTTTCAAATAAAGTTGTTACAAAGGGTCTAATTTTGTAACATGCTTTAAAACAAATAGGCATTTTCCATGTTACTGCGTGTTCTTTATAGGCATAAATTTAAGGATAGACAAATTTTAAGGATATAGCATAATTATGATGGAGGTTCTCGCAGGGAACTGAATCACTTTGCTGTCCACCTGAACTATTGTAAATCAACTTTACTTCAATTTTTTTTTTTTTAAAAAAAGGTACATAAGTACTAGGGATATGATGTACAATGGGATGGCTGTAGCTACCACTGCTGTATGGTACGTAGGAAAATTGTTAAGATCCTAAGAGTTTTCACCACAAGGAAAAAATTTGCTTTCTATTTTCTTCTTTCTTTTCTTTTTATCGTATCTACATGAGATGGTAGGTGTTAGCTAAACCTGTTGTGATTTCATGTATTTCACTATACACGTAAATCAAGCCATCATGCTGCATGCCTTAAAGTTACACAGTGATATATGTCAATTATATCTCAATAAATCTGGGGAAAAAATATACACAGCTAGTGGGTTTTGAAAAACACGCACATCTGTGTAACCACCATCACAGTTAAGATGTAGAATTTTGTCTTCATTTCCAACAGAGAGAAACAATGCCTAGTACACATCAGAGGCACTGCCGACCTTCAGAGCGCACGCACAGCTAAATAAAGGTTTTTGTGCCTCTTGGGTTTTCCCATCTTCATAAACAAGGACCGAACAAAAGACCTCCTTGATGATCACTAAAAATGGGAAATTTTCAAAAAACCAACCCTAGTTGTATGGTGATTATCATAAATGAACATTTATTCCGTGCTTGCCAAAAGCCAGGCCTTCTTGGCATGCCCTCGAGTGTCTCATTCAATCACCTGAGCAGTCCCACCCCATACCGTCGCCCCTAGGCATCCGCGGGCGATGGGTCCCAGGAGCCCTGATGCCAAGCTCCGCAGATGCTCAAGTCCCTCATATACGATGCCCTCCTACGTGCATACAGTCCACCCTCCGTGTCCGCGGGGTTTTGCCTCCGCGGGGTTTTGCATCCCTGGATTCAACCGACCGCAGATCAAAATTTCGCATCTGGAAATCCTCCATGGGCTGAATCCGCGGATATGGAACCCGCGGATACGGAGGGCGGCGGCCGTACGCCTTTTATCCCCATTTTAAAACCTGGCGAGGTGGAGCCGCTTGCCCAGGGTCAACGACATGAGACGTGCCAGAGCCAGGAATCGAACATGGCCTTTCTCGCCCCAGAGCTGATGCCCGTGACCACCACCCAGCTACAGCATGCTGGAAAGTGAACTTGCCCCCCGTACGATCTCGACATGTGGAATTGCATTAATTAGTTGCTCTCACCCTGCTACAAACGCACACAGGTTGGGCCATCCGTATGTCACATTTTCGAAAGCGTGACCCGGCGAGGCTCCCAGGCGGGTTCTCTTATTCTCCTTCCCTCTCCAGCTCTGGAGCGCCCACCTCTCCCGACTCCGGGCTTCTTTGGCAGACACCCGATGAGCCTGAAAAAAGAACGACAGATACGTAGAGCAGCTTTTAGGAGAATTACACTATCATTAAAATGCCTACATGGTGGAAAAATCCAAAACACACTTAGATCTACACAAATTACATGGCAATTCACCTGGGGCATTAGATTTCGCAGCAAGGTAATATATTCCAAATAGTATTACCTTTTGTTCTCTCCTTTTTGGCCCTTCTTCCCTTTTTAACAGCAAAGCTATTTTATGTGTATTGGTTCAGGGGATGATATACAGAAGGAAGCAAAGGCAAGAAATAATATTTTCCTGACTCTCATGTTTTAAAAGCCTAGGATGTTAGGGGCCTGGAAAGGACTCTTGGCTTAGACAAAATATTTCTTGGAAAACATCCTGAGAAAGTAAAGTCAGGTAGGTGCCGTGCAAAGAGGAACAAGGAAGTCCCTATGGGGACACGCTTGGGCCAATGAGGGAGGACCAACTGGGTGGCAGATGTCTCATCCAACGCCCTTATAACCAGATTAAAGAGTAGATAAGCCCGTGGGACATTTAGTTCCCCCAAATTTAAACACATTCCTTGAGCAGGGAAAAAAAATTAACCGAGATTAAATGGTTTCCACTCTGGTGAAATAAGGGTTTGAAATAGA
Source organism: Hippopotamus amphibius kiboko (assembly GCF_030028045.1). Classification (NCBI taxonomy): domain Eukaryota; kingdom Metazoa; phylum Chordata; class Mammalia; order Artiodactyla; family Hippopotamidae; genus Hippopotamus; species Hippopotamus amphibius. The sequence continues at coordinate 62,534,168 of NC_080202.1, forward strand.
AGTTAGAATGAATTTCAGAAATACATTGTACGTTTTTCTTGCACACTCAGACTTCTGGGCTAAGAGTCACACCTATGACAATTTATACAGTTGAACGCACACCAGTCGAGCATTCCTGGCAAGCTCCTCTCTCAAAGGATATCTCAGGGAAGGATTGAAAGGAAGAGGTTAGAGGCCACAAGTTTGGGAAACTTCTGGACAGCAAAAGGGACAGGCCATGCTTTACTGCCAACTCAGCTCATATGAAAGGACAATTTGTTTCTTTATAGACTTCCCAGAGCAGGGACGTCAAACAATTTCGAAACACTTCTTCTTAGGGAAAGGGCCAAAATGTTACGTAAAGTTAAAAACCAATGTGCAGCCCAAGGCCCAAGAGAACACTGAACCCTCTTCAGATGTACTGGGAACCCTGTTGCCCTGGGACGGCCTCTGCCTTTGTGCTCTACGGACTTCGATGCCACTGTTTGCTTTGCTCTTTGCGAGGAGCGAGACAGGCTACATTTTTAGCCAACAAATGAAGGAAGGGAGAAATCCACAGAAACACAGGTGCCAAATCTTGTTCCCCTCTGATTGCCAAATATCCTGAGTGTGTATCCGATTTCACACACACTTTTAACTCAGCTGATGCCTTGGAGACAGTGCAAGTACAGAAAGGGCAAGAGAGGTACCTCCTGCAATCACAAAAGGTTTCCGGTCTTTATGTGCAAAGTGTGGTCCAAGAAGCCACAGGAACAGCATGACCTGGGCGCTCGTTAGAAATGCATTGCAGGCTGCACACCCCAGAGAGGAGCCCAGAGGATTTTTAGGGCAGCGAAAATATTCTGTATGACTTTATATTGATGGTTGTATGTCATCATACAACTGTCCAAACCCACAGAACATACAACATCAGGAGTGAACCCAGGGCTTCCCTGGCAGTGCAGTGGGTAAGAATCTGCCTGCCAGTGCAGGGGACACGGGTTCCATCCCTGCCCCAGGAAGATCCCACATGCCGCAGAACAGCTAAGCCCGTGCACCACATCTACTGAGCCTGTGCTCTAGAGCCTGTGAGCCACAACTATTGAACCCATGTGCCGCAACTACTGAAGCCCATGCACCTAGAGCCCGTGCTCCACAACAAGAGAAGCCACGGCAATGAGGAGCCCACGCACCACAACAGAGTAGCCCCCGCTCGCCGCAACTAGAGAGAGCCTGCATGCAGCAACGAAGACCCAACACAGCCAATAAATAAATAAATTAATTAAATTAAATTAAATTAAATTTTTAAAAAAGTGAACCCAAAGGTAACCGAGGGATTTCGGGTGACAGCGATGTGTTAATTCAGGGTCATCCACTGTAACAAACGTTCTGTTCTGATGTGGATCGGGGGGAGGCTGGAGGGAGCAGAGGATATAAGGGAAATCTCTGTGTCTTCCTCTCAATTTTGTCTTAAACCTAAACTTCTCTAAAACATATACATAAAGTCTTTTTTAAAAAAAATGAGACCCCCAACTGCTCCAGCTCATGGCGGGAGCTTGTGAAACATATGATAAGCACAGAGATGAGTACAGGCTCTGGAGGAAGTATGCCTGAGTTTGAATCCTGCCCTCTTCATGATCAGCTCTAGAGTCTTAAGAAAGCGCCCTCTGGGCCTCAGTTTCCTAATCTGTGAAATGGGGACAAAGATGATAATAATGGGATTTTGTTTCCAGGGTTGCCGTAAGCCTAGCACAGTGAGCTGTCAATTCACGTCAGCTTTTAGTATTTGTAAGAGGAGGTGCTTTGTGTGTTGATACCTAACAAAGACGCTGAGACCATCTTGGAGATTTTTTTCCCTGCACTTCCTTTTCAGCTGCAGAAGACACAGTAAATGATTTTAACTACTTCTGTCAGGTCCACGCTAAATAGTGGCCAGTGTAGTCAGTTCTAGGAAAGAATGGCTTACATCACTGTTTCTCAAACTTTATTCATTCTAGAAACATGTTGACTTTTTTTTTTTAACCATTTCCATATACAACCCTTATACATTATTTTTACATAAATCAATTTACAATGAATTTGGGTGTTTTTAGAAGCTATATCCTAGGCAATAAATAAGACCTATGAAATCAGTAGTTTGAGTGCTAAGTTGTATTTTTTTTCCTAATTCACGTTAAAGGGAAACCATAACTATGGAAATAAAAACACTCACACATGCACAAAAATGTGACTTAGAACTCGAGGAAGTTTCTTCATTCCTACATGAGCATTTTATTAGCTCTCAGCTGCAGTTCTAAATGTTTGACATTAAATCTCTCCACCCAAGTGACCTGAGCAAAGCATTTTGGCTTCCAGCTTGTCCAGCTCCGCTGGGGACCAGAATCAGCAGTCGATTTGCCCGAGATTGACGAGGCCCATGCAGGGCAGAAAGATTAGACCACAGCTTTTCTGAAATACAGAGGGAGAGATCATCCTTCTCTCTCCAACAGCATGGAGACAGCAGCTGTGTCTCCACCCCATCCCAAGCCTCCCCACTTGGTGACGTCTGTCTTGTTCTTGTGATTGTTTAGAACCTCTTCCTTTCACATCAGGATGGTTGGTTCATACTGCAGAGCTAGAAGTAATTATTTCTAAATGTCACGGCTTTCATTTTGCAGTTTTCCAGCGCCGAGGGGCCCGATTTCTTCCGGAGTCACTCATCAAAATTTTTACCGCGGAACCAACGCAGTGGCTTGGTGTTCCTTCCATCCGGCTTGTCACAAAGCATATTTCAAAGGCTGAGTCTCCTGGGCTTGATTCCATTCTCCTTAAACATGTGAAAAAAAGCTACTACAAAAGGAATGTGTGAGCGAGCTCCCATGAGTGACAGCCTCCAGCCCAATTATTTCTTTTACACGTTTTTTCCTCTGTGAATTACCTAGCGATATTCTAGTGATTCCTGACAACATTAATTAATGTATGAGGAAGGAGAATGAATTAGCGTTGTCTCTCTGCTCTGCTTTAGGACAAGCGTGATAACATCCTTGGATGTTGTATTATCAACATTCAGTTCAATTCAGTAACTATTTTTTGAGTTGTCCCAGGCAAGTCACAAGTGCTAAATGCTTCCAGGTGACAAGACTTGGATGTGACATCCTGCAGTCCTCAGAAAAGAAGGATGTATCTCTTCCACCAACAAAAAAGTTATCAACTTGTGTTTATCTAAATCATGTGTTCTCTGTGGAGGCAAAAATTGGTTGTTGGAGGTGAAAATACCTTGGCCATGAGAATGGTATGTGACCCTCCAAAGTTCCCCTCTACTCAACAAAATCTTCTTCCCTAGAATTTAATTTCTCTCATCAGAGAGAAATTTAATTTTAATTTTAGGATTTAATTGAATTTAATAATTTAAGCTTAATTTAATTTTTTTCTTAGGGGCAGTGATAATGGGGGAGAGAAGGTTGAGAAACACTGAAAATGAAATGAAACTGTATTTCAAAGGTACTTCTCCTTTGACCTAGAAATTCGGCTTCTCTTACCCTCTTAGAGAAAAGATTCCCGAAAGAAGCACACATACAAAGTTGCCGACAGCACCATCTTTTTTAATAGCGAAAAGACCTAAATGCCCATCAGTTGAGAATGGTTAAAGATACAAAGGTGCACCCGTATTATGAGATAAAGGAGTAAAGTACGTCTGGATACAGAGAGACAACCGTGTCATACTACTGGGTAGAAAAAGCAACCTGCAGGATACTTATGCGTGATCACATTGATGTTAGAACAAAAGCAAGATCTACATGGCTTTATGCGCCCATGTTATCTGTGTAAGTGCAAAAGAAAGCGAATGGTGGGATACACACCAAAGTGATAAACCCAGGTTTATGGATTTGATGGTCGAGGAGTGGCTGAAAAGGTCCGTGGGCTGCTGATTTATCTCTTGCTTTGTGCTTTACTTTTGTATTTTTTTCACAAGTCATGAGTAACTTGGAGAAATAAGAATAATAAACAAATATTTATTAAAAAAAAAAAAGTAAACCCTGCCTCAACCACCTGACTACTGCCCTGAAGAAAAGGTTAGTCACTTTATTTCTAATAAAACTGGAAATCAAAAGCCTGCATGCTTCAGTTGGGTTAAAGTCATATCTTTTTTTAAAAAAATCAAATTATAGAAAAATTACCAAAAGGTATACCAAGTCTTTGGGGAAAAAAAAGTCTACTAAGGTTTGAAGTAATATAAGAAATCAAAAAGTAAAGAGATGGATTTTACCACATAAAAATCAAACAATGGTGAGCAGTATTTCTGAGCTTTGACAAGCTTGGCAGCATGTGTCAAAGTGGAAACGAGCATATGTACCTTTCAAGCGGCAGTCACAATTCTAGGAACTGCACAAGGATGTTTAGTGCTGCGTGCTTTACAAAAGAGAAAAATTAGAACTCACTTAGAAGTCCATTATTAGAGGATTGATTAAGCAAAATACGGCAAATATGCACAAAGGAACACTTTGCATTTATTCCCAACGGGTGGCCTATTATTTATTATCACGGAAAGAAATCCCAAGGCATTACTGTCCTTTCTTGTCTTTTATTTTTTTTAAGTTACATCCACCAAGGAGGATTCATGTTGATTTGCGTAAACAATACAAATAAAGCTTTCACGAATTGGCCAGGGTGGAAAATTCTAATTGTTAAAAAAAAATGTACTGAGAGACAATCAAAGAAACTTGATGGCCCTCTTTCAGGCATCACGATGGCCCACCTGGCAAGATCAAACATGCAAACAAACAGATATACTATTCCCATCGATCAAGCTGTCAGATATAAAACATACATACAGTATAAAAAAAATATTGAGAAATAGTATATATACAGGAAAGGACAAAATCTTAAACGTAACAGTCAGTGAATCTTGACCCGATGGGCAGACACATGTATAGAGAGACAAGACATTACTGTATTTTAAAAAGAAGGTTACAGAAGAACACACAGAGGACAGTCTTATTTACATACGTACATGTTTACAGCCGCTCTGGCTCTTGGCAAGAGGGCTCTGCGTCCCCCCACGTGTGCCCTCTCTCGGGACGGCTGTGTCTTCAGTGACAAAGTAGCTGGTCTCCCTCAGAGCAGGTGACCTGGGAGTAGGGCGGATGCTGTTGTGTTGACTGACCAAGCCTCAGGAGCCCTGCTCTGCCACTTCTGCTACAGCCTATGATCCACACGTGTCCATCGCGTTCAACACGGAAGGCATGAAACGTACATAAGGGCATGAAAGCCAGGGAAGCTTTTTGAAGGCTGGCTACCACCGGTATATGTTTTTCTACCTTTTTGTAAATCTCATAGAAGCATAAAAAAAGATGTGGTACATATATACAATGGAATATTACTCAGCTGTAAAAAGGAATGAAATTGGGACATGTGTAGAGTCATGGATGGACCTAGAGACTGTCATACAGAGTGAAGTGAGTCAGAAAGAGAAAAACAAATATCGTATATTAACACGTACATGCAGAATATAGAAAAATGGTACACATCAACCGGTTTGCGAGGCAGAAATAGAGACACAGATGTAGAGAACAAACATATGGACACCAAGTGGGGAAAGCGGGGAGGGTTGGGGGCGAATGAATTGGGAGATTGGGATTGCTATATATATGTTACTAATATGAAAAAAAAATCAAATTGTACACTTTAAATATATGCAGTTTATTGTAATGTCAACTGTATCTCAATAAAATTTCTTTAAAGAAAACTCATAGAAGCAAAGCGCGGCAAAAATAAGTAAATAAAGGCTACAGCACTGTGCCAAGAGGTCTACACGCATCCCTAAAGGACACGCCCCCTAAAAGTAAAGAAAACGCTCCCAACAAATGATGGCATGACGCTTTCTTTTCACTTTGAATGTTTATTATCTACTTATTGGAAGGGCCGCTTCAGACACATGGTGAGTGATTGTTCATCATGGATCCCTTGTGTGTCTTAATGAGGAAGAAAATATAAGAGATTTAGAGTCTGAACATTCTAAATTGTTTTTCAACCCGAGTCATCAACGTCCACATTTTTCCACCCAAAATCACCCTTCAGGCGACCCACAATTCTCCTCCGGGATGTGCTTTTAACACTGACACCCTTTCTGCAGCTTTTGATGTTGGTGCTTTCTTGATCATGCTACAAGCAATCACAGCAACCTCTCACGGCTTTGAAATTTCTTTCATCTAGTCTGCGGAACTTCACAATTTCTCCGGCCTTCAGTTGCATCGGTTAGTACGGGATAAAAAAAAAATCCTCCTGTGTGTATTTCCAAAATAAATAAATAAATAACAGAGCTTTATCAACTCATGAATCCCTTCTTTAAGTCTCACGAAGCAGTCATTTTTTTGCAAGAAAAAACACGGTCATTTCTCCAATGATGAACACGTGTTTCACAAACATCCAATTTATGCGCCACCTGTCTGGCCGTAACTGTAAGATGCATTCTTGGGTTCAGATATGTTAAAATATAGACAATATACATCCTAGAATTGACGACATATAGTATCCTATTTGAACTTCCCTAAAGCCCTGTGAAATAGGTGCTGTTTTTCACAGATGAAGATGCAGAAACGTAACTAGAGAAAAGAACTTGTCCAAGTCACACACTCAGTGCGAGAGAACAGATACTCCACTACAGGACCTTCTGGCGCTATAACCAGAGCACGTGACCTCCACGCTCTACCGCTTCCCAGCAGAGTCACCCTCGTCCCCAGCATCACGGTCAGCACTGTCATCACCATCACCCCCGCTCTCAGCCCTCTCTGCCGTGGTCCTCCTCATCACTGTCCTAGTGAGACGGGCTGGGACCTGGGACCTCTTGCTGCAGCGCTTACACCTGGACAAACGTCTCCTCCAGCAACAAAATACAAAGAAACGATAAGGGACTAAAAATAACTGTGCTCATGCCCGGCTGGAGCAAATTCTGGACAAAGGATACAAAAAGATTAAAAAGCACAAAAACACCCAACTTCCACTTCTGAAGACCTGGGAGCAAAAGCAGAGGGTCCGCAGCGAAAGCGTCTTGCACGTGCCCCCTGCACTCCACACCACTGGAGAGGTGGGCAGACCCCCTCCGCCCCCGCTCCAGCCCAAGCCCTGGCCGCACCCCTACCCTCACCCCATACGAGGAACCGGCTGGCCCTGCGCTGAGCGAGCTAGGAAACCTGCCACGTGTTCGCGCTCCCTCCTGCTGCAGCGGGGGCCCCACTAAAGCCTTGCCTGATTCCTTGTCTGGTCCCTAGTCAATTTCCATTGCTTAAGGAGGCCAGGGACCCCTCGGGAACAACAGTCAGCCCCAGCATCGTCGTCACCAACACCGCCAATATTTCCTGAGCATTTTTTACCCTGCGCTGGGCTCTCTGCTAAGGTTTACACGGTTTGCCTCGTCACTCCCCAACAGATGGGTTTCGTGATAACCTCCTTCCACGCGCACGGAGAGGCAGCGTCCACAGGGTCAAGTAACTTGTTCAAACTCATTCACCTGAGGCCCGAATTCAAACCCTGGCCACTTGCCTACAGCAAAGTGTAGGCAGTCAATGAATGACACGTATCCTGTACCTGTCCCAGTGACTGGCGTGCAGAAAATGAGAAATGCTAACAGCAACCGCGGCTCACGTCCACGGGGCAATTACAGCGTGCCGGGCAGTGTGCCAAGGGCTTCACACACTTCATTTCTTTTCGTCTTCATGTGAGCCCTGGGAGGCAGGCAGTTTGACTCTCACGTCACAGGCGTGGACACTGAGAACTGGAGACGTCAAGAATGTGTCCAGCGCAGATACAGAGAATGGACTGGAGAACTCGAGGTATGGGAGGGGGCAGGGGGTGAAGGGGAAACTGAGACGAAGCGAGAGAGGAGCACAGACATACATATACCACCAACTGTAAAATAGATAGTCAGTGGGAAGTTGTTGTATAACAAAGGGAGTCCAACTCGAGGATGGAAGATGCCTTAGAGGACTGGGGCGGGGAGGGTGGGGGGGACTCGAGGGGGGGAGTCAAGGAAGGGAGGGAATACAGGGATATGTGTATAAAAACAGATGATTGAACTTGGTGTACCCCCAAAAAAATAATAAAAAAAAAATTGCACACTGAAATCTAAAAAAAAAAAAAAAAAAAAAGAATGTGTCCAGGGTTATATTATACAACCAGCTGGTGACCCCGCAATCACTCAAGCCCGAGAAGTCTGACTCCAAGGCCCACGTTCTCATGCCCTACACAGTATTGCCTGTGACGAGGAGCGTAAGGAGTGAATGTGTTTCCCCTGACTCACCCTACACTAGCTCCTGGGCACGTACCACGTGCTTTGTGCTGTGCCGAGCGCAGTGGGCACAGGAAAGGATAAAAGGAAGACCGACTCCGCCTTCAGGGACATCACAGTCTGGACGAAACACCCATCAGAGTGAGAACTGCGAAGACCGAATAGAAAGATGGCGCTAGAAGATTCACATTTACATCCCAGCCTTCCCAAACTCTGCTAAGAAGATAATGAGATTACAGTGGTGGTAATGAACGCTGATCACGATGTGTCAGACGCTGGTATGAGCGTTTTTCAGGAGATCCCATCCTCAAAGCTCTGACCTTTATAGATATAACACTTTCCCACTGGTGTAGAGATTAAAAGTTGCAGAACAGAGGATAACACTGGTCTTGCTGGAGGTTTACATGAACATCCTGACCTGACCTAGGTGGACAGATGCAAGAACAAAGGGTTCCCGCACCAAGAAGTTTGCAACATCCAACCACACCCCCTCCCCCTTTAGTATAAAAGAAGCCTGAATGGTAACTGAGGTAAGCTGGTTCTTTGGGACACGAGTCCACCATCTTCTCACTCTGCTGGCTTTCCGAACACAGTTGCTCTTCCTCGCCCCAACATCCTGCCTCTTGATTTATTGGCCTGTCCCGCGGTGGGCAGTACGAACTTGGACTTGGTAACAAAACCTTATAACAACCTGTTTCACAGGTGAAAACATCTAAGACATAGAGAGGTCAAGGAATTTGTCCAAAGCCGTACAATTAATTTGTGGCAAAGCAAGTGTAAGACTCCAGAGCTTGTGCTTTTGTGAAGCTCTTTACACAGCAAAGGAACAGAAATATAAATTCTCAAGGACAGAGACTTTGGGAGAAGGGATATGCGTGAATGGGAGAGAGCAACAGAATCTTAAAGAATGGAAAGCAGGGCAGGAGGAGTTGCTGATTTAGCCGGGCAGAGAACACCACAAAGAAAAGCAGAGGATTGAGAAAAGAACTGCTTCTCCCCACTGCCGGACCTCAAAGACACACATACAGCGGGATGTCTGACATCACAGAGCATGGGAGGGGGACACAAGGAGTCACCCTGGAGGATGGGGTGGGAGCCGAAATCCATGAGCACCAACACCGTCACCTCCTGCTGTGCACTGACCTCCAGGAGCCAGGCATGGACCGTCCACTCCAAGCAGCCGTCCGCAGGGACACCTACCAACTTCTCCTTCCAGGTGGAGATGTGACGCACTCCTGGCTCCGCCCAGACTCTCACCTGCTCCTCCCACGGGGCAGGAATGGTTCATCGGGGGAGACCTGGTCAGGCTTAGTTCAGCCCCCCTCTTTCTTCTTGGGAGAGAGTCTGTCCAGGAGAGAGCATGTTTCCTTCTGCTCTTCCCTGATCCAAGCCTCACCATAAGAGGAGGCCTGTGTGCCCATGACTGTGCGTGTAAATCTGCCAATTCTGAGGCTCGGCACAGGCCCACTTGACTCTCACCCTAGCCACACCCCTACCCGAGCTGTCAAGAGTTTAATACGAGGGCTGTTTTGATCTCCCGTCTGTCGTAAGTTTTTGCTTTATTTCTCATTTTGCTCAGAACTTTGGTTAATTAAGGAAAACAGAGAGAGAAACAAAGACACAGAAAGAGACAAAGGAAGAAGGCGGGGGAGAGGGAGGGAGGGAAGGGTAAAAGGGAAAGGAAAGGAAAGGAAAACAGAGAATGCAAAATTTTTTAATGTTAAATAACATCTTTGGAGCGATATGAGGCGATAATGTATCCATAAAACAAGAATTTATTAAGCAGAGAGCAAAGAAGAGTCCGCGAAAAGTAAAGACAGAGAGCGCCAAATAAAAATTTCTCTTGATGAACTTGAAGATAGTTCATCCTAGTTTCTCTCCCAGAAAGGGAATGAATAGAGACAAGGGGATGAAAACTGTTGGGTGGACGGGAGAGAGACGTGAGGGGAAGGATGCACGCAGAAGGTTGAACAGCCAAATAATAAGAACGGGGTCTTAGTTCCAAACAGAAAGCAGCGGGTAGGAAATCTATACACACAAGGAGGAAGAAGCCTGCAGGTTGAAAGAGCATTCTAGGAGCCCAGCTCAGGAGCAAAAAGAGACCTACATCAAAGGCATGTCATCACGGAATTTTATACATCAGGGATAAAAAGCCAAAAAAGCGCCCCTCCAACAGTGCCCCCTTCCCCCACCAAGGCACTGCGTGAGCCACGCTTAGAGGTCAAGACAGCAAACTTTCTGAATCGTCACACCTTCAAACCCCTTGATTTTCGGCCACATTTTTTGCTCTTTTTAGCAACTCCCGACTGTAAAAAAAAAAGCCAACCATCAATTTCTCTGCTCCTCCCCCCAGATATTGCTGGAGGAAATTCTAAAACCGTGCCAACTGATTCTGCTACAAACCCAGGATTCGCAGCTTCAACTGGGCACCTTCTCTGGCTCATCACGCCCAGCGAACAACATCCCTTATCCCCGCACAATGGCGAGAAGACACTTAGCTGTGAGTATATATTCATATGTGTATATATGCTGCATACATATATATATATATAGTTTGTAAAGTATATTACATTACATACTATATAAAATGTAAGTAACGTAGTATATAATGTATAATTATGTATTACAAACTATATGCTATTGCATAATATACAAAATGTTTAAAATATATATAAAATACAATTATATATATTACTGTGTGTGTGTGTGTGTAATCTCAGATGGTGATAAGGGCTATAAAACCCACATTCCTCCACGAATAAGACTTCCTCACAGTAGCACAGACATATATATACAACCAACTGTAAAACAGATAGCCAGTGGGAAGTTGTTGTATAACAAAGGGAGTTCAACTTGAGGATGGAAGATGCCTGAGAGGACTGGGATGGGGAGGGTGGGGGGGACTCGAGGGGGGGGGAGTCAAGGGATGGAGGGAATATGGGGATATGTGTATAAAAACAGATGACTGAACTCGGTGTGCCCCCAAAAAAATAATAAATAAATAAATAAAATTAAAAAAAAAAAGACATCCTCACAAAATGTCACCCTGTTCATTAGGGTGTTACAGGGACCCTTCTGCTCGGACTATTCCTACCCATTAATTAGTGTTCATTAACCACAGTTACCATCTTGGTTCAAACCTCCTTTCCCCCAGAGGCCTCCTTTGAGCCCCTCCCCCAATGCACCGTGATGCCCCAGGGCACGGTAGTGAATTCTCAGGGAACACCCCGGGGTATTTTTTAATTTCAAGGGAAATCCTACAGTGGTTGACATCTGTTGGACACAGAATTCCTAATTCAAGGTGTGTTGCAGTTTCCACATTAGATCACTGCATCCTTTTCGATCAAATTTGAGTAAAGTTGGGGTTGGGGCAGTTGGTGTGATCAAAAGCGAGGACCACCTGAAAATCACGGTGGAAAAGGACCCGAGGGTAAGCGGCATCCGATCTGATCCCGACGTTTGAGAAGCTGTACCCAGCAGGCACTCACGTCGCGTTGGCCAGGAATTGTTTTTTTTAAAAAAACGAAGTAAAAGAGGTTTCTGCGCGTTTATGTGTATTATTTTTTAAACGTCTACTAAATTGTTAGGACATAAATACTAAGTTTTTTGGACCCGACCCCTGAGCAAGCAGAGCTCCGGTATTTCTTTCCGCCTCGCCTGCTGTGGGAGAACGACTAAGGCACAAGGGAGGCTGTGAACCCAGGAAGCTTGGGGGTCTCTGTCCTAGACCATGAGATCCGCTATCATCTGCCTTCGTAGGGCCCTCTACCTCCCTCCACACATCAGTCACTGTACTTTGTTGCAAGTACTTGAGAAGCAAAGCACTTTGATCTGCCTGCTGCTGGTCCACACCACGTGCGCGTGCGCACACACACACACACAACCCCCCTCCCCCGCCCCCCATCTCCTTTCACATGCATGGGAGCTTCCTCCACTTGTACCTGGCACTGGAAAGAGGAAATTTGGAGAACGAACCAAACGAAGGCAAACGAAACAGGGTCCGTGCACGGGGTGCCTCACAGGTCCAGGAGGAGGGAAGGCAGCAGAGGCGGAAGCCAGTGCAGCTGTTGTAAAACTGTGGACAGAAAAAGGGATATTTTGCAACCTCAGGAGACAGCCTGTAGCACAAAGTATAGACAGAGCCCAGTCCAGGGTGGCACCCTTGCCCTTGGTATGGATGCTCCCACGAGCACAGGTTTTTCAGGCAATGGGAATAGAACAGACGAATGGGAGCTGGAGAAGGAGGGCTGAGCAGACAGGTGCACGGCAGGGGACAGACTGGTTTCTGGGTCCATCCATTGGGAGAGTCCCCTCAACATCTGGGAAATCATTTAAATGAGGGCTGAGAGCCTGCCACGCGCAGGTGGGAAGATGGTGGATCCACCGTAAGCTGTATGAAGACAAGGACAAGATTCACATCTTTACCGCTGTGTCTCTGGTACCTAAGACAGGGCTCACCCCACAGTAAATGTTCATTTATTTGTTTCTGTCTACCTGTGCATCTTTGTTTACGTCTAACTCCCTGCTAGAAAAGCACAAACATTTCCAACCTATCAAATTCGAAATATGCAAAACCAAACTCAATGTCTTCTCATTTGCTGCTCCTTTGTCTTGGAAGGTCCTTCAACTGTCCCCCTGTTCTTCAATACTCCAAACCCAACCCTCCACTGTGGTTTCCATCTCTGACCTCTCTCTTGAGTTCTGCCTGAGTCAGGTCTTCATTGCCTCTTCCTTGAGCCTCTCCTCCATTCTAGTCCATCCTGCACACTCCTTCCTAGGCTGTCATAGGGAGGAACGAGTCTCCCTCCACGTGGAATCTCTTTCTCTGACTTCCACCTCTGTGCTCTGTGGCCTGTGCTCAGTCATGTTGACTCTGCACCTTTCGTAAAAGAATGTTGCCTACAGCCTGAATATACAGGACAGCCTATTCTCAGCGCTCTGACCTTTAAAGGTATAACACTTTTCCCTTCACATAGAGATAAGAAGTTGCAAAACAGAGAATAACATTTGTCTTCCTGCAGGTTTACAGAAACATCAAGTGACCTGAGTGGACAGATGCAAGAACAAAGGATTCCAGCACCGAGAAGTCTGCAATAACCAACCACACCCCTCCCTCACCTGGCCTTTGAAAATACTTTGCTGAAACCAGTTGAGGAGTTCGGGGCTTCGGGGGCAGGAGCCACCCGTCTGCTTGCGTGTCCCTGCAATAAACCTCCCTCTACTCCAAACTCCGGCGTCGCGGTCTGTTTGGCCTCACTGTGTGGCGGGCACACAAACGTGTGTTTGGTAACAAAACCCGACTGTCCACTCCAGTGCCCAGAAATTTTCCATAGCTCCTTACGTCCTGCCTAATAAAGACCAAATTCCTTGGTGAAGCTTGTGAAGGCCCCCTCTGGCCCCTTTCAACTTCAGCGTCTCCCATTTCCTCCAGCCTCTACCGAATGCCACCTGCCCTACACTCCTGCGTCTCTGTAGTCCTACCCGTGCATCGTGCTGTATCTTCCCTCTCGTGCTAGATCATAAGTTCCCTGAACCCTAGGGCACGTATTATTTGTCTTTATATCCCGCGGTGCCCCTGTGCCCAATACAAGTGCGTTGTTTGGGGAGGGGTACTTAACATGTAGTCCCCGGGAACGATATTTATTAGAGTGAGACTCAGGGCTGTCTCCTCCCCCCTCAATGACTGCACCCAGGGAAGGAGAGGATGACTTATCTGACGCATGAGTTTGGCAAAAGGGTCTGAGTTTGCTTATTCACTCAGCCTCCCCGCCCCGTTCTCTCTTTGAGAAACCAGCCACCTATAGTTAACCCTGTATCTGTACTCTTGCTGAATTCTCATTTCTTCTTGGCCATCCAGAAAGCTTACTGGGGCAGAATCATTCCAGCAAAGAAGGCCTCCAGTTTGGGGAAGGGATGTAAGTTTGATCCAGGGGGTATAAACAAACCTATTTGCCAGATTAACCCATGCCCTCCAATATAATGCTTTGTGAGTAAGAAAGGTGATATTTTTATCTCCATCTGCCTGGTTCTTCTGTCTATTTCTCAACTCTTTCCAATTAAGGCAGGTTAGAGGGGTGTTATATTTTAGGTCCACTCAAAACCTAGTGTTTCGTACAGACAGTGTGTATCCTATATGCGTCCTTGATTTAACTGACTTGAATTCTGTCCCAGAGACTTATTTTCAGCTTTCTCATCCTGAGTGAGATTGAGCAAACAAAGCTTTGCTTTATAAATAGTACAACAGCAACATGGCATCTTTCAACTGAGGAAATTGAAACATTTGGGGTTTGAGAAACATCATTTATTTCACAAACAGCAGGCGGTTGGGAAAAGCCAAAAATGGATTTTCCATGTCAAAGCTTTCTTCATCTATAAATCCTTCCCTTCTCATGGAAATTTATAGGTTTCTGGCTTCCTTTTCCCTTTGGTCATCAAATTTAATTTCCCAGGAGGTTTTTTTTTTTCTTTTTTTAGTTTCTATTCTGAAGTCGTAAAATTTTCCCAATTCTTAATGTTCCAGACCTTCTCCTCTCTCCTCGATCCATCACTTCTAACCTATTCCTTCCCTCCTCCTCCACTCTCCACTTTTTTTCCTCTGTAAATTCTAGAGATGCCCAGATCTCCTGCTTCTCTAAGATGCATTCTGAGCCTCTGCATTTATTTCGTTAACATCTCAAAACATCCCCCAACCTTTTTCATCCTTCTCTCCAGTCTCTGAGTTTGTGCCTCTCTTCCTCCAAAGTGAGCTCTTCACTTCCACCCTCCTCTGAACCCGGGAGACCCACTTTTCTCCATTCCTTTTACATCCTTTCTATTTCTTTTCACTCCTGGCTCCTTCACACCTGCCTTTAAACACACCCAGATCCCTTCGTCTCGAAAAACCGCTCACTTTTCGCTTCATTCGTTGCCTGCCTCTAGCTGCCTCCACTCTCAACGCCCTGCAACCATTACTACACAGCTTCTACCTGTATTTCCACATCACTGAATCGCTCCAGGACTCCGGGACCTTTTCCTTCCAACCCAAGCATTCAGAGGAAGGAGTTGCTCTTAAAGTTCACCAGCAATTTCTTTATTGTCACATTCTTCAGTCCTTATCAGTCTTTACTTGTTCTTCTTGACTTCTTTGCTTCATTCAACACTGATGGCCACTTTCTACCCGACTAACTGTCCCCTGACATCAAGGAACTTCCAAGCCAATGCCGCAACTTCCCATGTGCTTGCATAACAGTAAGTCTAGAGGTAAGTAATCAACTATTGGCTGTATTTCTATTACTTGCACCCAAATACATCGAAGCATTCTTCCAAAACTCTACCTCCTCCATCCTCACAGAACACATTGTGATATCTATGCTGACCTCACCAAAATCCTCCTCTCCAGTTGTCTCTCCCACCCCTAGATTCCCCAAGCCCTAGGTGTTTCCATTCAGATTTCACACCATCAGCTTGAAGCAACATGTTCAAATCCAGACTCATCAGTTTTCCCCTAAAGTCAGCCAGTCTTTTGTCATCTTCATACAGAATAAGAAACCCTTTGAGCTTGATTAGAAGAATGTGAGTTTCAACCTAGCTAGAGTTTCCGAGACGGTGGTGGGCGGGGATTGTGTAGACAGGACAGAATTTAAGATTTATGTCTCCATGAGGCTTCTCTCCATCTGGGTACGCTAGGTATTTCACAATGGATGGGGGGTATAAAAACATGGATGAGACAGGGTACACAGCAGGAAGTGGCCAAAGATAAAGGCGAAATGAGAGCAGTCATGAGACCATAAACGATGCCTTCCTGAAGATTTACGCCTTAATAGTGTAGATTGTGTACGATTTTAAGCTGTGCAACACATGATCAGCTTTACATTCTGCAGAAACAGCTTCAGCAACAGCATGAAGAATGGATTGGAAGACGAAAGCCTGAGATACCAGAGCTTTTATGGTGGTTCACTGAGCCAGGCAGCAGTTGCCAAGATCACTTCTTAGCTAAGGCAGCCGTGCCAATGATGGAGCAAAGCAGGGTGCAAAATCCCCACCAACACAGGACACCTCCATCGGGCACTCCGGGCTCCGGGCTCTCCACTGGGCCGGTAGAGACCCCGGAGGTGCGTCCCGGGCAGATTCCCGCCCTGCCCAGCGAATCTTGTGCACGCAGCATCTGCATCCCGGAGAAGCCAACTGATGCCAAGGACAGGCATGAACGCCTGTTATCGGATTTGGTTAAATAAGCATTTCATAGGCACTAAAGTAAAGAGGTTAGTGATTTCCTCAACGAACCCAAACTACCAAATACAGGTATTCCTACTCAAAGCAATTCGCTTTCTAATTAATGTTCTCAGTCCTCCCTGGTTCTTTTTTTTTTTTTTTTTTAATTTAATGGAGTATAGTTGCTTTACAATGCTGTGTTAGTTTTTGCTGTACAGCAAAGTGAATCAGCTATACATATACATATATCCCCTCTTTTTTAGCTTTCTTTCCTATTTAGGACACCACAGTGCATTGAGGAGAGTTCCTTGTGCTATACAGTAGGTCCTCATTAGTTGTCTGTTTTATACATAGTATCAATAGTGTATAGTGTCAAGCCCAATCTCCCAGTTCATCCCACCCCCCCTTCTCCCTTGGTGTCCATACATTTGTTCTCTACGTCTGTGTCTCTATTCTCCCTGATTCATCTCTGTTAACCCAGAATATAACCATATTCCATCAGTACTCTCTCCAAAATATCACAAATTTCTATTGTTTTACTTTCCTCTTGAATTTTATCTTGCAGTCAAATATTACGTAGGAAAAATAAACAAGGATAAATTAATAAATCACGTGTAAGAGAATCCACTCAAGCCCCTCTGTGTATGTCATCACTGATTATTTTCCACATTCAGCTACATTACGACATAAACCACAATCATTCAGCATTTGACTCCATATGGCAAGAGCTCTGTATAGAAAGATGAACTTTCAAGGCATGTATTAAACCTGCTCCCAGAATATCATGGACAGAAGCCTTGCCAATAGAGTTAATTGAAAAGATTCTTGCTTCTGAGAACTGCACCATTTATTTCACAAAGACGGAGGTTCATTTTCTCTTTCTTCCTTTTACACCAATCATCACTGAACCCAGATTAATCTTCCAAGAAAAGCACATAAAACTACAAACGCTGTCATTTCCTTTTTACAAGAAAAACAACAAAGCAGATAAAAATCTGCTTTCCCAGATTCTAGAGAGGCAGTACTCTATTACTGGTATCCTGTTGCAACATTCTGATGTTTTCTTTCAGGGGTCAGCAAACGACCACCCATGGACCTAATCTGGCCCACCACTTGCTTTTGTAAATAAAGTTTTATTGGAACACAGAGATGCTGTCAGTTTACGTATTGTCTCTGGCTGCGTTCCTACTACGATGACAGAGCTGAATCACTGCAACAAAGACCATCTAGACTACAAAGCCTAAAACATTTACTACCTGGCCCTTAAAAAAAAATCATCCTAGTTAAAAAAGCGTGGTATTTTCTCACATTTCAGGTTTTTGTTCATTCATAACATTTTAACTGACATCTCAACATGTTAACATCACTGTTAAAAGTGCCAATCTGAAATCAGCAATGATTTTTGAAGATTATAATGAGTACTCTCCTTTTCTTTCAATTAAAAAGTGACTGGTATTTTTTAATGAACCTAATTTTAAAAACATCTACCACCCAGGAGACATTTAGATTCTTGAGTATAGCACTAGATATTTATCCATGTTTTAGGCTAGCTTTAAACTTCAAGCTTTAAAAGAAAATAGATTAATCTCCAAAAGAGACTGGAAATAGAACTATAGCTTTAAGAAAAATTAAAAGATAATCATGCCCTAACTGCCATGTTTTCCTTTCTTTCCTTTTGGAAAGATCGCCTCTCTAAGTAAAAGAAGATGTCAGGCTTCTAACATGCCTTTCATCCCCGGATCTTTTGACGTCACAGACCTTCCTATTTTAATGGAGCAACCGTTTCCTAGGAATTCATCAATGAATCACAGCCTGAGAAGGAGGAGGAAGAGAAGAGGAGGAGGTCTGCCCTGAAAGAAAGTGATGCGGGGAGATTCCAGACTTGACCTGCTGCTCTAGATGGGGAGGGCTGCACAGACCACAAGGCTGCTCGAGTCAGATGCCCAGGAGGCTAAGTGTGGACATCTGGTCACCAACTTCTGCGTCTAGCTTTGAGCTGGGAGTTCTTCAGGCTGGCCCTCGAGCATAAATGAACACAGGGCTCTGTGTGATGAACCTGCCCTCCTCCTGAGCTGCCTTACTTCCTCCTCCTGTTTCCTTCTCTGAGTGGGTACAGTTGTTCGGGGTTTTGTGAACTGTGGGTTCAACCACATCTTCAAGAGGATGCGATCGGCATTTCTCAATACAGTCCCTCATTTGTCATATGCCAAGAATTGTTTTACCTTTTATTTCAAAAGTAATACAAAGATCTTTGCATAAAAATCATAAAAATACTGGTAAGCAAAAAAAGAACAAGAAAAAATCAGATTACCCATAAATCCTCCCACCCGAGGACGCCACCATAACACGTTGCTAAGTATTTGGTCATATACGTAGTGGGTCAAAGGGGCTCATCCACGCCCCCTCCCCAAAAGATACGTCCACCAGACCTGGAAATGTGACCTGATTCAGAAAAAGGTTCTTTGCAAATGTGATTACGTTACAGATCTCAAAATGAGATCACCCTGGATTATCTGATAGGCACTGAATCTAATGGCACGTGTTCTCCTAAGGAGAGGAGAAAGTACGTGATGACAGAAGCAGACACTCGAGTGATGCTGCCAGGGGCCTAGGAACGCCTGTGACGGGAGCAGGACCCCATGGTCCTTCCCTCTATGTCCTCCACCAGCCTGTAGAAAAACTTTAGCCAAAGAGTAAGTTTCATCCGAGACGTGAGAAAATGCAGAAAGCAAACGGGCCAAAATCATAATAGCTGAGTCATTAAACAGACTCAAGGACCTTTGGTTCCTTCTCAAGGGCTACAGATAATAACCTGAGCCCTGTCCTGTGCGCGGTCCTGCAGATGCTGAATCCCCCGCCAGCTGGAAGACGTTAACCATGTGATGACCAGGCTGTAGCCATGACGTCAGCGGCCACGATTCCGAGAACCGGGCTCAAAGAAATGGAAACCGCCCGACCCTGGAGCTGAAGACTAACCGTACCTAAAACACGCAAGAGGACGCGGGTCAGACACCACGGACCGATGGTGAGATGACGGACTGTCAGAGCTGCCTGTGCTGTCTCCACACGGAGCCCCTCCCTCCGCCTGTGCCCCCCTGAAATTCCCCTTTAAAACCTCCTGCCCACTGGTTGTCAGCGGGGCAGTCGGCCTTCGGACAGGAGTCCGCCCCCCGCGCCCCCCCCCGCCCCCCCCCCCCCCCCGCCCCCAGCCTCTGGAACAAAGCAGCCTTTCCTTCTCAGCAACCTTGCTCTTGAGTACTGGCCTTCCTGCAGGGAGCAGCCAGACCCCACTTTTGGTAACACCTGGAGCCTCCAGAAGCTGGAAGAGACAAAAAAAACTTCCTCGAGAGCCTTCAGAGGGAGCAGGGCCCTTGCCTTTAGATTTCTGGTGTCCAGAACTGCGAGAGAGTAAATTTCTGTCGTTTCAAGGGCCAAGTGTGTGGGCATTTGTTATAGCTGCCCTAGGAAGCTAATACAATACATCTGTTCAGTAAATATTTATTGAACAGCAAGTGTGAGCTAGATATTATACCAAGGAGTTGAAGAATAAGACACTAAATCTTTCAAAGTCTTCTTCTACCTGTACATAGAAATACATGTATAAATATATTTTAATGGGTTACAATGTAAAAGTTGATCTTAATACATCTTTTTACCTACTAAGAGAGATACATTTTCATGATAATAAATAGAGCTTCTTCTTATAGATTTTGCCCTAAGTACTTCTCAACTTTGGAACGTTGAGTTTCCACCTTTTTTTCTATACTGCAATAACCATTCTTTATCTAACTACTTACGTACAGCTTTGATGACGTCCTTGAATTTTTTAAAATGGAATTTAGAGGTCAAAGTCTTCGCCAGTTATCAGTATCTTATCTCAGTTCCAAATTTATCCTTCTTTCCCCTGCCTTGTGAAACCAGAGCTGGACCTGTAAACATTTCTCCTCTACCAGTTGGCACAGAGGCTGCTGGAGAAATACCGCAAGGCAGTGGTGGCAGGAAGACACTTCCTTCTCGGTCCCAGCCCCTCTTTTCTGTGCAGCAAAGGAGCCCATCACAGACCAGCTCCAACCACACTCTCAGGCCACGCCAACGTACCCACACTGTAGCTGTTTCCACAGGCACTCTGGCCGTGGCCTCAGACATCCGTCTCACCTTCCGTGGACACGTCTACAGATCAACACAGCATGCTGTGTGGACAGTTTCTCCACCCCCCATGGCTGGGTTTTCCAGTGGTGGACACACGACCTTGAAGGAGATCTAAAGCTCAGCCTTGGGTCAGGGATGGGAGAGCCCTCCTCACCCTCTGCTCCCTCGCTGTCCACTTCTCCTCGGCCCCAGTGCAATAGCTTCTCTTCTGCACGTGCTACTCCTGGGTCCTTGAGAGGCGTCCTGTCCCTTTCACTTGCTACCAGTCCCGTTGATTAAATCTTGCTTGTTCAAATAACCATCGTGCTTCCAGTCTCCTAGCTGAGCCTAGCCAATAGAACATCTCAATGCACGGACGGGACCAAATTCAGCTCCAGGACAGGTGCTGCCACGGACAGTGCCTTCCCCGAGCCCAAACCAGCTCTAGATATTTTCATTCATTTTTAGCAAGGACAACAGGATAAGAAAGCAAGTATCCTTTGTCGACTGTTTTCATCTGCATTTCCTTGATTACCAGGGAGGTGGAGGAAAGACTATTTAAGTATATGCTGTTTTGGAAGGAGTTATATCAAAGCAATAATTGGTCTCTGGGGAAGGGACTGAGGTCAAGGAGAGGGAGGAGGGAGGGGAGGGTCCACATATTACTCTAAAATCTTGTATATCGTCCAAATACTATCCACAGAGAAGATATTCACGGATCACTTCTATAAGTAAGCATACACCCATCACGACAAGAACGTGCTTGCCACCTCTCTCCGGCTCCACGCGGCTGGCACCAGTCAGCGTGGTAACTTCTTCAGCAGAGCTCAGCAACCAGCTTTGGAAGTGGCTTATCTAGACCTGTAACCACAGGCTCCGGCCCTCACCTCTCTAAGGCTGCATCTCAAACTCTGAAAGGGAGTAGGGACTGAGCATCTGTGCCTGGTCACAGCAGTTCTACTTGCTGTGTTTTAGGGCATGGGACATGGTTAGAGCGCGTGTGAAACCATGGGCTGGACCCTACGTGCAGATGCTCGGTTCATAAGATACGGTCACCACACATCCAGGGGAGAACACAGGGAGAACACAGGGACCAGTGCAGGGTCCGTGTGCCTCTTCCTAACTGCGGGGTGGACACGGAACTTTGCAAACGTGGGACTTAGTCTAACCCAGAGAGAAGAAGGCATGATTAGTTCAGCGCAGAGATGGGCTATAGTCATGGATCTTTTTCCAAAATGCTTCGTCATCTTTCACACTTTTCACCCTTGCTTCCCAATTAAAAACAAACAACTGGGACTTTCCTGGCGGTCTAGCTGTTAATACTCCATGCTGCCACTTCAGGGGGTGTGGGTTCCATCCCTGGTGGGAGAACTAAGATCCCACATGCTGCTGGGCGTGGCCAAAAAAAAAATAAATCAATTAATTAACTTAAAAAATGTTTAAAAACCAAAAACTATGAAGAGAGTTAAGATGATGGCGTTGTACTTCTCACAACTGATAACTGTAAAATTCTCTGTCTGATGGGGCTAAAATATGATAATATTGTGTTACAAATATTTGAAATCCTCCTTTCAGGGAGGAAAGATTCTTTAATTACCCAGAGGTTTAGAAAGGTACTCAAATCATCAAAGACCTCAGTAAGGTACTTTCCACTTCTCCACCCTGTCAAAAGACACTGAGTGAAGGCAGGTTAATTTTCAAAGCTTTTTGGAGTCATTTCTATTTATTTCAGTTGTATTGATGTTTGGAGGCTGGACTTTGAGCCAGAACAAGATGTTTATTTGTGTTATATTTGTTTAATGTTTGTCTCACCCACTAGCTGTGAATTCACATATAGGTTAGGAGTTGCTAGACAGAAAAATGCTTGAAGACCTGGCTTTCTAAAGACCCCCAAAGTCCCAACTTCCCACCTTCTGAAAACAGCTGTGCCATCAAGGTCGTAAACACTGAACCCGAGAAAACACATCTGTTGTTGTTCAGTGAGTATATAAAACTCACATAATATGCACAAGTGTGCTGCTTAGAAGAATTACATGATCTGGAAGCAGCTACACTTAAGTTTATGGATTTCTTCCAATTCAAAACAGAACTTAATGTCATACAGCTGATTTGAGTCCAGGCTGTTCTCACACCTATTCTTTGCCCTCTATCATGTATCTCGTTCTTAAAGAAACGGGGCAAGTTTCTTGACAGCGGATTTTTATTAACCAGCTTAATCTGAATATCAAAACCCAACTCTCTAGGTCAAGGGTCTCTTTAAGAAGACAGAATACCCCAGGATATGAGACTACAAGGAAAAGCAAGTCCTTAATGAAAGATGGTAAGTATACAAACAAACATAGAGAATGATACGGCTAACAGCACCCAACTTTGTCAAATTCAAACATTTTGTCATATACATGTCAGATTTTTTGCTAAGAAATAAATCACTACCAGCATATACTGAAGCATTATAATCTTCCAAATCCCACTGCTCTCACTTCAATCCCATACTTTTAACCACTACGCTGAATTTGGTAATCTTCCTTCTCAGGCATGTTTTCATAATTTTACTTAGTCTATATTTACCCATAAATAATATCGAGAAGTGCTTTGCCAGTTTTGAAGTTTATCTAAATAGCATCCTATTACTACACACACACTCACACACACATATGTATCCTATATAAATATTCATATCCCTTCTCTCCTTGAAGATGTATCTGTGTCCAGAAAATACAGTTCCTTCATTTTAACTGCTGTTTCCCATTGTATAACCAAACCACAATTTATTTACTTATTCTCCTATGGAGAGACATTTAGATTTTTTGCAATTTTTTGCTATTGTAAGGTAGGCTTCAGGGAAAATTCTTTTGGATAGATGTATGCATCTTTTGGGTTTTTTTTATTTTATTTTGTTTTTAATATAGAGATAAGGAATAACAAGACCAATGAAATTCACCTTTTTTAAAAAAAGGTACAGCTCCACCTGAAACTAACATGACACTGTCAATCAACTATACATCATTTAAAAAAAAAAAAAGGTACAGCTCTGAGAATTTTAAGGCACGTACAGACTGGTGGGACCACCATCACACTGAGGATTCAGAGCAGGTCCATCACGCAGAACAACTCTAACAGGCTCCTCCTTTGTAGTCACACCTTTGTCACTGCCCCTGCTGCCTGGTAACCACTGGTGCATTCTCTGTCACCATAGTTTTTCCAATTCCAGGATGTCAGACAAATGGAATCACGTAACATGTTACCGTTGAGGCTGGCTTCTTTCGGCATTAAGCCTTTGAGATGCATCCACACTGCAGAGTGTATCAGTACTTTGTTCCTTGCTGTTGCTAAGTAGTATTCCATTGTATGGATGTACCGTGCTTTACTTTGCCCGTTGACGGACATGTGCATTACTTCCGATCTTTGGCAATTGTTAATAAAACTGCTCTAAACCGTCACAGACAGGTCTTTGTGCACACGTGAGTCTTTGATTCCTTTGGGTAAATATCCAGCTGTGGGATTACTGGGTCACATGGTAAGTCCGTGTTTATCTTTCCAGATTCTTGGAAATTTACTAGTTATCTTTCTGTAATTGATTTCTAGTCTAATCCTGTTATGTTCAGAGAATATAATTTGCATGATTTTGATTCTTTTAAATTTGTTAAGGTTTGTTTTATAACCCAGGATATAGTCTGTTTTGGTGAATGTCACGTACACTTAAAAATAATATGTATTATGTAGCTGTTGAGTGACTATGATGTAAATGTCACTTAGGTCCAGTTGGCTGAAGCACTGTTCAGTTCTACTATATCCTTCCTTGTCTTGCAGAGGAAAAAAAAGTTGAAGTTTCTAGCTATAATTGCTGGATTTGTCCATTTCTTCCTTTGGCTTTATTGGTTTTACTTCATGTTGTTAAAAACACGTTAACATACATGTGGTTAAAATACACACATTAAGGATTAGTATGCCTTCTTGGTGAACTGACCCTTTTATCATTATGTAATGTCTTTTTAAAAGTCTCCCTTCCCTGGGCTTCCCTGGTGGCGCAGTGGTTGAGAATCCTCCTGCCAATGCAGGGGACATGGGTTCCATCCCTGGGCCGGGAAGATCCCACATGTCTCGGAGCAACTAAGCCCGTGAGCCACAACTACTGGGCCTACGTGCTGCAACTACTGAAGCCTGCACGCCTAGAGCTTGTGCTCTGCAATAAGAGAAGCCTCCGCAGTGAGAAACCCGCACACCACAACAAAGAGTAGCCCCCACTGGCCGCAACTAGAGAAAGCCTGCGGGTAGCAACGAAGATCCAACGCAGGCAAAAATTAATTAATTAATTTAAAAACCAAACAAAAAAAGCCCTAACAATCCCACCGGCACCCCCAGCTGAGTGGAGCAGCCGCCAGTAGTATCATCTCAGGACTCCTCACCTGCACCAGGCATTTTAGGCTACTACATTGTGTTGCTGACAATGGTTCCTTTCTGGCATCATCTTTTTCTATGTTTTTCTACTTTTGTCCCATTTACGAACCTGTCCCAATGTACCAAGGGAATCAAGAAGTAACCCTATTTCTGGCAAACACATCTTTTACACGTACCGCCTGTGAGGGGCTGTTCAAAGCAAGTTATAGACTTTAAGTAGCTCGAGCCACACAATAACCCTATGGGGTAGGCTCTAGTATCAGGTTCATTTACAGATGCGTGGGGGGGGGGGCAGGGGAGGGGGGATGTGGCAAGGGTCACGAGCATCTCCCAGCGAACCACAGCGGGAAGAACTCCAGCCTGAAGCCGCAAGTCCAAGTGTGTCTGACGGTTCCTAACTCCAGGGAGAGATGGAGGCGAGGTTCACAGACACGGGAAGCTCTGCTGCCTGGACAGGCAACTCACGGCAAACATGCCTTTTCCTCCACATCCAGCAGGGCAGGGGCTGCCTCCCCCCCCCTCAGCCTAGCACTTCGCCATCCCACTAGGTCATTAAACAGGAGAGCCAGGAGTTCAGGGCCTGGGCAACCGCGCCCTCGCTCCCTCCCTCTTCCTCAAAGGGAAAGTGGGGTGGGGGGGTGTAAATGACCTCACAGGATATCAGGAGAAAGCCTGATTCATTTGGGTGGACCCGCTTTCACACCCAGCTCAGTGCAAGCGTGCGGAGTGGGGTCATGGGGTGGGGGGCGGGGGGGCCCCCTCCTTCACGGCAAGGCAGATTTCCTCTGGCTGGATGCAGGCACGGTTGGAACCAAACTCCATCCAAACAGGAAGTCGCCAAGGTTCTAGGTAGAACCAGTGCCTTCTTGGTAAAGGTCAAACTTTTTCCTTGGCTGAGCGGCTGCTTCCCGAGCGCCAAGCACGTGACGCACAGTTTTAAGCATCCAGTAGGTGCTTCGCGGGAAGAGGCAGAGAGAGAAAACACACACACACCTGGCACCTCTTAGGCGAGAAAGGCTGTTTTCAGGGAGCTGCCTTGTTTCTAGGAAATAAACGTGAAAACCGAAGGTCTCGCGCGCACGCCGCGGGGCAACCCCCGCCCCCCGCCCCAACCAAGCGCCCGGCCTGAGCCGCGCGCCGGGCGAGCGGGGGTCCCGGGCGGGCCGGGGCGGCCAGGTGGACGCGCGGGGCCGGAGGAGGGCCCGGAGCGGGCGGGCGGGCGGCGCCGGGGCAGGTGCCAGCGGGAGTGGGCGGGGGCGGCCGGCGTCACCCTCCCCTAGGGGCCGGGCGCGCGCGCCAGCTCGGCCCGCCGCGCCGGGGGCACGGGCGTCCCCGCCGCCCGCAGGAGGAGCCCGAGCCACCGCATCCTCCGGAGAGGCGCCCGGGGCTCCGCGGCCGCGCTCCTCCGCCGCCGCCGCCGCCGCCCGTCCCCGCGCCCCGGCGCCCCGCGCCTCCACCTGCCGCGGGCTCCCGGGCGGCCGGGCGCGGGGCAGAGAAGCCGGGGGACCCGGGCGCCCGGAGACCCCGGCCCCCGGCCGCGGGTGCCAGGGCGACCCCCCCGGGAGGGGGCCCTCCGTGCGGCCCCCGGCCTCCCCCCATCCCCATCCGCACCCCCACCCCCGGCGGGGCCATGCCCGGGCTGCGGCGGGACCGCCTGCTCACGCTGCTGCTGCTGGGCGCGCTGCTGGCCGCCGACCTCTACTTCCACCTCGGGCCGCGCGTGCGGCGCCGCCTGCGGCCCCCGGAGCGCCCGCCCGGCTGCCCGTGCGCCCGCCGCGCCCCCGGCCCGGCCCCCTCGGGCGCCCCGCCGGCCGCGCGCCCCGCTGCCCCGGCCCGGCCGGGCGCCGGCGGCCGCGGCTCCAAGCTGCGGGCCCTCTTCGCGCACCCGCTGTACCAGGAGCCCGAGGCGCCGCCGCTCCTCCTGCCCGAGGACGCGCTGCTGGCCGGCCCCGAGGCGCTGCACTACTACCGCAGGAAGGTGGCCCGCTGGAACAGGTGAGCCCCGGCCCCGAGCCCGTCTCCGCGCCAGGAAAAGTTTCTGGGCAGCGGCGCCGCCAAGAGAGGCCCCCGGCCCCTCCGCGCGGGCCCCGGGGGTGCCTCCTTGGCGGCTTCAGTCCCCGGGGCCATCTCGCCCCCTCTCTCCCCCGGTCCTGATGTGGGAAGCCGCTGCCGGAGGACTTCGCCTTCCCAGAATGAGGTTCCCAAACAGAGAAACTCCAGAGCTGCTTGCAATCCAGCACGCACTCTAGACCTGGGCGTCTTCCACAAGCCGAGGCGACACCCGCAGCCCGGCTCGTCCCCTTTGCTTATTCCTCTGCCCCGGGGCCAGAGCTCACGAGGGGTCCGCCGGGCAGAAAGTCGGGGCTCAGTTTCCCCAAGGGGCCGCCACGCCGTTGTACTTAAAACGTGGCTTGTGCCTTTGGGGGCAGTGTTATAACCTGCAGGCAGTTTTATTATCGTGGGCATTTGGGTGACTTGGAGCTGAGGCTTCATGCTTTCAACGAAGGAGGTAAAAATCTACCTGGGAATTTTTTTTTTTTTTTTTTTTACTCTAAGGCAAAAGGTAGAGGGGAAACGTGCCACACATATCGAGCATAATATTGAGAAGGATGTGTGTGTGTGTGTGTGTGTGTGTGTGTGTGTGTGTGTGTGTGTGGAAGGGCAGGGCGGGCGGGTGCCGGAGAAGCTGGAATGTGCGTCCAGTGCTAAGATCCGCAGCTGATGACAGAGGCCTTCGTAGGAGTTAGGGCTCTGTTTTGAAGTGCAGGCTGATCTAAAGATTGCTCAGGCCAGTGTTGGACCACACCCGTCACTTTTCTTAATACAAGAGAGATTTCCAAATGAGATGTCTTTGCCGGTCTTATCATCCCTCTGAGGATGGGTAGGCGTAAATCTCTGTGGAAGTTCAGTGCTAGCCCAGGTTAACTGCTCCATATTCGGTAGTGCTGAGCGTGACTGCGGGGGAGGGGGCCTTCAGAAAGTATTAAAAAGAGAAGTTGAGAGTTATTGGCCCCAGTCACTGTGGTGTGTTTCAGTGGCAACTGGCTGATGATTTTATATTAGAAGGAAAGTGGTTCTCAATTCTCTTGCTCATGGGATGCAGTGAAAAGGCAGGCTGAGATTGCTTCTCAGACACTGTCATTTTCGATATTACCTTTATTTCATCAATAACGTGCAGATCAGCGAACTAGGAAATGTTGCCCTTGGGAAATTATGTGCACGTCTGTTGAGGATTTGAGGAGGGACCGTGTGAGAAGTCACTTGCTTTTGTCAGTGCTCATCAGTATTCAGCTATTCACATTTCTGTGGCGTTAAACTTCCCTACGGTACTTTTGTCCTTGAGAAGAGTCAAAGGGAATATTTTTGGCAGAAAAGCAAAAATCTTTCTCACCAATCTGTCCTACAGATATGGTTTTGAGCTTGATTTCTGTGCCATTATGTGTCAGAAAAACACATTTGCTGAGCAGGAAGGATCTTGGGCATTTAACAGAGGACTGCTGGGGCTGGGGACCTTGCTGGGCTCAGATGTAACAGAGTAGTTTCGTGTGGTCGCTTGAATGTGGCCGTTGTGATACCTCCTCATGGCTGCCTTTTAATGCTTGAGATCTCAAGTGAGGTTTGTGGGCTGTAACAGGAGGGGAGCTACACTTAAACAAGTGTTGAACCTGGACCCCAAGGCAGAGAACCTTCACCCAAACTGCACTGTGGACGTCAAGGCGAGGATGTCAGTGAGCGTGTGCCTGGTTACCTGTGTCTGTAGGACTGCTCCTTGGCCAGGGCACCTGGGAATTGCACTCAGCGTTCTATTGTGAGAGATGGCTGCTCATTACCTTACGTGAAGTGGTGGCCTGATGAGGTAAGGACCCGTGAAAGTACCTGCTACGTGTGCAGGGCCCAGGAAGGCTCCAGGTTTCCGTGCAGACAGTTAGAACCAACAGCAAAGGAGAACACGGGGCATGACTGTGTCCGCTGTTTCCCTCCTGCGCAGACCAGCACCCGCGCCCCCTTGTCTGTAGCCACAACCCCAGACAATATTGAAACACCAGGGCTTTCTGGACATACGTGCACGCCAGCGATCACTTAACATTGACTGTATCCAGAATAAGTGTGGCGGCAAACCATCTGCCTCACCGGGAGACGTGCAGGGGATAAAGCAGCCACATCAGCATTTCCTCCCCGCTTGCCCAGAGGAGCCCATTCGTCTGAGTGAGTGATTTTTTTTAACCACCACACTAATGAGTAATAGCATGAAGTCGAAAGTATCCTTCTACAACTTGAGCTCATTACCAATCGGAATTAGGACAGCGGAAGATGGAGCTTATACACTGTTTTGAATATTTCAGGTCCTCGGTCGATATTTGTTACTGGGATGCCAATATCTGGTTAAGCTGAAGCGGTGCAGAAGGCACGTCTGAGAAGGGTGGGCTGTCCTCGTGCTGACACGAAGCTTTCTGCGGACCTCCTCAACGAGCTGCTCTTCCCTGCCTTCCTCTCTTCTCCCCCTCAGAATATAACTGAGTGGGGCACAGTCCAAGCTAAAAATGCAATCGGGGAACATGTTTCTGGCGGGTCATCAGCCGCTGACCACGGCGAGCGGTCCAGCGCCAGCCTCCATCAGGCGTGATGACACCTTTGGTACCTGTCTTGCCTAGTGACGAGGGGAGAGCACAGGGAGCCGTGGAAATGAGGTCTTTGCTATTTCAGACCTTAAACCCACGGGCCAGATGAAGCCTCTTCCTTTCAAAGCAACGATGGAGGGCAGGGCTTACCTGGAGCCCAGGTTCACGTTGTGGCTGCCCTCGCATCTTAGAGGCCGAGCTCTGGGTTTCTTCCCCGCCCAGGAGCTGCCCGAGCCAGACAGCGTCTGTCCTTTGACATGTCGAAGCCAGTCAGCTTGGTTTGGCCCTTTGCCCGCATATCTTTGGTCGGTTCCTCTGGAACCCTCTGCTCTGACAGTCAAGGTCAAACAGGGTCGTGCCTCCCTGGTGCAGAAGTTCTCTACCCTCTGCTTTTCTTTCTTGACCTCTTCCTCAGCTATCAGGAAGGTTAGATTTTCCTGCAGTTACCGATTCAGCGTTTCGCAAACGTGCGCGTGTATATCTGTTTCCCCCTCCATCGGATGCTCCTGTCTCCTCCCCACCCCCTACGCCTCCCCCACTTGCTGTCACTGAAGAAAGCCTGGCCCTGAGTCTTCCTTTGAAAATCACAGCCAAGAGATAGCTTTGCAAAAATGACAGTTGTTCAAGAGGAGTAAATTGGCTCCAGTTTTTCTGGGAGAAGCTTTGAGAAGATCCAGAAGCCGAAGCAGCTATGGGAGAGCGGGGAGAGAGCCAGAGGAGACGAGAAAGGTTTCAGCTGGGCACTAGCATGGTCCAGTCTAGGAACTGTTGGAGGAAAAGCTTCTTCCCACCAAGGCATCTGGGCAATGAAAAATAAAATCTCTTTATTCTCACCCCCTCCTTTTTATCTCTTTCCTGCTTATCTCATGCTGGCCCCAGATCGTTTGGAGCGCAGCGTTATTGAGAACAGGCAGTTAGGCTCACAGAGCGGATAAAAGCGCAGGGTCTTACTCAGGGATGCCGGCCATCCGTCATTCACCCGGAGCCAGCAGGGCCTGGGCCCCTTGTCTGGTTCTTGCACCAGTGATGCCAGGCTGAGAAAGGAAATGGGCCTCCTTGGATCTGGAAGAGGGACCTCAGCCACGACCTGTGTGTGGTTAGCAGAGGGAGTGGGAATCCAGACTTCCACTTCTCTTTTCTCCCAATTAGAGCCTTGCTTGGCTGGTTGGGAAAAGCTATGATTTTAGTGGTTTCTGAATCCCTGGACTTTAGCCGGAGGAAACCTCTCCACTCTTCTCAGAGCCAGAAGCTCCAGATGGTTTCGGAGAGGGCTCATCCAGAGGTCATTTCCAGGTGCCTGCCCCTCATTCCAAAGCCCAGTCCTTGCTGCGGTCAGCACAGCAAAGACCTAAACCAGGGAGGATACCAGTGTTCGTTCAAGGAAGACGGGCACCTCCTATCTCCAGTTACATCAGAGTGAAGCCCCTGGGCCAAGAACTGGAAGACGCTCGTCAGCTGTTCCATCGGCCCCGACCCCTGACGCCCCGCTCTGACCCCCACCGAGTCCTCATCCATCTGGGAGCTCAACTGGCTAATTCTTTGCGTGCACATCGTCCTACCTGAGACATGCTTGGTAGGTGCCAAGTGTACTCGACATACACTTGCTAACTCAGGCCTCACAATTTCCTGAGAAGGAGTTGCAGGATTCCAAGGTGCGCCCGCTAGAGGCCAGGCCCTGGTGTACACACACCTCCTCATTATCCAAGCCAGTGCTCATCTAGATACTGCAGTAAAGGGAGTTTACAGATGTAATTAAAGTCCCAGATCGGTTGACGCTGGGATAGGGAGATTACCCAGGCCTGCCGGACCTAATCACATGAGCCCTTTAAAAGCAGAGAGTTTTTCCCCGGCTGGTCAAAGAAGAGGAGGTCAGAGACTCTAAGTATGATAAGGGTTGGAAGTGCCACTGCTGACTTGGAGATGGAGGGGGCCGTGTGGCAGGAGAGATGCGTGACCTTCAGGATCTAAGATGGGCCCCAGCCGACAGCCGGCCAGGAAACAGGGACCTCTGTCCTACAGCCACAAGGAATGAATGCTGTCAGCAACGAGAACGAGACGGAGGCAGACTCTTCCCCAGGATCTCCAGGCAAGAACTCCACTGAGCTGATGACAACTTCAGCCTTGTAAAGCCCGTGTGGGGAACTCAGTCACGCTAAGCTGGATTTCTGACCTATAGCTCGGGGAGCTCATCAGTGGGTATTGTTCAAAGCCACAAGGCTGGAAAACAAATTCGGCACTGCTGTTCAGTTCATTTTATGGAGGGAACTGGGGATGGGAAGGTGGTTATAACTTGCCTTCTTGAGTCAGGTAGCTAGCAAACCTCAGGCAGGCTTTGCACCCAGAGGGTCTGGCTCTAGAATCCACGCTCTCTAACCATCAGCTCCACCCCTCTGCATCCTTGGACGTCCACAGATCCTCACTCTTCCTCTTCTGAAAAGGCTTTTCTGACTACCTCCACCCACTCTGGTCCCTCCCTGACTAGACGCATCCTCTCCAGATACTATCACGTTAATTGTTATGACCGTGCGGTGTCTTGGCAGCTGTCATGTGAGCACAAATGGCCACTTGCTCCTGATGTGAAAAGCCCCCAGCTTGCACATGGGTGCGTGAGTACATCTGTTTCGTGGTTCCCCATAGGGAAGAGCCAGGGTAAGTACCTATGGAACAGATCATTGGGAACAGACGACCTCAGGATTTGTGGGCCGCTAGTCAATGGCCTGTTAGCCCCATGGGGAGAAAAAAGCCTGAACAAAAGCCATCTTAACCGTAAAATCATCCCACCTGTAACCTGTCTCCTCCTCCCTGTAAAAGTCTAAGGCGAAACCAGCCTACTGAGACATTCTGGACCTTGGATCTGGGGTGCTCTCTCTATTGCAGTAGCAGAAATAAAATCAATTTCCAAACACACACACACACACACACCAAAAAAAAAAAAAACAAACAAACCCTGAAGGCAAGCTGAGAAGGTGCCACTTGCCAAGAAGAGAGAATTTCCTCAGCTTCCTGAGCTTTCTGAGAAAGAGCGGCCAAAAAGTCATGCCTTAAAGAAAAACAGGAACCACAGCAAGACCCTGCCTGAGCCAGAGCACTCCCCGCTCACCCCTTGGTAGGTGCTGACCTGGGTTTTCCTTGTGATTATTCATTAAACTGGAGGCTGATGGGAATCTGTGCATTCTGCTGCAGTCAGCTTTCGCGTGGCTGGAAGCTGAGTGAGGGTTCTGAACAGCTGCAGCTTTGGTAGAGCAGAAGTTCCTAAGAGTGTGCACGTCTGTGTACCTGTCACGGGCAGGCACACGCACACAGGCCTAATGAAAACCATCATATGGAGGGGGGAGGCCTCATTCTTTTTATGGCCTGTCCCTTGGCAGGATGTCCTGTGCTTGAAATGTGACATCAGCACAGAACTGAGTTTGAGTGTCTGGGAAATGCCAGCATCCAGGACTGTGGATCCCTGGAGGCTGACCTGGGAAGCCGAGAGCTGGAAATCAGCATCATCCAGCTTGAGCAAGAGGCACGGTTAAGAACCAGAAAAGGGCCTATTTTATCGGGTTCTCTAGTAACAAGCCAGATAAATGTGGGAAGCCGCAGGGGATAGAAAATAACAGAGGACTGTGGTTCCTAAGAAGCCAAGAACCTGTAATAACATTCAGCAAAATGTGGAGAGGAGAGAGAAACTCGAGCAGCTGTTGGCACAGGGGCAGAGGAACGGAGGACCTGGACCGTAAAACACAGGATGGCCTGGGAAGAGCTGGGGTTTTAGACAACTTGGGAGAGGTGGCTGTGTTAGAAGAGAGCTCTGCTTGCAGAAGGAAACCAGAGCTGTTCAGCCCTGGGAAGTCAAGTTCGGCTCTCACATAGCAGACTTGCCTTCAACTGCCTACACCTGGGTCAGGCTCTGACCTTGACTTTTCGTGATGCTCTGTAGGACGGAGTCCGTGTGGAGGGACAGATTGTTTCTCCCGGTCAGTGTGGTCATCCCAGTTTCATCCATTTCAATAGGATTATTGTATTTCTGACTCATTTTCTTCAATGGCTGAAGAGTGACAAATCCTGTAGCATAACTGTGTTTATCTGCACCCACAGCCCAGCTCATGTTTTTTTCACTCTGAGTTCAGAATTCTGCACAACTAGCAGCTGCTAATTTATGCCTTCTGTGCACCTCTGATCACTGAGAGATGCCAGAGGAAGTCAGACTGACCAGCCACGATTCCATCATCAAATCAAGCCACGATTAACCACCGTTTCATTGCAAGGTGTTTGTTTTTGTTTTAAACTGGGGTCATTGGATCCTATTGAGTTCAAGGGATGAGGTCTGTATTTCCCTTACATCTTATGCATACTTTGCGTTCTGTGCCTGTGTTTATTTTCTTAGGAAATAATACATTATGTTTGCAAAATGTTACTTACACTCACTCAGGATGCTTTGATGTCAAGTGACAGAAACCCAACTCCAACCAACGCATGCAGTTAAAGGAAACGCAGAGAATCAAGTAACCAAAACTCAGCTGTCTCGACTCCCCCTACGCTTAGTTCTGCTGCTTGTTTTAATCCCCTCTTGCAGTTTCCAGCCCCGAAAACCCTGGGACCAGAGAGAGCAAAGGGCGTCTCAGGTTTCCAAAAAGAAAGATCCTGGGCAAAGCCGCTGATTGGCCAGGTCTGGGACTAGAGCTAGGCTGTAGAGGGTTTTGATTGGCCCGGTTCTGAGGAGGACGCCAAGCTTCAACCAATCACGGGCATTGGGGGGCGGAGTCATTGGGAACTCCATTGAGCTCGCCCGTCAAGCCACGTGGCTCTGTGTGGGAAGAGCAGTTCCCCCCAAACCCGGCTGGGTGCCCGGACCTCAAGTGACCCAGAAGTGCTTCTGTGACCAGAATGATGCTAGAAAGTTTCTCGACTTGTGCCTGCTGCAGTCTCTGACTCTTACAGCTACCGTCCTGGAGGTTTAGTAAGACTTTTTAAAAACAAACGCATTCGTAACAAATTCGCAAACGTGCAGAACTTTTTACACCACCCATTAAAATTCCCGCAGGAAGATAGGAGTCTATTTATTTGGGCTTTCTCTTAAATCAGCCGTGCTCTCTTCGTGGGAGCCTAAAGGAGGAGTTCATGTGGACCCGTGCATGGGCTCATGTCTCTTTCTCCCAGAACCCTTCTGGGAACCGAGATGCCTGTGTGTTGAGCCCAAGGGAAGCATTTGCCTTCTTCAGGCCTGTGTTCCCCCTTTTGACGTGAAGAGGGTGAGTCTGTGGTTCCCAAAGGCCCTGACAGCTCTGTTTTCCAAGCTCTGCACATCTTCAACCAGGATTTCTTCTGTCTGAGTGAAAATACAGGACGAGCATTTTCCAAGTGTGTTTCAGGAACTTCCAGGGTTCCTGGAGGTGCTTCACAGGTTCTGCAAACGGTTGATTAAATTTGCATTTTGGAAAGCATGTACTTTAAGGCAATTTCGATGGAACGTGAGCAAATGCACGCCTGGTTGTGTTACGCACAAGGTAGCACCTTGAGCCTGCCCTGGATAACGTATGTGGACAGATGGCTTCTCCTCCCATCTTTGTTTCATTGAGGAGTGTCCTGAGATTGCAAGGTCAGCTGTTAAAAACTGTCGCCTGTCCCAATGACTTCTGTGTGTTTATCTCGATTTTTTATACTCTGCTCCCAAAATAATATGCAGGCATTAATTGGGTACTGGAATAAGCCTATCCTGTCCTCCAGCACCCCCGATGTTGAGTGCTTGAGTTCATAATCCTATTACCCCTCCTCTTCTTATTGATTAACTTTTAAAAAATTTATCTATTTTTTATTTATTGGCTGCGTTGGGTCTCTGTTGCTGCGCACGGGCTTTCTCTAGCTGTGGCAAGCAGGGGCTACTCTTGGTTGTGGTGTGCGGGCTTCTTATCGCAGTGGCTTCTCTTGTTGCCGAGCATGGGCTCTAGACGCACAGGCTTCAGTAGTTGTGGCGTGTGGGCTCAATGGTTGTGGCTCTCGGGCTCTAGAGTGCAGGCTCAGTAGCTGTAGCGCACGGGCTTAGTTGCTCTGCAGCATGTGGGATCTTCTTGAACCAGGGCTTGAACCCGTGTCCCCTGCCTTAGCAGGCAGATTCTCAACCAGTGTACCACAAGGGAAGCCCTGATTAACTTCAAAAAATAATTTTACATATTTGACTAGCTAAATTCAATGTATAGAAATATATTACAAGTTTGACCTATTTCATACCCTGGGGATTCTGTGTAAGATTTCTTTTGAAAAGAACGTTTCACTTCTAGAACAATTTTGAAAACCACTGATTTGGCATATACAGAAATTGAGCAGATTTCTTTCCTTCTTTTCTAAAATTGATGCGCCCACAACCCAAGCCTTCTGCTCCCCTTGTCTCCTACTCCCAGCTATTATCACTCATTCACTCTAATGACCACCACTTTGCCAATGCTTCTGGCCACTTGAGCATAAAAGAGCATCTTTCAGGCCCTGTATCTCTTTGCTTTTGTTTCCTAACAAATCACTCCAAAACTTAGTGACTTAAAACAAGAACCATTTACTTAACTCATGATTCTGCAGGTGAGTGATTTGGGCTGGGCTCAACAAGCGGTTCTTCTAGTCTCTGCTGGGCTCCCTTGGGCATCTGTGGTCTATGTCTGGGATGTCCTTCCTCCGATGGAATCCTGTGTCTAGGACCTAGGCTGAGATGATGATCTTGGCTCCACGTGGCCTCTCATCTCCCAGTTCAGCCAGTCCGTCCTGTTCACGTGGTAGCAGCAAGGCACCAAGAGAGTGGAAGTGTGCATAGCCTCTTGAGGTCCTGGCCAAAACCTTACAAATGTCACTTCTGCAAGATTCAATTGGTCCCAGTAGATCCAAGGCCACATGTGGAGATGCGGGTACCCTGGCCATCGAAGGGGAGGTGGTCTGCACAACTTAGTACTGTTCTGCTGAGCAAAGGCTTGAGGGTGGTCCTTTCTCCTGGTGACTTGTTGGGCGGTGGACAGGCAGCTGTCAGCGGTAAGAGCCCTTCCTGTGTGTTGATGGGAAAAATAATCTAATATAACCCATCTCAAATCTAATGAAACTGCTGTGGACTGAACCATGTCCCCACAAATTGTGCTGACTTAGGCTCAGCTCTACTCTAACCCCCAGGGGCAGAGGCAAAGCCATCTCTGAAACTGTCTCCCTCCTCCTCCCGGTGTGGTCCTTCCAGCCTCTAGAGGCCTCTTGGCCTCCCTGCCTCCCAGACAAGATGGCCTCAGTCCCTTCCTTGGGGCCACGTGTTTAGCTCTTCAGTGATTCTCTTTTCAATCTGTTTATTTATGGATGGACTTTAAGTTCCACCTTCTTCTGGAGGCCATCTTTGAGGTCAAAAGCTGAAAATCGGCCATCTGTCTCTCTTTGCATTCCTCCTGTAGTAGCCCAACTCCTCCCTGAGGGCACAGATGCTCCGCTTGAATGGGCTGAGTACACAACATCCTCTCACAAGGATTTTAGACCTTGTTTTATAAATTTTTAAACACTGTCATATTAACCAACATAATATTTAGAACAATAATGAAGATTTGTTCCTCCTTATTAAGTGTATTAAGAGCCCGTATTTTATAAACAAATTTCCAAAGGCCATTATCTGTCCAGTTATCTATAGAGCATCTGTGAAAATAATTGTTAATATTGTTAACACCATGAATAGGCAGAGTCCTTTCTACGTCCTGAAGCTCTTTAAACAGCCTGTAATTAGTTCATTACTGGAAAAAAAAGATTGGTCTTTATAGCCAGTACGAGGTTGACCGGAGTATTCTCCCCTGGAAAGATGTCCCGTCAATCTGTATCTTACTGTAAAGCAGTATCCACGGCCTTGCCCCAGGCTGGCGGGGCTTCAGTGAGCTCCACGTAGGAGCCCTGGTGAACAGACTCAGCAGGAACCACAGGTGCTGCCTTGTCCTGAGACCCTCAGAGGCCAGGCCTCTCAGAGGACCCTCCACCGAAATGGGCAAAAACACCCTCAGTGCAATTCGATGGCCTCAGAGCCGCACAGGGAAAAGTGTGTGCTCGTTTGTTATAATCAGTGTGTTATTCTAACATAATGGAGAGAAACTGAGATCTTCTTGTGTGATTTGCTCTTAAAAAATTGCATAGACCATCCAGGATGGGTTTTACCTGACAGACTTTTCTGCCTCAGTAGCCTGGACCCCTTGGCAGAGATCCCTTTATGAGCTGCAGGCCACAGCTGGGTGCCTGAGACGGCTCACGTCTAGGGAGCTGGAAGGCACGTCTTGAAGCCTTCAGATCTCTTGGCATCTCCCCAGCAGGGTCTAAAAAGAGAACTCAGTGACCGTATTTGTGTCCTAGGGCTGCCGTGACAAACTGTCACTGTGAGAGTCACTGTTGGTGGCTCGAACAACGTAAATTTATTCCTTCACGATTCCGGAGGCTGCAGGCTGAAATCAAGGTCTGGGCAGAGCAGCAGGCCCTCGAGAGGCCTGAGGGGAGAACACGCTCTGTGCCTCTTCCCATGTTTCCGGCTGCCAGCATCCCTCAGCTTGTGGCCGCATCACTCCAGCCCCCGTCTGCTTGATCACATCACCTCCTCTTCTGTCTCTGTGCGTTTCTGCCTCCTCTTCTGTCTGTGTCTCTCTCCTCTAAGGACACGTGTCATGGGTTCAGGACCCACCTGGACAATCCAAGACAGTCTCTTGTCAAGAGCCTTACTCACCGCTGCAGGCGCTCTTTTCCAGATAAGGTCACTTTCACAGGTTTCAGAGGTTAGGTCACAGACATACCTTCCAGGGGAGCCCCTTGCAGCGCCCCAAAGCTGCAGTCACGTCTCACGATGACTACGAAGGCCGTGCAGGTGCCATTTTATTTTTATTTTTGTAAAAAGATTATTTTTACCATTTACATAAAAGATTTACATAGGGAGAGTATTTGATCGTTTGCATAATGGATCTTGCTTTCTGTGCTGGAGCTTCTGGTAGACGTTGAGGGGCAGTGCATTTAGGATGAAACGCTTGGCGGCGCCTGGAATGCAGCCTGTCCGGCTGTCATTCAGGATAGAGAAGTGGGTCTGCTAATTAGCTGAACTTGGAGGTAGGAACAAAGGCTCTCTGTGGAGGTTGTGGAGTCAGACGGGATCCGTGCGTGAACTCAAGCCGCCGACCTCTGTCCGGAGAGGGGCCACAGGGCCGGGAGCAGCCTGGACTCTGCTTGGCCAGTCCTTTTGGATCTGTTGTGACAGGCCAGCTGACCGGCATCAGTGCGTCACAGCCGTGTGCCGGGGAACGCGACTGCAAAGTGTTTGGCTGGAAAAATATTAAAGTGGATGATAAGCCAGTGCCCACCTTGGGTATTCAAAAACCATCAATCAAGCAACCATCGGATGCCTGATTTGAGCCGTGTCACTTACCAGGGGCCCCTCCGGGTTAAGCTCATGGAGAAACATACACCCCGGGTACCTGGATGAGGTGGCGTTGTGTTCGGTTACGAGCTGTAAATCCATCGGAAGGTCTGGGGAGGTCGGCCCAAAGCGATGAGCTTGGATTTATAGCAGTTGACCTGCAGCCCTTCTTTCTGGCAGGAACCGAGCTAGCGGTCTCTTTAGGTGACTTGTCATTCGTGATAGTAAAACCACTTTGTCTGCATCTATGAAAATGCTTCCTCCTCGCTCTCCGGGCAGGAGGTGCTGTGCCCGACGCACCCCACGTGTTGTTTACTCACTAAGGAGCAAACAGACACGCAGGCGGCCGGAACACGGGGCCGCACGGGAGACAGCCCGCTGAGCCTTGTCCTCTAGGTCAGCTTGCAAAACTGCCCGCTCCGAGAGATCGTTCCTGTGCCTCCAACCTAAAGGAATCCCAGGCCCTCTTTTTCCAATTCCTGCTTCATGTTCCTCAGGGCTGGTCACATGACTTAATGCCCTCTTGCTTACCGGTAAGCTCCGGGTGTGCCCTCGCTAGATGGTAAGCGTTTTAAGGATGTGTGGAATCCAGTGGGGAGAGCCACGTCCTGACCCCCAGAACATGTCACCGTTATCTTCTTTGGAAAAAAATGTCTTCGCAGATGTAAGTAAGAATCTCGGCTCGAGTGGGTGGGCCCTCGATCCTGGGACACGTGTCCTTGTAAGGGAGAAGCAGAGCGAGATGAGACACAGGCAGGAGAGGGGGACACGTTGTGGCCACGAAGGCAGAAGCTGAAGTGATGTGGCTGCAAACCAAGGAAGGCCAGCAGCCAGCGGAGCTGGAAGAAGCAAAGAACGGATTCTCCCCTGCAGACCCCAGGCCCCTGGGGTTAGGCTGTCCCCCCAACCCTAACCCGGAAGGAGCCCAGCCTTGCCCGTGCCGCACTTTTGAACTCTTGGGCCCCCGAACGCTGAGGATAAATTTCTGCAAAGCCACCAAGTTCGAGGTCATGTGTTAAGGCCGCCACAGGAGACACACAGAAGGTGGGATGCTTCTTGGACTGTGTAACCCCAGGGTCTGCAGTGCTGCTGTACTGATACACAGCAGGCGCGTCATACGTGTTTGGTAAACGAGTGAACAGGAGAGTTCCCCGGAGGCTTTGTCATTGGGCAGCTCTCGGTGTAAAGCCTGACTCTGCCTCCTAAGCACTGGGAGACCTGAGGCTCATTCCTCCCTGCTTGGTGTCTGCTCTGTAAAGTGGGCCGTTCACCTACCCTGGGGGTGTCGGGAGGGCAGCGTGAGGTCACGTGTGTAACCCACGGGGCAGGGCGCCTGGTTCCCACAGCCCCGACTCACCACTAGGTAAAGGACCATTAGTTCGTTATTCTTCTACGTTCCGTATGGGTGATTTGATATCCATCAGTAGTCAGCCTTACTCATTAATGTTTGATGCCCACTTGGGTGGAGGAGGGGGAGGAGGAGACAGCTTTTGTGGTCCCCAGATGCCAGGGAAAAGCACCAGTGCTTCCAGCCCAGTCCTGGCCACAGCCTCAGCTGCTGCTTCCAGAGAGAAATACGTGCGTTCATCTCTCCGCAGTCACTTTGACATCAAATGCCCGGTGCTGGCAGACGGGGGAAAACACAGACCTGGGGCCGGTCCGCAGTTCGTCTACCTGCTTCAGAAATTATATCCCCCTCGTACGTGCACCTGTGCACACACACACGTGTACACACATGCCACACGTACACACACACGCACATACACACATATACACACACACGCATCCTCCTGAGGGAAGGGCAGTGAGCCAACGTCCCTCACTGACTTGGCAGGAACCCTCCTTTTCCTCTTCCTTCCTCTCCTTTCTTTTCACACAGCAGTTACCAAGCCAGTGAAGCAGGCGGGTCTCTGCTCCCTGGAGACCTGTCCCGCCGCCCCCGCCTCTGGGGAGGGGGTGTGTTGACACTCTGTGTGGGCGCAGGGCGGACCCCTCCAGGACCGGCTCTCTAACCCCCAGGGCAGCCCCACGGCAGAGACACCGCACGCCCCATCTTCGCACGAGGGTGGAGGCTCAGAGCAGCCGGGTTACACCAGAAACGCAGAGATGCAACCCTTAACTGTGCCTCACGTCTCAGCTGGGGTCCTGGAGGCAAATCTGAGATGCGATAGGAGCGCAGGAGGCTCAGGGGGCCGTGGGCAGAGCCCCCACCCTGCAAGGCCCCGAGGCGGGCAGGGCAGCCCCACTTGCCACGCGCCGCTCTGGAGGGGAGACCGCTGTGGTCCTCCTGGAGAGGCAGTTGTCAGTAAGCATCCAAAGCTCCCAAGAGAGCCCCGCTCGCCGGTCCGTATACTCCGTAGACCTGCTTTTTATTTTTATACTGAAAAGAGTTTTGTTTTTATAATTGGCGGGGGGCCGGGGGGAGCTTTACTGGTGGAATCTCTCACTCCTGTTCTGTTTCCAGGCTTGGGTTTCATCACAAGTCTGCCACTTCTCAGCAGGGCGACCTGGGACAGCTCACCTGTGCCGCCTTCAGCTGGGTCCCGTATCTTTAGGATGGAGGTGGTGACAATAACGCTGACCTTATACGGAGTTTCTGGGGGCCCTCGCGGAGTTAAAATGGCAAAGCGCTTCAGACAGTGCTTGGCACGATGTCCGTGTGAGGTTAAGGGTGGGCGATTTTCCTTATTATTCTTCAGACCTCTTGACCCTTTGGGGTCACTGGCTCCTCCTCCATCTGATCTTTGTCCGCAGGGACAGAGGTCCTTGTGGTTCCCACACCTCGGATGGTCTCTGACGTGCCTCTTCGCATCCCGTCCCCTGCAGCTCAGAAGCCCTGATCTCTGGGCAGCTCTTACTCCACCCCGAGCCAGAGCTGTGAGTCTGGGAGGTCAGCACGGGGCCAGGACCCAGGGAAGCCCGGAGTGAAAACCAGACGTCTTTTGCAACACAGCTCCAAGCAGAGGAAGTGATTGTATTTCAGCCACAAAGCAAGGGGTTTGTGTCGGGAGATCGGCCCCTTTGGCAGAATCTCACTGAAATCTCAGTACTGTTATTACTTTCTCAACAGACGACAGATAAGCAGGTTGGGTGTTTCCACCACCTCCCTGATGTTTAAGGGGTTTCTATCAACATTCTAAATACTCCCTGACTGTCTCCGCAGCCTCCCCGGGAGGGCAGAAGAGGCTCAGGTCAGAACCCCGGCTGTTACTTTCTGCTTTTCCACTGACTGCTGTTACCTCCACTGTGCAGACCTTCATTTCCTTCTCTGCAGACTGGAGGGGGATCTGGTCACGGGACTTCGGGGGGCTAGAGTAAGACAACACAGGGAAAGAACCCCCCAGATGCATTTGCAGGAAGCTCTTTGCAAACGCAGAGATTAATAGTATCAAATACAATGATGCCTCCTACATCACATAAGTACCAGAAGGCTGTGGCAAAGACACCAGAGTCCACGCGTGTCCCAGCCCCCTCGCAGCTGAGTGGACCATGTACCGACTTCCAGCTCGTGGGATGTGGGTTGGAATGATCTACATCACTTCCTGGCCAGAGCCTTTAAAAGCCGGGACCTGACCCTCCAGTTCCTTTTGTAGCCCTGCTGGCTGTGAGCCATGAGCTGGGGTCCTGGTGTCCATCCAGCTGACCCTGGATCTCCTGGAGCAGAATCCCTACGGACTGACCTTCGTTCGACAAGTAGCCTGAGTGAGAAATAAACCTTCGTCGTGGGGAACCACTGAGCTGGAGGGTCACGTTACCTCTCCCCAGAACCTGGTTTTACTGCGGATGCAAGTGTGGAAGACGTGTAACAGGATGCCTCTTTCTAAAACCCCATCCACTGGGACTCTAAGCCCCTTTCCCAAGAGGTTGGTTGGAAATTCAACCTCAGTCATCACTGGAATTCCTTTCCCCAGACCCCCGAGTCGGGGGAATGTCCTTAGGGTCTTAGGCCGCGGAAGGTTTGAGGAGGACCCTCTAGTCCGCGTTCCGTCCCCTGGTCCCCGGCAAGAGGGCGGCCGTGCTGCCCGTGTGCCAGGCTCGGGCACCGGACTCCTGGCTGCAGCTGGAGATGCGCTCCCCGGGCGCCCGCACAGCCGCTCTGCCCCCGGCACCTCCAGACGCGCCGGGCCGAGACAGCATCCCTCTCCTGATCTCGGCCGACCTGCCTGTGCCCCCAGAGCCTGTGCTTCGGCCCGCACTTCCGGCTCTCCCCTCGCCAGCCTCTCCCTGCACTGGGTTTAGGCCCTCCGAAAATAAAACAACTTTAAAAGCCACAGAAGGCGTGGGGAAGCCTGTCTGAAGGTCTGCCTGGTCCCGGATCACAAACACCCCCTGAGACAAGGAACCGCGAGGTCCAGCCACCTTCTTAGAAGAGGGGATGGGGAAAATTCCACAAGAACAGAAGCCACATTAATATCTCAATAAATTTTCCTACCCCACGGTGACGTCTCGTGCCGAGGAGGAAAAGAGGCCAGTTATCCTCTCCTGTGTGTAAATCAGATGGAAAAATAACATCATGCAAATTGGCACCAGCGCCCAGGCCAAGGGCTTGAAAGAACTTAATCTGCGGGGAAGTCACAAGGAAATTGCCTACGAACCATGAAAATATGTGCCCCCCAACCCGAACCCCCTGCCTTCAGATCCTCCTCTCCTTCCAGTGCCCACGCCTGGTGACAGGCAGTCAGGCGACGTTCAGACACTTTGGAAAAGAAGTGTATTCAGGTCAGCCTTTGTTTATTGAGGGACTCAGCATGTGGCTTTATGAGGCCCCTTGTTTTTCTCAGTCCGCTCTGAGCACTGCTTTTAGACCTCAGTTCTGCTTTGTGCACTCGGGAAAATGGTGGAGAGAGGACACACGGCCGTCCAATGTCAGAGTCACCTGTTAATGGTTTGTGTGTGTGTGTGTGTGACAGAGAGAAAGAGAGGGAGAAACATATTTGTTTATTTTAGGTCGCGCAGTTGGAGGATGACAAGAACCAGAATTCAATATTGCATCCTTTGCAGGTAACACGCGTGCTGGTATTCTATCCACATGCTTGTTAGGTCAGTATAAGCCTTACAGCTAAATGACCGCTGACTCACATTTGGTTTTTTCTAAAACAATTAAATAATATTTACATCTTTGCTGTGCAGAGGGCGTAGGAGGCGTGCAGGAGACCCCGAGGAGGCTTCGTGCTGTCTGTGCAAAATACCAAGTCGCTCAAGAGTCCAGCATCCGTCATGGCAGCTTTCGGGTCCTTATCAGGGGGTTGGCTGCTTTACTTGCTCATGACGCGGGGGCCCCAGGCCAGGGTTTCTCAGCCTCAGCGCTGCTGACACGCGGGGCAGGTGACTTTCCGTCGAGCTAGTCTCAACAGAAAACTAAGCAAAGCTGGAGAGCGCACTGCAGGACGGTTCACAGTATCCCTCAGCACCGCCCCCGCAACTGTGATGCAAAAACGTCCCTGAATGTTGCCCTCCGTGAGGGCTGAGGTGGCCCCCAGTGGAGAACCTCTAGTCTGCGCCGCAGAGGTCGCATCCCGCGGGACAGGGTGGGGCCTGGGCTCTGTGCGTCCCCGTGTCAGGGCGAGGATGCGGGGTCAGCGTTAATATTTCACGTTTCTCAAAACGCGTTGTGTGCCACGCAGGATCCAGTGCGTGTCGTGGCGTGCTCCGTAAAGGAAAGGTCTAGGCGGTGCCCTCTGCACAGGACACCTGGCTGCAGACTTCTCAGAGCCTTTGCCGACTTTATGTGGCTGTGGCGCTCCCCGAGAGGTGACGGTTTGCGACGCTTTCCAGCGTACGTGTGCGGAGCCGGGGGTGCGCGTTTGTCCTGTTGGCCCTCAGCTCCGTGCCCAGGACCAGCGTCTGGGAAACGTGGCCCAGCTCGACGTTCTCTCCTCCTTCCCGGCCTCGGCTCCGGGGCTCTTTAGACCAGGACCTTCCCGAGAGCTTCTCCAGGGTGTCCGGTCTGCTCTCATCTCCGGCGATGGGTCTGCAAGTTGTTGGGAGGCTGGAGACGCAGGTTCCTCACTAAGGCT
Organism: Hippopotamus amphibius kiboko; assembly: GCF_030028045.1. Taxonomy (NCBI): domain Eukaryota; kingdom Metazoa; phylum Chordata; class Mammalia; order Artiodactyla; family Hippopotamidae; genus Hippopotamus; species Hippopotamus amphibius. The sequence goes on from NC_080202.1 coordinate 62,579,117, forward strand.
ACAGCCCCAGCTCTAGGACTGTCCCTCCCGGCTTGCCACAGGCCTCTAGCGCGCTCCCTTAGGCCATCCGCAGCCAGCAAGGGCTGTGCACAGTTGCCAAGATGTGGCAACAGCCTAAGTGTCCATCAACAGATATATCTATGTCTCTGTTGATGTCTATATCTATCATCTGTCATCTATCTATCTATCTATCTATCATCTATCTATAGATCAATCTCTGTATATACACACACACATATGTATGCACAATGGAATACTACTCCACCATTAAAAAGAATGAAACTTTGCCATTTGCAGCAACACAAATGGACTTGGAGGCTATTATGCTAAGTGAAATAAGTCAGAGAAAGGTAAATACTGTATATCATTTATATGTGGAATCTTAAAAAATACAACAAACTAGTGAATATAGCATAAAAGAAGCAGGCTCACAGAGGCAGAGAAACTAGCAGTTACCGGGGGGGCGGGGGGGGGGGCGGGGGGGGCGGGACATAGGGATGGGGCGGGGCAGTGGGAGATGCAAGCTGCCGGGTATACGGGAGGCTCAAGGGTGTATCGTGCAACACAGGGAAAATAGCCAATATTTTGTAATAACTGTAATGGAAAGTAACCTTTAAAAATGGTATAAAATTAAAAGTAAGAAAATAAATAGAAAAAGCCCAAAAACAAAATCAGCAAGGTCTGAGCCAGATGGGCATGTCTAACCAATCTGATAGGACTGAGAGGAAAAAACAAGATCACGTTCTGGGTCAAAGGGACCTAGGTTCCTCACTTTATCTCGGGTTTCTGTCGGTCGGGCAAGTCCCTCTGTCCCTACGTCCCCAACTACGTGTAGTAACATCTTCAGTGGTACCCGGCCCAGGTGTCTAGAAGTTGTCTCCAGCGATGCTCCCCCATCCGGATGCAGCTCCTGGTCACATCACGTGCCTGTGGGTCCCTGTCCCTGAGGAGGAGCTGGGAGGTCAGAGGAGCCTGGGCTCAGAGCTGCTTCCGTCTGCGGAGCCAGAGGGCGGGGCGTGGACCCCGGTGTGGAAGGCCCATCAAGGGGGCTGCAGAGCTTGACCTTAGACGCCGATGGGCCAGATTCACATGGCTGCTCTGCAGCTGGCGCTTTCCAGCCAGATGACCTTGAGCTAGCTCAGGACAGTTCCCTACCCCAGGTCGGCCTGCGCGCCTGTAAGATGAGGCCGACAGTGTCCCTGTCTCCCTGGGAGGTCATGGAGGGCCCTGGGCCAGCGCGTGTGGGTGCTCCCAGGACGGGCGTGATGACTCCACGTGAGAGCAGAGCCGGGGACAGCTGTGAGGAGGGGGCCAAGCCCAGGAGGGGCCGGCCGAGCACCCAGCCGTTGCCCTGGCTCTCGTGTTCTCCTGGGAGCTTGTCTCCCTGGCCAGCCAGGTCCATTGAAATGGTTCAGCGGGCAGCCACGTAGCAGAACTTGAGAGGGATGAGAAGCAGCAGTCTCTCTCCAAGCTCCTAGCATCCGCTGCTCCTCTGGTGGCAGCTCCCGGGCGTGGGGAAGTCGGTTCCTTGGAGGAGCCCCGTGGACGTGTTCTCGGGGCAGCGGGGCCCAGGATCGCGCCCTGCCTGGCTCCATCAGCTGTGGCCCCAGTGGCTGCCTGGACTCGTTTCCTGGAGCTGCCATCACAGGTCACCACGCCCTGCAGGGCTTAACACGACATTCTCTCACATTTCCGGAGGACAGAGTCCAAATTCGAGGTGTAGGTAGGGCCAGCCTCCAGGGGCTCAGGGGACGTTCCTTTCTGGCTTCCTCCAGCCTCTGTAGACTCCAGGCCGCGCTCGCCAGGGTCAGCCCCTGGGGACACGCCACCTCCTCCTGTGCTCCGTCCCCTCCCCTGCAGGCCTGTCTGATGAGGACACTTGGGGTTACCTGCGGGGCCACGCTCGTCACCCCATCTCCAGATCCTACCCTCGTCACTTCCGCGAGTCGGGGGAGGAAACGTTTGCGGGTCCCGGGTGAGGATGTGGACGGCGCGGCCCGGGGCTCAGCCCGCCGCAGGGATGCAGCACAGAGCCCTTGCGTTCATCCCCGCGAGCGGGGCTCGGGCAACTGGGAACCGGAACAGAGGTGGCCATCCTCCTCCACGCCCTCCTTCCCCGCCCCCTACACACGGAATCTTAGGCATCCTGGTAAAACTCATGAAACAACCATTAACTATTTAATCCTCACTAAAAACCCCCTAAGATAGTACATTTATTATTCCTACTTTTCAGAGGCACAGAGAGGTCAAGGGACCTGCCCTAGGTCACACAGCTGTGCTGTGCATGGCAGAGCCAGGATTCTGGGTGAGGCGCCCGCCTCTCCTACCCTCCCCATCTCTCTGGATGTGCAGTCTCGTCACTAGCGGTGACTCTGGTTTACAGATACAGCACCATCGTCCCGTCACCTGCCCCTGAAAGTCAAGCTGTAGCCCGTGAGCCCTGCGAAGTGAAATTCTCTCAGGGCTGAAGGACAGACTCCAGGGCGTGAATACATTTCTGTCTTGGGAAGTGAGATACGGAGGTGAGGAGGGGTCGGGGACCCTCTTTGGGGCCTGACAGGTGGTGGCAGATCCGGCTCACAGCTTCCGGGGACGTGCCGGGGACTGGCCTCGAAGGCACAGAGATACATGGAGGGGGAGGCAGGTGAGCAGAAAGGGAGGAAGTGGGGGCTGTGCTCTTGGAGCCCGTGGGATGGAGCCTTGGGAGACACCCCTCAGCGTCCCGGGCCTGTTTGTGAAAAGCCACGGGATGTGTAACTTTTTTTTTTTTTACTGAAGTATAGTTGCTTTGCAGTGTTGTGTTAATGTCTGCTGCGCAGCAGAGTGATTTGGTTATATGTATATATACACACACACGTTCTTTTTCATATTTTTTTCCATCACGGTTTATCCCAGGATGTTAAATATAGTTCCCTGAAGCCACGGGGTTTTGATGGTGAGCCTCCCAGTCTGCTGAGGTGCGTTTGAGGAGGATTGGCTGTTCCAGATGATTCTGTAGGGAGGAATTACCTAGAACAGTCTGCTGAGGTCCCCTGCAGGGATCCAGTGGTCTCAGACATAAAGCCCCTTCGAGCAGTAAACAGAAAGGGCATTTCCGAAAGCCCACCGCCTTCTTGGCCCCCGTCACTTGCGCCCAGTGCTCCTGGGCTGACGTCCGCGTACTCAGGTCCTGGCTTCGGGCATCAAGAGGCTCCTTGAGATGAAGCCCTGGCGTCCCTGAAACGATATGCCTGGACGTGAGGGTGCTCCGCAGGTAGCTCTGGGTTGCGGGTTGTGTAAATGCCCAGCAGAGGCAGATTCACCACTGATAGAGCTTCAGCCCAGGGCCTCTCGCTTCCCCTGTGGGTGTAGGAAGCTGTGAATGGGGCGGCGAGGGGCGCCTAGCTAGGACGGGAGGCAGTTTGCAATCGAGACGTATTTCTACGTTAGTATGAAGTCTCGGGGGAAAAGGGAATCTGAAGCTTCAAGGCATTAGTCATTTGTTGACATCTTTTCTCATTTCAAAGCAACCGTCACTCTCATGCCTGATTTGGTATTCACAGTTTTGTACTCTTAGACGTGGTCCTCCGAATACGAAAGCGTCAGGTCCCACTAAACCCGGGTCCTTCTTGTTCACGGGAGAAATAGGACAAGACAAAGGAAGATTTTTTTTCCCAAACTTGTCACCACCAAGACAAAACACCCCTGGGAAAATGTTCTTTCTAAGACCAGCGTCAAGGATAAGGATATTGGAAGAGACCAGGTATCAAGCAGATGCACAGACTGAGATTGAAAGCCAAGTCCCTGAGAGGCTCGCCACGATGCTTTTATAAGTCCTTCGTGGCAGAGTGCTTTTGGAAATCCACAAAATGAGTAAGTTAATAAATAAGAAGTAACCTTGTGAGTTCCCTCCCAACAGAGATGGAATCCCAGTGCGACTCCTGTGTGCAAGTTTTGATACGAGCGTGTTGGAGTCTGATGGAGTTTTTGCAGCAGGAAAATTGTTCAGGCATCTAAGAATCAGGTATTTATAGGACATTTCCCGCACGCAGAGCGCTTTGTCCAAGGCTAAGGAAGATGCAAAGGAAATCTCAGGCAGGTTCCTGCCCTCGAGGAACGAGAGCTTAGTTGGGAAGAAGACATACGTGGCTCTGAAATCTTTCAGCATCGCCCCCTCCCTCTCCCGAGGCTACTGCACAGTGACCACTCAGCTGAGTTTCCAGCAGAGGGCATGTGGCCTGTGTGCCTGACAGCCCCGCCCCCTGTTCAGGACCCTGGGTGCAGTGGGTCTGGACTCTGAACCTCCACAAGTGATCTGTCCTAAAAGCCAGGTGAAGGGGTTCGGGGAGCCCCATCACGCTTCTCTAGCTGGCAAGCATCTCCCAGCCTTGCAGGGGAATGAACAGCTCTAAGGAACGAGCGGGAGGTCAGCCAATTAGAAAATAATTGATGGGTGAATGGTCCCCAGGGGACCTCAGTGTGAGCCCTTAACGCAGAGGGCATGTCATCTCTCATCACAGCTTCATAACCAGCGACTGCAGCAAAATACAAATTCTCAGGCATGCAGTGGAAATAGCTCTGCTTTAGAGGGCCTGGCATCGTTGCTTTTGGCAGGGAACGTGAGTCCAGATGCCAAAGAGAGACTCGTTATTTCAGCAGAAAGGACAGAAATTAATTCCCAGGCTGAGTTCAGCCTGTCCTGACTCAGGAGAACCGGGAAATTTACGAGATGATACAGTTAGAAAGAAGGAAGGACAGCGGGCAGGATTTCTGGAAACTGTAGCGTTAGGGTGAACATACGTTATCCCAGAAGCACGCAGATCAGCTTCTCTTGAGTAGGCCTGTGATTCCCATTAACCGTCTTCCAGAGAAATACAGAGGGTAGTTCTTACAGAGCCGTGCACCCACCGTGGGTGAGATAAGGAGCACATTCATTCATTCCCCGAAGCTTTCCCGAGCACCTGCTGCATACGGCAAGAGCGACAGAAGGGATGGGAGGTGTATACCCGTTTGCAGGAGCGAGAGGGAAAGCTCATACCCAGCTGTAGAACTGGAAAAGCTTCAAAGCGGACGTTGCTGGGAGTTTGGCCCTGGAAGCTGGAGACGAGACTGTGGAAGTCGGTATTCCCACGGGAGGAGCAGCACGCCGCAGGGAGGAACGTCTGGGAGCATTAAACGTAGCGCGTAGGTAGGAGGGGGAGGCGGGGTCGGTGGGGGGGAGACTAGAAAGGGTCAGAGCGGCTCTTGGGGGATCACAGAGTTAGGGGTCTGGAGCAGACTTCAGGGCAGCGAGGACGTGGTGGAGGACTTTGCGGGAGGGAGACGGGTGCTTGGAGCTGTGGTTTCCAGATACCTTGGCCGCGATCGGGGCCGGGAGAGACGAGCGGGGAGACGGAGTCCCGCACATCCGTGGAGGCTGCTGCAGGCTCCAGGCGGGATGCGAGGGTTGAGCTCGCACAGGCAGCAGCTGGACAGGGAACGTTCGAGAGGCCACGGAGGTGAAGCTACGGGTTGAGGGACGACTTGGAGGGGACAGGAGTCAGAGATGCCCGGGCTTCGCAGCGGGTCACCTGGAGCGACTGGCCTGTTCCCAGAACTGAGGGGGCCTTGACCGCCCCTGCTGGTCCAGCCCCGCACGCGCCTCGTCACGGGCCCTCAGGCAGCGCTCTTGCGTGTGGACGTGCACCGTCCGGTGCCCGGTTACCCCCGCAGGGCCTGCCCCCACCCCTCGAGGAGCCTGTAAATACTGTGAAGGCGTCTATGCCTTGAAGCCCAGTCGGGGGAGAGGTCAGTCCTGTCCCTTCTCTTTCCTCCAGACGAGGAAACCGAGGGACTGGGGAGCTTTTTCAGACCCGAAGCCATGCGCTCAGTGGCTGGGAGCATGGGGGGCGTGTCCAAGCCTCTGAGACCCTTCCAGATCCTCCCTGACCCTCTGAGTCACAGCTGTCTCCCCTCCTTGCCGGCTGTGTTCACAGCACCTGGCCCATGAACACCGCACCCCAGGGGCTCTGCCCTGAGGATCCCAGGAGGGACCAGAGCCGGGTGGGCATCTTCCCGCTGCCCTCGGCCCCCCACATCCCGGCGAGCGGACCCAGGCCCCCACTTAGCCGGCGGGAGCAGCTGAGGTGCCCCGTTCCAGGCTTCCCACCCCACCCCACCCCAGGCCAGACCTGCCTGAGCAGTCAAAGGATGGAGAAAGCATTTTTCTCTAATGCCCCAAAGCTGACTTGGCTACCACTTCCTTAGCAACCTAGAGACCGCAGACACACCATGGCGGGATTCCCGGGCCCCTGGGATGAGCTGAGACCTTGCAGACGTGCCAGGGCAGGTGAAGGGCAGTGTCTAGCGCAGCAGTGAGACAGAGAGGTCCTTCCCTTGCTTACGGGACGTTCTGAGGATTTTTTTGCTGTGGCTTTCAAAGCTGGCCGTTTCTAGTGACCCCCTACAAATGTGATCCACCTGGACTCTTAGTCTTTATAAACAGTAATAATAATTAAAAACGGCCACCATCCTTGGGCACCTACTTAATTCTTACGACACACCGTGACATAGGCGTCAGTGTCCCCATTTTCCGCAGGAGGGAAACCGAGGCTTAGAGGGCTTAACCTACTTTTTTAAGGCCATGCCGTGTCTTCAGTCTTCTCACTTGCAAACTGGAGGTGAGAATACGTGTCCCGCGGGGAGGTGGTGGGCTCACACGAGCCATTGTGTGTAGGGCAGTGGCATCGAGCCCAGTGTTCAAGGTCATCCTGCTGGTAGGAGGCAGGACCAGGTCTTTGTGTCCTGTGTGCTGGGTGCCGCCGCGCTCCCGGTGAGCTCCTGCACAGCTGCAGTGTCCTCCCTGATGCCTGTGTTCTTTGCCGCTCACCTCGTCCCCGCGGGGGTAGACCGCTGTCCCCGTCACCCAGACCAGGCCTCGTGCTTTGCTTCTGTGCTGTGTATTCTTTACTGGGGGCGTCAAGGAGAGGTCTGTGCGGGAGGTGGCAGCCTCTGAGGGGGTCCCTGTAGACGTTCTCCAGCTGAAGACTGCTATCGCGAAGGACACAAGTCTTAGGGGCATGCCAAGGAGAAGATTTCACGTGAGTTAGGGAAAAAAACGTTTTAATTCAGCCTGGAAATGAAACAAGGTTTCATTAGGCACCGAGCAATAATGAAGGTTGCTGAGAAAGGCACCCGTCACGTTGACTCACCTGGACGATGAGATTAGGGACGTGGTTTTGGTGTTTTACGGACCTAATGATTGTGGACGTAGGGAACGAATTTCACGTCCTGCTTGGAACCCGGGAGGTCGATGAGGTGGCCGGGCTCCGTCCCTCCATGGGGTGGGTGGCTGCGTAGCATGGGAGCTGACACCGTCTCCCAAAACCATGCGAGTGTGCAACACATCAGGTGTGAGGTCATGTCTTTCAAAGGACAAGTGATGGAAACCTACCCAGAGCAGCTAGAGGACTTGCTTCACGCAGGTAACTCTGACGTCCCAGCACGACAGCTGCATCCAGGTACTCAAACCATGTCATTAGGCAACCTGGTGCTCACGTGTCCCCTGAGCTCACCTTTCAGTTTCGTGTCCTCAGTGGTGACCACAGCAGGCAGGCTTTCTGGCCACCTTCTGTGAGAATCCCAGAAAAAGAGAATGGCTCGTCTCTGGAAGCCCCTGTGAAGTCTTTAGGAATCCTTAAAGACGTAAGGATTGGGTCACGTGTACGTGCCTGAATTAACCACTGAGACCAGGAAGATGCAACATTCCGAAGTGAAACTGTGGGTCACAGTCCAGCCACGTACAAGGAGAGCTTGTTTGCAAGGTCGGGGGAGGGGGGCGCAGGGCTGAGAAAGAGTGACGTGGAGAGATGCTAGGTGGGGAGACGGGTGGAGTGGTGAGGGAGAGACACACGCAAAGGCAGTTTTTTGTGTCAGTTGTTTAATGTGAAAGTCCAGAAATACATCAAGTAAAAGTGAAGGTTGCTTCTCATCACCCCTAAAGCCAACCACCTCATTAAGGGGGTGTGTGTGTTCTTTTCACGCACAACAGACTGTGTGTTCGTGTTTATATATGTATATGATATTTTTAACAACAACAAAAGCATGAGATCCACTCTACGAACTGTACTGAAATTAGAAATTCTTCTGTCACTAAATAGAGAGCCATCTCTTAAACACCCCTATCGTAGATATCTGTATTTTCTCCATCCGTGTAGTTTATAACCAGCACTAGAGGGAACATCTTTGAACATGTTTTCTTGCACAGCTGTGCACACAGTTCTGTTGGATAAGTCGCAGAAATGAAATTGCTGAGTCAAAGGGTACACTCATTATACATTTTGAAATGGAAAATTGCCCTCTGAAAAGGTGTGCCAGTTAACACGTCCATCAATAATGCAAGAAAGCATTATAATAATGCTACTCGATAAGCCTGTTTAAACCCTTTCAAGGTTTCCATTTAAAAGCGTTTTGTCGTTGTAGATAACTACTCAAGTTGGACGACATAGGAAAACTCTTAAAAAGAACAACAAAGGGGGACTAGCCCTACCAGCTGTTCAAGTGTTTTATAAAGTTAAAAAAAAAAAAAAAAAAGAGTCCAGAGCATGGCTAAACAGAACATGACACAGAGTGGAGAGCCCAGAAACAAACCCAAAAATATAAACGGAAATGTGCTGTGTGAAAAAGATGACATTTTAAATCGTTGAGATTTTAAAAAGTGGATTGTTTCATAAATGACTTTTAGAGAACTGGCTAGCAGTCTGGAGGGGGATGATGCATGCCTACCTAATACCTTCTACTAAATGAGTTCTAGACATGTCAGATCTTTAAGTGGAAAATATGAAACCAGAAACTGCTAGAGGGAACCTTGGTGTGCTTTGATTCGGCTTTGTATTCCTGTCATTTCAAAGTGAGACTGGCTTTTCTAAGCTTTGATACAGCGTTGGAAGTCAGAGCCTGAATAAAAGGCGTGGTCATTTTAACCTTATAAAAATCAGCGTTTTTGCATGAAAAAGATCATCCCTAAGTAAAGTGCCAAAATTGGGGGGAAATAAATCATATCAGGGACAAAGAGCTAATTTTCTACATGTGCAAAGTCAGTAAGAAAACGAGGAACACCCCACTGCAAACATGGGCAGAGGAAACAGAAGTGACTCTGGAGCACGCGAGAGGACACTCAGCCTCACGCGTAACGAGACAGAGACGCACGTGTAAAATACACGCAGATACCATTTTTCACCTATGAGATGGACAGAGATCAAAAAGTGTAGTAACACTGTTAGCAAAGCTGCAGGAAAAGAGTCTCTGACAGGGCTTGCCGGGGAGAGCTGGGGTGGAGGAGGGCAGGCTGGTAATTTCTGTAACAGTGACAAATGTATTAATATCCACCTTGACCCATCACCCACGCTGCTAGGATTTCACTGTACACACATCCTCCCACCCAAGGGAGACGTCACACGTACGGGTTAGACTTCACAACAGCGCTTGTGGCAACAAAAGATTTCAAACAACCTAGATTTTCGCCAACAGGGAATTAGATGACGTCTGTGGTTCCCAAACACTGTGGAATACTCTGCAGCCTTACAAAGGAATCAGGAGCCTTCTGGGTGCTGACTTGGAACAGCTGCCAAACCCTAGTGACGAGAGTAAAGCACATTTCAGGACAATGTGCATTTTATGCTACAGAACCTGTAGGATGAAAGGGGAGAGAAACGAGGGAGAAAACTGGCCTCGTCAGTTGCTTCTGGAGACGGGAGTCTGTGAACGGGAAGACAGGGATGGAAGGGAGATTTTTGAAATTAAAAATTTTGAAGTATGTAAATATTTCCTATTCAAAAATAAACTAAATTAAGCATTTTAATATTCTTTTTTTTTAATCTAAAAGAAGTGCTGCTCCTTTCAGGAAACAGTTTTTGTGGAAAACTCCAGTACTGCAGAGGGTAAAGAGCAAAGTGGTTTTTACTCCTCCCCTCAAGGTCACGGGACATGTAACCAACATGTAACCAACTTGCGTTCTTTGTTTTCTTTCTATGAATGAAAAGCAACATGTCAATACTTTGTGCTTTATTTTTTATATCTACTTTTTTCCGATCTTTATTGGAGTATAATTGCTTTACACTGTTGTGCTAGTTCCTGCTGTACAGCAAAGCGAATCCTCTGTGTTTATACATATACCCCCACATCCCCTCCCTCCTGAGCCTCCCTCCCACCCTCCCCATCCCACCCCTCTAGGTCATCACCCATCATCGAGTTGATCTCCCTGTGTGCTGCAGCAGCTTCCCACGGGCTGTCTAGTTTACATTTGGTCGTGTGCATGTGTCAATGCCACTCTCACTTCGTCCCAGCTTCTCCCTCCCCCCTCTGTATCTACTTTATCTCTTCCTTTAGAAGCAAGGTGAGCTTAAAGACCAGAATTATCTAGGCTGATACTGTATGTGGCAATCCCTCCCCCCATATATATAATATTTGTTTAATATAGTGATACTTACTATTGCCACATTGAGCTGCATTTTTAGAAACCTACTTTCTTTTTTTCCCTTGGGTATAACAAACAGGTAAAAAAAATCAGGTAACGTCTTTGTTCACCATTTTTTTTAATTTTTATTTTATACTGGGGTATAGTTGGTTAACAATGTTGTGTTAGTTTCGGGTGCACAGCAACGTGATTCAGTTCTACATAGACACGTTTCTATTCTTCAGATTCTTTTCCCATTTAGATGATTATTCCAGAATATTGAGCAGAGTTCCCTGTGCTCCACAGTAGGTCCTTGTTGGTTATCTATTTTGTCATTTTTATATTTGCAAGCACAGAACCATAATCAGAGCACAGGCCAGCGTGCTGCAACACGGGCTCTCGTTTGGGGGCAAAAAAGCCCTGATGTGTAGCATGTGCCAATGTCCATGGTGTAAATTCTCCCACGATGGCAGAAGTCAAGCTACCTGTCCAAGCCATTTGTCCCCAAGGAACAAAGGACACACAAATGTTTCTCATAATAAAAAAAAAAAAAAAAAAAAGACGGCTTGCAGCAGCTCTACCTTAACCATTAACAAAACAGAAACAAACAAAGACCCAGTGGGAAGGAGCCCGTGAGGCCCTTTCTTTCTGCTCTCCCGCCCCCCCCCCCCCCCCCCCCCCAGCTTGTGCCGCTGGCTCTGGCGGGGGCAGAATAGCCAACCAGAGAGCCATGTGTCCCACCCAGCAGTAAATAAGAGCATTTTGAAGAACATGTCCTCTTGCGGAAGCTGCACTCAGTTTGCCACGTTTGTTTCTCTGTTGTTGTAGCTGGAACCCATCCGCTCGCAGCTCCACCCCTCCCCACGCGGCCCCCACCTCCCAGCTCAGCCAGAAGCACTGTTGCTCTTTCTCCCGACTTCTTTTCTGTGCTGCTCTAGCTCAGGGTGACTGACTCAGCTCCGGACTCTGCAGGCTTTCCACCAGATTCCCAAGAGCGCTGAGCAGTCCCAGAGTTTGAGCCTCAAAGTAGCCTTGGGAACTAGAGCCTGGCCCGGCTCTCTTTTAAAATAAAAATAAATGTGAACAAAGTAAGGAAAAGCTGGCAGGCGGCCTGCAGACCTGGTGAACTGCTAAGACGGAAGCAGTTTAACATGAGACACTTCCAATGATGATACCAAGCGTTCAAGTCTCCCCGCACCGCCGGCTGGAAGGCTGCCTGCCCAGAGCCTGCGGTCTTAGGGGGACGTCCCTGCCACCTTTCTCTCACCTGCTCTTGGAGAACAAAGTCTTCGGATACTTGTGTTTCTTGCCTTGCCTTTCCTCCTCTGTGCACGTACTTCCCCAGCGCTGTGTGGGGCGGGGAGGGTGTCTTCATGTCCGCTTTAACAGCACAGGGCAAAGAAGGCAAGTTGGCGGCTACTTTGTTGTTGTTTTTCTAACTTTATTGACGTACAGAGGACAACAGTCGTACATACTGAAGGCACAGAACACGATGTTTTGACGTCTATGTACACTGGGAAATAATCACCACCACCAAGCGTGAGATATCCATCACGTCATAGGGTTACTGTGCGTGTGTGGAGGCGTGCGGGTGTGTGCGGTGAGAACACTTAAGCTCTTACACGTCTCACAAGGTAACTCGCGTCACCATGCTGTGTATTAGGTCCCCAGGGGTTACTCAACCTGCACAACTGAAACTTTGTGCCCTTTGATCAGTATCCCCGCTCTTCCCCCTCCTTCCACACCCTGGCAACCACTACTATCCTCTCTGCTTTTTATGAGATTGACTTTTTTAGATTCCACACGTAAGTGAGATCACGCCGTGTCTGTCTTTCTGCGCCTGGCTTATTTCACTTGGCATATTATCCTCCAGGTCCACTGAGGTTGTTGCCAAAGGCAGGGTTTCCTTCTTTTTTAACGCTGAATGATAATCTTCCGTTATGAGTATGTACCACACTTTCTTTGTCCACTCATCCTCCGACAGACGTTTCAGTCCCTTCTGCTGCCAGCCAGAGAGCAGTGTCTGCGTTTAGGCTCATGTCACCACCTCAGGTCCTGCCGGTTCATCTCCTCATCCCAGGTCAGCTGGCCACGCAGCACAGAACCGTCCTGGCAGTGACAGGTCATCCTGTTCACAGGTTCTAGGCATCAGGGCATGGACCCGTGAAGGCCAGTTCTAGAATTCTGCCCACCACAGCATCTCTGTTTTCTCAGAGGCATGTGATGCTCGGTTTCCCCACATCTATTCATTCTTCAGCTACACTAATAGAAAGAAAACATCCAGGACAGGAGTGGCGATTATCCTTTTCGGCTCTGTGCCGGGCAGTCCATGTTGGGCCTTGCGTTTCATTCCGGCTGTCATACGTCAGAGGGAAGTGGGTCCACATAACCAAACTCACACGTGGGTGCACGCTGTGGCCCGGGAAGGTGGTGGAGCGCATGCAGACACTCAGCCTGAAGATGGGAACTGAGGTCACATGACACCCGTCTTCAAATGTTTACAAGGCGACCACGTAAGGAAGGAATTTGTTCCGCATGCATCCAGGGGACAGAGCCAGGACTCCCTGGTGGAAGAGCTAGAAAGACTGGCTCAGTACTGGAACGTGCTTTCTAACAGAGCTGGCCAGGTGGACGGGGCTGCTCTGGGTGTGGTACGTCCCCTTCACTGGAGCCACTCAAGTATAAAACAGGCAACTCCCCAATAGGAGTGTTGTAAGTGGAGTAAGAAGTTGGGTCCAGGGGTCTTTCAGATCCCTTCCAAGCCTGAGCTCGTTACCCAGCAGCCTTGGCTTCCTTTACAACTGCTTCTTTGGCCCAAGCCTTCCACTTGGACCTGCTCTGCCTGGTTTGCGTGTCCTTGTTCTCAGCCACGATGCTGAGTGCCACGGTCTGGAAGCCATCGTCACCGGATCTTTCTTTCCAGTTGGCTCTTTTCAGAATGAAGGCTTGAGTAACAGAAAACAGGAAGTGACAGATTGAAAAAGGGAGAAGGGGTCCTCCCAGGAAGACTCCTCAGATTGAGCCAGTAGAGCTACTTCTCTAGGAAGCATCGCGGGGTGAGAACCTGGAAGGAAGAGCAGTGGGGTGGGGCCCGAATCCAACAGGACTGGCGTCCTTACAAGAAAAGGAGGAGACATCAGGGACGTGCCCTCAAGAGAAGAGGCCGTGGCAGGAGACGGCAAGGTCTGCAAGCTGACGACAGAGGCCACGGGAAAAACCGAACCTGGCGACGCCTTGACCTTGGACTTGAGCCCCCAGACCTGTGAGAGAATAAATTCCTGTTGTCTGAGCTGTCAGCCCGTGATATTTCGTTTGTGCAGCCGGAGCTGACCGAGACAGTAAGTCAGGGATCTCCATTCATGCGCAACGTGGTCACGGTGCCTGAGACACGCAAAAGCTTTTACAACACTCGGAGGCCTGAACAAAGAGAATGGATTGGCTCAGAAAGGAAAAAAATAAGTTCGTTTGTATCATTTTCTTTTTAGATTCTGCATATAAGTGGTATTGTACTCCAATATATAATAAAAAGTTTAAAAGAAAGAAAAGAAAAAAAAACCCTCCAAAATCAAAATGAACTAATACAATTAAATGTCCACAGAACAAGCCAATGTCGACTCGATTATATTACTAGGTACTTTGTTCTTTGTTGTTGTTTGTTTATTTTTACTTTATTCTTAACTGATTGAAAAGGATAAAAGAAAACTCTCAAAAGGGATAGCAAAAATATACATATATATATTGACTTTGGGGTGGATTTTAATACGTTTGATATGATATAAGGTAAAGGTCTCCAAAAGTAGGGGTGCCCAGAGGCCAACACGACCCCGGAGCAGGTACTGAGAAGGCCAGGACCAAAAGCTACCAGACAGGCATCCTTCCACATCACTTTATAAAACTGCGCCTCTTCCTCGAGGCAGATGTCTTTCTTCCAAGACAGTGTTACCACTGGACTCTGTTCACACAGGGCGGGGTGAGTGCAGGAAAAAAACCAAACACCAGTCCCTCCTGAGGGGTTGGACTCTTAAAGGTAGTCTGAGATGACCAAGTGAAATTTTCTTGGAAAACTACTGTTTTATATTAAAAATGATTTTCATTTTCTTCCCCATGACATGTCTATTTTTTTAAAATATAAAAGTAATTTTTAAAACTATCTACCAGTGAGAACATTTGACACCCCAGGAATACCGGCTGTGTTTGTTTTGTTATTTACCCCATCACAGACCTCGGAGGTAGGGTGTCACGGTTTGAGAACTACGGATTATAGGGACACCCAAACCCCGCCTGTAATCCCACCTGGCCCTCACAGCCAGCTTTGCCTCGCCAGATGACATGTGCTAACTTGCCTTGCTTTCCGATCGGAAAGGCTTCATCTTTTCACCCAACCATCTATTTATGCATCCTTCCTCTCTAATCCTCAGATACACGTGTTCCTCGCCTGCCTCTCACAGTGTTCACGTTGTCCCCAATCCAGGAGCACACCCCATGTCTCCCCTTCAGTCCAAACACCACCCATGTGGACCCAGCTGAAGTCCACTTTCTCCCATCGGAGGCTTCCTCTGACCACTTCATCATACATTCATCTTTCCCTTCCCCAAAATGTGAAGACGCTTTAGTCTGAACACATGTCCAGCAGTTGATGTACAACCGCCTTATATTTTGCTCTGATGACGTCACAGACGCACCACTCGTCCCCCAGACGAGACTCTGAGCCCCCACGTGGCAGTGCATTGTTTCTCACTTTTTTTCTTTTAATCAGAAAAGTTTCCTGAGCAGGACACACAGTACGTGGCTAATCAATTCTTCTTTTCTTCCGGGACGTATTGATTAATCTGACTCGGCTTCCAGCTCTCCTTTACAATCCTGACCCTCCTTCTTTTCATTCTCACCAATTATCGTCTCTCTTCTACCTCCTGACCCCTGAGGTCAGGAACTATTGGGAAATAAAAAATACAGATTTTGACATGGGGAAGGGCAGGAAGAAGCCCAGGATCACCCCTGAGATCCCAGGTTACATGAGGCCCCCAATCTTACTCTTAACCATCCTCCCTTTCCCTTCACAGTGTTTGTCGTGGTCCGCGGTTGGGTATTTACGGGCGGGGGGGAGGGGCATCGTGTAACTGTTCGCCCATTTTTCTCACTAGCCTGTCAGCTCTCCGAGGGCAAGGAAGCCCTGTGGCTGCTCGGCCCTCACGGTATCCTGCCCCCACAGCATCAAGCCCCGTACCTGTGAGGTGCTTCCTACTCTTGCCGAATGGATGGGAGAACGGAGGGAGGGTCCAGACCCGGCACGCTGGCAGGTCTGCGCATCCTTGTTCCCCCAACTGAAGAAAACTCTTCCTGCTCTTTCAGACGACAGAAGATCTACAAAGAGCAGCTGAACCTCACTTCCGTGGACCCCCCACTGCAGCTCCGCCTGGAGGCCAGCTGGGTCCAGTTCCACCTGGGGATCAATCGCCATGGCCTGTACCCCCGGTCCAGCCCTGTGGTCAGCAAACTTCTCCACGACATGAGGCATTTTCCCACCGTCGGCGCTGGTGAGGGTCCCAGGACCAGGCGGGAGGGACTGACTTTCTCCCAGAGAGGCTGGGCAAACCATCTCAGGCCAGGCTCCAGGGTAAAAGAGTAAAGGGTTGATTCTCACACCCAACAGAATAAGGAGAAGAAAAACACAGACGTTAATCTTTTTCCCTTTGAAAGAGATCTTACAACCATGATCTCATCACAGCCCCATAAGGGAGGCCCAGGAGGTGTTCTGTGGCTTACAGAAAGGTGATGGCCACCATCGATCCCGCGATCCTTTTGAACCTGGCGACTCTCTCTTATACAGTGACCTCATGATGTAGACATTATCACGGCCATTTTACAGATGGGGAAACTGAGGCTCAGAGAGGCCCCCGGTGGTGGCCCGCTGCCTCAGGCCTCGAGCCCTACGCCAGGCTAAGGGACACACCGAGGAATTCGCAGACACCCAGCTAGCATCGCTTTCCCCACCCGGTGGTGCCGGCGTGTCCACTGAAGGGCTAGAGAGCGTGGGGCAGGATGCCGCGGGGTGGGAGGCTGCGGCCGCACACGGGGCTGGGGGACGTGCCCTACGGGACGGGCAAGGGCCGGGCCCCAGGCTGCCTCCCAGGTCCCCCTCTGGTGTCTGAACCAGAGTCGCGGGCTCTGCCAGGAGCACGGCCGGACGGGCGGGACGTTCTCACCGCCCTGCTCCTCCCCCGCAGACTACAGTCAGGACGAGAAAGCCTTGCTGGGAGCCTGCGACTGCACCCAGAGTGAGTGGCCTGGCCCCGCCCCGGCCCCGCCCCGGCCCCGCCCCCTCAGCGCGCGGAGCTGTGCACGCCAGGAGCCGGCAGCCGCGCGAAGGTCCCGCGGTCCCCTCCGTGGGGGTCCCGGCCCTCCGCCTCATCCCTGAGAACCCGCTTTTCTCCCCCCCCACCCGCGCAGAAGGGAAGGCGTGTGAGAGGGGCGCGTGGGTGGGACCCCGCTGGGCAGCGTGTGGTCCTGGGCCCGGCATCATGGCGCAGCCCGGGAGCTTGCTAGAAACGCAGAACCGCAGCCCCCACGCCGAGTGTCTGAGTGAGACTCTGGACTTGCACAACATCCTCAAGGGATGGGAGCACGTGATCAGAGTTGAGAAGCGACGGTGCCCGAGGGTGGGTCTCAACACATTAGTCACCTGGGGCGCTGTACAAAGGGCTGCGGCCTGGCCTCCACCGCAGGGGGTTTCACGTCGACTGCCGGGGGAGACCCAGGCATCAGCATTGTATATAAAAACTCTCCAGGTGACCCTCATGCAGCCAAGGTTGAGACCCCCGGGGATGAGTAGAATCAAAAAGGTAGGTCTGTGAGGTACCGCGCGGTCCCTGCCAGGGCGCTGTGACTTGGGTGCCGGTGTGCCGGACACTGAGGCCCCCGCCAGTCACCGCCGGCCGTGAGGAGCCTCCTGCAGCGACCTCGGCGCACTGAACACACGTCGAAACGCCCGTGTGTCGTGACTTGTTAAAGACACACGTGTGTAGGGCCGGGGCTCCCCTTTCCTTTAGTTTCGCCCCCGCGTCTGCCATTTGACGGAAGGCAGAGGTGATCATCCCCTCCCTCACGGGGCCGACAGCGGGGCCGGGGCAGGGCCAGGTGAGGGAGGTGCCCAGGACACGCGTCGGGGGCAGCGCCCGCTGTCAGGCGCGTGCAGGGGCGCCTCAGGTGCCACCAAGCCCCGTCCCAGCCCAGGTGTCCGGCCTTGACAGGAAGAGATTAATAGCCCGTCTAGTGCCGTGTAACGGGTGACGTAATCGGTCTCTAGGACGCGGCTGAAGCACAAAGAGGGAGAGGTCAGCTCTTCTTAGGAAAACATCCTTTGGGCTTTTCAGTGCGTGTCCCTCTGGGGAAACCTGCATGGTTTGCCCTTTCCCCGAAACAGCAGAAAAAGTCTCATCTTGGGTCCCTGGACACACGCTCCGTGGCCTGACCCGATGGACTTGACCCCGCAGGCCTTGAGGGCAGGTCCTCATCTTTAGGGTCTCAAGTAAGAAGAGCGAAGAGAAGACGTGGGCTGGGTTTATTGAATGAACAAAGGGTCACAGCCCCCAGCGTGGGCCCAGAAGCAGCGTTAACCTCCCCTTCTCCCCAAACAGTCGTGAAACCCAGTGGGGTCCACCTCAAACTGGTCCTGAGGTTCTCGGACTTCGGGAAGGCCATGTTCAAACCTATGAGGTAAGTGACTGCTTTCCTCGCCTCCAGGCACAGCTGCGGCAGCCCTGGGGGAGTTTTGACAAAAAAAAAAAAAAAAAAAGAATAAAAGTGGTCTAAGTTCTTTAAGCCAAGCATCTATAGGCTCTCTTTGGGGCCATGGCGCACGCCTGTGACTGTTTTGGCGATAGTAATTCAAAATAGTTAGAGCTGGGTCTTTGCTAGTTTCTCTGCTACACACTTGACCACATCGTGTCTTTGGGTCATCAGCCAGCTTCTGCGTCGGGGACGGTTACAGTGTCCACTTTACGGGTGAAGACCCTGAGGCGGGGAGAGGCCAGCTCGCCCCAGCCTCCCAGCTGCAAGCAGCGCAAGCAGGATTCAGCCCGGGCAGCCGGACTGCCGGACTCACACTCTGCCTCCGGAACCGGAACGGAGCCTCGCTTTTTTCCGGGGTTGGGACCCTCAGAAAGCTTACAGATATCTACATAATAATACTTGCGTTTTGTTTGTTTGTTTTTTACAAAAGATGATTATGGAAGATTATTGTTCTTAGACTTCAAGGGTGTAAGAGCATCACTGTGGCATGAATGTTTTTTTTTTAACTTTTTATCTTATATTGGAGGAGAGCCGATTAACAATGCTGTGATGGGCAGGTGCACAGCAAAGCGACCCAGCCGTACATACGCAGGTATCCATCCTTCCCCCGACTCCCTCCCGCCCAGGCTGCCACAGAACGCTGAGCAGAGTCCCCTGTGCGGTACAGCAGGTCCCTGTTGCTTCTCTGTTGTAAGTGTAGCAGTGTGTACGTGTCCATCCCAAACCCCCTGACTGTCCCTTACCCCTCCTTCCTGCCCCGGTGACTGTAAGTTCATTCTCTACGTCTGCTTTGTGAATAAGTTCACTTGTATCATTTCTTTTTAGATTCCGCATCTAAGGGATATCATACTATATTTCTCTTTTTACTTCACTCAGTATGACAATCTCTGGGTCCATCCAAGTTGCATAATACTTGTTTTGATTGAAAAACTAGACAGTGAAGAAAGGCTACACGGGAGCCCGTCACACTTGTCAATTAATTTCTGTCTTATCCGTAACAGCAGCAAATACACGCCTTTAAAATTTTGTGGTGTGTCTGTGTGGACGAAATATGTATTCAGTCCACAGACAGAGCTTCGTGTGCGTTTGGGTTCCTGGCCCCCAGAGGGTCTGCAGCAGAGCTTTGAGACTCCTGAATCAGGCATGGTCCCCTGGACATAACACGCCCAAGAGAAAATGGCTCAAGAGGGGTCCCGTTACCCAAGTCATGCTTTCTGCCGGAAGGCACCATCTCCCGGTGGAATCCCAGTCGGGTGACTTAGATTCCAAGCCTTCCATCAGTGGAGAGGCATACTGAAGGCCCAGTAGGTGGGTCTGATGGTACAAGGAGCACTGAATAGAACAAGCGCTTCACTCTGGCCCCTGCACTGCCCTAGCAAAAGCCCTTATTAAATACTAAGTACTTAGCATATTTAGGCATATAAAGTACTGAGGAGAGCTTTGTAACACATTGGCTTGCACGTTGGAATCACTTGGGAAGCCTTGAAAAACCCCGATGCCTGAATCCTACCCTCAAGGAGTCCAATGGGATTGGTCTGGGGGCTCCCTGTGATCCCAAGGCCAGGACAGCCTTGAAAACCACTGCCACCTCAGGAGAGCCTCCATTCTTTCATGTGAAAATCCAAAAACCTAGTTATTTGGTCAATTTAAATGCTGATATATAAAGATGTACATGAAATGAGGGAATGACTGCCTATAATTTACCGATGAAAAAGGTCTTATCCTATAAAACAATACAGAGACTTGGAAATATTGCTTTTCCCCCCAGCTGCACGTCATGCATCCAGGATTTTTGACAGTGGTCCCCAGGATCTCTGGAGTCACGTTTGGGGTCAATGTTAAATCCATGTTAAATTCTGCCCCTGTCACCAGCACCAGCCTGTTTTAACCCGTTCAGGCAGGTAATAAAACCAGCATCTCAGCTGAATGAATCTGTCCCAAACAAAGTAAAGAAACTGGGACTTGAGTGTGGAGAGACCCCGTTTTCTGAGGGACAGCTGGGGAGGAGGTCTCATCTTATATTCAGGCATATAAAGTGCTAAAAAGAAATTATGTTTCTTTTAAAAGAGAGCGACAGCTTTGAGCACACAGGGCAGTCAGCCCAGGTCCCGGGGCCAGGCGCGAGATTCTCGGGCGCCTGAACTCAGAGCTGAACTGTTCAACTCAGCTGAGCACAGAGCCACCGTCGTGTCTGGGCCGTTAGAGAGTTTTATATCATCATTCAGGTTAGCCACGCACGGTGAACGTATGGTGCTGAGCCCCACTTAAAGAGAGGAAGCAGAAGGAACACTCATGTAGAAACACCAGACATTAAAGAGAAACATCGAGATAATAATAAATCTGCAAATTCACCACGTATCGCCAGAACTGCATTTTCTGAGCAAAATTCGTACATGGCATGTGAAGATATCTGCAGTTTTTAAACACTGGAAGCTGATAGAAAGTGGACGAGCGCCATTTGGGGGAGGACAAACTACTCACACTTGCAGTGTTTTATGTGCGAGAAAGCACTGGAAGCAACAGCCTGAAACCTCTTCTCTGCCTTGTCAGTTACAAACAAAACCCAGAAAGTGCTCAAAGGAACAAGCTGTTTTCCTGAGTTTAAAGCAGAAGCTTCCGACGTTCGTTCACAAAACCCGTTTGATCTGTGCTTATGGAACAGTACAGAGTCTAATCTGCAGTTTATAAAATTTAGCCCCAAGCCAGAGTGTCATTTTAAAATGTATTCCTTGAAAAAGCATGCCTTTTTTTCTGTAAGTAATGTAAACAGCATTTGCCCTTCTTTAAAAAAAGGAAGGAGTAATTTATCTTTGGGTAATATAAATTATGACCACAATGATTGTTTTTAATGTAATAAAATACAACACATACAATGAGAAATACATCTGTGCTTCTCATGCTTTGGGAAGTACTGGCATAAAGGAAAAATGACTTTAAAATTTAAAAATCATGTCTAAATATGCCATACAAAAATGAAGAAATGGTGGTTTAAAAAATTCTGAAGGGCATCTGAGAGCTTGTGTATTTTTTTTTTTTTTTTTTGGCTGCTCCACAGATCTTGCAGGATCTTAGTTCCCCAACCAGGGTTGGAACCCGCGGGTCACAACAGTGACAGTGCTGAGTCCTAACTGCTGGACCGCCAGGGAAGTCCCCGATTGTGTACTCTTACATGCAAAATCCAGGAATTAAAACAAGCGTAGGACCCACGGACGGTCCTTGCTGGCCTGGACACTCAGCAGTGATACGAACAGCCCCGGGCCAGGCCTGGGCATGGAGGCCTGTGCTCTAAATGTGGCTGCACCTTTTAAAGGCGAGTCCCCGGGGGACTTCCCTGGCGGTCCCGTGGCTGAGGGTCTGCCTTCCAGTGCAGGGAGCTAAGAGTCCACATGCTGCATGTGCTGCAACTACTGAGCCCACGTGCCACAACTAGAGAGAAGCCTGCCTGCCCCTCAACTAAGACCCAGAGCAGCCAAAAAAAACAGAGTCCCCACTCCAGGCAGCCCCTCGCCGTGGTTTCCAGGCCTGGCTGGTGTTGGGGGCAAAGCGCACATTGCTGTTTCTGCTGTGGGCGCTCTGCCCCTGCAGCTCCGCGACATTACATTCATTCCCGTTCACGTCGCTTTTGCAGCCGTCGTGCAGGCAGGATGCTGCTTTCCAGCAGAGAGTTTTCCGTGTCTATAAATAAGTACCCTCTACATTAGCCTCCCTTAAATCTCTGGCAGGACCCGCTCTCGTGACCCACCTGAGGTGCCTCTGAGCGGACGGTCGATTCCCAGACCCAGAACTTCTCTGCTCTTCAGTGCGTCTTTCAGCACTTTTCCTTTTATAAAGTTCTGTCTCATACCCTACCTCTCTTATCCTTGGCATCTGGCTTGGGTCTACACTGCCTCTGGTCTGTTGGCCAGTGCCCTGTCTCCTGCGTGTCTGCAGGAGAATGGGTTTCTTCCCTCTCAACTGCTGGGTTTTTCTGAGAATCAGCCGCTGTCACCAAAGCTGCTTGAGTGGGAGGCTTGGCATCGGGGGGCAAGGGGGGAGTGTGTGCCTACAGGATGGTCAGCGTCTTGCAAGAAGCCGGCCCCTCCTACCTGCAGGTCTTCCCCAAGCCAAGGGGGCCATGGGCCGTGCCTGATGTGCCGTCCGTCACCTGTGCCAACATTAAAAGCACAAAAGTGCATCTTCCTTTCTGCCTGGTCATGTGCATCAGCTCTCTTCTCAGGCTCCCAGCTGAGGTCTGAGTCCCGGGCGTGACTCCTCCCTTCCTTCCAGACAGCAGCGAGATGAAGAGACGCCCGAGGACTTCTTCTATTTCATCGACTTCCAGAGACACAACGCTGAGATTGCGGCTTTCCACCTGGACAGGTGGGTCTGGCCCCACGGAGGCAGCAGTGACTGCAGAGGGCGCCCCGGGCAGACCCTGCATCCCTGCCTCCCTCCTCCCTCCCTCCCTCCTGGCTCTTGGTCTTCAGCTCGGTGATGCCTTCAAACCCAACACGACCATCCAATCCCGTGGACTGAAAATCACAAGGCCTTTTCCTGTAGAAAACTAACCCTGCTGGCTGCCCAAACTGCACCTGAACCTGACGTTGCACTTTGGCTCTAGTTTCCTGACCTGAAAGTGGGGAGAATGTGCCCGCTGCCGTTCCCCCGTAGAATCTCAAGGTTACAATGTTACAAGATGAAAGCACCTTCCTAAACTTCCAAACTCCCCGTCTGCCGGTCACTGCTGGTCGAGGTGTGCTCTGGGGACCAGCAGCCTGGCCACCCGCCGGAGCTTTGCAGAAATGCAGACTCTCAGCCTCACCCTGCACTCACTGACTCAGAGCTGCACCTGAACTAGATCGCGGGCGACTTCTGTGGTCACTGGAGCATGAGACGCTCTGAGCTAGGACACAGCTCGGAGGGTGGAAGGTTTGCCCAGGAGGCCTGATGGGATAAGGATTCCTTCCCCACCCCTTCTCCCAGCCCCTTAGACGGGCACGGTCGGCTCAGCACTGCGGAGACCCCTGCCCTCAGCTCGGTGTGGTCGGGAAGGCCAGTCCATTTCTTTTTTTTTTTATTTCCTGGCTGTGCCGCTTGGCTTGCGGGTGGGATGTTAGTTCCCCACCAGGGATCCAACCCGTGCCCCCTGCAGTGGAAGCTCAGAGTCCTAACCACTGGACCCAGCAGGTCCATTTCTAACAAGCAAGGCATCCCCCCAGGTCTGAACTGGGCTCCCTCTCTTTCAGGATTCTGGATTTCCGACGGGTACCACCGACCGTGGGGAGGCTGGTCAATGTCACCAAGGAAATCCTAGAGGTCACCAAGAATGAGATCCTGCAGAGTGTCTTCTTCGTCTCTCCAGGTAGGCTTCTGGCCGGAGCAACACTCTGGGTCTAAGAGCATGGTCGGCCAGCATGGTCTGACCTCCTGCCGGCGGCCCCTCCATTCTTGGGTGGCTACGTGCTGCCAACAGACACTCCCAGCCTGGGCCCCCGGGGCATCACATGAGGTGACCTGGGGATGGGAGGCGGCTGGACACGAGATGCTCACCACCCTGTGCCCTGAACTCTGATGCCGGCCGCCCCCGCATCAGATGTCAGCCACCCGAAGACGGTGCTAATCGTATGGCCGTGATGCAGCGAGGCTGGTCCCACCCTGTCTCTACTCTGAGACGTTTGATAGCTGGAACCCGGGATGCGTGGCTGAAGAGCATCCACGAGCCCCTGCATCTGGAAAAGGCGCTGTTTTCGTCTTCCCCAGCCTTTTCCCAAGCCGCGAGTTCAGGGTTTCCCTTCCCTTCTCGTGGATCTCGCGGGGCGGGAGGGTGAAGTGCGTCCTCCTCTTACTGCTCTCCTTCCCGGCCTCCAGCAAGCAACGTGTGCTTCTTCGCCAAGTGTCCGTACATGTGCAAGACGGAGTACGCCGTGTGCGGCAACCCGCACCTGCTGGAGGGCTCCCTGTCCGCGTTCCTGCCGTCCCTCAACCTGGCCCCCCGGCTGTCCGTGGCCAACCCCTGGATGCGCTCCTACTCGCTGGCGGGGAGAGAGGAGTGAGTTGGTCCCTGGACCAAGGCCTTGGGAGCCCTGATGCTGCCACAGTCCCCTCTGTGGGCGCTGGTGGCAGCTCTGTCCCTTTAGCTCACATGTTCAGTTATGAAGAGCCCACTGCACACCCGCACGAGATGCTGGCACATACGGGAAGGACAGGCCCGGGTGCCCCTTCAAGAAGCTCCGCGGTCCAGCGGGGCGGCGACAGTAGCCAGGTTGTGAGGACGCAGGGCACACCTGCTTCCCGCAGAGGCACCCCCGGGGCCAGGCTCGCTGCGTGCACCCCGAGAAGCCGGGACCTTGGGGCTGTTCCCCGGGGCCAGGCACGCTCCTGGTGACAGAGCAGGTCCTCGGTTACTACTGACGCTGAGTGAACGGGCTCGTGGATCCAGACCCCCCACCGTGATGGGAAGAGCAGTAACCAGGCCAGAACTTCTGGGGGCCATGACAGCGCCGTAGGGACGCGTGAAGGCTGAGGGAGAGCCCCCCAGACGCAAAGGGACCTGGGGGCATTGTGGGCGGAGGGGCCCGTGTGACAGAGAAATGGCAGAGGATGGCTGGCAGGGGGGCTGCGGAGGGCTCGGGAGACGGGAGGGCCACCCACGAGGCTGGGGGGGGAGCTGCAGAGGGAGCAGGGGACCCCCCGGCACACGGTCAGTGCAGCGCCCAGCCGGGCGGGTGCTCGGGTAACCGCGGTGAAGGGGTCCGGAAGTGCCTCACCCAGCGCGTCTGCCCCTCGGGGGTCCTTGCCCGGGTCCTCCTGGGGGTGCCCGGCCGCCCCCTGCAGCTCAGGAGCCGTCCCCAGCCTGGCAGGGCCGGGGAGGCAGGGCTACGGGGGAGGGGCCGCCACCGCATCTTCGGGGCTCTCCCAGCCCAGGCCCTGGTCCCCCACAGGTGGGAGGTGAACCCCCTTTACTGCGACGCGGTGAAGCAGGTGTACCCGCACAACAGCAGCAGCCGTCTCCTCGATATCATCGACGTGGCCGTCTTCGACTTCCTGACAGGTGGGCGCGGCCCTCGGGGCGCCCGGCACGTGGGCTCCGCGGTCGGCCAGGGGCCTCTGTGACCCAGGCTGCCAGGGCTGAGTAAGCTCGCGGCACCCACAGGCGCGCAGCGGCAGGGGCCCCGGGGACGGACGGGAAGAGGCTCCCCTCTGTGGAGGGCCGTCCCTGCGAGGGCTGGCACGCAGGCCCCGTGGGTCAGGAGGTACCCGGCCCCATCACCGAGGGAGGGGATGGGAGCGGGCGCACAGGGAGCGTCGCGCTGGGAGGGCCCAGGGAAAGGACGAGCCAGCCCGCCTCCGAGTCCCTCGGGGGCCGGGGAAGGTTGGGGCCAAAGGCAGGGGTGAAGGCCGCTGCTGCCCTCGGGAGGCTGATCCGTGTGCTTCTGGAACCTGGGAACCGGGCCTCAGCGGGGGCACGGGGGTGAGGAAGGCCACGCATCTGGCCGGGGGCTGGGGCGGGTGGGAGCAGCCTTGGACCTGACGGCAGCTCACACCAGGGTTGGCCTGCCTAGCTGGCTCCCTCCTCCCTCTGCGGTTTCACCGATGACCCCGGGGGGATGACGGCTCGCGGCCCCCGAGCTCAGACCCCTGCCTCTGAGCAGCCCACAGGCCTCTGTGCCCCGAGAGGACTCAGAGGCAGGAGCCTGTGTCCACAGGGCCCCAGTGCCTCCCCTTCTCCACAGGAAACATGGACCGGCACCACTATGAGCTGTTCACCAAGTTCGGGGATGACGGGTTCCTGATTCACCTGGACAACGCCAGGGGGTGAGTGTCGCCACGGCCCCTCCCTCCACGGTCACGTTCTCGCCTCCCGGCCCTCCTGGCTCCATTTCCTTTCTTCTTGGCCTTCGCTAAGTACTACCTGGTTCTCCTCCAGCCTAAGAGCACTAGGGAAACAGGTCCACGTTTTCTGTAACTTTCACTCTACGTCACTCCTGGGGACAGAGTGCATGACTCATCCTCAGTGTTCAGCCTTGGCCCTCTGTGGTTGCTGGATAATGAGTGAGTGGATGCTTGGTTTTGCCATCTTTGGACAGAGGCTCTTGCGACCTGACGGAGAAGGGCTGCAGAGGCAGTGGCATTTTACCCCAAGCTGTGATTCAAAACAGGCAGGGGGAGAGAAGGGAGAAAACGCTGAGGCGGGAGATGGTTCTGCCCCCTGTGAAAGCCTGTTCTCCTCCCCTCAGGTTTGGACGGCACTCGCACGACGAAATCTCCATCCTCGCGCCGCTCTCCCAGTGCTGTCGGTGAGCCTTCTGTTCAGGGACGGGTCACAAGTGTGACACTTTGTCCTGCTTGCCACCAAGGTCTTCATCAGTTTTCACTGGTCTAGGACGTGGGCGGGTAGAATGACAGGACCGACCTCATTTCTCATCCCACAGAACTGTCCCCAGCACCTTTCGCATCTCACACTTGCATCTCTCAGCAGGGGATGCCTTAGGATCTGATCTTTTAAAACCTCTCAGTCGCCAGCTTTAATCTTTCACCCACTCAGAGAGTCACTTTCACAGAGCCTGACAGCCTCTGAGAGGACTAAGCAGACCTCTGCTGTGCCTGCGCTCACGTAAGCTCGTAAATATTACCGCTCGATCACCATCTAAGCAAAACCCTGACTGAAGTCCCATAAACTCATGTCAGATTAAACGAAGCATCAGACCTCTGGCCTGGCCAACAGTTCTCCGGAGAATCTCTAACCTGCTTCCACACCTCTTGGTGTTTCAGCCGAGCTGGTCACGGTTATTCACCTGCTCAGCCACAGGGTCTGGAGCTAATTAGAAATATGATTTGCACACAGCAAAACCGTCTCCATTTCCAGCTGGAAAACTCAGAGCAGGGCCTGAACTTTCTTTCACCACTTCTTGGGGTAACTGACACGTGCTGCGTAGGAAAGGCAGGGGTTGTGTATGACAAAGGTTGGACACTTAAACTGCTTGCACATCCGAGTCCAAGTCACAGTCCCACATAAAAAGAAATCAAAATCCTACAGGCAAGGTTGGCCCTACCCATTTCCATCCCTGATTTTAGAACCTGACACAGAGAAATTAGAATTACAAAGTTGAGCAGAAACAACTTGGGGCCCAACAGTACCTACAGCCTCTGAGACGACAAACACCTTCATCATTTCACCTACTGGAAACGTCTCTCGTTAGCTTTGAATTTCCTTGAGAAGTCATCACACGGCACTCCTGTCTGGACTCCCCGAGGAGCAGCAGGCATGTGTGGCATCACAGTTGTTAGGGCACAGATGCTCGGCAGGACTGGGCAAAGCACTGCAAAGTACCAGCTGTCACCCTTCCTCCAGGCCCTTCTTACCTGGTGTTCATTAAAACGTGCCCAAGAAGACACTGGGGGCGAAGGCTCTCTGAACATCAGCCCCCACCGCTGTGGGCGGGAAGGAAGGAAGTTCGGGAAGTTTCTTTCTTTACCTTTACTTACTTGGTTCCTACGACTCTGTCCTTGCAGAATAAAAAGGAAAACGCTCTTGCACCTGCAGCTGCTGGCCCAAGCCGACTATAGACTCAGCGACGTGATGCGGGAGTCGCTGCTGGAAGACCCGCTCACGCCCGTGCTGACGGAGCCACACCTCCTGGCCCTGGATCGGAGACTCCAGACCGTCCTCAGGACCGTGCAGGGCTGCATAGAGGCCCACGGAGAGCACAGCGTCGTCGCCAGTGGCCCTGAAGGACCGCCGGCCCCAGACCCCGGCCGGGGTGATGAGACCAGCTAGGGCTGGACGAGTCCAACCTCAGAAACGACACCTGGAGCCCGCGGGGGGCTCCGGGGCATGGACCACCACGTCCTCCATGGGTGTGGCCGGGCCCACCCCAGCAGGGGTCCTGGGTCAGGAGACTGGGAAGCAGGCAGGGCACTGGGAGGACTCCAAAAGAGCAAAAAAGTGGGACCCACTGAACTTCCCTCCTTGGAGCACTGCCCTGGCTCCCCGGAAGCTCTGCTTCATCAAAGCCACAGACCACGCGCTGAGCCCCCTGGGAAACCCAGATCCGGGACCGGCCCACAAGCCTGGCTCCCAGGAGAAAGCATTAACTGTAGCCAATAACAGACATGAGATGGACACCCCCATATTTTCACTACGGCTACAGGGACAGGTCCCCATCCAGACAGGACATCTGGCATCTCACAAGCACACACACAAACACCCCTAGACATGGTAACCCTCCAACTGGTTCAAAGTAGACCACACACCTTCTATTCATATTCCAATCACCGCGGCCCAGTCTGAACATAATCCCTGCTGACTGGTCCTAAAGTAATTTCTCAGAAGTGTTCCTTCAAGAGGTAAAAATAACACAGGGATTTGCTCAGAGTATCAGAAAAGGGATGTTTCAATCTGAAGAGTAAACATCAACTGAAGTATCATAAAGGTGGTCAAAACTAGCGTCCAGTAACAATAGGAGGCAAAGCAAGGGCGGTCCTGAAGGTGGGACAGCGGAAGAATGGGTCCAACAGGTACCCCAGCCTCGACTAACACAGGAGAACAGCCAGGGCCGGCCACAGCCCTCCAGCCACAGTCGTCCTCCCCATAAGGCCCGCCCCCAGAGGAGCAGGGCTGCCTGAAGAAGTCTGACCCCCTGGGTGCCCCGCCCCGCCACCATCACTCAGAAAGGACTGAGCCAAGTTTACTTTCCAAGCCTCCCTCAAAAGTGGGTTATCTCAGGGGTTTCCCTTCTCTTCAGCCTTCTCCCTGCTGAGCTGCTCCTGTCTGAACAGGAGGCTTTGTTCCCTGTCCCACAGTCCATGAAAACACACAGGACAGGCGCCTATTCATATGAATCCATCAGCAAGTAAAGACAGCGGATTTCATCAGATCAGCTTTTCTGGTAAAGGCCAGGGGCACAAATACTGGTACGAGCTGGGTGGGAAGAAGCTGCCACTAAAGTGGGTATCGGGTCAAGACGTCCCTAGACGTCATCCTCCTGCCACGTGCCCAGGGACAGCCCAATGGGACAAACTACAGAGGTGCTTCGGGCCCTGCCAGGCTCCCCCGTTACTGGTATCCTGCCCTGAACCTATGTCCCCATGATACTAAGATCACTGCCACTCACAGAGCTCCGGCTACCTGTGCGAGGATCAACACACAGGCTTCCCACCCTCCCCGACAGACAGGCAGAGCCCCTGACCTCCAGTGTACCTCCAAGAAAACTAAGGCTCGGGAAGGTTAACGAAAATCACACTACGTAATGATTCAAAACAATCCCAAAGCGTTCTTTCCACGTTAACACAAAAACTCAACAGTGTCTCACCCAATGTATGAAGTTGTATTTGTTGGCTTTAAAACAGAAGTCAGTCTTTAATACAGGAAACCCCTGTTACTGAGCCTTGTGTTACTGAGGGGTTTCCACCACGGCTCAGGGCCTCCCACGTCACAAACGGTTTCTTCTACTTCGAGCCAACGTTTCCTTTCGGAGGGGGACCCAGGTAATTACACACGGAGGAACGAGAGAAACACATTCAGGCAACGTATGAAAGTGGCCTGAGATTCCAAACCGCAGCCTCGGGAAGGGCAGCCCAGTGCCACCCCGACCCAGCTCTGCTGTGACGATGGACTAGTTCTCAGACGGCGTGTAATAAAAACACAGCCGTACTGCACAGACTGAGTGACAGAACTGAGTGCCTAGGTATCTCATGATCAATCCTGAACACTCCATTATTTTTTCACTAATACCAAATTTAAGATTCTACCATTTGTCAAAAATACCAGAAAACAAAAGACCCCAGTCTTAGAACTGTCAAGCTCTTCCAATGTATTCATTTTGGACCACTGTTCAACTTTCCACGACATAAAAACTCTCCTGTCTCTATGTAGAAACTTTTCATGTTTTCCTGTCAGTGCTACTGACAGCAAACTAAAAAAATGAAAGGGAGCAGACAGACCATGAGCTGCTGGAGGCACTCAGCCTCCCCTGAAGTCGGGAGGACACTATGGTTGGAAGACTGTAAAAAGCGTAACTGACTCTCTTTACTTGTGGGAGCTTCATGGTTGATAAGTCTCCACGGACACCACCACTTGCCCCTAGGGGAAATACAGGGCTGTAGGTTCCTGCCAGCCTCCGGTTACATTTTTGTCAGCCAGCCAACAGATGACCTTGTTTTCTGTGTTAGGGTGTGTGGAAGACACTTTAAGTTAATACTGTTGCTGCTTCATGAACACTGAACTTGAGGCCAGCAGCACTGCAACTTGCGCCTGAGAGAAGCCAGTTAGCACACACCCTCTCTAAGACACATCACAGCCTTCTGGCCCTCGGGAACCCTAGCCAGGCCTCCAGCACTCCGCTAGGGGCCATTTCAAACCGCAAAATCACCAACAGAAAGTACAAAAATGCAAAAAAGTAGCACTAAATAGACCAACACAAAGGGCATCTGCTCTCAGCTGAAACGAGAAGGCAGCGCGTGCCCTGGTCTGCCCTCGGCCAGGCACCCGCGGGTTGGAGACGCAGGGTCCTGTCCACTCGGCGCCCGTCTGGGAGTGCCTGTGACGGTGCTGTGAGTCGTGACCTGGGATCACAGACAGACTTCAGCAAGGAGGCAGATCTGCAGAATGCGCACACAGCATCCGTGAACACGGAGGACCAGCCGTGAGTGACTCTGAAGCCCTCCATCTAGTGGCGACTGGGAAACCACAGGCGACCCCAGCTGACTCGCAGAGCTTTCAGAGTGAAAAACTGCTCATTCCCAGTTCCAGTTTTAAAACGGCACAGCTCTGAACTTCTGTTGGTCCACAAACTGTAACTTTTTATGTGCACAGTAACACGGATTTCTAGGTGGAATCCCACAGGGTAAGAAGGGGGAGATTTGACCACCCTCCCTTTTGTGTTCTCCTCCCCCCAGTCTTTACTGATGGCTGCTTCGGGGCCACCTTAGACGGTGATCTACACACTGCTTCTCGGTGTTGTTTCAGCCCGTCTGGAAATGCACTGCCAGGGCCTAGCAAACACACAAAAAGGGCTCAGCTGCTAATCTATAGCTGGAGAGAAAGCGGCACTAAGAAAACTAACATCGTACGACTTCAGTTTTACAATGTCAATGCTTAAGTCATTGAAAAACAAAAAGGGATTTCATAGGAGCCAGTGTTTTAGCGGGAAATTAAACGACAACCAGTACAGTCACCCCAGGAAAATCTTCAATCGTATTCTGCTGCGACTAAGAAGATCCCGCGTCCAGCGGGCTGAGGGAGGCCTGCCCAGTCTGGACAAAGTGCGTGGGTTCCGGAGCAGCACAGCTTCCTGTTCTGGGCAACATGACACTCTCCAGCTGCAATGGACAGAAAGAAACCAACTCCAGGAACTAACACTCAGTTTAATCATCCCACGCCTCAGAAATCTGAGGCATAAATATTAGAAATGACTTCTGTGCTTGCAAAGTATACAAGCACACCTAAATATATGAATGACTACCAATTTAAACCAAAGAGTGAGCTGACCTAGAAATGGTACTTCCCCATTAAGTCTGGGAAAGTTCCAAGGCCAGAGAACCAGTCTACCCTCAATAAAAAGGAAATCTTTGACTTCTGATTTAATCTTTTCCTTCCGTTTCTCAGTAAACAGATCTGTTACACCTCAATTACCCTTAAAGTAAGGTTTTTAGATCCATTCTTTGGCAAACTGAATTAGAAAACACTGAAAACAAACACACGATTCTTTCAAAACACCGATCCCCTAATTCACTTTCGATTTTCATTCTTGCCCATCAGATGAGGAGTTTCTGGGGGAGGGCGGAGGGAAAAAAGAAGGAAAGGAGAAAGGGAAGAAAAACTGATTCGTTCAAGAATTGCATCATTTAATCTCTTTTATTACTTGACCTACCATTAAGACAATCTACAACAAAAAGAAGAGCGTATATAGCACACACAGTATAATCAGACTAGCGTCCAGGAAATAGTACAAAATGGTCCTTCGGCCATCCGCGCTCTCCAGGGCAGTGGGGCTCAGAAACCCACTTGCCGAGCCCAGAAACACCGCCGCCCAGAGCCCTGAGCAGCCAGGGACACAGATGAGGCCACTCGTGACTCCTCACACAGGCTGCACAGAGAGCTTTAGATGTGATCGCTCTGAAACGCAGACTTAAATTTTCTTAGATTAAAAACTACCATAAGGGGAGTAAACAGCAAAGCCAAACGACTCACGAGCAGCACTCACTGAGGAAGCACTGCTGTGTATCTACACATCCATGAGCATGGCTACAGACACACATGAGACGGCAAATTGCATGGCATTCTACATAATTTAGTTAAGTACAATTTTGGCATTTAAACAAAGATCAAATCAAACTTTAAGCTAATAAGAACATAATTTTTATTTTTAATCTTTTAAATATAAAAAGGCAGCTAAACACAACATACAGATCAGAAAATCCTCATTTAGTATAGATGATTTTGAAAAATAAAAAATGTGTAATAAGGTGGCTTTCTATCCCACACTAAAATGTAAATAAAATCTCTTTCCCAGATTTATACTCCAAACTTAGTAACAACCTAAAAACTGTTCAAAATCTACCATGACCAATTTAAATTACCTGGGAAAGGGCAGGAGGGGGGACTGATCAGAGCCAGCTGCACACAGAGGGAAGAAAACGCTCGCAGGCACTCCCAAGTATAACCCTACGTCTTACGTAAATCACAATGCGAATAAAAGTGCCTACATTACGGAACTGTGAAATTTTGTTTCAAAAATAACAATAACAAAGATAAACAGCTGCGTATCATTGGTGCACTTGGAATAATGTAACAGCACGTAAGCTGATAAGGCTGGAAAATACTGAAATACAGTTAAGACTCAAACACAAGATGACACAAGAGTCTGCCAGAGAAATGAAACGGTGGACAGGAAAGCAGGACTTTTTAGCAGGACGGCCTTTTAGACCAATTCCAAACACTGAACGTCCCACCTCACCCCCAACCCAACATAAATTCTAGTTGACGTAAAAACGAGGGGAAAGGTTAAAGCAAAGGAGAAACCGTCTTCCCGAACCTCCCGCCCCAATGCGTCTGTGGGGCAAAGTTCCCAACGCTGTACTCTGCCCACCTGCCGTCTCTCCTTTTAGCAATCCCACCTCCATTCTCCTTTCACCCCGACATGTAGTCTGTCTGTTCCCAGCAAACCCAATCTCCCGGAATCAGTGCAGAGAGCGCGTAAGAGATCATTATCCTGGGGGCAACTGAAGGGTGTACACTGACCGGAAGCTCTCAGTTAACAAGCAAGCGTGCACACCTCAAATTCTCATTCTCAATTCAGCACCTGATGCTGAATATTTGGCACTAGCGGGACAAATGAAGGTGTAATCAGAATCTGTAAGCTGAGACAGATGCAGTTAAATTGTAACCCAATATTTGCAGCTTATGATTTGGTGTGAAACTCAAAAGGCAGGTATAGGTAGCCACACCTCAACATATTTTAGCACTGGAGAGGAAACATTAACAGCAAGACAGAAAAAAAAACCAGGCAAATCAGCCTGACAAATAAAAATTCTTGTTAAAAAGAAAAAAAAGAGCTGAACAGACCACCTCCATCTGATAATTAGCAAAAATGGGCATTTTTCCACCCTTTAACTAATTTAAACACAGCCAGATGTCTTTCTACTACACTAAGATTTTTCTGTACCTGTTTCTGCTAATCCTCAGAGCTGACTGAGAAATCATTTATTCTATAAAGAAATACAGCACATATGGCCACAGTCTAGAATATGCTTATGATAACAGGAAGTGTGCCACGTTAAAGAAAATCCTGCACTGTTACGTCATGACTCTACAGTAATTCACGTGGCGCAGGGTCTGACCTCACCAGAAAGCACGGCACGCGCGGCCCAGGGCGAACACTAACAATGCACAGAGAAGCAGGGACAGCAAGTCTCCACGGAACTCCTTCTATTTATTGAACTGTGGACGCGCACGCAGGTAATGCTCCAAAATAAAAACAGTGCAATAAAAGCAACTTTTAATAGAAACCGACGCGAAGCGGCGGTGCCAGTGGCCACGTGGCGCTGCAAAGAGGGACGAGAGCAGTCTGCGTGGGGAAGCCTGGACGGGGAGAGGCGGAGGGAGGCAGGCTTCAGACAGACAGGGACACAAAACTGTTGTACTGCTGGATGTTCCGCTTGAGGATGTCCGAGCACGGGCCGAGAACGCGTTCAAACCTGGGTCGGTCCAGCTTGACGCACTTCAGCGGGCCACGGGCAACCACGGTGGCGGCTCGCGGGCGGTTCATCAGCAGCGCGATCTCGCCTGCGGGAGGGAAGGGCAGGCTGAGAGTGGGCTCATGTCCACGGAAACATTTTCTTAGAGGAGAAAGCAAAACCCGTGTTCTCTCTCTTAGTAACTTAGGACAGGCCACGCTACATCTGCACTTAAGGGAAAACCAACGGACAGAAGTGGGACAATCAATAACTTAATTATTAACTGAGTCAAGGTCAAAATCTCACACTACTGCTCTGAGGGCCAAAAAACTAAAATCAAAAAGTTCAGGAGAAGAAAAAACAAGATTATGAAAGACTGTGAGAGTTCACTGAGAAGTGACTTAAAGAAACTGTGTGTTCACTGTGAGGAAATCTACGCACCAAAATAATCAGAAGGCCCCAACCTTCCCACTTCAACAAATTCTTCATTTTCTGAACGACGCTGTAGCACAGCAGCTGAACCCTACAATAAAATCACCAAAAAGCAAAACACATTAATACTTTCAAATCCTGGGTGGCATTTTAAATATCCTATGCAATTTCAGCTACTATGAAAAAAGGAAGAAAAGAAAAGATTCAGCAGTTACTTCAAATCCTCTTTGCTCATGTGATAAAGACGGCTGACGAGAGTGGCCATGGGCTCACTCCTCACGGACCCCGGCAGCTTCTGACGGAGAGCCTTCCCTGCTAGGGGTGCTTTCCACGCAGCTGAGGTACTTACCGGGTTCAGACTCAGGTTGGCCAGCTGTAGAAGGAGGGCCAAATTCAAGCTCACTGCCTTTTTTTAGAAATAAGATTTTATATGAACAACACACCAATTCATTTAGATACTGTCCATGGCTGCTTTTCCCACCATGACGAGAGCTGAGTCTGTGACGGAAACACTACAGCTCATAAAAGCCTGAATCACTCACTGTCTGGCCCTGGTTTAAATAACACCGGTTCTCATCTACTGAGCCACACTCATGGCACCTCTGCTATGTGGGTCTCCGTGGCTGGCAAGAGTATCTGCTATACACTTCCATGGATTGGGAAGACATAAAACACAGTAACATTTAGAATGTAAATACCTGCCTTTGAGCCTTGTTTGCCAAATAGCCCAAATACACGATTTTAACAAGAATCGTGCAGTACAGCACAGTTTGTGTGCTAAACGGCTGAGTTCTGTTTGGCTTGTATGAAGAGGATGAATCTGAGCAGGTCAGAATTTGGCTATTACCTCATGCACAACCCTTCCACCATTCCGACTCAAACTTCTTTAAAATATGGTGGCCTGGCAGAAAACCGAACAATGGCATTTCAAAGGGAACGGTAGTTCTTAAATAAAACTGTTGGGTGATGTTAAGAACGGCAGCTGTAAATGAGAACCGGTGCCCCCACTTCCCCTGTGCTGCCCCGTCTTTACCTCTAAAATAATGAAGAACTCATCACCCGGCTCCCCCTGCACCACGATCTTCTGCCCGTCCTCAAACTGGACTGGTTCCAACGCATCAGCTACTGTGAGACGCTCCCACTTGTCCAGAGATTCTAAAAGGCAGGAATGAAAAGAATTTCTCTGCATTATTTGCTATCGCTAAAAATCTCGAAACAAAAAGTATACGGAAGTCAACCAAAATAGTCTACCAGTGGCTCCGATTCAACACGGCACCAATCTTCAACTACATCTCAGCAAGACCCTCCCCGTGACTTACGGGTGACCCTAGAGCCTTCCCTCAGGAGCCCAGAGGCCAGGTTTATCTACACCGATTGCATCCGATGGTAAAGGAATGAAAAGAATGTAACCAGGAAGCACTCCTAGACTGCCATCAGTGCAAATCAAACCTACCATTACAGGGCCCAGACAAAAGCAATCGTTTCAGAGATTCAGAGAAATGACTTACCTATTTAAATCCTCAGTAGAATTTATTTACAAAACCAACACAAATAACTAGAAAATAACTTTTGTTCCCAAACACCAAACTAACATCCAAGACACTCAACACATGTAACCATTTCAGAGAAAGGACAAATAAGGGCAAAAAAAGTCAATTCACTGTAAGGAAGCAATGATTCAAGACTGTGTTACTGTATAAAAATCACCCTTTCCCCTCCCAAAGAACAGCTTGTAATAATGTCTCCAAGTCCACACAGGTACCTCCAATTACCCTACTTAAAATTTCCCCAAACTTGTAACATTTTTTCAGAGAAAGCCAGCAAATGACACCTAATCTTTCTACAGAGGAAATGCATTCCTGGAAATACTTTCCTGAACCAATGAACTCACTGATAGAGCAACAGAGACAGAAGTCCCAGGGGATATAACTGTGCCTGTCCGTGTCAGGAGGAGGACACTTCCGGCCTTTCTGTCTCTCCAGGAGGAATTAGTACTTACTTCTGACTCAGAGGTTTGTCATATACCAGCAAGTTAAACACACTTTAACATCACTTCTAACTTAGCCAAACTTCAACTCTGCGTTCCATGTGGTTTTCATTAATATTTAAAAAAAAAAGAGTTGATAACTGTAGTAATCTTTATGAAACACAATCAGTTTCCTTAAGTGTTACTAACACTTCAATTTAACAATTCTCTAGGCAATCTTCCAAAACTTACCTAAAATAGACACTTTACTAAGAAACTCCTCATACATCTTCCGCTTTCTTAGTGTGCTTCCCTATAAATGAGAAAAGTAAGAAAGTCACCTCTCTGGCACGTGTCATTCACATGATGCTGCGGAGTAAGAAACACTGTTTCCAGTAAATCAACAGCAGAGACACGCAAGCTGGCTGCCGCTGCTCAACACGTGGCCATTTACCTCCTGCTGAAGATGGTAACCAGCCCGCTGTGCAGTTCAAGGAAAAGCACTTAGCAGCCTGCTCCTAAAAGGAACACCAGGTACGTGGCCAAAGAATTCACCACTTAGTGAAATGTCAAAAAAGCAAACAATCAGTTCTCCAAAAATGTATGTTCCCCAAGTAACACGTGACTACACCTGAATGTACTTCCAGCCCAGGGTCCTTTTCCACAACCCCAATCCTCCAAGGAAGGAAGGAAATAAAACTGCTACCATATAAACACCCCCCCCCAACCAAAAAAAGTGCCATAACCCCAACTCAACCAAAATGTCTTACATGCAAGGTTTGCTAAATACATCTGGGGAAAGAAACGGGGAACCACGGAGCTCCTCTATGATAAACACACCCATTTACACACTTATGAACACGTGTCTATAACATGTATTAACATTTATACTTGTATGTTCATATTTATTATTTACAATACGTACCTATTACATATATAAGTATATACCTAACAGATACATATCTCCATCCCCCAAATACAGAAAATTCTCTAAGTACATCCAACTGCATACTGTCAAATAGCCAGACACGTACCTCACAAATTTAAGACAGCCATTCAAGATGACTAGTACCATTCACTGGGACTTAAACACCCAAGCTACTCCATACATTTGTCAGAAAGTCTAATGACATCAGCAGAACGCCCCAATGGCTTTATCACTTCGTTTACCCCTCTACAGCGAGAGGGGACATGAAACCTGCAGCACTGCTAACCTCCTCTCAGTTCAGAGAAGCTCATCGCTTCTGAACGGCCTCCAGTAACGCCGTGCACTCGGAAGCACCTGTCAGGCCGTCTGTGTGCGTGTAGAGCTCAACTAAGGGAGGAGGCACGGACTGACAAGAGAAGAGAGGGACAAACATGAGCCGACCACTGCGTATACAGCACATGTTGCCCATGTTTTTTCTGGCCGAAGTTTTGTTCTAAAAGATCACTGTCTCAGACAGCATAATGAACAATGCTAAGCCGGGCTTAATACGAGCTTCAGTCATTAAAAGTAAGAAACATTCTCATTTTACTGCGGTGATACTACTTAAACATTAGCTACACACTGGTCTGCGGGTCACACTCCAAAAACCAGGTGTCTTACCATGAGGATTCTTCTATAGCTGTCTCGGTCGATACCCCACAGTTTCACGTTTGTCTTTGCCTTGACAGTGGCTGCTCTAGGTGTCCCATAAATCAAAGCGAGTTCCCCAAAGCTCCCTCCTTCCCCAACGCTGGTTGCCCATTCACTGTTGACATAGACCTAAAATACAAAAGCATTGGTTTTTCCCTACACACACAAATACGTAAGTATTAAAAACCCGCACACATTTTTAAGAGGTCAGAATCCTGAACTGTAAGTGTTATGCTTTCCGTTCACAGCAGAGCGAAAGAGCCGACCCCTGACAATGAGTTAAGTAAGTTCAGAGCGACCGTAATTCACCTGCTTTCATCATCTGGTGAGAAAAAGCTCCTCTGCAGGGATGAGCGGGGCCAAAAAGTGAAGTAAGCATCAACCACCACCGCGTGTATTTACGGGACACTGTGCCGGGCACCGTGCTCAGCAGGACACACTTGCAGGAGGTGCCGAGCTTTCTGATGACCTCATGGGAGGTACAAGACTCACAGAAACAGGAGAGCTGTACCAAGGCTCCCAGCTCACGACCGTCTGGGTGCTCCCTGACACCTGTCTTACGCCACAGCACACACACACCTGCCTTCACCACTAATCTAGCAAAAGTTTTGAACTGTATGTCTAGCTAGAGAAACTATCTTTAGGAAGTTTCTGTGTCAGTAAAATATTTGACAAAAGAAATCAAACATACATAAGGATGTAAGAGCCCTTCAGAAACTCTTAAAAGCAATAAATATCAAGTTGACTTCAAAGATTATCAACACATTTTTGCTATTATTAAATCTTACATCCATCTCTCCTTGATCAATGACGTAGAAGTTATCCCCTTCATCACCTAGAAATGAGGAGAGTAAAAAAGTTAGAAGCATATCATAAATTATAGAAGCACAAATCAAACCAAAATAATGTAAAAGAATGAACTTACAGACATGCTGTGAGAGAAAAGAGTATACTACAAACACAAGCTTTGAAGAAAAAAAGCCCAGCAATTTATTTTAAAAGTCATAAAACTGATCAAGTTTTTAGCCATCCCATGGTGAAGAATGCCTCTGAAAAATAACTGGAAAAAAAAAAGGCCACCTGCGTGTACAAAGATATTAACTGCTACATCATCTATAACAACAAATCAAGAAAGGACTCAAACAGTGAGTAACAAAATATCAGATTGCCACTAAACAAGAAAATATATGGATTACGAAGACCCATGAAAATATCGAGAGGAAATAAGAAAAAAGAGGCAACACCCAAAAGATGAGAGCCCTGCTATTCTAAGTGGGCAGACAGGTAAGACTCAGCAGAATAACCTTAGAAAGAGCGGGGCTGGATGATGAAGAAGAGAAGTGCTCTGCTTACTTCCTACTTGACCTGACTTTCTAAGTGGCAACTAACCCACGCAAGGCACGTGTGGGGTGCGTGTGGCTCTGAAATCCCACCCAGAGCAGAGATGCAGGCATCTCCCTTCACAGTAAACAAGACTGTACATAAACAAAACTGTATCAGATGTTAGGGAAATACTAGTCCTTTAGGCAAAGTGTGCCTTTTAGCCCAGAAGATTTTAATTACAAGACAAGAGATATGAGAATCCAACAGTGTAAGAGAAGGAGAAAGGCAGGCTCACAGAGGGAAACGCATGTGAACAGCAACCCTGCGCACCACCGAGCAGCAGCCCTCACCTTGCTGAATGACAGTCTCTCCAGCAATGAAGGAGACCGGGAACATGGCGTCAAAAATGTCACTGCAAGGGAGAGAAGGCCTCACGTTACATCTCATGCGCCTCTTCCACGGATCTCAAACATTCACCCTGGAATCAAAGCTCCCAGGCGTGCAGCCCCGTGTGTCAGCAGGTGAACGTTACTCAGAGCCTTAAAACTCACAACAGTGAGGAGACTAGTCCGGGACCCCAACTGTGCTGGAAAAATAACGTAACAAGCTGTACCTACCTTCTCTCGTTATCATCAAGATGTGAAAACAGTACGTTCTTTTCAATGGCTTTAGCTAACGCAGCCATTGTCTTATAATCTTTCGGTATAACCTAAGGAAGAACAGAAAGTCAAAAGACAATTCCATAAACCAAGACCACGTCATGTGTGCAACCTTAATTACAATTAAATGTCAAGCTACTCTATGGTATTTAAACAAGGTTGCTTTGAGTTAAATATTTTCAACACAACACTCTCACACTGCCTTTGATCCACAAAGTACTCAACAAATACTGACTAATTAATCCCCTCTGCCTACAAGGCTGGTATTTGGTTCCTAGTCAACTAAAGGAACAAACCAGAATCACCTTGCCCAAGGTCATTATGAGGCAAAACTAGGCATTTTATGACAACTGGCCATTTTCTAAACTGTGATCACATACTGCTAGTCTCACAACCTGCTACCAGCACAATTCTCTTCCCCCTTCAGGCTACCAGCATAACTGGAAATGGCAGGCTGGCTCTAAGAAAGAGCCAACTGAGACAAACAGTGCTTGTAGGGCAAAAGGTTAAAAGCCACGACATAAATTATAGGATGTCAAGAAACTGACCCGATGATTCTAGAGAAAAAGGAGTACTGCCTACTCTTCTACTGAAAACCAACAACATGGAAAAGAAAACCCCCAAACTCAACTAGGCCCTGTTTTCTAATTACTGTTAGTTACCTCCTCTGATGGCATGTTATTACAGAAAACCGTTCCCCGAGGACCCAGGACTGTACAGGACAGAGTATGTGTTTCACGACTGGAAACAGTGCATGCATTCATCAAAGGAGACAGGATGACTACCACGTGGGTCCCGAAACCGCCCCTCAGTGCTCAGCTACGGACACTACCTTCCTAACATAGGAGGCGGCGTCCTCCTCCGTGTAGACCTCGGCACTGATGGCACCTCGCCGCCTCCGTCCCTTTACCACCGGGTTGGGTGGAGGAGGAGAGATTTCATCCTCCCTCGAGTCTGCACGAGAGCTTGCTTTCTGCAGATTCTGGATCTGTTTTGCTTCCTCCTGAAAAAGATCACAAGTTTATAAAATGAGCCCCCTCAGCATGGTATTCTTCAGCTGGTATTCTCATACTCCAACGACAGTCTTTCTCAGTCACTTCAAATCTCTCCTAGTACCAAGGTGAAAGTTAAGGGGCAAAAGTCAATTACAAATGGTGGGGGGGGGGGGGCATGGAGAGTCAAGTCTGAAAAGAAATACTCTGAAAAGACTTTACTGTTTCTCAGATGGTAATAGATGCTATACTTTACAACAAAAGCCACTGGTACAAGGGCACATAACATGCAAATGAAAAATTATACACGCATTATAATAATATATCGACAATGATTTGTAATGCACTCAACAGTAAGAAGCTGCAGAACAAGATCCTGGGAAATCAGCGTGAGATCCCCGCCCTGCCCGAGAACGTCACGTAGGAACAGCCACTCAGGCAGAGCACAGTGCCATCAGGATGTCTAGATTACTGGGTTACTCCATTAATCCCATGGTATTCTCTGCACCTGCCAGGCCAAGCCTGCAGCAGGCAAGGGGAATATGAAAACCAACAGGAGAGAGTCCTGAGCCTGCAGAGTGTCAGGTATAAACAAATAATGTAGTGTGATGATAACCTAGAACTTAACTAAGATCAAATGTAACAAGACTTCTCCTAAGAGAGCTGGAAGCATTCTTTATGGTCAGGGTTGACAGCTGTTAAAACAAAAAATGTTTACCTGCTTCTAGAAACTTCTCATTAAACCAATCCATATAAGACTGAGATCAACTGCTTAACATTCTTATTTTTCAGATCTAGGGCCTTAAAAAGAAATTCCTCTCAGGTCTTCAGTAAAGAATGAGTTATGCCTGACGTAAAATCAGAATGAAAGACGTCAAAAGCATGTGAGCTATCACATTCTCATTCATCTGACTCATTTCCCATTATTTTTCTAAACCATGTTTCAAATTCTAAGTGAACTCAGCATTTACTAATTATTTCTGAAAATTTTTGATTAGAAAGAAACTAAGGAGCGCCCTACTTTTTCCCCTGTGTGGTACTCAGCTCTGCATGTGGCATCAAGACAAATAAAAGAACACATAAAGGCAGCAAGAAAAGTCCAGAACGATAACAAGCAAAGTATCAGTAGTGTTTACTTCTATTACAGACTCATGCTTGCTTTTTATTTTTTGGAGGGAGGAACTGGGTTTTTCTCATTTCTCTAGATTTTCTAATCTTTAATTAAAAACAGTAAGAAAAGCCTATAACAAAAATAACTTTAATATACTTGCATATTTAGTCACAAATGCACTTACTTGTTGACCAAATAATCCAGTAAGTCTACTCCCAAGAATTTATTCTAAAATATGCATGTATGTGAAATGACAGCTATCCAAAGTTATTATATCACTGTTTTTAATAGTAAAACACTGGAAACAACCAAAATGGTCAAGCTGGTGATTAAACAAATTGTAGTACACCCATACAATGGAATACCACACACGCGCTGGACAGAACATGTCGGGTATGATTTGTAACTGCCCATACGTTATCTCGGGAACACAGGCTGCACTCCAGGGAGACAAGGAAATGGGAAAAAGACTTTTCATTGTCCTATCCTTTTCTACCTGCACAATTTTGAACCATGTGCAAATATGTAACTGTTTTTAGAGAAGTACACCTTTAAAGAAAACCCACTTCATTTTCATTCTGGTAATTCCAATAACAGGTAAGATTTTCCCATTTCATATTAACAGAGCACTTTAAAACTCAAGTCTCCCCAAAGTCTAAACTTCAAGAGTATAAATGAAAAAACACATTCTACCCCCAAAATTTGTCACTGACATGTCACAAAATTTTCATGAAAAATTTCACAAGTAATATATCTCATCTGGAACTGTCTTCTAACTGAATTTTTACAATTTTGAAATACCAAAAGCATTTTGATCTTAACACTGCTTCGTGGGTTTCGTCTTCAACAGCAAGCAGAACCTAACCCTGATGACTCACAGCCATTACTCAGATCATCGATTTCTAGGATGTATCACGACACATCCTTACAACCTTTTTCTTGCTGTCGTCATTCTTCGGTCAGTCCCCTCCCTCCTCAGTTCTCTCACATACTGCAACAAAAACAAAAGAACTCCTCCCAGTCCACTTACACGTCCTAGAGTATGAAGTTCAGACGCTGTGCCCACCACTCACTTGGTATGTTTTCACAATCACCATCTGTCCCCTCCCTGCCCTTGCCATTCCATCCTTCCCTGCAGGTGAAGCAAACATCCCATCCCATGGACTCGGGGCCTGGGATGTGGCTTGTTCTGCTGTACCAGGTCCTCTCGTGAGACTGGCCCCTGGAGCGTCCAATCCCCCTCTGCCTTGAGAACAGCATGCTTTATATACTGCTGCTCCTTCCCCTCAAGCCCAGAACAAGACACATGGCACCACGAAGACAAGGTGGGCTGAGCCCAGGAGTGCTGCACACGACCAAGAAATGAGGACTTTTGCAGTAGACGACTGAAATCTGGGGGTCATATCGCTGCAACAAAAGCTCCTACCCTGTACGACCACAGCCAAGTTACCTGACTTCTCTTAGTGTTACCTGCTACCTCTGTAAAATGGTGGTTGTGGAGTGACCAGCATGTACGCATGTAAAGGGTTCACACGGTACCTGGCAAAGAGAAGTCACTCCACGGTGGGAGCTATTAAAATTCCTCGGATCTATATCGGATAGGCAAGGTTCTAATAAACATATGTAGAAAAGAAGATTCAAATTACAAATAACAGTCTGAAGTAAAATGCAGAAGCCTTCAATGGACCAACTGGAAGACTGCTACATTTCTCACTGAGCAGCTGAGGGTACCAAGAGCACAGTCCCTGGTTAACACGGGGGGGGGGGGGTGACAAGAGTGTGGCTGTATTTCCAGACACGTAACACCTAATGCACAGAACAGTGCCCTGTGGAAAAGCCGAAAGCCTAGTTACTTCAAAGTCCAGGTATTTACGTTGAACCCTGCTAAAGGAATGCATGCCAGTGAACAAAGATCCTTCAATCACAGGAAACAAGTGTTAGGCTGTGACTTTTATTAAGAGGTAAAGAAGGCGACACACATTAAATCTAAAAACCCCATGTGCACAGAAACGACCCTAATGACCATCTCCTGTTCTCCCCTTGGTTAACCAGGGCTGCGGAAGCGCAGGCTCTGAAACCAGCACCACGCACTCCACACTCCCTATAAAAAGACACACACTTCATGCCTCACCACCCTCATCGGATGGCTTCTATTGATGTCCGAAGAGAAGAGGGATCACCTTACAGTGACCGACTTCAGAACCAGATCTCCAGGAACGCACTCCACTTCCAAACAGGGAAGGCCCCCAGCAGCCTGGCGCTGCAGTGCTTCGCTACCA
The DNA here is from genome assembly GCF_030028045.1 of Hippopotamus amphibius kiboko. NCBI lineage: Eukaryota > Metazoa > Chordata > Mammalia > Artiodactyla > Hippopotamidae > Hippopotamus > Hippopotamus amphibius. The sequence goes on from NC_080202.1 coordinate 62,623,851, forward strand.
GGGACGGCTTCCGTAAGAGGAAACCAGACTTGCTACCACAATTCCAAGACAGCGAGGCTACACTCACTGGGACTGCTTAGTTTTTTGCTGTTGTTTTTAATTAATCTAATCCTGGGACTAGACACCGATTTCAACAGCTTTTCAAGAAAACAGTAGAAAATGCCTGATCACTGAGCCACCCAAACATTCTTTAATTAGTAAAACAGATCCTTTTACTAATAAATGATGATGATTAAGAAACTATCCAAACAATTTATACAAACATTTCTGCAATACAATTAGATTAATTAACAATCATATCCCTAAGAAAGTGCCTCCCAACGGGTTCACAACCATTATGAACCACACTGAAGCTTCAATACGCTTCAGAAAACCTGTAAATTTATCTCGCTGAATCTCAGAAGCAAATCAAAGCATTCAAAACATTTAACAATCCAGACGCTCTCATTCATCCTTTTCTGAGGGACATGAATGGAAGCACTGACAGCGATAAAAACGACCATCTTGCTTAGAAAGGCACATGCCACGCGCCTAGGTGCCTCGGACACACGCAACGAGGATGACTGAAGGCGACAGCGAAGAACTGGACTAATTTTTTTCAAGAGGAAACAAGTCCTGACCAAAACTGTAAATAGAGTAAAATCCGGATAACCATCAATCTTGATCTCTCTGCTCTAGCATCGATTCACCTGAGACACAGCCCACAGTAACACACTTCACTAACCCAGAGGCTCTGAAACGTCGGCCACAAGCCAGACTCCAATGTTTCATTAGTGATTTCAAAAGGTGGGATAAAACATGTTTCCTTGCTTTGCTGAAGAAAAAAGCATTAAATGCTTTCAAGTATTGTAGAATTTCTCACTTCATGCTATTTTTTTTAAAAATTGATACTGGAGTGCAGCTGGTTTACAGGGCTGTGGTAGTCTCTGCTGCGCGGCACTGTACTACTTCTGACCAAGGGTACCTACTCAGTTCTCTCAGTCCGTTGTCTGTACTAACTAAAACAGTTTACAAAGAACTATGTTTGGAAAACCTGTTAGCCAAGTAAACGTAGCATAAAGATTGGTTCTGATAAATTCTACTGATTAGAGTTAGAAATTACTAAAAACGCATTCCCTGCCTCTCTCTTCTGAAGCTCTGCTGCAGACAGTGAGGGGTAATGATTACAGATTACTGTCTGGTCGGAAGGCCTTGTCTTCCAAGAGACACAGATCAGCAACATCCTACAGCACGACGTTTAACCATCGCAGGGTCATCTCATGCTCTCCCCCCCCCCACTTATTTTTACCTTCTCCAGCCTCTCAAAGTATTCCCTGAGGAATGCCATGGGCCTCTCCGGGCGCGCGGTGCACAGCTGCACGATGGAGTCCTTGAGCAGCGCCTGGATGTTGTGCTTCTGGACGTAGAGCTCGCATTCCCGGAGGCTGCGCTCCTCCTCACTGGCCATGCTGCCAGACGCCATGGTTCACTACGGGAGACACGCAGATGCTTGTGAGACTACTGACAACGCGCACACATCCACGTGGCCTGTGACTTGACAAATTCACTAGGCAACAGATTCACAAAGACTTTTTTCTAAGTAGATTTTTCTTTTTAAACAGAGATGAAGGCTATAGAGTAAAACATGTACAGAAACAGCATTCTCTCAAAGCCGTGTCTCACTGAGGTAGTGCTGCACGGGACCTAGGCTCTGCAGGCAGCAACGGTGAGAGGCAATAACCTCAGTGCCCGGGAGGAAGTATGAGCCACTATCCCCGCAGAGGCGGGGTGCTGAGGAGTCAGGCCCTTAAGGGAAATTCACTCAGTTCTCCTCCTGCAAAAGAAATCATGATGACGTGGGACGTGTGTAAGTGGTAAACAGGACAGAGAGTAACAAGGGCACACAAGTCAGCACTAAGTGAAAGCAACAAAGCACACGGAAGAACATCTGACATTCCCTATACATAACCCGGATCCCAGAGGAGTGTCCTAATCTCACCCAGCAAACCACTGGAGCAAAGGCTCTGATTAGCCAACTACTAGCATCATCAAAATTTTTTAAAACACAAAAGAAACCCCAGATGAGTTATAAAAGCAACTTTTAATCCCAGACCCTCTTTTTACTAGATTTCTGCTCTAGTGTGTAAGCTAACACACTTACACACTAGTAAGAGGGAAAATCCTTAACAGAAAAAATAAATAAAATAAAAAGAACACCTTACCAAGTAAACTATAAAAGATATGGATAGGAAAATGTCAAAACGTTTTCTTCCTCTGGACCAGAAATGTTAAAACATTAAGTTTTAAACTCACGTGAAAACTCGATAAACTGCATTTAGTGAGTTTTAGAAGGTTCAAACTACCTCGATAAGATAAACGAATATAATAATGGGCAGCTCACCCTACCCTGGAATTAAAAGCTGACTAACTTAACAAAAGAGTCAAACTGTCTTCCCTCCAACTCCTAGCTATCAAGGAATTAAGATCAGGAGATAAACGTGAGGTCCCCTCCACTGTGCATCTGAATTCAATACCAATCAGTCTTTTCCAACTACGCTGCACACAACACCAGAGATGAAACTGCACATTTCCAAGGAGAAAGAGACAGCAGAGAGAAGAGCCGCAGCGCTGGGCCGTCACTCTTTTTGTTTTGACAACGTTCGTGCTAAAGGTCAATAACGAGTGATGCACAGAGCAGGAGAACGTCTGCAGCTCACTGACAAGCACAGACACGAGAGGCCCCAGGAAAAGGCTCCGGCTGCTGCTTCAGAAACAAACGCTCTAACACCGAAAAAAGAGAAAGCCAGCAGGAAGAGTTCACGTGCTCCGGGTCAGCCCTAGGCCGGCCTCTTGTCCCGGCCAGACAGCCACAGGGACCGCGAAGGCGCTGCGGCAGGAGGCCGGGCGTCCGAGCAGACACCGCGCCGGAGCCCCTTGCGGACCCCACCACGCGCGCGGCTCCCGGCCTCCCCTGGTGCGCGCAGCCCGCCCGCCCGCGCGAGCCCCGCGCCCGCTCCTCCCCGCGCTCCTCGCCCCCGCCCCCGGGGAAGCGCGCGCGCTGACGCAGCGCCGTCTCGGGGCCGCGCCGCGCCAGGCAGGGGGTCCCGCGCCGCGCCAGGCTGGCGGGCTCGGGCCGCGCGCGCCCTCAGAGCAGCCTCCCGGCGGGGGCCAGGGATTCCGGGGGACGACGGCGCCGCGCCCCACGCCCCGCTTAGGCCGCAGGCACGGCCGCGAGGCCCGGCCGCCTTCCTCTGCCCGGGGAGGCCGCGGGGGCGGGCCCCAGGCGGCGGAGGGGCCGGGCGACGACCCCCGCGGCGCGGCGGGAGCGCGGAGGCGTGGGGCGGGGGCGCGGCCGTCCCCCCGCGGGGCGCTCCCCGCGACGCCATCTTGGATCGGCCGGCCGCCCCCTCACGGACGGCGGGCGGCGGGGCTGGGCGCGCGGGGCGGGCCCCCGCCGAGCCGTCTCACCTGCGGGCGGACGGGCGGCGGCGGGCTCGGGCGGCGGTCGAGGCGGCGGCCGGCGGAGCTCCCTCAGCGCTGCCCTCCCGGTCCGGCTCCGCTCGGCGATAGCGGCTCCGCGGCGGCTCCACCGGAAACGGCCGCGCCGCAGCCAATCAGCGCCCGGCTGCTGACGTCCGCGCGCCTCGCTCTGGCCAGAGCCGTCGCCCTGGCAACCTTAAAGGGGCCGCGGCCCCGGGGCCGCCGCCGCCGCTCCTTGAAGAAGCCTCGCCCCTCCTCCGCCTCGGATGGTACCCCCCGCCCCGCGCCTCCCGCTCGCCTCCCCGTCCGCCCCCGCCCCTCGCCCGCAGCCCTCCTTGCGCTCGCCTCGGGCTTCCTCCCCCGCTCCGTCCGGCGGGGGCTTTCCCGCTCTGTCCGCCCGCCGCCCTCACCTGTTCCGGCCCGGAGGCCGCGGGCGCTGCCCGGCCCCGCTGCGGCTCCCCTCCCCCCGCCGCCCCGCCCCCCTCCTCCTCCCCCCTCCCCCCGCCCAGGCCGGCCCCCGGGGGGCGTCTCGGACGGCGGGTGGGCGACTGCGCCGCGCGGCCCCTGCCGGGGTGGGGGGTCGCGGGGCCGGGGAGGGGGCTGCTGCGGCGCCCGGGCCCCGGGGGGGCGGCGGCCCTGCGGCGGGGGCCGGGCCTGCGGGCTCCGGGCTCCCCCAGGTGCCCGCTCGGCAGAGCGCGCGCTCCCCCCGGGCGCGGTGCTGGGAGGGCCCTCGGGGGGCCCGAGGCGCCCCCGGCCTCGGCCATCCCCGCGCGGGGACGAGGGGGCGAGGGCGGGACGCGGAGGGGACGAGCCCCCGCGACCCGGGAACCCTCGGCCGCCGGCGGGGGGGGCCGGGGGGGCGGCTTCTGCACGGCTCCGGCCTTCTTTTCATTTTATTTTTTCCCCCATCGCAGTGTCCGCCCTGGGAGCACACGCGTCCTTGTGTCCGGCCGGGCCTGTCGTAGCTCTAGGGCTGTGTGTGTGACATACACGATGGACTTGACGCGGTGCAACAAATATATAGCTGTCTCACTAAGTTTTATATTGATTCTTGGTCGAAACCATGACGTTTTGGATATATTCGGTGAAATATCATCAAGATTAATTTCGCCCCTGTTTTTTACCCTTTTAATACAGCCACTAGGAAATTTTTAACTGCCTGTATGGCTCGTGTTTACAGCGTCTCGGCAGGACATCCCTCTCCCGACAGGCCAGCGGCTCCCCTGACCCCAGCAGTACAACAAAGCCCCCTGCTTACCAGAGTATTTCTTTTATTTCGTTGCGGGTATGCTCCGCTTTCGGAAAGTCAGAGGAAGCGCAGGCGACATCGGAAGGGCCAGCTCGGGTCTTATAAGAGGGCGACGCAGCAGGGAGGTTTCTTCTCGCAGCCACTCCCCCACCGGTCTTTCTCTGTGGATGGGTGGGAAGGGAGATGAAAGGCCGAGCCTCCGTCGTATAGGGTTTCACCCTCGTCAGTGCAGAGAAAGGCGAATACACTGAGCTCCGCGCTGGCACGCGGGAGGGGGAATCCGATAGCACTGAGCAGGCCCGGTCGTGCTCTGGGAAGAAAACAGTGCCGTCAGATCAATCTGAGTTTGCTCTCAGGCTCTGCCACCTCCGCTCGTTGACTTAATCCCCAAGAGCCTCCGTTTCCGCCATCGGGAAGGAGGAACAGGCCTGTGCTAAAATGAAGTGCTACAGGTGACAAGGGCATACGGGTCGGTAGCACGTACGATGCTCCTGGCAGTGTTCTCCGTGCTTCACACGCAGCGACTCCCTGCATCTTCATAGGAACTCTAGCATCCGTGTCGTTGTTGTTGTTACGGGAGGAAAATGAGGCCTGGAGCCGTGAAGTGACAGGGCGGCTCGTGCCCAGGCAGGGAGCTGAATCACCCTCCCTTGCAGCGTGTATACAAGCAAGTGCCCCGCGCAGGGCAGGGCGATGTTGCCCGTCCCCACCAGCGACCCACCCGTCTGGGCTCAGACTGAGCTGTACTCTGTCCCGTCATCAGGGCTACCTTCCTAAGACCGGCAAGACGCTGGGACTAGGGAAACCAGCTAGCTGGTGACTTTGAGCCCGTGCTTTGAGTGCCAGCCGACCCCGTGCTGAGGCCTGGCTGGGTGTCCCCGTTCCGCCGCGCTCAGGCCCCAGTCCAGCCACGGGCTGCCGTTTCCGGTGACCCTCGTGCTCAGCCTTGTTCTAGTTGTCGAGCCCGCGGGGGCTGCGGCTCTGAAAGACGACAAGGGAGACGTGCAGCAGATCGCGGAGCCGGGGGAGAGCTCCCTGAGACAGCTGCTCGCGAAAGCCACACAGCCTCCGGGGCGGTTTCCAAGAGGTGCGAATGCTCTTTCAGGGCCGCGGGGCCGCCGGGAGAATTTCAGCTCAGCGATTTCATTTCCGAAATGACAATGGTTCCACCCTCGTGTCTGTGTGGTTTCCCCTTCTCTAGAGGCTTTCTCCTTTTGCCCTGGATTCCAAGGTCTGTCTGCCCTTTTTTTTTTTTTTTTTTTTTTTTCATCCGTGTCCTTGAAAAAGCTCCACAGAATGTTTCTGCAGTCGTGGGGGTGTAAGCAAATTTTTCTCCTTAAAACAAAATTCCTTAATTTCTGTTACAATGTTTGTGAGACAGTAGCAAACAATCCCAACAGCAAAATAAATATCAGTTGTGCATTTGGTAAGCAGAAGTAGGACTAAGAAAGCCAGTGTCTAAAAGGAAGGAATACCCTGGCAGCCCATTTCTTAGTGCTGCTTATGTGTAAAGTTTCCGTTGGCCGAGGCCGGAGGCACGTACTCCAGATTTCCGAGGAGGACGTTTCAGATGATCGCGTTTGTGCCAAGTATATACCCTTCCTGTGGAACCCAAGATTGTGGTTTCAGAGATGACCTAATTCCAGCAAGCATTCCAATGCCAAAAGTCTTTCCACTTTCCTCACTGGCAAATGTTCATCTATACCGAGGGTGGGGGTTTATCTGAAGTATTCACTGAGAATATTAACCACAAAACCAGAAGAGTGGCAATTTTCGCTTTAATACTAAAGAGAGTTTTCCAGGTAAAAATACCTTCAGCCCAAACATCTTCATCCAAAGCAGCGTGTTTAAGCCCACAACGTTCAACGAGAGAGAGAGAGTTATATACAGAGCCAAGTTCTCCAGAGAAACAGAACCAATAGGAGGGAGGGAGGGAGGGAGAGAGAGGGAGAGACAGAGGAATTTATTTGGAGGAATTGGCTCACACAGCTGTGGGTCTGGGCAAGTCCCAATCTGCTGGGCACGCCAGCAGGCCAGAAATCCAAATCCAGGGAAGAGGTGATGTTGCAGCCTTGACTCTGAAGACATTTTGGAGGCTGAAGTTCCTCCTCGGGGAACCTCAATCTTTTTGCTGAAAGCTTTCAACTGATTAGGTAAGGCCCACCCACATTCTGAAGGGTGATCTGCTTTACTTACAGGGTACTGCTTTAAAGGTTAATCACATCTAAAAAAAATACCTTCTCAACAACAACCAGACTAGTATGTGACCAAAAACTGGGTACCAGGGCCTGGCTAAGTTGACTCATAAAATTAACTGTCACAAGCACGCGTCGAGTCAAGCCCAGATATACACACGAGTCTCTTCTAAATATTCTTCTCCTAGACGTGGGTCTCCTATGCCTTTGCTAGTTTTAACTCATGCTAACCCTGAATCATAGGTCACAGGTTTGGGGCTTTAAAGAAAACATGGTGATGATAAGCTGCCTGGATTTACCATGTAAACAGGGAGTTCTGGTCAGTATCTTCAAACAACCCAGAATGGAATATAATAAAGACAACTGAACCATCATGCTGTACACCTGAAACTAACACAATGTTGTCAATCATATACACTCCAGTAAAAAGAAAAATTTGGTCATAGATTCCTCTGAGAAGCTCACGGGAACAATGGGCTTCTTTCTCCCCAGAAGATATGCCCAAGCAGATCCACACATGACATTTAGTGTCTGATTTCAGTGGGTCCACAGATACTGACACTCATCCGTGCCTGGACCTCAGGTTCAGGAGCCTTAAAAGATATTTCCTGAGCATCCACACAGCAGGCCCTAGGTGCCTGGGATGCAGAGAAGGATGAAGCATGAGCCACGGCCCCGCCCTCAAAAGCAAGGAGTACAACTGTTGGATCACATGGTATGATTACCTTTTACTTGAATAAATTTATTTATTTATTTATTTATTTATTTATGTATTTATTTTGGCTGCATTGGGTCTTCATTGCTGCACGTGGGCTTTCTCTAGTTGAAGCGAGTGGGGGGGAGGGGCCTACTCTTCATTGTGGTGCACGGGCCTCTCATTCCAGTTGCTTCTCTTGTTCTGGAGCACGGGCTCTAGGCATGCGGGCTTCGGTAGTTGTGACACATCGGCTCAGTTGTTGTGCCTCGCAGGCTCTAGAGCACAGGCTCAGTAGTTGTGGTGTACGGGCTTAGCTGCTCCAGATCTTCCCAGAACAGGGCTCGAACCTGTGCCCCCTGCATTGGCACGTGGATTCTTAACCACTGCACCACCAGGGAAGTCTCATTATGATTACTTTTGTAAGAAACCTCCAAATTGTCTTCCACAGTGGCTGAGCCAGTTTGCGTTTCCAGCAGCAGTGAATGACAGGTCCCGTTGCTCCACATCCTCACCAGCATGTACTGTTGTCAGCGTTTTGGGTTTTAGGCATTTTATCAGGTAGGTAGTGCTATGTCATTGCTGTTTTAATCTGCGGTTCCCTAACAGCCTGTGATGTTCAGCACGGCTTTGCATGTGTATTGGCTATCTGTATATCTTCTTTGATGAGGTGTCCATTAAGATCCTTTGCTCATTTTTGAATCGGGTTGTTTGTTTTCTCATCGTTGAGTTTTAAGAGTTCCTTGTGTATTTTGAATAAAGTTCATATAATTTTCACATCACATTCTTTTGCTTTCTTTCAACAATTTTAAAATGTAAAAGTTATTTGCGGCTTCTGAGCTGCACAAAAGCATATCATGGGCCAGAGTCAGCCCACAGACTATATCGTTGCCGGCCCCTGCCTTAGAAGTTTGGGTTTTCTCCTTACAGCCATTGTGGAATCATCCAACGGTCACGTACAGGGAAGACACATGGCCAAGTCCACACTTCATCCCTCCGCCTCTAAGGAAACGAGGGCAGGGCCAAGGTGTGTGAGGGAGCTTGGAGCAAAGACACTTGTTGGATTTTGTTGCAGTGATCCAGGGGAGGGGTGGGGATGGCTTAAACTAACAATGTTTTGATGCAGGTGAGTAGAGCTGGGCATATTCCAGAAATACTAAAGAAACAGGAGAGACAGGACCTGGGGACTGATGTGGGGCACCAGGAGGAGGGGAGACTCAAGCATGATCCCCAGGTTTCTGTCTCAGCCAGTGACTCAACGCTGCTGCCCTTCGGTGAGTCAGAGGACACGGGAGGAGCAGCGAGGGTGGGTGGGATGGGGGGCCATGAGTCATCCACGAGGGGCTGTTGGTTGTGTGCTGGTCGGAAGCTCAGAAGAAAGCTGAGGGCTTTCAAATCATCAGCTTATTAATTACAAAGCCATGGGCGTGACTGACATCCCTCCTGGGAGCGGGTGTTGAGAGAAAAGCAAAGGGAAGAAGGATGATGGCACGAGGAGGACCAAGAACAAGAAGATAGCGGGAGGAAGGGATGCCAGAAACCAGGCTGCGAACCAGGAGAGAACAGAGGTTGCAGAAGCCGAGGGGAGTGAGCATTTTGAGAAGAAGACAGATGCTGCCAAGAGACGGAATAAGAAATGAAGAGTCCGGGCAATTCACAGCACAGGAGGAACCCTAGGAACCAAGATGACACTTCCAAGCTGCCATCAAGGGGGAAAGGATGCTCAGAGCTGTTTTTCCACGTGGACGCCTTTGTGTGACCAGCTAGCCAGAGACTAGACAATAAATAATCATGAGGCTGTTGTGCTGAAACTTGTATCCCTCGAAAGGCACGGGGAAAATACACAGAGGTCAAGGCTGCATTGTTTCTAGTGCCTGCTTTTCTACTCACAGCCCACGGAGTGAACCCCGAGTGGTGTTCTTCCCAGCCACCTCTGCACCGTGGTTTCCGGTGCTGCCCCCACCTGGCATGTTGCCCGAGCCTGTTCTCCTGCCTTCCCAGAAGTCCTGGGAGTTACCCAGCAAACGTTCAGTACATTCCTTTTCTACTTGTGTCATCAAGGGTTTGTTTCTTTGCTTACATAAAAGAACTCTGAGTGATATAAGTCCCTTACCCTCTCCTGGAAAATAGCAGTATAAAAATCTCCAGGCTCTCGTTGAATAATTAGGAAATGACCTGTTTGTTAATGCACAGTCTTCATGTCAACCAAGGGAAAAAACCACTGGAGGGTGACTGCGGTCACCTCGTCAAAAGTCACAATTGTGTGGCGAGTCCAGGGCGTGCTTTAGAAAGCGTATAGGATGCGCACACGTTCCCTGATGCCAAGGCTGAAACCAAGGATATTTGGGAGTTAACCCTGAAAGAAGATGCCCGCAGACATCAGGGCCAGCCCGGGACGCAGCGGGGCAGCAGCACACGCTGGCTTTGGGGGGATCGCCAGGTTTCCGAGAACGGAGTGGGGGGTCTGACCAACAGCCCGCCAAGGCTGCAGGGGATGCACCTGGCTGGCTCTGGGCGGTTTGCCTGCGTGAGCCTGACCTCTAGAGGCAGCGAGGGCGGGGATGCTGACACCAACTTAACTTTTCCAACTTAGCTTTCGGAATTCACCCTCGATCCTCGTCCAACTGGGACCTACTGGGTTATGCACACCCGGACACGTTCATAAGCACATAAGGAACTTCTGCTAGAACATGAATAAGAGCAAATATTAAATCAGGAAAAAACCCATACATGAGAGCAGAAATCAAGCCGGGCGGGGGGGAGAGTGAGGATGAAAGACAAATATTCAAGCTGTAAGATTCTCCTCCTGGTGCTATTGTCACGTTCAAGTTTGACGCTAAGCTCCTAGTCAAAGTGAGAAGGGAGACAAGGTCCTGTACGTGGTTGTTATTGATAGAAAAGAGGAAGTGCACCCCTCTGTGGAGAAAACTTTCGTGGCCCTGGGCTGGCGGAGTTCTGACATGGGTTTTCCAACTGCGCTGCTCTCCCGGCCCCCTGCAGCGCTCTCCTCTCCCAAGGCCACTCCCTGACCTGGGTCAAGCACACAGCTCTCAGTTAGAATCCTGTCCAGGGCTTCCCTGGTGGCGCCGTGTTTAAGAATACACCTGCCAATGCAGGGGACACGGGTTCGACCCCTGATCCGGGAAGATCCCACATGCCACGGAGCAACTAAGCCAGTGCGCCACAACTACTGAGCCTGCGCTCTAGAGCTTGCGAGCCACAACTGCTGAGCCCATGCTCTGCAACGAGAGAAGCCACCACAATGAGAAGCCCACGCACCGCAACGAGGAGCAGCCCCTGCTCACCACAACTAGAGAAAGCCCGTGTGCAGAGCAACCAAGACCCAATACAGCCAAAAATAAAATAAATTTATTAAAAAAAAAAAAAAAAGATTACTGCTTAAAAAAAAAAATCCTGCCCAGGTGTCCAAGCTCAGCTTGAGGAGTTTGGCACCCATGAAGATGCCTCTTTCCTCCCTGGTCAGATGTTTTTCCCTCATTTATTTCCCTGCCCCGTTTTCCCTTATTTCATAGCACACAGCACATTCCACGCTACAATTCAGTGTGGACACGACTCCTCTGGCTCCGTGGTTAGAGTGACAACTTCAAAGTCCACCTACCTAGGTTCTGCCTTTGACACTGAGAAGCCACATAACCTTAGGCAGACCATTTTGCCTCCCGTGGCTTCAGTTTTCTCATCTGTACAATGGGAATTAGAAGAACATCGTCCTTGTTCTCTTTGCAGGGTTCCTGACACCTGAACTCATGGCATCCTCATCTTCATCATCTCCTCTCCCAGTGCTGAGCTGCCCACTGCAGTGGCCACAGGTGGCTCTTTAAACTGAAATTAATTATAATTTAAAAAAAAGTGTAAAAGTCTGTTCTTCACCGGCTCTAGCCTCGTGTCAAGTGCCACGGGTGGCCAGTGGCTACCATACTGGATGACAGCAGACCTAGAACATTTCCATTCTCACAAAGTTCTATTGGACAGCATGGGTCTACAGCAAGGACTGGCATTTATTTTTCCTGTAAAGGTTCAGACAGTAATTATTTTAGATTTGCAGTCACATCGTTGCAACTACTCAACTCTGCCAACGTAGCATCCAAACAGCTACAGATAATGCATAGATGAACGGGCATGGCCACACCCCAGAAAACTCTATTTATGGAATCTCTATGGTTTTCGCATTTCATAGAATATTATTCAGATTTTTTCAACCACTTAAAAACAGGGAAATCACTCCTAGCTTGTGAGCTGTTCGAAAAGGACGGACCATAGTTTGCTGACCCTTGCTCTAGCATTTGAGCTCCTTCTGCACAAATCTCCCGTCTCTGTATCCTGGAAGACCTATTTGTGGGTGTCCTGTTGTGCATTGGAGGGGAGTCATGCAGAAGTCACAGCCTGTGCATTTGAAGAGCTCGCAGACTATAGTCTGCAGGATAATGGCCCCCAGCGATGTCCACACACTACTCCCCAGAATCTGTGGTATCTTATATCACCTCGCAAAGGTGAGTCAAGGTTCCACACGGAACTAAGGTTGCAGGTGCCCTTATCTGGGTGCCCCGAGGTAATCCCAAGCATCCTTAAATATGGGAGATGGAGGCAGAGGAGCCGGAGTCAGAGACGTGCCATGTGAGACCTGACCAGCTGTTGCCGGCCTTGAAGATGCAGGGGGCCCTGAGTCAGGAACGTGGGTGACTTCCAGACAACGTGAAACGCAAGGAAGCAAGTTCTCCCCTGGAGCCTCCAGGAAGGAAGGTGGCCCTGCCAACACCTTGATTTTAATCTGGTGAGACTCGCCTAGGACTGCTGACTTTCAGGACTCCAGATCCTAAGTTTGCATTGTTTCAAGACACTAAGCTTGTGCTAATTTGTTACAGCAGCAACAGGTACTCATACACAGACTAGTAGAAGAGAAAAGACTGGCGTATTTCCCTCAGCATGTAAAATTCCACTGCTCGGAGGAGTCTAAACAGTCCAACTCACAGAAGCAGAGACTAGAAAGGGGGTTGCCAGGGGCTGGGGGAGGGGCACGTGGGGAGATGTTGCTCAAGGGTAGAAAGTGTCAGTTACACAAGGCAAGTAAGTTCTATGACACTAACACAACGTTGTAAATCAACTATACTCCAATATAAAGTAAAAAATTTTTTTAAAGATGAGTAAGTTCTGGCGATCTACTTACTGTAAAGCCTTGTCTCCGGCGTTAGAATATTGTGCACCTGAACACTCGTTAAGGGGGCAGATCTCACGTTAAGCCCTCTTACCGCGCACACACACACATATACATTCAACGTGTCCTTTTTTAAAAAAATATCAATTATACTTCAATAAAGCTGCTGTTAAAAAAAAAAAAAGAGGCCCAGCATGGACAAAAGCACAGAGAGTAAAGACCACAGCGGGTTCAAGAACCTATAAGAAGTCTGAGATTAGCAGGAGCTCGGTAGGAAAGGAAGGGAGGGAGGGAGGGAAACATGGGTGGAGGCAGGTCTGGGAGGCCCTCAGCCCTGCCCGAGCCTTTCTCTGCATCCTGGAATTCCAGTTACCCGTCGCCACCATTAACCCAGCGCTTAATGCAGCAGTCGTTGTAAGGTGTCTCCTGACTTCGTGGACCGGGAATGTCGGCAGAACTCGGTTGGGTGATTCCTGTGCTCCACGCGGTGCCCACTGAGGTCACTGGGTGGTGTTCAGCCAGAGGACTGGCTGGTGGGAAGGAATCAGGTGGCCCTACTCACAGGGCCTCTGCTGACTCACAGGACGGACGTCTCAAGATGCCAGACGTCTTCCACGAGGGCGCAGTCCTCCCCGAGAGAGAGTCCCTAGAGGGCCAGGTGAAACCCGCATGGCTTTTGATGACCTAACCCGCAAGTCCCAGAACTTCTTCCCACCACACCCTCTTGGTCAAACACAAGACTTCAGCCCGCCCGGTTCCAAAGGCAAGGGCCTCGAAGCTCATCTCTCGATGGAAGGCGCGTCGGAGCTCCTGGGCCGTCATTCACCTGCCACGTCTGTTACAGAATAGGGAGGTGGCAGAGGGCTTCTGTTTCTTTTTTGGACTGTGTGGGGTTTTTCTTTTACATTTTCAATATGGAAAAATACAAAAAAGGAACATTAGAAATCACCCGCAAGCCCACTATCCAGGAACGATCGCGTAGCACTGGGAAGAATTCCCTTTTAATGTTTTTGACGTTCTGTTCTCTCAGACTCTCCATATATTTTTGTACTTTTCCACTTGGGGGACTTGAAATAGGAAAGAGACATTCTTAAATGTGCATGTTGAAACATTACTTTGGCTTCAGTGTGGGGAAGAGTTTGGCAGGGAGACAGATGGGGCTGCTATTGCTACAGTGGAGGCCGTGCTCCCTCCCAGGCTCGGAGGCAGAAAGCAGGGGAGGGGGAGGGGAGACGTTGGCTGACCCAGGAGCTTCCCCGCACTTAGTTTGTTGGACAGTTTAACTTTGTACAACGTTAGAAGAAGTGCTTTGCAAGTGCAACTTCAGGAGAAGCCCAAGCCAGAAACAGGCTGGAAAACGAGCCATTTGAAAGCTTATTTCTCACTCACGCTACAGACCTACCAGGTGGCCTGAAATTTCATTCCATATTGTCTTCACACCAGATCTCAGTTTTCAAAAGTGGCCTCTTTCTAGAACATCGTGGCAGCGGGACAGAAATGCTAGCTCTTAAAGCTTCCGTGCAGGAAGGTTCCTCTCGCCTTTCATTGGTCAAAGCAGATCTCAGGCCAGCGAGGTTGGAAATGGTGCAGAGGAGACTCCCAGCGGCCTGCCCGCCCCTCCGATCTCAGCCCGCCCATCCATCCTCCAGCAGCACTGCTGTCCTTGCTGTTGTTCAGACGCGGAAGACCCACCTCCACTCAGGGCTGGCTGTTCCGTCCACCTGAACCGCTGACGGCCTTGGGGCGCGGCCCCACCTCCTTTAGGTCTGTGCTCACACGCCAGCTGCCTGTCTTATTCCAAACGCAACCTTCTACCCACCTCCAATACCACCGCATCCGATGCACATTTATCACTATATGACGTATTATATATATTCTGCTAGTTTTAGTCTCTCTGTGTGTGTCTCTCTCTGTCTCTCTCTCTCTCACACACACACACACACACAGAAATGTAAGATTCACAAGAGCAAAGTTTTTGTTTTCATCCCTATTGTGCCTCCGGTACTTATAGCAGCATCTGGTTCATAAAAAAGTGCTTAAAAAGTGCCTTTGAATGAGTCCAGGATGAAGAAATGAACACTAGAAAGGTAATCAGCACAGGAGACGGCCAAAAGATGTTGACTAAGTTATAACTGTGGCTACATGCCTCTCGCTACATAGCAGAGTATCCGGCTAAATAGATACTCATTAACTCATTCGGCTGACCTTCATTTGAAAGCTTGAGATGGTAAAAGTGTACCTGCAGGTAACACGTGTTTCCCAGCCGTGAATTATGGGTAGTTTTAGTTGTCTCTGTTTTTTGGATTTTTATGAATAGAACAGTACTTGGCGCTCTCGCTACGTGTCTGACACACATGTGACCACGAAGCGCTGGTGAAATCCACACAACGTCAGCTCTGGGCGGTAACCAGCCCAAGGACACCCACTAACACCTGGGTAGCTGGGGTGGATCCGGTGAGCGACTTCTGCAGGGTGACCCAGCGCATCGGCAGTGGGGCCGGATTTCTGACTCAAGGCTGATTCTGGAGCAGGAGCCACAGCGCGCTGTTCCTTTCCACAGTGAGGACATCTTATTCTTAGGCTATGAAGAAGGAGGGGGAACGCTTATTTAAAAGAGGAAGGAAGAAAAAGAGGAGAAGGAGGAAGAGGAGAAAGGGGGGAAGGGGAGAAGGAGGGGGTAGGAAGGGAGGAGAGAGGAAGAGGAAGAGAGAGGAAAACAGAGAAGAAGCATCTCCTTAACCTCAAACGCCTGTGCCTCCTGACACCATCGCAGACCCCAACCCAATGACTTTCACGGGACAGTCCCCTGGAAAGCCATTGAAGCTTTCAGGACTCCGTAATCATGCAGACATTGCAAAACCTGGTCCCAACATCGGTCTGACGAACGTGAAATGGATTGCGAAGTTGGCTGGTTCCTGAGAGAATCTTCTCTCTCTTGTTGATCAGTCAGCCGTTCACTGAATCACTAAACAGGTCAGACGTGGTCACTGAGCTTCAAGAATATCTCTTGAGAATCAATGGAACGAACATGATTTTTGTGAATGAAGCTCTTCCATCTTTGCAAGAATTGGGAGGTTTCCTCCTTTATCCCCACAACCTCTCATCTCCAAAAGCTGTGGATGCCGAGTGAAGCCTCTGCTTCTGTGGTTCAGGCATTATCACCATTTTACAAACATAGAGAGGGAAGTAGGGAAGTTTAAAAGGCCCTATTTCCAGAGTAAAAGATCAAAGGGTCAAAAGAGCAAGCGGTCACTAAAAGAGAAATATTTTTAGAAGGCTTAACTCACTAGAAGTAGCAGATGTCTTCTTGTTTTTACTCTGCCCTCCGTCTTTCACAAAGCAAACCTACTGCTGTATTAATACAACATAATCCAAGGACACGGGGTCACTCCGAGGTCTGCGATGATATCCTTGTACAGACGGCAATAGCTGGTTTAAGAGCTCACATGGCATCCAACCCTTTGTGGAAATGAAGTCTGTCAAGGTCTCCCATTCTTCTCTGTTGAGCTTCCCTTTGACTCTAGACAAATAGTACTGTGTGTATAAGCTACTGCTCTTCTCAGGATTTCTCCACGATGATTTGCTGGGTTGGGGGGGAATGAATTGGGAGATTAGGATTGCATATATACATTACTAATAAGAAAAAATATCAAGTTGTACACTTTAAATATATGTAGCTTATTGTATGTCAATTATATCTCAATAAAAGTCCTTAAAAATATAGTGTTATTATTATTTTCTACATAATGTAATTTTAACTTTTATTTCTTCTTTGATCCAAGATATAATAAAATTGTTTTGTTTTCATTTCCAAGTTTAAAAAAAAAAGGTAGAGCTTTTCTCCCATTTTGCACCTGAGCACCAAGAAAGCCCCCAGCCCACACTGAGCGCTCGATACACCTCGGTCTCCTTTCCCTTAATCTTCACGGCTCAGCTTAAGTTCCACCCCCTCTGAGAAGTTTTCTTCGTCAACTCTAGCTTCTATTGTCTTTCTTTCCCCAGCTGTATTGAGGTATGATTGACAAACTTAAAAATTGCATATTTTAAGGTATGCAATGTGATGTTTTGCTATTAAGTATACCTTATATAATGATTAAACCAGCAAGCTAATTAACATAGCCATCAACTCACATAGTGACCGTGCGTGTGGGGGGGTGCCGTTGGGTTTTATGTATTCCTGTCCCCTTCGTATCACCAGCACCTGGCACGTATTAGGTGCTGAAGTAATAGCACACAAATAAATGAACGAACGGCTGGATGGATGAGTCACTATGAAGACAGAAGATTATGGTAAAAGGGAAAGTTTCTGATTATTATCACCTGGGAATTTTCGAGTGCATATAACAATGTTTTCAATGTTTGGCTTAAGTTCCCAATAAGGAAAGGGAAACCTGAGCAGCCACAACATGGCACAGGCAAACGTGGCAAATAAAAAGTATGAACAAAAAGAGCAGATCTGGGAGGGGGTGGGCCAATGCTATGACTGGTAGGGAGAGACAGGCTATTAGGGCTGGTGAACAGCAGGCTTAGATTGTGTAGCCTACACAGAAATAGGAGGTGAAGCCTTAGACCTACATGAGGCAGGGAAATGAAACTAAGACCCCTGCATAAAAGCGACGTCTTTGAAGGTCTACCCCCACCGTAAAAGGGCGAAAAACTGTGCAATAGCTCAGAAAGACAAAGAAGCCTGTCTTCCTCTGAGTTCCGGGTAAAATGGAAAATTTCCTCTGAAACCTCCAGCCTCAAGTGGATCTGTATAGTAGCTGGATTGTCTGGGAACCCTTGAACAGATGAATTAACATTGTAAGTAGTCCCAGGACAATGATATCTCTAAGACAAATCGGTGCAGCCACTGTGGAAAAGAGGATGGAGGTTCCTCAAAAAATTAGCAATAGAACTACATTATGATCCAGCAATTCCACTTCTGAGTATTTATCCAAAGGAAACAAAAACAATAACTCGAAAAGATATCTGCACCCCCATGTTCACTGCAGCGTTATTTACAACAGCCTAGGCGTGGAAGCAACCTTAGAGTCCATCTGTGGATAAGTGGAGAAAAAAATAAGGAATATTAACAGAGAACGACAAACACTGTACGATATCACTTATTTGCGGAATCTAAAGACAGGCAACAAACTAGTGAATATAACAGAAAGGAAACAGACTGACAGATCTAGAGAACGAACTAGTGGTTCCCAGCGGAGAGAGGGAAGCAGGGAGGGGAGATGGGGGAAGGGAGTAAGAGGTACAGCCTATTAGGTATAAAATAAGCCACAAGGGGCTTCCCTGGTGGCAGTGATTAAGAATCCACCTGCCAATGCAGGGGACACGGGTTCGAGCCCTGGTCTGGGAAGATCCCACATGCCGCGGAGCAACTAAGCCCGTGCGCCACAACTACTGAGTCTGCGCTCTAGAGCCTGTGAGACACAACTACGGAGCCCACGAGCCTCAGCTCCTGAAGCCTGAGCGCTTAGAGCCTGTGCTCCGCTCTGTGCTTCTCTCAACAAGGGAAGCAATGAGAAGCCCATGCACAGCAACGAAGAGTAGCCCCTGTTCGTCACAACTAGAGAAAGCCCACGTGCAGCAACGAAGACCCAGTGCAGCCAATACATACATACATACTTACATACATACATTTATAAAAAACAAAAGGCAACAAGGATATATTGTACAACCCAGGGGATACAGCCAATATTTTATAATAACTATAAATGGACCATAACCTTTAAAATTGTGAACCGCTATATTGTGCACCTGTAACTTGTATAATATTACTGTACATCAACCATACTTCAATTTAAAAAAAAATTTTCAAAGGAAAATAAGGAATATTATTTAACCATAAAAAAGAAGGAAATCTTTTCATTTGCAACAACGTGGATGGAACTTGAGGGCATTATGCCAAGTCAAATAAGTCAGACATTAAAAGATAAATACTGTATGATGTCACAGTGTTTATATGTGGAATCTAAAAAAATAAGAACAAAAAACAAAAAACAAAACTCATAAATACAGGGAACAGTTTGGTGGTTGCCCAAAGAGGTGAAATGGGTGGAGGGGGTCAAAATATACAAACTTCCAATTAGAAAGTAAGTGCTGGAGTGCACTGCACCGCACGGTGACTACAGTTAGTAAGGCTGCATTGTGTATTTGAAAGTTGCTCAGAAAGTAGATCTTAAAAGTTCTCATCACAAAAATAAAATTTTTGTGACTCTGTGTGGGGATGGATGATAACTAGACCTATTGTGGTAATCGTCTTATAATGTATACAAATATCAAATCACGTTATGTACCTGAAACTAATATGATGTGGATGTGGACCTAGAGATTATCCTACTGAGTGAAGTCAGTCAGATAGAGACAAACACCATATAATATCACTTATATGTGGAATCTAAAATATGACACAAATGAACTTATCTACGAAACAGAAACAGATTCACGGACAGAGAGAACAGACTCGTGGTTGTCCAGGGGGAGGGCATGAGGGAGGGATGGAGTGGGAGTTTGGGATGAGCAGATGCAAACTGTTATATATAGGATGGACAGACAACAAGGTCCTACTGTGTAGCACAGGGAACTGTATGCAATATCCTGGCATAAACCATAATGGAAAAGAACGTGAAAAAGTATGTATGTATAACTGAGTCACTTTGCTATACAGCAGAAATTAACACAACATTGTAAATCAACTATACTCAATAAAATTAAAATAAATAAAAATATATGATGTTATATCTCAATTACGTCTCAATTTTAAAAAAGTAGTATACCTAAAATGACATTGAACAGTTGAAAGCCAAACATGGGGAAAAGATATATTAGGTAAATACTAGTCAAAAGAAAGCTAATAAAGCTCTATTAATGTTGGAGAAAAATACAGTACTTAAGGCAAAAAGATAATATTAGAAATAGAGATGTGTCACATAATGATAAAAGAGCAAAAAAGAGAAGATGTAGTAATTTCGTACTTGTACATCCCTAACCACGTGGCCCGGAAATGTACGAAGCCGTGTGACAAAGGCATGAAGGACCTGCAGGTCAGCTTAACAAGAGGAGTGACAGACCCACCTGGAGAAAACTAGCAGCGCCCGGAAGGACCGCTCAGCGGCTCGAACACGTGGAACACGTCTCCTCGTCCTGCAGCATCACAGCAGTGTTGATGACCCCAAACAAATTCATAAATCTAACTAATAAAAAACACAAAGTTTTATATTTTTGTTTTATGCTTTGATTTTGTTTTGCAAAAGTAAACAAATTGTAAGGCTCCTATGGAAAAATGAACAATAGTCTAGAAAATAATGAGGGCGGGACTGTCCCTCCAGATATTAATATATTTATTACCAAGCATGGCATGAATACACACACACACACACACACACCAGGGGCTCAGGAAAGAAAAGATCAAAATAGACTCAAACATATAGACATTTTAACTTTCAATAGAGACAGCATTTCCAGCTGACAAGGGGAGAATGAACTCCCCAGTGCACCATGTTGAGAGAACTGGCGAGTCATCCAGAAAAACTTAAGGTGCTCATGACCTTGAACTTCACAGACGTGCTTCCTCCAGGTCCACACAGGAACGGTACAGGTGCAAGAATCTTCATTAGAAACACTACAAATAGCCATTAACAGAGGGTAGTTCACTAATACATATAAGATATATAATAACGTACATAATATATAAAGATATATATTTTTTCTCACAATGGAAAAAGCAGCCATCCAAAGATGAAACAAATGTTCTCCTATGGTGAGATTTTTCATTGAACATCTCTAAAGGAGTAAAAACAAGGTAGAAGGACTTCTCTGGTGGTGCAGTGGTTAAGACTCCAAGCTCCCAATGCAGGGGGTCTGGGTTCGATCTCTGGTCAGGGAACTAGATCCCACGTGTGGACCACAACTAAGAGGTCACATGCCACAACTAAGAAGCCCATGAGCCGCAACTAAGGAGCCGGCCTGCCTCAACGAAGACCCAGCACAACCAAATAAATAAAATAAAATAAATATAAAAAAATAAAATTTTTTTTAAAAAAATAAAAACTAGGTAGAGAACAGGAAACCGTCTATATTGCATGAATGTCTATGTTAGAAAAGGAGAAAGGCAGACAGACAGGCAATCTCTGGAATGATTCACAAGAAACAGGTAAGACTAGCTCCCCCCAGGGAGGGAGGCTGGGTGACCATGGCCCCGGGTGGAGGGGCCAGGGCGGCAGTGGAGGCGGGGGAGGATGGGGACATACTTTTTCACATGCCTTTCTGTACTTTCAAATTATGAACTACATGCATATATTAGCTATTCCCCAAAAATCTCTCTTATAATTAAGAAAGGGAGAAACAGAGACTTCTACTTTCCCCAGTGTGACAGAGTAGATATCCAGAAATCCTTTGGGCAGCAAATACCTGGTGATTCTATACAGAATGTACAACCATTTTAGCCACGGGGAATGATTTTTTAACATCCTGTCTCCTAGTAACTGTCCAATAGACCAACCCGAAACATCAGCAAGAAAATACAAGGTCTGAACAATTTCAAAGACTGATCTGATGAACGTATGGAGAGAGCTCTGGGACCCAACAGTTAGTGCATCAGAGTGTTTTTAAACACGATACAACGTGTACCAGGATGGACCAGGCCCCCCCAGCACAAACACACGCGCAGATGCATTGGGCTAGGAGGAAATCAAGTGACCCCCAAACAAACACGACGTCATCATCTTCTCTGTAAAATCTGAAATCCACTTTAAAGATAGGAAGAACAAATAAAAACTTGACACATAGAGATTTTTTAGTATTCCTAAATATACGTATACATATATAAATACTAAAAAAGTAAAATTTTTAGTATTCTTTTAAATATTTAGACACACACACACACACACACACACATATATATATGTGACCATAATGGAAATTAGAAAATGTTCTGACATCAGCAGGATGACAAGACTATGTATTGAAACAGCTGGGCCGCGGCTAAAGCAGGACTTAGAGGAACTGTTTCGCGTGACACCCATTCTGCTACTTTGCCTGCTTTATTTGCTCAGTGTTATGCTTCTTGAGGTTTTTTGCTGATTGATAAAGATTATCTCATCTAAGGGCTGTGCAGAGACATAGGATATGCAGACCTGACTCCCAGGAAATTCTTGCCATGTTTCTACAGCAAGTGTGCTATTTGTTGGAAGTTTTTGGTAGATGCCTTTTATTAGGTTAAGGAAATTCCCCTCTATTTCCAGCTGGCTGAGAATTCACATCCTGAATGAACTGGAACGTATCAATCGACTAGAAGATCTATCAAGAGGGTTACATTCCCCTCTTTGTCCATTAATATGTTAAAATTGCATTAAATGTGTTCATTGATCTTTGAGTGTGAAACCGTCCTCTCATTATGGAAATAAATCCAACCTACAAAAACAAATCCAAAACAATTAACCTATGGCAATAAGAACATACATATGGATAGTTACCTAAAATGGAAATGGATTAAATGCTCCAACCAAAAGACACAGACTGCCTGAATGGACACAAAAACAAGACCCGTGCGTATGCTGTCTACAAGACACCCACTTCTCATCTAGGGACACATGCAGACTGAAAGGGGGGGGATGGAAAAAGATATTCCATGCAAATGGAAATCAATAGAAATAAACCGGATCTGGATTTTGTAATTTTTACAAAAAGATCATTTAAATGTTTTATGTACTTATTTCACCGAATAGGAAGACTTGGGGGTTGCGATTTTGAATGTTGGTGCTCTTGGCTTTTTATCTGAGGAGCTGATGGAGAGGCCTTGATGCGGGGCCACTGTGAGAGCAAGCACCTGACATCCTGCTCTGCTGACACCTCTTCATGCGACCGGAGGCAGCCCTGCCTGCCTGGTGCCAGCCTTCCCACTACGCCCGATGGCAGGCAGCCAGAGCTCAAGCAGCCCCTGGGGCACCGCTGTGCAGGGCAGCCAGCCCGTGGCTCCTCCTGCGTGCACACACACGCGCGCGCACACACACACACACACACACACACACACACACACAGCGTGTTCAATGCAGGAAATAACCTTCTGTCAGCATCCTCTTCATTCGTTAGCAAGCACACCTCGTCTTTCTAAAAACAACCACCAAAATGACAGCTGACCCCCTACCTTTCCAAAAACTTAGCCCCAGGAAAAAGCAGAGTTGATCTGACTTAATGCTTGACATTTGGCAATTTTTCAAGCTTACCATTTTTCAGCTGAATTGGAGATGCTGATAGTTGTGTCTAATACAAAAGGAATGCTATAAAAATGTAACCATTAACGGCGTTGGGAAGATTAGCAAGGGCCCGCATATTACCAGTGAGCGGCTGGGCACTGAGATTGCGAGGCACCATGCGTTTCTTTCTTGCAGGGTTCCTTTTCTTGTCAACAAGTTCTCAAATTGAACAGTTAAGATGTGCCCGTGTTTAAAAAGCAAAACAAAGATTTTAAAAATTAAAAAAAAAAAAAAGCCAAACAGTGGCAAATCCTACAAATAAAAGAGTAAGCTCCCGTCCACTCCTTTTTTTTAATAAATTTATTTATTTATTTATTTTATTGGCTGTGTTGGGTCTTTTTTGCTGTGCGTGGGCTTTCTTTTTAGTTGCAGTGAGTGGGGGCTACTCTTCGTTGTGGTGCACGGGCTCCTCATTGCTGTGGCTTCTCTTGTTGCGGAGCACAGGCCCTAGGCGCGTGGGCTTCAGTAGTTGCAGCACATGGGCTCAATAGTTGTGGCTCATAGGCTCCTAAAGTGCAGGCTCAATAGTTGTGGCGCATGGGCTTAGTTGCTCCGCGGCATGTGGGATCTTCCTGGAGCAGGGCTCAAACCCGTGTCCCCTGCATCGGCAGGCAGATTCTCAACCACTGCGCCACCTAGGAAGCCCCCACTTCCACTCCATTTCCCCTAATCTCCAAGGCTTTTGGAATGGGAAGCAAAGTTGAAATCACCCCCCTTTCCAGAAATCAGTGATGCGTATCCAAGAGACACAGGCCAATTGATGGGTACATTTATTTAATAGATCAGGAGAATCTGTTCTGTGTAGTCTGAGTTATTTATGTGTAAATTTGTACACTAACAATTTTAATGTTTCCTCTGATGCCTGCTGTAACTTACGGGGATCGTACAAGAAACTGAAACTTGCTCCTGCAGAGTAATCCTCAAACTTCAAAAAGGTTTACAATCAGGCATTTGATGAAAGCAGCTGACATCACTTTCAATCACATCGATTAAAAATAAGGTTACTAAAAGCATAACATTTGACAACCGCATAAATGAATTAGCAGAAAAGTGAGCCAGGAACTCCTGAAGACCAATCAGTGTATCACAGCAGCGAAGCACTGCGTGAGATACACTCCAGCCCCAGATGGTATTGTTTGCTGTTTGTACGTCATGTTGCCACCCGTGTATTTTTCTTATCACCATTACGTTTTATTGATTGATTGCTTGATTGATTGGCTGCACTGGGTCTTCGATGCTGCACATGGGCTTCCTCTAGTTGCTGTGAGCGGGGGCTGCTCTTCATTGCGGTGTGCAGGCTTCTTATTGCAGTGGCTTCTCTTTTTGCGGAGCACGGGCTTTAGACACGTGGGCTTCAATAGTTGCGGCACACGGGCTCAATAGTTGTGGCTTGCAGGCTCTAGAGCGCAGGCTCAATAGTTGTGGCACACAGGCTTAGTTGCTCCGCGGCATGTGGGATCTTCTCAGAGCAGGGCTTGAACCCGTGTCCCCTGCATTGGCAGGCAGATTCTTAATCACTGCGCCACCAGGGAAGTCCCCCATTACGTTTTACAACTAATAAAATATTTTTAAAGGAAAAAGCTTTATAGTTTAGTGCCTTAAATCATACTTTTTCTTGCTTTTGGAACAAAGGACCCTGCATTTCCATTTTGCAGTGGGTCCTGAAAATTATGCCGCTGGTCCTGGATAGAAGCTTTGTTGTGCTGTGAAGACTCTCAGGCCCAAGCCAGTGTGTCTGAGCAGAGAGAGGAGGAAGGTTCTTGGGCATTCGTCCTGGGTCCCCTAGAAGATGGGGGAGAAAGATGGAGGGTGAGGGGAGAGAGGACAGTGGTGGGGAAGTCTCTACCCAGCCTTGTCAGAGTGAGGACTGGTGAGCTCCCAGAGTAACGGAGGCTGGAGAAACTGTCAAGACAGAAGCCATCCCTTTTGTTTTCTAATTTAATTCTTATTTATAGTAGTGTATAGTTGATGTACAATGTTGCATTCATTTCAGGTGCACAGCAAAATGAATCACGTATACACATACATATATCTGTTCTTTTTCAGATTTTTTCCCTAGATAGGTTATGACAGAGTACTGAGTAGAGTTCCCTGTGCTCTACCGAGGTCCTTGTTGGTTCTATATTTTATATCTAGTAGTGTGTATGGGAGAAAAAAAGACAGAAGCTACTTGAAGGGCCCCACCTGCCACCCACCAGTGCAGCAGAAGACAGAGGCTGTGGATGGCTGCTGGGGGAAGAAGCCTAGGATGAGAGCCCTGGGAGGTCAGCCAAAGAGCACGTCACCCAGATCAGGAAGCAGGCAGTGCCGGGGGGCCCACGAGAGCCCTCTGAGTAACCACAAAGGGGGCCCGTGAGAGCGACAGGCTTTTGGAGGCATTTGGAGATGCTGCCCTAATGGGGGAGAGGGTTGGGGCGGGGAGAAACCTACAGGGATGTCACGGACCCAGATTTCACCCCAGTCCCCTAATCTCTCCTGGTCTCAACGCAGAAGAAGTTGGAGATGGAGTGGGGAGCAGGAGGTGGGGAAGGAGGAAAGGTAGAGATGGTGGTTTTGGATTGGCTATGAGAGGGACTCGTTCTACTCTCTGGAAGGACCTGAAAAGTTAGGGAGCTGCCCAGACGATACCTCAAAGTGTGCATATGCGGGAGGAAGGGACCAGGGTCACAGATTGTCCTCTCATTGAGTTCACGGAAGACACATTACCTGTGCACATCAAGACACACTTTTTTTGATTAGAAGCAGACCTTGCACTACCTTATTTTTTCATAGAACGCTTCTCAGGGATGGTTCCATGTCAGTACCTGGAGAAGCGCCTTCCTGTTTCCAATGACCACATAGTCACCCATCTATCCACGGGCCAAAGTTAATGTAACCTGTCTTCTATTGATGGATATTTGTTGCTCTTCAGTCTTTTGCTGTAGATGTATTACTTATCAAACCAGGAAAAAAAAGCATTGACTTCTTTTCAGTTACACATAATTGAAAGAGAAAGGAAAAACTGTATTTTTAAAATTCTTTGATTCATTTATGCAAAACAAGGTTGGTTTGTACAGTGAACTCTCCATTGTTTCTGGGTTTTTTCTTCCCGTGGGGTGGTAACCTAGCATGTGAGGGTAAAAGAGCATATGCTTTCGGAGTAAAAGAGTCATCACTCTGTCACTCGTCAGCTTGGGGACCGTGGATACGTTGCTTAGGTTTTCTGAGCTTTCCTTTCTTTGTCCAGAAACGAGGCCAGTAATTCCCACCCGGAAGTGTTGTTGTGAAGAGCAGGGAGTCTTGGGAGAATACGGAGCATGCAGTAAAGGCTCATGTTTTTATTATTGATGTTTTTGTTTCTGTGTGAACGGGTCAGAGAGCGATCAACATTGACCTTCGGTTCACTTTTCCATCATTCAACCCTCACTGTGCCTCCTGGCCGCCTTTGGCAAGGACATATTTTTGAGGAATAGAGTTTTATAGTAAGCTAAGCAAAGGATGTTGAAGAGGAAGATATAGTGTTTAAAGGTGATGTAGTTCAAAGGCAAAGAAAAGTATTCCTCTCCATTAAAATTGTTCATTTCCTCTCGAAATGTGCTTCAGGGATCTCTGCGGCTACTCAAGAATCTCCTGAGGCACCTGTGAATTCAAAACTATTTTCAAAATAACGCTAAGGAATGCCTCACCTTTTTCACTCTTGTCCTCTCGTAAGTGCACAGCGGGGTTTGCCGAAGGCTACACGACACGTGATGCCACCACATGCTCAACGCAGAAGCCGCTGAGAGAACCCAGCTGTCTTCTGTTAAGCCAGACACTGAAGGGGTTTGTAAACATGTAAAACAATGCCCCTCCTCCCCATGTTTTGTTCATTTTGGAAACAGGAAAAAAAATATGGCATTAATGTTAATATATGATGGGTTTATTATTTTTAATGAGTCAATTAACAAATATCCGTTTCCATCTCTATGGCACCGAATCATGATAGATGTGCCCCACACTATTTTTAATGAATCAATTAACAAATATTCTGAGCTCTTCTCCGTTTGCACCTCTATGGCACCGAATCATGATAGGTGTGCCCCACACAAACACTGGCCCTGTGGGGTTCTCAGGAGTTGCTGAGTGCCAAGGGGATCCAAAAAGTTCGAGAGCCACTAATACAGTTAATTGACGTTTGGTCACAATACTGATTAACTGTGGACGCATCATTGTCTGAGAGAGACCAGAAACGACACTGATGACGCGTTCCTGGAACGCTTGACTATAACTTATAAATTTATAAGTTTAATTAATGACTTTTATATGATGTTTAAATTATTGACTCTGTAAGTCAGTCATGCAGCAAATATTTCATGAGCTCCTACCACGTGGTCAAGCATTGCTCTAGATGCTAGGAGGAGACCCTGCTCTCTTGGAGTTTAACCTTCTAGCTGGAGGTGATGGGCAGTAAACATGCAAACAAACAAACAAGATCATTTCAGGTTGCGGTAAGTGCTCTGAGGGAAACACACAGGCTAATGGGATAAAAACCCCGGGGGCTGGAAGGCATGGGGCTACTGTGCACGGGAGATTACAGACCTGGGTCAGGAAGACCTCAGCATCTATGCTATGTTCATAGACCGGGAGACCAGGAGAATGGAAATGAACAGCCGTCCAAGGACCAAATGGTCCATGCATGAAAGGGTGCAAAACAAACGACTCCTGTCCTTGGTGTGCAGCAAGTCCCTTTTTAAAGAACACCTGTCTCACCACGCCCTGGGGGCTGCTGAAGCGGGATTCTTCCGAGGGCTCAGGAGACAGAGATGCCATCAGGGATGCCATCGGAGTGCGTGTGGCTGAGCCGTGGAAGTCAGAGGCAGGCAGAGAATTCCAGAGAGCGAGGTCAGGCCAGGGTCATCTGTAGATAGAGGCTGACTTAAACCCCCAAGTGTGGGAATAGATCCCTGGGGAGAGAGCAGAAAGGGAAGAACTGAGGGCCTGGGAAATTGCCACTTTCAATATTTTAAGATACGTCTTGTCCACTCGATGTCTTCCCTAAAGGCTCTTAAATAACCTCTGGAACCAAACTTCCATAGGAAATTGGGACCCCACCAAAGGATGTTTCTGACCTCAGAGAAATCATGAAATGTCTAAATCACGCCCACTTCAGATATGCAGCCATGAAAACTCTCAGTCGTGTTTTTGGAAAACACACCAGCTTTTTAGCCCCTGCGGTATTTGCAATCAATAAGGAAAACAGACGATCCTGGGGATATTAGGCACCAAAATAAAGCGGGGCACTTAGTTTCAGCCAATGAGCATTTGACAGTTCACATTTCCATTTATAACAGAGGTCCTCACTCATCAGCAATGTGTGACTTAGAGCTGCCCTGGCCAGCTCAGCATGCGAGCCAGCCTCCCTCCCGGTAGTGTAACTAAAGATAAAGGAATACTCCAAACATCAAACCAGGACACTTCATTCCAGCTCTCCACCAACTGACGCATGTTCTGTTACACGTTACCTGCTCTCCTGGCTTCAGCCACTACCTCTTCGCCAATGATCTGCTTCTCTCTCTCCATCCCATATTTCTACGCTATGGCTGGGATACAGGCATTAGCCGCCTCTGAGATGTGCCTCTAATATGTTCCCTCTTTGATGTCACGCAGTATCTTTGGTTCAAAGGAACCGAAGCCTTTGGTCCCCAAAGCTGTTTGTCCTCCTGTATCAGCCGTGATTGGCACCACCTTCCACCCTAACGAGAAACCTGCAGGGCGGAGATCCCCCGGCTTGTCTGAGGAGTACGTTCCAGCATGTCTGGAGAACCAGTGGTGCCTCAAGAGGACCGACCTAGAGAATAAAAGATCAGAATGGAAAGAACAGGCCAGAGATGGCAGCCCAGAACCTGCTTCAGATACGGGTCCCTTGACTTGGCCCCATGGATTCACATTTGTTTACATGTTGAAGCTGAACGAATTTCTATATGATACAAAGCTTTGTTGCCCAAAGTGTGACCCAGAATAGCTGTGGGAACCTTGAGAATATAGCACAGCTTTGGCTCAGCTGGGGGCCCCAGCACTGCTTGGATGTCCCAGGCGTTTGGAACTCCGCAGGCAGGGCACAGAACCTCAGTGTTCCTCACATCCACGGGGCCTGCCACAGTAACTAAAAACAAAACAGAACCAGAAAATAGCAAGTGTTGGCGTGGACGGGGAGCAATTGGAGCCCTCGCGCAATGCTAGGACTGTACAATGGTGCAGCCTCTGCGGAAAATGGTTTG
The DNA here is from genome assembly GCF_030028045.1 of Hippopotamus amphibius kiboko. Taxonomy (NCBI): domain Eukaryota; kingdom Metazoa; phylum Chordata; class Mammalia; order Artiodactyla; family Hippopotamidae; genus Hippopotamus; species Hippopotamus amphibius. The sequence goes on from NC_080202.1 coordinate 62,653,104, forward strand.
GCAGTTCCTCAAGGTGCTGAACGTAGACTTACCATATAACCCGGCAACTGCACTCCTAGGTCTATACCCACGAGAACTAAAAACAGGGACTCAAATAATTACATGCACACACGTGTTCGCGCAGCACTGCTCACAGTAGCCAAGAGGAGCAAATCAGCTGATGCATGGATGAACAAATTGTGTACACACTCAACGGAATATCCTTCAGCCATGAAAGGAAATGAAGTACTGTACACGCTCCGATGGGTGAACCGTGAACATCTTATGCTCAGCGAAAGAAGTCAGACACAGAAGGTCACATATGGTAGGGCCCCCATGTGTATGAAATATTCGGAATTGGTAAATCCACAGAAACAGAAAGCAGACTGGCGATGCCAGGAGATGCGCACAGGGAGGTGGGAAGTAACTGCTTAACGGTCCAGAGCTCCCTTTTGCAGCAGTAGACTGTTCTGGAACTAGATACAGGGGGCGGTTGCACAGTAATGTGAATATACTAAATGCCACTGACACGTTTGCTATAAAAAGGTTAATTTTGGAGCTTCCAGGTTGGTGAACACGTGGAGGTGCTGGGGGAGCGGCAGGTGGGAAGGGTCCGGGAGCTCCGAGCGCCTTCCCACATCCCTCGCCCTCAGCATCTCTTCCATCTGCCTGTTCCTGAGTTACATCCTTTTCTAATAAACCACTGATCTAACTCTTGTGGCCCACTACACTTCCGGTTAGACTGAAGCACCATGATGAAGTAATTGAGAAGAAGCAGCGAACACCTTTATGTTGTAGACAGGACAACACGTATCAGAAATTTTCTGTGAATTCTGGGGGAAAATGTAGCTGCTATCTGTGCCTGGCAATGAGATGTTTCCCTCAGCCCGGAAGCATGGGTCCGTGTTCTAGGCAACCTTAGCCGTAATACTGCCATCAAGAAAGATATCACTCCAGGCCACTCCTTTTTTTCTGGTAAATTTTTAATTGAAGTATAGTTGATGTACGATATTGTGTTAGTTTGAAGTGTACAGGAAAGTGATTCAATTATACATACGTGTGCATATATATATATGTAGATATATATTCTTTTTCAGATTCTTTTCCCTCGTAGGTTATTACAAAATATTGAGTATCGTTTCCTGTGCTGTACGGTAGGTCCTTGTTGATGATCTATTTTATATACAGCAGTGTGTTTATGTTTATCCCAACCTCCTAATTTGTCCCTCCCTCCTTTTCCCCTTGGTAACCCTAAGTTCGTTTTCTGCCTGGGGGTCGGGGGCACTACTTCAGATCTGGAATAGAAATGAGGAGGACGGCATTCGTGGATTTGGGAGAAAGAAACTTGGAAAATGCCTTTGTTCTTCAAAATCACTTTATTATCTCGTTTGTAGAAAGGCTTCCCAGGGGTTAGGACCACCAGCAATACGGAGTACCCGAAAAGCGGGATATTATGAAGAAACCGAGGCGATGGCATTCCCAAGGACGGAGGAACTGAAAAAGGACCTTTTAAAGAACTAGAACGTGGAATACCAAGACTATTCGCAAAGCAAAACAAATATAAAGCTGAAATTTTCAAAAAACGGAAGCATCTGAGATTTTTAGAGACAGAAAGGAAGCAAACTGCTCAGGTGGGCCAGCAGACGCTCGCGTGGGAGCAGGTTCTGGTGTCCGAAGGTCAACTCGAGAAGCAAGAATTAGCCCAAGGTCACAAGGGGAGCCCGGAACCGCACACCCCCAGCCCCCCACCCCCCCCACCCCGCTCCGCGGGGGCAGATTCACGAGCAGATTCACGGGGCTGCTTGGCCCGCTCTCCACCGCACCAGAACAGCTCCTTGCTGACGTATCCACCGATCAGCCCAATAAAGTGATGCGATCAATTCCGCTCGCCAGTGCCCTCTCGTAAACAGGGCCTTGTAGCAGCCGCTTATCTAATGTGCGGCATCTAGCGGTTGAAAGGCTGCGATGCACAGTTTATCAAGAGATCTCAGCCACCCATTTCTGCAGCTGGCAGATCTCACACCGCGAGAGGAATGGAAACCCGTGGAAACGGACGCAAGGTGAACTCACTGTCATTCACGTGGTCGTGAGGAAGCACTTTGTGGGACAGGACGGTTGCCACACAGAGAAAGTGGAAGACTTACTCCGCGTTCAGGGCCAACAGGATGGATCCAGACACCTCGACCCGAACTGCAGTCTCGTCCAGCGCTGGTCTTGTTCACCAAAGTGTAAAGACAGGGACATCTTCAGGCTCACCAGCGCAGCCGGCCTGCTTGGGGTTTCTGCTCGTAAAGAGAAGGGCTTTCATCCACCAAGGACCCCAGGCCTCCCCGTCTCTGCAGGCACATTTGGGAAATGCCATAAACATAATTGGGCCCATCGGATGTGACACGTTCCAACAATTAGCACTGCCAACACCAGACACCTAGCCGTGAACGTGTGGTCACCGGATTTTTGTAAGATGATTCCAGAAATGGCTGGTATTTTCTAAGTACACATTTGTAGATCAGAAAGTTTGGTATTTATTGTTCATGTACATTCTGAAGTTTTCTTTTTGGGCTGCTCTGTCTCCAGAGAAGTCACAAAGGTGTTAAATCTATGTCTATTAATATATCCAAATACTGTGACCAGAAAATAAGTTGTGCTGCAAATAAACAGAGGGGTTGAATGTGACTTTCACCTCAATTAAAAAATTAATCAGACTTCCCTGGTGGCGCAGTGGTTAAGAATCCGCCTGCCAATGCAGGGGACCCGGGTTCCATCTCTGGTCTGGGAAGATCCTACATGCTGTAGAGCAACTAAGCCCGTGTGCCACAACTGCTGGGCCCACGTGCCGCAACTACTGAAGCCCGCGTGCCCTAGAGCCCGTGCTCCGCAACAAGAGAAGCCACTGCAATGAGAAGCCTGTGCACCACAACAAAGAGCAGCCCCCACTCACCGCAACTAGAGAAAGCCCGTGCACAGCAACGAAGACCCAACACAACCAACAAATAAAATAAAAATAAATTTAAAAAATTAATCAATGTAGTTCACCCGATTAACCTAAGATCAGAGAAAACAAATGGCCATTTTACTAAAAGCAGAAAAACTACGGGAAAGGAAAAACAAAACTTCGGTGCTGTCACAATGGACATCAGCATGTGGTTTAATTGGCCGCTGAGTCCTGTAACTTCGACCTCCCTCCCCAGCTGTCCCCCAAGTTTGGGTCTCTTCACCTCCAGACGGGATCAGCGGACCAGCCTCCAGCCTGATCTCTGCCTCTATGTACTCGTGCCTCTGCTCTGTCCTCCACTCCTGCAATGAGCCTTCGAAGATGCACGTCTGATTTTGCGAATCACCTTTGCTTACACTCTCCCTGCTGCTCAGGTGTGCTGAGGACATCCACGTTTGCCTAGAACCAATCTGCTCTTTCTCTGAACGTCCAAGCGTTGCCTGAGAAAAGTCCCAGGAGGCCCGGGGCAGGAGGGATGGGTGTGAAGCCCCAACCAAGCCAAGAGGGTCCGTAGCACAACGGTTCAGCCCAAAATGCTGGCAGTGGGAGGGACCAGACAGACAGGACACAACAAATGGAAGGAATACCCACTTGCTATTTTTTAAATACTTGACAATACAATCCTCACCCCTTTCACTGACCACACCCTGTTTTCCAAGGAGTACCCAAGACATTTCAGGAGGGATGCAACGTCTCAGCTTTACACTCGAAGAAATTTGCAACAAGAAGGCATCATTTTCTCCAGCTTTTCTTCAACTTTATTCTACAAAATACTGGGGACTGATAACAGCTCTAGGTAAAGACCACCAGGTGTCCCCAGTCAGTGTGGGTTTTATTCACTTACTGCAGTGGGGGGTGTGTGTGTGTGTGCACCACATGGGGTGTCTCAGTAAGAGGCGTGTGGCAGGGGGCGTTTTGTAGGACTTGGGTTTGCGCTGAGTGGTGGGAAGGGTAGGGAAACAGGAATCAGGTCAGGGTTGGAGGGGGTCCTGAAGCGGGTTGTTTAATCATTGGGCCTCTCAGAAACCTTTGTCCGGCGGGGGACGCGGGGGAGGAACAAAGCAAGCCTGGGGGAGGCGGTGACGAGAGGGCAGGAGGCATTTACAGGCATTTTGCAGCTGTGCTGTGGCCTCGCCCAGGACGTGTTTCTGACTGCCGGGAACCTCAGAGCCGGCGTGTCAGGGCTGATCTTTGACTCTCTCAAGTCCCCCACGTTAGTGGGTGTTCCTGGAAAAAAAGATCTAAATAAGGCTGGAAAAGAAACCTGTGAAACAACGTCAGATACACACAGCACTGGGCTTTCGGGAGCTTCTCACATGCTAAAGCGACTTGTGAGTCTCCCAAGACACCCTCCATTTGTTTCAGCACAGCTGCCTGACAGTTCAAATGTCAGTCAAAACGCGCAGCGGTTTCCCAGCCCTCCCCCACAGCCTCGCATTTCCACTCTGACCTCTCCTCCTGTTTGTCCTGCCCCCTCCCCACTCTGCTCCCACCATCCTGGCCTCCCTGCTTCGTGAGCACCTCCGTTCCTTCTGCCCGGAATGCTTTTCCCCGCGTGGCTGTGGAACCCGTCCCCTCCTCTCCTTCGGGCCTTTGTTCAAACGGAATCTTCCAGGGAGGCCTTCCCTGCGTTCTCTCTGTGAAGCCTACCAACTCCTCAACTCCCCCAGACACCCTTCCACTGCTTCAATTTTCTTCCCAGCACTCATTACATCTAAGGTATTCTCCACCTATTTTATCTCTTTATGGGCTTTCTGCCTATATGGGCAGGGATTTTTTTAACTTTTTTTAAATTTTAAAAATTTTATTGTTTTTTAAACTTTAATTTGATTTTTATTTTATATTGGAGTATAGTTGATTTATAATGTTGTGTTACTTTCAGGGGTACAGCAAAGTGATTCAGTTACACATATACACATATCCACTCTTTTTCAGATTCTTTTCCCACGTAGCTTATTACAGAATATTGAGTAGAGTTCCCTGTGCTCTACAGCAGGTCCTTGCTGTTCATCTACTTCATATCTAGTCGTGTGTATATGTTAATCCCAAACTCCTAATTTATGGCCTCCCCATCTTTCCCTTTTGATAACCGTAAGTTTGTTTTCAAAGTCTGCGAGTCTGTTTCTGCTTTGGAAATGTTAATTTGTATCTTTTTTTAAAATTCCACATATAAGTGATATTATATGATATTTGTCTTTCTCTGTCTGGTTTACTTCACCTGGTGTGATTGTCTCTAGGGCCATCCATGTTGCTGCAAATGGCATGATTTCATCCTTTTCTATGGCTGAGTAATATTCCATTGTATATATGCACCATGTCTTCTTTACCCATTCATCTGTTGATGGACATTTAGGCTGCTTCCCTGTCCTGGCTATTGTAAATAGTGCTGCGATGCACATTGGGGTGCATGTATCCTTTCAAATTACAGTTTTTCAGGGTATATGCCCAGGAGTGGGATTGCTGGGTTATATGGTAGGTCTATTTTTAGTTTAAGGAACCTCCATACTTTCTCCACAGTGGCTGCACCAATTTACATTCCCACCCACAGTGGGAGAGGGTTCCCTTTTCTCCACACCCTCTGCAGCATTTATTGTTTGTAGATTTTTTGACGGTGGCCATTCTGACCAGTATGAGGTGATACCTCATCGTAGTTTTGTTGTTGTTGTTGTTTTTTGCCCTTCAGAGCTTTTTTTTTTAAGCTCTTTATTGGAATATAATTGCTTTACACTCTTGTACCAGCTTATGAGGTACACCAAAGTGAATCAGCTGTATGTACACACATACCCCCATAGCCCCTCCCTCCCGCGACTCCCCCCCACCTTCCCCATTTCATTTGCATTTGTCTAACAATTAGTGATGTGGAGCACTTTTGCATGTCCTTTTTGTCCATCTGTATGTCTTTTTTGGAGAAATGTGTATTTAGATCTTCGGGCAGAAATTTTTAAAAATTTTGTCCCGTGGTGCATCCCCGGGGCCTGGAGCCGTGGCGGGTGCACAGTAGGCACCGGATACAGATTTGTCTAATGAGTGAATGTGCAAACCCCTGCCAAACTTCTCCTCCAGCACAGGAAGAGGGGAGTGAGGCCTCTGTGTTTTCGATGTACAGACAGCAAAGAGATTTGGAAGAACACATGGGGACCCTCGGGGACTCTTCTTCCAAAACTTTAGAACCAAGTCTCCAGATCTTTTCACTACAGTCAGTCTTTCCTTCAAAATCCACCCGCTAGCCTGGGACCAGCTACCATGCACCACTAGATGGCGCTGGTCACCAAGCATCGTCGGCGTCTCAGCCGGGGCCCTGCTGTCCCCAGGCCTCTGCAATTACCTTCTTCCAAGGGATGGTTACCACTCGCTGGGCCATCTGTCTAGACCAGGAAGACACCCAGAGTCCTGCAGCATCATTTATCAACTAGCCACTCCCCCACACGAGCACAGGGTAACGCTTTGCTTGGGAGCAAATGATGTTTTTAGTGCAGTCGACCCTGGGTACCCACAGGGATTGGTTTCCGGACCCCTGCCCCACATCAAAATCAAATTCCCTATATAAAAGGACATAGTATTTGCACAAAACCTAGGCACAACCTCCCATACACTCTGTCATCTCTATGTTACGTATAATACCTGATACAATGTAAGTGCTATGTAAATAGTTATTGGCATGGCAAATTCTAATTTTGCCTTTTGGAACTGGAATTTATTTATTTGTTTGTTTATTTACATTTGGGGGGATATTTTCGATCAAAGTTTGATTGAATTCACGGATGCCGAATCCACCGATGTGGAGGGCCAACTCAACCTCGGGTAGTACCCTGGCAAACGTGAGCAAAGCTTTGGATCTCTTTGAAAAGCTGCAGGACTCCACGCCTCCCCTTTGAACTTGACCTCTGTTCAGATCCTCTCAACAATCCTGCCTTTTCCTGTCTACCCTGCCTCTCTAGAGGATGGGGTAGAGGTTAAGCTTCCAACTCTGTTTCTAGTCTTGAGCCACGGCGGTGTGAGAGGCAGCACGAAATGATGACCCGAGAATCTAGTGGAGGGAACCTTAGTGAAGATAACACCTCCCACACAAACGGCCCCAGGACCTTGAGAAACTCAGCCAAGGTCTCGCAAGCTGGGTGTACACAGCTGCACGATGGGGATGAAATGTCCTGGACAGAGCAGATGCAGTGGGCATTAACCGAGGTGCATGAGGCTTCAAGCCAAGTTCTCTATAAAGCTTGGTTTTCCATTTCCAGATATCTCTTACGGCTATGCGCTCACAGGTAAGCCAGGGTGACTGGCTGATCTGATGAACCCTTGTCTGTAATCTTGGCTGGTCTGCAGAGGTCCCAGGAAACAGAAACTCAATGGTTGAACCTCCTTACATGGTCTTGAACAATAGACCATTAGCTCAAGGTGCGTCTGCAAGTGCACGCATAGAAAGCGACTGTCTTCCGTGAGTGTCCTTCCACCAGCAGCTATTTATGGAGAACTTGTGATTTGCTTTGGTGTTTTAGGAGGATTATTCTGGAAGCCAAAATATGACAGATCAGGGAGCGGATGAAGACAAAGACACCAGTTCTTCAGTGAAATATCAGTTTCTCACCCTGGAGAGGAAACAGACAAGTCAAGGAATATTAGAACAGTTGTTAGTTTTTTCTCCCTGCCCTCCCTATTTTTAATCAACGAAACCAGAAATAAGGGTTCCATTTGGGGAACAAAGGCACATCCCAGGGGCTGTTCCTTCACTGCAGCCATGCTCTCCCACACAGACGGTGCCCAGGCTGAGGAACAAAGAAGCCCCACGCGCCCTCTGCTCAGCCAGACCCCCGGCTGGGGACTTCCTGACTGCCAGTCCCATGGGACCGTCTCCTTTCCCAGAAATCACCCTACAGCCTCTCCTACTTAGAACTCTGCGGCCGACTTCTCGAGCTTCCTTCACATCGTGACCTATCACCCTTCCCTCCCTCCCCCCCCCACCCCCAAGGTCACCTATTCTCTACTGCCCCTCCTCCTTTCCTCTCTTCTGGAGGACCATCACACACACTTCTCCACTGTGGTTCTACTCCGCTCACATGCAGAGTGCTGAAACACATCAACAAGAGAAAAAGGAGATGATTTCCTGTGACTTGATTTTATAAAAATAGAATGGATTTTATAAAAAGCAGCAGCAGCGAGGCATGGCATTTACTCACCTAGTAGTTACTCTAATTATAGATGGTTGGGTGTCACGGGCCATACTGGGTGACCGGAGGGTTGCATCAGACAGGATGTCTCATTTCCAGCTTCCCCTGTTAATGCCCTGCATCCTGGTCAGCATCTTTAAATTACGACCAGATTGTCACACAAATAGGAAGTCTTCCCATTAGCTGAATTGTGGCCTGAAATTGTATCTTACCAAGGATGTTGGATTCCCAGACCCTGGCTTGATTCTCCCAAGATTTTGCTGACTTACTGTTTCCCTAGGAAGAATGGACATTTTGCTGGGAAAAGAAGTACAGGTAGGAATTCCAACTGGGAAAAAGACAAAAAGTCAAAATCCTGTTCTCATCTCAGTAAACTGTCGTGTTCTGCCCCTCCCCCAATATTCCTTTGCTTCTGCTGTTTAGCCTTGAAATCTCAGTTCCAAGAATGTGGATGGATTAAGATGCTGTAAGCCTGATATTCAGATCAGGAGTTCCCACTCCCATAGAACCTAGACGAGAACTAGGCCTTAAAAAAAAAACAGCCTGACATTAAACGAATTCAGCACCTCTGAATTTATTTATAACCTTTCCCTTGGCTTTTTATCCACGTGGATTTCTGGGATTTTTTTTTTTTCTTGACGGTGTAAACTTTCAAAGCGGCGCCTTTTGCCTCTAACAGAAGTCACAAACTGGCCCTCCACAAACCACATCCAGCCAGCTGATGTATTTAGTTTGGCTCACGTAGTGTTTTTCAAAAATAAGAATTAGTTGTCAGCATTTAAAATTTTTACGTAAAAATACAGGTTTCTATAAAATAAACATTTCTATAAACACACGTGTACACAACATACAGACGTCTACTGTCCTGGGAGATATAAAACCAGGTGAGGCAGCCCTGGGATGTTGTTTCCAGGTCACATCGGTCACTGGGGGGAGGCTGAACCTTTAACCCAGGAGGAAATACATAAGGGAGATCATTCACAGGAAAAAGTGAGGCTGCGAAGGTGGCCTGTTTTCTTCTGGGTCTACATCTCTAGATCTGAACCTTCATTCCAACGAGCATTCAGTTCTACTACCTCAACATGTCTGAAACTACATGGATCTTCCTAAACACCTGCCAGACATCTGCTTTCTGAAAGTGGCACAATGCACCTCCCGACCATGGACTTGGCATTAAGTCTGCCCTCTTCTTCCCTGCTGCGCCCTCTTCCCCATCAGCCACCGTGCCCTGAGGCTCATGTGCGCAAAAGTCCACTGGGCGATGAGATAGCAACCAACCACGTGAGCAGCTAAAATGTGGCTACTGTGAATTGAGATGTGCTGTATGTGAAAAAGTCACCCGGGATTTTAAATACTAATACTAAAATATAAGGATAATCTAAACGGGCTGATTAATAACTTTATGTGGATCATCTAGTAAAATGATGTTTTTGATATACTGGGTTAAATTAGATAATATTTAAGTAGTTAACTATTATTAACGTTAACTTGCCCATTTCTCTTTTTCATGTGGGATCTAGAAAATTTTAAATGACATGTCTCGAAAAGTGTGAATTGCATTTGGGGTTCACACGTGTGGCTCCCTTTTCCTTCCACTGGACAACACAGCTTAAATGTACGTCAGTGCGCCGGCAGGGGGTGCTACTTATCACCATGCAGTCACAGTAAACACAGAAACGCATGAAATCAACACACTGGACACCTTAAATCCACACAAAGTTATACGTCAAACAGATTTCAAGAAAAAAAAAAATCCCTCTCGGGTTCGTCCTAACCTTCCTGACCTTGCCGCCATCCTATAGCCTCGTTTCTCACATTCTCTCACTCCTAGACTGTCCCATCTGCCTCGGCTTGCCCCTCTCATCTGTCCCGCACACCCTGGCTGAGCTTATCTGCCTGACACACTGCTTTTTATCATGGAATGCTCCTGCTCAAAGACTAACACCAGCTCCCATCTCTACCCCATGAAGACCAAACTCTTGGTAATAACAGCTTCCACTTTAAAAACCTATTGTGCACGTTATGTCCTCCTCCCCACAACCTAGTACCTAGCATGCCAGACTTTTTGCTTTCTACATAGAACAAAAAGGCCTGCAGCGTGTGCCTGAGCTGGGAGCGGGGAGGAAAAGCACCTTTGGAGCTGAGAGCTTACAAGGATGTCAGAGTTCAAACAACCTAAGCAGCAGCCCTTTCCCTTAGGGTGAGTTTCACAGCACCTCACGACCACCCAGAGAGTAATCAACATCTGTAGAGCTGTCAGCTGAACTACCTTTACATCAGTTGAGAGAAAGAATAATAACACTGAAAGAAGAAACGGTTATATTTGCATGTCAGAAAACCAAAACCAGAAGTCAACCAGAAAAGCTTAAGAGAAACAGTGCTCTTTGCTCACCCAAGGTAGGTCCGAGTTTCCAAAAAAAAAAAAAAAAAAAAAAATCGATCTATCTATTTATACAGCTTTGTCACAAAACAGAAATCTGAGTGATGCCAGTCTGAACTGCGCTGGTACAACAGCAGTGAAATATCATTTCGTCTCAAAATTTGAAAAGCATTAATTAAAAATTCGCCAGTAATTATATAACTCCAACACTAGGTTTACAAGCTGTGCTGGTGATTCTGCGCGGCAACATGTGTTTAGCTCGGGAAGAGAGGCCCTTTGTCTGGTTTCACCTCGACTTACGCGAGCTGTTCACCGTGCTGTCTTCAAGACAGCACCCCTTTCATAAAACACACCAGCCTACACGCATTTCCTTTCCGTTTTTCGGCCACGGATCGGACAGGGGTTGCCAAATGCGGTCCCGCAGAGCCGCCTGGCGCGCGGGTCTGGAAGTCAGACCCACAGTTGACGGTTTCTCGGGTGACTCCGGGCATCTGTTTGGCAGCGCTGTGCCTCCGTGACGCCTCCAAGTCGGGCGCGATGATGCTTTCCTCCCAGGCCCTGAAAGCGTTCAAAGACACAGGGAGATCGACTCGAGGATGGGCGAGGCCCTAGGGGGCCGGGTCGGGGAGGGTGCGGGGGAGTCGCGGGAGGGAGGGGACGCGGGGATGGGTGCATAAATGCAGCTGATTCACTGCGGTGCACCTCAACGGCTGGTGCAACAGTGTGGAGCAATGATGTTCCAACAGAGAGCTAAAAGAACCTAAAAAAAATAAAAAAAAAATACTTTTCCAGATGCTGCTAACTGCCCATCTGAATCAGAAACAATAAAGCAAGAAAGACTTGAAAGAGACGACACACATCGTTCCCACGGAGCCTGGCCCAGGCTCAGCGCTCCCGGCGGCGGGGCGGCGGGTGAGATGACGTCCGGCCCCCGCGGCCTCCGTCCCCGCGGCGGAAATCCCCGGGGCCGCCCGAGGGCTCTGCAGGGGGCGGGGCCTCGGGGCCGACGCTCCGCACCCAACGCGGAGGGTAACACACGGGGCGTCCCCGGCACAGGCGGCCGGGCGGGGTGGCAACCGGCGCGTCCGCCCGGCTGCCCGGCCGCGGCCCCGACGCAGACGCCGGACGGCAGCCGGCCGCCCGGCCCTCCCCGCCGCCCGCCCCGCGCGGCCGTCCTGGCGACGAAAACACCACCACGTGGCCCGCCGCCGCTGCGTCACGCGCCTTCGCCCAATGGCAGGCCGCGCCTCGGCGTGGGGGGCGGGTCGCCGGCGGGCGGGTCCGCCCACCGCCGTCCCCAATTGGCCAAGCGGGCGCCGCCGCGTGGGCTCCCCGCCCTTGGAGGCCGGCGGTGGGGATCCTGCCCTCTCCGCGGCTCTGGCGGCGGGCCCCGCTTGAGGGGCGGGGCCTAAGTGAGGAGGGGCGGGGGCGGGGCGGGGCCGGGGCGGGGCCGGGGACCGGGCCCGCGGGGCCGGAGCCAGCGGGCTGCTGAGGTGGCTGTCGCCCGCGCGGAGCGGCGGCTTCCCGGGTCGAGCCCCCGATGGAGGCCGGGGCCGCGGACGGGCCCCCGGGCGGGGTGGAGGAGGCGCTCAGCTGCTTCTCTTTCAACCAGGACTGCACGTAAGCCGGGAGGCGGGGGGCAGAGGTCGCGATCGCGGGCGCCGTCCGGTTGGCAGCGTGCGCGGGAGGCGCGGGCCTGCGCCCCCGGGGGCCTCGGCGGCCGGCCGGAGCCTCCCGGGCCGGGGGGTCCCGGGGTCCTGCCCCCGCAGCCGGGGGCCGAGCGCCGCCACCCCCCCACCCTCCCCACCGCCGGCCGAGAGCCGGGAGGGCCCGGCTGGCTGGAAGGGGGCAGTCGGCCGGGGGACTGGGGCTGGAGGAGGCCAAGGAGCGCGGGGGGCGGAGGGCAGGGCCGGGACCACAGTGGGGGTCTGGGGGAGGAGGGGCAGAGGCCAAAGCACAGGACATGGGCGGGGACCGGGAAGTTGCAAGCGGACCCAAGGCGAGGTGGCTGGGGCCCGGGAAGATGGGCGCACAGGAAAAACTTTCCCATTTGTCCTTGAGCATCTCAACGTGGCATCGGGGCAGGGCCAGTGACAGAGGCAGCCTATCCCTGCGGCCAGGCCAGCCCCGGCCCAGCCCCGGCTCAGGGCACCTCGCCCCGCCGGCTCTGGGTGTCAGGGACCTTGCCACCGCCCTCGCTGTGTCTTCACGCAGCCCGCCCGGGAGGCAGACCCTCCTCCGGGGAGTCCCGGAGCCCCCTCCCGGCCCGGGCTGCCTTCCCGGACCGGCAAGGACGCCCCTCCGCTGCTTTCTGAGTGGGTTCTGAGCGTCCCACCGTGATGTGCGCGTTGGGACTTTGGCCAGGGAGCCGAGAGCTGCTGCACTGTGTTTCAGACACCTGCAGGCTCTGGTCCCGGAGAAGTAAACTCCTGCTCCCTTACCTCGTTCACGCGCTTGTCAGACGCCAGCGCTGGGGACCATATGGGATAATCTCTCTAGAATGTGCACCGAGAGCATCAAGCGGCACCGACCGCTTCCCAGTTCCCATTTCCTGCTGCACCAGTTTCGGCTTCAGGCTTGTGTGTTGGCCGTCTGTGCCTGGGCTGTGCTAGTATTGAACCTTCTGTGGTGTGATTAAGGCCATCGTGTACCATAAGCAACCCTGGCTTCCACTCCCTTTGTGTTTCTGTTTAAAAACACCCTACGCCAAACAATATGCCTTTGTTGGAAAAAAAAAACTGTGTGTGTAATCGTGTAATCCAGCAGCTGGACAGCTGGGTTAGGTGAGTGGCTTTCAAGCTTTCCTTCACGACAGCCCACGATAAGAAATACATATTACAACATTACCCAATATCCAGGTACAGATGTGTGTGTCTATATACACACATATATAATATCACTGAAAGGCAATTCACAGCATGATATTTACTCTTAATGTGTGCAAATACTCCCTGGTATTTTGTCTTTTTTTTTAAGCCATACGTGACTCACTGAATTGTTTTCTCATGTTGTTGAGACCCACAGTTTACAAAAATGATGGTCTAGATACACTTCTGATGTTTTGTAAGAAACATTTTGCAAGAGAGGATGGCTGTTGAAATGCCTGGGTGTTTGCCTTCCCAATTGAAAGCAGGCTAAGGAGGGGAGCTAGTTTGCTTCTTAGTAGGAAATGTTCTCAGTTCTGCTGTGTAGCATTGTCTATTAGATTTTTTTTAAAGGGATGTCCATTTTTACTCTAGGTAAGTCCCAGCTTTCTATAGCACTTGGATAAGAATGTTATTTTCAAAACTGTAGGGTGCTTGGAAAGTTAGTTTCCTTGGTCCCTACTGTCAGTTCTGTTTTCTTGGATGAAGGCACTGCTGGGCAGCTCTGTCTCACCTATAAATAAAAGTTTTTGTCACAGTCAGTTGCTTTGAGCCTCAGAGGGTATGACATTGGATTTTAAAATAAGTCAAGCCCCTTACCGAATACATTTCAGAGGGTCAGCGTGTCTTTTTCTGTAAGTATAGGCCACATTTGGGGTCCAGTATTTCTGGAGAAGTTTAGTTAGAAGACAACGAACCTTTACCAGTCTCCTGCACACGTATGTCATGCCTGGCCCTGTGCTAGACAACGTGGATATGTCTTCTCATTTGATCCATGGGATGTATTTGTCCCAAATGCAGTTTTCATGAGAGGTGATGAGAAATTTTTCTCTTCCTGCACAAAGGTCTTATGAATGAAATAAGGTTTTCGTCTGAATTCCTTGATTCAGAGTGTTTTGTGGCCATGCATCCACCATTTAAAACCCAATAGTGATCACCCTGCCATCGCCCATGTTCTTTGGAGCAGGCCATATGCTTGAAAATTATTTTAAGCTGCCAGGTCCTTGGTTAATATTATACGACTCTACTGGCAACATTTTTTTCCCCTTACTTGCAAGCTTTAGAAACCTCGGTTTGCAACTAAATGCACATACATTTATGTGAAAAAAGTTCATGGGAATAAGGTTTAAAAACAGTGATCGCTCCAGAGTATGTATATTATGAAGTTTTAAGATGCGGCTGGCCGACCTTTCCAGTTGCTGTTTGCCGTCATTAATGCAGTAGTTGCAGAAGCCAAGCCCCAGATGTGAGCGCACCGCTCTCTGATGCGAATGTCAAAGCCCGCAGGCTGGCTGCCCACCGGGCCGGGGGGTCTGGAGCAGAAGCAGCCACCTTGCTGATTAGAAGTTGACTGCCGTCCCGGGGAGAACAAACGTTTCCGTAGAAAAAAAAATTCCGGGGAAAATCATGTGACCTTCTCTTTTTTAGGCTAGTGAAACAAGAGCCTTGGCCGTCCAGGCTTGCAGCAGTAAGCTGCTTATTTTAGTCTACACCTCCCTGTAAAGAGCGAAGCTCCCCTTTTCATACATTTACTTTAAATGAGGGAGCTGGACTCATTGTTAGGTCCACATAGGGCCACTTTAAGGTCCGTTTCAGCTCTGACGTCCCGTTTCCCAGGGGTCTGGGTCTGATGGCTGATTCTGAGGGCGCTCTGGGTGAGACCTGGGTCACCACGGAGGTGCTGAGGGCAAAGCAGGAGAGAGCTGGCTCGGCATTGTCAGCTGCCCAACAAAACCGGCTCTTTTGCGTTCATCCTGGGGCAGGGTAGTCCTGGGCACACACTCTGTATCTATCTCTGTATCTATCGGGTGAAAAGTGAGACATGAGGAAGACAAGATTCTGGACTTCCCTGGAGGCCCAGTGGTTACAACTCTGCACTTCCAATGTAGGGGCCGTGGGTTCGATCCCCGGTCGGGAAACTAAGATCCCACATGCTGCACAGAGCGGCCAAAAATTTTTTAAAAATTAAAAAATCAAAAAAAGAACAGAATATTAAAAAGAAGAAGAAGAAGACAAGATTCTTGTAGCCCCCATTGTCCCAGATAAGGTTTAGATTTTGTTTTGTTGGCAGGTTGCCATGCTGGCTTTGGCTTTGTGGGAGCAGAGGATAAAGCAGAGTTCTCAACCCAGGCTGCACATTAAAGTACTTGAACTTAAAAAAAAAAAATCCAATTAAATAAAAAAGCGCAGGGTTGGGGGAGCAGGGGTAGACAGTCATCGGTCAGGTGAATTTAATGTTCATCCAGGGATGAGAACTACCGGTATAAAGTATCCGAGATGCTTTCATGGAAAGTGATGGGAGGAAGCGTCTATTAATTTTTGCCTGCTGGGGACCTATTGAGCCTTCTAAGATCATGTATTTCTTAAGCAAAAAAAAAGAAAGAAGGAAGGAAGAAAGGAAGGAAGGAAGGGAGGAGGGAAGGAAATAATTTCCCTCTTGGCAGCCCTGTGATGCATGTTGTTTAACGTTCCATGTTTCCTATTTCTGCCCGGTTGGGAAAGCATGGTCCCTGGTGGATCTGACACTTCATTTGACGATAGAGCCCATTCAGTCTCAGGTGTCTTAACCATTTCACACGTTTGTATGTAGTTGTCTTTGACGTCTTCCTTTTGACCGGACCTGCCCACCTGACAAGGTGCGCTTGCTTCACCATTTGGAAAGTGATCGAATGTCTTGGCCCCTGAGGCTGTATGTTGATCTGTTCCCCCAGGAGGTTAGAGGGATGGAGGGTGTCTCTCTTCTGACAGACCTGTGGTTGGACCTGGTGCCTGTTGTCATTCCCAGGCTGTCCGTTTCTTCACAGATCTCTCGCCATTGGAACCACGTCTGGTTATAAGCTGTTTTCTTTGAGTTCTGTGGAGCAGCTGGACCACGTCCACGGGAGCAGTAAGTGTGTGTGTGTGTGTGTGTGTGTGTGTGTGTGTGTGTGTGTGTCTCAGGGCACCAAATCCTGCCTCTAGGCTCTAAGCTGGGGAGCTCCTCAGCTTTCTGCGTTTCCCTCCATTAACCCTCAAACTTACAGAGCCAGTATTCTTTCAGATTTAAATATAAATCATTGTTTCCACTTGCCAAAGAAAAAAGAAAAAAACCCGCCGTGAAGCACGCGTAAGATCTGGCCATAGCTTAGGTAACATTCTCTCCTTACATTGAGAAATCCTTTGATCCGTCCCTTTGACACTTTTTCGTCGTCATACGCACGGTCGGCAGTTTGTATAACTGTCAAACCGAAAGTTCACTTATGTTATTTTTTTTTGCCCTTTATGGGCACTGTAGTATATATTGGTACCATTCACTCAATCATGGAAGTACTGTCTTTGTTTTAATGAAGCAATAGTTTCCCAGTTCACAGAGTCCACATCAAAGATGCTGAAGTACTTCGAGTGAGTATTAAAATCAAGTCCAGCCTAGAAACGTGGCTCTCTCGTGTGTCGGGGGGCTTGTCGTTTATGCCCCCATCAGTGATGCATACAGTCTTTGGATTTCCTGGAAAGAAAGGGGCTTGGCAAATCATACTTGGGCTCCTACTTTATGTGTAAGAGGTTCTTTTTATTAGAACGTTTTTGTGACGATTCTGCCCTATGTGTTGTTCCCTGTGGCCGCTGTCCCTAACCCTTCAGCACCAGGGACCAGTTTCGTGGGAGACCATTTCCCCACGGCTGGGGGCGGGGGGAAGGTGAGCGATGGGAAGCGGCAGGCTCGTCTCCTGCTGTGCGGACGGACGTGTCCGCGGCCCAGGGGCTGGGGACCCCGCCCAATGGGACCTGCCAGAGCACAGGAAAGGCAGGCCTCCGTCTCCCTGTGCTCAGGAGGCTTCCTGACTTACCTTCCTGCTGGGTACAGAAGGACTTCCCTGGTCGTCACACAGATGGCCAGGGTATTTTCAACAGGAAAGGGATCCAGAGAGGATCAGGGAGCCCAGCGAGATGGGGAGGGGCACAGGATCCACTGTGTTCCCGCCCCTCCCTGCCCCGTCGTGGTGGCACCCGTACCACCTCAGCAGCAGGGACCGGACGAAGACCGAGAGCAGGGGCTCCCTGCAGAGTAGTCCCTGCTTCGAAACCTCCCGTGGAGAAAGAGTAGACGGACGTGGTCCACACCTCCCAGATGCCTCCTACAGAGCGGACGGTGGCCCCGGGGTGGGGGAGGGTGGAGGCACGCAGAGGGCCTCAGGGGACGCTCTGGAAAGCCTGGCTGTGGGTTCCCATCAGCGGGGCCTGCTTGACTGCTGGCCATCGAGAGGGCTTGGGAGAGGGGTAAAGCGTCACTGTGGAGCGGCGAGGGGTTGGGGGGGGAGTCACCGCAGGTGGGCGCTGAGGGGGGGAGGAGCCCAGGGCGGCTGGTGGGCTGGCGCGAGGGTGCCTGCGCAGGGGCTGACGTCTGCGCCCTGTCGGCCTCCCCCCCCAGATGACATCCCCGACGTCTACATCGTGGAGCGCCTCTTCTCCAGCAGCCTGGTGGTGGTGGTGAGCCACACGAAGCCGCGCCAGATGAACGTCTACCACTTCAAGAAGGGCACGGAGATCTGCAGCTACAGCTACTCCGGCAACATCCTGTCCATCAGGCTGAACCGGCAGGTAAGGGGGGTGCGGGCATCCCTCCGGGTCGCCAGGCTCCCGCCGCTGGGAACCCAAGGAGAGGAGCAGCTCTTGTGACGTGCTGAGCGTCCCGCGCAAGCACCCCGTCCCATCGGGGAGTTTAACGCTCAGGCCGGGGGCGACGGGGACGTGGTCGGGTGTACTCCACGCGCTCTGGGGCGCCTTCTTGAACGTTGGCCCCCGGCCAGGCCAGCGCCGTCCCCCTGGGTGCAGGCGGGGCGAACCCAGCTCAGAAACTGTCCCGTGAGCCACGGCTGGGGCACCTCAAACCAGAGGGACGCCCGACTTGTTTGGGCCCTGGATGGTGGCGTTCCTTGCCAGCCGGCAGTTGTGCGTCTCACCGTAAAGTCCTGGAGGGGCAGCTAGTGCTGCTGGGTTAGTGTGAGGCCGGCAGGTAAAACGGCCCCTTCTGCTGTGACCAAGGCCTGCCCAGAGGGCCAGGCACCCAGGCCCAGGCCGCTCCTCTGCTTTCCCCCGGCTAACCCTGGAAGGCCTTCCTGGTGGTGTTTCCTTTGTTGGAGGAAGGATTAGTCTTATCTCAAAAGTGCAATATACATTATTTTATTTTATTTTATAATAACTTTTTTTTTCTTCAGATCTTTATTGGAGTATTGCATTCTTTTTTAAACTAAAAGTTCCTGTTAAATAAGCATCTGGGGTATTATTTCCCCTGAATTCCCGAGTTTCCCTTGAATTATTAGATTTTAAATCCTATGAGGGCAGCGGCCGTATCCGTCCTGCTCACTACCGTGAGGCCAGGCAGAAACCCGCTCAGTGCATATCTGTTTCCTGGCTGCCTGTGAACTACGAACACAAATAAATGGGCTCTTTACAGGACCGAGCAGATCTGTGTATTCAGTTAAACATCCCCAGCACGCTGGAGGTCCTTGCCTTTATTGAGGACGTTGTTTTCCCCTTTGTACCTAAACTATTAAGTGCTTAATTATTTTTTTTTTTAACAAATGAGACAAAGTGCTGTCTTAAGTTTATGAGAAGGAAGAGACTGTTTCTATTTTGACTGACTACGCGTTCAAGTCTGGATAAAGCAAGGTGGTAGAAAATAGCCTGAGAAATAGAATATGGGTTTTTTTCAGCGAGGAGTAGCAGGAGATAAAGGAGATAAACCCGGTTCTTGGCAAGGGAGGGAAAGGCAGCTTGAGGGTTCTTGACGTGAAGGCTTTTAAACGTAATTCTTGGCTCCGGTGCTGTCTCTGAAATCTGCTGGCTGCACGTTAAATTTCTTTGCAGAATGTTTTATCTCTGCATGCGTTGCTAGCCAGGGTGTAAAAATTAAGACCGTTTAGGCAAATGTCCTGTAAAGATCAGAACCCTCAGATGGTATCCGCGGGCTTTATTTGTATAATGTCTCTCTTGCTTACTCTCCGATATTTTCATCAGCAAATGGGACTGTTAACCTTTAGGTGCCCCCCTCTTCTCAATAAACCTCATTAACTTCACGGTTCCCCTCCCCCTCTCCTGAAGAGCGCTCCTGCACCGAGAACTTCTCTGTTCACGGCCAAGCCGGCTGCACCCCAGGCCGAGCACGGCTCTCTTCCTTTAGCATTTCTTCTGCTAAGGAGATGATTTGCAGCAGGCTGGACACGGCTTCGGGGTTTGCTTTTCTTAAAAACGTTCAGGTTTGGGACTTCACTTTTGGTTTACGGGGCTGCTGCAGCCCCTCCCAGCCAGGCCGGGGTCCTGCTGTACCCTCCCGCCCCCGGAGGATGTGAAAAAGGGGGCTGCTCTGTCTGTGTCACCAGGTCCTCAGGCAGTGCAGTTCCTTTCTGAAAAGCAGGAAAAAAGCCCAAGATTTGTGTAGGGAGTTAAGAGGAAGGAAAACCCCCATTTTCCTCCAAATCTGTAGAAAGGAAGAATATTTAATAATTGTGATCTGTTTCATTTTTAGCTGCTGTTAATCCCCTTGTACTAATAGAGGAAACGTATTCTGTGCAATAGAGACAGTACACCAGATGTACCTGGATGTGTAAACGTCCGCAGTTCTCTGACCATCTGTTCCGAGGGGCCCTCGTTACCCAGATGGAGACTGATTGGATGGAAGCCTCCAAGGGCAGACGCTGTAAATAATTTTCTAATGGATGAAAGGAGCTTTTCCTTCTAGAACCTGGACAAGTAGATGAGAGCCAGGGTGACAGGGCAGGAGGCGCACTGGAGGCCGGCCCAGGGTTCTGCTGAGACCAGAGACCGGTCCGTAAAGGAAGCCGTTGCCAGGGTCACGCTCATCCCAGGCACGAGCCCTCACGTGAAGTACAGACGAAGCACCTGCTCTTTCCCACTCACTGGTTTCTGTCTGTTCCCCTCGGGTGCTCTGAGAGCTGGTGGAGGAAGATGCACCTGAGGTCAGGCAATCTGGGAGTAGAGGCTATTCCTGCAAGAGGCGTAGCTCGAAGGCCCGGGATTCTGGGGATGGCGTGTGGGGCTGGGGTGGAGATACAGGAGCGAAACCCACAGACATCCACACGCGCAGGGCACTCTAGTCCAGACCGTGGTCAGTGCAGGCAGAAGGGGCAGCGCGGGGCGGGCCGGGAGACGCACCCGTACGTGCCGACCGCGTGGAGACCCCGTCAGAAGCTTTCTTTTCGCCCCTCGGCTCCCAGCGCTGTGGCCACAGAGCCTAAAATAAAACTGGGAAGTGTTTCAACGTTATCTTTCCGCTCGGTTCAAGTGACCCTCTCCCGAAAAATTCCGAGCTGGGAGACGTCTCACTGGGAGAACGGCATCCCAGGCTTTTCCCAGAAGGAGAGCCCGCCCGTCTTGGTCGTATTCCTAGGTCCCTTCCTTTCCAAGAGTTGTTCCCTGGATGAAAGGATCTGGCCCGAGAGCCGTGGTCCTCACACCCGGGAGGACCCCCCTGAACCAGGGCCTCCAGGCAGAGCCCAGGCCTTGGGCTGCCGGGTGCGCGTCGGAGCCTGAGAAGCGCTGGCCCGGGGGAAGCAGGCGGCTGTTGGGGGGGCCGTAGCCCCCGGGCCAAACGCCCCTCCCCGAGGGCCCCTCCCCTGCCCTGTGCGGAGCCGGGCCTTCTGTTCCTCTCACACCCGACCCCTGAACCCCGAGGCCTGCTTCCACGGGGCCTTCGGCAAGAGACGCGAACCCTGACACGTCTCCTTCGGAGAGGGAGAGCAGGGCGTCCGGGCCCCGGGCAGGGGGAGCCCCCGGGAGAGGAGCCCGTCCCGGGGGTCTGCGGGGTAGGGCGCTGGGCGGCGTGTCCCCGAGGGCGGGAGGGTGTCTCCAGTGCCTTTCCCCAGGGCTGGAGAAAGGGCGCCCGAGCGGGGCCGGGCGAGAGGTTGAGGGGGTCGTAGTTCAAGCTGGTGGTCACGTGGGGAGGGGAAGACACACCCCAGGCGGCGCAGAGGGAGCCCAGGAGCCCGCATCCATCCAGGACGCGCCGCGGCTCTGAACGTCGCAGGGGGCCCGTCTGACGGGAAGAGGAACCGAAAAGTGTACCCCCGATCGCCTTCACTGGCACAGGGAGTCAGAACCGGAAGGGTCCAGGAATCCCCGGACTGAGGAGAGGGAAAAGTACAAAAAAAAAAAAAAAAAAAAAAAGGAAGGAAATCTCACTTTCTTGTGTCTCGTGCTTCTGTCCGGGCGGATGGTGATGTGCACGCGGTGCGCGTACACTAAGCTGCAAGTTGATCGTCAGAATTCCTCCCCTGTGAGGGCAGAATCGAGTTAGGAGTCACAGGAGAGAGGAGTGACCTGGGCGGGTGGCGGGCCCTTGGCGAGGAACCTGCCCGATGGATTGATGGGCCTGTGTGGTTTCAGAGGCTGCTCGTCTGCCTGGAGGAGTCCATTTACATCCACAACATCAAAGACATGAAGCTTCTGAAGAACATCCTGGATATTCCTGCAAACCCGACAGGTGAGCCCAGCCCGGACCAGGTGTCCGCAGATCTCGTGTGCAGGTGCTCCTTGCACCAGCTGTGCCTCCACCTAAATCCGAGACCCGAGGCAGCGTCTGTGCTTTAGCCCTTTGTAAAGCTTCGTGGAGTTTGCCTTGCAGCTTTGCCTTCACAGCGGCCCACGCAGATTCTATCAGGCCGTGCATCCTGCAGGAGGGCCGTGTGACCTTCCCCGTAGCCTAGGAGAAACTCAGGGGCCCGTTCTCAGCACCCATGTCAAAGCGTTTAGGCGGACACGTAGGAGCTGTCCCGCGTCTGACGTCGCAGGCTGTTCACTCTTAGTTACCTGTGCTGGGCTGTTCAGTACAGGGCAGCCGTCATGATTAGAAGCGGGTGTAGACCTGCTGCGTCCACCCGACCGGGAGACACACAATCCAGCCGGAAAAGAGTGTGTTCTGTTACAGACAATTCTCTCTGCGTGGGTGACACGCTAGGATGTCGGGGCTGCCTTAAATTCTCGGATGTAATGCTGTTTAATACATTTTCCCAGTTTAAGAATGGGAACAGCTGGGACTGGTCAGGTTGAAGGGGCAGATGACGACGTCTCATGAACCCCTGGAGGCAGAAGTAAAGGGGTAAAGTCCTCCGTTGTGGGCGGGAGCGGGAACCACCGAAGCAGAACAGCTTTCGGATCTGATGGTTCCGGGCGGTGTCTGTCCATCGCACTCCGGCTTCGTGTCCTTAGACAACTGCTTCAGTTCGCTGCAGTTTTCTAATTCGTTGACTGTCACTGAATTTCAAGATCCGTGTGGCCGGACTCCGTCACCCCGCCTCTTTAAGCCTCAGTTTCCTCACCTGTAACGTGGAGTAGCGACACCCGCCTCGCAGGCTTGGCGTCTGTGACGGTGACCCGCCCGCGGCCTCCGGGCAGTTGATTCTCCTCTGGCCTCGTTTCCTCTGTGCGTCTGAGCTACATACCTGGCCCCTTGCTGTTGACTTCAGCGCTTTAAAATTTCAGCCCTGACAAATAGCAGTGTTTGAAAAAGCCGTTGAGGCTGTTAGAAAGCTCCGTGCAAGAACAACTTTAACGCCTGTTTCACAAATGGAGGCTGGTAACTGAAGGAACGGTGTGGGGCGGGGGGCGGTTCGTTTTGTTTTCTGTTTTCTTTCAGGAATGAGAGGTTGAACTAATCTGGAAAAGTGTTTATTGCAGACGTGCTACGTGCCGGGGACCGTAGTGTAGGTACAGATGTGCAACCGGACACCAGGAGCCCCAAACCCATGGGATATGGTGCACGATGAGTGCCCTGGTGTCTTTGGAAGGGTGGGGACCCAGGGGGACAGTGGCAAGGAAGATGTGCTTTCTGACAGGGCGGGGGAGGCGAGTGGGGTCTGAGCAGAACCCACAGGAGCCGTGGGCCTGGGCTGGACCCTGACAGCTTTGGGCAGGGACGTGCCGGGTGGGCAGGCAGCACCTCAGGCGGGCAAGGGACATCTCAGGCGGGCAGGGGACATCTCAGGCAGGCAGGGGACATCTCGGGTGGGCAGAAAGCTCACGAGCTGCCTGTGACTCTCCATTTCTTTGAAAGGAGGGGAGCCGGGCAGTCAGTGGCCTGTCCAGTGGGGGGCCCGTGGGTCAGGGCGGCTCTCACCCCCCTCACTCCCACCCTCACACCCTCAGCCTCTCGGCCCGGGGGACGGTGCTCCCTGCCTTCAGGACCAGACCTGTTCCTCCTGCAAAAAGCCCGTCTCCTCTTAACTTTTCGCAAATACAGCCATTTGTCTTAGCTCAGAAAACTCACTGGTGGCCTCAAATTTTTGTAGTTTGAACAGGGAGAAAGGAGGTTTGCAAGTGTGGGGCCATTTGTGCTTTCTCTTAGGATGTGGACTCCTTGCAAAGGGAATCGCTTTATCTCAGGAAAACTTAGACATGACGGGAGGTGTTCTCAGATACACATTACGAATGGGCTGGGAGTGAGATTTCGTGCTTCCTTCTGAAAGACCAGGGATGCTGTCTTACCACCCCTGTGACGTTCTTTGGAGATGGTTTCAAATCCTGACACTTATCTTCATCCTCTCAACTTCCCCTGAGCTCTTCCTGCTTCGGTAAAATGGGGATGATTCCTGCTACCCCACAGAGGTACTGCGGGAGGAGGCCCCGAGGGCGGGAGGGATGAGCGCAAGGCCCGTCTGCCAGGCGCGGGAGGCTCGGCCAGGCTGCCCGCTGGCCAGCTCCGCACATCATGTCCGCCTCCAGCCGGCGGGGCAGCCTCGGGCGGTCAGAGCTGCCCTGCAGTGACATGACCCGTCCCTCCCTCAAAGACCCCCAGCAGACTCTGACCCAGCAGAACCACGAATATAAGACCCTCCTCTCATGCGTTTTCCACACAAAAACCTGTAAGATGGAAACTCTGGCCCTTGATCTGATGAATCCTCACCAGGACACAGGACGATGGGGTCCCGTGGCCGACTGGCTCAGTCACACAAATTCTGCACGTCTTTTGACTTCGTGAACTACGAGTACGTGATGTACACGGAGTCCTGCCGCTGCTTCACGCTCAGTACCGGCTGCCGCTGTAAATTTCCTTCCTTCTGTCTGTGTGTGTCCTGCCCGTTCCTGTTGTGTCAAAGATTGCAGGCTGCTTCCTTTAGAGGGCTGGCCAGACGGGGCTCGAGGTTAATTTCCTGCTAGCACAGCAGTCTGTGCCCTGAGCAGCTGAGGTGGAAATCTCCATAAAAAAATCTGCCAACTGCAGAGCTTGGGGATGCTGTCGGTCTCACAGCCTTTCATGGAATATCGGGGAGCAGTCTACACCACACGCAACATGTGTAACAGGACAGAGTGGCGAGCACGCTTTCTGAAAGTGGGGTACGTGGTGCTCCTTTGCGGTAGCATAGAGCTTCTGTGAGCACAGACATGATTTCTCTCCTTTCTATTTTTAAAAACTGGAAAGCATATGCCATTAATCAACCCGGAGGGAACCGCATTTTATAAATCACTGTTAACTTGCTTTAAGTTTGACATATACTACTATAAATACCAAGGTAAGAATGATTTAGGATCACAGGACTTCCCGCACATTCCAGCCGACGGGGCCTTTGCTTCTCGGGTGGAGGGCAGGCATGTCTCCTCTCCAGCTGCAGAAGGATCACAGCCAGACCACTTCAGTGGAATTATAGCTGACCAGGACTTATGAAAATGTGTGTCAAGTCTAACGTCCAAAAGCCACATGAAAACCTAGCTCCTCATACTAAAAAAAAAAAAAAAAAAAAAAAAGGCCAGAAGAAAATATACTCAAAAAAAAAAAAAAAAAAGAAAGAAAATATACTCAAATATTGAGCATAGTGAAAAGCCTCTGGGTTTTAGAATTAGGGTGCTTTTTTTTTCTTTTTCTTTATACTTTCTGGGCTCGGCACATTTTTTACACCATCACTTTTATGTTATAAAATCATATCAAAGAAAAGGCTCATTTCCCTTCGACAAAGGGTTACAGGGGACACTTGTCACAGAAACAGAAGACTAGTAGAACGGGAACATCTAAGCCTGTAGCGAAGTCTTCCTACTTTCCTCTGGGGCTTCACAAGAAATAAAAGTGCATTCTTAGAGCTGGGTGGGTTTGTCTGAGAATCGGACCACAGGAAACCAAAGGAGTTCACGTTCAGCGTTTCTGGGGACCTTCGTGAGTCTGCAGGGGTTGGTGGGCAGGGTCCCTTGGCTAAATTCAGGTGGGCTGGCCAAGGTGCAAGCCCAGAGGCAGAGCTGTCCGCTGTGTGGTTACGGGTCAGGGTGTGTCTGCCCTGGCCACCCGCCTTGGTCCCTTCTTGTCAGACTCTGGTGTCAACTCACCCTCCATTAGTTATTACAGGACGCTCCATGTTAGCGGACGACGTTTAAGCGTCCTTCCTTTCTGGGATGTTTACATTTTAATACACAACTCTGAAGGTCACCTCACACCTGTTAGAATGGCTGTAATCAAAAAGATAAAAGATAACAAACGTCGAGGGTGTAGAGAAAAGGGGGCTGCTGGTGGGAATGAAAGTTGGTGCAGCCACTATGGAGAACGGTGTGGAGGTTCCTCAAAACACTAAAACTAGACCTGCCCAATGATTAAGTAACCCCACTTCCGGGTATTTATCCAAAGAAAATGGAAACACTGACTCGAAAAGATATCTGCACCCCGTGTTCACTGCAGTGTTACGGACAACAGCCAAGACATGGGGGCAACCTAAGCGTCCATCGCTGGATGAGTGGATAAAGAAGATGTGGTGCACATATACAACAGAGTACTACTCAGCCATACAAAAGGATGGCATCTTGCCGTTGTAATGACGTGGATGGACCTTGAGGGCATCACGCTAAGTGAATTCAGCCAGGCAGAGAGAGACAAATACCATATGATCCCACCCGTGTGCGGAATCTTCAAACAGGTTCATGGAGAACAGAGGACAGATTGGTGGTTGCCAGAGGCTGGGAGTCAGGGGGAAGGAGGGTGTGAAATGGTTGAACGGGGTCAAAAGCTACAAACTTCCAGTTAAAAAATAAGTCACGGGGGTGTACTGTTCCGCATGGAAATATAGTTAACAACACTGTATTGCATATTTGACAGTTGCTAAGAGAGTAGACCTTACAAGTTCTCATCACGAGAAAAGTAAATGTTTGTGACTGTGTGGTGAAGGATGCTGACCAGACCTGTCGGGGCGGTCACTTTGTAATACATGCAAACATCAAATCGCTGTGTTGTACACCTGAGACTAATTTTAAAAAATTTAAAATTAAACAGCAATTAAATTAAAAAGAAAAACAAACTCCGAAGGGTCCGTCCAAGACTTCGGCTCAAAGGCCCCCAGCGGTCCCTGCCACACAGGTAGGCCCTGATTTTCAGTGGAGGAAGGAAGGACGCGAGGATTTGGGCTCTTGGAATGTTCAAGCTGGAAAGAACCCTGGATCCCCGCGGCCCCCTGACTCCTCATTTCACGGGTAGGAAACGGGCCTGAAAGGGCCACGGATAACTGAGCCCGTGTTATACGGTGGACGGTAGACCGGGTCTCGAACCCCCATCCTCTGCCCGTCTCTGCCAGACATTCCTGAAACACTGCCTTTCCCCCCCAGCAGTTCCATTGAGATATAATTCACACGCCACACGATTCACCCATTTGAAGTGCACAGTTCAGTAGCTTTTAGTGTATGTAACCATGGTCGCGGTCAGTTCCGGAACCCTTCCATCCGTTCCCCCCAAGGAACCCATACCTCTTAGCCGTTGCCCCCGCGCCCCCAGTCCTAGGTAACCCTCCTCTTCTTTCTGTCTTCGTAGGTTTATCTATTCTGGACGTTGCATGTAAGTGGAATCAGGCCACACACGCTCTTTGTGAACAGACTTCTTGCCCTCAGCATAGCGTTTTCAAGTTTCACCCGTATTGTACGTGTCAGTGCTTCACTTCTGTTTAGTGTCTGGCACTTTTCCATTGTGAGGATACACCGTGTTTTATCTATCCATTCATCAGGATGTCGGGAATCACACCGCTATGAACACTCGTGCATAAGTTTTTACGTGGCCATAGGTTTGACTTCCTCCTGGGTGTATACCTAGGAGTGGGCTTTGGGGGGTTATGTAATCACTCTGTGTTTAACGTTTTGAGGACCTGCCAGGCTGTCCTCCAAAGCACCGCTCCACGGTGTACTCCCAGCAGCGGTGTCTGAGGGCTCCAATTATCTGTCTTTTTGATTATAGCCGTCCTAGTGGGTGTGAAGTGGAAGCTCATCGCAGTTTTGAGTAGCACGGCTTTTTTTAAAGCCACGTGCTCAGAACCCTTCCGCCGTTGCCCGCTGCTTCTTAGGATCCTGGCTCTTGGCTTTGGTCTGGCGCTCAAGCCCCTCTGCAGATGCCGTGTTCAGCCATAACATCTTTGCTTTGGTCTGGCGCTCAAGCCCCTCTGCAGATGCCGTGTTCAGCCATAGCAGCTTCGCTTTGGTCTGGCGCTCAAGCCCCTCTGCAAATGCCGTGTTCAGCCATAGCAGCTTCTCTGCTGCCCACCCCTCAGGGAGGGGGCCCACCACGCAGGCCACCCCCGCTCCTGGCTGTCCACCCTCCCCGGTTCCACTAGACCAGAAAGCCTTCCGCCTGCCTAGCGGTTCTTGAAATTGCATTTTGATTGCAAAGAATCCGGGCGAGGTGGGGAGTTGGGGTTCCCAGAGAAAACTGGGACGGCACGAGCGGTCTCTTCCGAGACCGGGTGACCCTGTACAGGCGAGAGGGCTGCAGGGAGCCTGCAGGAAAGGGCGCTGGGCTCAGTCTCCTCCCTCCCACAGCTGCCTGGCGAGTGATAAGGGCACAGCCCTGGCGGGTCCTCGGCAAAGCCCGAGCAGGAGATCAGACCTTGGTTCCCTTCCTCAGCGTTTGCTTTTTTTACCTCTGCTCTTCCCCCAGCAGATTAGGGTCAGGTCCACTTTAGCCTGATCTGCAGTTTCTCTTATGCTTTTATACGAAACCCATTTAACAGACGAACTTGTAACAAAGCCACCTTTTCTATTTAAAAAGATGCCCCTCCCACCTGTTCTGGTAACGCTTCTGGTTCTGGAAGTTCCTTGAACTCACTTCTATCACGTACACCCCTATTAATCGACACCATTATTGTGAGAATCCTTTACTTAAAAGCTATTACAATCCTCCTTGTAAATAAAAGTGGCTTAGGTGTGGCCCGGTGCTTTGACTGGCTGATTGCTCTTCCAGAGTGTTGTTGAAACGCCCCCTTTCTCTAGGTTGTCCCCCAGCAGGCAGACTGCCCTCAAGTGCCTCCCCTCTGGCGGGGCCTGTTTCCCTTATCGAGGCGGGACACGTGCTCGGAAACAGCTTCCAAGCAAGTCCTCCCCGCCCCCCACCCAGCCTTCCCACCCTGCAGCCAGCGGTGACGCTTAATCGCCTGCAGAAAGGCCATCACAGCCTGCCCGTCTACACTTATTTCTGTTAGCTTGTCGCCTGGAGGGTAACGGAATAGAGAGAGAAGTAGATGTCACGTCAGGTCCCTGGGGTACAACCCAAAGAACAGCGTTTAAAATACCCTAACGTGCGCCCTCTCGGCTGTGGTGCGGACACGTCAGTGCGGCAGCACGAGGTCGTCCCCTGGGAGCTTAGGTCGTGGGTGAGACGAGTCACCGGGAGTCAAGGTCGGCAGGTGGCGCTGTGGTCGTGCCGGGTCCGGATGCCCTTCCCGGGCGTGGACCCCGGCGTCTCACCTGCGCTCTGCTCTCCGCCAGGTCTGTGCGCCCTGTCCATCAACCATTCCAATTCCTACGTGGCCTACCCCGGGAGCCGGACGACAGGCGAGATCGTGCTCTACGACGGACACTCCCTGGTGAGTGGCCAGTGACCCCGGCCGGCCCAGCCCCCTGCCTGGCCGCGTGGGCCGTTTCGGGTGAGGGGGGAGGCGGAAGCAGCTCCGGCCACAGCGTGGGGTGTGGACGGGAAGGTCGTGCCCTTTGCCCTCCTCACCGTCCGTCCACGCAACCGCGAGGCCGCCTGCCGGGCCGGACAGACGTCGTGCCAGCTGGGGCCGTGGCGCGGCCTGTGACAGCCTGCGGCCGCGTCCCATGTCCCGTGCCCTGCCTCCGCCCTCCGAGCTTCCAAGAGCGGCAGGATTGCTGCAGGAAGCCGGGCCCCAGAGATGCATCACGGAGAGGGTAGGAAAAGGGACAGAAACACAGCAGCCCTTGAAGCAGGATCTAGATGCACCGGGAAGCCACGTGCAGCTTCTACGCAAACGGCCTGCTGGAAAGAGAGATGGGGAACCCAGCAGAGGAGGGAGGTGTCTCCGAAGGAAAGGGGAGGGAGGGGAGACGGAAGGCATCCTCTCTCCGGCCTGGCATTGACCTCCCGTTCCCTTTTCGCCAACAGAAGACTGTCTGCACCATTGCCGCCCACGAGGGCCCGCTGGCAGCCATCGCCTTCAACGCCTCGGGCTCCAGACTGGCCAGTGCCTCCGAGAAAGTGAGTGTCCTCGGGGGCTCGTCTCCGGCCGGGGGGTGTGCCGGGGGCCTGGGCGCCAAAGAGCTGGTGGAAGGGGACCAGTGACCCGAGCGTTCAGAATCCACTGCGGACGGAGGCCCCTGGGCCCTGCGTGCGGCGCTGCATTTATGAACTCAGCAGACCGAGGGCCTCTGCGGTGCAGGACACAAGCCGCTTGGCCCAGAACCATGCGGTCTGGTTAGGAAACTGCACGCCCGTCATCACAGATGCAGATAGGTGCTGAGCTCCAAAAACACAGTAGAGACAGAAAGCCTGGCTGTTCAGCAGGAGAGATTGACATCTTCTTTCTGGAATAACCAGGGAAGGTGATGGAGTTGAAGTTCAGGTGCCACAAGAAACAGGTGTGGTTTGGACGGGCAGAGACTGAACGTTCGCGGAAGCCAGAGCAGAGGGCAGGAACCCGCCAGCGCCTTGGGCTCGGGTGGGGAGGGCAGGGAGATGGAGGGTGTGGAACTCACCCCCCAAGAATGGTTCACAGGGCACGCAGACTCACCAGAAGCCTCTGTGCACAGCCCCCTGTGCTTCCCCTCCAGAGCAGATGCTCCAAACCAGACAAGCTTGTCTCTAAAGGGAGGCGTCTGCGCGAAGGGGTCACGGTACGAAACGCCCACCCGCTTTTCTCTTCCAGGGCACCGTCATCCGTGTGTTCTCAGTCCCCGAGGGACAAAAGCTCTATGAGTTTCGGAGAGGCATGAAAAGGTCTGTGTTCCCCGGAAAACCCATTTTAGAGTACGCACGGGGGTCCTGCACGGAGCGGCCGTGGAGCCCCTCGCCTGCCCGGGGGGAGGGACAGCGGTCCTCTCCCAGGTGACTGACGAGAGGCCCCGCTGAGCGCCTGGGGCCCCTGAGAGCTGGGAGGCCTTTGTGACCTGGGCCTCCAGCCTGGGAAGCCCTTCCTTGAGGTGTGCACAGGCGGCTGGCCTCGGAGAAATGAGACGGGCGAGAGAGTCACAGCCCAAAAGTCATTACTGATCCTCCTCGCGCGGATGAAAGAGTGTGATGGTCTGGGGTCCTGTCTGCTGCACGGCTTGCAGGTGGCAGACTTCCAGCCTGACAGGAAGGAGCGGTGCTAGGTTTTTGCTCACCCGAGAAGTAATCCAGTGTGAATCTTTCCAACCTTTTTTTTTTTTTTTTTTTGTGCCGCTGCCTGGCATGTGAAATCTTAGTTCCCCGATGAGGGATGGAACCCGCACCCCCTTCCGTGGAAGCGCTGGGGAAGTCCCTGAATCTTCCCGACATTAATTTCAAAATACGAATGATACAGTGTCGAAGGGATTTTAGGAAACACAGGCAGGTACCGTGGGTTCCGTTCCAGACCAGCACGGGGAAGCCAGTATCAGCCCAGAGCGAGTCACACACGTTTCTTGGTTTCCTCGTGCGTGTAAAAGGGATGTTTGCACGATACTGCAGTCTATCACGTGTGCGATGGCATGATGTCTAAAAAACAACGTACATGCCTTCATTTTAAAATGCGTTGTTGCTAAGCAAGGCTGACCATCAGCTGAGCCTGCAGCACGTCGTCATCTTTTGCAATCGTCACATCAAGGATCACTGATCACAGGTCACCATGACAAGTAGAATAATCATTAAAAAAGCTTGAAATATAATGTTGAGGACCATCAACACATGACACAGAGGGGAGAAGCGAGCAAAGGCTGCGGGTAAATGGCACCGACGGGCTGGCGCCAGGAGGGGCCGGCACGAGGCGGGGCTGCCACAGCCCTTCAGCCTGTAAAACACGCGGTGTCTGTGCAGCCTTATAAAGCGAAGCGCAACAGCACGAGGCCGGCCTGTGCCCGGGCCCTGCGGGATGCGTGCAGCTTATACACATACGTACATACACGCAAAGCTGACGTGTGACCCATCGTCTCACCCGTCCCCGTGGGTCCGTGTTCCAGGTACGTGACCATCAGCTCCCTGGCCTTCAGCATGGACTCGCAGTTCCTGTGCGCCTCGAGCAACACGGAGACCGTGCACATCTTCAAGCTGGAGCACCTCGCCAACAGGTAGGCACAGCGCCGGACACTGGTCACGCTAAAGGAGTCGGGTCCCGGTGGCCCGGCCAGCGCACAGGACGTCTTCCCTCCCTGTCGAAGCCACGCACGTGGCTTCACGCGTTCTGTCTCCACGCGGGCGAGCTGGGGCCGCCCTCCCGCGCGCACAGCCTGGCCCTGCCCCATGTGAGCGGCGAGACCCCAGGCAGGTGACCCAGTCTGTCTGTACTTCCGTTTCCTCGTCTGCAAAACCTAAAGTAATGATGATCGTGTGCGCATCTCAGGCCTGCAGTGAGTTCCTGGACCGAGAGCACGCGGAGTGGGGTGCCGGGCAGGGCGTAAACCCTAGTGAGCGTTCGCCAGGCTCGCGACACACACACACCGTGGTGCTCAGGCCGGCCTCGCGCGGTCGCCTCGAGCTCGCCTGTGCTCCCCTTCTGACCGTCCATCGTGTGTCTTCTTGCTGGACTGACCCTCGGAAACTGCCCCTCCGTCCTCAGACTCCCCTTTGCCCTCGGGAGCAGAGTCCCAGCTCCTCCAGCCTGGCGTTCGAGGCTTTTCTTTTCTTTCTTTTCTTTCCCAAACAACGAGAAGAATGTTTCTTTGTTTTTGGCATTCTCAGTGTAATGGCTACAGACCCAACATACTTAAAAATCTAACCTGCATTATTTTCTCTATCACTTTTTTCCTTTTTTTTTTTTGGCTACAATAACTTTATTTTTAATCTTAATTGGAGTATAATTGCTTTAGAGTATTGTGTTAGTTTCTGCTGTACAACAAAGTGAATCAGCTGTATGTATACATATATCCCCATAGGTCCTCCCTCTTGAGCCTCCCTCCCACCCTCCCTACCCCACCCCTTTAGGTCGTCACAAAGCATCGAGCTGGTCTCCCTGTGCTCTGTAGCAGCTTCCCACAAGCCATCTGTTTTACACTTGGTAGTGTGTATATATCGATGCTACTCTCTCACTACGTCCCAGCCACTTTTTTTCTTAATTCTACTGAAGTAGAGTATAGTTGATACACAATGTTGTGCTAATTTCTTCTGTACAGCACAGTGATTCAGTTACACACATATATACATTCTTTTTCATATTCTTTTCCCTTATGGTTTATTGCAAGATGTTGACTAGAGTTCCCTGTGCTCTACAGGAGGACCTGGTTGTTTATCCATCCTATATATAGTTTACATCCGCTAACCCCAAACTCCCACGCCATCCCTCCCCTCCCCCGCCCCGCTCCCGGCAACCACACGTCTGTTCTCTGTGTCTGTGAGTCTGTTTCTGTTTCGCGGATAGGTTCATTTGTGCCATATGTTAGACTCCTGTAGATGATCAGACCAAGCGAAGCGAGTCAGAGAGAGACAAATGCCATGTGATATGGAAGCTTCTCTTGATGCACCTCACCTGCCGCGGAGACCGTCCGGCCTCCTCCCCCCAGGCCGGCCCAGCGCGGCTCCGGCTCCCAGAGGCCGTCGGCCTCGGCATCGGACGTGCCCGCCTCCTGCCCCCCCAGGCCCACCCTCGGCTCAGAGTCAGCCCCGCCCCACCAGCCCCGCAGACCCCACCTCATAGAAGAGCACTTGCCGGGCGCCGGCTTGGACGCGGTGTTGCCGCTTTGGTTCTCACGGGCCGCGGACCGTGATTGCCCCGTTCCCCACCGAGGACGGCGGCGTCTGAGAGTGAAGGAGCAACCCCAGCCCTCCCTGCTCGGGGGTCCTGGAGTGGCCCCGGCCTGTGCCTGTCCGCGGCACCCTGCCTGAAGCTCTCTGTCTACACCTGTGCTGGGCCTCCGCCTCGGATGCGGGACCTGGGTGCGGTCGCGCCTCTCTGTAACCCCCGACGGTTAGCGCAGGGCTCAGGGCGACCGCGCAGGTGCGTCCCGCGGTGCTCAGGGGCTGGCCGAGTGGCGGGAGCCCGGAAGAGACCCCCGAGGCCCAGGGCGGTCTGTCCCGGGGGTGACAGGGAGGAACAAGCCCCAGGGCTTCGGAGCGGTGGGCTGTGTCCCCCGCCAGGATCCGCCCCTCAGCGGTGTGCCTGGGGCCGTGTGCCGCCTCCCTGGGGCTCGCAGGGCTGCTCCGCACGGAGGCAGGTGCGCGCCTCGGCCGCTCCCGTCTCACAGCAGAGCCGCCCGCCGGCCCCCGTCTGGCGGAGCCCCCAGGGAGGCCGTGTGGCGGCTGCGGAGGGTGTGCCGGGTCCCGTGAGGCCCCTCCGCACCTCCGGGCACTGCTGGCAGCCTCGCCGGTGGCTCGAGGGCTGTACCCAGACACCCGTCCAAGCGTCTTGCCTGGGGGGTTGCTTCCCACGCAGTCTGGCCGGGAGGCCTTGACGCTGAGATCGGCCTGTTCTTTCCTTCCGTGAGCCCAGAACAGGCCTGGGCTTAGGTGACAGAGTCCAGGGACCGATTCCAGCTCACTCTCTGCCCAGCCCCCTTCCGGGAACCAAGAAATCAGACTCATCGTCCGATTCAGCTTTCTTAACGTGGGAAGGCTGTTGCGCTGGCGACCTCTTCACAGCCGTGCGGTGGCTCTTCCACAGGACACACGAGCCCGCGATGCCCTCCGGGCACGGCCGGGATGGCATGTCCCGAGCGTTCGGGTGGGCAGGACGTCGCGCCAGGGCACAGTGCCTTCCCGCGGCGGTGAGCGCGGCGCCCGGCCTCGGGCCAGGATGTTGGACGGCTGCCCGGGGGAGGTGGCTGGGTCTCACCCCACCTGTGCCTTGCTCCCCAGCCGACCAGAGGAGCCCTCGACCTGGACTGGCTACGTAGGAAAGATGTTCGTGGCCGCGTCCAACTACCTCCCCACCCAGGTGTCCGACATGATGAACCAGGACAGGGCCTTTGCCACTGGGCGTCTGGGCTTCTCCGGCCACAGGAACATCTGCACGCTCTCCACGTACGTGCGGCCCCACGCTCCTCACCAGGCATAAACCGTCCCCGATTTACTTCCCCACAGCGCAGGATGCCCCAAACACACAAACAGGTTTTAAGAAAAGCCAAGAGAAGGGAGCCAAGAAGGGCCCACAAAGTCAGCCCCCCCACCCCTGTGGCCCCTCAGCAGCGTTCCCATCCGGTTGGACCCTTTCTCTGGGAGCAGCTGAGCTGGAAGCTGGCGCAGGAATTTTAACCTTCCAGTTCCAATGACACTGTCTTGAAAACAGTTCTCAATTTTACGGAATTATGAAAAAAGTCTCTAAGTCCAGACACCTATGGGGTCGAGATGTGTTTTATCTAAGACCTTTAAAAGTGTCTATTAAAGTTGAACATTTAAAAAATTTAGTAAAACTAGCCAGCGAAGATGGGGGCCAGTTTTGCACCTGTGTCCTTCCCGTCGCTATTAAAGGCAGAGACACACACAAGGCAGGTAAGCGGATACTTTTGTCAGAAGGAGCAGCTCACAGAGCAGCAGGGTATACACACATGCTTTTGCCTCATCCACACAATTATGGTCAAAGACAGAAGTCATCCTCAAGGTAGATCACTAGAACGCAACGCAAGGAAATCACCAGAAACCCGGACCCTGGGGTCGGTGGGCTGTGGGTTTGTCGACGGCGGGAGGAGATGCAGGTGATGCCCGGGGAGGGGGGGGGGCGGGCTCTGTCCCCGGAAGCTGGTCCAACGCCCACGCGCGGCGTCCTCACAGCACGTGTCTTCTTGGCCCGCAGGATCCAGAAGCTGCCAAGGCTCCTGGTGGCATCCTCCAGTGGACACCTGTACATCTACAACGTGGACCCTCAGGACGGAGGAGACTGCGTCTTAATCAAGACTCACAGGTGCACAGGCCCGTTTTCAGAAAGCCAGCCTTCCGAGAGCAGCTGCGCTGCGCGGCCCCTCGGCCCCAAGCAGCGGGCAGCCTCGGGGTTCGCCTTTCCTTCCTCCTTCCCGGGAGCGCGGGGCCGAGCGCGGGGCCCTGCGGGGTGCTGGGTTCGCGTCGGGCTCCGCAACCTGCAGGCCCCGCTCCCGCCGGGGTCCCTCGGACGTAACGGGCGCTCAGACACGTGTACGCGACTGAACTGAGACGTGCTCCTGAGCCCCCAAGCTGGGCTCCCCCGAGAGCCCGCCCGGGTGCCCTCACCTGGCCGTGCGCGGGGGGCACGGGACCACCTCGCTTTACCGAACACCAGAGACGAGACGTCCCGTGACTGGCGCGGGCGGCGGGGGGGTCACGTCGGTCCACGCCCACCCGGCAGGGGCCTGGCAGGTGTCTGCCTTGGCCTCCGGGGCCCAGCGCGCCCTTGCCGGTGCTCTTGCGGGGGGCAGCGCCTGGGGCGCGAGGTGACCTCCCCTCCCCCTCCTCCCCCTCCCCCCTTTCCCGCCGCAATCAGCTTGCTCGGCTCAGGATGCGTGGAGGAGAACAAAGAGAACGACCTCAGACCTCCATCACCTCAGTCTTACGCCGCAACCGTAGCGCGCGCAAGCCCGTCCGCGGCGTCCACGGTGCCGGGTGAGCGGGCGCGGGGGCCCCGTGCGCGGCCGCCCTCCCCGCGCCCGGGCCCTAAACGGGGCGGCCGGCCCCCCGCAGCCCTCTGCCTCCCGGAGGACGTCGGCCAGGGAAGCGGGAGGCGGGTGGGAGCCCCGCCGTCCAGGGGCCGCACGCGGTGGGCATCTGGGCCCGTCGGGGGCGCAGCCCGTCCCGGGGCTCCCCGGGTGCGCGCTCTGCCGCGGGCCAGGCCCGGGGTCGTGGGCTGGGAACAGACCCCGTGGCCGCTCTCACGCGCCGCTCTCGGTCTCCAGGTTACTCGGAGGACGGCGGGGCGCTCCGCGGAGAGGTCATCCCCGAGCACGAGTTTGCGACGGGACCCGTGTGTCTTGACGACGAGAACGAGTTCCCCCCAGTGAGCATCGGGGACCCTTAAAAGCGCCCCGTCCGCGTGCCCGGGCGGAGCCCTCACCTGCGCGCGGGCAGAGCCCCTTCCCTGTTGTCTAGTCCCTGACGGGCAGCCGTCGGGGCTTCCTGGGCCTCAGACCCCACATGCCGGCCCGCCCGACAGTGTGAGGACAAAGGCACCCCAGCCGGCCCCGCCCCGCCGCCCCCGCCCTCGGAGGCCCGCACCCCTCCACGTGGCTTCTTTAGCGCTCTCTCTGCTGCTCACAGGGCAAGAACGCGTGCATATAAATGCTTGTTTTCCTGAGGTTCCTGAGATGCTCTAGCAGCACCCTGCCGCCCTCGTGCTAAAGGTGATGCTGTGAGAGGGCTGGGTGCCCGGCCCCATCCGGCTCCGACGGGACAGACCCCTGTTCCTTAACAGCCACTTAGAGAGCGGGCCGGGGTGGGGAGCCCCCGGGCACCTCCAGCCAGCCCCCGGCATCCCACTTCAGCCCTTCTGGCCGTGAGGGCCCAGGCGTGGCTGGGCGGTGGGCAGGGGTGAAGAGAAGCTTGTCCCCCTGCTTCTGAGTCTTCAGGCTTCTCGTCAGCGCTACGTAGAGACCCCTCTCGTGAGCTTCAGTTAGAGAACAGCCCAGACAGTCCACTTGAAATCATCTCGAGACGGAAGCGGTGTTTAGGCCAAGACTTGGAGAGTCAGCCGAGGGTCCCTGCCGGAGGCAGAGAGAGGGGGCCACTGGGTGTAGATCTGGGGGTGCAGTGTTTTCTCTGGGTCGTGGTTTTGGAAAGTTGGATTCCATGTGCCAGAGGATGGAGTGCGGGTCTGGCTTCTCTTGCACGTAGCGCTGTAGGGCAATCTAGTAGGCACAGTAAAAGGGGAGAAAAGCTGCTGTGGGGCCCTTCCTGCAGGACTGGAGGGCCCTGCTCGTGACTTCCCAAAAGGCTCTGTGGCTCGCAGCTTGAGATCGACGTTTCTGGCTTTTAATAGACAGATTGTCGAATATGGTGCCACCCCGTAGAGTTTAGGGATGGAAATCAGTCATTCTGAAAAATACTAATTATGCATTTAAAAACATCTCCCTACTGAGAGATGACCTCCCGATAGGCCAGTTGTTTTGCCGTTGGGTTCTCTTGCCTCTACTTGCTCTAGAGGGAGCTTTTCTGTCCTCCCCCCCCCCCCCAAAAGTTGGTGCTCATTTACCTGAAGTTGCATCTTGCAGGAACCAGAGCAGGTCAGGTGCAGTGGGGATACATGTGGAATCTAATGGAATCAGCAATTTTGGTAAACGTCTGTGACGGCTGTAAAAGATTATTAGATTGTCAGATTCTTACCTGTAATCAGAGTAGACCTCAAAACCTCTAACGTTTACAGATTTAGAATATTGGCATTCAGAAGGTGAACCCTTGCCAAAGAAAACCTGTATCAAATAATAGGTACACCATGTAGATCATTTGGAGTGGAAAAAAAATAATGGAGATGCTTAAGAACTAGCACTACAATGAAAGGCCTGTTGGCTTACTCGGTGCCAGGAAGCCTGGTACGAGCCAGTCGTCCTGTCTCCCTCGTAAGGACCAGAGGAGTGGAAGTCGGTTTAAACTGCATTGGGGATTTTTATTTATCCACAAGGAAGGCGTCCTGTCAGTGAGACTGTCGATCACTGAACAAGGTTCCCCAGAACAGTCGTTAGGCCCTAGCAATTACAGAGCAGCCCCCGTGTGCAGAGCCGGTGGTAGGGGTCTTGCAGGCCGTCAGACCCCTGCCCTGCCCTCACGCCTGCAGCAGAGCGATGGGGTAGCGGGTGGGCTGCTCCATCTCAGCGCAGGAGGGTCAGAGGCCTGAGTGCCCTGGGGTGCTCGTGCAACAAGGACGTCTCAGTCACGCCCTCACGGGCAGAGCAGTCCACTGCGGGTGCTGAGAACCCTGCTCTGTCTGCCTCTGTTCTCAGCGGTGCTGTGCATTCCAGACGTCTGTCCAGAGTCCTCATCTCTGCCCAGATTCCTGAAATCCTTCCGGGATCCTGACAGGTCTTGGGGTCTCAGCTCCTCCCCGACACAAGCATAGGTTTGCCCGGGTAATAGCTCCTGTGGGGCCGCTGGGTCAGCGCTGCTGGTCTTTTTTAAATATACTGACACTAACCTGGGTACGACCCCTCTTTATCTCCTCGGGATTCACTTTGCTGCAAGCGCAAGGAGAGAAAAGAGAATTGATCGCTTCTGGTCCCTTAGAAAGATGCTGAATTCAGGAAGGGAGCAGCTTTGATTTCGGTAACAAGCCAACCTTGACAAGTCTGCATATTTTCTGACATTCGTCTTACTCTTGGGACCAAGGGTATTCACTGACTTTTTCGTAGTGATTTAGCAGTCTGTGTTTACAAGTAAGATGAGCCTTAAATATATATATACATGTATATATACACCCACATAGATATCAATACACACACACATTTTTACAAGTAGCATTCTCTGAAACTGTCACCTCGTCTACACCTAAAGAAGATGGGGGACTTTTCTGGGGCCACAGGTGAGGGTCGGCCCGTGGACGGAAGGGCAGGAAAGCTCTGCGGGGCCCAGCCTCCCCCCGCCGACCCGCCGTGGGCACAGCACTGTTGACTGTGCAGCCCGCCTGGCAGCCACTTCCCAGAAAGAGTAAGGTCGCTCTGTTCTGATTCCGGTAGATACTCTTGTGCCGCGGAGATCAGAAGGGCAAAACGAAGCCATCGTGACGGGCAGGAGGACCCC
Source organism: Hippopotamus amphibius kiboko (assembly GCF_030028045.1). Classification (NCBI taxonomy): domain Eukaryota; kingdom Metazoa; phylum Chordata; class Mammalia; order Artiodactyla; family Hippopotamidae; genus Hippopotamus; species Hippopotamus amphibius. The sequence continues at coordinate 62,692,519 of NC_080202.1, forward strand.
CCCCCCCGTCAGGGGTGGAGGAAACACGAAGGTGGACGAGTGGGGGGGCAGGAACCCAGAGGACGTGGCTCCCTGCCCAGCAAGCTCTTCTCAGCCCGGTGGCCGGCGGGTGCGGGAGCCGCTTGTGCCCACGTCCTGCCGTCGAACGTGTGTCCCAGCCAGAGCGTCCATGCAAATGAACCATATTGGTCTATAACCCGAATTTCATATTAAAACAGCATCCTTTAGAAAACGTATGCTGCGTAAAAATGTACTCACAGGAGAACCTCTCTGAATTGTATTTCTTGGATATGACATAGAGAGGCTATTTTAGCCAGGCAGAAGATTTCTGCAGTGCCTGGGATAAATCATTTATGACCTTTCAGTCCCATTTAGGACACTAATAATAAAACCATGGCAATGCACATTTGAGGCTTTAAAAGTTTATTTCTTTGTGGTTCGAGGAAGCAGGAAGAATTCCCCAAATCTTTAAAATACAGCCATTTGACCTGCCTTGGGCGGGGGGGGGGTGGGGCCATGGACCTCTGTGGGCGGCGCTGCTCTGAGACCTGGACGCAGATGTGACTTTGTCAGGTCTGCACCTGTGCTGCTCACAGCTCCCCGGGGGGACCTAGACACGGAGCATCTCCAGCCCACCTGGTCAGAATCCACACCGTCACAGGCTCCCAGGGGACCTGGACGCCTACAAAAGCCAGGGAGGCGCTCGCTGCTCTAGATGCCAGCCGGGATGAACCTCTGTTCAAATGGCCAGCAAAACCAGGTACATTAAAAAAAAAAAAGAAACTAAAATGTATGGTGTGCCTGCGGGGTACCACGTCACGAGCCAGGCAGGCATTCTCACGTGTCACCTGCTTCCTCTTCAAAATCAGCTTGTGGGTTAGGTTACATAACTGCCCACGTTCAAGCGTTGGGGCTGGGACCAGGGCTGACTCCTGACGGCAAGGCCTGGGTGCCTTTTCTTACCCCTCGGGCTCAGCAGGTTCGCGGAAGGGCACGCGGAAGGGACGGCGGGGGCGCAGGGTGGTGGCTTCACAGCCCGGGGCGCAGCCTGTTGTTAGAGCGCATGTGGCGCGGAGGGCAGCACTGGACGTGGACCTGGACGTGGACCCGGCCGCCCCGCTGCGCTGCCGCTGTTTCCCTCACGCGGCCCGGCAGCGGCAGGCCACCCGGCGCGGGTCGCAGCAGGGGGTCACCGCGGGGTCCTGGCTGTAATCTGCTCGGGAGACGTGGTCAGCGGCGACGTCTTCGAGGACCCCTGCGAGAGCCGCTCGGACGCGGGGCAGCGCTCTCTGGTACTCGGCACCGCCCCTGTCCAGGGGCACGGCTTCCGCCACGTCCTCCTCCAGGTTAAAGATGAGGGGCGGCTCGTGGCGCCGCTGGGGGCCGACGCTCCCGTCGCAGGCTCTGGCTCCACCTGGAGAGAGGGGGACCACAGAGACCCCGTCAACCCCAGCGACGGATCACAAGGGCACTGCCGAGGCAACCCCCTTGAGAATCCCCATCCTCATCCCGGTGATGCCCCGTCCTCCAGAATGAGGTGGACCTTCCCCTGGGACTCGCCTTCCGAGCCAGTGGGACAATGGCTCGGATGGCTTTCTCTACCCTTGGGGAGTAAATTTGATTTTTATTTTTTTGGAAAACTGATTTCTTGAATCCAGAGGGTACTCTGGCAAATTAGGCAGGAAGGCAAGGAGAGTCCTTTCACTTCAGGCTGCAGTTCAGTTTCTTGTCTGGGTTAGAACCTGGCTGTTAAGGCGGTCCCTGAGCACGGGTGTCGAAAACGTTCGGAGCAAGCAGGCTCCTTGGCTGTCCGTGGTTCACAGGATGTTTTTCCCCCTTTACGGTACAAAAAGTAGTTAAGCTCTCTGGCAGGAATGAATATAACACAATCAACGAAAGGAATTCAGGCAAAGCTCAGCCCTGGGACGTACCGCAGCCCTGGACACACCCTTTGCCTCTGGCCTCCTCAGCAGGCAAACGTGAACGAGGTAGAAACTGACCGACCACTCAGGGGGAAGCGGAGCCTTCTTCTGGCCCCGAGGTGAGAGAGAATTTCTTCCTACAGGGGACCCTGTGTGACGGGACAGCCAACAGCATCCTTATGAAAAGCACAGCTGCGTGAGGAGGGCGGTCCGGCCGATGACTTTCCATCACACCCTCCGCTACAAGCCCAGAGCCCGACGCCCACGTGCACCTCGGTAAAAGCAAACCTCCACGGAGGGGCCAGCGCCACCCCACGCGAGGACGCGGCTTTCATTCGGGGCCCATCTGGACAGAAATACAACAAGTGACACACTGAGACAGAAGACTGGGTGAATCACGTGGAGCACGTCGCCTTCAGGAAGCCCCCGGAGGCTTCTCCTGCTGGGAGTGACCTCGACAGAGAGTGAGAGTCGTGGCCTGGTGTTTGGAGCCGAAGTTGGCGCCTCTTCTTTGTCAACAAACAGAGGTGACGGAAGCTTCGGCAACCAAGCAAGCGCAGGTGGGGATTAGCTCCTCTTGTAAAAATGGAAGCCTTCCCCTGAAGGGCTCAGTGGAGCAGCTCACGTAGAACTCGTCCTCCTCTAGATGCCGGTTTCAAGTTCCAGGCAACATACGGAGAAAACGACCCACTGACGTCACCAGAGAGTCATCGATGCAGGCAGAAAGGAATCCGATTCTGGAAAGCAGGCGGCCGCCTGGGGTGGGGTCTGTGTTTACGTCTTTTCCCCTGGGGACACCCCACCCACCCACCCACCCACCCAGTCAGAGCAGCGTGGAGCAGCTAAAGCCCTGGTAGGGGGCTGCAGTCTCCTTGGCGTGAGGTGTCAGGGGACAGAGTTCAGAGCTGCCACCACACATGAAAACTGGTGGTCAGAACCCTGGCAAGGAGAGAGCCAGAGAGGGGAAGCCTTAAAATCTGCAGATAAACTCCCTTCAACACCTTGCTGAGCCCTGAACGGTGTGTACACAGGGGAGACAGATCCTAGCAACAGCTGCAAGTCTGAGGCGCTCACACGTCTTTCTGTGTCAGCCGGTGCAGGGAAGGTAGAATTCAGAGTCTGACTTCTATTGAGTTAGGAAGGCTCGATAAACACTTCGTATTTTCCACTGAAGTCCCAACAGGCTCCTGCTAGGAGTGAACACTGTGTCCCAAGATGAAGGCATTTACCTGAGCTTAAGGACGAAATCCAACAGAGCCCAGTTCTAACAAAGTATCAAACCAAGCCTCCTCAAGTTTAAGGGGATTAGGCAGTGATTAACTGTCCGTGAGGACCAAAGTCAGCACTGCTCAGACTGCAAGTCAGAATCTCTACAATGCATCACGCACAATGCCCAGTGTTTAAAAACTACTCAACAGGAGACTTCTAGTTTCTGGTTCAGCATTTAAGGAGCTTTAGAAGTCATCCCTCCATCCTAACAAGTAAAAAGCTGAACAGAACTAAAAAGTCAGTGACCCTTCTTAGATCAGAGAAGTGAGGTCACAGGGCAAACCTCTACCCCCCAGACTGGAGACAGGCAGGTGAATACAGAGACTCGCCACATAGCAGAGCAGACAGCTCTGGGAGCCAGTGCCCTGGCAGGAAAACCTGAACTGAGTCTAAGAGTTAAAACCCCCACGGGGGTGGGAGTCATCTTTTAGGTGAAAATTCTAAGAAAAAAGAAAAAAATGCCAGTAATCAAAAACACTAACAGAAATAAGAATAAGAATGCACTTGGTGGGCTTGTTCGTAGACTCCACGGCTGAGGACAGGAGCTCTGAGCTTGAGAATATCTCAGAAGAAGCTTCCAAAATTGAAAAGCAAAGAGGAAAAAAAATCTGAAAAACAAACAAGCAAACAAACAAACAAATCTGAAAAACAAAAAAACCCCAACCAAACAAACAAAAAACAACAGAGCAGAATATCCAAGAACTGTAAAGCAACTACAAAAAAGGGTAATGGGAACACCAGAAGGAGAAAAATGAGAGGAAGGAACAGAAGAGATATATGAAACTGTGATGACTGAGATTTCCTCCAAATTAATGTCAGACACCAAACCACAGATTAAGGAAGCTCAGAGAACACCAAGCAGAATAAATGACTTTGAAAGACCCCGTCAAGAGAACAAGAAGTCAAGCCACAGACTGGAAGCAAATATTTGCACAAGGCATATCTGATAAGGGACTGTCATCCAAAATACCCAAAGAGGGGCTTCCCTGGTGGCGCAGTGGTGAAGAACCCGCCTGCCAATGCAGGGGACACAGGTTCAAGCCCTGCTCCAGGAAGATCCCACATGCCGCGGAGCAACTAAGCCCACGCACCACAACTACTGAGTCCATGTGCCGCAACTACTGAAGCCCACGCGCCTTAGACCCTGTGCTCTGCAACAAGAGAAGCGACTGCAGTGAGGAGCCCATGCACCACAACGAAGAGTAGCCCATACTCGCTGCAACTAGAGAAAGCCCGTGTGCAACGAAGACCCAAAGCAGCCAATAAATTAATTAACTGATTCATTAATTAAGGAAAATACACAAGGACCTCTTAAATCTCAACAATCAGGTTGATGAGGAGAAGCGCCTGAACAGACACCTCCGCAAAGCAGACACAGCCAGCAAACAAGCGTGTGAGAGGATGCCCGACACTCTGTGTCATTAGCAGTTGCAAATTAAATAACCAGACACCACTACGCACCTGTCAGATCTTGGACTTCCAGCCTCCAGAGCTGGGAGACGATAACTCTCCCAGTCTCTGGCACTTTAATAAAAAGCCAAAATAAGAAACACTGACAACACCCAATGCTAGCGGGGATGTGAGCAACAGGAACCGTCCTTCGTTGCTGGTGGGGATGTGAAATGGTGCAGCTACTCTGGAAGACAGCTCGGTGGTTTCTTGCAAAACTAAACACACTCTTACCATACCTTCTAGACTTTTCTTTTTCTTTCTTTCTTCTTTTTTTTTTTTTTGCCACACAACACGTGGGATCTTAGTTCCCCAACCAGGGGTCGAGCCCACATCCCCTGCATTGGAAGTGCGGTGTCTTAACCACTGGACCACCACGGAAGTCCCTTACCATACGATCTAGCAATCGCACTTCTTGGCATTTATTCAAATGAGTTTAAGTCCGCACAAAGACCCACACATGAATGTTTATAGCATAACTGTCAAAACAGTTTACTCATGATTGTGAAAACTTGGAAGCAACCAAGATTTTCTTCAGCGGGTGAATGGATAAATAAGCTGTGATACGTCCAGGCAATAGCATATCATCCAGCATTGAAAACAAGTAAGCTCAAGCCGTGAAAAGACATGGGGAAGCCTTAAATGCTATCTTAGTCAGCCCAGGCTGCCATGACAAAGGGCCATAGACTGGGAAAGTTATCTTCTCCCAGTTCTGGAGGCTGGAAGTCCAAGATCAAGGTTCTTGAAAATTTGGTTTCTGGTGAGAGCTCTCTTCCTTGGCTTGCAAACAGTAGAGATACAGACAAAACTCAATAAATGCTAGCAAACTGATCTCAGCAGTATATAAAAAGGGTTACACACCATGGCCAAGTGGGATTTATTCCACAGATGCGAGGGTGGTTCAACACATGGAAATCAGCCAATGTAAAACGATGTATATTCAAAGAACGAAAGAAAAAGAACGATCATCTCAGTAAACGCAGAAAAAGGATTTGACAAAATCTAACACTCTGTCATGATATAAACACTCAACAAACTAAGAATGGAAAGGAACTTCCTCAACCTGATAAAAATTATCTATGAGAAACCACAGCTAACATCATACTTGGTGATGAAAGACTGAAAGCTTTCTCCCTAAGATCAAGAACAAGACAAGAATGTCCACTGTCACCACTTCTATTCAACATTGGACTGGAGGTTCTAGCCAGAAAATCAGGCAAGAACCAGAAACAAAAGGCATCCAGACTGGGAAGGAAAAAAGTAAAACCACCTCTATGTGTAGATGAAATGATCTTACATAGAGAAAAGCAAATGGACAAAACTCTCCAATTAAAAAGCAGAGCCTTATCAAACTGGATGAAAAAGCAAGCTTCCATTCTATGCTGCCTACAGAGATGCCTTTTAAATATAAAAGCAGTTGAGTTGAAAGGAAGAAAACAGATGTGTCACACAAACAGCAAGCACAGGAAACTGGAGAGGCTGTGTCAGTATCAGACAAAACATACTTCATGACGTGAAGTACCAAGATAACGAGGGATGTTTCACAAGGATCGAGTCGGTTTCGAAGGAAGACAACACTAAAGGGAAATACAGACTATGTACATCCTAAATGGAGATTTTTAACACCCTTCTCTCAATAATTGATAGAACAAGCTGACAAAAAGTCAGGAAGAATACAGATGATCTACCTGATTGACATGTACGGGAGGTGACACACAAGGACGGCAGAACACGTTTGCTTCACTTCCACCTGCCATGTTCACCAAGACACACCACCTGCATGGCCACAAAACGTCCCAGTAAATTTCGAAAGGTTGAAAACTTCCCGAGTATGTTTTCTGACCGCGATAAAATTAAATTAGAAATGACAAAGATAAGGGAGCTAAAAAGGCCCCCAAATTTTGGAAATTAAGCAACAGATTTCTAAATGGCCTGTGGAGCAAGGAAGAAATTAGAGGAGATCCTAGAAAATATTTCCAACTAGATAATGGAAAATAAAACATAGAATTTGGGAGATGCAGATAAAGCGATGGTTAAAGGGAAAACTGTAGCTGTAAACGCTGATATTTAAACATGAGAAAGGTTTAAAATTAATTATATAAACATCCTCTTTAGGAAACCAGGATAAGGAGAGTGAATGAAACTAAGTAAAGAAAGAAAGAATAGACATAGAAGCAGAAATCATGACATAGAAAACTGTAAAGGAAATTGACAGAGCTAAAACTTGTTTCCTTAAAAAGATGGGTTAAAAGGGTACTGAGGGAATATTATGAACAGTTTTAGGCCAGTAAATTTGACAATTCAGATGAAACCGATAAGTTATTTTAACAATACAACGTACGCTGAGACAAGAAGAAATTAAAAATCTGAATACACCTATTAAAGAAATTAAATTGACAACCAAGACCTTGTCCATCAAGAGACGTCCAGGCCCAAATAGTTTCACAGATACATCAATCAAACATGGGAGGACTCATACCAATCTCCTACAGCCGCTTCCAGAAAATAGAGACAGGAACACTTCCCAACTCATCTCACAAGGTTAGCAAAACCCTGATACCAAAGCCCGACACAGACACTGCAAGAAAGGAAAATTATAGACAGAATCTCAGCAAATCAAATCCATCAATATATAAAAAGAGGGACGTCCCTGGTGGCGCAGTGGTTGAGGGTCCACCTGCCAACGTGGGGGACAAGGGTTCGATCCCTGGTCCTGGGGGGATCCCACATGCCTCTGAGCGGCTGGGCCCGTGTGCCACAACTGCCGAGCCCGCGAACCACAGCTGCTGAGCCTGCGTGCCACGGCTGCTGGGGCTTGCTAGCCTGGAGCTCATGCTCTGCAACAGGGATGGCCAATGCAGTGAGGGCCCGCACACCGAGGCAGAGGGTAGCCCCTGCTCACCGCACGGGGAGGGGGTTCTCACGCAGCAGCGAGGACCCAACGCAGCCAATAAACACATACACACACACATAAGTAAGAAAAATATTACTAGATTATTTTTAAAATAAATATATATATATATATATATATAGTAAAAGAAGAGTACATTGCAACTGAGGTTTATCCAGGAACGTAAAGTTGACCTAACATTTGAAAACGGGATGTAATTCACAGCGTTAAGAAGGTCCTTGTGCAGATACATTCACTTATAACAGCTCATCAAATCACGCAGCTCAGGTCTGTGTCTTTCGCTGTGTGTAAAGTTTCCCTCAGTTACTCTTTTAAAAAAGGAAAAACAATACGGATCGCTTAATTCTAGGCCACACACCAAAACAGACTCGTTGCCTTCTCAAGCTCCTCCTAGTTCACGACCCCCAAAATCGCATCCTTGTTGCAGAAGGACGCACACGTCTTCCTCTGATCTAATGCAGTAGGTGTCAATTCAGCTCGCTTATCCCAAAGAAGTTTTACGTAATTAGGGTGCAGTTGTTCAAGGACAGGCATGGGGGAAGGGAGGAATCAGAGCACGTCGGGCTTCATCCTATCTCATCCTAGTCGCAGTTTTCATTCCATCTGTTGAGATTTCCATTCTCCCCTTGCTGACTCTCCTGGGAGTTTGGTGATGCTTCAGAACAAACCTCTCCTGGGTATCATAATTCCTATCAGACTGTGATCACTTCAGACAGTCCGATTACTTCACAGTGGCGTTTATGACCCCAGCATTGTGGTGCCAAGGGCTTTCTGGCTGGGTTATGACTTTTGAAATTAAGTCAGCCTGGAGAAACCATACCTCTTAGATAGAGTAATGTAAGGGCTGTAATCTAGACACTTTCCCTCTGAAAGCATAACAAACATCTGACTGCTTTGTATTTAAGGTCTTGGAGCGTCAAAGATTCTTGTAGCATTTTTAATATCCCTCAAGCGATGAACTCAAAGAGCTTGTTTTGTTTTTATGCCACATTTTCTTTGGGGTCACTTATTCACGCTCAGGGCAAATAATTTTTGTTCTTTATTACATAATTCTTTGGAAAGCTCTAACCTTAAATAACTGAATCAAATTGGAATTCACATCAGATCCCAGATTTGGGTGGGTTTTTTGTTTGTTTGTTTGTTTTCAGGAGAGGGGGCTTGTTTTTCATTCAATAAAAAAAATGTTAGGGTTCCTACCAGAAGCAAGATTCTGTGCCAAGCACATCAAGACAACAAAGTTGGAAGAGCTTACAGAGCTGAGTTTAGAGCATGTCAAGCTACTGGAAGAAATAAAAGATGTACTTAAACAACTGGCTTATATGGCAGAATGTGGTAAATATCAGAGTTCTCCACATCCTACCCAGCTGGGACGATGAGAAGGCATCCTACCATCCAGGTGGCCTTAAAAGCCGAAAGGGGGACTTCCCTGGTGGCGCAGTGGTTAAGAATCCGCCTGCCAATGCAGGGGACACGGGTTCAATCCCTGCTCTGGGAAGATCCCACGTGCCTCAGAGCAACAAGCCTGTGGGCCACAACTACTGAGCCTACGTGCCGCAACTACTGAAGCCCGAGTGCCTAGAGCCTGTGCTCCTCAACAAGGGAAGCCACGGCAACGAGAAGCCCATGCACCTTAATGAAGAGTAGACCGCGCTTGCCACAACTAGAGAAAGCCCGTGCACAGCAACGAAGACCCAATGCAGCCCAAAATAAGTTAATTAATTAATTAATTAAAAAAAAAAAGCCGAGAGGGATTTTAATCTGGAGGCCAAGGAAGAGGGCCGTTGCTCTCGGAGAACTAAGTCTAGAAAAGTGCGGGGACCCAGGGTGGAAGGAGTCTAAATTCAGTTGGAAGCAAGACGCCATTGCAAGATTTTGAGAACCACACTGACCTGTGTCACGTGTCTAAAATATACATGTAAGACAGTCACAGGGGGAGCCGAAAAGGAGAGAGACTTGGGTTTGCTAACTAGACCTCTAACATCTATTTTCTGAAATGGTCTCTCGTCAAGTAAATCACGCCTCATCTCTAGGCTTCCATGGAATGTCCAGCCACTGCACTGAGAGCATACCCGCGGGACGAAATGTCTTCCAGGTGAAAGGCACAGCGTGGCTGTGCTGGGCCGGCTCGGACCTGGCTGGACATCTCGGCGAACAGCAGAAAGACCTTGCTTGCGTCTTTGTGGGCACGGAGGGCCTGGGCGGGGCCCTTGGAGCTGAGCCCTCCGCCCGGGCCGGGGTTTGGGGCGGCACCCTCACAGGTGCTGAGAGCACCCCGAAAGAGGGCAGCCCGTGTCATCCTGGAGGCCAGAGCGAGAGTCCAAGTGGGGTGGGACCAACTCACCGGTGACGTAGAAGGCCTTGTACCGCCCCAGGCGGACGGTCTGAAGGGCCCCGTCCTCTCCGGCCGCCCCGCTGTTGGGGTGGAACAGCGCCTGGGAAAGGGGGGCAGGACTTACAAATACGAAAACCACGCCAGACGCTCCCTGGAAAGCATTAGTTTTGGGGGGTTTTTTGGGCCACGCCGTGCGGCATGTGGGATCTTAGTTCCCCAACCAGGTGCGAACCCGCAACCCTTGCATTAGAAGCGAGGCGTCCTAACCACGGGACCCCAGGGACGTCCCAGCGTCACTTTCTTTGTCATGGTCCCTGCTCCCCATCACCCCCCAAGCCCACCCCCGACCCCCACCCGGCCCCAGACAAGGAGAGACGCGGGCCTGTGGTCCACACCAGCCACCTCCCAGCAGCCTTGGGAAAAGAGCTCTTTTGCCAGTCAGGTAACCTGAATGGGTTACAGCTCTGGTTGGGTTCCTAGGCCCAGAACCAGCCATGTCATCTGCAGGGTCCGGTGCACGATGAGAATGAGAGAAACCTGGCCCCAAAGTTAAGAATTTCAACTGCAGAGCACAGGGGAGGATACTCCGTACCCCAAGACAGCCACCATGGGAGAGAATGTGAAACAATGTATACAGACATACAAGGGAAACGCTGTGCTGTGCAGCAGACGTGAACCCCGCCCCGTAAATCCACCGCACTGCAGGAAAATAAAATCTTTTTCTTGCTTTATTTATTTGTTTAGGCCCTTTATTGGAATATAATTGCTTTCCGCTGTTGGGCCAGTGTTCGCTGTAAAACAAAGTGAATCAGCTGCATCTACACGTATATCCCCATATCCCCTCCTTCCTGCCTTCCCTGTCCCAGCCCTGGAAGTCATCACCCATCATCCAGTGGATCTCCCTGTGTCATGCAGCAGCTTCCCACGGGCGATCTACTTTACATCTGGTCGTGTGTATATGTCAGTGCTACTCTCTCACTTCATCCCAGCTTCCCCTTCACCCCCCACCCCTGTGTCCTCAAGTCCGTTCTCTACATCTGCATCTTTATTCTTGCCCTGTCACTGGGTTCATCAGTACCATTTTTTTAGATTCCACATATATGAGTTAGCACACGGTAAGTAAAATAAACTTTTTAAAAAACTATTTTCTTTGTTACCAGCCCCCCTCCAAACACACACACACACACACACACACACACAAAGAATTTCAAGATGGCCACAGCACGTGTGCTTTAAAGCAAACACAGTGTCCTTCTAAGGGGGGGCCCTCTGTGACAGCAGGGGTCACACACCCAGGAGGCCTGCCCCACCCCTCTGGGTCAAGATGGGGCCTGGGGCTCTGCATGTTTTAGAAATATTCCCAGGGGACGTCCCTGGCAGTCCAGTGGTTAGGACTCCCAGCTTTCAATGCAGGGGCTGCGGGTTCCACCCCTGGTCCGGGAACTAAGATCCCACATGCCGTGCGTCATGACCAAAAAAAAAAAAATAGACATATTCCCAGGGGGTCTGACACCGGTCGGAGGTGATCTTCAGATCTCTTTGAAAAACGGCTTCTTCAGCATCCAGTAGACTAACTCTCACGTGAGCAAGGTTGGCCCAAGACAGCACGAGGGCTGCTCCGTGCGATTTCGCTGGAACTGGGCACAGCCTTCCCTCCGAACACAGATCACCTTTGACTCAGTCCTACCACGTTCAGACTGAGCAAGTCACCAATGAAAGAATCACCTTCCAACTCCACACAGGGGGCATGGGTTTGATTCCTGGTCGGGGAACGAAGATTCCGCAAGCCGCGTGGCGTGCCCCACCCCCCAAAAAAATAAAATAAAAGGAATCAGCCTCCAGAAGGGAAACACCTAGTTCAGGGTTCCCAAGGACAAGGTCTGGCAGAAAATAAATGACCAGCATCCTTGGTAAGCTGGTGACTTTGGGCTGGAAGCATGAGACCGCCCTGGTATGAATCATGACTGATATATACTGCTGGAAAGGCGCTTACATGATTCAAAGTTTCCATGGAGCTAAAAAAAAAAAAAAATTAAAAACATCTGTTGGAGCGGTAAACAGCTGTCCCCCCAAGTTTCCCGTCTCTGAAAGGATGCCAGTGAGGGTGGGGCTCCTCCCACACCTGCTGCTTCCGTGCTCTCGTGACAGAGCCTGCCAGGTCCCCAGCAGGCGTGAGGACAGCAGGCTCCTTCCAAACAGGAAGAGACGTCGTCACTCAAAACCCTCACTCCTTCCAACCCTGAAGGAAGCCAAGCCTCTCACCGCAGGAGGCTGTTTTGTTTCCTTCTGGAGCGGGCAGGAAGCGGGGGACTCGGAAATCTATTGTCAACGGATGGATCTATGATGCACTCAGACCTCCAGGAGATGGGAGTCCAGGTCTGCGGATTCAAGTCACTGACATTATGTGAGTTTCAGTAATTCCATGGCGGGCGGGGGGTTGCCACAGGCAGGATATTTGTTCTATGTTACCAGGCACCACGTCCAAAATCCAACAAGAAGCAAAGTGGCTCACCCTCAGGAGCGTGGACAGATTTTGGAGAACTCGTATATGCCCTTCTGAGCAGATCGATTACTGTGTTCTTGTTTATATCAACATAGGAAGGAGGTTGGCAAATCTACATGTGAATCACAGCCGAAGACATTTCCTCTCCAGGGGACACCTCGTCCGAATTTCAAAGATAACTTTATCTTCTGCCAACATGTTGCATCTTCTTGGTTGCCTTTCTTACCTGTTTGCTTTGTTTCCTTTTGGTTTGCTTTTTCAAGCAGGGAGCGGCTCCTTCCATTAGGCCCTGGAGGCTGGTGCCTGGGTAGCATCGCCAGGAGGAGGGGGTCTCCCACCCCTTTGGGTGGGCGTGCACAGGCCCAGGTCTCCAAAGGCGGGTCAGCCTAGTGCCAGCAGCTCTGACAGCATCTGTCGCCACTAGGGGCCTCCCTTCTCCCTCAGAGAAGCCATCAGTGGTCCACAGACCAAGACCCAACTTCTGGTTCTTCAATGTGTGCTCTCCGGGGATGGACCAAGCACTGTATGACCACACAGCCCCAGGCTGGTTGGGACAGGACAGGTGCAGAGCGTGAAGGAAGCTTTCCCTTGGCTGACAGTTACTGGACGGGGTCAAGGCAGCCTGGGGCTGAGACAGGACTTGGCCAGCAGCAGCGCTGCAACCTTCAAATTCCATCCAGGAACCAGGTGAGCAGAGTGGGATGCCGGCTCCTGGGCTGTGCCCCCTGCCCCGCCCGCTGCCCTCGCCCCCCTCGTGGCTGCCCTCGTTGCCTGCACACCGACCCCCAGGATCGGAAGCAGAAGGTTCTGCAGATGCGGGAATACGCAGCCCGGCGTCAGTGGCCGTTGGCTATGAACATCAGCAACGTCCCGGCCCTAGACGTCCATGAAGTGGGCAGAGAGTGGCCGCCCAGCGGGAAGCCCAGCTGCCAGCATTTGCTTGTCAACCTCTCAGCGTAGGGCCCGGGGAGGGTGCCAGGGCGTACGTGGCCCCAGGCTGCTTCAGTTCTTCAACTTTCCGTTACTCGTTTGCAAAACAGGGAAGAACCCAACTGCTGAGACATTTTGCATACGGTTTTGAGATGATGATCTAGGAGTTACTTTGAGCTTTTTGAAACTGAAATGGTTTTCTAAACCAACCCACGCTAGACTCTTATAAGCCCAGGATATACCTAGGGGTGAACACAGTTGTTTTTATTAAAAAATCCGTGTGTGTGCTGTGGGAACTGTATAATCTATTCTGATTTGAGTATTAAGTACTAACATTCTAATTTGAATGTTCCAAACAGGTGGCAAAGTTTAAATCTAACCTTTAAGTCTGTTACACACCGCTGGATGTCTCAGAAAATCTGATACAGTGCCGTGCACATGTACTTACTCAATAAATGATGACTGAATACCAAAACAAAAGCAAAAACAAGGGACTTCCCTGGTAGTCCAGTGGTTAAGACCCTGAGCTTCCACTGCAGGGGGCACGGGTTCGATCCCTGGTTGAGGAACTGAGACCCTGTACGCCACACAGCATGGCCAAAAACCAGAAACCAAAAAACCAAGTGTATACAAAAACCCACATGTATGTATACACACGTGTGTATACACATATATGTATGTATACCTCTACAATCACTCATATTCTTCTCTCCCAGCCTCCCATCTGCAGACTCGAGATGATCTACTCTAGTCTCTTTAGTGGCGACCAGAAGAGCCCAAGGCCAAGTTCAGGGCCATCGGCGACACAGCCTCTAAGGTGTTTGATTAACAGGGCAGGGGTCCAGTCCTCCAGGGGAGGCTGGGCCCGGCCCACAGGGGCCCGCGCCCACGTGCTTTTCCTCTTGGAGGTACCAGCAGAAGTCCTGCTGAGCAGAAAGCCGTGCCCGTTTCCTTCTGGGCCCCGGGGTGCGGCCAGGGGGCCGGTCAGCCCAGCTCCAGCTGCCTCCCCCACACATCACACGTCCCCACAGAGCCCCCAAGGGCGCTGCGGCCTGCGTCTGCCCGCCCACCAGCCCCGGGCCCAGCCCCACGCGCGCCCAGCCCAGGGTCCGTGGAGCCCCGAAGCGGGGCCTCGTGGGTCTGCGGAAGCGGCAGCTTGAGGAAGAGAGCGGCCCGCTGCCGGCTGGAGATGCTGCAGACGGAAGTTCCGCGCCCAGGAGCTGGCTCCCCCGAAGCACGGCGCACAGGGTCAGGCCGCCCTGTCCTTGAGGCGCTCCCTGGGGGCCCGGGTCACTCTCTGCGCGGCGTGGCCATAAACACCCAGAGCATCGCTCCGCTGACGTCCCCAGCAACCCCCCAGGGTCACACGCTGCGGGCTCCCAGCCCACAGGCGGAAGCCACCTTCCTGCGAGCGGTCCTGCGGGACCGGGGCTCAACCGAGCAGAGGCTGCCGCGCCAGGGGGTTCGACGGGCGTCCCCCGAGAAGCCCTGGCGCCCGCTGGGGACCGGCGTGCCGGCCGCGGGGAAGGGCCGCTGCAGGAACTGCCCCAGGACATGTGACTCACTTCCACGTGACCCTCAGTAAAGCCAGAAATAGACCCTTTGATGTGTGTGTCCCTCCCCGAGAAGCTGGGCTCACGGGGCCTTCCAGAGGGGGTTCCGGGTTCCGCCCGCCTCGTCCCCCTCCCACTTCCTCTTCCTCTGGGCCAGGGTGAAACACACAGAAAGACAGGCAAAGGCCATCAGGCCTGACATGTCCTGGCTGTCACGGCCACCGAGCGCTTCCGAGCCGAGTCTGCGCCGAGCCCTCCAGCAGCCGGGAGAGGTCGGGGGCGTGAGGACCTCGCCGGCCCTGCCTCCCCAGACCTCATTCATTCATTCATCCAGTGCTCGTCCGCGCGTGCTGGCCAGACGCCAGGCCCTGTGTGAGGTGTACTGAGAATTTCCTGCTGAGATCCCTGCCCTCCAGAAGCTTCCGTTGTGGGGGGGTGGCTGTGGGGGGCGGGGGGGGAGGAGGGAGCCCCACGATACACAACTCACAGACACTGGCCGCACATCCAACACAAATGGGCCGCGTGCCTACATCACGTCAGAGAATTAAACGATGGTGGGAACCCCCTGGTGGCCCAGTGGTTAGGACTCCATGCTTCCAGTGCACGGCGCTCACCTTCGATCTCTGGTCGAGGAACTAACACCCCACATGCCACACCGCATGGCCACAAAACAAAACAAAACAAATAAACAAAAAGAAAGAAAATTAAATGATGGTGAGAAAAAAAAATCATTCATCACAGGGACGCCGCACCAAGGGACGCCCGGCCGATGCCGCCACGTTGATGAACGAGACGGACTCGGGGAGCAGAGGGGGGAGTGGAAAGAGAGCTTCATCTCGAAGGCGTCACCCCTCGGGGTCTGGCAGACCGGATCGCCCGCGGCCACTTGCAGGCATCTCCGGAGGACGGCTCTGTGTACGGAGGGGGCGGCAGGCCCGCCCCGCGTGAGGAGCCCAGGCCGCACGTGCACCGCCCGCACTTACCCTGTGGCCAGTCTGCGCCCTGCGGAACAGCACCCCTGAGGCATCCAGACCATCAAAGTGTCGGCTTTCGGGCAGGCGGGCCCCGGCCAGGGCCACCACCGTGGGGAAGATGTCCAGCACGCTGCAGGGAGAGCGAGACAGAATCGGCCCCAGCTGGCCCCGGGCTCTCTCCCTGGCCGTGCTGGGGACCAGCCCACACTGAGCACCGACAGCCTCCTGTATGGCCCGCCCCCTCTGCCTACCTGTCCTGCCTTCAGGCCCATCTGGATTTCTGCTCCTGCAGGAGCAGCACCCGGGCTTTGTACAATCCAGGTATTGCCTGGGCGCAAATCCCAGCTCGGCCATGTGTTTATCCAGCCCTCAGTTTTCTGGTCTCTAAAATGGGCATGACAGGGGAATTCCCTGGTGCTCCAGTGGTTAGGACTCTGAGCTTCCACTGCAGGGGGCAGGGGTACGATAGGAGAGCGAAGATCCGGCAAGCCTCGCAGTGTGGACAAATAAAAACAAGAAATAAGATGGGCGTGGTAATCACAATGCCTGCCTCACGGGGCGGCGTGCGTGAAAGACACACGTGAGGCACGTAGCGGGCCTGGGCCGCAGAGGGCTCATTACGTGTCTGTGTTACAGTCACTCACAGGGTCAGCCCTGCAGACCTACCTGAGAACAAGGGGCTCTGACAACAGGGAGTGAAAGTGAGCCACTTGCAGAGACGGGGACGGACCTGGACCATCACACAGAGTGAAGTCAGTAAGTCAGAGAGAGAAAAACAAATGCTGCATGATATCACTTACATGTGGAATCTAGAAAAATCGTACAGATGCACCTACTGGCAAAGCAGAAATAGGGTCACAGACGTAGAGAACAAAATTATGGACATCAAAGGAAGAAGGGGAGGGTGGGATGAACTGGGAGATTGGCACTGACATGTACACACTACTATGTATAAAACAGACAACTAACGAGAACCTGCTGCGCAGCACAGGGTGCTCTACTCAATGCTCTGTAATGACCTCTATGGGAAAAGGATCTAAAAAGGAGTGGATGTCTGTGTACGTATAAGTGATTCACTTTGCTGCACACCTGAAACTAACACACTGTACCTCAACTATACTCCAGTAAAAATTAACTTAAAAAAAAATAAAGTGAAAAAAGAACCAAGGGGCTCTACCTGTCACCACCTAGGCCACCGCCCCCCGCCGGGAAGGAGCAGCGTGTGACACGTGTGTCCGCAAGGGAACACGCACTCCGTTTTTCCCGCCCCGGGTCTCCATGTCGCAAATAGCTCGTCTTTGTTTAGAATGCTGTCATGTGTGACACATTCCACCCCCTCTCATTTAGCTCTCTTATTCCTGTTACGAAATCGTCACTGTTCAGGGCAGGAAAAAATGATACCATCCAGAAACACGAAGGGGCAGCACACACGGTCCCTCACCCGACAGCAGCCGCCGTGAACGCGGTGCTGGACTTTGTGAATCTGATTTCCTCTGAAGTCACCATTTGCCTCTGCGCTAGGCCACACTGCCCTCCAAGGGCCGGGCCCGCGTGAGGCCGGACAGCCCGGGAAAGAGGGCCCACCTCCCGCGTCCCCCAGCCCTGGGTCTGGGCGGGGAGCCTTGCTCCCCCAAGAGGGGCTGCAAAAGGGACCTGCCACGCGCCCCCCGTTGCCCCGGCCGGCCTCGCTCTCCTCTGGTCCAGAGCTCTGCCTACAACCCCAGGCAGAATCTCTCCTCTGACTACGGGACAGAGTGCGTCTGGGCTGCCTTTGGCTTCACAGTCCCCGTAGCCAGCGGCTCACCTCCTGCGATGCATCCTCCAGGAGCTGGCCCCCAACACGTGTGCAAAGGCAAGACGTGCACAGCGTGATGTATTTCCTTTTCCCGTCTTATTCCCACCCCACCCCCGCCCCCGCCATCACGAGGCTTAGCATCTCCCATATACAGCATGGGGCTCCTATTCACGGAGTCCTGGTGTCTCCGGATCGGGCAGGAACCTCAGGGGTACCCAGTTCATCCACAGCCCAGAGGAACGCTCTGGTCCACGACAAAAGTTTCCGTATCTCCAGGACTCACCCCTCCAAGCTTAGGCTACCAAAAAGTCCTTCCTTACATAATGGAGAAAACCAAGCCCCCCAGGGGGGCCCTGGAGAAGGGAGATCTCCCCAGGACACCCGGCCCTGGGCCCCAGCCCAGCCCCCGCCCCCCCAAACTTGGAAAAAGCACCAGTCTTGTAAAGGCCACCAAAGGGACCCCAGCTACTCCAAACCCTCTCTAAAAAATTGGTCCCGGGAGTCTTGGAAACCTTGGGGGAAGAGACCAGAAAACACCCCCAAACCTAATTTTCAAGTTTCCACAGTTTGTTGTGGTACTTGGGACGGAGGTTTCTGGAAGGTGCAGTCCTACTTTCATGGGACTTTGGTCCACGTGCCTTTGTGGTTCCTTTCTCCGTATAAAATACTGGAAATTACATTTTACAGCTGTGTTGACATAAAGATAAACATATAAAGGAGAAATATTGAACCATTTTCTTCAACCAACAACGTTCTGGCTTTTTGTGTGTGTGGTTGTAAAAGAAAATGAAAGTGTCCTGTGGCCCCGGCACCGTGCCTCCAGGCCTGCCGGGCAGGTGGGCCCCGGCTCCTGGAGGCCTCGGTCCTGAGAAGGGCCGTCGAGAGCCTGCTCAGGGCCGGGCAGGCACGGCGACCCAGCAGACAGCCGTCCGCGTGGGCGGGGGACACACCGCATGTTCTGTCACCCAGGTGAGAAGATGTTCTCATTTTTCTTAACGCGGCTGCAGCCAGCCCAAGGCGCGGAAGGCGGTTCAGAGGAAGTGTGCATGTTTGTCTTTTTACCCAAGGAATTACCAGCAGAACCTGGGAGTGGGGACCGGGCGACCGTGGGGAGCATGTGGGAGCTGCAGGGCTGCAAGGGGCCGGCCTGGACCTCAGGACACGCGGACACGCGTGGGAGGGCACGGAGGTGCTCGCTGGGCTGCCTGGGGGCAGAGGGAGGGGGCGGAAAGGACGCTGTTTCCTAGGAGGGGGGGACGTGACATCTGGGAAATGGCAGGTGGGATCTGAAGACGGGAAGTGAGACGGGCGAGGGGCTGCTGGAGGGCAGGTGGGGGTGTGAGGGCCTGGACTCTGTGCCTGGAGTGAGGGAGGGAGACCAGCATCGCCTCCAGACTGGGGAAGAGCGAGAACGGTCCCCAGGACGTGAGGCGTGATCTCTTCAGCATCTAGTTGCAAGTTTCTTCCTGCGGGTAACTCGCTCTGTCACCCCTGGGGAAAGCTCGGTGCCCACCCCTTCCTGGCCCACGTCCCACGGTGGAGGCTGGACAGGCTGCAGGTCCCCCAGCCCCCGCCTCAGGTCCCTCTTGGAGACCAGCAGAGCCCGACAGCACCTCTGCAGGGAGCACGGGGGGCCCAGGGCATCAGGAGGACCCAACACCGAAACGAACACGTCCATCGCAGAGCAGAGAGCAGCTAGGAGTGGGCGTGGGTGCAGGACCACCGCCCATCCACCCCCCCAGCCCACTGCCAGCTACAAGGACTCGAAAGGAGATGTGCGGCTGGGCGTTGCCCAGGGAGGGTGACACCTAACCCACAGGACCCACGTGAGCACCGTCTCCCTGCAGCGCCTACTTCTGGGACCGGTTCTGTGCCTCGAGACGGCGCAAGGCCAGCCGAATGCCCCTGCACACAACTGCCTGCCGTTCGGATACGGGAAGACAGCCTCGGGGTCCCCCGGGCGTTATCCACTCTCCCGGCAAGACAGACCTTTAGCTGTTTTTCAAGTGAGATTATCTCGAGTCCTTCCTGTCCTTCTAGTCGCTGTAGACTTGCCCCAGGAATCTCCCAAAGCGTGGTCCTCCGTTCTGAACAGAGGCGGGGGCCTCCCCGCTCAGGAGCAGAGCAGACCCCGGCCCTCTGTGTCCGCGACCCAAGAGAAACCCCAGGACAGCTGTGCTTCTCAGCCAGCACGAGTCTGTCCTCCCAGGGGACACCTGGAGCTGCTCGGGGACGTTCTGGTTGTCACGACTGGGGCTGGGGGCCCGTCGGCCTCTAGTGGGCGGAGGTCAGAGCTGCTAGTAAACAGCCTTAAATGTCCAGGGCACCCTCCGCCACGAAGAACGGTGCGGCCCACAATGCCAACAGAGCCAACACACCCGGCTTTGGAGTTTTAGGGTCAAACCGCCAGGCCCTTTTCCACACGTGCTGCCAAGCCCCGCCCTCCTGAAGGGACGTCAGCGCCTCAACCTCAGAAGCCTCCTGTCCGATGTGCCCGTTCCTACATCCCCAGTCCCGGGAGCCCCGCTTGCCCTGTAAGTGGACACAATTCATCTTCATTGAATACACGAATTTGCCCCCATTCTGCAGTATGTCACTGGGCTGTGCGGTCAGGGCGTCTGTAAGACCTTTCTTTTGATGTTACCACATCACCGCGGTGCACACCTGTTAACACACCTGTTACACCTAAAGGTCCCCAACAGGGTGAGTGTGGCCCCCTTCTCCCCTGACTCCCAACACGCCTTTTCACTTTTCTGTGTTCACGTGCGTATCTATATCAGCTCATCTGCTCTCCATGTCCACAATTCCTTAGGGGCACGGGGAGATTGCGTTAAGGAATTCTGGCCTCAGCTCCGAGCGGCTGAAGGGAGAGACCTCTGATCTGGAAGGAGACATACCTCCTCTGGGGACTGAAGTAGCAGAGGAAGTGACAGAAGAGGTGATTAAGTACACTCATAGGTGGGCGTGTCTGGCCGGGCTTCCAAGAACGTGAAGCACATCACACCAGTGTCTTGAATTCAGGCCATACCAGCCTTCTCCTGAGAGCTGACCCTGAGCGAGCGACCCTCCTGGCAGTGAGGACGCCCCACCCTAGTGTGCTTTACACGGATTCACATGAGAAAATAGCAAGAGGGTGAATTCTATGGAGACACACTGTCCTGCTGCCATCCAGACAGATTTAACACCAAAAATAACCTGAGAGAGGCTGCTCTGGTGTATGGGTATTGTCCTGGTAAAATTCCAAGCACATGTCACCTTCTACCAAGACTGGCTTCCTTTGGACACTCACCAAATTGTCCCCTAAGTCAGCTGTCGCCTCTGAAGCCCAGAATTATCAACAAAACAATGCGATTTTATCATGGTGCCGCAGTTGACTGTAGGTACAAACGCCATTCCCAGCTGGGAAGTTTGTGCCTGGTTCCTGGTGATGTCCCTTCAGAGACGGCTGAGTCCTCTGCGCACGTCCACCCCGGCCCGTGAACCTTGGCCTGAGTGCAGCAAGTCAGGCCCATAAAAAGCAGCCCGCCTGGCCCTCTTCCCGGCCGGCCTGACATCACAGATTCCAGCCTGAGCTGTTGCTGTCACACCTGCTGGCAACTCCCCCCCCCCCAAATTGTACAGGGCTGACGGGGCGTTCCCGGGGGCCCAGAGGCTGCCAGGGACAGTGCCCACTCACCCCCGACTTTGGCCGTCACCGCTGTTTACCCTTCCTCTCCCCTAGGCTCCAGTCTCCCCATCGCCTCCCCTCTGGGGTGCTGGGGGAAGCCAGTGAAGCCTGCTCTCCTCCACTGGGCTGTGTTCTCTAGGCCAGAACCCACCTGGTGAATGGGGAAGGACCTTTGGAACCGGCAAATCAGTCTTTCACCAGAACAAGACCACTGAGCACGTGAGCAGGCCCTGTTTCTACAGAGGGGCCCCTTGTCCATGGGCTCAGGGCAGAACCACGGGGAGGACAGCCCCTGCGGGCAGGCGAGAGGTCCCCGCTACAAGTCGTGGCGGCAGAGCTGCGAGGTGCTGCTTTCCGAACGCCGCACCACAGTCGAGTTCTGCCCCAAGGAGGGGGTCTCCTGGGTCCACCTAGACCAGGAGGTCAGAGTGATCGGGAGATGTGATCACGTCTACAACCATCCTAAGAAGAAAGGAAGCACCTCTTTGTAGAAGCTTCTTTGCCAGGGGTTGGAAGAAGGTCCTCACCCACGGATTCATCCTTTCCTTCCCAGCTGTCCTTCTGCCTCCCTCCAGGGCCGCCTGATCACCCGTGACATGCAGGCCTGACGCAGCCACCCCCAGGACACCTGCCCGACCCCCAAGGAAGGAATCATCTGGCTGGCTCAGAGGATCTGACCCCCGCCCCCCATCGTCAGCTTGGCCCAGGCCACACGTGGCAATGGTGCTCCTACTCTGTCTGCGGCCGTTTTCCCTTCAGCAGGCACCGCCGCGACCCAGCACGGACGACCGTGCGACCCACCCAGCAGCCTCTTCCCAGAGACGTCTCCCCAGAGGATGGCTTGAAAAGAGTCCCGCCGCACTGTGGCTACAGGCAGCTCCACGCAGGGACGCTCTGAGGCTGGGAAGTATCTGGGGACACCTGGCCAGGGCAGGTGATGGGGGAGGTCTCTAGCCACCCAAGCATCTGTGACTTTTCCCGACGTCTCAAGGTAATTTGGGTCTCATACCTCAGCAAAGCAGTGCTGGTGACGTTGACGGGGACCCTGCCAGGCCAGTAAGCCAGAGCCGGGACGCGGTGTCCTCCTTCCCAGGTGGTCTGCTTGGCTGGACTTCCGCCTGTGAGAGGAGGGGAGACAGTTGGTTCTCTGGGAAAGAGTCTTTCTCCACGGGGACTCTCTAAGAGCTTCCAGGGATGACTTCCTTCAGTAACCTGCCGTTTTTATTCATCTAGTTAATCCTTTCAATACGTGCTTGTATTTTAGCGGACACAACAGCTGTAAATAGCTGCGTCTGTCCCTCTCTAGGGACGCACGTCGCTTAATCTCTTCACGCCACTTTGGACACTTCAGAGTGTCTGGCTTGCTTACTGACTGGCTTCACGTGTACCGGCACACCAGGACGTGGCATCAGTCCTGGGCACCCGAGACACAGAACAGCAGCTGCTCAACAAATAGCTGCTGAATAAATGAATGAGTGAACGTGTCTTCATACAGATCAATATCGAGGATGGAAAAATAAAATTATTTGAAATGAGATAAAGGCAGAAATTCCTCCAGTTATTTGATCTGTCCAACGTGGCATTGATTTTGTTGTTGTATTTTGTTCTCTCTGCTTTACTTTTCTTTTTTTTTTTTTTTTTTTTTGCCTTTTCTTTTGAATGAATGGGTTGTTCCGATGCTGTGGAGACAGCATTCGTCATAGCTTCGACCTCTTGCCTCTCGGGGGAGGTAAGACCCATCTACGTGCCATCTACGAATTTCCACTGGGTAATTAAAGGAATTATCTCTGTAACCACGAAGTCAAAAGTGACCACCAGTGCGACGATGACGGGCGGGCTGGAAGGGGTGAGGTCAGGCTTTATGGAAACATCCTGAATACGCGTTGCGTCCAATTCACCGTGACCATCCGCACCCTCCCACACACACTCTGGCCTCATCCCGGCTGAGCTAGGAATTCCACACAGTTCGCGTGTAGAGAGCCCTTCCAAGGCAAACGGCGTGTGGGCCTCACACACACCGTGGTCATGCAACGTCCTCATGGTTGGCCGGAGCAAGGAGGACGGGGAGGGAGGACGGGGGCGGGAGGACCAAGGCCGCTGTCCCTCTGCCCTTGCCCTGCCGCCGACGGAACCTCTGATGTCCCTGGCCCAGCACCCAACAACGGAAATTCTCCGCATTCTCGGAATGTTCTCATATCAGCTTTGGAGTCCCCCCAAGTGTGGAAGTAAGAAGCCAAACACAGAACAACAGTCTGTGAGGACCGTGTATGTTTAGGGGTGTGGGGCTCTCAGAACCAAGTGGAGCTGTCGGGGGTGAGTGGGAAACTCTTTGACTTGGCCCGAGATGTCTAAAATACCCTCTTCCCATCTGGAGCCCTGCTGCCCATCAATACCTAGAGCCCACTCCCAACTGTCCACGCGTGCAGAGCTCCGCCGGGCACTCCCACGTGGCCTGGGACCGTGTGACGGATGCTTCAGCCGCGGCGAAAGAGCAGAGAAGGAGCATCGCACATCGCACGTGCGGGAGCTCTGCGGGGAATCCCCACCCACCCACGAGGGGCGTGTCTACGGAAGCCTGGGGAATAGGGGGGAGAAAATATAGAGTCCGTTTATTTGCAAGTGCATGGAGCACGATATTCAGATGCACTTGCTTAGGCGTTCAGGCCAGATGCTAAGGAAAAGTGAAGGTTTCAATTCCAAGCAACAAGCCAGTGGTTCTGAGGGTCGACCAGCAGGCCCAGGCTGGGGGCTGGCGCTGCAGTTGGGCCGCAAGCACCAGAGTCTCCGTCTCCAGGGTGTTTCCAGAAGGGCAGGCTGGCCCCTCATTAATCAATCGCTAATTGGTCTTCACCACTAGGGGTTCTGCTCATTTGCCATAACCTTTTTGTTTTGTTCTTTTTCAGACGATTGACTTTCCTAATTCGTTTTCAGAGAAAAATATGTCAATGCGTTTGCCTTATTTCAGCAGAGAGGCGAGAGCTGGAGCGGTCAGGAGAAATTCGGCCAGTTAAAAAACATGTATACGTCAACAGAGTGGACCGTCACATGCAAAGATTCAGGAACTAGGACACAGAGAGGAAAAGTTTGGCGGGGGTGGGGGGGCCCCTTCCTATGTCGTCAAGACCGGCCAGCTAGTACCTGGCTGGACCTTGGGTTCTGGCTTTACCAGAAAGACACAATTATATATTCCAGCCATGCCTACAAGCCTTGTACTCGAAAGGAATTTATCTTAAACGAGTCCAGAGTATAGGTACGCAATTATAAAAAAATATACCCCCCCACAGCACGGACACCTTCTCACTCCAAATTCCAGTATCTCATTGGCACTGCTATCGGGGGACCAACTTTAAAAGATCCGACTAGCCTTCCTTGTGAGTCCCCAGGGTTGATGTCTGATAACCCAGCATCTGATTTTGAGAAACACCTAACAGTGTTTGTTGTGGTTTAGCTGCACCGGCAGACACGGAGACCCACGCTGGCCCTGGTTCCCCGATGCCCTTCAGTGATACCTGCTCCTACTAACGCAAACTCTTCCCGCGTGAAACACCACAAGAACATTGACAATACTTTCCCCTATTGATTGAGCCCTTCCTAAGCACCAAGTTAAGTGCACCTACGTGTAATGCTAAGTGCTACCCTGCGTTATCTCCCTTAATCCTTAGGACAACTTTGTGAACTAAGCCCTGTTATCCTCTTTTTTCAGATGAGGAAGTCGAAGCTCAGAGAGGTTAAGTAATTTGCCCAAGGTCACACAGCACAGACACAGTGGACTCAGAATTTAAATCCAAGTCTAACTACATAGCCAGCACCCTCAGCCATTAAACCTTCTAGGACCTTCTCGGGCAGAGGTTCCCACCCCTGAACGCATATCCGAATCACTAGGGGAGCTTTTAAGAAATACCCGTGCCAAGGTCCCTTTTGCAGAGATTGTCATTTAATGGGCCTGGGGTGGGGCCTGGGTACCAGCAACCTCGCCAAGCTCTCCTGGTGAGGTCACGCAGAGCTCGCCCGTTCCAGGCCGAGGGTGGAGAGAGCAAAGGGTAAAATCAGAAAGCGGACGCCAGGCGTTGCGAAACGAAATGTAGCTCCTGTGCTTTTTCACGACAGGTTGTATACGGCCCGCACCTTGACACCTGTACGCCGCGGGCGCCCACCTGTCACCCTCCAAGTTACAGTGAGAGAGAACAGTAGCCACCTAAGTCCAGGGAGGACAGTGTGCACTTTTTAATTTCCACAGCTATTTGTCAGTTGAGAGCAGGCTTCCTCCTCCGGTCAGCGGCACTGGCCACATCAAAGTGTCCGCTGCGTGTGGCTTGCTGTCGAGAAACGCACGTCGGCTGGTCACGAGGACGTGTTTCAGTCCACCTGCAGTTCGTCATGCCTCTAACGGAGGCAGCACCTCTTACTTAAAGCAATGAATATTTAGCCTCAGCAACCAAAATATAAACAGCAGCATGATTCATGAAATCGCTTACTTCTTCCTTCCTGGCTAGGGGAGAAAATGCCACTCCATGATGCACGCAGGAAAGCCCAGCCCGAGGGAGACTCACCACGACCTACACTTAGGCACAGGGGTCCTTCCCAGAAAGAGTGCTCCCCAAATGCCACGGTTCCCTGAGTCACCCAGGCCGTGTGGCTGACACGGAGGCTGGCAAACTTCCTAGTATGTGGCGCCACCGGAAGGACCCCAGAGATGCTGATTTAGTAAGTCTCGGGTGGGGTCTGATTCCAAGTCATTCTGACACCAGTCCCTGAGGACCAGAGGCTGAGAAATACCAGTAAGGTAAACAGGAGGACGCCTTCTCATCGTGAGGCCTTGGGCAGAATTCTCAACGTCCCTCCGTGTCCATCTCCACAGCCGCGAAGGGGGAGAATGACTGCACTGACCTCGTGGGATGGTGGAAAAGTTATGTAAAGTGATGTGTATAAAGTTCTAAGCAAGGGCCTTTGGTACAGTGCCTGCCCCAGAAGCACCCAATAAATGCCATCCAAAAAAAAAAAACCCAAACAAAACAAACACAAAACAAAACTACCTACAGATAGAAAGTAGCAGAAGTCGCAACCTGGCTACCCGTACACTGCATTCAGCCCCTGACAGTTTGGTTTGGCACAAATCGTATTTTTTTTTAAAACTAAATTTGAATGTCATCAGACAGAGCCTTCAGTCTGATTTACGGAATCCCTAATGTTGGCCACAGTGGACAAAAACAAACTTTTGTTCGTCTATAATACCTGCCTGGTCCCGCAAGGCATTTACACTTGTGACTCGGGTAGAAGAACACGCCTGTTCTGAGGAGCACACGTTCTACAACCTTCTAAAGAAGCAGGCTTTGTTTCTAAATATAAATCCGTGCCTTGCCCAGGATGCCCGGAGCACACACTCGTTTTCTAGAAGCACAGGGCAGCCAGGCCTCTGCTGGGGCCAAGGACTCCGGCTGGCCTGGGGTGGCATACGTGTGGGGACGGGGACATTCCGAGCCTGGTGGCCAGCGGCCCGGAAGGGGACGTCATTTGACTTCAGCTGGGGCCCCGTCAGCTAGCCCTGCCCCCCGCGGGGGCCGACAGCCCCGTCCCTTGCTCCCTCTCCCGCCTCCCACCCCTCTGCACCCCACCCTCTGCCCCAAACTGGACAGAAGGCCCAGGATGTAGAGCCCGCTTCCCAGCGGGAAATGTTACGTAACCACCTGATAGCATCGAGTTACAACCAAGGTCTCCCAGAAGCCCAGGATGCCAAATTCAACAGCATGTTTCCTCATCGCCGGGGGGGAGGAAGGAACAGTTCTGCTCTTCAAATAAAACAAGAAAAGATTTTCCAGACAGAGGAGCCGTCCGTTCGGGGACAAACAAGGTGTTGGTTCTGTCCGGGAGAGGAAATAGGTCTGGAGCGGGGAAGGGAGGGCCGGCTGCTGGGAGCCGGAGGGGGGCCGTGGGCTTGGGGTCAGCACGGCCGCACACCCCGGGCCCCCTTGCTCTGGGAGAAGGCCAGGCCGCTGTGGTGTGGCCCCTGCCCCCCGGTTCAGCCTCTCCTCACCCCTGCAGGGCGCCAGCCAAGCCCAGCGGCACATCCTCACTCCAGCACGGGATGAAAGGATGACTCCAGGAGACGCTGCCTCATCCCATCAGCTGAGCAAGGCAGCTGGGCCAGGAGAGGAAAGGGAAGACGAGGAGGTGGGGGGCCGGGGGGCTGGGAGCAGGGGAAGGCAGCGCGTGGCCTGACGTCCTGGGCCGGCTGCAGGGAGAAAGGAGCAGGGCTCTGGGTACTGTCTGTCCCGCTCCGTGGCGAAAACACTGACGGTCTTCTCGCTTTCATGGACCCTCGAGACTGGCCGCCTTTACAGCAGGATGCACACGTATCCCACCGACAAGGAACCTGTGCGAAGAAGAGCAGGTGGTCCAGAGGGACCCCCAGACTCTCCCCCATGACCCGCGCCCCCTGGCCACTCCCCTTCCACCTGGGGTTCGCGGAGTCCCCAGCAGCAGGCTGGGCAGTGAGGAGAGGTTGATGGGACGCTGATTTGGAGACCGAGGAAGGGGAAGTGTTGACCCCTCCACGAAGTGCGCCTTTTCTTCAGGACCTCCTGAGAAAAGGAAAAGGCTTCCAGATCCAGCCCCACCATAAATCCAAGTGCTGTGTCCCGTGGACGCCACATCCAGCCACACCATGGGTGCCAGGACTTGCCCCCAACAAAGGGCGCTTGTTGTCTTGACATGAAGGACATCCAGCCTCAGAGCACAGTTTCCCAAACCAGAACTCTTGGGATGTGATCCTTGTGTTGTTTAAGTTGCCGTGTCCTTCAGCGGGAACATCTTCCTCAGGGCCTTTCTTCCAATTCTTCTCTCTGTGGGGACCGCGCCCCCCCCCCCACCGGTCTGTTCCGGCTGGAAGTGAAGAGGTGGCGTCGTGTGGGGGGCAGTAGAGCCAGGCACCTCCAGCTGGCCCCCCACCGCCCCCACGGGGGAGGACACGGGGCGGGAAGGCCCAGGGGCCGCCGGGCACCAGGTCCTGAGCTAAGGCGAGTCTCTGGCCTCCGAAGCCCTCTGTCCGTCTCCCCACTCTGCCTCCTGTAGATTCAGGAAGGCTCAGACGGTCACAGGGCAAAGGAGATTCTCCTTGACAACCATGGGGGGGGCAACGGAGTCAGACAGGACTGTCCAGGCGCTGAGCCGTCCGTCAGTATGACCGGGGCGGGGGATAACAGCACGTGGGAGAGGAACAAGCCGGGTGGTGGGCAGACCACGCGGCCGCCCCCTCGGCGGCTGGCCCCCCGGGAAGCCCTCCCCCCTGCTCGGCCTCAGGCCCCCCACTCGGCCAACCAGGTAGCTGGAGTGCAGCTCACGGAGGCCTCCGACCCTCGCGTGTTTGGACGCGGGGAGGTTCCCGCAGAGCCTGTCACTCACTTCCCGTGTTTATCACCTCTGACTCAGTAGAGACGTGGCGTCCTGGCCCCTCTCCCTCCCGTCAGCCCCACAGACGTTCGCGAGGCCTCTTGGGACGGAGCCACGTGCCAGAGGAGGCGGGTGACGGGCGGCCGGTGCGTAAAGTGTGCGGGCATTTCTTTTAGGGGATGTAAGTTGGGGGGGGCTCAGTACCGGCGACAGCATGAGTCGGATGCATCCCGCACGATGACGCGACTCCCACACCACGGAAGGAAGGTGACAATAAGGGCAGGGACCCGCCCATCCTCTCACACAGATACGACATTCAAGACGGAGGAGAACAGTTTTTTCCTTGTGATGAGGACGCTTAGGATTTACTCTCCCAGCGTGTACCATGCGGCGAGGTTAACTGCACTTACCGTGGTGGACACGACACCCCTGACCTACTCATCTTATCCCTGGAAGGTTGTCCTCCTCGACCGCCTTCATCCAATCCCCCGCCCCCGCCCCCGGCCCCCATCTCCGGGAGCCACAGCTGTAACCTCTTTTTCCAGGAGTTTGTTTGTCTGTTTGTTTGTCTGGTTTTGAGGTATAGTTGACCTACGATACTATTTTAGTCCCTAGTGCACAGCATACTGATTTGATATTTTACACATTTCGAAATGCTCACCACGCTACGTCTAGTGACCACCTGTCCCCATAAAAAGGTATCACATAATTACCGACTATATTCTCCACACGGTGACTCACTCATTTTGTCACTGGAAGTGTGTCCCTCTTAATCTCCTGCACCTATTTCTCTCTTCTCCCCATCCTCCTCCCCTCTGACAAGCACCCGTTTGTTCTCTGTATCTATGACTCTGTTTCTATTTTGCTATGTTTGTTCATTTGTTTTCCTTCTTACCTTCTACGTGTAAGTGAAATCATGCAGTATTTGTCTTTCCCTGTCTGACTTCTCTTACTGAGCATAATACCCTCCAGGTCCATCCATGTTGTCACAAATGGCAAGATTTCATTCTTTTTTATGGTTGAGTAATATTGCATCACCTATCTATGCACATATACCACACCTTCTTTATCCACTCACCTGTTGATGGACACTTAGGTCACTTCCACATTTTAGCTACTGTAAATAGTGCTATTTTTAATTTGTGGAGGAACTTCCATACTGTGTTCCACAGTGGCTGCACCAGTTTACACTCCCACCAACAGTGCACAAGGGTTCCCTTTTCCCCACGTCCTGCCAGCACTTGTTACCCCAGAGTTTCTGATTCAGTAGGTCTGGGGTGAGGCCTTAGAATCTGCATTGCTAACAAGCTCTCAGGTGGTGCCGATGCTGTGGTCCTGGGACCACACCTGATAACCTCGGGTCCAGATCTGAGAGTTGCAGACTCGCGTGGTGCTGGATGTGCAGATCCCACACCGGTGGATCTCACAGCAGCCCCTGGACCAGCCGCATGGGCATCACCTAGGAGCTTGTTAGAAACGCAGCATCTCCATCACCACCCCAGACCTACTGGGTGCAGGATCCCCAGGGCCCGTCTACGCGTTCAAGTCTGAGACACACCACTCCAGACCGTCCTCCTTTAAAGCCAGGGGCTTTGTTAATCTGTGTGTCCCCAGCTCTGAGCACAGTCCCTGGCACATAGTAGGCACTGGACAAATAGAAGGAAAGAGAAGGAAGCGGTGATGGAAGGAGGATGTATTGCCCCGCTGATACGTGTGTACCTCATAAAGTTCTTCCCTCGAAGAATGGGGCCACGGTCCGCACCCACACACCCACAAGCCTAGTTCACTCTTTTAAAACTGTCTCCTAAGGGGGAGAAGAGAAAAGATAAGGCAGGTCCTCAGGACATCAGAGGTCATCTTCCTAGGAAACAGAAAGATCCCCACAGGGGAGCCACTTACTGACAGATTTTTATCCCCTCAACCTTGGTCTCCATGCCTTCAGGATTCTTACCCTTGAGAGCAAAAATGATTGCAGGCTCTTCTAACTGAGCACTGAAGACAGCAGCCTGGCCCGAGGGTACCCAGGCACAAAGAGGAGGAATTTTCATCAGCGGATACAAAAAAAAAACCACTCCCAGTTGGCACTGTATTTCTCCAGGCTGTGGCTGCGGCCACTGGACATACTTCCACCACTTTCGGTCCTGGCATCTTTTCCTGGTCCAGCTCTCCAGGAACCAGAGCTAAATCACAGCGCTCTTGAACTGGACCGGCCAAAGACGTGCACGCACAGGGCAACGCCAACACCCAGAGGGATGAAGTCGTCTGGTCACTGCAGCCTGGGGGAGGCAGCACCCAGCGTTCCTGACTCCCCACGCGCATGTCCAGACAAGAGATGCGGCCGCGGCCCCAGCAGCCACTCACCTATAACGTTCTCAAGGGATCTGATCCAAGGAACTCCAGGTTAAAGCTCTTCCTTCTCACCCCCAGCCTGGGACACGTGAAAATTCCAGCTTCTAGGTAATGACACATGTTCTGCTAGACTAACGTCAGAGGGAATTTGTGTCCTCCGACCTGGACACAGCTGGGGCCACAGGTCAGGAGCCAGCTGGACAGCAGGGAAAACCCAGCCCCAGGGGATAATCTTGCCAAGCTCACTTCTGAATCCCTCGGATACAAGTACCTTCTTAAATTTTAATTTTAATTTTATTTTAACTTTGTAATCTCTTTTTTTTGGACTTCCCTGGTGGCACAGTGGTTAAGAATCCACCTGCCAACGCAGGGGACACAGATTCGATTCCTGATCCGGGAAGATCCCATATGCTTCGGAGCAACTGAGCCCGTGCACCACAACTACTGAGCCCATGAGCCGCAACTACCGAAGCCTGTGTGCCTAGAGCCTATACTCTGTGAGAAGAGAAGCCACTGCACTGAGAAGCCCACACACCACAACAAAAGGTAGCCCCTGCTCACCACAGCTAGAGAAAGCCCATGAAGCAACGAAGACCCAACACAGACAAAAAAAAAAAATGGTATTATAAAATAATACCAATTCATGGTAAAATAAATAAATAAACAAAGGGGAAAACTACACCTCCCCCCCCTCCATGCAGAGGTAATCACTGCTAATGTTTTGTTACCTATTGTTGCCTTTCTCAAGATTTTTCCGAGAATACACATACTTAGTTTTATACAATAACTGTGAGCTGCTTTACTCAATGGAAAGTGCTTAATGTAACTGTTTCCAGGCCCATCACATGCACCATTTTCAGTGGTTCCTTAGTGTTTCTTTAAATGCACGCATCATAATTTCTTTGCACACTCCTCTCTTGCTGGACACTTGCGTGATGTCTAACTATTTTTCTCAAAAATAAAGCAAACCTACTGCAACGAGCATTCTTTTACATACATCTCTGTGCACTTGGCCCATTATTTCTTGAGGACAAATTCTTTCAAGGAGGAATGAACGCATCACCGGGCATGCATGTTTTTCAGGACTTTGGTCCATACTGCCAAATTGTCCCCTTCGGAGAGGGAGGTCCTTCCCAGCAGGTGGGCGCAGGATGTTTAAATAAAGAGAGGCAGTATGGTGTCATGGGAAGATTACCAGCTTTAACTTGGTAGCAAGCCTGGCTCTGTCCTCCAAAGCTGTGCGGCTCTAGGCAAGTTAGTTGGCCTCTCTGAGCCTCTCTCGTTCTTCAGCTGTAACTGGAGTTACTACTACCTGTCCTTCACTAAGGTTGAGAGATACTACATATAGAGACCTTGCAGAGCTGTGCACTAAATATTTCTTGAATGAATGAAATAAATTAATGGTTGGATGGATGGAGGGATGACTTTTTAGAAAAAGGAAAGAAAAGAAAGGGAGGAGGAAGAGCAAGGGTGTCGGGATAAAAGTAAAGGCAGAGCATGTTTGTTGAAAGGGTCACGGACGGGCCTGTCAGGGAGAGGGCTGATGCCCTGGGAGAAAAGGAAGGGGACGATCCGGGCTGAACGCGAACTTTCTCCGCCCCAAACTGTCTCTTTCCTGGAGCTGGCGGCTGTGAGCAATCTGCCCCTATTTCACAACGATGCCCCAAGGCCTGGATATAAACCCGTCCTCCCAGAGGCCGAATCCTACGCCCCGGCCAGGGCTCCGCACCCGCAGTGAGGTGCCCCAACCCAGCGGCACCCCCTACCTTGACGCGTCTGCCACGATCCGGTGAAGGGCCCCACGCTCCCTGCTAGCTCGCACTTCTGAGCCCACGGGCCGTTGTCTCCTAGAAACCAAAAGAAGCAACACGCAGCCGTCAACAGGCGGCAGGATGCTCGTCCAATCCTCTCCCTCTGGCCCCACGTCCCTGTGGACAGCAGGGGACTGCAGAGACGAAGGACCATGTGTGAACACAAACACCACTCCTGCCCTTGAAGAGCGACCTTCCGGAGGGGGCTTGCGTCCGACGGGCTTTCAGAGAGGTGCACCGCCCCTGCCCCGAGCTCGCCCCACGCTCAGGCTCGTGCCTTCGGACATGGGCTCAGCTATCCCATCACCACTGTCTTCAGCTCAGCAACTCTTTTTTTTTCTTTTTTGGCTGCACAGCATGTGGGATCTTAGTTCCCCAACCAGGGATTGAACCTGTGCCCCCTGCACTGGGCGCTCGGAGCGCTAACCACTGTGCAGCCAGAGAAGCCCCAGCAACTCTTTCCCGAGCCCTGTGATGCACTCAGTGCTCCACGTCACCTCCTGACCCTGCAACCTGCTGTGGAACAGAGTCAACTGTTAGCTCGATTCTGCCCAGGAGGAAGGCGAGGTTAAAGTAACTTTCCCAACAGCAGAGATTCAAACACAGGTGTCCACCGCCCTCGCTCCAGACAGGGGCCCGAGACCCGCGATGCCTGCGTGGGCCCTTTAAACAGCTCCCTGGTCCAGCGCCACTCAGCCAGATGTGACCTGGTGACAACCTTGAAGAGGGACTCTTAGAACTGCCCAAGGATTACGCAGGTTCACAATGTCAAAGTCACTCATAAACAATTAAGAGCAATACCCAGACGGCCCTGACCGACACTCAAGGGGCCAGCAGGGTACCTGCTCTCTCTGTGCAAGCCTTTCCAGCGGCATAGCCTTGCTGGCCTCAACGGTCAGGTGCTCAGCCTGCAGGCCAACGGACACTAGCAGGGCCCCAAGTTCAAGGCAAGCCCCCTGCCCCATTGAAGAGGGTCACCCACCCAGACTCTGCTCTTCTGGGAGGCGTGTGCAGGGTTATCCATTAGATCCGAGTGAGGCTGGCTGGGTTTCACTACTTTACCTGTAAACCAGAGGAATGTGTTGTTTTCAGCTATGAGGTCAACTTTGTCCTTGATCTGGCCCACGAGGCTGTCCATCTCCCGGAGGCCTGCGCTGTACAGCCTTCGACCCCCGGCTTCTGCTGCCAGCGGGCTCCCGGACAAGGGCACGTGCATGTGGGCCAGCGCTACGTACAGCAGGAAGGGTCTCGCGCTGGCGCTGCAACGAGAGAGGTCGGAGGTGACTCTCCAGAAGGGTCCCGTGGCCTCAGAGAAGACCCCAGGAGCCCCTCTGCCCATGTGCTCAGGAGGTATGCATCTGTCTACAGCCTACAAGGCAGTGGGGAGATAACCTGGTTAACTAGTTAGAGACTGAGAGTAGTTGGAATAATTGTTACTGCTGAGCTCTTATTAAACATGACCCGTGTTGTCAAGTTCATCCTCCTAAGAACCCCCGAGCTCGTGCTCCGAAGGAAGCATCAGAGGCTCAGGAAGACTGAGGGACTTACCCAAGCCTAGTAAGTGACTGAGTCTGGGTTTAAGCTCAGGTCTGGCTGAGAGCAGAGCCCTGGCTCTTAGCGGCTCCATTCTAACGTCCGATGTGAACGTATTTTTATCTGCCCTCCCACAGCATCCAGGCCATGGTGTCCACTCCCAGCCTCGGCCCTCCCCAGCGGACGGATGGATGGATGGCTCGAGCTGACCACAGGGAATTCCAAGGACGTAGCCGGGAATGTCTAGATCAAGGTCCAGGGAGAGGCCACCCCTGCTCTGATCCTGCAGGTTCCCCAGGGAGGCCTCTGCTTCCTGCCTGCCCCCCACCTGCATTCCCGGGCCAGGGGCAGGGGCGAGGGCAGCAGCAGGGACCCCCGTGGAGCCCCTTCCCACAGCCCACACCTACACGGGTCTTTCAGAGCACACTGCAAGGGTCAGGAGAGACCTCAGGCAAGTTCACAGGGTGGTGACAGAAGCGTGGCTCTCTTTACACCAGGTGGCCCGGACGCTTGACTTTCAGACCAGCCTGAGCGTTCCTGGCTCACCCCGAATCACAGCACCCCACGTCAGGTTCCCCGAGTTCCCCAGCCTCTGCCCTTCATCAAACCTCGCCCTGGAGACCCCCCTGCATCCCGACTCCCAGGGTCCCCTGGTGGGGACGGTGCTGCACGCAGCTCTCTTTGAAGGATAGAAAACCCAGGATGCCCGTCCCAGACGGGGGCCTCTCCTTCCCCGTTTTAATCAACAATTTCTCTGCAACATGTCTAGAGTTTCTCTGTCCCATGCCGTGGCCGCAAGTCATGTGTGGCTACTTCGATTTCAACTCATGAAAATGAAATAAAACAAAGAATCCAGTGTCTCCCGTGCTACACCATGGATGGGGCGTGAATACATTATGTTCAGTGAAACCAGCCAGTCCCAAAGGATACGTGTGGTAAGATTCCCCTTAGAGGAGGCACTTGGGGTGGCCAGGCTCATGGAGACAGAAGGTAGGATGGTAGGGCCAGGGGCTGCGGAGCAGGGAAGATGGGGAGCTGGCGTTGAATGGGGGCCGAGTTTCAGTTTGGGAAGATGAAAAAGTTCTAGAGATGGGTGCTGGGAATGTGAATGGACTTAAAACCACAGAACTGTGCACTTAAAAAGGGAAATTTAAAAAAAAATTTAATTGAAGTATAGTTGATTTACAAAGTTGTGTTCGTTTCAGGGGTACAGCTAAGTGATTCCGTTATGCATATATATATACACTGAAAAGGAAAAGTTTACGG
This sequence comes from Hippopotamus amphibius kiboko, assembly GCF_030028045.1. Classification (NCBI taxonomy): domain Eukaryota; kingdom Metazoa; phylum Chordata; class Mammalia; order Artiodactyla; family Hippopotamidae; genus Hippopotamus; species Hippopotamus amphibius. The sequence goes on from NC_080202.1 coordinate 62,728,169, forward strand.
TTTGTACATTTTACACTGTCATTTATCTATCTCTCTATATCTATCACCTATCTATCTATCTACCTATCTATCTATCTATCTACCTACCTACCTATCTCTATGTCTCTCTCTCTCCCTGTCTGTCTGTCTGGCATCTCAGTTGCCTTAGCCACACTTCCAGCGCTCAGGCCAGGGGCTACCACTGTGGACAGCACAGAGAGAACACGGTCATCCTTGCATTGGGCCCTACTGGATGGCGCTGACTTAGACTGTCTGTTGCCTGATCTCCCAAAGACAATCATGGACAGTTGTGTGGGTTGTGCACAATTTCAGCACGAGGGACGTCCTGCTGAGAGCGTGAACGGGAGCTCAACTCCAGCCCACAATCCTCTGGCGGCGCTGGGCACTCGGGCACAGCTCAGCGCCCACTCAGCGGGGACGCCGCACCCTAAGGTGCAGGTGGGCGCCGTGCGGCAGCGGCAGGCTGGCTTGGAGCTGGCTCAGATGTCGGGAATTTTGCAAGTCAGCTGTTAAACATGGCGCCATTAAAAATTAAATGAAATCAACTTACCATTAAATAAATGCTGTTAAAAACAAAGGTTGGGGAGGGCGGGATTGGGAGACTGGGACTGACATCTACACACCACCACCCATAAAACAGGTAACTAGTACGGACCCACTGCGTGACCTGGATGGGAAGGAAATTCACAAAAGGGGGAATATGTGTAGCTGAGTCACTTTGCTGTACACCTGAAACTAACACAACACTGTAAAGCCACTACACGCCAATATAAAATTTTTAAAAAATAAAATAAAAAAATAAAAACAAAGGTAATAAACGCGCGCGGGTTTATATCCTCGTTATTCTACTACATCTTACGGTTCTCTGGGCCCTGGCGGTTATTTTGCGGCCACTGACGGTGCGATGAGGCGCCACCGCACGTCTGTCCCCGACCCCACCGTCAGCGGCCCCTCCCGGGCGCCTGGAACTCAGCCACGGTGAGAGTATTTGCGCCACAGAAAGGGGCAAATCCGAGCTCTCGTCCTGAGTGCTGGTTGTTCAACACGTATCAGCTCCTCTCCGCCTGTGGGCTGGGGGCGGGGTCCCATCACCCACCCTCCCCCGCCCGCATCCTCCTCCTCCAAACTCCCTCCGTTCTCAAAACGCTGTCGGCGCCCCGGGCTGTGAACATGAGGGAAGACGGGCCCTGCGGACCTGCGTCCCTCCGAATCCCTGGAATTGCAGCTCCCGGCTGCGTCACCCCGGGCACGTCTCTTAACCTCTGTGGTCTCCGCAAGGGGGACGGCTACGCCTCCCAGGAACCTCTGATGATTAACCGCCCGTGGGAAGCATTTCATAAACAGCAGCTTTTCCTTAATGAGTGTGAATAATACGAGCCTGCAGTAGGAAGGACTCACGGTACCCCCGGGCAGAGGGGCACCTCTCTCCCTGCATCCTGACGCCACGCTGGAACTCAGAAAGACGGCATCTCGCAGAAACCACACAAACGAGCTCCCTGGGGGGGGCATCTATCCCCCCAGCCGCCCCTTCACTTTGCGCCTGTGCTGAATGGGACACACAGCGTGGAGGAGGGGGAGTCCTCTGGCGGCCTGATGGTTAAGGTTCGGGGCTTTCACTTCCGTGGCCCGGGTTCAGTCTGATGAATGGAATATTTATAAATGGAATATTTCCTGCCGTATCAATAAACAAGGGATGTCACCGTCATCAAGGACTGTCAGCCTTGCTGAAAAGAACACCTGCCATCAGACTGCACGTCACTCCCTGTGGGGGGCCCTGAGGACACTCAGGATGTGAAAATGCAGGCCCCAGAGAGCTGAGGTGCAGATCAAAGGACGGATTTCAGGGAGCCCAGAGCCTGCATCTTCCCACACACAGGACAGCGCTAAATTCCTTAACTTGAGATGTCTGGTTTCCTTTAATTAACCATAATCTCTTGACATTCCTGACTACCTGTCCTTTGTTGCAAAACCCCTATAGGCCCTGGCTCCTCCCCTCGCCTCCTGGGAGCGGTTTCTCAGGGCTCTCTGAGAGGCGGCCTCCCGGGCTGCCGTCCTCATTTTGCCCCAAAGAAAACTTAACTCGCAACTCTCCCATTGTGCATATATTTTTTTAAGTCAACAAATCCGTGGTTGGGGAACTGAGATCCCACAAGCCACCCAGCGTGGCCAAAAAAAAAAAAAAAAAAAAGAGTGGAGGAGACTTGGTGCTTAAAAAAAAAGAAAAGGCCAATTATAAGGCAGTACGATTTCATTTTTATTTAAATATCGATGTGTGTGTGTGTTTATTCACCAGCACAGGAGGCTAGAAGCACACGCTCAGATCCAACAAAAGGGGTTAAGACAGCAGAGGCAGTAAGATGCCGGAGGGAACATTCCAGCAGAGCGGAGGGTGGGGCAGGCGTGGAGATGCACCACGATTAAGGGCCCGGGGAGCCAGGTCTGGAGAAACCGCCTGACCCGGGAGAGAAAACACACGTGAGGGGCACCCCCCTCAGGAAATGTCCCCCGTGGGCTCCCGGCTGGAGAGCCAGGCCTGGAGGCGGCTGCGGGGCCGCCCTCGAGCCGGGAGGCGGGGCTCCTGCCCGCTGCTGCCCGGCCCCCTTGGCTCGCCCTGCAGCGCCCCTGGGGGCTGACGGTCCAGGGATCTCTCCGGAACGCATCGCTGCAGCCCCCCACATCTCACCTCTGGGCCTCGGTGTTACCGAGAACCTTCCGGAACCCAGACGGGACCTGGCAGTTCCCTGTTCAGAAGCCCACGGGGCTCCATGAGCCTGCGGGCAGTGCAAAGCCCGCAGCCCCGCATCCGCATCCCGGCCTTCCCCACCCTGCCGTCCTTCCCGCTCGAGGCTCGCTCCCCCGGCCACCTCGCCTCCTCCTGTGCTGCTCACTCCTCCCCCAGAACGACCCTGCCTGGTATCTCGCCTGCAAACACTCACTCCATTAATCCATCGAGATCCAGCTCAAAGCCATCACGACCCCCCAGGCTCCGGCCCAGAAGTGGCTTCCTGCTCCCTGGCCCCCTGGGTCCCTCCCCTGCACACCTGGTCGGTACTCATCACGCAACCCACATGGAAGGCAGCTATGAACATCATCTGTTTCCCCACGAGCCTGGGAGATGCTCCAAGGCTGAGACCATCTGATCCAGGTGTGTATTCCCAGCACCGCACCCGCACACCTCTGGGGCCAGATCAAGTACCTCTCTCATTTCCTCGCTCACCGCATGAGTATCTGTGAAGCGCTAACTCTAGGCCCCGGCACCGCGGGGAGACCTGCGAACACAGACGCATGACGTCCACCTTCTGGGAGCGCCACATCCGATCGGACACAGGAGAGAGAGAGACGCAACTAAGAAGTGAATCCGGTCATCGTGACGCGCGCGTAACAGCAGGAGAGATGGAGGAGAGATCCAGGCTGCTGGGCAAGGGTGGAACCCGGGACCCGAGCTGGGTGTGGGGTGAGGGCAGAGGGGACAGACCTCTGAGACCGTGTGGCCCGGAGGACGGGGGGCTCCCGGGGGGACAGGGCGTGGTTGCCCTGCAAGCAGACAGAACAGCAGAGGGAGAGGCTGCAGGAGGAGGACGCTGGTCCCACTGCCCCGCGGTGCCCCGGTCGTTCGTGTCCTCGCCTGTCATTCATCGGGACAAACAGGGGAAAGAAGAGAGAACGGTCCTCAGCCCTGACGTGGGTGGCCGCTGGTGGGCGTCAGGCGGGAGGTGCGTGAGGATGGCCACGAGGAGGGCAGGAGGCTTGGACTGGGGGTGGGGCTGCAGCGATGCAGGCGAAGGGCCGGGCAGGGGGAAGGAGGAACGCAAGCCCTTGACTTCCAGGCTCCAGCCCAGGAAGGCTGGGGCCGCTCTGTCCTCCGTGCCTCTCCGGGAGTGAGGAATTCCCCAGGACGTGGACCACATCACTCCGAATTCAAGCGCCCTCAGCTACTCCTCACCCCGCCCCACCCTCAACACGCTCAGGCCGTCAAGTCCTGTATTCCCAACTTGGGTTCAGGGCACCGTCCCAGACCCCGCAGCGCGCAGAGGACCAACCATCTCCATGACCTGGGACCTGGGAGCCCAGGCCATCAGCTCCCTCCTTTTTTTTTTTTTTTTTTGTCAATTCGGAGCTTTGCCTGCTGTTTAAAAAAACCCGAATCAAGAATTAGCTTTCAGGACAAAGACAAATAACAGATGATACCACCTGTCTGCGGAACCTCAGATACAGCACAAATGAACCGACGATGAAACAGAAACAGACTCGGGGACCTAGAGAACAGACTTGTGGTTGCTGGGGGCGGGGGGCGGGGGGAGGAGGGGGGATGGACTGAAAGTTTGGGGTTACAAGGTCCTGCTGTAGAGCACAGGGAACTATATTCAATATCCTGTGGTAAACCATAATGGAAAAGAATATGAAAAAGATGTGTTTATGTGTGTAATGGAGTCACTTTGCTGTACAGCAGAAAGTAACACAACCCTGGAAATCAACTTCAATTAAAAAAAAATTTTTTTTAAAGAACCAGCCTTCAGCATCACGGCTAGGCTAGAGGGTCTAAATTCTAGAGAAGATCCAAGGAAAAAGGTTCAAAGAAGGGCCTCTTGCTGAGCAGGGGCAAGAAACCACACTCCAGGGACGCCCAGTACTTTTGACAAACACGTCCAGGCGGGGTCGGGGGCCACAGAGGAGAACAGAGCACAGATCTGGGGCCTTTTCTGCTGACACGTCAAAAATCACGGATGAATGGGCAAGTCAAATCCTAAAGAAATCGGCATGCCTGAGGACTCTGCTGTCAAGTTAGAAGCCAACGGGATCCATGTGACTTTTCACTTAATAACTAAATAAACTAGCAAACTCTTCACCTCTTTTCCCATGATGAGTTTGTTCGCTGATTTGTCTGTCTTTTAACTGGTTAATTAACCGGTTGGAACAGCACCACGTCCTCTTCCCGGCGTTAATCAGTCCCCAGCCGGCGGCCACCCACACCGCCCCTTGAGCACACGGTGCTTTCACTGCAAAAGCAGGGGTGGGCCGTCCCCGCCAGCCAGGGGCTGTCCATGGGTTCCACCCCCGGTCCGGGAACGAAGCTCCCCGCACGCTGCATGGCGTGGCCTAAGAAAAAGCGTGGGCGATCTTGGAAGAAAGATGCACCAGTGCACACGAGAGAGGCGGCGGGTGGGGTGACTGTGTGTGCACGTGTGTGTCTGGGCTTGCACTCCGCGGCCTGAGTACGTGCACCCCAAGGTCCGTGTGCACTCTCCGGGAGCTGACTGTGGCCTCACGCAGTCTACTCTCCGCTGACCTGACAGCAGCCCCCACACACAGCCAGCCTTCTACAGACCTGCTGTGGTCTGGTTCTGGGGGTTCTCTTTTTGTTATTTTTAATTAGTGGTTGCTAACAGTTAGAGGTCAGGAGCTGTCCCAAGGGCCAGGTAGCCTGTCTTTCTTGAGCAACGGAAAGGCCCCCAAGCCCGGCTTCCGTTGCCACAAAGCAGCGGCAGGCAGCCTTCGACGCGACACGTGCTTCCAAGTTCACCGCAGGCCGCACCACTCCCCACTGCCTCACAGTCAGCCCGCTCCCCACTTTAGGTTACCTGGGCCCTGAGATGCTGGACCTCTGTGTGTTATACTGAATACTGGCCCCCATGGACACTCAGGGTCTAATCCCTGGAATCTTGGTGTGTTACCTTATATGGCAAAGGGCACTTTGCAGATGTGATTAAGTTAAGGATCTTGGGAGAGGGGGATTATCTTGGACTAACCTAGCAGACCCTAAATGTAATCACAAATGTCCTTATGAGAGGGAGGCAGAGGGAGACTTGACTACAGAAGAGGAGAAGGCCAGAGAACCCTAGTAGAGGTCGAGATTCGAACGACGCGGCCAAGGACGTCCCTGGTGGTCCAGTGGTTAGGACCCTGAGCTCCCACTGCCCAGGGTCTGGGTTTGATCCCTGTTTGGGGAACTAAGATCCCGCAAGCCCTGTCACGCGGCCAAAAAAAGAAAAAAGAAAAGAAAGAAAGTACGATGCAGCCAGAGCCAAGGAATGCTGGCAGCCGGCAGCCACCAGAAGCCGGAAGAGACCAGAAACGACTCTGCCTGCAGCCTCGAGAAGGGAACGGCCCTGCTGGTACTCTGATTCTGGCTCCGAGAGGTGCAGTTCAGACCTTCAGCCTCCAGGTCTGTAGGAGAACAAAATGCTATTGTTTTCGCCCACAAGTGGGTGGTAGGTTTGTGACGGCGGCAATAAGAGACCAACATTCCCTGCCAGCTAACGAACTCCACAAACGCCTTGAGTGTCCCGAAGGCAGTGGGTGGACCCTGCCCTCCAGGAGGAGCTACGCTGGCAGCAGAGGCCACCTGACAGCGACAGCAGAGTGTGACCCGAGCAGGGACCCTGGGAACGTACCCGAGGCACTCGTACCCCAGGCCTGGAGCCCCCAGGGCCGGCTGCTTTCCAGCTGTGTTTCCCGGAGACACGCATGCACGTCTTCGTCGGCCAATGGAACTCTGCCACGGGGTGAGCTGGGGCAGGGGGTGGGGGCGGGGCTGGCACCGGGGAGGGGCCAGGGGCTCCTCACCTCGCCCGCTGGATAAACTGGGCAGCCTTCTCCGCATACTTCTGTGCGAGGCCGCTCAAGTTCACGGGCTGCTCCACGATGTCGAGATTCTCGTAGAGAGGAAGGGCCACGTCCGAGTAACAGTCCTTCTCCAGGTTCCTGTGTGGAAGCCACAGATGGTAGAGTATTTATTCCCACGACCTCAGCAGCCGTGGAGTCGAACAGAACGCTTCAATGCAGAGAAGCTCGTAAATACAAAACACTTACCAGCCTGGCCCTGAAAGATGTTTCCAGTCTGCCATTTCCTCCAAGTGTAAAACCCATATAATACCTCCTTCCGTTCCCTTTGAAAAGATCTATATGCTCCTTGGACAAGCCTGGACGCTCTGTGAGGCTCCCAACGACTTGTTTGAGCCAGGGACATTATTATACCCATTTTGCTGGGACGGAAACTGAGGTCTAAATGAACTACATTATTCAAGCAGAGTCCCAGAGCCAATCAGTAGCCCTAGTTTTTTCCACCGACGCCCTAAATCATGACTTCCACCCGTGGGGCGCAACACTTGGTATTTTCCGAAGTCAGCAATCAGGACTTCACGTGACACGACGTCTGACAACGGGACAGATGGCTGGGAACAACTTTAGAATTTCAAACCACGTGTGGAGAACTTGGAGCAACGTGAGCAACTGGACAAAGTGGGGGTCAAACCAATGCTACCTCCTGGAAAAAAAACAAACTCAGCCCTTGGTCTCACAGACGGAAACGAACCTGACACGTGAACGGCCCAGCTGGCAAAGCGGCCGAATTGTGACCCTGGCCGTGACCTTGGGGGTGGGGGGGTCACCTAGCTCTCAGGGCTTGACTTTCCTTGTGGGAAGTGCGGGGCCGCCTGGGCCCCTTACGGGATAAGGAACAGGGAGCGTGTACACACGGCTCAGCGTACAGGAAAGCAATGAAAACGCATGCCCTCCGTTCTGGGCGCCACGGAGAACCAGGACAGAAGCCGAGAATGATGGAGAGTAAACGGCGGTCGTGGGGGGCCTCTCAGGTAGAGAAGCTGTCCTCCTGCTGCAGGGAAGGACTTGGGAAGAAATGAAAGCCCCCATCACACACCTATGTGCGCACACACCTGTGCAGGAAGCCTAAGAGACGAGGTCAGACTGGCGGAGACCATCACCAGGACCACGAGTTTTTAAAAGGAGAAAAAGAGCGCCGTCCCAGGCGTCACAAGGCCAACCTCAGCACGCGTGTCCAGTTCCCAGCTTTGGGTGACGTCCCTGCCGCTGCAGCAGCCCTTACCTTCTCCCCCTCCCCTCCCTCCGCCAACGCCTTTCTTCTATTCGACTTAACAGGGATGGAGAAGTGACGCGGTGTCCCTGGTCATCTCACGAGCTGGCCAGGTGTGCCACAGGTGGGAGCCCTGGGCCCCGGCGGCAAGGAGGGCAGTGACAGGTCCTCACACGGCGGCGTCACTTCTCCCACTGCCAACAGGCTCTCGCGTCACCTGGGCATCTCGCGAACAGGCAGACCTCTGGGGGGGGCCTGAACCCTGCATTGCTAACAAGCCAGCGTCCCGATGATGTCCACGCTGCTGGTCCCGCGACCACCCTCTGAGCAGTCAGGAGAGAGAGCACGCGGGTGCTGGCCTCAGAGAGACCCAGACGGGACTCTCCATCCCTGCCTCTCACGACGCCACCGTGAGCTGGGCCCGCAGGTAAGCCTCCCTCCCTGGACAACCAGGAGAAACACCGGCCTCACGCACTGGTCCTGAGGGTCGCAGCTAAGCGGGCAGGGTGCGTAGAAGCAACGATTTCTCAACGACGGCCACTAGTGCACTAACTACTGCATTATCGATGAGCCACCGAGACGCGCTTGCCCCGCGCGGCTCAGACACCTGCCGCCTTATGAGCAATCCCAGGGCACCGTCTCGGCAGGCAGAGCGCCTGGTTTGTGCTGCTTTATTACCTGAATACGGTTTACTACCTTCTTCTGAGAATAAACGTATGACACGCTCATTACAGAACACTTGGAAAACGCGGCGAGAGAGGAAAAACGTGAAAACTCCTTAACGCCACAACCCGCGTGAACGAGCCATGGTTACCATCTCGGCGTATTTCCTTCACAGCTATTAGAGGTGTCGATACGGGGGTGGCTCAGATCACAGCACGGATGATTTGCTTCCTGCTTTTTTCACTTACTGTTCTATTGTGAGCGTTTTCCCATTTCACTGAATACGTTTTTAAAACATCCTGTGGCGTGCCTGCAGGACATTCCGACGCCGTGGGAACGCTGGCTTACTTCGGGGTGGGGGCGGGGCTTGTAGGGAGCCCTGTGGACCTTTTCTCTCTCTACCTGCCTCCTTGTGTCCACTGTCTGGGCCAGGTGAGTGGTACAGGAGCAAAGCCAGCAGGCGAAAGAGGAGGGAGGCCACCTGCCTGAGACCCGCGTCTCACCAGGCTCTCCCCAGCGGAGCTAAACAGTCCAAGGAACCCGGAAAATGCCAATAAAAAAAGTTCACTCATCTTCACAAAAAAGCGTTCTTGCACTGCATGCAAAGAATGCATTATTTTGCACTAAAGGTACTCGATCTGTTCTGCTGCTCTAACTGTTCCCCGTCGGCCTTTCATCTCCTCCCCACGGACCACACCCCAGGACTTCACCTGGCTCTGGAGCCCAGGGCCGCCGCCTCGGTTCGGCTTACCTTGATGGTCTGTCGCCCCGAGGACATGCCGGGCAAGGGGGGTGGTTGTAGCCGGGGGTGTCAGTGCAGCCCATGTCATGGCTGTACGGGATTCCAAAGTAGTAATCAAATCCTGCAAGAGACGCAACGGGTCAGGCTATGAGCCTGCATTCTTATACCCAGGACGGAGATTTCATTTTCCATGATTTAATTCTGCCGTGTGATGGAGGACGTAATTAAAAGAGGATTTGATCCATATCCCTTTGCAGCAGGCAAAGAAAACACGTGGCTGGGTTCTGGCTGCAAGACTAGATGTGCCAAACACCTTGTGGTGAGTGTTAACGCAGCGTGGACGGAAGCGGGGAGAATTCTTGGACACCTACCGTGCCCAGCGCGCTGCTGGACCCGTCAGGAAATACTCGGTGAAAATCTACTACCTGCATGACACTGAGGGATAAAAGAATACATTCTGCCCTCAAGGACCCTCCCACCTGAGGCGGAGAAAAGAAAGAGAGATTTAGCGCTACGAGATGGATTTCCAACAAGCCAACAAGAGAGACCAGAGGAAGAAGTTCGCCCTGGATGCTGGGCGTGGGGTGAGGTTGAGACAGGCATCTCAAAATGCTTCTCGAAAGAGCTGGCATTTCGGCTGGAGGCCTCGGGGCTGGCAGGACTGCGCTCAGGAGGATGGCGTGGAGCAGGGGAAGGATGTGATGGTCAAAGGGAGATCTGAAAACCCTGTGTTGACTTTTATCTGAGACCTTCCCTCATCCCGTCGCTTCTCCAGCACAAGCTTTAGTGGGAAATTTCCCACAGATGTTCCCTACTCCCCGCCGTGTCCCTGCTTCACTAAACCCATCAAGCAATCGTTACCTCTTACCACGTGGGACCTCACGGGGGCCAAGCGTTCCCAGACACGTGAGAGACGGGATCAAGGAGAACGCGGATGGCTTCACGATGGGGGAGCCCGAAGGGTCGGCGGGCACCACAGAGGGGGGCCGGGAAAGGTGCCAGGCGAGAGGGTGTGAGAGTAGCGGCAGCCCTGGGCACCTCAAACCCAGGAGAGGTGCCCCCCCGGGGCTGGACGGCTTAAACATTCACGGAGTCCTTTTGCACAGAGACCTTTACGTTCTGTTTCCCAGGTAACCACTACCCCAAAGGATCCTTACCACGGAAGCTGGGGTGATGAGAACCATGGTGCCCAAGATGCCACTTGCCTGTAGGAAAACAAGAGAGAGAGACTCTCAGAGGAACCCCGTGGGGCGGGGGCCCCCAGCCCCGCGGCGGAGCTGACCACACACGCAGGTCCCCGTCCGCTTTGCCCTTTCCTGAGGACAGGCAAAGAGGCTGCACGTGCTGGGTGAAAGCCAAGCCTCGCTCCCTCTCTGGGACCGAGAGGGAGTCCCCAGGGAGACAGAAAGCCCGCAAGGATGACTCAGGACCCAGGCAGGAAAGCGCGCAGGGAAGGGAGATGCTCAGCGGTTACCAGGAGCCCCGCGAAGTGAGCAGGCTGCGCTTCTGCCCCTCACAGAGGGTGCCGTGCCCACCGCACCCCCTCCCCCCGCCCGGGACCCACCACATCCTCTGCTCAGCCCTCCTGCCTGGGGCCCTGCGAAGGACCTGCGGAGCAGGTGCACGGCCCAGAAAGTCCCAGAGATGCCGCGGCCGCCTGGTTTCATCCTCTTCCTCCCTGGCCAGCGTCAGCAGTCTGCAGAGGCTGAGCGAGGGGCCGCCTCCCCGCTGCACGCAGGAGACGGGGCCGCGGGCTGGGCCCCGCGCTGCAGACGCGGTCACTGGGGCACGAGGAAAAGCTGGCGCTCTCCGGCCTGCCTGCTCTGCTCTGGGTGAAACTCCCGGGGAAATCACCCACGAGGCATGGGCACAAAGGAAAAATGCGGTGCAAAGACCAAAATGGGGGCAGCGTGAAACACCACCGAGGACGGAAATAAACAGGCAACCACAGGAGTCTGACTCAGTAAACTACCTCACGTGGCCTCAGTACGATACTTCCAAACCATCTTTTTCAGGACAAATGCATGCAGCCAAAATGAACAACTGGTGAATCAAGGTGAAGGCTATAGGGGGGTCTAGGAGTCCCTTCTTTTTTTTTTTTTTTAAAAAGAGTTTTCTTGAGTTATAATTGATATACAATAAACTGCATGTATTTAAAGTGTACAGTTAACTGGCTTTCAGCAGAGAGCATATTACCTGCTCTGTCCCTTTATGCCATGAGACTGACAAGGCCATGACCCCCTTCCTACCGCAGAGACGTGACCAGATGGACATCTGTCCCATTGCATCAGAGCGTTCACGTAGCCACAGGTGTGAGTTAAGTCCTGCGACCTCGGCTCAGTGGTAATAAAGTTGAAATTTTAACTTCCATAAGCTGATTACTTTGTCTGAGTTGGTTCCGATTTGTGTGGAAAGAGCGGTCCATTTAAACAAAAACACGGCCATACTGTAACATTACTCTGTGCCTTTTATTTATGTAAATCATGCCTAAATAAAAGCTGCATATGAGCTAAAAATTTAAAAAAATAATAAAGAGTACACTTTGCTATTTTTGTTCTTATCAATCACCTGTTTTATACATATTAATGTATACAGGAGTCCCTTCTTGCAACTGGTCTGTAGGTAAAAAAAAGAACATCATAAAAAGTTGAGGGAAGTGGATTAAGTATTATGTGGAATGCTTAGATTCAGCATGACATGGACATATAAAAGTTTAGCACCATTTTAAAATTATTTCTAAAATTATAATAAATGTGTACAACTGTATCCCCAGGAAACATAAAATAACAGGAAGGGGTGAAACGTAGGACCGAGTGGTACGTGTACAACGTGGGGAAACACATCAACACGCAGCAAGACGAGAAGCACCGTGAGGGTGTCAGTGGCCTCGGTATTCCTTCAGCAGGGTTGTCGTTTTCCCCGTAAGCGTGCTTCTAGGAAATGCACAATCTCAACAAGGGGATGATGTGCTCCAGTATCCTGCCCCGGAAACGCAAAAGGTGTCATGAGTGGCGAACAGTCCACCTGTAATCAGTTGCCTTCTTGGGATTTAAAGGCATGGAAAGGGAGAAGCAAGGGAGATCCAAGCCAGCTTGAGAAGAACCCACCCCCACCCCACGCTGCCTAAAGGGTTCGGGTCAGAGAGCCCAGGAACAACCCCTGCCCCCACTCCCTGCAGCTGGGAGTCTCACGGGGAGGCAGGGACCGGCCACGTGAGGCTGTTCAGCCCGTGGTGAGAGCTTCGGAATCGTTCACACCTCTGGGGATGGAGAGTGGGGGGTGAAAAGGGAGCAAGTTGGGACCCTAATGGTCCCACCTGCTACGGACTGAGGCGCGTGCTCCTGGGGCAATCACACCCCAGTCTGATCTTCTGAAACGTACGTCAGGCTCCTTGACCCAGAGGGGGAGCCGGGCGACACGCTGGAAACGCCAGCTCCCTGCAGGTTAACAAGGAGCCCCAGGCCCCGAGGACATCCCCACAGGGACCCTCGCCGCCACGTCCCGCGATGGAGGGAGACGGGAATCCCACCGGACCCAGCTCCTGGAGAGTTAGAATCGTAAGCACAGACAGCCCAAGGATGCCGTCGGGACGCTGGGTTGTCTTGGCCCCTGTGGCAGGGACCAGGGAAACCAGTCCCACACCTGGTTTTGTCCACTGTTAGGTCTTTTCAGTTACTGGGAGCTGAAAGCACGCCTAACTTCCACAGCAAGCAATAAACGGAAAAGCAGACGCGAGCAGGAGAGGGGGGAGCGCACAGAGGCTCTGCAGACGCACCGCAGCCTCCACGGTAAACGCGGGGGGCCGGGGGGCCCGGCGGGGGGGGCCGTTACCGATCATCCCGGTGACGTAGCCGGCCCGCTGCAGCACTTCGGCCAAGGTGGTCTCGTTGAGTGGAAGGCCCCCCACGGAGGTGACCGCGAAGTTGTGGGTGACTCCAGTGCGGAGGCCGAGGCGGCCGGTGAGCAGGGCGGCCCGGGAGGGCGAGCAGGTGGAGGCGGCCGCGTGGAAATCCACGAACCTGTGCGGAGAGGACCGTGGTGGGGTCTGTCCGACCACGGAGAGCCAGGCCACGAGACACTCCCCCGCTCAGTGCCTGGGCCTCCAATGCTGGGGAAAGGCTCCAGGGTCACCCCGTTGTGGGACAGGTAAAGGAGAGGAAGCCCAGAGAGGTGCGTGACCAGCCCAAGGGCGCACAGCGAGTCCAAATGGCTTTAACCCAACACAGAGCGTGCACCCTCTTCATCTGCAGATTCCACATTTTGAATTCACCTCCTCACTCGATGCATTTGTAACCCCAACATCAGCGCTCGTGGCTCTCAGGCGACCGTTCGCGGACACACGCAGACCTGTGAACATCTGCCCATTCCCGGAGGGTGCGCAAGGTGACCTGCTTGTCCTCCTTGTCTCAGGAGATACAGTGCCGTGCTTTCTGTAACTGCCCTCTTCGTGTTGCTGACTTCACTGTTTACAACAACCCCAAGCACAGCGCTCGAGGTCTGGCCAGTGTTCCTAAGCTCAAGGTGCCTGTGACGTGCCTTATGGAGAAAGTGCAGACGTCACGTAAGCTTCGTTCAGGAATAGGCATAGTGGTGTCGACCCTGAGTTCAACGTCAATGAATCAAAAAATACACACACACACACACACACATTCAATGAGATGTCTTTAATAGAAACACCCATAAAAGAAGGTTCTGTACTGATCAGGTGATGAAAATGTCACCAGGGCCTCGCAGGAAACTCACCCTGTGTTTCCTCTAAAAGCAGTGTCTCAGAAACCCCTGATTCAATGCTCACAGGGACGTTATAGGACATCACAACCACTGATAACGAGAGCTGGCTACTACTCATTAGCGGAAGCCCAGCCCTTTCTCAGACACCACAGAGAAACAGAGGCGTCCAGCCATTTTCCCACCATCAAGTCATGACGTCACCAGCACAGGGGCAACCTGACCCCGTGTGCCTCCTGCTGGGATGCAACATGAAGCTCATAAGAGCAAGGGTTCCCACCCGAAACGTTTAGCCTGAATCCAGTCAGACCCCTGCACCTAATTTCCACATGACAGGAAAAACAGCTAATACGAGACCAAATGCAATGACCCCACGAGAAAAGACTTCAGCAAACCAGTCTCCAGACATTCGATAAGACAACCAGTCCGATCTCTTCCAAAAGTCAATATCGAAGGGAAAGACCGGATGGAGGAGGGACATTCTACACCAGAAAAGACTAAAGAGAGAGAACCAAGTGCAATACAAGATCCTCACTGGATCCCACGTCAGACGCACGGACAGCACACCTGACGGCTAACCAGGGAAGTTAATATGAACTGGATATAAAATAACACAGAATGATATTAGGGGATTAGCACTCATCTTCCTCTTTATGGCCATGCGGAAGAATGTTTTTATTCTTCTTTCCAGTTTGACTGAGATATAATTGACATATACCCTGAATTAGTCTCAGGTGTACGACATGATTTAACACACATACGTCCTGTGAAATGATCCCCACGATAAGTTAACATCCGCCACGTCACACAGTTACAAAACGTTTTGCTTGTGATGAGAACTTTGAAGATCTACTCTCTTAGCAACTTCCGAAAATACAATCCAGTGTCAACTCCAGTCCTCACGCTGTGCGTTACATCTCATGACTTACAACCAGAAGTTTTCACCACCTTCACCCATTCCCCACCCCCTCCCCCACATCATCCTCCACCCCGATGTCCTTCCACAACGCGAATCGGATCACACTAATCTCTTACTGGAAAACACGGTCTCTCTCGGCCCGCTTCTCGGGGCTCAGCGACTGCCCGCCTCCAGGCACCCCCACCCCCGGCCTCCCAAGCCCTTTGTGTCCTTGCCCGTGTTATTCCCCCCACCCTCAGCCCTCCCTCCCACTGTCCCACCTTATCCTGCTCGACACGTACCAGTTGTCTTCAAGACCCGGCCCAAAGACTCAAATGTTACCCCCCCAGGTCATCTTCCCTGCCTCTCCCCTCCCCCAGCTTCTCTGCACCTCCCCCTGCACCCCCCCGCCCCACGCAGAATCAAGGCCCCTTCTCTCCGTGATTATATAGCCTTTGGCATATCCTTTACACACTGAATGCTAACTCTTTGCTTCCTTGTTTGGGGCAGTTCCGACTTGGCCGTAAGTCCCTTGACAGGCCTCCCATGGAGAAGTGGCATCAGAGTCCCCCCCACGTGACGCTGTGAATGCGTTGACCCCCAGAACCACGTGGAGGTGACCCTGCACCAGGGTCCGGGCTCAGCCCTCACGGGACCGCAGCCTCCACCTCCTCCCTTGAAACACTGTGAGCCGCCACGTGAGAAATCAACGGCCCCAGGGTGGCCCTGCGGACGGGCCAGCCACGGGAGCTCCGGCCGACGGACGACCCCAGCTGAGGCCACTGCGGCTGAACAACACGCCTGTGAGTGAGGCCACCCCGGGCCTCCCAGCCCAGCCTCTGCCTGCCATGTTCCACCAGAGCCTCATGACGCGGTAAAGAGTCACCCAGCTGAGACATGCCACGTGCCTGACCCACACAGCACGCGAGGTGAGACAATGGTTGCTGTTCTGAGCTGCTAATTTTGGGGGTGTTTGTTACGCAGCAGTTCACCACCAAGGCAGCACCTGTCTCTCACTGAACCATCCTCTCCTCACCATTCAGACCTCGCCCAGCGTGGGTGGGGTGGGTGACAGCACCATCCTCTTTGCTTTTGTACAACATGGTGAGTCTTGCTGCAGAGACCCAGGCCTCAGTCCCAGAAGATGGGCAAATCCCTGCACATCAATCCTCAAGGGGACAAACGGCAAGAAGGGACGGCCTCATTGAGCAGCGACACACACGGCGAGGCCCCAGCAGTGCCCGCCTGAAAGCGCCGGCCTGGCCCCGAAGCCACACTCCTCAAGCAGACGTGCGATGCCTGCATCTGACAGAATGAGGGCAGGGAGCTGAGGGCTGCCACATGTGCTGGGCGGGGACTCCCTCCCTGCTCGGGGAGCTCAGGGCCCCGGCTCCGGCTTCGCGCCCCCCACCCCCCCAGCTCTTCCTTCCTGCCCCTCCGCCCCCTGGGCTGGAAGGAGCATGGGCAGCCTTCCCTCTGTCCATAGATCGCTGGGCCCTCAGGGATTTTCCCAGGCACCAGCTTCTCTCAAAGCAGCCCCACCTGCCCACACACGGGGCCTCAGGGAGTTCAGTTCCTGGGGCAAAATCTGGGATTCTGGATGCTACATGCGGCTGGCAACCACCACCCTGAGAATCCCAAACTGAGCTTCACTTCAATGCTCATCCTTCTCTCCCAAGAAGACGTTCACCTGTACCCAGCCTGTCCTGTTCTCCTCCTCCTGAGATGAAAGCACAAACACCCTCTGAGCTCACATTCCCAAGCATTCCTCACAATAATGGCTACTGCTATGACGAGATTACTACTATGTTCCTAGGTATTCAGTTACTTTTATTACTCTCACAGCTGATGCTATGCTCCTCAAGCGCTTCTAGAATCTGGGCACTTCTCTATGTCATGCGCACCCACCGCCTCAGACTCATTCTGGTTTGCACGTGTCGTTCTGCATGGGTTGACCCGAGCTTGCTGAGGTCGTCTCTTTATCCACCACAGCAGAAGCAGCTGCACAACTTGCAGGGTCTGGTGCAAAATGAAAATGCAGAAGCCCTTGCTCAAAACTTACCAGGCATTTCAAGACAGTGACAGCAGGGCATTAACCCACTATCCGCACCGTGGTCTGGAGTTGAATAGTGCGCAACCCGCCCAGCTGTACGTGGCAGCCCTGCTCCCCATTGACTACTCCTGCCCCCAGTTCCTCCTCTTCCCATTTTCCATGGGGCAGCCAAAGTAATCTTACAAACTATTATCAGCTAATGTCATTCCTGGCTGGAAACCCACAAATAAATTCTCACTGCAATTTAGGTAAATCCAAAGTCACGGTCGTGGTCTACAGACTCTCCATCAGAGCTTCTCAACCGAGAAGCTGGAGTGAACAGATAGAGCCAAATAGCTCACAGGTTTTCTGAGATCTGGTTCCTCCCAGTCCCAGGGGCAGCCAGGTGGGGCCTGAGCAACTAGAGGTTCCAGGGCATCTGTGCCGTGCACAGTCCCAGGGGAAGCGATCCCGTTAGAGCAGAGGATGGAGAGAGCCCTTCGGGGGGGCACCCGGCATCCATGTTACAGCCCCACGCTGGCCATCTCCAACCACCAGGAGCCTCGGTGGAGTTCCTTGAAAAGGCGTGCAAACATGGTGACACCATATGGGAAAGGTGGGAACTCGACGCCCCAGGGGATCTGGACCCTGGGCCACACCATCCCCCTTCTCACCCCAGCTCTCCCCCAGAAGCCACACCACCCGGAGGGCTCTTCCTAGAACACCCCAAGCTCATCCCTGCCTCAGGCCCTTTTCATGTCCCCTCCATCTGGAAGGCTCTGTTCTGGTCTCCGCATGACTGGTCTCAGCTTCCATTTCACCTTCTCAGGGAGGCCTTTCCTGACCTGACCACCTTCCACTGCATTGCTGTTCTAGTTTGTACAGACCCACTCGGACCTCCCCTTGCTCACAGACTGGCCTCCTTGCTGGCTGGCTGGCTGCCCTTTTGAATGGAGTCCCTGAGGGCCTGGGTGTGTCTGCCCACCTCTGCCCGGTGCCGCCGGCCCCAGGGGCTGATTCCTGACCTCAGGAAGGCAGGTTCTCTGATTTCGGCAGCTGGAGTCCTGCGCTCCACCAGTGAGATGATTCTTCCCATCTGGGGGGACATGGGCTTCCTCAGCCCGGTTCCCTGCGGGCACCAAGACCTCATTCCTCTGGTAGCGGGTTGTGTAGACTTTGAGACACTCCCAGTGGACACTCCTGCCTTCACCCATCTTTCCACCTCCGAACAGACACACCCGCACATCACCGCTCACCCCAAACCCTGAGCTATGAGCTGCTGGTTTAGTTCCAGCAGCCATACCTGGTGGAAGGACGACAGGGAGGGGACCACAGCCCTTCTCCATCAGAGGCTTACACATTAGCAAAGGGTCAAGACCTATGTGGGCAACCAGACAAAATATGATGAGCCCAGCCAGAGAAACACAAAGAACGGGCCATGGGAGGTGGAGGGGCAGGAAAGATAAGTGTGGACAAACAATACAGGACCTTAACCCAGGTCTCAGTATCTTCATCTGCAGAGTGGACGCAACTGTACCAACCTTACCAGCTTATCCGAGGGATTCGACGGCACGGTGTACATCAAGCCCTCAGCAGCACTGCAGGCTCAGGACAGATTTTTTCTTTACTTCATCGGGGTCCAGGCAATTCTTACCACCACTAGCAAAGTGGGCAGGAAAAGCACATTCCAGGTGTGACGGGGGAGCAGGTGCATGGCGGGAACAGGTGGAAGCCTACTGGCGGTGGCACGTGGCTCCTGTGGGGACCACGCAGGCATCCTATTCTCTCTGCAAGTACGTCGCAGCTCGCCCCGGCCCCAACGTGCACCCTCCCTGCAAGAGCCCGTGTCCACTCCCTCCCGGTCCACCCAGCATCTCCTCTGAGTCTCGCTGCCACCCCCTGCCTCCTTCAGCTCCTCCCATTGCAAATGCACCACCCAGGACCAAGTGGCCGTCGTCCCCCACCTGAATCACTGCAGGGACCTTCCGAGAAGCCAGGCATGCTCTCCCCAGCCCAGGGCTGCACACGGACAGGGCACGCCAGTCCCCAGCTCCCGGTCCTCAGTGACTTCCTTCTGCTTGGCCACCTAACCTGCCGCGCACGGGTCCAACCACCCGCTCCAGCCTCCGAGGCACTGCTGCCTGCCCGCCATGCGTTACATTGTGTCCCCCAAAAGATACGCTCAAGTCCCAACGCGCATCCCTCAGAAGGTGACCTTGTTTAGAAACAGGGTCATTGCAGGTGTAATGAGCTAAGAGGGGATTATGCTGGAGTGGGGTGAGTCCTTAACCCAGTATAACTGGTGTCCTTAAAAGAAGAGAAACAAGGTCCTACTGCAGAGCGCGGGGAACTGTATTCAATATCCTGTGACAAACCATAATGAAAAAGAATACACATATGTGTGTATATATACACATAATATACATTGTGTATATATACACAACTGAATCGCTATTTTATACTTCGATAAAATTAAAAAAAAAAAAGAGAGAGAGAGACACAGCCAGGAGACCTGCAGGTGTAGACACAGACACACAGAGGGCAGATGGCCAAGTGACAGAGGTGGCGAGGACTGGAGCTACAGTGTCACACGCTAGGGACGCCCGGGGCTACCGGCAGGTGCAGGAGGCAGGAAGCAGCTTCCTCCAGAGCCTCAGGCTGAGCGTGGCCCTGCCGGCACCTTGAGCGCTAACTTCCAGCCTTCAGAACCGTGAGAGGACACATTTCTGTTGGTTTAAGCCACTCAGTGTGTGGTGCTTGGTTATGCAGCTCCTGGAAACACACACAGCAGCCTAGACCCCACGAGGTTCAGCCCCACAGGAGTCTAGCTGCTGGAACACCTCTCATCTCCACTCCCGCGCATCCCTCACCCCACGTGCACCTCCCATCCCCCTCTCTCCCACCCCCCACCCCACGTGCACCTCCCATTTCCCCTCCCTTCCATCCCCCCCCGTACACCTCCCATCCCCCTCCCTCCCATCCCCCACCCCACGTGCACCTCCCATCCCCCTCCCTCCCATCCCCCACCCCACGTGCACCTCCCATCCCCCTCCCTCCCATCCCCCACCCCACGTGCAGCCCCACGCCCGACTGGGCTGTATCTCAGCCAGTGCACTCGGCCTCTCTTCCCGCCCTTCTAAATGCCTACCTAACCTTCAAAGCCTCCCGTCCTCACACAGTCTTTCCTTATTCCCCAGAAGGATGGGTCTTGACTCTGCCTTCTGGAGCTCGCGAAGCGTCCTTGCTTCGTGCAGACGCCCATCTGACAGCATCCGGGCACTTACTCCAGGGGTTTCCCCTGGGGCTCCTGATGCCTGTTCCCTGCCCCCACATCCACCCTCGACGTGGGCCCCGTGGAGCAGCGCACCCCTCTCCTCAGTGATCGGCCCGCCACCCGAGCAGGGCTAGTCAGAATCCAAAACTGGAATCTTCTGAACCAGAGAGGCAGAAACAGCTTTCTTCCCCCTCGAATCTCAAGCTAAAAATGATATGATCCCAGAAGAGCAAGGGCCTCACCTCCCATCAGGACCAGGAGCCTGAAAGAATGGGCCGCTGGCTCAGAAGCCCAGACAAAAGACTGAGTCTCTCCAGAGTCTAGCTCATGAGCCAAAGCTGTGCCCCTTTCCTGCTTAGGCTGGTTGAGGTGCCTTTCTGCGGTTTACAACCAGAGAGCCCTGGCATCACGGTAGCTGAAACACAACAGGGGTCTGGAGTGTGACAGGTAACAGAGCGAGGTCAGTCCCTGCCCTCAAGCTGCACAGGGGTCCCCGGTTCCGAGTCAGAGGTGGACAATCCCAGCATGTAAGAGGCCTCCAAGGACCTAGCGCCCCCTCAAAGCAGTGCCACGTAAGCTGGGACCTAAAGTATAAACAACCAGTCTGTTCTTTGTGAGTCTGTTTCTGTTTGTAAATAGGTCCATTTGTGCCATATTTTAGACTCCAGTTATGACTGTAAGTCGACGACACAGCAGTAAAAAAATAAATAGGGTATAAATACCCATTAACTTTATGTATGGTTGTCATGATACTAAAAATAGCTACCATGTATCGAGTGGCTACCACCCTAATCATATTACATACATCATGTCAAGTCCTCAGAATTCCATTGCACAGATAAGAAAGGGGCAGCAGAGAGTGTGAGGAGCTTCCCCAAGGCCGTGCAGCTGGCACGAACTCTGATGCCTCTTGCTGCCTAATCCCTGTTCACTGTCAAAGCCCGGAGACCCCTACACGGAGGAAATGACAGAGCTGGAACGTGAACCCAGGCCCGCCCACCCCAAATACCATGATCTTCCCAGGCCCCTTTCCATCCAGGAGCAGGCTGGCTGCAGCCGCGCTGGCCCGCAGAAGGCGCTGCCTTACAACCAGCCACGGGTGTTGGGCTGGGGAGGTGCTGAGGCTCCTTCCAGCTGGTACCAGCCCTGACAGCCTGACTCACACCCACACCAACCCCGGGAGCCTGCGAGCCACACCGGAATGCCCGCTTCCCAGCTGCCTTCCGAGGGCGGACAGAGCCACCAGAAGGTCAGCAAAAGGTCAGTGTGTCTTCTTCCTGCACACCCATTACACGGGAAATCAGAATCCAAAGTTTGCCTTTGGGAGTGTGGACTTAATGAACACAAAGGGAGTTCAAGTGCGTCACAGAAAAAGCCCTTGTTTGCTGAGCTCCGGGGACTTTTGCTCACGGTGGACGGACCTTTGCCAGTGAGTCTGGTTGCTCAAAGGCTGTGACCACCGTTTCTTCTTCCCTGGTGCTGTGGACTGAATGCTCGTGTCCTCCAAAAAATACACATGTGGGAGCCCTTCTGTCCAGTGTCATGGTATCTGGAGGGGGGGCCTTGGGAACGTAGTTCCCTTTAGATGAACTCCTGAGGGTGGACCCCCCATGATGGGATGAGTGTCCTTATAAGAAAAGGAAGAGTGACCAGAGCTTTCTGTCTGCTGCGTGAGGATGCAGTGAGAAGGTGGCCAGGAAGAGGGCGCTCAGCAGGACCTGACCCGCCCTGCTCCCTGATCTTGGACTTCCCAGCTTCCTGAACTGTGAGAAATAAATGCCTGTTGTTTAAGCCACCCAGACTGTTGTATTTGTTACAGCAGCCGGAGCTGACGGATACACCCAAGCAGGGCCCAAAATGCATTTCCTGAGTGCCGTCCTGCTCGCCTGTTTTTACCAACTGTGCTGAGCAGGGTCTCTCCTTGAACACATTAAGTCCATCCTTTTGGAGCAGCTAGAGCACATTTCTACGGCAAGATGTAACTCTGAGTTCCCTCCCAGACTGTAGGTTCTACGAGGATGGGGCTTTGAGGGGCAACTCCAGCCCCAAGCAGGGTGCCTTGGTGGGACTCTGGTGAATGGACCAACCAAAGAAGAGAGAGGCCCCGTCATCTGACTGGAAAAGACACATTAGTCCACTTTCCACATAATCTTACAAGCTGATGTTTGAGGGCTCAATTCCGTCCCCACTGTGTGTTTAAAGTTCATAGCTTAACTCTCAGGAACAACCTTATGTCCTTTATTTCCAAGTCTTGAGAGAGCCCTGGCTCTACCTCCTCCTCCAAAATACCTACCAGCACCCCACGCAGCTCAACGCACTGACCTCTGTGTCACCTTCCCCCACCCAGCCTCCGTCTGTCTCCACGTGGCAGGGACTAATTAATAAGCAGTAAGATGGTCTTGCTCTTTGGAAAGCTTCCTTTGTTTCTCCCCAAATCTATCTGGGCAGGCTCAGGCCAGTTCACCAACAGGGGTCCTAATTAAAGTCTGAAACGACATTGTCCAGCAAAGCTGGAAATACAGAGCCAGACACCACAGCAGCCTGTGAGCAGGAAAAGCAACGCAAATTAAGACGCAGCCAGACAGAAACCAATGCAACTCGCCATTGCATCAATTACGCGTGTTAGAACCGGGGAACGTGAGCCCAGGAAACACCACCCCGAAAGCCCCAGAGAGATACAACGTCACAAAGTGAAGCCTGTCCAGCCTTCGTTTATAAGGACTTTAACACAGAGGTCGAGGCCTGCTGTGGAAATTCTCTAAATCGCTATGTGCCTGGAATAAAAGCTATCTGCGCTCCATTCATAATTTAAAGGCTTGGAGGTGGAAATGGGTTTTAAAAGTCATCTGCTGTGGCCTCTATGGGTAGTGAGACCTGGAAAAAGGCTGAGGAGGACTTAGAAGGACCAGCTCAGCTCGGCCTCCATGCTGTCTTAGGATGCTAAGTGGGGCCACTGAGACAACTGATAGGAAGGCCCTTTGAAACTACAAGCAGGGACTTCCCTGGTGGTCCAGTGGTTAGGATTCCACACTTCCACTGCAGGGGCTCTGGTTCGATCCCTGGTCAGGGAATTAGGATCCCACAAGCTGAGAGGCCAGAAAAAACTAAAAGAAAATGTGGCAGCAAATAGCCAACTTGGTGTGTTTTGCTGACTCATTCACTCATCCATCCCTCCATCCATCCCTCCCTCCATCTATCCATGCATCCATCCCTCCATCCATCCCTCCATCCCTCCATCCACCCATCCATCCATTCATCCCTCCCTCCCTCCATCCATCCCTCTCTCCCTGCCTCCCTCTATCCAGCCACTCTATCCATCCATCCACCCATCCCTCCATCCATCCATCCATCCATCCATCCATCCATCCATCCACTCCTACTCTTGTTCTTTTCAAAAAAAAGGTTCCTGGCAGCTGAGCTTGCTGTGATCCTTGGTGAGTCTCCCCTTTCCTTTCCACACTCTCACAGTGGACACATGCCCATTCACATGCAAGGAAGGACACGTAAGGTACGTGACAACGAGATGGGTACACAGGCGTCTCAGGGCCTCCTGGGTGGGACACTTCTGCCCACAACCCTGGGCTGAGCCATCCTGATATGCCCCCCGCCCTCCCAGCCACCAGCGTGGGCCGTGCCTGTGAGTGGCGCAGTCCATCCCAAGCGCAGGCGACGACTTCAGCACCCCCAGGCATCTGAGGATGCACAGGATACCCTTCGCTGGCTGCTCGGTCCACGGGTCCAGCCTTAACACGCCCTACCCCAGCCGTCCTCACCCACAAGAATGCCCTCTGGACCCAGGAGCGTGAGGGCCGCTTGCTGTCCAGATGCCCCCTCAGCACCGAGGACAGTGCTCGGGTGGGGGTAGGGGTCCTCTGTGAATATTTGTTGAGTGAACGGGCACCTTTCAATTCTGGGGCTTTTCCTTTGCTTTTCCCTCCACCTACAACACTCTCTCCTCGCCCTTCTGGCTGATTCCTGCTCCTCCTTAAGGGCTCAGCGCTCAGGTCCTAATGGAGAAGCTTTAGGCAGTCCCTCCTGGCTTCCTTCTGGCCGAGTGGCCTTTCTTCCTGTGGTCCCACAGCTCTGTCTTTCACAGGCTTCTCGCTCTGAGTTTTACCGCCCAAAAGGGGAGAAGCCCGGCACGACCTTTCTCATTCGTGCCTGTGACTGATGTGTTAGTAACACGCTAATTCTGTCCCCAGAATGTCAATGCAGTCACATCCAGCTCAGCTTATAAAAGCCCTGAGGTGGGAGAGGCGGCAGGGCTTCCTGCTCTTCCTTCTAAAGGCTGGCTTTCCTGCCTTTTTTTGCCACCAGGCTGTAACCCTCTTACGGGCAGAGCTGGCTGGGGTCTCCCAGCGTGACTCACGACCTGCCCTTAGTAGAGATTCGCTGCTGAATGACTGGAGTTGAGAGGCTAAAAGCAGGACAAATGGCAGGCACCAGACAGGCCATTTTGCACCGACACCTGCAAAGCGAGCTGGCACCAAGGCCTCACTGGCGAATATTTCAGCTCCTCTTCTCTGAGACTGGCTGTCACCTAGAGCATCACGTTCCTACACGTCCCCATACACTACACAAGGATGAAACCCACAGTCTTCACCTGCCCCAGGGGATAGGTGGGCATCACATGATTTTTATATCTATTTGACATACCTACCTGAGGACAAAGAGGTAAAACTGCCTGTCCCGTGACGCTGAGGGTTTACAAAGGGAAGACAGGATCGGACATCCCAGAACAAACGGCTCAGAGTTAAAGGTGGAAGTCACAGGACAGGAGGATTTCTCCCTAATGAGGGTCGTGCACCCCGAACCTGAATTACTGTGTGGGGTCGGGGGTGGGGTGGACAAAGCTGGAAGGGAATGACGTGGTGGGGGAAGGGCCTTTCTCTCACTGATGCCTCTGCCCTCGCTCTCAGGGCGTCTACCAGACGTACCTCCCCTGCTGTTTCCAGTGCCCGCCAGCCTCCTGCAAAATCCCAAAGGCGGCAGGATGGCTGAGAAAGCCCTGAGCGGTAACAAAGTATGTGAATCTTTGCAAAAAGTCAATTCTAAAAAGAGACGTCACACCCGGCATTTGATTGAGTTGATCGCTCAATTCATTCCTCACTGGGGCCCTTTTTAGAAAACGGCCACGAGCCCCCGGAGCCTGTGACTTTCCCGGGTGAGCACTGATCTCTGATTCCAAGCTCAGCCACTGCCCAGGGCTCTCAGTGCAGCCGGGACTCGACTCAGAATTAAACTGAGGGCAGAGCAGGGGCGAAGCAGAGAGGAAAAGAGATCAAGGTGCACAGGTAACAGGGTACAAGGTAATTTACAGAAGTAAACGTATTTACAATATGCTGTCACCTTCACCCCTGTGTTCACAGCAGCACTATTTACGACAGCCAAGATATGGAAGCAACCTGTGTCCATCGATAGATGAATGGTAAAGAAGATGTGGTACATACACACCATGGAATACCACTCAGCCATAAAAAAGAATAACGCCATTTGCAGCAGCACGGATGGACCTCGACGATATTATACTTAGTGAAGTAAGTCAGACAGAAAAAGACAATCACTGTATGATTTTACTTATATGTGGAATGTAAAACAGAAAACACATGAACAAACATAACAAAATAGAAGCAGAGTCATCGATACAGAGGACAAACAGGGGGTTGCCCGTGCGGAGAGGCGATGGGTGAGATGGGTGAGGAAACCTGAGAGGGACAGACTTCCAGTTACAAGATAAACGAGTCCCAGGTATGAAACGTACAGTGTGAGGCACAGTCACTGGTTTTGCGAGACCTTTGTGTGGTGACAGATGACAACTGGACTTATCACGATGATCACGTTGATACATGCAGAAACCAATGCACTGTGGTCTGCACAGGAAATGACATAGCTTTGCAGGTGAATTACAAAACCAAGCAGGACCCTGAGGGCCGCTCCTGGGCACAGAAGCCTTTCCGTGCCCCCCGTTTCTTGTGTGTAGGAAATGGGCTTCATCTAGCCTCCTTGACCTCCCCTGAGTCCCAAAGGGCAGATTCAGACACTTGCTGATCAGGGAAGGGAGGGGACGCAGAGACAAGGGAGGACGTAGTGCAGCCTTCGGGCAGGGTCCTGGTTCCCCTTCCAAGAATATAGGTAACAGCATCTTTGAGCGCTTCTGCAGGAACTGAGGCCCCCACCCAGGTGGAGGGTGGGGACCTCAGGCTGAGCACAAGATCCCTGGAGCCCTGCCCTGTTACCTCAGCACCAGCCAATCAGAAGAGAGCCACACACCCTGCAGCCCTCATCCCCAATTTTGCCTGTAAAAACTTCTCCCCCAGAACCATCAGGGGCTTTGGGGTTTTTCAGCGCGGGACACCCATTTTCGTTGCATGGCCCCGCAATAAACCTTTGCTCCAAACTCTGACATTTTGGTTGCTTTTGCATTCGGTAACAATTATACTTCGAAAAGAAACTCGTAGAAGAAAGAGATCAGATTTGTGGTTACAGGGTTGGAGTGGTGGTGTCAAGGATTGGATGAAAGTGGTGAAAAGGTACAGACTTCCAGTTACAAGATACACAAGTCCTAGGAAGGTAATGTACCACACGATCAGTATAATTAATACTGCCATGTGTTAGATATGTTATGTATGTTCAGAAAGTAAAATCCTGAGTCCTCATCACAAAGAAAAAAAATGTTTTTCTATTTTTCTTAATGTCGTATCTATATGAGACGATGGACGTTCACGAAACTCACTGTGGTCCTCACTTCATGACGTGTGTAAGTCAGGTTCTCACGCTGTGCGCTTTAAACTCACACAGTGCTGTATGTCAATTACATCTCGATAAGATCGGAAGAAAAAAGAAAAAAAAGTCAATTTCATTTCTGAGCCAGACAGGCAGATTATCTGAGTGGACAGTATCTGGGTTTAGCTGCTGGGGCCACGGCCATGTCACTGTCACGGGTCACCCTCCTCCCTCCCTCCCAGACACCTACGGCTCATAACCACTCAGGTCCTCAAACCCCAGTTTAGACATCCTAGGTCACGGCTTGAACCCAGTCACCCAGCCAGGAAACTTACTCAAGGTACTTCTCAACCCAAGAATTTTCAAGAAATACGTTGCTCACTCCTGACAGGCGAAACTGAAACCGCACAGCTCAGACTGGGACTTGAACCCACGGTCTCTTAACTGAGATCACACACCTGGTCTCGGGACGTAGTGAAGCTCAGGTTCTTGATGTCTCATCGCAGAAAGATTCAGCGAGAGACAAAGTGATCGGTAAGAAGCGGATTTACTTGGAGAGAATCACACTCCAGGGACAGAGTGTGGCCGTCTCAGACGGCGAGGGAGGCCCCAGGGTAGGGGCTGTGGGTTTTTATAGGGGTGGGTAATTTCATAGGCGAATGAGTGGGAGGAGCATTCCAGCTGCTGTGGGGGGAAGGGGCGGGGATTTCCAGGAACTGGGCCACCACCTGCTTTTTGACCTTTGGGGCCGGCCTGGGAACGGTCATGGCTGCGGGTGTGTCGTGTAGCTGATGTGTTCCAGTGAGCGTGTGCCGAGGCTCAAGGTCTAGTGGAAGTGGACTTGGACCTGTTTGGTTCTAATCAGTTTGTGTCGTGTCCTTGTGCCGTGTCCTTCTTCTAGAGGTTACGCCCTGTCCCCTTTCCTCCCGGTTCAAAACCAGCACCAGCGTTTCCCTGGACGCACTGCCGGCAGGACCCAAAGCAGTGCCACGCTACCAAGCTCGCCCCCGGGTTCTCGCAGGGATTTAAACGGGGGTCAGACCACTTGAAATGCTGTCTGAGGCGGCCCTGAAAGGCATTTGTCCTTTTCTCTTCTTTTAAAGTAGGAGCGATCCACTCCTCTAACCCCTTTCGCAATGCACGTTTTCTAAGTTCAAGTTTCAGCGGATTATGTAGTCCCTGGCATTTTCACGGAAATTCCAACACTTCGATTTTCTTCTGGTTATTATATCATTTTTAAACTTGCAAATGTTCTACAGCACTGCCCAGCTGAGATCCGCACAGGACACCGGCAGGACGAGAGCCCACAAGGTCAAAGGCAAGGCAGGCTGGCCGCTGAAGCTACTGACACGGGCAGGGGCCCCGCCGCCCGCAGTGCTCACGTGGCCGTCCCTGGACACAGGGAGCCCCGGACAGCCGTGCCCCCCGAGCCAGAGATGCGGCGGCTTTCACGTGTTTCACAGATAGCCTGCTTATCATTGCCTCGGTGGGAACGAAAGCTGGTGCAGCCACTGTGAGAAACAGTACGGAGGTTCCTCAGAAAACTAAAAACAGAGCTACCATATGATCCTGCAAGCCCACGCCTGGGCATGTACCCAGACAAAACCATAATTCAAAAAGACACATGCACCCCATGTTCACACAGCACTGTTCACAAGAGCCAGGACACGGAAGCCACTTGAATGTCCACCGACAGATGAACGGATAAAGAAGATGTGGTGCGTATACACAGCAGAATATTACTCAGCCATAAAAAAGAATGAAATCATGCCATTTGCAGCCACATGGATGGACCTAGAGATGATCACACTAAGTGAAGTAAGTCAGACAGAGAAAGACAAACACCACATGACATCACTCATATGTGGAATCTAAAATACGACACAACTGAACTTATCTACAAAACAGAAGCAGACTCACAGACATAGAGAACAGACTTGTGGCTGCCAAGGGAGAGGGGGGTGGGGGAGGGAAGGACTGGGAGTTTGGGATGAGCAGATGCAACCTATTGTACAGAGAACGGATAAACAACAAGGCCCTCCTGTGTAGCACGGGGAACTGTACTCAACATCCTGTGATAAACCACAGTGGAAAAGAATATGAAAGAGGACGTACACATATATATCAATATACACGTGTGTATATGTACGTATAACTGAATCACTTTGCTGTAGAGCAGTAAGTCACCCAACACTGTAATTCAACTGTACTTCAATAAAAAATAAATTAAAAGACAAAAACAAAAAAAAACTCACCAAAATGTACGTTTAAAATGGGGGCATTTGACCGTACGTAAGTTAGACCTCACTAAGTGGATCCCGAAAGATACTGGTCAAAAAAAAGACATTGTTTCTCACTGTCATAAATTGTTTACTGTGGTGAATCCGCAAGCTGGACAGCCTGCCCCCGCGTCAGACAGGCTGACTGTAAGAGTAAAAACACTTTGTTTCTCTCTGGGCCCATTTCCCCCACGTACCATGTGGTGTGGACGCTCTGTGACCTGAGCTGCTGCCCACAGGGTCTTAGGCCACAATCCCTATTTTACCTCCATGGAAATAGAGTTTAGGAAGTCTGAAAAGAGACACCAAAATCAAGGCTCTGAAATTTTTGCTTTTTCCGCCCCCCCCACCGGCCGCACCGTACAGCTTGTAGGACCTTAGTTCCCCAACCAGGGACAGAACCCGGGGCCCCAGCAGTGAGAGCACAGAGTCCTAACCACAGGACCACCAGGGCAGTCCCAACGGTTTGCTCTTCTTTCCCCAGGGATTCCTTTTTTTCTTTTTTGCAACAATGATGACATCATAATTATGGTGTGAACGGTGCCTGTTCTGACCACAAAATTGGCAAATTGCATCAACCATAGTCCGATTGAGAAAAAAAAAAAAAAAGAATAGGGAAAAGAAAGGGAGGGAGGAAAATGAACTGTGTGCGATGGTAGGGGAGTAAAAGGGAAACGTTACCGAGACGTTTAGGTGTTGCCTTGGCGACTTGGGGACTCGGTGGAGCAATGAGCAGAGTCAGGCGGACTGCGAGAGGACAGCCTGGGGAAGGATGAGGGTCCAGCACAGACAGAGGGAGGAGTTTCTGGAAGGTAAGCTGAGCCAACATGCTTGACCCTCCTGCGGGGACGGGGTTCGGGGTGGGGGGGATGGGAGGAGAGCAGGGCAGCAGAGCCAAAGGCCCAGGGGACTGTAAGCGCGCACACCCACCGGGGACCTGCGACCGCCTCACGTGACTCAACCCATTTCCTCCTCAAAGTGACCCACGAGGATGCCACTACAGTCCCATTTTAGAGATGAGCAGACCGAGGCCCGGCAAAGTTCAGTCACGAGCCCACTGTCCCAGTGCTAGAGAGTGACAGAGCCGGGTGGCCTGGTTCCCAACCCGCTGGGGTTAACTCGCCTCTCCTGTCCAGGAGCTTAGATCCAGGAGTCCCGATCCAGGAGTCCCAATCCAGGCACCTACCACGCTCCACACACTGTTTTAAGCACTGGAGGCATGAACGAGATAGATTAGACGGTTCCTCTAGGGAGCTGACATTCCAGGATGACAGACAGTCAATAAAGTAGTGAACAAAGATCAGGTCATGGAAACAAACTGGGAGGAGAGCTGAGAGACACGCTTGGTGAAGGGGCTGGGAGGTCGGAAAGGCCTCCTCCAGGATGTGGCACCAGAGCCGAGACTGACCAGCCGCTTGGAGCTTGAGGGGGGAGCGTGCTGGTGAGAGGGAAGGAACAGGCAGTGCAAAGGCCCTGCGGCAGAGGGAACGTGCGGATGGGCTTGGAGACGATGCCGGAGCTGGCAGGGGGAGAGCACCTTGGCAACCACACTTCCTGCCCGCGGAGCCTCCTGTCCAACGGCTGCCTCGGAAACTGACCTCTCAGCTGCATCTCTCAGCTGCCTCCTCCACCTGCCCGGCACGGAAGGCCTCTGTTGGCTCCAAAGGGAGGAAAACTATCGCGATTCTGATCTTTACCTCTTCCTGGCAAAGCCGACCTGGGCCTTGAAGACACTCCTGGCAAATGCCCCTCCACCTCCCAGCCCCAGTCCTCTACGATAAGGCTCTAGAGTGAGATGTTGATCAGCCGCTCGCTGACTTGACCTTGACTTCCTCACCTGTGAAAAAAGAGAAGCGTCGGGTGGTAGAAGGATTGAACGGGGCAATGCCCAGAGCCTGGCGCCTTGCAAGCCCTCGGTACCAGTTAGTTCCTCTCGCAGCTGCTGGGCTGATTGGAATGCAGGGGTGGGCCCGGCGTGCGTGGTCCACGAGGTTAACCGGGGTGTGTCCCTGGACCCCTTCCCTCCTTCCGCGACTCACCACTTGGACCCTGCAGGACGCAGGGTAGGCAGTTCACACAGAGCATCCACACGGGTATTGCTTCTCCTGCGAGTAACACACACGGGCACGGCAAGCACACCTGCAGTCTGCAGGGCCGGGCCCTGAGCTCACTCCCACGCGGCGGCTCTCCACGCGGCCTCACGACGTCCCGTGACGTGGGTGCCGCCACTGCCCCCGCACAGAGCACGCGCGCAAAGCCCCGAGGAAGGGGCTGGCCCGTTGCGCGGGGCCGCACAGGTGGAGAGCGCTGGAGCTGGGCTCCGAACCCAAGCCGTGCGGCGCCAGGGCCCAGCCCCGTAAGCGGGATGCTTCCTCTCCAAAGCAACACACACCCCGGGAGCAGGAGCTGCGTGCCACACTGTGTCCGGCGCAGGGGCAAAGACACGCGTCGTGGGTCGGCCAAGTATCGTGTTGTAGGTGTAGTACTAGTTACATGCCTGGTGCTAGTTACACGTGTAGCGCTAGTTATACATGTAGTGCTAGTTATGTGTGTAGTACTAGTTACATGCCTGGTGCTACTTACACATGTAGTACTAGTTATACATGTAGTGCTAGTTATGTGTGTAGTACTAGTTACATGCCTGGTGCTAGTTACACGTGTAGCACTAGTTATACGTGTAGTGCTAGTTATGTGTGTAGTACTAGTTACATGCCTGGTGCTATTTACACATGTAGTGCTAGTTATGTGTGTAGTACTAGTTACATGCCTGGTGCTACTTACACGTGCAGTACTAGTTATATGTGTAGTGCTAGTTATGTGTGTAGTACTAGTTACATGCGTGGTGCTACTTACACGTGTAGTACTAGTTATACATGTAGTGCTAGTTACGTGTGTAGTACTAATGGCTCTGGGTTGAATCGTGTCCCCCCAGATTACACGTCATTCCAGAACCTCTGAACGTGACCTTATTTGCAAATAGGGTCTTTTGAGATGTAATCAAGTTGAGATGAGGTCATACTGGGTGAAGATGGGCCTTAATGTCAATGACTGGTGTCCTTACAAGAAGCGGGAGGTTTAGACACACCTGCAGGGAGGTGTGTGAACGGAGGCAGAGGACGGAGGGGTGAGGCTGCAACCCAAGGGCTGCCAGCAACCGCCAGAGACCAGGAGAGAGCCTGGATGGACTCTCCCTCTGAGCCTGCAGAAGGACCAGCCCTGCCACCATCTTAATCTAGGACTCCCGGCCGCTGAACTGCGAGAGGTAAATAGGTCATAAATTTTTTGCTGTTGAAGTCTAGTTGACTTACAATGTTGTGTTCGTTTCAGGTGCACAGCAAAGTGATTCAGTTATATATATACACATATATATGTATATATATACACTTTTTTGGTGAATTATTGAAGTGTGGTTGATTCACAATGTTGTGTTAACTTCTGCTGTACAGCAGAGCGATTCAGTTCTACATGTGTATACATCCTTTTTCATATTCTTTTCCATTATGGTTTGTCAGAGGATGCTGAATACAGTTCCCTGTGCTCTACAGCGGGACCGTGTTGTTTCTCCATCCTATACGTAGTAGTTTGCATATCCTGACCCCAAACTCCTAATGTATCCCTCTCATCCCCTTTCCCCTTTGGTAACCACAAGTCTGTTCTCTACGTCTGGGAGTCTGTTTCTGTTTCGTAGATAAGTTCATTTGTGTCATATGTTAGACCCCACATATAAGTGATATCATATCGTATTTGTCTTTCTCTGTCAGACTTGCTTCACTTAGTAAGATAACCTTTAGGTCCATCCATGTTGCTGCAAATGGCATGATTTCGCTCCTTTTTACACAGGCCGCCTCATCTGTAGTCATCTGTTGTGGCAGCTCTAGGTAACAAACATACTAGTAAAAGGCAGTGTCTCAAGTCACCTTAGCCCCTGTTTGGCAATAAGCGTCCTTTCTGAAAGTCATGGTTCCCCACGGGTGGTGAGTAGGCAGGGAAAAGCCCGCGATGAATCAATCCCTGGCCTTACAGGAAGCTGGCTTTCCTGTCAACAGAGCCCAGAGTGAAAAGCCGTCCACGTCGGGCCAGGGGGCCGTCGCCTGGCCCCGGTCACAAGGCTCCGAAGGAGAGAACGTGTTCACCCCGGGGAGGGAGAGCTAGCAGAGCCGCGCCAGCTGTGTCTGCCTCTGGCCCCCGAGACGCCCCTTCCGCTCAGGCTGCGCGTGCAGGTGGCGACAGCTCATACGAAGAACCCTGAGGCTCACAAATCTCGGTTTAAAGAACGGGCCAGATATTTCCCCACAAACCACTCGACGCGAAAAGCAGAAGTTCTCCAGCATGTGGCAACCCAGTGCCCTCTGAGGACCTGGGAAACGCTCTGGATGAACTCAACCCTGCAAAAGAAAACCTGACGTGCAAAATCTGGGGTGACATTTCAAGGCACCTGGAACTCCTGAAGCCCACTCACTGAGGAAGAGATATTTACGAATTTCCTACGAGGCTCCGGGCACTGTGCGAGGAGCGCAAGGGGGGAAGAGTAGACAAGACGCTTTCCTTCCTGAAGCCCAGAGCTAGACGCGCCGCGTATCATTTCCTGTGGCTGCCGGAACAAATTACCACAAGCTGGGTGGCGTGAAATGATAGAAATGTATCCTCTGACAATTCAGGAGGTGACAGGGCGGAAATCAAGACGGCAGCATGGCTGGTCCTTCTGGAGGCGCAGAGGGAGGGGCCATCCCAGGCCCCTCTCCAGCATCTGGCGGTGTCCTCGGCGTGTAGGCGCGTCACCCCCCCCCCCCCCGCCTCCATCTTCACATCACCTTCTCTGCTGTGTGTCCCTCCGTGCCCTCCCTCTTCTTAGAAGGACACCGGGCGTTGGACTTAGGACCACTCTAGATCAAGCAGGATATTAGCGAGGTCTTTAACTGATGACATCTGCAAGGACCCTATTCCCACATAAGGTCACATTCTGAGGCTCTGGGTAGACAGGAATTTGGGGGTGACGCTACTGAACCCAACACGGTGGTCAGATGGTTACGCAGTGGCCGTGGAGGGCAGCACCTGCGACATCCAAGAAAGGGTCCTGAGGACCTCATGTGCTGAGTAGGAACTAGCGAAGCAGGAGGAGTGGCAAGTGCAGCAGGAAGAGCTCATCACTGCACACGTCAATACACAGAGGGCCAGCGAGGACCTGCTGCACAGCACAGGCACTCGGCGTGATGCTCTGCGATAGCCTGTGCGGGACAGAATCTGAAAAGAGTGGATACATGTCTATGTACAACTGAATTACTTTGCTGTACACCTGAAACTAGCAGCACACTGTAAATCAACTCTACTCCAATACAAAATAAAATAAAATTGAAAAAAAAAGAACTAAGCACACAGGTGAGGCCCAAACAGAGGGAGGCCATAGCTGAAGAAGGCATCAGACAGGAGGGGCCGTGCGGAGGAGGGGCCGGGCTCGCACGCTGCTCTTCGGAGTCTGGATTTTATCCTTAGGGTCGCCAAATGCCTTTGAAGGATTGGATGCAGAGAAGTGTTTCTAGAAGGTTCACCTTGGCTGAGGTGAGGAGAACAGATCAGTGTGGGTGAGACCAGACGCAGGACTCCAAGGGTCCGTATCTCAGGGGAAGCTCCCGGCTTGAGGATGCAAGTGGCCGAAACTCCAGAGATGCCCCATGTGTTGCCCTCACCAGCTGGCTGGGCGGTTCCCACGGAGCCAACCGGAGGAGTTTCACCCAGGCAGGCGGGATTCTGAGCGGCCGGTTGGACCAACGTCAGCCCAACAAGAAAACCGCGAAGTCTGAAAGCCGACACTTGTTCTTGGTCTAAAACATTTTATAAAACTTCGACCGGTTCAGACAGACACCCATCCCCTTTCGTGGTCCCTTAGTGTTAAGTGTGCCTTAAATGGACCAGGAAGTCCTGTCCACTCACAGATAAGTCCATTGGCTTTCGTGTGCCCCACTGACTTTCAGTCACTCTTCAAAGGTCACCTTCTCCCTTAAGCCCTCAGGCTGGGGTCCACACCCTCCCCACAGACTCCAAAAATTCCTGATGCAGGCTCATGGACTAGATCATAACCTGTTCTTTCCTTTCAACCTGTCTCCACTACGAGACCTGGAGAGCAAGGATTGTTATCTTGTTCACCTCTGTGTTCCCAGCTCCTAATACACACACACACAGACACACACAAAATAAGTGGTATCAGAACTCCTTGGTGGTCCAATGGTTAGGACTCAGCACTCTCACTGCCAGGGCCCTGGGTTTGATCCCTGGTCAGGGAAATAAGATTCCCAACAAGCTGAACCGCGAGGCCAAAAAAAAAAAAAAGTATTACCATATGGATAGATGGATGGATGGATGGAAGGATGGATGGATGGATGGATGGATGGATGGATGGATGGATGGAAGGAAGGATGGATGGATGGATGGATAGAAGGATGGATGGATGGAAGGATGGATGGATGGATGGATGGATGGAAGGATGGATGGAAGGATGGATGGATGGATGGTAGATGGAAGGATGGATGGATGGATGGAAGGATGGATGGTAGATGGAAGGATGGATAGTGGATGGAAGGATGGATGGATGGATGGATGGATGGATGGATGGATGGATGGAAGGATGGATGGATGGATGGATGGATGGATGGATGGATGGAAGGATGGATGGATGGATAGATGGATGGATGGATGGATGGATGGACGGATGGAAGGATGGAAGGATGGATGGAAGGATGGATGGAAGGATGGATGGATGGATAGATGGAAGGATGGATGGATGGATGGATGGATGGATGGATGGATAGATGGAAGGATGGATGGATGGAAGGATGGATGGTAGATGGAAGGATGGATAGTGGATGGAAGGATGGATGGATGGATGGAAGGATGGATGGATGGATGGATAGATGGATGGATGGATTTCTTCATGATGCTGTACTGGCTTCAAATCAAATTCATCAATTAATTAAATCAACAGACCCATCAATTGCTCTTTAAGTGCTTTACGCGGCCCCCTCCCCCCAGGGGAGTCAGGGTAAGACAACCAAAGAGACACATCCTTGGGACTCACCTCATTCCTTCTGCTGCCATCTTATCAAGGTTGGCAGTGTCTTTCGTTTCTGCCCAGTTTGCTCCCAGGTCACCCCACCCCATGTCATCTGCCAAGATGATCACGAAATTCGGTTTCTGGTCTCTTGTTTTCCCGCTTAAGCTCAAATCCACGAGAGGATAAAGACACCCCAGGAAAGTCACCCCCACCAACAAAACCTTTAGGATAGGCCAGCCCATGGTGACCAGGGGAGGATTCCAACTGTGTGGAGTGATGCCGCGGTGGAGTTTGCAAAAGATGCTGGTGGTGGTGGTGGTGGTGCCGCCTGTAGGGACGGTGGGGGCTACAGGAATGCGGCCCCCCCTTTGGAATCCTAATTCAGGAAACGCACAGCCCTGAACTCGGCTTTCTCCAGGGCAGCTCCGTAAGGTGACGGGCTGTGTGCGGTAATCAGGCCTCAGCGTCAACAACTGCTCTTTGGCCACTTAGAAAATGACCCCTCTGTGTTCAGGGACGTGTGAGCCGGAGCACAAGCCGTGCCTCGGTTCGGGGATCCAGCTGGCGAGTGCGGGATAGATGTTCACATCTGCAGAACACCTGGACGGTCCCGAAGCCACAGTCAGCCCCAACCGAGTTTCTGCGTTCCAGATGGTCGAAGGCTTCATGTGTCTGTAAGGTTTCCTGAAAGAACAAAAATTGACAAGAAAACAGAGTTAAAACTGCCAGTGCAG
Source organism: Hippopotamus amphibius kiboko (assembly GCF_030028045.1). NCBI lineage: Eukaryota > Metazoa > Chordata > Mammalia > Artiodactyla > Hippopotamidae > Hippopotamus > Hippopotamus amphibius. Next base: position 62,765,118 of record NC_080202.1, read on the forward strand.
CTGTGTTTTACTCAGTAGCTTAGGAAATAATCTCTTTTCCATGCCAACAGATGTTTTCCTTCTTATTCGACAATTGAAGGGGTTCATCCGTTTCTGCACCTGAGAAACAGTGATTCTAATAATATTTGAGACAGACCTGTAGTTACAGGGTTGGAAGCAACATTAGAGATGATTTCTCTCAACCCGCTCACCGTATAGAGGAGAACACACGGAGGCCCCATGTCCCGGATTGGGGGAGGGGCAAGGACCGGCACCCCACTCTGTGAAATCCCAGTGCTCCCCGAGTCCTATCCCACCGTGCTTCTGAGTCACAAGAAATTCCCAGACGAGGTGCAACCTCGTCAAACCACTCAAGGATTCTAGAAGAAAGGGTGACCCTTATGACCTTATTACCAAGAGATAATTCTAACAGTCACGCTGTACAGTAGCATTTCTGTACAAAATTCTTCTTCTCTCTCTCTTTTTTTTTTTTTTGGCCACACCTTAGTTCCCTGACCAGGGATCGAACCTGGGCCATTGGCAGTGACAGCACCACGTCCTGTCCACTGGACGGCCAGGGAATTCCCAAATAAAGGAGCAGGCTGTTTTTTTTGTTTTATGTTTTTTTTTTTGGCGACGCCACGTGGCATGGGGGATCTTAGTACCTGGACCAGGGATCGCACCCAGGCGCCCTGCAGTGGGAGCTTGGAGTCTTAACCACTGGACCAGCAAGGAAGACCCTTTATATAAAATTCTTGATAGAAATTAATTGGGGAAAACCGGAAAGGGAAATAACCAAGTTAATGGTAGACTCCAGGTGGACAGTTTAGGGAACTCACTGTAGAACTCTTTCCATTTCACTGCACGTTTGAAATGATTTCTAATAAAATGTTAGGGACAATGTCCAAAACATGTTTAACGGAAATGTGTCCCTTTACATCTTGACAACGTAACTTTTAATAAGAAAATCTTAAGACATGCTGAACCAGTGCTTCTCACATTTAGACGTACATACAAATCAGCTAGAGATTTTATTAAAATGTAGATTCAGTAGGTGAGGCTGCGACCTGCCGCCTGTGTTCCTAACCTAGGCTTCAGATCACACTCTAAGTAGCAAGATGCCTAGAAAAAACATCCAGATTCTGGTCCTATGAGAAGACTAACCGGGGGCTTCCTAGGTGGCACAGGGGTTGAGAATCCGCCTGCCCATGCAGGGGACACGGGTTCGAGCCCTGCTCTGGGAAGATCCCACATGCCGCGGAGCAAGTAAGCCTGTGCGCCACAACTATTGAGCCCATGTGCTGCAACTACTGAAGCCCACGTGCCTCGAGCCCATGCTCCACAACAAGAGAAGCCATGGCAATGAGGAGCCCGTGCACCACAACGAAGAGTAGCCCCCACTCACCACAACTAAAAAGAAAGCCTGCGCGCAGCAAAAAAGACCCAACACAGCCAATAAAATAAATAAATAAATTTATTAAAAAAAAAAAAAAAGACAACTAACCTAACTGGAGGTGATTAACCTAACTGATGCTTAACCTAACTAGAGACCTAACTAGAGATGATTCAGCTTCAGTGGAAAAACAAAACAATAAATCAGGTTGAGTTTTGAAAGACAGAAATGGAAGGTTATGCTTTCAACTGCAGGTTGCAAATGGAAACACAGAATAAAACCATATTACCCCAAGTTCACCTAAAAGGCCTAAATCGACTAGGTTAGTGAAGAGACTTAGACTTGAAATTCTAGATCAGATTTATTAATAAAAAGCCTCTGCTGAACACCCAACCCATTAAAGGAGAACCAAGTTATAAAATACAAAGATGTGGGACTTCCTGGTGGCACAGTGTTTAAGACTCTGAGCTCCCAGTGCAGGGGGCCAAGGTTCAATCCCTGGTCAGGGAACTAGATCCCATATGTTGTGATTAAAGAGCCCACCTGCCACAACTAAGACCCAGCACAACCAAATAAATAAATAAATAAATAGAGCAGTCACATTCTAATAATAATAATAATAATAATAATAATATAGGGACTTCCCTGGTGGCATAGTGTTTGAGAGTCTGCCTGCAAATGCAGGGGAAACAGGTTTAAGCCCTGGTCTGGGAAGACTCCACATGCCATGGAGCAACTAAGCCTGTGTGCCACAACTACTGAGCCCACATGCCACAACTACTGAAGCTCACACACCTAGAGCCCATGCTCCGCAACAAGAGAAGCCACCGCAATGAGACGCCCGCTCACCGCAATGAAGAGTAGCCCCCACTCGCTGAGACTAGAGAAAGCCCGCACGTGGCAACAAATACCCAACACAGCCAAAAATAAATAAATAACAGGTAAATAAATAAATAAATTTTAATAATAATAATAATATATAAAGGTGCTAGTAGGGCTGGGGTTGTGACAGGCTCCGTTTCCAGCTGCGCATCCCTGCCCTCGAGGAGGAATGCACAGGCCACGAAGCCAGCCAACCCAATGGCCAGCTGGAGCGGATGGGAGTGCTTGGAGGCATGGAAGTTCTGTAAGATCCAGATAAACTCAGAAGGGCAGGCAGATATGCACTTAATCAGAAAAAAAAGAAAAAAAAGAATTCCAAGTCAACAGTCATGGTCATCTGGAGGGCAGTGAATCAATTGTTCAGAAATGCAAATTCTTCCGTTTTTCAAACTCAATTAGATTCAACTGGTATTTGTTGATCTTGAGGCCCCAAAGATGTCTGCCTTTCTGGAAGAAAGAGCCGGTGCACGAGGACGGCTCCCAACAAACCCTCGCTGACCTGCCCTAGTCTGCTGGCTTCCAACCAGGAGCAACAGTCCCAGGAAGCTTTTCTTCCTAAAGCTACTTAGCTGGGAACCGCAGCGGCCTCATTCTTTGTCCATAATCCATTTCAGAGTGACCCAGCACGAAACACTCCGGAGGGGAGAAAACCACTTAAGAAGGAAGTTAAAATTAAGGTGGGAATGTAAGTAAACAGATTGTTTCTCTTAAGAGCTCTGTGATAAGTCGTTCCTCTGAGGTTTTCAAAGAGAATCATTAATGCTCAAAATTTTTATAGCATGGAAATAAGCTAATTTAGCCAGTACACCATGGTCTTAGCCTTCACGCCCACACCTCCAGGGAGACATCAAATCCTTGCCCCACGTACTGTTTTCAGCTAAAGGGAAAAAGCAAGTCAGACATTCAAAGAATGGACTCCAAGCCACGGACCCTGATTAAGATCCACGCTGACCGTACGGAAAACAGTATGGCGCTTCCTCAAATTAAAAATAGACCCACCATACGAGCCAGCACGCCCACTTCTGGGTATATATCCAAAGGAAATGAAATTAATATCTTGAAAAGCTCTTGGCACCCCCATGTTGACGGCAGCGTTCTTCACAATAGCCCAAGTGTCCAGTAATGGGTGAACAGGTAAAGAAAACGGGCGGTGTACATACATCACACACACACACACACTGGAATTACTGGGCCTTAAAGAGAAGGAAATTCTCCTCCACTTATCACAGCCTGGACGAACCTGGAGGGTATTATGGGAAGTGCAATAAGCCAGGCACAGAAGGACAAACACCGCATGGTCTCCCTTACATGTGGAAGCTAGAAAAGCAGGGTTCACAAAAGCCGAGAGGAGAGTGGAGGTGGCCGGGGGCTGAGGGTCTGGGAGGAGATGGAAGGGCGTTTGTCAAAGTACAAACATCCAGTCATGCAGAATCAGTCACTTCTGGGACTTCCCCGCTGGTCCAGTGGCTAAGACTCCACTCCCCACGCAGGGGGCCCAGGTTCCACCCCTGGTCAGGGAACTAGACCCCACGTGCGTGCCGCAGCTTAAGATCCTGCATGCCGCAATGAAGATCTCGCACGCAGCAACGAAGATCCCACGTGCTGCAGCGAAGACCCGAAGCAGTCAAATACATAAATAGCTAAATATTTCAAAAAGAAAGGAAAAAAAAAAGAATCAACCACTTCTGGGGATGTCACGTACAGCACGGTGACTAGAGTTCATAAAACTGTATCCCAGGCCTCTCTCGCCGTCTGAGACGGTCTACACTCTGTCCCTGGAGTGTGCTTCTCTCTAAATAAAACCGCTTCTTACCTGTCGCTTTGTCTCTCACTGAATTCTTTCTGCGATGAGACATCAAGAACCTGAGCCTCAGGAAGTCCAGACCCCAGTATCTTCTGTCCCTACTGTTGGGAAAAATTAATACAATAGTCTTGTTCAGGCTTCCGAAGCAGAAGCAGAAGCAGAAGCAGGCCTCTGAGCGACAGGTGGCTCTGCCGGGGCTGCACGCCTGCTGACACACCGGACCATTGCTGCCAGCAAGTCACACGTGCTTATGACAAGAAAGGGAGTGGGGCTTGGAATGTCTCGAGCCCTGAGGACCTGGCCAGTCCCCCGGGGTCTGGAGAATCTTGTGACTCACACAGTGAAGCCAACAGCATTGTTAAAGTGCGTCCAGAGCTGCCCTTCTGCACAAAGCTGATGATATCAGCTCGTGGCCAGGAACCATAGCAGGAGCCCCCGGGACGCCGGTCTGAATTCCCACCTGTGGAGCAGACGCACGACCCGGGACCCTTCCCGACTGGTGCTCCAGACTGCTGTCACTCAGGACTTCCCAGCTGCTGTCTGGGTCTAGTATGGTTAGGAATCTGCCTTCCAAGGCAGGGGACACGGGTCGATCCCTGGTCCGGGAAGATCCCACATGCCGCGGAGCAACGCAGCCCGTGCGCTACAACTACTGAGCCTGAGCGCTAGAGCCCTCGAGCCACAGCTACTGAGCCCAAGTGCTGCAACTACTGAAGTCCATGCACCTACAGCCCGTGCTCCGCAAGAAGAGAAGCCACCACGATAAGAAGCCAGCGCACTGCAATGAAGAGTAGCCCCCGCTCGCCACAACTAGAGAAAGCCCGTGCAGAATGAAGACCCAATGCGGCCAATGATAAATAAATAAATAAATATTTTAAAAAACTGTATCACATACTTAAAATTTGCTAAGAGAGTAGATAGTCAATGTTTCCACCACCGAAAAAATTTAAAAGGTAACTATGTGAGGTGATAGATGTGTTAATTAGTCTGATTGTGTCATCATTTAAAAACGCACATATGTATCAAAACAGCACGCTGTGTACGCAAACAAGATAATTTTTATTTGTCGATTGTCATTCAGCAAAGCTGGGTTGTCTATTTTTTTTCAAAGATTTTTTTTTTAATTTAAATTTTCGGCTGTGTTGGGTCTTCGTTGCTGCGCACAGGCTTTCTGTAGTTGCGGTGAGCAGGGGCTACTCTTCTTTGCAGTGCTCAGGCTTCTCATTGTGGTGGCTTCTCTTGTTGTGGAGCATGGGTTCTGGGTGCACAGACTTCAGTAGTTGTGGCACACAGGCTCAGTAGTTGTGGCACACGGGCTTAGTTGCTCCACAGCATGTGGAATCTTCCAGGACCAGGGCTTGAACCTGTGTCCCCTGCATTGGCAGGTGGATTCTTAACCACTGCACCACCAGGGACGTTCCCAAGATCTTTTTTTAAAGACGATGGGCTCAGTGTCTTATCTGAGGTTACTTTCCCAAATTTTCTTCACACACCACACTCCCATCTCAGAAGGGAGAGTGGACACGGGCAAGGAGCACTCCTGGTGGCTTAGGGGAGCCGTTGACAAGTAAAGCCTACATCCCACCTTCCACTGGGCTGGAAGGTACCCAACCACCTCGCTCAACAAACTCCTCAAGGAAGGCCCACCTGCTCCACGCGAGCAGAGCTGACGGGGAGAGATCTTGCTGCCCGCGTGCTCAGGCCGCAGGAGGGCGAGCTCTGGGTGCCGGTGGGGTTGGCGATGGTCTGTGTTCTTCTCCACCATCCCCGCTGTAAAGCAAGGCCGCCGGGCCTGCTAACATCTGGCCTCCCTTTGGGTCCCGGCCTTGCACAGAAACAATGCACTGGCAGGCTGTGGGCCGGAGGGCTGAGCGTTGGGGGGGAGGAGGCACCCTGAAGATGCGCTCTGCAGCCTGCACACCGCGGCCGGGACGCCCGTCACCTGACCCTGGCTCCCCGTGGGCCCCCCGCGGCCAAGCAGCCGGCGAGAGCGCCTTGCAAACAGCTGAAGCAACAAGACAGTCGGGCAGACCTTTCTGGCAGAGGGCTCGATTGGTTTTCCAAAGACAAAGCTTCTCATGAGCTGAGGCCAAGAAAGACAAAGGCGCAGAGGCGGTGTGATCTCTGGTTGCAGCGTTCTGAGGTTTGACCCGCCACGTCGGAACAGGGTCGGTCAGGGGTCTGGCTGCGGCCAGGAGTCACGAGGGGGGTCCCGGGGCCCCAGCTGCCCACGTGTGTCAGAAATGATCCCTCCCACCCCGTGCACTGTCATCCATCCAGCGAACGTGGACCAAGGGACAGGTCTCGATCTGGGCGCTGTGCGTTCAGCAGTGAATGACACACAGAACCCGCCGGCTTCCTGCCACTTGCCTGCTGGGGGAGGAGAGGAAGACACGGAACACGGAAACGTGTCAGGGGGCACATCAACGCAGGAAGGGCATCAGGAGTGAGCAGGTGGGAGTTAAAGAAGAAGGGCAGGGACGGCCCCACTGAGGAGGTGATGGTTCTAGGTGGGCCCGGGAGAGAAGGGAGGAGCTGGGCAGCTCTGGGAGCTTGTGTCCGGAAGGGATGCCAGGCAGAGAACCCAGCAGGGCGCGGGGCGCAGGGCTGGGGCACGTGAGGGCAGCCGAGAAGCAGCGGCGTGAGGACGGGCGAGGAGGAGGTGGAATCAGGAGGAAGACGGCCTCTCCTGAGCCAGAGGGGAGGCCGGAGGAGGGTTCGAGCAAGAGTAGCAAGTTGTGACTCACGACGTAACAGAATCCCTCTGGCTGTTCTGCTGAGAGGACACAAATGTGATGCACCACGGCAGGGAAGAGGATGGGAGGTTAGGAGTCCATGGCATCCGTCCAGGTGAGCCCAGGTGAGTCCAGGTGAGAGACGGTGCTGGAGTGAGGCAAGCAGTGCCCAGAGCGCAGAACGTAAGGAAGTGGCGCTGCAAGTCAGGCGCCCTAACGGTGAGCACAGCCTTAAATTCTGCCTCGCCCTCATCCAAGCCCACGTGCAGAGGAAAATCCAGTTACCTGGTGGCAACATCAGATGCTTACTTCACATCTACGTGTAATAAAGGCCCCTCTCTTTGCCCCTAGACCCCCACGTGTCAGTGTGGGGCTGGCCCAGCTCAGAAAGCCTTCTTACGGTGTATGTGCGGGGCCTCAGTCTTCGCTCAACAGCGGATGCAAAGGACATCTTTTTCCTGTTATATTTTTTTCTTTTCGTTTTACTCAGCTATCATGGACACACACCACTGTGCAAGTCTAACACATGCATTATGATAACTGGACGTACATATACTGCAAAACCATGACCACTGTAAATTCAGTCAACATCCATCATCTCATACAGATACAAGGAGACGAGAGACACAAAGAGAGAGAGAGAGGGAAAAGAGAAGAAAAACAAATGTTTTTCTCCTGTAATGAGAACTTTGAGAATCTACTCTCCTAACAACGTGCACATTCCACGCGGCAGCGTTCACTGTAGTCATCCTGTTGTAGGTTACGCCCCCAGGACTCACTTATCTTCTAACTGGAGCAAAGGAAATCTTTGACTGCCTCTCCATCCAAGCTGGGAGAGCAATTCCACTTAGATCATTAAAAAAAAAATTTAAGGGACTTCCCTGGTGGTCCAGTGGTAAAGAATCCACCTTCCAATGCAGGGGACACGGGTTCAATCCCTGGTCGGGGAACTAAGATCCCACATGTTGCGGAGCAACTAAGCCTGTGCCACAACTACTGAGGCTGCGAGCCTCAACTAGAGAGCCCGTGTGCTGCAAACTACAAAGCCCACGCACCCTGGAGCTCGCACGCCACAACTAGAGAGAAAACCCGCACGCCACAAGATCCCATGTCCTGCAACTAAAACCCAGTGCAGCCAAAAAAATAAAGAGAATAAATAAATAAAATAATAATAAGTTTTAAGCTTGAAGACCTCTATCCAGACCCCGTTGTTGGGAATATCAACTTCCGTGACCCCAGAGATGCCAAGAAACTCATCCACGGGGACAGATGACATCCTGCCTGGCTTTAGGCTGGAACCACCTGTTGGGACCGTCCCAGAAGGAAGCCCCGTGGCAGGAGCCAATTTGGGAGAGCAGAGGTGACATCACGCCACACATCTAAAACTCAGTAGCCAGCCCTGCAGAAATTACACCTGGGTCCTGAACACAGGTCAGAAAAACAGAGAGAGCAGATGGGCCTCTGAGTAACATCCTTCCTATAAACTCCATCCTCCACTCGAGGGGAAAAACCACGAAGGGTGGGATGCAATGGGAGGGGCTTACGGTCACTGACCTGAAATCCACCCCCTGAAAGCCCGTTTGCCAAATGTTTAAGGGCTTTTCACAAAGCGTGTTTATTATTACTCATGCAACTTTTTGTCATGGAAGTTGTCAAACATACAAAAGATGAGAAATTCACACATACCAATCCAACATCTAGATTCAACAATTACCAACGCAAGGCCAGTCCGGTGTTATCCGTCTCCCCTCCAACTTCTCTCTCCCTCCTCCTCCACTTAGACTGGGTTACTTGGAAACAAATCTCAGATATCACGTAACTTCATCAACAAACATTTCTCTATGGTTCTCTAAATTATAAGAATTATTTTAAGATACAATTATAGGGACTTCCCTGACAGTCCAGCGGGTAAGCCTTCACCTTCCAACGCAGGGGGTGCAGGTTCGATCCCTGGTCCGGGAGCTAAGATCCCAAGTGCCCCGCGGCCAAAAATCCAAAACAGAAAACAGAAGCAATATTGTAACAAATTCAATAAAGGCTTTAAAAAATTTTTTAAATTTAAAAATAAAATAAAATATAATTGCATGGCTAGTAAAGCCTCCCTTTTTAAAATAAACAAGAATTTGTCAGTATCATGAAAGATGCAATCAGTGTTGAAATGTCCTCCATTGCCTCACCATTGGTTTGGGGGTCTTTCTATGGCTGGTTTGTTCTCATCAGGATCCAAAGCAAGTCCCTCGCACACTGCACCAGACTCCTGTGTCTCCTCTCTTTCCATTCATAAGTTCCTCCTCTCTCTTCCCTACAACACATTTCTACGTAAACTCAGGTGTTCGTCCTGTAAAATTTTTGAAATTTTGCACTGGCTGATTGCACCCCTGTGGGGTCATTTCAAGTATTTCCCAGACCTCTGTTTTCTATGTAAATCTGTAGATCCAGAGGTGAGCTCAGAGTCAGGTGAGGTTTGGGTGAAGGGCAGGGAGGCCCCCCCCTCAATCACCTTACCTTGCTCCCTGTTCAGGCTGATCATGGGTTCGTGTGTCAAAGTTTCACTTTCACCTGTGTCATTTTTGCATAAGAAGAGGGACGCTTTCTCCCAGGTGCAACCCACCGTCTTTTCTCTTTTTGCAGAGCTTACCCTTCCCCCGATCTGCTGCAGCTCTGCAATGAAATACGTTAGATTCCGTTATGGACTGAATGCTTGTGTCCTTTCAGAATCTGTACGTTGGAGCCTCACCCCTTAACAGCATAGTATTTGGAGATGGGCCTCTGGGAGACAATTTGGGTCAGATGAGGTCATGAGGGTGGAGCCCTCGTGACGGGCGTATGGGATTCGTGTCCTTACACGAAGAGACAGGAGGGAGCTTGCACACGCACGCACGCATGCTCTCCCTTTCTCTCTCACGGATGAAGACACAGCAAGAAGGCAGCGGTGTGAGAGCAGGAACAGAACCCTCACCAAGAATCACATCAGCCTCCAGAGCTGGGAGAAACCAAGCTGTGCTGCTCAGGGCCCCATCTATGGTGTTTTGCTGTGGCAGCCCAGGCCCACTAAGAGAGATTCGAGCTAAGTTCTATCTGAGAACGTCTGAGGCTGAAGCAGGGGCAGAAGTAAGGATACGACCAAAGCTTGGGGGGAAAAATGCTCAATTCAGGGAACTCCCCGGCGGTCCACTGGTTAGGACTCTGCTCTCACTGCCGTGGGCCAGGGTTCAATCCCTAGTTGGGGAACTAAGATCCTACAAGACATGTGGTGCGGCCAAAAAAACAAAACACAAAACAAACAAACAAAAAAGACCAATTCAGTGAAGCAGTTACTTGGCAAATCTGCCTTTTGGAGAACTGACTTTGGGAATGTGTCGGCCTGTCTACAGAAGAATACGTGTCCAGGATGCAGAAGAGTCGCCCTTGATGTGTGACCTCGGATAAGTTACGGAATCTCTCAGCCTCAGTTTCCCCACCTACCTGAAAAACAGAGCCATAGAAAAGTTCCTCCACCCCAAACCCAACATCAGGATGAAATAACCCAACACGAATGCCCACTCTCAGTAAGTGCTCAGAGGTGTGGATGTTATTCTCCCCTCCCTCAACTGTCTTGAGGATAAAAAGATGACAGATGAGGAAACCCTCTGCAAAAGTACCACGCGAAGCCAAAGCGTTACTACAATTAATATTAAGCAAAACTATTCCAAGCAGAGATGGTGAAACCAGACTCCCTGCAGCTATCGGCTGAGTCTCCGTCATAACTGTCTGTCAGCGTTCTTGGCTGGTGGATTCTGAACCCAGAAAAGTAAAGCATACAGACACTATGGTTACGACAAGCCCAAAGGGAAAGTGAAGAGTCATCCTGATTTGTATTTTCAAGGCTCCAAACTAAGCTCCTGGTCACACAATCCCGCGGCTGTCAGTGCCATCTTGGGAAAACTGAGCCGGGTCCTCCCTTTCCTGGCAGACTCTGGTGGCCCCTAGCCTGGTCCTTGGAGTATACCACCTACCAACAAGTCTGGTTTTGGACAACGTAACAGCACGAGGTCTAGTCAAGATGCAGAGGGGAAGTGAGGGAAATGTCCCTTTGCTGATGTCAACTGAAAGTGGGAATTACATGACGCCACTCGCAGCAACACAGGTGGACCTAGAGATTGTCCCACTGTGGGAAGTCAGACAGAGAAAGACAAACATCATGTGATAACACTTATACCTGGAATCTTAAAAAAAAAAGAGAGAGAAGGAGGAGGAGAAATAAATAGAGCTACAGATGCAGAAAACAAACTTATGGTTACCAGGGGGTAAGTGGGGGGGGGGGGGATAAATTGGGAGACTGTGATCGACACACACACACCACTATCTACACAATAGATAACTAATAAGGACCTACTGCATAGCACAGGGAACTCTACTCAATACTCTGTAATGATCTTATGGGAAAAGGATCTAAAAAAGAGTGGAGATGTGTGTGTGTGTGTGTGTGTGTGTGTGTCCACTTTGCTGTACACCTAAAAGTAACACAACATTGTAAATCAACTACACTCCCACAAAAATTAAAAAGAAAAAGGGGATGGGACTTCCCGGGTGGTCCAGTGGTCAAGACTCCGCCTTCCAATGCAGGGGATGTGGGTTCAATCCCTGGTCGGGGAACTAAGATCCCACATCTGCGGGGCACCTAAGCCCATGCGCCACAACTAGAGAGAAGCCACAACAAAAGATCGCACATGCCGCAACTAAGCCCTGACGCAGCCAAATAAACAATAAATAAAATAAATAAAATATAAAAAATAAAAAAAACTTTAAAAAAGAAAGTGAGAGTTCTATTTTAATATCAGAAACATCCAAAAGGACTACCTGCCCATGACACTGAGGTAGGTACTCCAACAAGAAAAGGCCACAACTCTAAGATGCGAGCTCCACGAGGGCAGGGATGTCTGGCTGTGTCACACACTGTGTAATCCAGTTACCCGGCCCAGGAAGTGTCCGAACCATGCTTGCCAAACGAGTGCCTCCGACACGACCCACTACGGCCAGGCCTCCATTCCACCCTGAAAGGAAACCCTCATCTCATCACTTCCCTAAACGCAGATGACCTTTCTCAGTCCCCAGGCCGCTGAGAGTCTCACTTGCAACAGCGCCCTTGCCGGAGCACTGCTCTAGGTGACAATCACACGTGTCCTCTCTTCTGAACTAGAGAGTAAACACTTTGAGCAGATGGACCACATCCTCCGAGGTGTGGTTTTGTGGCCTGGGAAACTGCTGCATCCACCGGTGCGCATGAGTGAGCTGTGACAGCAGAGGCTGCCCGGATAGAGGAGCGATGGGCGGGGGATGGAAGGATGGGGATGGAGGCGTGGGACGGAAGGATGGAGGGTTCCCTGTACCCAGCCCTGCCCCGGATCCCCACACAGCACGTGAGCTAAACTACAGAGGCCAGAGCCCTCCACCCACCACAACAGGGCGGGGTCCTTTCTTGCCTCAAACCCCTAACACAGTCCTGGAGCATCCTTCTAGCTTCTTTGCCTCATCCTGCTAGCCGTCTGGAAATGCGTGGATGCACTGCTCCGGCGGGGTTAAAATAGAAGCTTAATACTGTGTATTGTTCCAGGGAGAAGCCAGACAGGCTGTCCGAGTTAAGATGAGGTGGGGAAAGCCAGCATCTTCCTTTAGGCAAGAAGCATAGCAGGAGAGCAGGTTTTCATTCCTTGGACTGTGAGGAACACGATGGGTGGGACTTCAACAATTATCCTAAGGAAGCCTGATTGGATGGGGACAAAACCCACTGGTCCCACACTCAGCACTTTCCAACAATTCCCGTGAGATTTCATGACTCACAACCATACCATAAGAGTCTAACACGCCGTCTTAGTTCCTGAAAGCAATGTGATTAAAATCACTTTGTTCTGAGAATTTCAACTTTTGTTCAGTTTTTAGGACTTTCGCAACAGGCTTGAGATGATTTATAGAGGCCTCCTCAAGGCCATTGTTCTCTCTTTTTTTCTTTAGAAGCAGGGAGAAGATGACAAGACTACAGGAGCCATAACGATGAAAAGGGACAAATATCAGTGTTGACATCCAAGTAAAACTTACTCCCGAGTGAATTCAGTGCAGCTGGTGACACAGCCAAACTGCCCAGAAGGGTAACCAGGCGGGAGAGAATTCAGATCGCCAGGGGCCCCTGGTGCCCTGGGCAGGGAGGTGAACTCCCTGTCCCCCAATCCAGCATGCGCTCCCCTCTCATCCTCTTCACCCTTCTCCCCTCCGCCTAGCTAGTCCTTGCAAGATCTTTCCTACCCATTCTAGGCTCACCAAGCTCCAGGCTTCTGTAGTTGTGGCACATGGGCTCAGTAGTTGTGGCTCTCCGGCTCTAGAGCGCAGGCTCAGTAGCTGCGGCACACGGGCTTCGTTGCTCCGAGGCATGTGGGATCTTCCCCGACCAGGGCTGGAACCCCTGTCCCCTGCATTGGCAGGCAGACTCCTCACCACTGCGCCCCCAGGGCAGCCCCCGCGAGGTGGTATTATTATTTTTATTATCACCCCCCCCTTCATGGTTGAGCAGACTGAGGTACAGAGAGGTTAATTTATTCTCCCAAGGTGACACAGCTACCGAGGGCAGACCTGGGATTCCAAGTCGGGCCTTGGAGTCCACATTCACGTGCATCTTAACATCTACAGCATCTTCCACTGAACCTCTCAATTACGCAGCCCCCTCCCTTGCCTTTCCCAGCCCACCATGGTGACTCGTGGGCTTGTCTTCTCTCTCCAGGGAGAACTTATCCGGGAGGGCAGGGACCACATCCTCTTGTCCTCATGTTAATCTGCATCCTCCTCACTGCCCTCTAAACAAATCTGGAAAAACAATAAACTCCTTCTGCAGTAGCTCAAGCTGCCACAGCAAAATACCACAGACTGGGTGGCTGAAAAAATAGGAATGTCTTTTCTCCTGGTTCTGCTGGCCGGAAATCTGAGATCAGGGTGCCTGCGTGGTCAGGTGCTGGTGAGGGCTCTCCTCTTGGCTTGTAGACGGCCATCTTCTCACTGCACCCTCACGTGGCCTTTCCCCAGTGTGCACTCTCAGAGACAGAGAGTTCTCTCTCTTCCTCTTCTGATAAGGGCACTAATTCCATCATACGGGCCCCGCCCTCATGACCTAATCTAACCATAATTCCTCCCAAAGGCTCCATCTCCAGATACTATCACCTTTCAGTGGTGGGAGAGGGGGTCTGGGCTTCAACATCTCAGTGCTGAAGGGACACATTCAGCCCCTAAAACCCTCATACAGTTTTCAGTCACCTTCAATATGTCATCACAGGTCTGAATAGCTACAAAAGACACCACTTCAATTGTATTTATAAACTGTTGACTTTTATAATAAAACGATTAAACCACTCTTTACAATGTATCCAGTGTCATATAAACACCAGAGCAATTTGAAAACCACCATCATTCATCTTTTACTTGTATTTATTTACTTACTTATTTTTGGTCACACCATGCAGCTTGCGGGATCTTAGTTCCGCGACCAGGGATTGAACCGGGGTCGCAGCAGTGAAAGTACCAAGCCCTAATGGCTGGATCGCCAAGGAATTCACACCATCATTCATTTAAAAGTTACTTGAGGATTTCCCTGGTGGCGCAGTGGTTAAGAACCTGCCTACCAATGCAGGGCACATGGGTTCAATCCCTGGTCCGGGAAGATCCCATGGGCCATGGAGCAACTAAGCCCATGTGCCACAACTACTGAGCCCACGTGCCACAACTACTAAAGCCTGTGTGCGTAGAGCCCATGCTCTGAAACAAGAGAAGCCACGGCAATGAGAACCCCACACACCACAATGAAGAGTAGCCCCCGCTCTCTGCAACTAGAGAAAGCCCACACGCAGCTACAAAGACCCAATGCAGCCAATTAATTAATTTAAAAATAAGTAAATAAAAAAATAAAAGTTACTTGAGAATAGTTCTCATTAGGTTGGAAATTTTCTGTCATTTCTCTCTCTTTTGTTCAAAACTGTATTTCCATTCTATCTCAATATACTAGACCTTTATGTTCAAAAGTAATTAATTACCTTATCCTACTTCTCTGGAATACAGGCTTTGTGTATAAATTGAAATTTAATTGTTTACACTTTGCTCCAAATGTAAAAAAAAAAAATCCCTTCTGGATTGAGCCACTATCAGTATTACTGTAAGTAATCATTTATAATCAAACATATATTATAAATTTTGACAAAGTATTATTAAGCACAAGATAACTTTCTTGGAAATGCATCTTTAACAAGATGCACTTGGGGGATGGGACGTATTGACTTGAAGAAAGGAGCTTTCCCTGACATAACATTTTGATCTTCTCCCCAGAGGTGTTTACAGCTGGGGCAGTGCACCCTAGTGAGATCCTGGCTCTGGTTACACAAGAGGAGGCCCACCAGGCGGGAATAAAGGAACAGCAGGCCTGCCCCATGGTGGGTTCTCAGACAAATCGGCTTTAGGAAAGAGCTGGGGTTCTGAAAAGTCGTTCCCCCAAGACTCTGTGCCTCAGAGCAGATTCTTCCCCATAGCAAGTCTTCAAATTCTCCCCCAAACATGCATTTCTGGTGGAAGGGCCCTGCCTTCCTTCAAACCATCAAGTGTGGGGTTTGGGGGAGTCCTTACACCGCAAGATAAACCCAGCACCTCCACCTGGAAAGTCAGGATTCCTAGAGGGGAAAGGCTGTGAAGTTCTGTGCCATCCAGAGAAGCAGATATTAAAGTTTCAAAGCAACAGTCTGCGCCCATCGCATACACGTGGTAACATGGGCATGCGGTGCAGAGACAGGAAAGTGGGAGAGTGGGCAGGTGGGGGGGGGGTTATCCAGGCCTCCCCAGAAGCTCCTTCCAGGGCTCCCCCTCTTCACTGGCTGCTCTGAAGACTCAGCCCTTAAAAGCAGGCTTGTGCCTCCCTGAGTTCCAGACAAGATTCCTTTCAATCTACTTACCCCAAGTTGAAGTTCTCACGGGCTGGTAAATGCAGGGAGGTTATTTGCAAGCCAGGGTCATATCTGCCTAGCAACCCAACATGAAGACGAGAAGGACTCCGAGACTCCGAACGAACATCGACAGAGACCAGGCAGGCCAAGTGTGCACAAAGGAATCTGTTCTGATGCAAATGAACCAAAACAAGAGGGCTAGAAAAGAGACAGCAGTGGGGACCGCTCTCGGGAGCCAAGGCGTCTCCAGAGATGCTGTGGGCCTTTCTGAGGGCATCCTTATAGCCCTGTCCCCTGTAAACGGAGGGCCCGAGGGGCTCTGCAGCCACTTGGGTTGCGACAGACACAACACAAGAGGCTAAGAGGGGTGCTGAACCCTGAACTTAATTTCCTGATTTTTCTGGTTCTGTACTCCAGATTCTAAAGGCCCTTTTGTTCGTATTTAGAACTAAACAGAGTTAGCTGTTTTTTGTTGGGGTGGGGGGGGCTAATTGATTGGCGTGGTAATGCAGTGCTTTCCTCCTTTGCTTTCCCTGGAGGAGAGAAAAAAGCAGGGGTTTTCACGCTTGGTCTCACTAGGATTCAGGGAACAAGTTGAAGCCAGCCTCTAACCAGGGTGGGCAAATGTCACTGGTTTGTGGCTGGCAAGACTGGACAGATGTTGGGTTTCCAGACACCTCGCTGTTGTCCAAATGCAGGAGGCAAATGTCATACTTAGAAGAGCTCTCAGTTGCAAAAAGAGCCAGCGTGTCTAAACCTTGGGGAAAATCCCTTCTGTGCTCTGTGCCTCAACTTTTCTCATCTGTAAAATGGGGATAAGTGCCAACTGCAGAAGGTTGCTGATGGGCTTAAAATTAGATCACATGAATGGCACCTAACACAGGGAACAAAGCAAAAGTGCAAAAAAAAATACTGATAAGTAAAATTAATAGTTTTTTTAATTTGTAAAATGGAGGCACTGGTAGAATTTACCTCTTTTTTTTTTAGAGTGTACAATTTGTATTTTTTTTCTCATTAGTAATGTATACATGGCAATCCCAATCTCCCAATTTATTCCCCCCCAACCCTCCCCGCTTTCCCCACTTGATGTCTATATGTTTGTTCTCTACATCTGTGGGTAAAATTAACATTAATAAAATAGCATTACAGGGATTTCCATGGTGGTGCAGTGGTTAAGAATCCGCCTGCCAATGCAGGGGACACAGGTTCAATCCCTGGTCCGGGAAGATCCCATATGTCACAGAGCAACTAAGCCCGTGTGCCACAACTACTGAAGCCTGTGCACCTAGAGCCTGTGCTCCGCAACAAGAGAAGCCACAGCATTGAGAAGCCTGCAGACGGTAACAAAGAGTAGCCCCCGATCACCGCACCTAGAGGAAGCCCCCGTGCAGCAATGAAGACCCAGCACAGACAAAAAACAAATAAGTAAAATAAATTTATAAAAAAAATTAAATAGCATCACATTATGATTGTTATTAGTTATGCTTTCCCGAGAGCTAGTCATTTCACTTGGTCAGATACGCAAACGTGACTTTCCCAAATGCTCACTCACCCCTAGGGCTTTCTGCGTTGTCTAATTTTTAAAACCAAGAAGCTGAAGCACGAGTCTCTTTGGTGACTTGTTCGGAGTCACTCGGGTATAATGAATGGGCTGCACCCCTAGGTCCCTAAGCAGGTCTCAGGACAGTGTGTGCTGTGTCAGGTTACATGTGGCATTTCCACACTCAGAGCAGGGCCGGGTCCTAATGCACGGTAAGATTCGAAATATCAAAGATTACGTTTACAGGCATTCCTATTTTAGCCTTAAGTGCTTTCATGCTGGTCGTTAAAATCCCACTCTAAATATCATTACGTGTGGAGTCTTCGAAGAACAACTCGAAAGAGGATGGCGAGCAGGGTGTGTGCTGGAGTCTGCTACGGGACTTGCTAAGCCATAAACAGCTGCAACAGTAAGAGCGAGGGGCTAGCGAGGTACCTCACCGGCATCATCAGTTAGGTCCTTTGATTCTAGGAATGTCACGATCGTTCCCATTCTATAGATTTGGAAATTGGCGCTCCAGGAAGTTAGGTTACTCCCGCAAGGCTGCAAAGCTCATCAGTGGCCCCCGGCTGCACCGTCCCGGTCCTAACCGGGCTCTCTGCGCCAACACACCTGCTCCCCTAACCCACGCCAGAGCTTGCGAACAGCGCAACATGGCACTTAACCCCGCAGACCCGAGGCCAAAACCAGGAGAGAAATCAGGCGGCGACTGCAAAGGGACTTTTATGACGGTTCAGATCGCCGACTCCTGCCGGTGGCGACCCTCCGTATACGCACCCCCAAACCAGTCTCTCCCGAGTTTCTGACATCAGAAGCACGTTCTCCGAACCTGGCGAAGGGAGCGGCCGGTGCCAAAGTCGGCAGGGGGATGCGGAGAATAAGGCTTTTGCTTCCGAGCGCGTCTCAGAGAGGCCATGGGGACGTGGGGTGGACACCAGGCGGCCAAGTCTGCGCCCCCGCGGGCTCCGAAATGCCTGGGACCCGACACGGCTTTGTCCCCGTGACGAGCTCCTGAGGTTTCCCGAGCATCACACGCTGAGTCCACTGCGACCCTGGGGTCGGGGACTCCGGGGTGGGGGGCACACGCCCTCCGGGTCCTCCCCACCGCAGCGCCCCGCGAGCCAGGCAGCCGTGCACCTGTGTGGACGTCGCCCGCCGCCCGCCGGGGAGGATGCGCGCGCGCCCTGGGACGGGGATGCTGACTCAGCCCGGCCGCTCGCTCCCAGCCCTCGCGCGCAACGCGATGCTGCCGCTGCCGCAGCAAAGGGGGGAACAGCACAGCGCCCGCGGCAGCCGGGCCGCGAGCTCCCCGGGGCCCGCCGCGGCACCCCCTCACCCGCCGCCCAGGGGAGCCGCGGGGGTGCGCGAGCTGACGAAATCCGGGGAGACGGGCGCGGGAGGAGGAACTCGGGGTCCGCGGCGCCGCGCGCGCGCAGCTCACACCCAAACTGGAAGCAACCTGTTCTGCCCGGGGCGGGCGCGGAGCCGCCGTGGCCGCGAACCCAGGACCTGCGGGCGCGGTCGGGGCCGGGCGGGGGGCGCGCCGGGGGCCGGCGGGCAGGGAGGCGGCCCGGGGGCCCCGCGCGCCCGGCCGGAGGTGCCGGCACAGGGGGTGCCGCCGCGCGCCGGGGTCCGGCCGGGCCGGGCGCGCAGGGATGCGCGGGGCCGGGCAGCGCGGGGGGCGGCGCGCCCGGGGTGGGGGGAACCCCGGAGGCCGGCCGGGGACGGCCTGGCCGTCACCTTCCGTGACCCCCGGCCCGGGCGCAGGGCGGGCGCGCGCCCGGCACGGCCTCGTCCACGTGGGCCGGCGCGCGCACGCCAGGCCGGCCCCCTCCTTGGCGGCGCTCCGCGCTCGCAGCACATGGTCGGCGGCGCGCCCCCGAGGCCGGCGGAGACCGGCTGCAGCCGGTACAGGATAAGCGCTAGGCAGCGACGCGGGGCCGGGGCGCGGGCGGCGGCACGCAGGGCTCGGCGCGGGCGCGGCGGGGGCCGGGGGCCGCGGGCGCGGGCGGGGGGCCGGGCGCCCGGGGCTGGCCCGCCGGCGCCCACTCGCCCTGGGCTCGGGCTCGGGCCCGCGCCCGGAGGGGTTAATCCCTCCTCGTGCCCCCGAGCGGCTTATAAGGAGGGGGCAGCCCGGCCTCCGCCTCCTTGGGAGCCTTTGGGGGTTTATTCTCGTCCCTGCTAACTCGGTGAGTTGGTCTTATCGTTTTCCGTGTTTAAAAGTTTGATGGGGGGTGCGGGTGGGTTTTTTTTTTCTTAAACCTATGTTGGGAGCTTGGGGGGGCTGCGGGGGGGAGGTTGGAGGGAAGAGGAGGACGCCCCTCCGCCGCGGAGCATCTTGGAGAGGCTTCCCCCCGGATCCTCTCCGACAGTGGGGAGTGCCCGGGCCCCCGGGACGGCGCGCGCTCGCCGGTGTGGGCAGCCGAGAGTTGCCTGTCGGGGGGCCCGGGCACCGCTGCGGTCCGGGAGCCGCCGCAGGGCAGGCGCGGCGTGGGGAGACCCCCCGGCCCGGCCCGGGCGAGGGGCGCGCCGCGCTGAGACCCCCGCACGCATGTTCCGCCCGAAGTTGCCCGCGCGTCCCGCGAGCGAAATGTCAGCGGGACCGGCCCCGGGCTGGCGCGCGCGCAGGGCGGCCGCGGAGGCAGCGCCGGCGAGAGCGGGGCTCCCGGGTCCCCCCACGCGGCGCGCGCGCCCCCGCCGCGGGCAGCGCGTCCCCCTGGGCCGTCGGGGCCGTGTCCGCGGCCGACGGCTGGGGCCGCTCAGCCTGCGAGGCTCCCGGGGCCGCCGGCCACGCGAAGGCGCCCGGGTGGCCGAGCGGCGCCGTAGCCAGGCGGGATGGCTTTGCAGGGGGAATGGGTCCTCTCCTTCTCTTCCCCCCTCGCACCCCGCACCCCGTTTCTTTCTTTTATAAACTAGCCCCCCGCGCTCCCCCAGCACACAGGTGACCGAAGTCCGTCAGGTGGCGTGTAGTGTGTCACCAAAGGCGGGGGGCGTCCGCCTTAGAGAAGAGCTCTCCGGAGCCAGCTGGGGAGGAGCGAGCGGGGACCACTTGTCAACCTGGAAGCTTGTTTTGTTTGCACAGTTCTGGACGCCCGGTGCCAGCTCCTCCTCAAAGGAACTGGTTTCTACCCAGGGAATGGGATTCCTCGGCATTCTTATTATTTTGCAAATCGTAGGAAGTGGATTGGGTGGAGGGTCCTGTTTGCGGGGCGGGGGGGGGGGGGGGGGGCGGGGATCCCAAGTGCTGTGCCGAGCGCTCCAAGCCCCAGGTCCGAGCACCGATCCTGGCATGTGGGGAAAGCAGCAGTACCTCCTGCCTGGTGGATACAGAAACACCTCTTCTCCTAATGAAGGGAGGAGAGTCCAAGATAGAGCGTTCCAGTATGTAAATAAACAGTGCAGCGAAGTGAAAAAGCGCCTTCTATCTTGATGAGAATCACGAACCCTGTGTTTTCCTCCTGTGGTTTCCCAAAAATGGACTGTCCTCCGTGGAACTCCTGAGGAGGACACTTCAATTAGGGGCTAGGTTGCTACATCATCTTGTGAAGGGGGGAATCGGCTCTCTCCAGTGATTCAGGAGCAGCTCAGGCTGCCGTCCAGGGTAGCTTTGGGAGGTTTTTTTTTTTTTTTTAATAGAGAATTGACGTGAACTTCACCTAAATACAGACTGGTTTGGACAACCAGGGCTGGAAACAACTTGTCGAAAGCTGTTCTCCAGCCTACGCCTTTAAGAAGAATGGAGATCAGCAGTGGCTCGCCGAGCCTGCATTTTGAACTTTGCTCTGACCCTGGATGCGCACCCTGATGGTCTGTCATAGTCCAATATTTTGCATCCTTCGTGCCTCCAGGGCAGAGCTTTTCTCAAGAAATCAAATCGCAGGGAGCGTTCCAGCTATAGCAGGTTTCCAAGCCCTGGCAGAACACTCATTTATTTACGATTAGGCAACCAAATGCTCACAGGAAATTGCTCCAAACCACTCAGTGCATTTTGTCCGTTCTGCTTCCTTTGGGGAACGTTAGGGTGAAGGTGACATGGCTGCCAGGAACCCCTGTTCAGAATCGTAGCATTTCACCCTCCAGGCCTCCCTGGCTCACCCCTGCTTTTAGAGAGTAAAACTTAGGAACGACATCATTTCTCCATCAGAGTTAGTGGGGAATTAACAGCCAGTGAACGGTAAATAGAAGTTCAACAAACGATGCACAAGGGCCTCACGACACCTGTGGGCCTCGACACACCTGTGGGCCTTGCGTCAAAGGATTCAAAAAGGAACTGAGGGCTTCCTAGGTGGCGCAGTGGTTAAGAATCTGCCTGCCAATGCAGAGGTCACGGGTTCGATCCCAGCTCCAGGAAGATCCCACATGCTGCGGAGCAACTAAGCCCGTGTGCCAAAAAAAAAAAGGAACTGAGAAAGATGAAAGGGTAACTGAGAGCAGGTCGGGGTCAAAGGCTATCAGAGAAATGTAGATTTTTAGGGCAGGAAGAGATCTGAGATCATCTCCCTCTAGTTCGACTCCCCTGTTCACCTCTTGACACGGATGATTAAGGAGCACAGGGGGGTCCCTCGGCCACATCCCCACACAGTAAGCGATTATCCTCTCCCATCAGAGAAGCTCATGTGCTCATGAAACCAAAACAGATTATTTCCATGTTCTGGAATTCTTAGAGCCTTTTGAGCCACAGGCCTTGGTTTCTCTGCTTTATTTGTTGAGCCGGTGGGCCTGCTGAGTGGATGGTACAAAGGAACGGAGGGCCCAGGGGAAGGGTTTATTCTGCAAGCAGGGACTTGCTCACTTGATGACTGGGCTTTAGGAGCCTGGGGCCATGCGTGGCTTCAGGAGCGCCCCAAGACACAGACTATGGTCAGTGAACTTTTATTGAGCACATACTATGCGCCAGGCCCTGCGTCTGGAAAGCCCTGCCAACTGCTGACTGCCCTGTGTGCAAGGGGTCTTCGGCCATGTGTCACAGAAACCAGGTTGTTTTATTATTGTTCTCTGTTGTGGTCTTCAGAGCTCAACACAGCAGGGCACCGGATGCTTCAGGATGACGAGGGCATAAGCCTGGGAGTCTCAGCGGGTTCTGGGGTGTCACCTTTCCTCCAGCAATAATAACAAAACAGCCGTCCTCCCCAAACCTAAGAATGCAGGTGAGAGTGATATTTGCATCTAGTTTCAGGGGAGTAGCCCAGATGTAAAGCAAAGTTTAAAAAGCAAAGGAATTGAACACCCAGCAGGAGCTCAGAGTAAACGGAAGGCAGTCTGATGGGCCGCGTCTTCAAGCCGGCTGCCCTGCCGCGGGGCTAACCGGCGTCCTCTCCTTTACGCCCACGTCTGTAAGAACCATCTGGCACTTGCGCTTCCCTCCTGGCTCCCAGGTCTCCTTGGGCCACCAGGTTTACCCCAGGAATCCAGTGACTGAGAACTCAGTGCTGAATACAAAAGTGTCAGCTGCCAAAGCTGGGGGTTAGCCTCAAGGGTTCCCCGAGCCAGGCTCCTCATGTGACGCGTGAGGCACTCAGGCCCAGAGAGGCGCAGTGACTCTCTCCAGGTCACACAGTGAGCTGGTGAAAGTCCTCACAATCTCTGCAGAAAACGCTGTCCTGTATCCTGACACAGCAGGGCCCTGGGAGCCGGGGACGTGCCGCTGGACCACATCGGTCCAGTCCCCTCCGCTCTCCGGGGTCGGTTTCCGCATTCTGCAGAACGAGTGGGAGAGGAGATGGACCCACATGGGCTCCGAACCCCCTTTCGTTTTTGTTTTTGTTTTTTCTTTTTTTTAAGCTCCTTATTGGAGGATAATTGCTTTACACTGTTGTGCCAGTTTCTGCTGCACAACAAAGTGAATCAGCTGTATTTAGACGTATGTTCCCATATCCCCTCCCTCCCACAACTCCTTCCCACCCTCCCCATCCCACCCCTCTAAGTCATCACCCATCCTCGAGCTGATCTCCCTGTGCTCTGCAGCAGCGTTCCACGAGCCATCTAGTTTGCATTTGGTGGTGCATATATGTCAGTGCCACTCCCCTTTGGTTTAAACATTCTGTAATTCTAACTCCACCCCGGGGCCGCCAGCCCCACCCATCTTGCACATTCAAACCACCAACGGCAACAGGCAGAGAGAGAGAGAGAGAAAGATGGGCGCCCATCAGCAGAAGTGAAGCACCGGCCTCCCCAGAGCCTTCTAATAGTAGGTAACCTCGTCTCTGTGCAAAAGCTGCAGTCTAGTCGTGCTCCTCTAAATGCAACCCAACCAAAAGATTCTGTGCCTTGGTCCTGCAGTGATTTTTAGGCTAGAGAGGGTCTCCGTTTGCCTCTTTGGGGCCTTTATCAGTTTTAACCCAATGCATTTTTATTCAAGTTGGCCCTGAGCCCTCTATTAAAATGCTAGGATCTTCCGGGTCAGATCCTGCCAGTGCAGCCTCGGACTTAGTTGCCACTGCCAGGAGTGTGCTGAGCCCCCAGAGGACACGCGGAGTGGCTTTAAAAGGTGATGGGATTTCAGTCTTAAGGTTCCTTAGCATCCTCATCAGCAAACACGGACGTCCATGGGGGCGGAGGCCACCTCTGTGCCGTCACTGCGTCCCCCCACCAGCACCCCGCTCCAGCGTAGGCCCTGGCCCCCAGCAGGCACTTTAAAAATTAATTAAAGCCGTGTGCAAGGTACTCGGGGGCAGGGGGACGTGCAAAGAGATACAGGCCCCAGATTTTTTCTGTGAGCTTATAATCTGCCTGAGCAAATAAGATAAACACATACAGGTAAACAGCCCCCCGTTATTAAAGGATGCTGTCCCATGAAAGGAGCCCCTCGGGTTGAGTGGATCAGAGGACGCCTCCTGGAGAAGGAGGATGTGATGGAGCGGGACCTTACGGGCGCCAGCTGTAGGGGGGCCTCCAGCCTGGGGAGAGGGCACGGCCACAGGCAAGGTGGCTGGAGACGAGAAGGTAGGGAGGGGTCCAGTTTGGCTACAGCCGGTGAGTCAAGTCAGAACAGGAAGAACTAAGGCTGCTGAGATCTTGGCGGGGGAGCAGCGGGGAGGTCCGAAAACTCTGAAGGACGTTGAAAGTCAAGCTGACCCCTTGGATTCTGTCCTTTGGAAAGAGGAAAGCCACTGAACAAGTCCGAGCAGAAGAATGTCACGACGATGCAGCATTTCAGAAAGATTAATCTACCAGACACGTGGAGCCACTGGAGAGAGCAGTGAGGGAGTCCTAGGCTTCCAAGGCGCAGCTCAAAGGAGTGGCCTGGTCGGGGGTGAGGTGGGAGGGTGCCCTGGTGCCGGGAGCCGTCCGGGGATTGCCTAAAGGCTCAGGCAAGGCCGAGCACTTCGGGAATGGCCTGCAAGGCGGGAATTCCGATGAAGGCATCTTCGGTTCGGGAGAGCTGCAAAGCAGGCATCTTGGAAGTACCGGAGTTCTCCGAGATTTAGTTTCACTATGAGTCTCCTTTGTGTACTTTTCTTTCTAGGAATGATGAGCTCTCTGGGTGAGGGGCGCCAACGCTGCCTTCAAGAATGGTGGCTACCCCCCAGCTTTCTTGGTGTTGTGGAAATTCTATGGGCCACAAACAAATCACATGTAGACCCTTAGGGGGCCCGGGTAATGGAGGAATGTTTAAACTTATTATCCCCACCCTTGGGCCATGCTGGCAATTCGGCCGTCATGGGCCATGCATTGTGATCAGGAATGCTGCCTCACCCAATCACAATGATCCCAAACCTCTGAAGTGAGGGTCCGTCAAACCAAAGTTGCCTATAAAATATCCCATGCACGCTTCCCTTATAAGAACGGAATAGTACGGGTATCTATGTTATGTCCATGTCCTGTATGTCTGCTGTCACGTAGCATAGAGAATGTAGCTCACTAATTAAGCTTAACCTGCTAACAATGTTTGTCACGTCAAGCCTGGGCGCCTGAGAGGCCTGCCCTTAGAGATTGTTATCCTGTGTTCCCCTCCCCCTTGTAACCACTGGAGGGTTAAAACAAGAATGGTCATGTTAAGCATGGGGAAAAAAAAAAACTGTTCGATTGTTTATGGACAAGAACGTGAAGAACGGATGAGAACTGATGATTCCATAGAAGACGCGTCACCTGACTAAGGACAGGCCCCCGGCGGAGTCATTGGGACATTTGGGGGGGGGATATGGGGCCCCTAATGGAAAAATCCACATAACAAGCTGTAAGATATATAAGACCCGAGCAAACATTAACGTCACTCTCACTCTCTCTCACTCTCACACTCTCACTCTCTCTCTCTGCCTCCTGTCTCTCTCTCTCCATTTTTTCCTGCCGACTCTACCCCTCCCAAGGGACTCCCTGGATCCTGCCTGGGCTGTGGACTCCCCCACATTCCCCCTCCTCCCGCCTCCCCCCTCCCTAGGGGTGAACACGGTTCCAAAGCCAACCCTGGCTCGTACTTTTTTTTTTTTCCCTTCTCAGTCTTAAGCCGGCTGCCGTTGTCCCTGCTCTGGCCCAGCTGCCTCATCTTGGGAGTGAACTTTGAAAGTCTAATGGGGGAGGGGGTTTGGGAAAACCTCAGTTTCTGGAGGACCCTGGGTTCCAGCCGCGTTCCGTGTTGCGAACGCGAATGACAAACTGGTCTGTAGCTGTCACCCTCCACCCTGAGCCCCTTAATTTCTCTCCCCACCTTTGCCCTGCGCACTCAGGCGTGACAAGCTGACGTACGTCAAAACGCGAAGGCCTTGGCTGCAGGGAGCATAAGCTTCTTAAAAGCATCTTACGCCCTATTTTATGCAACCAAATAGCTGACAGTGAGAGGGTAAAGAGTGAGTATGTAGTCCTTTCAAAGTACTAGGCTGCCGTGCTATCAATAGGCTGAACAATATGAAATGAGGTCAGATTTGCTGCTTTGTAAGATTCTTAGAGCAAATTCTGAATACTGGATCCTCATGGTAGAAACTGGCAAGTCTACTGGCGAGATGAGGTTCAGTCCTGTCATTTCTCGGTTGCCTCCATTTTCAATAAAACCTGCCTTAGGATGTGAACATGACAGCTCACGGCTAGGGTATTCATGCATCCTGAAAATTCACCCGGGTACAACTGCATAAATGTGGAGAATTCTTACTAAACTCAAGGCGGGTTGCCGTTACGAGCTCAGAGACCACGGACGCATTTGTTATTTACAGATGTTAATTTTTAGTTGGGCTGAAAACACACAACTGTTTCAAAGTGTATGTAATTGCAGAGGTTTTGGAAATGCCCGTGTTGATTCGCTCGAGCCCACTGCAAAGACTTAAACGACCCTCCTTCCAGTGTTACACGTAGCATGTCCCCTTAGTGGTGGTAACACACAGGTTGCCTGTTCTGATGGCTGTTGCAATTTGAACGGAAAAGCAGAGCGAGGTCAGGGGTAACTTGGTTAAGTGCCCTGGCTGTCCAGGTCCCGCAAACTGCTAGTGCCTTCTTTGGTCACTGTATCCTAGAGGACTGTCCCGCGTGGAGAAATCCTATTTCTCATACACCACGTGGTGACCGACTTTGAGGAGCTCCCTTATGCTAAACCAATGCCCAGAAGACAGAATCCCCACATTTTGGTCTGTGGCCACGTTCTGTTCCCGCAGGCACATCCACCTGGGACCCCAGACCGTAACCAGATGCTGCTGAGCAGAAAGCGGGGTGATCTGAAGGACCCGTGGCGTCAGGCAGAGGCAGGACGTCTCCAGCGCTTAGCTGCCCCTGCGAGGTGGCCTCTGAGCCTCTCCCTTCCTAGGCGTCACTCCTCATCCACATTCCTTGTGGTCAATCTGATCTTCCTTTACCTAACTTGTCTTCGGGTTCAAGGTCTGATCCTTGGTCTGGTGGCCATTCTCTGTCCTTCAAAGTGCCTCTAAACATTCTGCCCAGATTCTTTATGTTTGTTTCGTTAGTGTTTTCCATTTAATTGCCATAGCTTGGAAGTCTTGACTTCCTAAAATCATGAGAGGTCCGTATACAATACAAAGATTGTTCGATAGATAGATAGATAGATAGATAGATAGATAGATAGATAGATAGGATAGACGGATGGATAGATAGGTTGTTAGCTAGGTAGCTAGGTAGATGGATATGGATGGATGTATACACAGGTAGCTAGGTAGATAGATAGGAAGGATGGATGGATAGATATTCAAATGATTAATGATTACTGACTTCACATGATTTAAATATTCGTCAACCTAAGAAATGTAGTAAGTAGTTCTCATCTGTTACGTCAGGTGTCGGAATCAAATCATCCACCCTCATGCCCTTGCTGGTCTAATTTTTTTTTTAACTTTTCCTTTCAGATTAAGAATGACCCAGAAGAAATCACAGCTTTGTTGCAGAGCCAATGTTTATACGCAAGTGCCTGATGGAGGCTGGGGCTGGGCAGTAGCGGTTTCCTTTTTCTTCGTTGAAGTCTTCACCTATGGCATCATCAAGTCGTTTGGTGTCTTCTTCAATGACTTAATGGACAGTTTTGACGAATCCAACAGCAGGATCTCGTGGATAATATCCATCTGTGTGTTTGTCTTAACGTTTACAGGTTAGTACCTCTTTCAGTGTAAACACTGTATAAGTGTTTGCCTCTTTCACGCTGCCTCATCATGTAAGAGGTCCTGAAGGAGAAAGTCTGCTTGCCAGACTTGACTGCCTTCAGCGTACCGCACATGTGTTAAGCGCCTACTGGCTGCACTCTCTTAGGATTCTGTAGATGATCTTGAGGACAACAGAAAAGCCCCATTCCGTGGGAATGTAGTCACTTCCTAAAGAAGCAACATCAAACGTTCTTGACAAACTGGGTCCTGGTCTCGTAAAAACATGCTGAGGAAACAGGTTGGAAACAGGCAGATGTGGCTTTTTGAAGAAGAAAGATGGCAGGTATAAAAAGGCATCATGGAATTGTCCAGAGGGGATATTCTGAATTCCAAACACAAGGGACTTCACGGGGGAATCAGCCTGCCCAGCTCCCAGACCCAACAGCCTCAGATGGAACAGGGTGTAGTGTGATTCTTAACATACTGATTTTCACTTGGTCCCTTTCAGACCTAATTCGACATGTCTCTGAGGTCTCAAGACGGTTCGTCCATCTGTCAGGGGCCGCACCAGGGTTTTCTGAGAAAGCCAGGCCGTTGAACTTTCCCCTGACAGTTAACGGGGCTGAACGTCAACTTCCCTAACTGTACCCTGGCATCCTGTCCTGGAACCGTTAACCTCTGACGTCTTCTAAGCCTGTCTTCAAATGTCCTTAGCTTTCAGCCCCGTCCTGTCCCGCAGAGGCAGCTGCGCTGTTCTTTGTTCTTGGGTTAAATGAGCATTTCTCCCTTTAGTCCTGATACCCTCTCCTACATGTTTCATGGAAGCACTCCTAGTTCCAGTTTGAGTATTAAGATACTTAATTTCTTAATTGGCGGGATGTTTACTTTCTTGGAAAGATCACTTACATGAGTTAGAACCAAAATTTTACATTTGGTGACCAAAAGAAAAAGAAAATCCCCAAACGGAACTTTTAGCCCTTTTCTAACCAAAGATAATACAGTGAACGAGAAATTTCCAGCTAATACTGTCACACCAGAAGATAATGGTTCTAAATGCTGTTATTCTTGTTAATGCCTTGAGCCTACACACTACCTGAAGGTGAGCCTCGTGGTTTTATTACGTGCTCTGTTGGTATACTAGTTTACATTCTACTAACATAAGAGATAGGTAAGGACCAACCCCAACAAAATTTAGTGCTTTGGGGGTTTTTTGCTCTGTTCTGTCCAGCATATACAATGTGTTCTCCCGCCTCCAACACTGGAGGGTTCCCTTGTCTCACTGCACTCAAGGCAGTACTAGTGAGAGCCTAAGTAGCATCTAACGAGGAAACTCATTTTCCAGATTTATACAGAGCACAGAAGCTACGCCAATTGTAATTCATCAGCCACGCTGAGCTCTCGGTCCCACAGCTAGCCTCCTCCTGGTATGCAGAACAGAAACCACCATACTGTCATACCATTTGCAGAAAAGTCAGTTGAAACTTAGCTGGAATTTGACCCTAAATGGAGCCTTTTAAAAAAGAATCCAAAGCAGTGAGTATAGAGAAAAAAAAAAAAGTGACTCATAGGAAAGCCCATTTTTTATTACAGAATAACATCAATTTAATGCATATCCAATTTCGTAGGGGCTCCCGGTGAGTCAGATCTTTCATCTAAGGAGATAGATACACATTCTATACTGTGACTCCGGCTTTTTCTTTAAGGAGCCCCCAAAACAGATGGTCCAGCTTGCGCGAATACTGTTGGGTTGGCCAAAAAGTTCATTCAGTTAGTGAGTATGTTGTTCAGTAAAGCTCTAGGTGAAAATGACAAATGTGTCTTTTATTTTTATGTAAAAGCGAACAAACTTTTTGGCCAACCCAATAAAACAAGTCCTGAAGTGACTTAAGGAACCACTGCATGAAATGTGTCCTGTAGCTCACATCATCGCTTCCATGGTCAAGGCGTAAAGGTGGAATCGTACAGCAGACTCACGCACAAGATGTGTGGTTCCCAGGGGAAGGGGGCGGGGGAGGGATGGAGTGGGAGTTTGGGGTTAGTAGATGCAAACTAGTATATATAGGATGGATACACAACAAGGTCCTACTGTAGAGCACAGGGAACTATATGCTATATCCTATGATACACCATCATGAAAGAGACTATTTTTTAGAAAAGAGAAAACACCCACACACAGATATATATAACTATACATATATATACACACACACAAATATATATGCATATATAAATATATGAATATATGTATACATAGACACATATATATGTAAATATATATATAACGGAATCACTTTGCTGTACCCCTGAAACTAACACAACATTGTAAATCAACTCCGCTCCAGTAAAAAAATCAAAAAACTAAAACAAGATGGACCCTTAGGGAGGCCAAGGCCGGTGCCTCTGGGAGCTGACACCCATTTCCTCTCCTGCCGCAGCGCCTCTCTCCACTGTGCTGAGCACCCGGTTCGGACACCGCCTGGTGGTGGTGCTGGGTGGCCTGCTGGTCAGCGCGGGCATGGTGGCCGCCTCCTTCTCGCGGAAGGTCTACCACATGTACATCTCCATCGGCGTCGTCTCCGGTAAGCACGTCTCCCGGGCTCATGCCTTCTCCAGACACTTAGTTTCAAGCACAAGGGAGGCGAAGGAGGGAATCGAATCCAAAGTGTATTTCTTTCTCCCTTTCTCTTTTTTCTCGAAAATTAATAATGTCCCAGATCAGCGGTGTTGAACGGAGCTGTATGGGCTCCAGGGTATCCCCTGGGACACGCTTCTCAAGGCCCAAGACTTTGTGTCCGATTTTTTTTTTTTTTACACATTCACCGGTGAGAAAGAGAACGTCTCTTTCGCGATCGTTTGCAGCCAAAAGACATCATTTTCACAAAGTAAGGTTTGAATATCTTCGGCTGAGGTTCCCCAGGTCGGGCTGTGAGGAGCCTGAGCGGTGGGCGAGGGGGCAGAGCTGGACTTATTCTTAGGGATCTGAGAAAACGTTTTCCCTTTCAACAGAGTCCATACGTTACAGATTATATGTACATGTATTTCGTTAAGATGTGCACCCTTTAAATCTTTTCATATATTTCTGCACATATCAATACTCATTTATTTCCAAATATGTCTTACATAAAAACTATATTCAGTAAGAGTTCTGTCCACTGTGAATTATATAAATTGGGGGGGGGGGGAACTGCAGAAAAGTAGAAAAAAAAAACACAGAAAATAATTTGGGGGTATTTTTTGGGGGGGGGGGAGTGTTTTTTTACTACAAGCTTCCCAAAACAGCGCCTGTAGTTTCTGCAGACCTCTGATGAAACCTGTTTTTTTTTTCCTTTGCCCCAGCACTATTCTCCAGAATAAATTTCTGGGCTCCCAGAACTTATCATTTTAAAAAATAAACGCGAAAATCCCAGTTCTTTGAATGCATCCTCCTGGCATCAGTCAGGACGTGGTCCTTACTGTTGTTTTGGACTTCCCTTCACAGGTCTGGGATACTGCTTTAGCTTCCTCCCCACAGTCACCATTCTGTCGCAATACTTTGACAAAAGACGCTCCGTGGTCACGGCTGTGGCTTCTACGGGAGAATGTTTCGCCATGTTTGCTTTTGCACCAGGTAAGTGGGTGACCACAGTCTGTGTTCACGTGCACTAGCTCTTCTTGCTGCACTAACTTTTGCTAACTGTCAGCTCATTGACGGACAGCTTCGACTGCGTGCAGGAGGAAAGGCTCCCTGTCTCCTCTCCTCCATCATCTTTTCAGGGTCTGCCCTCCCTAAACCTCCATTTCAGGAGTTCAAACATTTTCATACTGGTCCAGGTTTACATAAATAGGAAGATACACGGCACATACTCAGTGGTAAGGCTGGAAACAGCCATTCTGAAATCGATGACTTAACGATTTCGCATTGTTCATTCTATTCTGCTTCTCTTCTCGGTCAAAAGAGCCATGTTCAGTGCGGATTTAAATTGTGCTAGTAAAGTCCCTTTCCTTAACTGTGTGGATAATCTCACAGGGAGATTTTTCCTCCCTATTTCCCTGTCCTAACGAGAACTTGTGAATTTCACTAAGAAGTGGGAGACGCGTCACCTTGGAGACGTCTGTTCACCTCTTTCGCTGCCGTTTCTTGGTGAATGTGTCAGTGCATTGTGGTGGATTTGTTCAAAGGACACACGTGGAGCCGTATTTAGGGGTGACACGTCATGTCTGAAGCTTTTCAGATAGTTCAGAAAAATTAATGTATGTGTGCCTATAAATATGCAGACAGAAGAATGGTAACTGTTGAGTTTCGGTGAAGGGCGGGCAGGCATACAGGTGTCGTTCTTTCCACTTTTCTGTCGGTTAAGTTTTCAGAATAAAGCATTGAGGGGAGAAGCAGTGGCCCGTGGACCCCCTGAAGGTAGAAACTGCATGTTGGTTGGCTTTGTGCCCTAGCACATCCCGGGCACCTGGTAGGCAGGCACCCAAGCAATGTGAGGCGGAGAAGAGAACATTAGACCAGTGATTGCCAGAGGAGGGTAGAGCACTTTGAAGTACCTAAGCTGGAAGGATTTTTGCAACCCTGAGTTTTCCATATTAACAGCGGAAAAGAGGTGTGAGCAAAGCATGCTACAAAAGTAAATGGTGCCCCCGGGGACGGCCCTGGTGGTGCAGTGGGTAAGACTCCGCGCTCCCCATGCAGGGGGCCCGGGTCCGATCCCTGGTCAGGGAGCTAGATCCCACATGCCGCAGCGAAGGACCCGGCACAACCCAAATAAATAAATAAATAAAGTAAATGTCCCCCCCTGCCCCACACACACCACCCCAGCATACCCGGCTGTCTTGCGAAGCTAATCTTCTCGGTAACCGAGTTGCCGTGTCTCTCATACCCAGCTGTCAGCTCTCGAAGGATGAGAGTCTAGTGAGATGAAATTCTGGTGGCCATCATTTCCCCTCTCTGGGATGATGGCAAAAACACTTGGCGATCGTGTGTGCCTGCGTTACCCCACTGAAAGTAAGGAGCTTGAAGCCCCCCTTGGCCCGACCCCCCCCCCCCCCCCGTGCCAGGGTCCAGGCCTCCCCTCCAGGCTGCCTCTGGGCTGAGAGGGAGGTAGTTGGAACATCCCACAAAGTAGAAAGGGGGGAACCGTAGCAGCACCGTGACTGCACGGCCGTGTGCTGCACCCGCGGTACCTGTGTTCATTCTGGGAACATCCCATGAGCTCTTCCGTTCGAAGTTCATTTTCTCCTTCATCTGTGACTACTGAGGGTTGAAGGAGTGCACGGAGAACCATCTAGCTCAGAGGGTGGAAATTCTATTTTGAAAAGGCCAGAGAGTAACTATTTCAGGCTGAGGGGCAAGCCCTTGTGTGCTCACCTCTGCAGTGACAGCACAGAAGCAGCTGTAGACGGCAGTAAAGAATGATCTCGGCTGTGTCCTAGTCCAGGGTCAAGATCCGAATCAGGCCGTAGGTTGGATCTGGCCCACCGATCGCTGTCTGCCGAGCCTCCGTGTGGGTCAGGATGTAGTTCCTCTCTCGAGCCTGGCGGAAAGGCACCCACCAAAGCTCCTTTGGAGGCCTGGGCTGCAAATGTTTCTCTCCACGTATCCTTCTGCACCTTCCTCCTTCTCAGTCCTAAAAGCCCCACACATAGAAGAAAGGATCGTGCCTGCACTCTTACAGCAGAGTCACGTTTCTTTAATTTTCTCCCCATCCGGATCCGGATTTCTTCTCACTCTTCCCCCGCCCCCCACCCCGGGTCTTGACTACGTTTCTGACCTTGGGTTTTCTTTCTCCTTCGCTCCTGCCCCCCGAAGCCATCACGGCCCTGAAGGAGAGCATCGGCTGGAGGTCCAGCCTCCTCTTCGTGGGCCTCCTGCAGCTCAACCTGGTGGTCTGCGGCGTGCTGCTGAGACCCATCGTCATCCGAGGCCCGGGGACCCCCGAGACCCCCAGCCACGAGACCCGGGGGGAGCACTGCATGCTGGAGAACGAGAAGACCCGCACCTCGATAGACTCCATTGACTCCGGCGTGGAACTGACTACCTCCCCCAAGAACGTGCCTGGCCACGCGGCCGCCGAGCTGGAGCCCGGGGCCGACCTGCAGCAGATCCTGGGCCAGGCCGCCTCCACGCCCGGCCGCCCCGAGGCCCCGCTGCTGGACTTTTCCGTCTTGAAGGAGAAGAGTTTCATCTGTTACGCGCTCTTCGGGCTCTTCGTGACCCTGGGGTTCTTCGCCCCGTCCTTGTATATCATTCCCTTGGGCCTCAGCCTGGGCCTGGACCGGGACCGCGCTGCCCTCCTGTTATCCGCGATGGCCGTCGCCGAGGTGTTCGGGCGGATTGGGGCCGGGCTGGTCCTGAACAGGGAGCCCATCCGCAAGGTCTACGTCGAGCTCGTCTGCGTCGTCCTGCTCACCGCGTCCCTGTTCGCCTTCACCTTCGCCACCGAGTTCTGGGGTCTCGTGGCCTGTAGCGTGTTTTCCGGGATCATGGTGGGGACGGTGGCGGGGACCCACATCCCGCTGCTCGCGGAGGACGACATCGTGGGAATCGAGAAGATGTCCTCGGCGGCGGGCGTCTATGTCTTCTTCCAGAGCATCGCGGGGCTGGCTGGACCGCCCCTCGCGGGTACGTTAAACACCCCAAGTAAAAGCCTTGTCTGCTCTCCGCTTACAGTATTTTGCTTTTCCATCACGGTCTGTCCCAGGAGACTGGATGCAGTTCCCTGTGCTTACACAGGAGGACCTCGTGGCTTATCCGTCCTACGTGCACGGGCATGCCTCCGCTGACCCCAGACTCCCCTGCCCTCCCTGCCCCACCCCCTCCCCCTGGCAACCACCCGTCTGTTCTGTGTCTGTGAGTCTGTTTCCCGGGTCTAAGTTCATGTGTGTCATGCTTTAGGTTCCACAGATAAGAGTAGTATCATTTTATTAATGGTGCCAGCTTCCTGTTGGCGTCACATGAAAAAAAAATCTACCCATTTTTATACTGGCAGAGAGTTTGAAGGGGTCAGGCTAGAGATGTCCTGGGCCACCACCTGTCTTGACTTACATGAGCAACATGAAGGCCGGAGCATGTCAGCCTACAGCCCGACGGTAAATCAGGGACCAAGTCAGGATTAGAACCTGAGTCTGCAGCCCAAGCTGCTCGGGCTTTTTCTACAGTTTGCCTTGAAAGGGGGGGGCACGTGCAGGGATTTCTGACCTCATGACCCTCTGACTTTTGGGATAACAGAACTAAAGCCAACTTCCCTTCTTCGGAAGGGTTTTCGGGGACGCAAGCTAGAGCCGCACCCTGCAGAGACGTCACTGATCACTACAGAGTATTTCCCTGTAGGAAGGTCATGGGTTTGTTTTATATCTTAGACCTGAAATATATCACTGAGGTTACGGTGATTAGCAATCTTACCCCTTGTGAAAAGATACCTGAAGTGAACTCGGGTGAAAATAATAGAGCTCTTTTCTCTTAGGAGAGCATGTCAGCTTTCCAAAGAAGCGGGCATCTCACCCTTCGCACATTTTAGATTCTCAGCCAGGACAGATGAGTCCGCAAAGGACATCTGAGTGACAGAATTGTCTCAGGTGCTAAGTAGGTTGTCTGTTTGTCTACATCTCCTCTCTCCTACCTTCCACGCTCTTTTTTTCTTAAAAAAAAAAATAGCAGATGAAACAAGGACGGCAAAGAGCCTGCGAAGCGGCTGAGTTTGGGGGAGTCCGGGTAGAGGGGTGTAGAGGGGTCTGTGTGGCTAACGTACAGATGCTCCCGCAGGGCTGCTGGTGGACCAGAGCAAGATCTACAGCAGAGCCTTCTACTCCTGCGCAGCCGGGATGCTCGTGGCCGCCGTGTGCCTCGCCCTCGTGAGACCCTGTAAGAGGGGGCGGTGCCGCCATCCCCGCGCCCGGGTCAGGAAGGCTGAGGGTCACCGTGGGAAAGCGTTACAAGACATCCCAGAAGACTTTCTCGAAATGGACCTGGGGAAGATGGAGCACAGAGCTCCTACGAAAATGGAGCCCGTCTGACACCCCTGTCCATCCATCAGCCACCCTGGGGGCTGGGGAGGTGGGGACGGGGGACCCAGGGCCGCAGCGGGGCAGTGCCCCCGCCCCCGACCCCGCTTTCCAGGCTCCACAGAAAGGGAATGTATGCGTGAACACCACCACCACCGTCCTTCGTTTTTCTTGTAAGTTTCCTTTTCGCTTGTTTTTTAAGCCAAAACAAAAACCACTGCACACCCTTTCCGTACATCATTCTGGCCGTATCCCATAGCAATATGATGACACACGGGAGGACTCTGGTTCACATTCCGGTTTTTAAATAGTGACATGAATTGGTAAAGTGGTTTTAAGAGCTTTCACACGTGATCAGCTACGATCTTAGAAAACGACATCTGGCCCAGGCCATCGATTGAAATGAAATCGGCCATTCAAAAAAAAAAAGCACCTTACATCATTTTAAAAAAGTTCTCATTTTCAGAAATATGAACAAACTGTCTAAAACCCTTTGAAAATACTGAGGTTTCCTTTAACAAACTGGGGCCTCTGAATTTTCCAAATATACCATGGAAGTGAAGTTCAGTTTAAGACCAAACATCCGGCTAGTAAACGGAAATGTTTAAAATATATGTAACTTGAACTTTCATAAATGTGAAGATGACCGCTTCTTTTTGTGGCCAGTCATTACCAGAAGTATTTCCATACAGAATACACAGCATGGCATTCAAAAATGCGTTTCCTGTTGCTTTTAATTATTCTGAAATATGTGATTGTAGTGTCTTTAATTTAAACCACTATTTATTATTAAGTTATTCTAGAATGAATAAAGTAATCAAAAGAAAGAAAATCTGAGACATAAGCAGAATTGTTACGTGCTTTCTGCAGTCCTTTACGCGCCTCAAAGAATAGATCTTAGCTTGTAAAGATACTCTGGTCAAAGGTCAGGTTGTAAGGATTCTTCAGTTTGATTAAAGGCAGTCAACGTGTGTGATTTAAGGGGGGGGCACAATGAACAGTGAATTGCCTTAGCTTTTTTCAATGATTTGTTCTCTCACCTAAGGATACTTGAGGATCTTCTCTGATCAGAATTATATTTCACTGAATTGTTGAAGCATTTCTGGGTTCTGTTTTTAACCTCACTGTGGAAGCATTTCTGTATTTCCCGCGGGGCAGCAGAGACATGGACTGCACCTTCGTGAGTTACATCGCATCGTGTGCACCTTGGTCATTCCGTGTTGCCAGAGTTATCAGGTTAACTGCTCACTGGTTGTTTTTTGTTTTTTTGGAGTTACACTACATGGAATAGTGTTTCTCATGTGCCCCTTTTTTTTTCTGTCAAAGGACAGGTATGAGGGTAACAGGTGGGCTACATACTCATATGTCCTGAGTCTCACTCTGCAGGTGACGGTCAGTACCGCTGCTCCATCTTTATTCATTTACTATTAATTTATGACAACTCAGGGGGAAAAAATATAAGAAGCCTAGTTTGGTTACAGGTACACACAAGCTTGAATATTTCTCTGCACTGAAATGAAAGTGGCATAGTTCATCACCACCTGCTAGATTTTTGTATAGCGTTTCATCAGCCATAGAAAGAGGACAATCTGTAAAACTTGGGTGGGGGAGCGGGGAGGAAGTGACAAAGTGTCTGTCAGAAGCAGACACACCCAGAACAAGGATGTAGCAGATCTCTGTCATTGCCAGAGAAGGACTTGGAGCTTGTGGCACTTTTGCAGACTTCATGACTTCAGCACTTTACAACATTTTTTACTATGAATGTTCAATGCAATTTAATATTTACAACTGGTTTCAGAGCGATCTGCTCAAGACGTCCATTCAGTTAACTGCATGGGAAAAAAAAATGTATGCCAATTTCAGTATGTCAGTAATCGAGGTTTTAAATGTTTGGAAGAAAATGAAAACAGGATTGCTGATTTGTTCTGTATTCTGTGACATTCTGGTACTTCTAGATTTGCAATAAATGTATGGCTTTTTTATTTAAAGAGCGATTTGTTTTTTTATTGACTCCTCGCCATTCATTGTTGGATCCAATTAAAGTTATAAAAACTCAAGGAAGATTCACCTCAAGTAACATTTTTAAAAGCTTTTCTGCAAAATTTTTAACTGCACTAGGAACGCATTAAAGTCTCCAAGATGTGTTAGTTGAACATCATTATTTTGTATATGAAAAATAAATGAATGAAATGATATCCTGGTGGCCACAGGGTGATATAGGTAAGCCTATCAAAAGTAATAAGTGAGGGCTTCCCTGGTGGCGCAGTGTAAGAATCTGCCTGCCAATGCAGGGGACACGGATTCGAGCCCTGGTCCAGGAAGATCCTACATGGTGTGGAGCAACTAAGCTCGTGTGCCACAACTACTGAGCCTGTGCTCTAGAGCCTGTGAGCCACAACTATTGAGCCCACATGCCACAACTACTGAAGCCCGTGCGCCTAGAGCTCGTGCTCCACGACAAGAGAGAAGCCACCACACTGAGAAGCCGTCACTTGCTGCAACTAGAAAAAGCCCATGTGCAGCAACGAAGACCCAGTGCAGCCAATAAATAAATAATTTTTTTTTAAAAAGTAATAAGTGAAAAAGAGTTCAGACTAACTATATGTGGTTACAGAACAGTCCTGAGAACTGCTCTAACCTGTAAGGAAACAGCAGAGACTCTCCATGCCAGGGATCTGCGAAAACTTTTTCTGTGAAGGTCCAGACAGTAACTATTTAAGGCTTTGCCAGCCACAGGGGCCGTCACAGCCATTCAGCTCTGCCCCTGCAGGGCGAAAACAGCCACAGACAAAATGTAAGTGTGTGAGCACGGCTGTCTCCATAAAAGTTTATTTATGGATACTGCAAGTTGAGTTCCATAACATTTTCACACACTATGAAATATTGTTGATTTTTTTTCCAACCACATAATGGTTGAAAAAACAAATGATACCTAACTAATAATTACATAACTAATAATGTAACAAACATTATTAGTTCGCAGGCAGAAAGAAAAATCGGCAGTGGACTGGGTTTGGCCTGTGAGCCTGCTCCACACACCAGGGACACTGGATGGACAGGTCCTGTCCTGACTGACGGGAAAGAACCATCGTGGTCAGAGAGATCCTTAGATCACAGGCGCCAAACACAGCAGAGAGCAAACAGACGCTCACACGTGATCAGCTTTCATTTCCTGTGATTCGAGAGACTGGGTGCCCACCTTGCTGAAGAAATGGTATCGCTACAAACATAGACTATCTCCCTCCCCAAATAAAATCAATCCAGGTGTATGAGTTAAGATCATGGGCTCTTTTAAGACAAATGCATCCTTAACTGATACAATGTTTCCAAGCTTTTTAACAAGATTGTCAATTTTTTTTTAAGATCTTTTTAAAAAACATATATATATTTGCTTGCACCAGGTCTTAGCTGTGGCTCGCCAGCCCCTTAGTTGCACCATGTGAATCCTTAGTTGCCGCACGCACATGGGATCTAGTTCCCTGACCAGGGATCGAACCCAGGCCCCCTGCTTTGGGATCTCAGAGTCTTCACCACTGGGCCACCAGGGAAGTCCCATGATTGTCTGTTTTCAACCCCAATAATGTGT
This sequence comes from Hippopotamus amphibius kiboko, assembly GCF_030028045.1. Taxonomy (NCBI): domain Eukaryota; kingdom Metazoa; phylum Chordata; class Mammalia; order Artiodactyla; family Hippopotamidae; genus Hippopotamus; species Hippopotamus amphibius. Next base: position 62,804,476 of record NC_080202.1, read on the forward strand.
AAGGTAGCTTCTGTGCATTTATTTGCCTTTCCTTTCGCTTAATACCTGGTGATCAAATAGAAAATAGATTCTAACTCAGAGTTCTGTGGCCCAGTCACCCATTTAACCACTTGAGGTATTTCCTCCTTGGCCGCACCGCTTGGCTCGCGGGATCTCAGTTCCCTGCAGGGACTGAACCCAGCCCCCTGGGCAGTGGACGCACCGTATCCTAACCACTAGGCTACCACGGAACGCCCATGAATCCTTATTTTTCAAAACTCCCAGATACACGGCTCACTAATACGCCTAGGATTTAGAAGCCACTGCCCTTAAAATTGTAAATGGTTACGAGCATTAATTCAAATGACCACTTTAAAGACCAGTTCAGACATGACACATGTTCAAAGGTCACTCCTGTGAGTGTACATCGCACTGCGAAAAGAGAAGCTGTCCTGGTCCTGGGGTGTCTCTTTAGTCTGGCGAGGGCTACAGCCTCCAACAGGTAGGCCGGACCCTGTTCATGAGTAAGGGAGCTAGCTCCCCCTGGTGTTCAGTGTCTGTCATGACCGCCTGAGGGTGCAGAACAAGAAGCGTGCCAAGGTCAGGAGCTTGCAAAATTCCGTTTCTCACGTAAGAAAAACTCTCACAACCAAGTCGCAATGACCACAGTGACTATGGATCCCCTAGAGGGAAGACGGGACAGCCAAACTGACATCCCAGAACACTTTATCTATAAAGGTTTTTAAAATATAGCCCATCCAAGATTATGGGGGAAAATACACAAATTGTGGCCATGAATTGACGTTATCTGCCTTTCCAGCAACTCAAGAAGAGAAGAAGCACGCCAACCATCCTAGCATCGTACTCCCCTAGAATTCGACCCAAACTGAACCTTCTCTGCACTGGGGCCTCCCTTTCTAAGTCCCAGCGTCACGGCTGACCTCGGGGGTGCCAACGCAACCTTGTCCTCAGCAGAACCCCTGCTCCTCCTCCCCAAACCTGCTCTGCCACAACCCCCCTGCCTCTGCTTTCTAAATACACCAGAACCTTAGCCAGCCCCGCGAGCAGCCCTGGTCCAAGTCAAGGTCATCTTAGCTGTACCCGCGCCATCATCCTCCAGCGGGTTTGACCACTTCCACCCCCACCCCAGCCCACCCTGGCGGCCTTCGTTTTCCACACAGAAGCCTTGCAACCATCCCTTTAAAGCACGAGTCGTACACGATCGCATGCAAAACCTAAAAATCCTTATGCCCGAGGCTGTACGTTCCGCCTCTCGTGCCTCCGGCTGCGCTGGGTTTCCTACTGTCCCTTGAAATCACAAGCCTCAGGGGGTGACGTGTGGTTCCCTCTGCCTGGTCCACGCTTCCCCTGGATGTGCACAGGACATGACCCTCCCTTCGGTCCCCCCCAAATGTCACCCCCCTGAGGAGGCATGCCTGAACATCCTTTCCGAAACGGCACCCGTTCCTACCCCTTTGCTCTGATGTCAGGTTATGAAAGTATTTGCTGTGCACTTATCATCACCGAGGTCGCAGGTGTCTGTTCACTGCCATGTCCCCAAGGCTTTGAGCAGGGCCTGCCACACAGAGGTGATGCTCCAAAAATGCTGCTGAATGGATGAATTCATGAGTTCCTCACTTTTCATCGACTTTTTTCAAGAGCAAAAAAAAAAGGTATCTCTTTACATGTGCACTCAAGAGTCCAGTGCTTCTCTGAAGCATCTGGACAGCCTGAGAGCACTGTGCTTGAAACCTGCTGGTCCAACATCTGAGATGGGTCTCCAAGGGCCCCAGAGGAAGGTCCTACATGGACAGGTCAGCTCTGAGGAAGAAAACATAAGTCCACTGGAGACTAAACAAACGGAGGAAGAGATCACCACTAGGGTAGGTACATCAGTCTTCTGTATCTGCTGGTTCCACATCTGAGGAGCCCACCAACCAACAACTGAAAATATTGGGGGGGGGGGGGGAACTCCAGAAAGTTCCCAAAAGCAAAACATGAAGCAAAACATGAATTTCCCAGATGCCTGGCAACGGCTTAAACGGCATTTACATTGTATTCACAACTATTTATATTGTATCAGCTATTACAAGTGCTCTAGGGGTGACTGAAGGTATACTGGAGGAAGTGCATAGGTAACATACAAACACTGCCCCGTTTTACATCAGGAACTTGGGCATCCACAGATTTTGGTACTGGGGGAGGCGGGCAGCTCTTGGAACCAATCCTCCTGCAGATAAAGAGACTGAATGCGTGGAGGACTGTGAGTCTGAACATATCGCTGGTGCAGAATTTATTTTAACTTAACCTATTTTCCAGTGCACTCTTTTCATGATGCTTCCCCACCCCTCCGCCCCCTGCAGCTTGTGGGATCTTAGTTCCCTGACCAGGGATTGAACCCAGGCCCTCTGGGGTAAAAGTGCCAAGTCCTAACCACTGGACGGCCAGGGAATTCCTTCATGATGCTTTTATTTTCAGTGGCTCAAGGGGTACCAAGTGCTTTTCTAGATATTGAGTCTCTCTTTTTTTTTGGTGCTAAAGCAAAGCACTGTGATTTCTCTGACTTTGAGCAACCCCAGATGGCCCCATTTGAATAGAAAAGAAGTTGAAAGAAAGTTTAATCTTATAACCTCTTCTATAAACAATGTGGGAAAAAATGGTTAGCTGTCTGGCTTGTGGTGTTTCGCTTCTTATGAGGTCACACAGCACAGTAACAGAGCAGAACCTGAAATTAGGGCACTCGGGTCCCATTTCTGCCCTTGGTGTAACTACACACAAGTTTACTTAGCTACTGCAGGCTGGTTCCCACATTACTTACACTTCCCGCCGCTGCTTTCCAAAAGTGAAAACACGTTCAAAGGATGCACCAGGCCCTTGGCAATGAGAGGAGGGAGTAAAAACCATCTGCCACGGAGAGTAACAGCAAGACGCAAAGCAAATGGCGACGGAGCCCAGAGGCCCTTGCAGTGCTCCCCACCTTTCAGCCTGATGTGACCCCTCTCTGCACACACTGTCCCAAGACCCCGTGACCTTTGCCTTCCAAAAGCCTCTCTCCTGTTGCGTCCACTTCACAGGGACATCTTTCCATGCAGACTAGAAATCGATCCTGAGCGCCGCACTGTCCAACACAGCAGGCAGGCGCCGCCGGACCTGCTGACCCTGAGATGCGGCCAGCGGGACCGAGACGCGCTGCCCCAGTAGAGCACACGCGGCAGCCTGAAGACCTGGTAGCTGAAAATAAGGCGAAGCGAGATAAGTGAGACAGAGGAAGGCCGATGTGCGTGACGTCACGCGTATGTGGGATCTCCACGAGAACTGATGAAAACGGGCACAGAACGGTGGCCGTCGGGGCCGGGGGCCGGGGCACATGAGCGACGCGGCTGAAGGGTCCAAACTCGCACGTGCTGGAGACACGAATCCTGGAGATGAGCGCGCGGTACCGGGTGGCAGACGACGCCTTAGCATAAACGTCACACCTGCCGGGAGACTAGGTCTGAGCTAGTCACACGGAATGTGAAATATGTCAGTGTCTCCCCCTGACCCCCGCGGGCAACGTCTCGGAAGGACGGGCGCCCAGAGCCCACAGGGCCGCGGGAACTTCGGCGGCGTCCCTCTGCGCGCGCTCGCGGGGCTCCTAGACACAGGCCCGGCCCGGCCCGGCGCTCGCACCGCCCGCCGGCACCGAGCGGGGACCGCGCTGGGGACCCCGGGGGCCCGGGCGCCGCGCGGCCCGCACGCACGCACTCGGGGCCGCACCGCGCTCCGCCCCGCCGGCGGGTCCCGCCGCCGGGAGGCCCGCTGCGGCCCGCGAGGCCCGGCCCGGCCCGGCCCGGCCCGGCCCGGCCCGGCCCGGCCCAGCCCGAGCGCGGGAGCCGCGGGCGGAAGCGGCCGGGCGCTTCCTGCGGGGTGGGGGCCGCCGGGGCTGCGCGCGGGGGGCGCGGGGTGGGAGGGACGCGCGCGCCGGGCGGGCTCGCTCCCCTCGCTCCGCATCCCTGCGCGCGGCCCGGCCTCGCCGCCCCCGCTCCGCATCCCCGCGCGCGGCCCGGCCTCGCTCCCCTGGCTCCGCATCCCCGTGCACGGCCCGCGCTCCCGGGGCGCGCGCGGCGCAGGGCTGCGTGTCGCGAAGGGGAGAGTCCTGCTTAGAAGCTGCGGAGGTTTACCCCGCGCGCACAAGTTTCGTGGCAGGAAAGAAATGATCTTTTTTAACGTCGCCCTCAGCCGTGTCCCCGGAGGAGACGCGGCGCGGTGGGTGGTCGCGCGCAGCACTCAGGGGCTGCCTGCCGCGTAGACGCCCGCGACCGGACCCTCCTGCCCGCCGGGCTGGCGGCGCCCGAGGGATGTGTCTCCCCAGATGCTCCCCCCGCCTCGGGGCGCAGAGGCGGTGCGCTCGCGCCTCGGGCGTCGCCGGGGACCTGTAACCTACCCCCCGGACCCCCACACGGCCCGGCCCGAGTCCTTTCAGGTTCGTGACTCACGCCGACCCCCGGGGACGACCCCTGTGCTCAGCCTGCGGGAAAAGGAAAGGAAACCGGACGCAAGGGAGGACAGCGAGAAGCACGTGACTCGGGCGGGACCTGGAGCCCGTCCGCGAGGGCCGCGCCGCGGGGCGCTCCCGGCGGCTCCGTGGCCACGCGGGTCCCCCCACCCCCACCCCGGTTACTTTTCCTGCAAACCACCATTTTCTCCAGGACTCTGGGAGGCCTCCGCCAGGCACCAGCAAGGTTGATTCAGCTCTGAAAGGCGCTTTACATCACCGCCGGGAACCAACAACACGAAAGGATGTAAGCGTCAAAGTTAAAAAATTTAAAAAATTACCTTTAGATTCGCCCTGCAGGTTAGGGCAGCCGCGGGAGCGCGCCGGCGCCGTCCGGGTCACGTGGTTGCTCTCCTGCCTGGATTTCCGGAGCCGCGCACCCAGCCCGGCCGGTCCGCAGGCTCCCCCCTGCTCCCCACCTGGACGTCCAGCCCAGCGTCCCAGCTCGACAGCCCCGAGGGGGCATTCCTGGCGCCCCCACAGGTAACCCCAGGCTCGCCCTCATTCACGGAAACACCTGAGGCAAAGGAGCCGGAAAGATGCTATTGCAGAAACACACCTGACAGGCTCCAAGCGGAGAAAAAACCGGCAACGCTCACGACTGTGAGGACGGTCAGGCAAGAGGGAAGAACCAATCTGACTGTGTGGCGGCTGTCTCTTTAACCTCTGTGCTCTGTGGCTTTTGCTACCATTTAAGAACATTGCCTACAGCCTGAGACACACAGGAGAGCCCATGCTCAAGGCCCTGACCTTTAAGGGTATAACACAGTCCCATTCATATAGAGAGAAAAAGCTGCAGAACAGAGAATGACATTTGTCTTGTTGGAGGTTTACAGGAACATGGTGACCTGACCTATGTGCACAGATGCAAGAACAAAGGGTTCCGACACCAAGAAGTTTGCAACAATCAACCACACCCCCTCCCCTTTTAGTATAAAAGAAGCCCGAATTCTAACGCCTTTGGCACAGTCTTCCACCATCTTCTCCGTCTGCCGGCTTTCTGAATAAAGAAACTCCCCTCTCGATGTCCTGGCCTGTTGTGCTGGTGAGCAGGGCAGCTTGGTGACAATGACAAGTTATCTGCAAGACCCTCTCACAAAGGACTCAGTCTATGAAAGCAGAGAACTGCCAAGTCCCCACAAGCACCAAAGGCTGGTGTAGTACAAGCACCACTGTCACTTCCACTTGGAAATATTCTCGAGAAGAGGTCATAGTTTAAGCTGCTAAAGACTGAAAGGAGCTGTTACTTCTTTCAGGGATAAGCTAACAATTAGAAAAGAAAAAAAATAGGTCAGGCAGCCCCAAGGGTGGACAAGTTTGCAGAAAAGCAGAAGGGTTGTGAATGGAGAAAGTGACTTGGCAGGGTCAGCAGACGGGGGCGCCTCTATCTAAAAACCGAACCAGAAATCATCCCCTGGAAGTCACGTTCCTTGGAAATCCTTTCTCAGCACAGAGAGAGCTATTTTTATGAGATCTGTTACTTACTAGTTACAGCTGGCTCTACGTCTCTCATGAGACATAAACTATCTGAAGAATGGAAATGATGTGCTTGCTGCCACAGACAAGGCTACTAAGACAGAAGAGAGAGAGTTTTGAGTTTTTATCATTCTAAATGAGCCTCAGTTCAAAGTTCTGATGTTTTAAAAAAAAATCCCACTCTGTTACGTTGACAGTTTATTCCAATGAAGTACTCCACCCAACTGAAAGCATAATGGCCATTTATTCTAATCACTCCTATTTGAAGTTCCTATTTCTGGAGAAGAGCAAGGCATTTTGTTATCCACTCTTTCCACTCCTGAAAGGCTTCCACAGGCCTTGGCAGGCCCAGGTGCTCCTCACGACTGTGTTTCGGAGTTACTGTGGGTGTGTCCGCGGACTCGGCCTCGACCCACCTCACCAGCGCCTGGAAAACAGGAGGCAGCTCCATCTGTTACACATGGCAGCGAAACAGACTCGGGCAAGAGAAAAGCATCAGCTTCCAAACCAAGTCGTCTCCATCGGGACCTGCGCTGCCCCACAGAGACGCTCCACGTGATGCGACGGTCGTGAAGGTGCGAGCGGCGTGCCCGGGAAGCACGCCACGTGTGAGCACAGGCGACCGTCACGAGGCCGCACAGGAGAGGATCAGGAGAGACGACACCACTCCTCTCAGTTTTTGGAAGGCGGAAGGAGAATTATTTTCTTTTCTCAACTTGCTAAGTGTTCCACAAGCCTTGTAATTTGATGGGGATGTGTACAGACCTGTTAAGTGTCCACACGTACGTGAAGACACGTGTAGACGTGGGCGCAGTCAGCCGCGGGGGTGGTTAGACCCACGGGTAGGTACGGGACATGTACTGATATGTTTGTGGGCACACGTGGACACAAGGATATTCACTTGCACCCCGAGATTAGGTGCTTTCCCTCCTTAAAATCATCCCTTCCTCCTGATGAAAGTCACCCCCGTCCCACATTTGGTGAGATAAATCACCTCCACATATGCAAAGAGGTTTTAAACATGAACTCTGCCTCACATCAATATTTCTTCTGCTCTGCAAAGTCAAGCTCTCTGGCCCTAAACGAATGGGAGATACAGAAACCTCTCCCACCATTTCTCATCGCATTCTAAGTGTAAGGCAAGTCAACGTTTTTAAGAAAGATATTTCTTTGCAATTTTTTTAAAACCACAGCTTCCTGCTTACTTTTGCACTAATTTCCTCTGATAAATCACCTCCAGAGAATGGCCTGATAGGAAATGGTACTTTGCTGCTTAAATAACCACCCCCCCCCCCCCCCCGTAGGGCTGCCCCACTCACTCTGTATCTGTCTTCAAGGGGGAAGCCGATGGCACTCTGCAGCTTGCGTAAGCAGATGGGGCAAAGGTCGAGGGGGCGCCGGTCAGCTTCTTCCAAGTGGTTGGAGCCTTGCATCAGACACGCGAGCCACTGGCAGTGCCGAAGTCCAAAGATGTGTCCAATCTCATGGGTTAAAGTCTGCAAGACATTCACATGGAGGCTCACGGCACCCCGTCAGCAGCAACAAGGTACCCCCCCTTGTCGCATGCGTTTCCAAAAAGCAAATGCACAGGAATCAACCCCTTCCCATCATCACCAAACCTCAATCGGCCCAGACCTAGGCCCTGACCTCCCAGGGCCTTATTGTCCTCCTCCCTGGACGTCATCACTCCCCCGCCTACCAGGGGCTCTCCCCCGCCATACCCCTGATGTGCTGGACGGGCCACTCCTCGGCGGTGGGGGGGGGGGGGGGCAGGGGGCCGTGCCCTGCAGGGCGTCAGCGGCACCCTTGGCCGCTACCCACCAGATGCCCGCAGCTCCCCCGCCCCCGCTGCGACCACCAGACGCGTCTCCAGACGTGGCCGAATACTGCCTGGGTGGCCAGGTCGCCCCTGGTTGAGACCACTGCTCTAGACGGGGCGGGGCACTTCCCCACACTTACATTCTGAGCCCCGCCCCCCAGGTACGCGTCGAAGGGGAGGGGCTTGATCTGCACGTTAATGCCGGGAACCCACAGCTGACCCTCGAACACGAGGGGTGGGGGGCTGACCCCCCTCGCGCCAGCTTTAGGGTGAGCCCCCGGACCCACAGTTCTGCGCGGGCTCGTGTGGGACGGCAGGGCCCGTGGAGTCAGTGAGAGACACCCGCCCCCGAGGGACCCACGCAGCTCAAAGCCATGTGGCTTAAGGGTCGGCTGCACTCTGAAACCTCCGTTCCATCGGGGGTCCTTGTCAACCCCAACACGCAGACGTGGTGAGCACACGCAGAAGGGCGAGGAGGAGCCCGGCTCCGCAGAGGGCAGGGCCCGCGGCTGCAGGAGGCGGCCCCAGCCCCGGGGCGGCGGTGCGTTTCCCCCAAAGAGCGAGCGCAGGGGTCCCGCGCCCCGGGAGGCAGCCTGCCCCGACGGGGACAAGCGCCTGGCACAGACACGGTGCATTTCCGCGTGAAGGTGTCCCCTTACATCCGTGTTTCTTGATCTCTTCAGGCAAACGACACCCACCGAAAGTGTACCAGTGACGGCGGATGGTTTGCCAGCTCACCTTGCAGGACCGAAGCAGCAGGACACTGGTGACTTCAGGGACGTAATAGTCATCAAAGACCGAGTAGTCGCTGGAAGATTTCCTCTGCAGCGTCTTCACTTTGCCTCCGTAGTGTGAGCTGTAAAAGCCACTGCCGTACCTGGCAAAGCTGAATATCCCCACTCCTGGGAAAAGAGGACAGGCAAGGACAATTTCTGAAGGAGAGACCGAGAAAGAGCCCACTCGGGCACCTGCCGGGGAGGGCCCGCCACCCACGAAGCCTGGCGAAGGTCTGCCCAGACAAAGGAGACCTGTGCCCTGGACTTCCCCATCGGAATCTTCTGCTGTCCAGCTGGCTCTGCTCTGGAAAACTCAATGGTCTTGAGGTCAAATTCTTGAGAAATTGTAAGTTCCAGAGTTTTTTTCCCCCACAAAAGAAGTCATTTTCTTGGAAATTCCCTGGTGGTCCAGTGGTTAGGACTCCGCGCTTTCACTGCCGTGGGCCCAGGTTCAACTCCTGGTTGGGAAATTAAGATCCCGCAAGCCAAGTGGCCAAAAAAAAAAAAAAGCAGCAGCCATTTTCTTAAATAGCCCAAATCAAGTTCTCCCAAAGGAGCGTGTCAGGCTCCGGTCTCACCCTGGGAGAGCGCGGTGCCCCAGCGCTGTGCCGTGTGCCCACGACGCAGGGCGACGCCTGGCCCCCGCCCCCACGCCCTGGAGACCACGCGTGGACCCTGCCTCCAGGCAAGAGAACCTCTCCTGTCCTCCCCCTGCCCCCCCAAACACAGCCCGACTCTCTCTGCGGCTGTGCCGGTGACCAGAACAAACCCCACTATAACTGACTTCCTATGACACCTAGGCTCACTTCAGCCACCTCCGCACAGAGAGCAGACTTCGACCACAACTCGTTCATGCTAAAGGGGACCGACGGCTTTATAACGCGCCTGTTTACACCGTCATTTTCAAGGATGCCTCTCTTTCCTTTCAGTTGCTATTTGAAAGTGATGAGGAACTTTTTTAAGGAAGTGAATTCACAGTAAGTTTGTCCAACCTAATTGGATTCAAAAAGAATACGCCTCACCCCACCCTGGTGCTTCAAATGTAGGAGACGAGTGCACCCTGCAGGTTAAGAAAAAACTAAAGCTACCCACGTCACAAGTGACCTCCTCTGACCAAATCAGTGTGGGTGTATTTCACTATAATACCTTTTGCAAGAACATTTTTTTCCTCTAATAATCCTACACATAGATTATTTCCTTTGGCAATAATTCTCAGTTTTAAAATACGAATCTTTATGAACTGGGAGAGAATGAAGTCACTTGTCGTGGGGTACTGTCTCACCGCACGGCACGACGACCCTGCTCTCCTACTGCGTCTTCTGTTCTGTCATACAGTATTTAAGAAACTTACTGGGGGAAAGAAAAGAATTAAATAGAAACATTTGCAGGGAGTGCTTCCTAACCTCCCCAGATGCATAAGATAGATTAGTTAACAATATCTAGATAAATACATGGTTTTTTTTTTTTTAAATATACTTGGAGACTGTAGCTCTCCTGTAATCTTTTTTAAAAATAAATAAACTTATTTACTTATTTATTTTTGGCTGTGTTGGGCTGTGCACAGGCTTTCTCTAGCTGCGACGAGCGGGGGCTACTCTTTATTGCGGTGCGCGGGCTCTAGGCACTCAGGCTTCAGTAGCTGCGGCATGTGGGCTCAGTAGCTGTGGCTCACAGGCTTAGCTGCTGCGCGGTACATGGGATCTTCCCAGAGCAGGGATTGAACCCGTGTCCCCTGCATTGGCAGGTGGATTCTTAACCACTGCGCCACCAGGGACGTCCCAAGATACATTGTTTAAAACATTTAATGGCTCCATCTCTATCAGGTTAATAATAAAAGGGGAAAAAAGATTCAGCTCATACAAGTTTACTTCTGATAGAAAGCTCATACAAAAACTCAGAGAGACAGCAGCGACCCAAGTCTCTAAGAGAGCGTGTTAACAGGGTCATGGTGGGGGTGGGGGGGTTGGACTGTAAGCATGTAAATGGAGGCCGAGGATGAAGGGTGGGGGGGGACGAAGCCGTGGGTGGGAAGAAGAGGCTCCACGGGGCCCTGACGGACGGGGAGGAGAGGGGCATCTCTAACAGGAAGAGACATCGGTTAGCGAGAGCTCCCCACCCCAACAAGCCCTGCAGCCGATGCAACACCTAGTCTATGCACCCTGTACTCACACGGGGCCTGGCACGTGCTCCCCAGCCCTGGAAAGCGAATGGACACCATGCCCCTTAGTTTACTGGACGTTTCCCCTTCGAATCTGTCTTAGATCCTGGAGGATGAGGGTAGACTAAGAGCAAAAACGGAGGGGCGGGAGGAGAGAAGTGGAGAGAAGGCAAAAGGAAAAACAAAACAGCCCAAATGTCCTTCCCTTCTGGGCAGTCTCCCAACCCAGCGTTAGCACATGGGGCTCCCAAGGCGTCAACGTTTATTCCACCTCAGGTCAGAGGCTGAGACTGACCACAGATATGCCAGCATGACGTTCCAAGACACGGGATGTGACGTGCACGCTTACAAATCGCTCTGCAGCTACCTCGCCTGTGCAAGACGGCTACAAAAAGAGCTGAAGGACAGTCGGCGAGATTTTCCCCTCCATCAGTGACAGTTCAAGTATCCTTAACTTATTTACTTCTCCCTGCAACCAAATTACCTACATTTACCATCTGCTGTGCAGAACACCTACATGTGTGCCAGGCGTAGGTACACACTTCCTACGGATCAGCACTTTTATGTATATTATCTCAAACTGTGACATAGCTATTATTAGCTTCAAGGTCACGCAGGCAGTGAACGGCCAACTTGGGGAGGAACCCAGACTAAAGGGATGTCTCAACAGCATCCTCCAGCTACAAGAGGATGGCGCACCAGAAATACCACACAGTTTTAAGTATCAAAATTACAACTGGTTGGAATTTTTTCCCTGGTTCAGAATCTTGAAATAGTCTCAAGCTGAGGAAGTTTCTACCAAGAATGTCAAAAAGGAATACCATCTGTCAAAGATGCCTGTCCAAAGACAAAATTCCAGGAGTCTCTCGGGTAAAGATCGATCATTGTTATTCCCACAACACAAAAAGCATCTTCAGGTTTCTTCTTTTTTAAGAACCTCAGGATCTGCCCTATTTAAGAAGAAATGTACACGTGAGAGATACACACACACACACACACACACACTCAGTTCGAGTCGTGCAGCGGTCTACCTCACCTGCGTGAATCTGTAGGTTCTGCGTGTGATCATTGATTCTAAAGGAACACCTCGTTGCCGAGACAGGAACCGGCTCTAGGAGTTTCACGGTCAAGCCGTAGAAAAATGCTTCACAGTAGCCCTTGAGCCACTTCACGTATTCTTCACTGATACTTCTGGTGTTTCCCAGCAATCCTATAATATGGAAAAAGTTTTAAAGACAGACTTTCGGATAATTAAAACAGTCTTTACCTCAGTCTATAATTAGAAATCTGGCATTAGAAACAAACCAACTCTAAATGTTTGATACACCTTTATCATTCATTGACGTGAATATGAATTACAAAGAAACAACACATCTGCTTTTAAGGCAGTTTGGCTACAAAACTTCCACTGCGGGAGCGAATGTCAAAAATGATTATGAAAACTGCCCACGTGAATGCCAGCAACAAGCCAAACGACCCCGGCCCCCGCAGCACCGCAAAACCAGACCAGACCCGACGCACAGCCCATGCACACCAATGCACTGTATGTAAACACTGTGCTTCTCTGGAGACGGCGTCTTTCTGTGAGGGTCACTGAAAAACTCTTCAAAGTCCTGGGGAGCCTCGGGATGGGAGGTTATCCAGTCTGATGGCGAGTGCAAAGTAATGGGTCCAAAGAGGTCACTGTGTGGCCGGAAGGCTTCGTTCAGCAGACGCTGCTCTCCAGCTTCTAGCTTCTCATACTGTGACACAAGCGCGGGGTTCTTTGAGATGAGCGCGGTCTTCAGTGTGTGTTCAGAGTGCCGTACTGTCTGCATCTACCAGAAAGACACAAGTGGAGAATATAAAGTGCACACCCATACTGGTGACTTTAATCTACACACATCCTCCACCAGTGTCTTCTACTTCTCCCTAGCCTGGAATGACTGATTGCTAATGCCTTGGGGTGGTCACACCAGACTAGGTCCGTTTCTAATCAATTTCTCCGCGGGAGGTCTCTCAAGGAGTGAAAAGACAATCATGAAATTCATTCCTCCATCTTTTAGGGAACGTGCTCCCATGATAAAAACTAGTGGTAACCGGAAGACCTGACCCGATTTCCCATTTCCTTCTGCCCCGTTTGGGTAATAATAACGATACTGTGAACGGACTCATCAGAGCCCCACGAAAAACACTCATCCTTTCCAACCTGACTCCAAGATGCTCGCCACCAAACCCCCGGAAAGAGAACGAACGTGAACCCTGACGTTCCTGTCCCTGAACTGCAGGCCGGTAACACATCTCAGCCACTGAAGCGGATGGTCTCCGGGTCGCGCCACCCTGGGGAGGCCATCGGGGGACTGACCAAAAGCCACACTCACGGTGACAGGCCTCTTGCATTCACGTCGTGCTCCTGCGTAGAGACTTCATCTCTCCCTTTCAGCGGGTCACACAGCTGCGCCCCCGAGAGGCTTTGTCACTGAGGAGAGGAGAAACAGCCACTGTCTGCAACCATCCCATTTTCTCATTACCTAGATTTTCTCCAGCTGAGTGACAGGCAGCCGGTGGGACCCTTTAAGCGAACGGCTGTCGGGGCTGCACACCTGAAGTCTGGGGCTCCGGAGTGTGGGAGGCATTCCCCAAACGAAGCTCCCACAGCCAGGCTGAAAGCTGACGGGCCCTGCAGGGCCGCGTCCTGCCGCGCTGCCCACCTTCAGGGGGAGACGGGCCCGCGCTCCAGGGCCTGCCTCGCAAGGGGAGCCCCCAGCCTGGCGGGACAGCGGGTGTCACAGGTCCGGAGGCCTCCAGGGCCTCCCGGGCGGGGGCGGGGGCGGGGCCCCTGCGGGGGGGCGGGGCCGCTGCGGAAGGGCCGGGGGGCGGGGCTCCTGCGGAGGGGCGGGGCCGGCAACGCCGCCGTTGCGCCGGGACAGGACGGCCACGCCGGCCGGGTGCCCACAGCCGCGCGCGCCTTGGGCTCGGCCCCGCGCCGACGCGCCCCGGCCCCGCTGGGGGCGGCCCGGGGGGGTCCCCCGGGGTTCTCGCCCCGTCTCTTCCACCCGCGGAAGCCGGGCCTGGCTCCCCCGAGACACGCCCGCCCCCGCCGGCCTCCCCGCTTCCGCCGCGGCTGCTCCTCCCACACCGCCCTCCCTCCCCACGGACCGCGACCGTCCCCCTCCCCCACCAGCCGGCCGCCCGGCCCCGACGGCCCCGCCCCGCCAGCCTCCCCCCATCACCCGCACCCGCACCCGCACCCCACCCGGCGTCCGCGGCGCCCGCCCAGCAACCCGCCCGCCGCGGGGGCCACGCGGGCCTGCGCACCGCGCCCTGCGCCGCGCTCCGCCCCTTCGCGCGGCGCGACGCCACGCCCACCGCAGCACGCACGCTGCGTCGCGCCCCGCCCCTTGCCTCCCGCCCCGCTCGGCCCTGGCCCCGCGCCCCACGCCGCGGCCCCGCGTCCACGCCACGCCCCCGCCTCCACGCCGCGCCCCCGCCTCCACGCCACGCCCCTGCAGCATCCCCGTCCCCGCGAGGGTGGGGACCCCAGCAGGCGCCCGCCCGGCGCGCCCTCCTTGCTGTCCGCATCCCCCCCCCCAACCAGGGGCGCGCCGCTCGCCAGCCCCCCGTGCTCGCAGCTCCCCACGAAGGAACCGGGGCACACGGAGCCCTTCGTCGGCCTGCTCCTTCAGACCCCCTCCACCACCTCACCCCGGGGACGCCCCGCCGCCCCAGACGCCGCCGCTGCCCCCCCCAGCCTGCGTCACAGATGCTCCTGCATCCCGCCTTTCATCCCAGGACCCCGGCCGGCCGCCGCAGAGCAACCTCGGGAAGAGCGTCTCGTGCTCAGAATTCTCCAAGGAGTCCAGAAAGAAAATCTGTACCGAGTTGGGAAGGCCGCCGAAGCGGGTCAAGAAACGCAGAACACAGGGCAGGTGAAGCGTTCTTAGATGACTTTTACGAAGCGGTAGGAAGGAGACGGACATGGTGACAGGAAAGCGAGCATAGCGCGTACACGGATCCTTGGGATGACCCGGTAACGTCAGAGTCCGGCTTTGCTAATGATTAGAATAAAAGGAAAGCTGCTCCGGGACTTTTTTCTTTCCTATCAGACGACAAAACTGCTGGCAGCGGCCCGTTGGACGGCGGGCATGTGAACCGCGCCGCCTCCGCACCGATTCTTTCCCGCGAAGCGCGCCCCGTGCGCCGCGCGGGCCTCGTGGGCGCGCCGCTGAGGATGCACGGGGCCCGCGCTCCTAGTGTCCCCGGCTGCTCAGGGGGCAGCTGTGTTCTCAGAGAATTCCAGGTTTGCAGGAAAGTGGCGGGAACCGTGTAAAGAATCCCTGTGTCATCTTCGCCCAGATTCCGCAGTTGGCATTTTTTATCTCGTTTCCTTTCACTGTCTCTCTTTCTCTGTGCTTCTTTCTGTCTCTGTTTCCCATCCGTGTCTCTCTATACAATGTATAATGTGTAATATATAACACATCATATATAATATGTAATGTGTGATATGTGATACATATATATATATGTTTCCCCCTGAACCGTTTGAGAGCAAGTTGCAGACATGATGTCCGTTTACCCCTAAATACTTCAGCATATATTTTGTAAAACCCAGGCAATTCTCATAAATAACCACAGGACAGTGGAAAACAGACCGGTATGGACTCGTGTTTTAAGGGCACCCCTTCTCCCTCTCCCCATCCATCTTGCCTCCCGTCTCTGAATTCTACTCGCCCTGACACCCAACTGCAGATCCACTTGCATCAACGACCAACCTGTGGTTCTTTTCCTAGGGCTTTGATTTTACGTAAAGATGACTGCATGTGTGAAAGCATGCCGAGCCCGTGTCTTAGAAAGCCAGATAGGACCAGAAGGATTGTAATGAAAAACAGCAGCCCCCAACCCACTGGCCAGCCTCCCAGCGGCTCCTGCTCTCAGCTCCTCGGCTGTTTTCCCTGGTATTTATCTCCCTGTGTCTGAGCGACGCATGTGGGATGAGATTCCTGGATGCGTGGATGTAAAGCAGGGTCCACTGATTTATGGCCGTGGCCGTGGGGACTTGGCCGCTTCATACATCCCCACACGCCAGCCTCCCATTCCCCTCAACGTAGCCACATCGCAGTTGCGATTGATTCTGTGGTCGGTGCTTACGCTGTGATGACTGTGCACAGATGGTTTGCTGCGGAGCCACACTGTGCGCTGTGACCATGCTTGCTTTCCTGTAGAACGCTTCATTTTTGCCTGGAGTTCATAATCATTTCATTTCGATTTTTTACTTTTTTTTAAGTTACAAAAGATTCATTTGCCTAGTTTCATATGACCTAATCTTTTTTTAAAATACTTCATCATCTCTGTTATACACTTGTCAGTAATATTTTCTACATAGTCCAAGCACATTAGTTGCTTTTTTTTCCCCTCTGGGAACCTTTACTCTGGAGCTCTTCATCCCCGTTTCCGTCTGAACGGGTCCCCTCTAGGCCCGCGACATACCTCTCACCCAGGAACCACACTCTGCTCTGCTGGAGCCCCTGTTTCCTAAATTCTTAACCTCTTTGTCCTCCTCTTTCTTGGCTTACTCCTTTGACTGCAGTAGCACATCCCACGGATCCTTTTGGAACAAAGGTGCATAGAGATAAACATTTGGAACTCTTGCATATCTGAACATGTTTTTATTCTACCCTCATCCCTGACTGAGAGTTTTCCCTGGATTGGTGTGGAATATTAGGTTGAAAAATCATCTTCTCTCAGAACTGTGAAAACTCTGTTCCACTTTCTTCTCATTTCCAATAATGCCACTTTGATTCCTAATCCTTGGTATGTTACCTGCTTTTTTTTTTAGGAAGATCTTAGGATTTTCTCTTTATCTGTAGAGTGCTGAAGAACTCTTAGTTTTTAAAGTTTTTAAAGATGTGTCCTGGCCTGAGACTTTTTCCCCCTCTTCATTTTGTCACTCCCTCCTTGGGCCCTTCCATTTATTTTTTTTGGCCGCACCCTGCAGCAGGTGGAACTTCCCCAACCAGGAATGGAACCCGTGCCCCCACTGGAAGCGAGGGCGTCTTAACCACTGGGCCAGCAGGGAAGTCCCAGGCCCTTCAGTCTTGAGACGCTTATCCTTACATTCTGAGAGATTTTCTTGTGTTACTTCTTTCTAATCTTCTTCCTTCCCTTCTTGCTGCGTGTGGGGAATTCAGGATGGATCCTCTAATCTTCTTATCCTTTCTTTCATGTTTTTCCATCTGTCTTTTCATCAACTGTCTTTTCTTCGGAATATTGATTTTCAGACATTCTGTTCTGCAGCAGCCCAAAGCCCTTTCTTGTCCTCACTGTTGATTTTGCACCTTTTCTCACTGCACGGGTGAAAGGTCTTCTCTGAATCTCTCTGTAGATATTAACTGTACTGCTTTTGAAGTTTTGGTCTGCTGTTTCCTGTGCTTGGGTCTTTGGCTTTCATGTTCGAACTTTCCATAAACGTCTGGTGATCCTTGGCTGTCTGTTAAGATTTTATCTTGAGGCATGAAAAGCTGGTTGACGGCTCCCTGTGCACGAAAGTGGCTCATTCGCTGAGGTTTCACAGACGTGCTCTGGCAGGGAACCAGCTGATTCACCGAGGGGAGATCCCCCAGTGTCTGGCCCTGCGACCGTCCTGTTTTTCCCGAGGAAGGATCCCCTCCTAACTGACTGCCCGTGTTCTAGAAGCTGGGTGGAGCGCGCCTGAGAGGCCCTCTGAGAATCCCGCTCACGCGAGATGCCCGCTCACGCGAGATGCCCGCTCACGGGCAGATTCTGAACCCTGAACCCGCTTGTTTCCATCCTGTACACTACTGCCCACAGTGACCCTCGAGTCCTCACAGCCAGCCCATTTTAACACGAGATACATGAAGAGGGTCAAGAGGGTTTCAGTCATTCACCTGCTGGTAAGAATTCATACCTGCTCAGCCTGCTTTTCATCCTGCCTTTGTCTGATCTCAGCGGCTCGTGAGGAAATGCAGGTCTGATTGGTCAGGAGGTGGGGAGAGGTGGGGAGTTTGAGGTCACGGGGTCCCTCAGCAGGAGAGCAGCCCGGAACAGATGAGGCAGATTGAGGAGGCCGCTGTGATCCCAGGGATTAGGACACTGGGGCCTCCAGGGAGGTGGGAAGACACAGGGGAAAGTTAACCTGTGTTTAAACTGTGCTCAGAGCCAGGCTCTACGGGGAGGGCAGGAGCTGACTTGTTTCCTCTCTCCTGCACTGCAGACAAACCGGCCCTCCAAATCTCGGAGCCCAGGTGGGGACCGGACTGTGCAGTGAAGCTGAGAACACAGGCACCCTGGGAAGGCGGTTTCTAGGAGAAGCACATCCTGCCTCCCGAACACCCAGCTTATAAATGACCTTCTGGACCCCGTCCTCCTTGCAGGCCCAGGCTTGACTTGCCTGTAAAGGGCCAGCTCGGGCAGTGCCGAGGGAGGGAGGCCATTAGCAGAAATGAAAAGCGAGAAATCTTTTAGTCCATTAGGTTAAAAGGGGATTTTTCTATCTTTTATTATTTATGATTGGTGACTTCACTTACTGTTTCCCGGCACAAACAAAATGTTACAGCTCTGCTTCAACTTACTGGAGCCAATAGATGGTTATCAGCCACGCTGCACGTCGCCAGGCAGGCCGTCATCACGGCCCTCGCTGCTGGGGCCTCTTTCTGTAGTTCTTTGATGTCTTGTCAGGCAGGTTGTTTTCTGAGCCTCAGACAGTTTCCAAAAGTTGCCAGTCTGCGTGTGCACGCGTGCGCGCGCGTGTACGTAGACTCACAAATGTGTGTGTCTGTATCTGTCCATCTTGCAAATGAATACAGCAAACAGTGAGATGAGCAAAGTGGACTTTGGCTTTAACGTTAAGAAGGTCGCTCCCTGAAAAATAGGAATCGGGGCCCCACATCTCTCCTGTGACTGGCATTTAGGACTCCTGGGGTAGTGACCTCCTTCCGTGACCGCGAGACCCCTGGAGGAGGCCGTGATCCCCCCACCCGCGCACCCACCGCCCCAGCTTCTGCTGAAGACGGTCCCACGGTCTCCGCGCCGGACCTGCGTCTGAAAGTCACAGCTTTTCTTTCCCGTTCCCCTTTTTCAGTCTCCAGGACGGCGGGTGGGGAGGGTGGAGGATGAATGAGACACAAATGAAAGAGGAAGTGTCTGAGCACTAACGAAACATCCAACCGCGTGCTCGGCCAGTGACCTCGGTGGAAATACTGAAGACATCCTCTGCATCCTTTGAGACCTTCTGGAGGAGGGGCCGGGGGCTGCCCAGAAGCAACCAGCTTCCCTCTGGCCAGGTCACTGCGGTCGCCTGCCTGGAGGTGGAAGAAACTCGGGGTGGGGGGCGGTTCGGATGTGCCCGAGGCAGGGGAGACCTCCTTGCCCCCATGTGGCCCTCAAAGCTTTTTCCCCACGAGCTGGAATCCGCTCAGCTCCCGACGTGGGGATACCAGGCTGTGTTCACGCAGGTGCCGTCCGAGGGGACCGCCCGGGGCCACGAGCCCGGCTCGCTGTCCAAGTTGGGCAGCTGTCCCCCCTCCCATGCCGCTGTACCCCTGTGGGGGCAGCTGGTGCTAAATTAGGGACAGGGGAGGACTGACAGCCTCTGAGGGAGAGGATGGACATGAAGACAAGTGATGGAGGGCAAAGGGTGGGCAGAGAAAGCGGAAGAGAGGGCATCTCCAGGGTGACACTTGAGTGGTTAGAAAACACACATTTCTTATGTACCATAAAAGTACATTTCTACTGGAATCTATGTAATGAAAGACAGTAGTGAGATATGCTTAGAACAGAAACACTGGAAAGCACAGGAGAGCAGACAAAGGGATAAAATCGCTCCTGGTCCTGCCCAGAAATGACCTGTGTGGACACCAGCTGAAACTTTAGACTTCTTCACGCTGTTCATCTTTCAACGTAATTGTAATCACACCAGACCTGCAAACTCGTACAGGCTGGCGTCTCAGTCCATTTCTTTCTATTCCAGAAAAAATTCTCTTCCTCCAAGGATGTTCATCACAGCATTGTTTATAATCCGGAAAATCTGAAAC
Source organism: Hippopotamus amphibius kiboko (assembly GCF_030028045.1). Lineage (NCBI taxonomy): Eukaryota > Metazoa > Chordata > Mammalia > Artiodactyla > Hippopotamidae > Hippopotamus > Hippopotamus amphibius. The sequence continues at coordinate 62,824,247 of NC_080202.1, forward strand.
GTGAACGTTCATCATTCGTGTTTCAGTCAAATAAAGTTATAATCTCACAGTAAAATATTATACAGTCGTTAAAAAGATTGCTCTCACACTGTGATTCACACAGTAGGATGTTGCCAAGATCTGGATGAATTTTTTTTTTAAGTTTTCAAAACAGGGTATACTTGAGCCCATTCATATAAAAACATGGGTGTATGTATATGTAAAGATGTTTGCCAAAAAGTTAATAATGGTTCTCTCCAGAAGGAGGGCTGTCTGTGCTGTTTACTTTATATATATTTTTTGTACTATTTACATATTTTTTGCAAGGCGCATTTACCAGTTTTATGTTTTTTAAAACGATTCATTTTGAGAAAAAAATTTAGGTAAACCTGTACTTACTGATATTAAATATATCCACTCTAAAGTGAGTAAGGGAGTCAGGGGTCAGGACTCGGTGCTTTCACTGCCGTGGGCCCGGGTTTGATCCCTGGTTGGGGAACTAAGATCCCACAAGCCAGGCGGTGCGGCCAATAAGTAAGTAAATAAATAATAAAGTGAGTGAAAATGAGAGATACAAAATGTACACCCAATATGGTACCATTCTGGTGTTTGACATTTCTATATACAAATTGGCATATTTTATACATATAGTCTGGGAGGACAAACATATACACATTACAAAGGTGAAGTGTGACGTTTACATGTCCACTACACATGTGTATAAAAACAAGTTTAAACACGTGTTATCATGGGTGCTTTTTAAAAAAAATGATCACGTGTTACATCTTCAACAGTAACAGTATTTCCATTGTGTGTGTGTGTCAGGGGGGCAGGGCCGGGGGCAGTGTTTTGGGCTGAGTCTTGGAGGAGGAAACTGGCCAGGGCAGGACAGTCCGGGGTGAGGGAACAGCATGTCCCCAAGGCACAAAGTCACAACAGAGCAGGCGCGTTGGTCGGCCTATCGTCCCGGCATCTGACACCACGGAGCACTCCCTCCTCCTGAAATCTCCCGGCTTTTCTGGGTCACTGTTCTCTCTGGGCTGCAGTGGCCCTGGTCAGCCACGTGGGCGCCGGGGGCCCTGAGGGAATGGGGCACCGGACAGCGGCCTTCGTTGTGTCCGGCGGGGACTCCGTAGAGGGCATGAGGAACCCACCTCGTTCACAGCATCCTGGAGGCTCGGGCCCGGGCGTGGCGGGAGACAGAGCCTAGAATCCGGGTCCGTGGACCTGGGTTCAAAGTGAGACCCCCGCTCCCGCCTCAGCCCCGCCATGGCCTGTCTCAGATGAGATACTCCGCCTCCCCGGACCTGTGTCATGATCCACAAAGTGAGACCATAAGAACCTCTGCCCCAGAGGGTTGCTGAGAAGATGAAATAAGACTCAGGAAAAGCCCCTTCCAACCAACCGTGCAGAGCCAGAGACGCCGAGTCCAGGAAGGACAGCCGGACAAAACCCCAAAGGCCAAAATGCCAGACTCTGACGTTCCACCAGGTCAGTTTTTGCTAAAAAACCCACGCTCACGACAAGGCCTTGTGATAACACCCTCGTGGTCAGACGTGCGGGTCACAGGTTCTAATTATGGAAACACTCTGACAGAACAGCTTGTTGACATGAGTCAGCAGGTGGTTTACGTCTCAAGGCCAAGGTCTCTCCTAAGAACAGTTTGCGGATACGTACGTTCACGTGAAAAGACGGCAATGACTTGGGACCATCTTCACCGCGGAGGATGGATTTGCAGTCCTGACAGTAATGGGCTTCTGCAACACCAGGGGCTGAGCAGGACGTGCGGGGCCTCCCTCCTCGGACATTCCTGGATTTCCTCGTCTCAGATGTGCTCTGGTTTGGAGTCTCTCCTTTCACATAGACACCTCTGTCGGTTCAGGATCCGGCCTGATAACCTGGGTCAGTTCTTTCAACGGCAACTCACATCACTTCGGTCCACGTGTAAAACACATACGGGAGAAGAGTCTCCTTAAAGTAGGGGACCCCACGAAGGGGCCTCAAGAGAGATTAGGCTTTGACTGACGGCCTGGGTGGGAAAGGGCGTGATGCCGTTACTTTCTCTCAAGGGTGAGTGTTTCTCCCTCCTAAATGCCTGCACTTCCTCTCCGGACTCTTCTTTTGAGCTTGTTTTCTGAATTGTCAAGGTGTTAGATGGCACTGAACGCTCTGCTCTGCAGGGTTCTGTGGCAGTTGGGAGCACAGACATAGAAGATTCCCCAAGATCTGGCTGAGTTCTCCTTTAACGTTTTAAAACAGTGTATATCTATATACCTTGAGCCTATTTATATAAAAACGTGGGTGTACATGTGTTTAAAGAAGATGTTTCCCAAAAAAGAAGCAGACTCACAGATGTAGAGAACCAGCTAGTGGTTACCAGTGGGGGCGGGGCGGGGGGCAACACGGGTGGGGGTGGGATGTACAGGACTATGGGGGGTAAGACAGGCCCAAGGATGCGTGGCACAACGCGAGGAATAGGAATACAACTAATATTTTGTAATAATTGAAAATGGAAAGAACTTTAAAAATTGTATAAAAAAATTAAGAATTGTCTTGAAAAGATGTTGGCCAAAATGTGGATAACGGTAAATGAGCCTGTGAAGAAGCCACGGGCGTGAGTCCCAGCCGTGCCCCTTGCACAGGTTACGAAACCCCTCATTTCTTCGCCTCTGAGGCTGGATAGAGGGTTAGTGAGAGGGTTACGTCCAGGCTGCCCTCCGACCGTGAAGACATGCAGGCTGCCCTTGGCCGCGGTGGGTCGCGGAGACCCAGGAAACAGAGGGCGGTAGGTGAAGTAAACACAACGCACGGACGTTGGGTGTCCTGCGGGGGTGACCCGGCATGTGAGAGAATGGGGAAGAAGAAACCCCAAGGTCATTTAGCAGCCAGCCTCAGAGGGCATGGTTCCCAGGTCAGCAGTGTACTCCCCGGAGGCACAGGAAGCCGCATTCTAACAATTCTTCTTGGGAAACCCGGGCAGCCGCTAGATGACCCCAGTGGCCCCTGTCACCCAGAGACACGAGGGATCAGGGCTGGAGAGAGTGACCAAAGCTCGTCTCTTCGACCCTCCACTTTCTGTTGCCGACCACCCCCCCTTTCTGACTGGCACAGTCCTAAGGCAGGTGACAGAGGAGGTCTGAAGTGGTTTGGTCAATACGCTTTTCTCGTATTCTCCAATCACAATCAAGTCTTGCTCAAGGACCCACGCTGACTTGTTAAGGTGACTTGACCTTGCTCTTTGCATGTGTTAGTTTTACTCATTAACTCTCTGGGTAGGGTTGCCAGATACAACACAGGGTTCCCAGTTACGTTTGAATTTCGGATCAACAATGAACAATTTTTCATGTAAGAGTATGTCCCAAATATTGGATGGGACATACTTAGACTAAAAGATTATTTGTTGTTGATCTGAACGTCTAATGAACGGGGCATCCTGTCTTTTTCTTTGCTGTATATATCTGGTAACTCTGTGTCCACAGGAGATCCTACTTCCCCCATCCAAGCACTAACCAGGCCTGATCCTGCGTCCAAGATCAGGCGAGACCGGTTGCGTTCAGGGTGGTACGGCTACAGGCAAGCCCACTCCTGGGCATGTACCCAGAGAAAACCATAACTCAGAAAGACACATGCAGCACTGTTCACAACAGCCAGGACACGGAAGCAGCTTAAATGCCCGTCAACAGATGAACGGATAAAGACGATGTGGCACATATATACAGTGGAATATTACTCAGCCATAAAAAAGAACAACTTAATGCCATGTGCAGCAGCATGGATGGACCTAGAGAGGATCATACTAAGTGAAGTACGTCAGACAGAGAAAGACACATATCATATAACACTTAAATGTGGGATCTAAAAAAATTATACAAATGAACTTATTTACCAAACAGAAACAGACTCACAGACTTTGAAAACAAACATAGTGGTTACCGAAGGGGGACGTGGGGGGATAGATCAGAAGCTTGGGATGAACGTATACACACGATTACACGTAAAATAGATGATCAACAAGGACCTACTCTTCTGCTCAATACTCCGTGATAACCTGCAAGGAAAAATAATCTGAAAAAAAATGGATACACGTGTATGTGTAACTGAATCACTTTGCTGTACAACTGAAACTAACACAACATTGGAAACCAAGTATACCCCAATATAAAATAAAAATTAAAAATAATAACAAGCAAAAATCTTATTTCCCTGTTTCCAAGTTCTTGGACGAGGCAGTGACTTCGTGGATGCTTCTGTACATATACACAGTCCTGGGAAGGGAAGCACGGGCGGTCATTCTTTACCCACAGGCACATTTCCACACAAACAGCAAGTATCTCCCCACGCGAGGCACGGCTGCGCTGGGTGGCTCTGGCAGAGAAGAGGCTGGTAGATCACAAGCTTTGCCCTCAGGGAGCCTGCAGTGTAGACCATAGTGTGGCTAACCGCGTAAACCAGACAGAGTACAGGAGCCCTGTGGAGGTCTCCAAGCTGTCCCAGTTCAGAGGAGAGGACATGGCTTTGGCTCGATGGGGCGGATGAAGAAAGACTCCTTGTCGGGGTGGCATTTGGATGCTCCTTAAAGTCACTAAGTGGAAGGAATGACTGGGACGCATTCAAAGTCGAACAAGAACATGGTGCGTCAGTAGCGGCTACCTTTGGGCGGAACGCAGACCACATCAAGAGATGAAGAAGAGGAAGTAAGCCTGGAAGAGGGGGTGAGTTTCAAGAAAGACATAAACAGAAAGCAAGCCAAGGAGAGAACCCAGAGTCACCCCAACTTTTGTGGGTGTACTTTTCAAATACGGAAACGTTCCCAAATGTTCTCTTGGGAGAGGCGGTGGGGGGTTATCTTGACCTTTGAGGAGATGGTTTCATCCCATCGAGGGTGAGTTCCTTTCACAAGTATTTGCTGCCGAGGGTGACCTCGTTCCTGGGGTCCGGCCATGCGTATGAGAGAGAACCAGTTCTGGCCAAGCACCATCTGGTTGAAGGTGGCCGTGGACAGATTCGATACAGTCCAGAGAGGCTAGCCAGGAAATGAATTTCTGAAAAGTAAATTTATTTCCCAATTTTTCAATTAAAAAACGAGTATCCTGGGCTCTCAAACCTAATTTGCTCATTTCTTATGTGCCCTTTAATTTAGTAAGTGTGTGAGCTAACATCTCTGATGAGACTCAGTTTTCTCATCTATAAAATGGGAGTGTGGCCCAAATCACATGTCCCTCCAAATGACCCGAAGGAAAGCTCTCGGTGAGGGAGGGCTGCTTGGAGGGCCCCAGGGCCCCTGCAGTTCCCTTAGTCCTCTCTTGAAAGGCAAATGTAGACGAAGCGGGTCCCAGGAGCCAGCCCACAGGAAGGTGCTGAGGGCACCAGCTCTCTGCTGATGCCTAAGGAAGCTCAGTGGCTTCTGCTTCTGCTGTCTTGGGAGACCCGAGCGACCACGCAATGTGCACCGTGTATCCTTTGGAGAGGCCACATGGAGAGAGGCAGGCCCCAGACTCTGCGGAGAACTCAGGACCCAGCCAGACGTTTGCCCCTGTTCCAGGCCACCGAGCCCCCACCCTCCACCCTCCCACCCCCGACTTCTGAGTCACCTGACTCCGACTCGGGGGCAGAGACAGCGCCTCAGATGTCCCGCCCAGACAGAGACCAGTCACCCAGGGCCTTGTTCAAGTTCTTCACCCACAGATTTCTGAGCCAATAGCATCCCTGCTCTTTTTAGCTGTGCCGTTTTGGAGACAGCACCAGGTCATGAAATCCCACACTCACAGGAAAGGTACACGCCTCCCAAAATACATCAGGAATCTGTGCCGTCCAGCTGGTCGGGTTTGTCAGGGTCAAAAGAAAGGATGTACAGCGTTTAAACCGCAGGCAGGAGCACTTCCTATTGGGGACCAAACAGGAATTCCCTGAGGACGCCAGGTTCCTGGACTCCGGGGTGGGAACGGGTGACAGCCCCCAGGGGGGTTTCTCAGCGCCCCCTCAGAGCATCCCTGGGCTGAGGGACCCACCCCAACTTTGTTCAACCCCGGCTGTGCGTCCCCAGAGAGGCAAGGACACAGGGAGCTGTGTTCCGGGGAGACAGAGTTACGGGTGCCCCCACCTCCTGGCAAGCAACAAGACCCAAAAGAGACCAGAGGCGGCGGGGCGGGGCGGGGGCGGGGAGGCAGGAAACCACCCCATTCGGCGGCAAAGGCGGCTCCCAGGGCCTCCTTCAGTCACCCCAGCACAGGAAGCAGGTTGAGGGTGGCAGGGGCGGGGGGGACCCACCTGGAAGGGGCGACACTCAGGCTGTGGTCTGGGGGCCAGGGCTTCCAGGGAAGGTTCAGGCCCGGGGCCCTAAAGGCAGTGCGCACTTCCACGGGGTGGGGAGGGGCAGAGCGCTGTGTACCCAGGGACGGCACCCTCCCCCCCGAAGGTGCAGAAAGAGGAGAGCGCGGCTTGGGATGGGGGGGCAGGTGAGAAAGGGGAAGACCAGGCCAAGGCAGCGCAGGGACCAGACCGTAAGGGAGGTTGGAGCTGAGTCTGGCCCATCGCTGGCCTCCGGTACCCGGCACACACGAGATGCTCGGTAGATGTTTGCTGAGTAGAGGGATTTCACTGCTAGGTCAAGGGAAGATGCTGAAGTGATTTCTGCAGGGGTGACTGGAGTGATAGCCGGGAACCGAATGCTGGGGGCACTGACCAAAGGGAAGCCTGGGCGGGGCGGGCCCCGAGGAGGGGCAGCATCGCCGGAGAGAAAGGGTGGGGATTGTCCTCGGGTAGGAGGGGCTCTCCGGGGCCACGGGCTCTGGTCCAGCCTGGGCATCACATTGCCAGTGACGTGGGCACGTTCCCGCCTCTCTGCAGGGCTCAGCCCTGTGTCTGTGAATCAGAGGTGTGAGGGGAGACGTTTCCCGTCTGCTCGGGGACTTGGTGTCTCTGAGTCTGGTGACTAATGTCAAGCGTGGATAGGGTGGTGTCAGGAAGGGAAGGAGCTGGGAGGACCCAAGACTGTCCTGAGGAGGGTCATGGAGAACACGAGGCAGCTGTCAGCCGAAACCGGAAGTCAGAAGGGAGAGCTGGGCTGGGGAGGGGAAGAGGACGTGTTTGCTGTTAGGGAAGTTTGAAGGGGACAAGGGCATGTCTCCAAATGGGCAGTGGAGGCCAAAAAAATCACAGCCAACAAGAACATTCTCTCTATGGCCCCCCAGAAGATAGCCAAGTCCTAATCCCCCCAGGCTGTGAATGTTACCTCACGTGGTAAAAAGGTCTCTGCAGATGTGATTAAGTACAGGTCTTAATGGGAGATTACGCGGGATTATCCGGTGGGCCCAGACACCCTCACGTGAGTTCTTATAAACGGGAGGCAGAGGGAGACATGACACCCAGAGGAGAAGGTGGTGTGAAGACAGAGCAGAGAGCGATTTGAAGATGCTGGCCTTGAAGACTGAGTGGTGCAGCCACAAGCCGAGGAATGATGGCCGCCCCCCGGGAGCTGGAAGAGGCAAAGAGCAGATTCACCCCTGCAGCTGCCAGAGGGGGTGTAGCCAAGAGACAGTGTTTCCGGGCAGCTGGGCTCCAGGACTGTGAGATGAAAGATTTCTGTTGCTTTAAGCCACCAAGACTTTGTGGTACTTTGCTACAGCAGCCACAGGAAGTGAATACACTACGTACCCCTCAATCACGGGCTCTTAACCTACTGCCAGGTCCCTCACCTGGGCCCCAGGTTAAATGGTTTGGGCACGTTGTCTCTTACTCCTCCGAAGAGCCTGTGGGACAGGAGCTGTTCAAATCCCCACTTCCCAGAGGAAGATGAGGCTTAGAGGTCAGATAACCCTCCAGAGGTCACAGAAGTGGCGAGTGACAGAGCCTGATCTGCGCAGCGATGGTTAACTCCAGGGGTGGCCCTCTTAACCACTGTGCTAGTCTGCGTCCCTGCTGAACATGTGCCCCTAAACCCGCCACTTATGTAAGCTTTCAGGTCCTGGTGACGGAAGTGGTAACTAGACCTTCTTCTTTCAGGGCCCTAAGTCATAAAGCTACTACGTATCACAACCACACTTAGCACTGACCAGTTCCGTGATGGGGCTTTGAGCATCTATGTCCTGTGACTTGTCACAGGGAAACACACTGGGACCCTAAGAGGTGGTGGCTTGGTCACCACCTTAAAGCCGGTCCCCAAAGTTAGAGCCAGAATCAGAAGCTAATTCAGAATGTTCCACCAAGCACCCTGGTGTATTTTAGGAGCAAACTCAGCAGCTAACGTGTAAAAAGAGATGCTGGCTTGGCTACAGGACTGTCGCTATCTGAGGCAGACCCCAGACCACGCTCCAGAACTAAGATCTGAAGTCAAACGTGCTCTCGTGACACATGCCTTCATCACCGCCCACCGGAAGGCGCAAGGGAAGCGGACGGGGCACTTTCCAGACGGCCGATTGGATGGGGGGTGGGGGGTCGCCAGCCAAAGCGGCCCGTCCCCTGGCTGCCCGGTGGCCCATCAGGGAGCCCTCCTGCAGGGCCAGCTGCTGCATTCATCAGAGCAGCTCCCCAGAGCGAGCTGGAGAATGTGGGGAGGATTGATGACAGACAGACAGACAGAGAGACAGGCAGAAGAGCCAGTCTCCAGAGCGGCCCTGCCTGCTGGAGACTTTCCCGGAGGAGGCGTGCGCGCCCTCACTCCGCACCCCTAAGGCAGCCTCCGTGGGGACTCTGCATTCCTCCCGGGTGGCTCACAGGGCGCAAAGCACAGGAAAACTGACACCATTCGCAGTATTCGCCCCCGTTTTTGTTTCGCACCTTTGCATTCAGATGTTTACATCTTTTCTTTTTTGGCCGTGCCACGTAGCTTGTGGGAGCTCCCTGACCAGGGACTGAACCCGGGCCCTCGGCAGTGAAAGCTCGGAGTCCTAACCACTGGACCGCCAGGGAATTCCCAGATGTCTACGTTGTTCATTCCTTTTTGAGGTGATATTCTCTCTTTAAAATTTATTTTATTGAAGTGTAGCTGATTTACAATGTTGTGTTAATTTCTGCTGTACAGCAAAGTGATCAGTTATACACATATATTAAATGTTTTTCATAGTCTTGTCCATTATGGTTCATCATAGGGTACTGAGTATAGTTCCCCGTGCTCTACAGTAGAACCTTGCTGTCTATCCATCCTATATATAATAGTTTGCACCCGCTCATCCCAAACCCGCACTCCATCCCTCCCCCACCCCCTCCCCCTTGGAGGTGATATTCTTACAGACGTCTTCCTGAATCCGTTTTGCTGCCTGTCACCCTAGCGTATCCACCTGCGCAGGTCACATTTGCAAGGGGGTCCCCTCTACGGAGACAGGTCCCAGGAGGGCTCTGAACGGAAACAGCTTCAGGCAGAGACCACGTCGTGTTCCTCTTTTTCACGCTCTAAGGGCCAAATGATGGGGCAACCTGGGACCCCGTTTTTTCCGGTATCAATCGTGCCTGAATTAAAGATGTTTGAAGAAGGAGTGTGAAACCCTTCACCCACGGAGGAATGCTTAGTATCCGCCTGAACACAAGGCTAAGTTGAACAAATGCCCGCTTTGTGCCTCCCCGTGGTAAACAGAGCTGAACTCTATTGGTCATTGGTCACTGATGTAATTCGGGTTTATACCTGTGCGCTCGGTGGGTCACAGGATCGGGTGCGAGCGTACTGTGCTTAGGGATGCCGTTCGTATCAGGCTGAACTTCGCCAGCGGCCTCTCGGCGCCCCACCTCCCCTCTATCCACCTCCCCGGCCCCCCACCCCCGCCCCCCCAGGATCGACAGGACTCCTCTCTCGGGGGACCTTGAGCACGTGCCATCACCTCTGGGTGACAAACGTGGCATCAGAGACTGAGACTTTCACACACTGGTTTCTGGTTTCTTTGGGGGGACATCGTCAAGGTGAAAAACAAAGGAAGCAAAAAGGAGGGCGAGAGGGGAGAAGGAAGACAAGTGAGTGAAAGAATAACATTAAAAAGACAAAATAAAAAATAAAAAGGGTAAAAACTGTCAGAGCCCTCCGCTTCCAGCGGGTGCCTGGCCCTGTAGCCGTCCCTGCCCCGAAGGTGTAAATCGCAGACTTCGTGCACAGGTGCTCTCGAGGAGGCTCCCAGTGCCCAGAGAGGCCAAGGCATCTGCCTGAGGTCACGCAGCTTAGGAAACAGGGAAGGCTGGATTTGAGTCCAAGGTCATCTTACTGCAAAGCCCACGTTCTTGTTTACCAAGCACGGAAACCTCCTACGGTCAGTCCTTAAGGAATCTTACAGAACAGAGGGGAAAAGCAGCGTGGGAATTCTCTGGAAAAGTCGTAACTTAGCGTTGAAGGCTTGGGGGACGATGTAACGAGCATGCCCTGTGCAGGCGTTGGCTGTGTGAACCCCTTGTGTCATTGAGCAAAGAGGCCATTCAAGAAACAGATCGCGCAAGGGCCGGCAGGGAAAGGGCAGCCCCTCGAGGACCGCGACGGAGAGGAGAGCGTCTGGATGGCCTGGGGTGCGTGACTCAGCCCGAACGGCCTCCCGGTACAGACCCCACCCGGGCGGTTTTCACACGGACACCGCCCCCCGCACAAGATGGGGATCTCTTTGTTTTTTTCTAACGTCTACTCTGAAAAATTTGCAAACGTACACAAAATTTAAAACAAAAGCACAAGGAACAATTCCCATTTTGCCATTTGCTCCCTCTCTCTCTCTCTCCTTCCCTCTCTCTCTCCCTCTCTCTCCCTCCCTCTCTCTCTCTCTCTCCCTCTCTCTCTCTCTCTCTCCCTCCCTCTCTCTCCCTCCCTCTCCCTCTCTCTCCCTCCCTCTCTCTCTCTCCCTCCCTCTCTCTCTCTCCCTCCCTCCCTCTCTCTCTCCCTCTCCCTCCCTCTCCCTCTCTCTCCCTCCCTCTCTCCCTCCCTCTCCCTTCCTCTCCCTCTCCCTCTCTCTCTCTCTCTGCATCTCTGTCTCTCAGAGACAGTTCTTGCGGCTACCACCCCACCCCCCCCCCAGTCAGCACACAGCCTTCCTGCTCCTGTGTCCAGATAGACTTCAGTCATCTTTGAAGGCCCAGCTCAAATGCCTTCTCTTCCACAAAAGCATCCCTGATTCCAGCCAGAGGCAAGTAACTGCCTTTCTCTGAAGGCCCCCGTAGCACTTTACCGAGTCCTCCTGAGAGGTCATTATCGCTGTGTATCTTGGTTTAATTATTTATGCGCCTATATTTTCTCCTCCAGTAGACTGTCAGCCTCTTCACATCCGTTCCACAAGCGGATCACTCTTCTTATCGCCAGAAGAATCTAGCACGGAGGTGACATCGTTGACATTTAAGAAACTCAGTTAAATTCTACAGACATTTTTTGAGCTCTTATATGGGCATACAGAGGTGAATGGGACAGACACAGTAATTTCTGCCTTCCGGGAGCTTACAGTCTATTCTAGAAGTGAGAGTGGAAAGCAAGTAATTACAGTGTGATGATAGGTGAAAGGAAAACTAGATGAACTGTTTTAAAGCAAACACAGGGGCTTGTATTTTGCTGGTCAAATGCAGGGTTGCTCGTTTGCTTTTAAATATTTATTGATTTGTCTTCTTAATAGAAACGTAACAGATGCCCTTTGCAGAAAATTTAGAAAATAGAGACGCGTGAAGAAGACAAAACATCCTGTGACTACCGTCCCTCCAAAAAAAAGCTAACATTTTGGTGTCTATTTTCAGTCTTTTTTTGCAAACTGTGTGGGGTGATTGAAGGCTCAAATTCTTTTTTTCGAAAACAGCCTTACTGTGTATATAATTCCCATACTATAAAATTCACAGATTTAAAGGTACAATTCAATGGCTTTTTAGTGGATTCACAGCTACACAACCATGTCTACCATCTAGATCTAACGTTTTTTTTCTGCGCCATGAGTTATCTTTTTTTTAATTTTTTTAATCTATTTTTTATTGACGTAAACTTTAAATTTCTTTTTTTTCTTTCGGCCACACTAACAGATTGCAGGGTCTTAGCTCCCTGGCCAGAGGCTGAAGCTGCGCCCTTGGCAGTGAAATTGTGGAATCCCAACCACTGGACCACCTTGGAATTCTAGATCTAATTTGAGAACAAGGGCATCATCCCCCAAAGAAGCCCACACCTAATCTCCCCTCCCAACAGCCCCGGGCCACGACTAACATATATTCTGTATCGACAGATTTACCTATTTTGGACACGTCATATAAATGGAATCGTATGTGACTATAAAGATACAGCCTTTTACGTCTGGTTTCTTTAACGTAGGATCATGTTTTCAAGGTTCATCAATGTTGCATCGGGTGTCAGTGCTTCACTCATTTCACTGAATAACATTCCACTGTACGAATGTGCCCTATTTTACCCGTATGTCAGTTGTGGGAGATTCGGGTTGTTTTCACTTTTTCTCTATTATAAATGATGCTGCTGTGACGATTTACGTATAGATTCTCGTGTGGATGTGTTTGTACTTCTCTCCGGCAGAAACCGAGGGGCGGGATTGCTGAGTCATATGGTAACTCTGTGTTCAACATTTTCAGGACCTGACGGTGTTCTGAAGAGAAACAATCCCACTGGCTCCAGTTTCCCCACCGTCTCACCAACACTTGTTATGGTCTTTTTTTTTTCTTTTCTTTTCTTTTCTTTTCTTTTTTTTTTTTTTTTGATTCTAGCCATCCTCGTAGGTGTGAAGTGGTGGTTCTCAGTGTGGTTTTGATTTGCATCTCCCAACGGCTAATGATGTTGAACATCTTTTCATGTGCTTATTGAAAGCTCAAATCCCTTTTTTTTTTTTTATTGTTTTTCAAATCCCTTTTTAAAAACTGTTTTATTTATTTGTTTGTTTATTTTTGGCTCTGCTGTGTGTGGGATCTTAGTTCCCCAACCAGGGATCAAACCCTCGCCCCCTACATTGGGAGAGCGGAGTCTTAACCACTGGACCGCCGGGGAAGTCTGAGAGCTCACGTTCTTTTTTGGACATTGCTACGAACATCTTGGTTACTTGCGTTCTGTGCTAAAAAAAAAAAAGTATCATGTCGCAGTGAATAAATGCCTACGGTTTGGTAGTCAAGTACCCTTTCTGGGCTCTGCCTGGACAGTGTGCAGAGGTAGTTTTTGTACACAATTATGAGGATATCTTTCGACACAAACCCTAGACTGCTGGACACACAAAACTAACAACAACAAAAAAGCCCCCCAAACCTAGAGACATAAGAGTAATAAAACTAAAATGAAACAATTTTACAACGCAGAAATAAAATCATTTTATTATTTTTTATTACTAAACAGGTAAACAATTATTTCCTATCAGATTTTCTGAAAGTGAGAAACTTTCACGCAATACCAGTGATACACGGGACTCAGGCGCAGTTAGCAAGTGTTCTGTTCTGTCCCACGGTGCCACGCGGAATGTGTGGTTCAACTCTCACGAAAATCCAAACGACCTTCGAGATGCTGGATTTACGAGAACACTGGAGGATTTCAGAACCAGGTTCCCTGGTTCGGAAGTCATCTGATTTGCAGAAATTTGAACGCAAAGTGGGTGTCATCACTGTTGCTGTCGTGAGAACAGTTCACACCCCTAGTTTGGGCAAGAAGATAAGAAGAAAGATACAGGCAGGCATTCAGTGAAACACGCAACTATTTAAGACAACTGTCACTGGGATTTAAGCTAATGACATGTTAATGGATCATACACAGGGAACACGGACTAGACAGAACCGTTAAGAGGATTTAGGGCGGTTGTGACAAACCAGTAACATCGGGGTGACTCTTCTTTTTTTTAATGTAAAAAAATTTTTTAAAATTTTTATTGGAGTATAGTTGCTTTACAATGCTGTGTTAGCTTCTACTATACAGCAAAGTGAATCAGCTATACATATACATATATCAAGACTGGGGTGATTCTTTTTATCAAAAGTTTTTGGTATTTTACGGAGAAAGTTTATGCCAAAAAAGGCGTTGGACGGAAGATACTCAGGAGCTGCTGGATTCTACCCCTGCACTGACCACGGAAAACAAACAAACAAACAAAAAACAGGACTTTCTTAGAGGGAAAAAAAGGCGGGAAATCAAGCTGGATTGAAACCAATCCCGCTGATGCCGTATACGGACTGAATGCTGACGTCCCCCCCCGAGTTCACCTGTCGGAGCCCTAATCCCCATGCATGGTACTTGGAGGTGGGGCCTTCGGGAGGTGATCGGGTCACGAGGGTGAGGCCCTGACGAATGGATTGGTGCCTGGAAGAGGCCAGCTACGGGAGGCCAGGTCTGCAAACCACAGAGGGCTCTCCCTGGAACCTGCTCCTGCTCGAACCCTTGTCTCTGGCGCCCAGGCTCCCAAGCTCTAAGAAATGTGGTGGGTTAGCCACCCAGTCCACGGTACTTTTTACTTACTTACTTACTTACTTATTTATTTATTGGCTGTGTTGGGTCTTCATGGCTGCCAGGCTTTCTCTAGTTGCAGTGAGCAGGGGCTACTTTTCGTTGTGGTGCGCAGGCTTCTCGTTGCAGTGGCTTCTCTTGTTTCGGAGCACGGGCTCTGGGTGTGCAGGCTTCAGTAGTTGTGGCCCGAGGGCTCTAGAGCGCAGGCTCAGTAGTTGAAGTGCACGGGCTTCGTTGTTCCGAGGCACGTGGGATCTTCCCGGACCAGGGATCAAACTTGTGTCCCCTGCACTGGCGGGCGGATTTTCAACCACTGCACCACCAGGGACGTCCTCTGCCCGTCACACAACTGAACGCTCCAGTGAGTTTTGGAGGCGATCAGATCCTAACTTTCAACACCTCACAAAGCCTAACAATGCACTCTTGAATATCTATGGCCTGTTGCAAGGACGTTCCCCATGAGGAAGAGAGTGCAGGAAAAATATAGCAACATACTGCGGCAGGGAAGGGGGTGGGTGTCCATTTTCCCAAAATCTATTGAGTTAACTTTAGGGTCCTCAAAGACACATACTTACAATTTCCCCCAAAGAGCCCCTCTCTCCTCTATTTTTTTTTTTTCAGGAAAACTTGAAGACCTCATCATAGGCATTTTGTATTGTTATTATTTTTGGCCTCACCACGTGGCTTGCGGGGGGGGTCTCAGGTCCCCGACCGGGGACCGAACCGGTGCCCAGGGCACCGAGTCCTAATCCGTGGGCGACCAGGGACGTCCTGGAATTTTGCATTAGAGATTATAATACTCTATTACGCTATGAACAAGTTTTGTTGCAAGCTGGAATATTCTAGAAGGCCTTCAGGAATGTGAAAGTAGTAATGAACATGGAAAGCGTCCAGCTCAAGCTCCTTATCTCCCAGACAACCCGTCTACTCAGGCCACTCCGTACGTCAGTGACCGTCCACCCGAGGGCCGCTCGTCCACGCGGGCGCGCCCTCCGGCCCCCAGGCTGGCCCCCCACCCCGGGTGCCCGTCACCACCGGGCCGCGAGTCTCCCCAGGAGCGGCCCCCGTGCGGGGGCCCCTCGGGAACAGTGTGACGCGCCAGCCGGGCACACAGGGCGCTGAGCAATGGCGCGTGTGTAACAGCGTGGGGCTCGTGTCACCATCGGGCAGAAGCAAGAAGCACTAAGACGTGACCGTAACTCGCTCTGCAGGGAGCGCCCAGGGAGGGCAGGACGGGAGGGCGCACAGAGGAAGAAAGGGCTGTGGCCTCGGGGTGGCAGCCAGCCTGCCCTCGTCCTCCGAGCCGGGCCTTGACGGGGCAGCAGGATTTGGCCCGTGGCAAAGAGAACTGGAGAGGAGAGGCGAGGGAACCGGCGGAGGGAAGGGAGCGGCAGGGCCGTGCTGCCTGGGGAGGGAGGCGGAGGTCTTGAACGTGGGGTGCGGGTTTGGACGGAATTCTGTCCCGGGCACCTGGGTGGCACGGACGCCCACCATCGCCGTAAAGCTGGGCATCCGCCCTTGGTCTGGAATGTGGTCCTCCTCTACCCTGACTTAGAGCTGCCTCCCCCAGACGGTAACCTGCTGCAGACACGCAAGGGCGGCCTGGACACCATGAGCTTGGGTGTGGCATTTCATCAGCACTGCTGAGCCCCAGGTGCTGGGATGCTCGCTTTTTCAGGATGAAGTGTCGGTGCACTCATTCCGGCGTTAAAGGAGAACAGCCGGTTACCCCTCCCAAGGTCGACAAGCACTGGGATTTTCCACGGAGATTCATAGAGAAAGAAGGCAGCTCCGCTTCTCCTCCCCCGAGGTCAGCGGTGTTTGGCCTCGCGGCGGCTCACGGTTTTGCACGCTCCCTTCTTCCACGTCTGACAGGAGAGGAAAATCCGGCCCGAGGCTCAAGCGGCCCTGGAGTTAATTACAAAAGAATGAGCGACTTTTAAAAAGGCTCTGTTGCTTGCTTCCCTGCCATGGACCTTCTTGGGGAAAAGATAAATCAACACACTCCTCCACGCGGTATGAGCGTTCATTCTGGACGTAGCTTTCCTCGGCATCCTCGGGGCCAGCGCGGAAGCCTGACCCTCCATCCCGAGCAGGTCCTTCGTACGGGCCCTTGTTTGAGCCCTTGGTCGTCTTGGTGGACTGGAAAACGGGTGCTCGGGAAGCGGAGGTGGCAAGGTTTCCACAGACACCCCTTCCTCCAGCCACAATTCTGTCCTCCAGGGGCCCCACTCATTTCTGAGGGAAAATTACACCATGTCTTTTAAAGCACTGCCTGAGTCATTCCTTTTTTGAGGCTTTGCCAAATTTCCTGTCACCCAAACCCACCTCTGGTTTAACCTCTGAACTGCAAGTTTCCTGCATTCTCCAGAGACCAGTCTCTCTTCTCTTTCAACAACCCACAATGTGGGCAATGGAACAGGTCGTTTTGAGAGCATCTTGTGCCAAGGCTCTGTGCCGGTGCCCAGCACTCTACTGGAGAATAGTTTTTTAGCTGTTTCCGTTGACAAATGAATATTCTCTTCTTCCAACAATAGCCTAAGAAAAGCTTTTTTTTTAAATTTTATAAAGACTTCTTAGTTTGCTTTGGGGGATTCAAATGCTCAAGTGAGTTTAGTTTCCACCTTAAATGATCTTAAATCTCACAAACAAAGCCTAACTTAATAACCTGTTTCCAATCTACAAATTTGTAGGTATTTGTAAATATATCTAAGCCCAAATTTTTCTATCTCAGTGTTTCTTGGGACCAACAGTGATATCTCACGGTAAAGGGGAGGCCTTGGACACAATTTTTATTCTGCTTATCATACAGGCCTCGAACCAACCAGTCCTGGGTTACAGCCGTCACCACTGAACATTTATTCACACCTGCTTTGCAATTCCGATTATGGAAAAAGGCCCTTCATTCTGCTTTGGGGAAAAAAAAGGACAAGCTCAGCTTCCCACAAATGCCACTTGAGAAAATGTATAAACATACCAAAAGTTATTTAACAACCTCTAATTTAGCTGAAGTTGTAAAGGGAACATGAGTGATTTCATGAGCGTGGTACTTCATCTCTGTAGTCCCCAAACACAGAACCCAGTCTAATCACGAGGAAAATACCAGACGGACCCCAACGGAGGGACAACCTGCGAAACACCCGACCAGCATTCCTCCTCTGCAAAACAGCAGACGTCATCAAAAACAAGGTCAGTCTGAGAGACCGTATTAGCCGGGAGGAGCCCAGACAGACAGGACAAGTCTATGTATGACAGTGTCCTGGATGGCTTCTGGAACAGAAAGGGGCAACAGGGACAAACTAAGGAAATCTGAATACAGTATGGGCTTTATTGAACAATAAAGTATCAATATCGGTTCATTAATTTTGACAAATGCGCGATGTGACATGGGGAAACCATTGCCAACAGTGTGGAGTACAGGGGAACTACGACCTTTGGAATTTTTCTGTAAATCAAAATCCTAAAGTTTCTTGAAACAAGAAAGGGAGTGGTCACATGTTGGGTTTTTTTTTTTTTTTTAAAGCCACTTCAACTACAAAAGACGTACAAGCATTACGCCTGCAAGTGGACAAAGCGTGAGCCGAGACGCCCTGGGGTGATTTCAGCGCTTCTGAGAGCAGCAGAGAGAAAAGTGGCTGTTCCCCGTTCCCCACACCCATGTCAAAACAAGTGTTCGGGGCTGTTTCTTGAAGTTCACATCTCCATCTTCAGCGAGAAACGTCTACAGACTAGTATTCAGGCAGAGTGTCGCTGGAGAGCTGACACAAGAGAGACTGCTGTGCCTTCAGTCTCTGGGTGCAGCTTCTGCTTTCAAATCTTAAGTGTCCGCTTTACACGGAGATTTACTCACAGAGTTCATTTAAATAACGCCATAATATGGAACAGTTTATAAATGTTTATTAAAGTCAGTCATTTTTACAAAGCAAATATTAATCGCAAGAGGTAAAATTTCTGCAACATATGTACAAAAGTAAAAAGCCTTGATGACTAGCAACTCATTTTTATCAAATCAAACCATTCTTTCCATTCTCAGACCTCCTGTAGAAATAATTTATCGCCAATCCTGAACTAAAGCACTGACAGGGAAAAAAAATTTACAACAATAGCAGATTATGTGCTCAGTTCTGGGAAAGTTATAAAAAGATACAAGTATAAAAAATCCTAAGCCACAAGCATTTTCATACAGAGCTAATACAAGTCATGTTTTGTTAGGTACAGTATCTATGAGGTTGTTACAAAATAGACTTTTGGATAAGGCTTCTGTGGTAAATGGCTCCACCGCTGTTGAGTAGTAGACAAAAGCCGTTGAAACACTGCGATTCTGCTTTCAAGTAAGAGGTAAAGAACGCGTAAATGGCATAGTCTGTTGCATTGTTGCATGTACTTTCCAAGAATTCAGCCCCAACCGCTCCCCACTCCCTGTTTTTCTCCTGGAGCCACCAGACAGGCACGATTTGAGAACAAATGCAGCCCTTACTATGGCAAGAAATATAAACAAGCTTTCCAAAGACAGACCCAAACCAGAGGACGCGTGAGCAGCATACGTCTTCGGCATTCACGGGTTGAAACATGTGCATGCTGGGTCCCCACTTCCATCCGTCTGGACATTTTCATCATCAAAGGTGGCGCGATTTTGGGAAGGTCGCAAAATCTCTTATCAACCCAGAAACCACCGCCCTATCACGAACACTTTTGGTTCCATATAAGCTCCGGCATTTGAGATCAGATGGTTAGACCGGATGCCACAAGAATGAACAGAGTTATTTAAATGCTAACTATACATTCAAGTACAGACATAAGAATGCTAGTGGTACAAACACCGGTACTTCAAATTATGTTAATAATCACTTCTCAGCCTAAGGCTAATATCAACTTGATGGTACTTGAAAGAGCCATAAAGTTCAACTTGCTTAAAATGTTCAGGTTTAGACGTATACTTTCATCTCTGTATAAACTTTTAAGCCCTAACCTCGTACCATAAACTAACAGGTATGTACTGCATCACCTGCTTCATTTGGAATGTGGAGACGTGTACACACCACTCACACGACCCCTCCCCTCCCCTCCCCACGTGTATTACACTGAAAAGCCAACCTCTATCCTATCACTAAAAAAAAAAAAGAAAAAAGCAGTAAAGTTCAGCAGCAAACACACATGGACAGATCACCTGTGATTAATGTAACTGTATGTACTGAAATGACGGGAAAGAGAAAGTCAGATTTCTGACTGAAAAAAGACACGTGCAAAATTCGTTCTTGAACCCTCAATTAAAACTAAAAGAAATGACTAGGTAACAGTGATGTTATCTAGATTTATTGGGAGTTTATTACAAATGTTTGACTGAGCTTTACAGGCAGGATTTCATGGATTCAAACAAGAAATTAGGAGTTAACTGACATGTAGGCTTCTCACTACATACACGGAAATAACATCGCTACAAACTGCAGTGAAGAGACTTGCTTCAGATGGCTTGGTTTGGGTTCTGTCTAAGCGTATCATTATGTGATGAAAGCACCAATTTGAGGCTTTCTCAAATAGTGATTTGAGCTTCAGAACATAACAGAACATAACTTGGTAACTTTATTCTTCATATAAAGAAGGCATGACCGGATATGTGTACTAATGCTGAAAATACATTTTACCAAAAGCATAGCTACCAGTACCTGGGTGCATACTGGAAGTGAGGATTTCCTCATTCCTGTTACAAACAACTACGGGGCACCTGACTGATGTCAATCGAAGTCAACACTTCTGGTCACTTCTGGTTCTACGGGAACCCTACTTCCTGCCACTCGGTACCAACCACCACCGACAACTGAACAAGGTTTTCCTCAACAACCTCCCTTCAGGGTTTAACCAGAGGGTCTTCACCGTGTGAAACACACGCCCATGCAGCTTCAAAGCAAAGCAAAGCAAAGCAAAGCAAGGCGAAACTTTCTCACTCCATGATGCCTTCTTTGGCTGCTGTTGTGCTCTACAGCAAACGCCCTTTCCAGACAACGCAACAGAAATGAAGATTTCCATGTAATATACTGTTTGGCAGTAAGCAATGATATGGGCTATTAAAAATAACATTTAGGGGGCAGAGGCACGCCTTAAAGTATCTGGATCTTCAGAAAAACATTTGACAAAACCTCTTCCTTATAAAAAAAATCAAGGCAAAAATCTGTGGTGTTCTTTGATTTATAAGGCAACTCTGTATACTATAAGTTTCTTCAAGTCAATGAAGACACCTGTGTGACATTTCTTAAGAATTCAACGAGAGGATATTCAGACTTAAGAACAGAATGTAATAGAGAATTAGGCACATTTTATTCCAAATCATAACCATGAAGACTTAGAAAATCAAACACACTAAGGAACTTCAGATTCAAATTTTTCATGTTTGGGGGCGGGGGAGAGGTGTTGGCAGTGGGAAAACGATGCGCTCCCTTTCAATGCTGTCTACTAACTTTCACCTCTCTCTTCACACAGTGGATCTCCAAAGGACCTGGTTTTCATGGTACAGGTACAGGACTCCTTCAAACGGTTTAAAAACACAGCATATAAAACATGTGGACTAAAGCCTTCAGACTGCACCTTAATGTTCCACTGAGTGTCTAAACAAGCCTGCCAATAAACGTAACTTACTGCCTCAAAATATAGTCTAGATTTTACTATAAAAGAAAGTTGACTTTGAGACTTTGCACACATCAGGAAAAGAAAAAATCTCAAATGCCCAAAATAATATCCTGTGTGGTGTTTTAACATTTCTTTGTGGTAGTCAAAATGGTGATTTTTGCTTCGTCAGGCAGCATGTATGGTTCCTGCCACAGATCTGAAACGCACCTTAACTGAGACCACCTCTCCTCTTTACACACCCCGGGAGCGGGCTACGGCCTTCGCTGGAGTGAACAAGGTCTCGGCCGTCACCGGCGCTCCGCCGCACGCCTGCACGGCGCCGTGCACGCATGCAGACGCTCCCCAGCCCTGGAACGGCTCCAGCTCTGCGGATTAAACAACGCACTCCTCGTGGTGACAAGCACTGGACAGAGAACTATGCGGACACGCATGGGCTCTGCTGTACTACGGACACCTGCACTGTGATGCGGGGCTGCACGTCAGTAGCTCGGGGCGGGGGGGAGCAGGACACAGGCACACGGGCAGTTACGGAGGTGGTGATGCTGGTCCTTCACATGCAAGAGAAGTCAGGAACATCGAGGGCAGGCCCTGGTCCGCCCACTGCCAAGGCCTCTTCTCACTGGACGGCCACTGGCCTGGAGAGGCTGGGCGACCTTCACGGGCTTTCTAGCCACTCACATACCTGAGAACACAGTCAGCTACACAGGAGAGCGACAGATCCCACAGTCTTAAGCACAAACTTCAGGAAAGGGAGAAAAGCCGTCGGACTTTCCAAACTGTCACCAGCCCTGTCGTCTGCTTTTCTCACCCGGTTCTGACACGACGAGTAACCTGAGGGCGGTGTTCTCAGTACTGCAAACCAGCCACTCCAGGAGGTCACTGTGAACGAATCTGTAACCGCACAGCTACTTCATGGGTACGTTTTAATTGGGTAGGTGATGGGAGAGGTCAAATGTAATCACCTTTCAGTATGAACTAAAAAAATTACTAATTCTTGGAAGTATCCTTGAAACCTTCAAAATGTATCTCAATAAAGCTGGAATTTCATAAACAGTAATGTTGCAAGGATATACATACTCTTAAGAGACACACCAAGAATAAGAATCTCAAATAATGCCTTCCTGAACAGTCTGACAGGAAAAAACTGCCCTTGGCAAGCTCCAAAAAAAAAAACAAAAAAAACCCCCAAATCCTATAAATGCCACGTTCTGGAGTTGACGGGAAGAGACCGGAGAGTGAGAGAACGATGTCTGTGAAGGTGCAGCAGTGACCCCACCGTGAGGACCCACATCACCTGGGACAGCATTTCAGAGTCTGGGAGGAAAGCACGTATTCTTGGGGAAGGGTCTATTTATTCAGAAAGTCCTGTTTCCAGGTGGCTGGCACGTTTTAGTTGCTGCTGTGGCCAGAATGTGTCCTGCATGGCACTCCGATTCCATGACATTGAACTAGGAAGAGGGTAAGTTACATTTCACTCACGACCGTGGATCAGAACACTGTGGATGGCGAGGACCTGCCCTGTGCTCCCGGGACCACTTGTGAGTTTTCCTAATCATCAGACCAGAGATCCTTCTGTAAACCTTAAAACAGGCCAGAATATTGCCTTCAGAAACCACAGAGATTTTAAAAAACAGAACAACTGCTGTGTATACCAGCAGTGAGAAAACCATGCAGGCCAAATCCGGGGGCATCTACAGAAAGCCGTTCCGTAGAGCAAACGTTTTTCCAGCGGCCCTTTCAAGCCATAAAGCTGGGCACAAGCGTGGCTGCTACCTGTGGGGCGAACAAAAGGCATGCTATGTGTCCTAGAACTGAACGTTCTTAACCTCACACCTACAAACGTTAAGGACACCTTCTATACTTGGCACTACAGGAGAATTCGGTTTGAAAAGTGGATGCATGTAAAGGCTGAAGGACACCCCGTCTGAGGGCTGGCAGGAGAGGCCTCCGCTCTAAAGGAAGCCGGAGCGAACGCGATGAGGGCCGCGCCCCGGCAGGTACCGGCCGTGCTGCTCGGCAGCTCTCAGCCACAACCAGAGGCCGCAGGAGGAGGGCTGAGACGTCCAAGAAGTTAAACACAGAATCAAGATTTTTCTAACTCCTGTTGTAAACTTCTATTTTAGAAAACAAAACAAACTGAAAACAATCAGAAAGACAGAAAGGTGTGAAGCCAGCCAGTCTCCCGGACATCACTGGAGCATGAGCTGCTTGAGGTTGTCGTGAAGGATGGTGTCCTTCACGTCGCGGAAGACGAGGCGGATGTTCTCCGTGTTGATGGCCGTGGTGAAGTGGTGGTACAGGGGCTTCTGCTGCTGGTCCCGGCGCTTGTTCCGGAAACATTCCACCAGGAACTTTTGGACGTCTCTTAAGCAGTGGG
Source organism: Hippopotamus amphibius kiboko (assembly GCF_030028045.1). Lineage (NCBI taxonomy): Eukaryota > Metazoa > Chordata > Mammalia > Artiodactyla > Hippopotamidae > Hippopotamus > Hippopotamus amphibius. Next base: position 62,847,577 of record NC_080202.1, read on the forward strand.
GGTCCCCTTCAAATTCTAGGAAGTAGTCCTTGATGCTCACAACCTGCACCTTCTCCTCAAGCAAATCTGTCTTGTTCAAGAAGAGAATTATGGAGACATTGCTGAAAACCCGGTTGTTGACGATGGTTTCAAAAATGTTCAGGGACTCGGTCAGGCGATTGGTCAGGCGGTCTTCCATCAGCACCTGGTCAAACTCACTCGAGGAAACAAGGAAAAGGATCGACGTCACGCTGTCAAAGCACTCAAACCAACGTTTTCTTTCTGACCTCTGACCACCTACGTCAACCATTTTGAAAGGGACGTTTTTAATTTCAAAGTCATACTCGTGAATGCCTTTGGTGGGTCTTCTGGCGAGCAGGATGTCTTGCTGCGACGGAATATAATCCTGGAAGAGACAGAAATCGTTTCCTACTCAGTAATCCAGGAGTGATGAGATGTGCTACTAACTGGTCTAGTGAATGGCTATGCGAAACAAAATGACCTTTTTAATGACAACCTCCAGTAACATTACACATCAACGCTACTGTCATTCTCATTGTGCAACACCGAGATACAATGCGGTCTCCGTGTACCGGCCGGGTCACGCTTGGCTGCAAACGAAGGCGCCTACTATTTCCCAGCCCTGCCGTGCGGCTCGACTGGACCACCGGCTCGCCCGTGGTCCTCCGCGCCCCTGGATCCAGCTCTAAGCCCTCCCCCCACCCCCCTCCTCCCTCACAACCTCGGAGCTGGCGGTGAGGCTCCTCACTGCCTTGGACCAAATCTCGCTGACCCAGCTCTCGTGACCCTCCTTATTCCCTGTGTTCTGGAACCGGCAGAGCCCCCAGAGCCCAGCATGGAGAGCCGCACACCCCAACACCACCACGTGTCCAGTCGGTGTGACGCACGACCGTGCAGCGAACAGGCCTCCAGACCCTGACGACCACCTTCCTGAAATCTGTGCTCGTGAGTCAGGGCCAGGCCCTCCGCAGGGCCCGCCTCGGACGACGTGCCTCCCGACACCGGGCACGGCCAGCTGCGTGCACCGCTCACCCCCAGAGGCAGTCCAGGCTCACGTCCCCTCACGGGCTGGCTGCAGCCTCTTCAGCCAAAACACCTCCTCTGTCCATGAACGCGTGCCCGCTCCATCGTCCGTATCATCTAGTTGTCCTCTGCGTGTCTCAGGTACGTTAGTGTTGTCTCTGACCAGAATGAGTTCCTTCCATTTGGAGGTCAAAGAACCAAGCAGCGCACACTGAGCAGGTACGCCAGCGAGGCAGCGACCTGGACAGCGTGCTGGGCGCCACGGGCTGCACTCTGCGCACCCCGCCCCCACGCTGGCGTGCTGAAGCCCGAATCCTCAGGGCCACTGTGTTTGGGGACAGGACGTTCAGGAGGCCTCTGAGGCTACATGAAGTCACATGGGCGTGTCCTAATCAGAGAGTCTCGGGGGCCTGAAAAGAAGGCTAAGAGAGATCTCTCGTCTGCACTTTTTCCACGGGTATGTGCTGGGCAGAGGCCACGAGAAGACCCAGCGACAAGGCCCGTCTGCAGGCCGGGACAAGAGTCCCCCCCAGAAGCCGACCGCGCTGGCAACGTGATCTTGGACATCTAGCCTCAAAAGCTGCAGGAACCAGAGGTGTGCTGTGCAAGCCCCCCGCCTGCGGTCACGCGGCACGGCCGCCCAGGCAGGTGCGGGATGCGGCGTGTACCGCAGGCCGCCGCCCCCCAGCCCAGCGAGCTCGGCTCTCTGTGGCGCCCGCCTGCGGCCGCACCGCCCGCGTGAGAGGGGCCGGGGGCTGGGGCCCCGAGGGTCTGGCCACAGAGCCCGCGTCCTTGACCCCGTGGGTCCACGTCCCAGAGGCGCACGGGGCTTGGCGAGCGCACGGCAGGGACTCCGTGGCCCCAGGACTTCGGCCAGAGACGGCGAAGCCAACGCAACCCCGCGGCCTGTCTGACGCGCACAGGCCGGGCGGCCCCCCGCAGTACAGTCACGTTCACCCTCCTCTCATTCACGACCACCTGCGGGTCACAGGGCTTTTTCCTTTTTATTCCAGATGTGGCCTCAACACTGGTCTCGGTGTTAAGACTCTCAGCAGCTAGCACAGGGTGACCGGAGTCACTCGTTCAGAAGCTACTGGGTGAAGCCCTGCAAGGCGCCTGACACTGTCACCAGGCAGCAAGAACGCGACCCCTCACAACCAAGGTCCTCGCCCTCAGGGAGAGGCCGGGAAAGGCCAGCACACCTGTGAACACATAAGTAAACCGACTGCCGCAAGAGCGACGCAGCTGGAGAGACGCCGGGGCTGAGGCTGACGGCAAGAGGAGGGGCCCTGCTTTGCATGGTGCGCTCGAGGCAGGCCTCTCTGAAAGGGCAACTGAGAAGAATGGGTCAAATTCACACTATCTGGACTGGAAAACATGAAATAACTCTTAAAAATTAGTTTATCTACTAAAGCTTCTCTCCATGTGGCTCATATTCAACTTTTTTTAAGGCCTATCACAACCTGACCAGATAGAAAACTGACGATGAGACAAGTCCTCATAGAAAGTTTCCCTGAGGCGGACTCAGTGAGTAAACACACAGAGACCCTGCCTTCCAGAACACCTGTGTCCAGGAACAGGTAGGAGACACACACACTGACGGAAGGGCAGACAAGGGCAATCTAGCAAAAGACCAAAAGCAAGGGGAAATGCAAAACTCATCCTTCTGGACGCACGCACCCCGCTTTCCTACCGGCAATAGGCTTCACTGTACTCTCCTTCCATTTTATTTTGAAGCTAAACGTCCCAGACAGCCCGCAGCACACACTCAACTGTGCAGTGGAAGTCCGGTGCACGAGGAGCACGCGAAGGTCCACGCAACTGAGTGGGTCACCACTGACTCCAGGGCATCGGCTTTCAAGTGTTTTCTAAGCAGCACAAAACTGCCTCCCAGCAGAGTCTCTGCATGAGGCTAACGTGGAGACGGCCAGCACCGGCCAGCACCCAGCACCGGCTTGGCCGCGGCCTCGAGGGATGCACCGCAAGATGGTCCAATGGTCCAGATCCCTTTGCCAGGACGACTCCTCTCACGTCACAGCCTTGAGAATCCAGCCTCCTAATCTCCAACCCAACACAAAGGGTCCTGAACTGGAAAATACCGTTGCTAAAAAGTTCTGAACTCCATCAGCCCACTGTGTTCCTTCGGCTTCTGCTTACAGAAAAGCAGGAGACACCAGTGCAGACTGGTTACTGTGCCACCTCGTTTCCAAGCACAAACTTCTTTCTACAAAGAGTTTTACTTTCATGAAATAGTTTCCTCAAGGAAACGGCAGAGGTCAGGATGGGAGAGGGAGGAACACTGAAGCAGGACCAATCAGAATACTACCACTAGGAAAAAGGACATAGCTTAATATGTAACTTTTCTAAACTTCCTACTCCTGACTACTGCTTTCAAATGGCAATGAACACAAACATTCAGTCTGAAAACTTACTGGTTCTCCAAGTTTATCCAAGTTGTCCAGGAAATATTTTACAGATTCACCCTGAAAACAAGAAGAAAATAAATAGTTATTAGGGCTTAGAAATGGAAGACTTTGTTACAACAGTTTATATTAAACTGTCTGGTTGTACACTTAATCCAAACATACTCTGTTTAGTCACCAATTTCAGACTGAACAGCTAACCCCACTAAAAACACATAAAATGTCTGCGCCTGCCAACGCGTACAGCTGGTGAGGTTCACAAAGTCCTTCCATAAGCAATACCCACGTGCGCCTCTGTTCAGACAGGGTCACACGTGTGCATTCTCATGGACCCGCGTATCCAAAGGGAAGATGTCATTAAGAGGCAAAAGCTGCTTCTGCAGTAAACATACAACTACAATTCAGGTGGAATTATTTCTACATTTTCCGATCTTAAGTTTATATCAAGAGCGAAGCAGGGAGGAGGTGCAAACACTGAATAGGCAGGTAGGTGCCTGGACAGTCATGCCCTTTTGCTCCTGAGCCCCGAATAATGCTGCAGGCTTCACGTCTCCAACGGGTCTTCTCCTCCTGAGAAGCCTGCTCTCTCGGAGCTCAGATTTCTGTTAGACCTCAGGCAATCTCGAACATCTAAGCTGCATGAGGATACAGTCCTAACAAGAAACTGGAACCGAGGACAGGCAGGAGGGAGGGACACGCCTGTGGAAAGAAGGACTGCGTCTGGGGGTCTCCCGGGGCCTCCCTCTCGGCTGGATTCTACCAACACAGCATCTGCCCTGCCCGAAGCGGCCGCCCCGAACTCCGGAAGGCAGTGCTCCTTTGTGTAAAAGGGACTCTCCTGAAGCTCTTGTTTGTAGGTTCTGATGGGGGGGGCGGAGACAGAACACAGGACATAACTTCTGCAATTCAGGTGACTTCTGGGACCACACTTTGAGTTACGAGGCCTTAAAGAAGCAGTTCTCAAAATTTTAGTCCCTGGATCCCTTACTCATCTTAAGATTCTTCAGGATCCCCAAGAGACTTTGTTTAAGTGGGTTATAGCTACCAATACTTACTATATTAGAAAGTAAAACTGAGACATCTTAACAAATAATTTATTAATTCATTTTAGAACATCGATAGTATACCCATTCGTGTTAACGTATTTTAGCACAGCTTAATAAAAGCCAGTGAGACACGCTTCTGCGTTTGCATCTCAACTGCGACTCCAGGTGGTTTTGGTTGCAGCGTATGAAGATCTGGCCCCCCAGAGAAGGCTGACTGGTAAAACAAGTATTTTAATAAACTCTGTAATTGTAGCTATTTTCGTTTCTACACCAGAATGTGACACATGGTAGCTTCTTAAAAGTGACGTCCCTGTGGAATGAACTTTCTGCACTCTGTGGCAGGCCCTGAAATTCACTGGTCTAGCTCGTACTGTGAAGGGTCTTTTACCCCCAGTTTTGTAACCCTGGGCACTGATCACAGGGAACACAGGGGGCGATTAAGTACACAGATGCCTCCAAATGCTGGCACGCTTCCAGACATAATACTGAGGAAACCGGGTTCATTAACAAAACAGCTAAGCAGCTCTAAGGCTTGGGACGTTGACAGGCTTACAGTGGTTGGCAGATACAAGTTTTCCTAAATTATGATTTTCCCTTGAAAGCTCAAATTTTATCAATGGCAACAAATACTGTTATGTTCCTTGAATTGGCAGGCCAACTTCATTCATTTTCTAAAAATATGCCTGTCAAATGCCGAAGTCTGAGTACGTTGGTTGTTTCTTTCAAGTAAAGATGGTACTTGTTCCACGAGAAGCAGTCCTGCTCACAACACACCCAGCCCCAAGGGCGCCGTCCCCAGAGACGGCGCGCAGTCCTGCCGCGGGAGCCTCTGCAGGGCGCTGCCTGCCCCCTCCCTCACACGGAGCCTTGTGGAGCTGTTTCACCTGAGATTTAAAACAAGTTCCACCGCTTCGTCAAGGACCATCGTCCGTGAAGCTGGAGCGTGTGTGGCGTGACCCGCAGGGGCCGAGCAGCGAAGGGCGCGCCCGCCGGCAGGGTGTGGGGCTGGCGCCCCGTCTGCGCCCGGGGGGCACCGGCTGGCAGCCGCAGCCCCGCTGCTCTGTGCTGCCCTGGTCGGCATCCGAGGGGGAAGGACGTCTCAGGGACGCCGTCAGGGCTGCGGAACACGAAGACGCCTCTTCAAGGTTTCCTGGGACCCCCAGCGGTCCACGGCCCACACCTGGAGAACTGCTTCCGTAAGGTACATCGTGGAGAACACGTACACAGGTGTGTGGCTGTGGTGCGCGTGCAGGGGGGGGGCGTGTCTGGCTGTGATTCCCTCGTGACCGTAAGCAGTAGTAGGTGATTCTGCTTTTTTCTGGACCTGGAATATTGGTACAGTATTTACAGCATCTAAAGATGATTTTTTTAAGAGAGGGGAAAAGAAAAAGCTTCAAAAAATTTCCTGTTGCTTCATAAAGAGATTATTAGGTCAAGCCGTATGGATACTCTGCACTATACAATTCATTCTAATAAAAAACACAGTATTTTTGTTTTTTGATGGATAACATATACAGGCCAAAGGGAATCTGGGCTTCATCTTTAATAACATCAGTATTTACTTACAGAATTGCTTGTACAACCCAAATGAGGTTATATATTTAAACTGCTTTAACAAGTAAAATTCAAATGAATATTACCAACCCTGGTACACTGAAGCACACACATCAGACCTCCTGGACAAGCATGATAAAAGGTGGTTATTCTGTTCATGTCTAAGACCAACAAAACTGCTACCCTTTCAGTAATGCGCATACTGTATACTTACAAAATGTTAAATACCTTAAACGGAACTTAAAACATTTCAAAAAGGTGTTTTTGGACTAGTGTTACATGCTGCATTTACTGCCTTTTCTTGATTTCAGAACCGGTATGAATTCACTGTGGAAAACTGGAAAATGAGAAAAAGGAACAGAGAAGGAAGCAGGCAATAACCATTATTTCCGCCTCAGAAACGACTGCAGTTAACATCTGAGGACACTGCCTTCCCACCACCTCTTGAACACTTAACTCTTTTTGTATATATAACACTGTTAAATAATATGCACAAACCTGCATCCGTATTTTTCACTTAAGTAGCTGTAAGTACATTTTAATGGTCAAAATAATTCCTAGTATTTATACGCTAAAAAGTTAAATAAAACCGCTAATGTAATGTTGGATAGAGTTATTTCTACCTTTTAAATACGGTTTTAAAATAAATAATGTTGTGCAAACAGCTTTACACGCTCTTGAGTCACACTTAGTGATCTCAGAGGAATTACTAAAGCAGAGAGATCTGACGTTTGTAAGACGCCTGCTCCTCACTGCCACGTAGGTCCCCGACCCTCTCCTGTGCAGCACCCACGACACCGAGCACGTCCACAGTGAAACTATGATGACGACACATAAGCCGAGACCAGAGGAGAGTGCTTCACAGATGCTGCTGTAACAAACTCGGGTGCGAACGCTCAGAGGCCCCACGCTGCGGACGGACGCGCGCCAAGGCCGGGACCCCAGAGCGAGCGAGCTCTGTTTAAAAGAGAAAGGGACGTGCTCCACGTCCAAAGGGACAACAAGGGTTCAACGACACAAAAATCTATTTTGATTAATACTGCTGTCTAACGAAGGGTCAAATAAACGAAGGTTAAAGTAATCCTAAGACGAACACGTTATCGAAAGCAGCAAGCCCCTTCCCTCTTTTAAAAAATAAACGCTCACACCCGACCCAACGTTTCTGAGGGTACTGGGAAACCGCGGTGCTCATTCTAGCGACCTTGCCAAGTCACCCAGGCGTTTCAGAAGGTTAGGACTAGTATACGTCATAAAACTTGCAATGAACCTTTGCTCATTCTAAGGAATTTACTGAACACAAAATGATACAAATTGTTATTTTCCTTGGTGCTACCTATGATAGCAAGATTTGGAAGTGCATTTCTGCACTTATTACGGGAATGATTTAATACATTTTGGCACACCAACATAACAACATAAGTCATCAGATAATTATTTTGGTATACCTGCTACGTATGAAATACTCCGACCGTCAGGCGCTGAATTCAAGCAGAAGACGACGGAGTTAGGGACGCAGCCCCTCGCCCACTGGGGGTCGTACGTGTGTCCCCAGCCCTCACTCAGCAGCAAAACCTGCCCTGCACTCACCGGAGGCTCCTTCCTGTGGGCTCTGTTTCCCCTGCTTAGTGAAACGACTCAAATGTTTTGCTGCAAAAAACCTGTGGAGATTATGTAATAAACAGTACACACTTTATATTATCTATCTGAAATACAAAAAATTCTTAATTCCGCTAACATATGTATGTGTGTATGTATGTATGTATGACAAGAACAGCTCTGCATCACACATGCTTTGATTTTCGCTGTTTACAACATGGACAGGGCCACTCTGCAGTTCTATGAGTGACTATATTCTCTTTTCAAAAAAGGGAAAAGGGAAAAACGCATCCCTATTTGTTCTTCTCTTGGTATGACAATACGAACATAAAAAAATATTTCAAAAGTTCTTTTCACTGAAGCTTCCTGATTTCACCGCATTCCCTAAGAGGGAATCTTTGGGGTTTAAATTATGACACATCTTTGTTTACAGGATTCACAACCTCACCAAAATCAAACAATGTTACATGAATAGACACGTGCTGCTGTTGTTAAATTTCAACGTCCAATGAAGGAAGTTCCATCAGTGCAACGTACAAAATCCGTTGTGCACGCGAGACTGTATAAAGTCTAAATAAAAACATTTTAATTCACCCCCACACACTTCCCACATCTCACAGCGGCTTATCACTCATGTTTTAAGTCCTGAATAAGGTGCCCTTTGCCTTCTCTCCTCACACTCGGCCAGTATCGATTCAAGGACTATAAATCCTTTAAGATATTATTCCTATGAAAACCACAGTTTGGTTTAAAGTAGCTCCCCAGTCAAAAAAAGCGACGTTAACGCACCATTTACACCACAGGTGACACGACTGATCCTTCTGTTAGTGAGAAACTGAAAGTGGGAGACTTAACAATAATCTTTATACTCTTCTAAGACACAGGGTGGTAACGGAAGCCTCTTACTGTTAAGAGAGAAGTTTCCCCAAATGAACCGATTCTGAAACAAAACAGTTTTAAACACACACATGCAAACACACACGTGTATATGTGAACAGACATATGCTATAAAAGGATGAATACTTTCCTGAATTAGGTAATTTAGGGGAAATTTCTTACAGTAGCTTTACTGGAAAAAAAAGAGAGAGAGAGAGAGAGAGAACCTGTCTCTTTACAACCTCAAAAAAAAAAAATCCGAATTAAAAAATATAAAATGTGTGTCATTTGCAGTTGAACCATGAAGGACATAGAAAAATGAGTAATGGCATCTCCATTCTCAGCAGCCTCCGACCTGGCCTCCTGTCCGGCATCAGGCCTCACGCAAATCCCACACGGCGCTCAGTGCCTGGCACCCCGGCAGCTGGCGGCCGCGCCTTCCTCCCCGAGTGTCGGGTGAATGAAGGGTGAATGACAGGCGGCGATCTCCCTTAAATCCTCCCTAACCGGTTCAGAAGCGATCGAACGTCTTCTGGTTGTCCGGTATTAACATGCATTCTCCTCCTTCCCCTGACACTGGGCCACCTGGCAAGGCTCCGAACGTCCCGGGCCTCACTGTAACCGGCAGTGAAATGAGGAAGTCCCGTGGCTCAAGGGACAATCACCGAAGTTCTGCCCCAGGCAACAATTTCAGTTCGTACAACTGATTTAAATTAAGTTCTCCTTCCTTTTATCTACGTGCCTGTTAACCCTGAAGCCACTTTTGCTGTGACTCAGTCGTCAAGCTGTGTTGCTTAGTTTCCTGGCTAACATAGAGGTAAACAATTTCATGTATCGGGCAAAAAACAGCATGGGTTTAAGACTCACGCGTTGCTGGCTATGACTTGAGGGCCATCATAACGCTCCTCAGTACGTTTTATGTTCCCGAAGGGAATTGTTAATAAAATTCCAAAGAACAGCCATTTCGCACGTATGACTTGTTAAACGGAAGATGCTCTGGGTCGTCCCTCAGTTCTTTTCTCTGTTTGAAACACACAGGTGACCTTCTAGGGTTACTGAAGCAAGCCCGAAACGTCCACACAGGCGGCCCCCTGACGCAGCCTTCCGCGACCTCCTCACCCGCGGATGTCTGGGTTCTGCCTGAACACGGGCAGGGCAGCCAGACGACCCGCGTGCTAGTGCCGAGAGAGGCCCCGCGACGGGCGAGGGCAGGGAGCCCTGGTGACGTTCACGCAAGAATAAAGTAACGCAACAGATGGACTCGACGGGCTCGGGCGTGCCTCTGGACGGCCTGTCTGGCGCCGGCTCCGCAGAGCTGAGCCTGAACGCGGGGAGCGCCGCGCGGCCCCCACGTACGCGCGCCTGTGCGGGAAGGCGTCTGTGGTCGCCTGCAGAGACACAGCGGCAGGCCGTGAGTGGGACGGTGACAGAAAAGCCGGGGACACACACGAGAAAACACCCTCCATGCAACAACGGTGCAGCTGCGGGCAGACGAGCCCGTTTATTCGCCCAGTTACCAAACAGCTGACAGGGTTACGCAACACGCTTTCCTGCGTGGCCAGAATATATAAAGGACAGGATTTACCATGCGCTTCTTTAAAAGGATGTGGAATTTAGGCTAGACAGCCAAAGAATACACAGGAAGAAATTCTCTGCTTTTTTAGAAGAATATACTCATTTACGGGCAGCTTTACAGCAACAGGAAGGGGACAACTCTACCTATACATGTAATACAGGTACAACCCGGTAGAGATTTTAGCTGCAACGTCTTACCTAGACGTCTAAAGTCTGTAGAGATAGGGATCAACCACAGATATTTTAAAAGCAAGGCACACATATGCTAGAAAGCAACGTGGCCATCTGTAACGGGAGCTGCAGCAGTGGCCGCACCCCAGCTCCAGGGCAGCACAGGGGCAGCAGCGAGCTCCTGCGGCGGCCGGGGACCGGCTGGCGGAGAGGCAGGGATCACTGCTCCACGGACTCGAGACCAGGGCATCCCACCACGACCTGCAGGCCAAGCCCAGCCCACTCTCAGCATTCGTGTGGCCCATTTAAGTAGTTGGGGGGAAAAAAAAATCAAAAGACTACGTCATGACATCTGAAAATGACGTGAAGTTCCAGCTTCGGTGTCCATAAACAACCGTGCCCGGGAGCACGGCCGGGCTCCTCGGTGTGCGTCCTGACTGTCTCCGGCGGCTTCTGGGTGGGCGGGCGCCCGGGCATCAGGAGAGCCGTCGCCACAGGCGCGGGTGCACTCTGCACTCTGCACCAGAACTGCACAGACACAGTCACAACCTGGAAACGTCCCCAGTGTCATCCGTACTGCGATACTATGACTTTGTTTTCTATTATTACTCGTGCACATCCACCAAAACAAGAAGCAAAAAAGAAGAGGACTTTACGGGAATGTGGATAATTCTGATATCAAATGAGAGGCAAAGCCCTGTGTCTAGCACGCAGTGACTCTGCATCTGCCCTGAACATACACATGGACATCCACACCCCCAGACTATGCACCCTGCAAAATAATCCCAACTCACAGAAAACCAACAGTCAGAAAAATCACAAAATTTAAAATGGAACAGCTCCTCACAGAATTTCTTCACAAGAGGAAAAAAATGAAAACAGGCCTGCAGCTGATAGCCGGCAAGCTCCCAAGTAGTTCGCATCTGCTCGCCAAGCAAGGACGGCCACGGCTGCTCAGCAGTTGTTTACTCGAGGGCTCAAGGCCAAGTGCGAAGTGACTGAAGAATGAGCCTGTGTGAACAGTCTGTGTGGAAGAGCTACAGACGAGAACATTTTCAAGGAAGCTGCGAAAACACTACATCAGCACAACCTGAACCAGGCTGTGTGTTACAACTGATGGTGGTAAAGACGTGTGCAGCAGAAAAGGGACACATTTACAAAGACTGTGAGACGGGCTACACCAAGACCTCTTCCCCAGCAGGGACTCTGTGGGGAATACGTGAGACTATCCTGTGTCACGGAAGCAGCAACGCGCTGTTACTGATGAATTCAATCCACTCTCGTGGACGTGACCGTCGCCAGCTCCGCTACTTCTGTCAGAAAGAGACGCGGAACACGCGGCCCGGCCGCACCAGTTCCGTGTCTCACAGAGGTCAACGTGTACGGAGATTGTCTGAACTAATGGGTGAAACTGACTTTTTCTGCACAAAAACCACCCTGAACCACTAACGCAGAACTCCGAATGGCTTTCCAAAATCAGCTTTAGGGAGGACTTGACGACACTTCTTAGTCAGCTCAGTCCAGAACTAAAAGGCAGGAGAGTTTTCTGCAAACGTTACTGTGGTAAAACCATGCTGACGAGGAGCATCCCTGGGATCACAAGCAGCGCCCAACCGTGCTGTGCGCCTGCGCGCTTCGCTGCCCGGCTGGCAGTTTCCACCCTCACGCAAATGCGCAGCAGGTACATATTTCTAAAATCAAACCACAGCAACATCGTTCAGACTGCAACGCAAGTGCACAAAGAAAAAAGTCCATACTTCAAAGTTCATTTCCCGGTGCAGCGACTGGACACGGTAACCTGCAATGTAACGCACAGGCCCAGAGGCACCCGTGGAGAGGAGTCCAACTGAATTCCCTGCATGTCTTCCACGCAGGGTCTGCGCGCACCTGGCAGCACCCGTCTGTGTGCAAAGACACGTCCCGGGATGAAACGCGTGAATCTCATTACAGATCTAGGGAACACCAGAGCTCTGAACCCCACTTACGCAAAATGTTATCCTCTTCCGAAAGGATCCAATTCTTCTCATTAGTAAACCTGTACTACAAAACACTGTATACAGCTTTATGTTCTGAATTTCATCAATAAAAAGAATCCATGGAAGTTTGAATTCTCTCGTTACACAAATACCTACAAAATGCCCTCGACTTTGTCTCTCGACATGTGAAGTCTCAAATATCATGCCATCTAGCCCTTTAGAGAAAGTCTCCTGACTCCTGTTCTAGATGAGTGGGTCTTCACCCTGGCAGGGCCTCAGAACCACCTAACACGCCCCTTCAGTTAAACGAAGACCCTCAGCCCTCCCACAACGCTACCAAATCAAGCTTCGCACGAGCCGCGCGGGACGGACTGTGGGGAGCTGCCGGCAGTGCCAGCTCAGACCCGGGCAGACAGCACACTTGTTCACAGCTGGATTTCATATTCATTCCACCTTTTCATATTTTTACACCAAATCAGCTAGGTTGTTTTTTTTTTTAAGGCTTGTAAAAATGCCAACAATATTAAGAATCCAGGACAGAAACTTATTTAATTAGCTTTACCTTATTACAAAAAAGTAGGTTTCGGGGGTGGGGTGGGACGAATTGGGAGATTGGGATTGCCATATATACACTACTAATCAGAAAAAAAATAAAATTGTACACTTTCAATATATGCAGTTTACTGTAAAAAAAAAAAAAAGTAGGTTTCAAGCAACATTTACGTGAGTTCAACTAGGTCTCAAAAGCATCAGGCCTTCACTTGGCATATCTGAATTGTGACATAAAGGGCAGAATGAAGTCTACAAACAGCTTTCTCTTTTTAAACACTGACTTGATGATTCAGACACACTTTATTTCCTGTGTCACTACAGTTCTTGTGGCCTTCCTCTCCGTATTTCCAGAGCCCATTTTCAAATGTCCAACAGAGTCCACAGCCTTCGAAGCTGAACTCCCAGAGATTTCTGTGGTTAAAAATGAATGAACCTGGTACTCCAGCTGTAACACTGCTAGGCAGCTAAAAAAGCACAAATGAGAACAATTATCAGAACTGCTACTTGTATTTTAGCACTAGGACCCTAAGGAACTTAAAACCTCACTTAAACTTATAAAATTAATTTGCTTCTGCAACAGACACCTAAACTTTGCATGATGGGTAAATAAAGCAATGCCAAGTGTTTAGTAAGGATCACCACCTTTCTACCTGTTGAGCAGGAGACAATCACACTGTGGAATGAAAAAAGAGCTAATAAAATTCAATCGAATGCAAACCACAAGTAATGCAGTGGATTTTAGTTTGCTACTAAAATGAACTACCGTTGCTTAATCTTGTAAAATGTCTAAACTTTAATTGCAGACCAATCAGGTATGTCTATAAATGGCAGAAAATTCACTGTGAAAAAATAAGTCAACTAGAAAAAAATAAGTGAATTAAAAAGTAACCCAGTTTTATGTGGGGAGGCCCCTTTTGGTTATGAGATCAGCACTACCTAAAATAGTTCTGTAAGAGTAAACATGATAGCACAAGAAATATTAAAATTCAAAGAAAATCTAAATTACCAAGATAATTAAGCAGTGAGAAACTTTCTTTTGATATCTAAGTATACACGTGATTCTGAAAATGATGGCATTACTCAAAGCTAACATCCAGCTTCTCTCTATAGAGAAGCAACCACTAGCCTAGAACTATAAACAGCCAACACCTCCTGAAGTACAGCAAACTGCAAAATAGAGGCTTGTGTTCTAAAACAGCTAAATCCATTGGTTTAAAGTGGTTCACACACTTGCCATGCATTTTAAGTCCTTCCATCTGCAAGTGAGGAATACTTCAAAGAGGAAAAGGAATCAACAGATAAGAGAATATTACCAATCCCTGTTCATCCTTAAACTAATTACAACTGTGAATGGAACTGCCATCTGGCACTGCCTCGACTGCCACAGCCAGGTTTTGTATGCCTATAACATGCTTTTAATTTTCATCAGTCTTATAATCCCAAAACTAAGCCGGGTCGAAATAGTCTCTGAATATCATTAGGCAGACTTCATTATGCGTATGTTTGGAGAACACCTATTCAGTAGGAAACTTATTAACTTGCCTTTGAAAGTGACCTAGAAGTAGGTTGTTTTTTTTTTTAAATCAATAATTCGTATTTATATACACTGGTAATTTCAGGGCTGCAAATATCCTGGTGAAGCCACATCTAAATAAGGAAACTTTAAACGCTCTATGAATAGACTCTGTGTAATATAAGCCTTTCCACCTAGCATTTTCTTATATACAAGGTTTGCAGCAAAAATCGAATGCCAAATATAAATAAGATACAAAATGGAAATGCTTGCGGTTACAGCTGGTTAATGAATGAAGACCCCTCACTCCAGTAAGGATGCAGTTCCTCACACAGACAGAGGTGCTGCTGCCGACTGCTGGGTTCCTGCTCTTTTCTCCCCTGCAGCTCTTATTTCAAAACAAAATGTGATGAAGAGGCTGCTGGGCTCCACACACAGGGCAGGCATGAAGCCCTCCTCCTGGTGCTCAGGCTCTCGCCAGGGACAGCTTCACTTCTGCTTTCATTCACCTGCCCTTCCAACACTCTCATTCTGCCAGGTCTTCACAAAGGAACCATTTTACTATTTCTTATCTTCAAGATGACCTACCTTTTTTTTTTTTTAAATGACTGTCTCTATTCATTTTTCTCTGAGGAAAAACATGGTAAGGTAGCTAGGTGACGCACAGCACATGTTTAACAAGGGGATGCTGTCACCTTTATCACTGAGGCTTACAACATACTACCACTCCTGCCTGTCCCTTGGTTCACAAGGAGAAAGACAGCATTTACTTATATTCAAAGAAATATAAGCTATTTTCCTTTGTTCTGTAAATAGGTCAAATTTAGGTAGACTCCAACTGAATACACTTTCAAATTTCTCGCTGGCATTTTCTAGGTACATCACTCAAAACTCCCGGAAGAGCCAAAATTAGTCAGTTACATTATAAACCACCCAAACATTTGAAAATATTTTTCAAATCAAATACCTCTCCAGACTAAGACAGTTTATAATAACCTAAAAAGAATTTCACAAAGAATACTTCTAATTTAAACAGTTTCAGATTTTTTTTGCATATAAGCTATAAAAACAAACTAGTGCACAATATTAGTAATAAGAAATTTTTGGAAAGAAGTTAGTACTTTATTTTGCAAATTGCCATTTTCTTGCCACTGCTCACAAATTAATATTTTTTTATATCAAGTATTCTAATTAGACTTATCACTGAAATGATTTAAAGCTAATGATCTTAGTTTTCTAAGAGTATTCCTGTAGTCCCACCAAATTCCAATTTACATATAACACAAAATGTAAATGCAGTTTAATAATTCTACTACGGATGTCACAAAAAAGAAGGACTTTATTTGATTAAAATGCTTCATCCTGGAGAGATAGAAAAAAAGTTGGGCCATATATCTAGTAAGCATTTATAGATGCTTATGTCTTATATGGTGTTCAATTTTGTTATCTTACAGTACCCATTATCTTCAAAACCCTATATAAGAATTACAGCACCTTCTTTAAGACACAAGCTTCAGAATGGCAATCAGTAATTCTTTATAAAATCTTATTCCCTGAAAAGTTAAATACACTTTTTAAATGTGAGGAAGGGGCTTAATATTGCAGCTCTCACATGGTCTAGAACACTGCTCACTAGGGCAGGAACACGGTATGATTTACTGTATTATTTATTCCATGGTACCACTTACCACCACCACTATTCATAGATACACACACACACACGCAGGAAAGAATTTTCCATATCAGTCAAATATTCACATCCATTTCTAGAAGAATGCCTTACCAGTCCTCTGAGAAAAAAATACCTCCTTCAGGAAAAGCTAATGGTACCACATTAAATGAACAGGACATAAAATTGTATAGAAACTACAGAAAAGTTGAATTCAACAGCCAACATTGTATTCAAATACTGGAAGAAAATACACCAAAACGTCAACACAGATGTCTTGGGGTGGAGGTACAGTGGCTGACTAGATGATACTGTACAATGGACTTATACATGTTTTAAAATCTAGATTTAAAAAAAAAAGCTACTTTGGATTCTGGAGCCTATTACAAGTAATTCGCTCAAAAAACAAAAACAAAAATAACTTCCCTGTTTTTCAGTTTTCACATAATGATAACACGGAAAAGCTTAGCATTCTGAACCCTGAAAAATTCCTTAAAGTTAAATTAATTTTTTGGAAAGGGTCCATCACACACAACCCCAATAGCATATAAAGAAAAGTGTCAAATTCAAAAAGAAATGACCTCAAGCGTTAAAAAAAAAAAAAAAAAAAAAAGAATATGCAATTTTCCAACATAAGACATAACTTCCCAAGTACAGTTTCAATTCCTCTGCTATCTAAACAGATGGGCCCACACGAGCACTTTGTAACACCCAGAAGTCCTCGTGAACCCACCCCGCATGGAAAGCTCTGCTCCGGGCTCCTGTGTTGCATGCATCTTGAAATCCCCAGGACTCAAACAGCATGCAATAATCAACACTAAGTAACAAAGTAATTCCATGCCTAAGATCACACAGCAGGTGAGAGGAAAACCCAGATCACTTCCTTCCCAGTTTCACATTCAACCCGTCATCCCAAACTCTCCACAGCAGCGAAGCTCCACACGCCCGACCTGAGCACTACCTAGCCACCCCCTCGCCTCCAATCAATCGGGTCAACAGCAAAGACATCCAGCAGCCTGTGAATGTTTTACATGCTGATGAATGTGGTGACAGCCCAGAATGCACAGTGGCATATCAGTTCCTGTTTCTAAGCCACTACTGGGTTAACTGGTTATTAAGGGCCACAGGGAAGCACAGCGGAAAGGACTCGACTCTGACTCTCACACCTTCACCTCGATGGACCTGTGTTTTATGTACAAAACGAAGTGAACTGGACTACCTGCTCTCCTAGGTCTTTCCTCAGTTAGTAACCACCTGCTGACTCTGCAGACTCTTGGCAGAGAGCCTTCCACACCGTCCACTGGGCCACCTGCAACCACCGCTGGGTGACCTACCCGCTCCTCATTGGATGGAGAGCCTCCTTGAAGGAGGCCAGCCAGGCAGGTCTCGAGTCCCGGGGCGTACGCATCCCAGAGCACAGTATGGCCAGGCAGTCCACACACGCTCGCCGCAGGAGCCATGCCAGGCCACAGCGCTGCTAAGCTCTCGCCCTGGCGACATGAGAAGCAGTCTCAAGTAGACATTACCTGTGTTCGCCTGGCTTAACAGGTTAACAATATCAGTAACTGACATCAACTCTTCTTCTGAGAGTGAGATTCAAAGAAATTGGTTAATACAAATACAGTACATACTTAAACTTTAAAAAGGCTTGAAAAAACCCAACCTAGTAATAAGCCAGGTGGGTTGAAAGTACTGCAAAAGGGAAATGAGAACAGTCAGCTGACTTCAAGTGAACCTTCTCCACTTCCTCACCTCCACCCTCACATCTCCTGCCAGTCAGCAGTACCCTTCCTGTTGCCAAAATCACTGGACACGTCTCTCTTCGCCTCACGAGACCTTTCAGTGGCACATGGTGCCCCGACCACTTTTTTTCTTCTTCAAAACCCTTTCCCGGCTCCCATGGCATGACACGTTCCGGAACCACTGCTGCCTAGCCATCTCCTGCTCTGAACAGTCTCAAGTGGTTTCAAGTTTCCTTAAGACTCTTTCCTGAGCCCTAATTTCTTTTACACCCTTTCTCTGAGTGACTGTACACCTTCTAAAGGCTTTTAAGTATCACCTGGATACAAGCAACAAATTTCTCTCTAGCCCAAAACTCTGTTCTGGATTCCAGACATGTATCCAGCTGTCTACGTGATTCCTCCTGTGTGTCTCAGAGAGCTCAAAACCTAACAAACCCCAACTAAAGTTGTACTCTTTCTCCTCAAATTTCCTTTTCACACATTCTTTTCATTTCAGCTAGAAGCACCACTGCCCACCTGCTTGTTAAACCACAATCCGAGGTGCATGTTTCTCTCCCCCCTCACACAGTTAATCCATCAGCAGCCCAGCAGTTCTCCCACAAAGCATCCCTGATGTATCTCCGCAACCACCATCTCCATGGCGACCACCAAGGCTCCTTATGCAGCAGCCACCCAGCTCCAGGACAGCACACAGCCTCTTGGCGAATGTTACTGTTTACTGGCCGCTCTTCCCCTTCCCCCCGATTCCCACACTCCAGTGGGCTCTGCCCCCCCGCAGGCCCTGCACACAAGGTGTACCTTCTGCCTGTCCAACGCTCCCCTCTCTCCTGGCCCATCCCAGGGGTCTCAACTTCAATGTCACCTCTTCCGACCACCCTCTTGCTCTGTTGTTGCTTCTCTTTTCCTGCAGAGCATTTATCACAGGTGGGACTATTCACTTGTCTGCTTAGTTAGTGTGGGTTCTTCCAACTAGCACCTAAGGTGGACAGGAACAAAGATTACTCTCAGGCAGTTCGCTAGCAAGCACCCAGCCTGCACAAGAGTGCCCGACTCATTAACAGGTGGCCAGTAACATGACCCTGAACGGCTGCTGAGAGCTGCCAGGTACCAGGATGTCACTGCGGTGTGACTCTTGCTAAAGGGTCCTGAAGTGCGCTACCCAGGGCCTTCCTGTTCCTTTACACTTGCTCTTCATTTTTCACATCTGAGGAGAAAAGAATTCAGATTTTCATGATAAAAAATGGATACTCTCAAAACAACGCCCTAAACCTTAACACCTGACCACAGTATAAAACACAGTTACACATAAAAATATCAAATGAACACATATACATATTCCTATCAAAAGAATGAAGTTCTAAAGAATGAACTTTTTTTTTCTTAATAAAGCACCTTTTTCAAAAGAAAGCTATCTTACTTATTAGGGCCAAATGTGCAAAACACAAGAGGTGGGAACCTTGGTTTCTTACTAGACTGTACACTAATCTTAAAACAGATTGCAACATTTGATCCTAACAATGTAAAAAGTCAAGAAAAAAGTTAAGTATAATTCTCCTTACCCCAGCCTGCAGTTGAAATGTATACAATCTAGGTGGCCACGATTCAACGGTGCCATCAGTTTTGAAGCTGTAGCTAATAAAGAGAGTTTTCCTGCAAACGCGGCAAGTCAGCACCAGTTAAAAATGGCAAATCATTTGTATTGCCCTATTTTAACTCAGTAGGCTAAATCTCATTACACTTTTAAAATATTTCAACTAGGATATATGGTATTTGCTGCTTTGTGAATATAAAGCACTTATTTAGGTTTTTTTTTGAAAAGAATCAATAAAGATGAACTCAGAGACCGTTTCACACGGGAGCAGCAGCTTGCTCGCCGGAAGCACACGCGCGCCCCCGCTCCCGCGCGCGGCCCCGTGGAGCCAGGCTGGCCGGGAAACCGCTCGTGCGCGGCTCTCCAGCGACCCGGACGAGCCAGCGCCACTGCTCACCGCCAGTGGCTTGCGCGAGCTTTTCTTTTACTCAATATCAATAAATGGAAACCACACCACACAGCATGAAGCCTAAATGCAAATCACATGATGTAAGGGGACAGATGCACGACACAATTTCTACTGAGGCAGTCTGGCCTATTTAACAGGAAAATAATTTTGAAAAGATGACCCAGGGATCAAAAAATGGTAACCAGGATACTCAAAAGGAAAGTGAAAGTCTCTCACCCTCATGACAGTACTCGTTATCCCAGCACTTCTTGTTTAACCTTTCTAGAAGGGAAAAGAAAAATGTCCTGTTAACAGGCTACATGTAGCTGCACTGGTTGGAAGAACCCCAAAACACCGGGTCTTCGGGGGGCTGGGGGAGGTGATGACGTAAGCCTTTTGTTTGGGGACTAGCACTGTCTTTAAGGGGCGCAATTAAAGCGTTCCTTTTCTTTAGGGGAGCAAGTGTGAAATCTGTTTCTTTTTGTTCCATTATTCTCTTAGGCTGTTTTTAGTTGTTGTTGGTGTTTTTGTTTTTTTTTACAAAATGGTCAGTAGTTCTAAAATCTCACAAAAAGTAACATGAAATCTTAACAAAAAATGATTCTGTATTTTATGAACATAAGGAATTTCTTAGGTTGGAAAAGAAGCCCAAATACTCTCCTCAGCGTGCGTCCTCCCAAGGCCTCTGCCAGGCCACGGGCACAGGAAACGGCCACAAGGGGAAGAGAACACGTGTGTGCCAGCGGAGGGGCGCCAGGGCCGGCCGAGCTGGGCTCGCAGAGCGCCCGCGCCCACCGCGGTGACCTCGCCAGGCCGCCGGCAGGGGGACACGCTGGGCTCCTCCAGACCACCCATCCGCAGCGTTCCGGGAGCACGGTCTCCCAACAACGGACCACGCCGGCTGTAAACCTCACCGTGCAAGCGGGAGAGGTCGCTGCGGTGGGCTCCACCACACATCTACGCCTTATTTTCAAAGCAATTTAATTGTCATTATTCCATTTCATTCCTTAAAAGTGTGAATGTTTTACAAATCATTTAAAAATGTACACAAGGACTTGGGGACGTCCCTGGCGGTCCAGTGGTTAGGGCTCCGTGCTCCCAATGCAGGGGGCACAGGTTCGATCCCTGGTCAGGGAAGATGACATGTGCGGCATGGCATGGCCACAAAAATTAAAAAAATAAAAATAAAAAATGTATACAAGGACTAACTGTAAAGATATAGTCCTATCATTTATAAAATGTTTTTTGCTTAAAATAAATATATAAGCAAAGGGCTTTCAGAACCGACCTCGCTATAGCTGTCAGGAAGACATTAAGCAACTTTTTTAAAAGTTCACACATTTGTCAAAGAAATGGAAAATATACAGTAATATAATGAAAGGTAAAGGTAAAATGAACTAACCTGGGTCAGTATGGTAATTTATGTACAAGAAAAACAGTCAATATAAAATAAGTAGAGAGCAGACTTTCAAATGGACATCATGCTAGGATACTTGGAGTCAATGTACTAATGTTAAAAGTTGAGAAAATATCATCCCCATCTTCATAAAATGTTGAAAAGATACTCTAAAGAAATGAAGAGCCACATCATGAATTTTTGATCCAGAAATCAAGCACGGTGACACTGGAAAGGAAACAAGAACCGACGTAGCAGCGAAAACCTCAAACCTCTCTCTGGTGCTGCCTTTGTCAGAGACACCAAACGGTCTAATGAGAACATACGTCATATTCTGCACTGTTTAGAATTCAGGATTTTTACACTGGGAATCAAATTCACAGAGTTAAATCAAAGCTTACAGTGCTTTGCATTTTAGAAAAGTACCAGTGGTTTCTGCGTGCGGCATATTAGGACTGCGAATGGCTAATGATGGCCGTGCGATGAGCACGTGTCAGGCACTGCGCCAAAGGCTTCGCTTGGATCACCTGCTGTGATCGCTACAACAACTAAGAACAGCAGCTGAATCATCCCCCCTTGAGAACGTCAGAGAGGCTGGGGGGCGCGCCCCAGCACACACAGGGGCAGCAGAAGCCGGCCCGCGTTTGGCCTGGCCCCCCCACTTCCACTCCCTCCCACAGCACAGCAGAAAACCACATCACATTTTAAGGTCACCCCGTCAAAACCAATTGTAAAAATGCTTTACAATATGTAAAATAAATCAGTAAACTTGAATACAGTTATTTTCTAATTTGTTTGGAAGACATAAAGTTCCACGTAGCAAAACCAAGGACACAAGTCTCCTGACAGACCAAAACCCAAATAAACCAGAGCCGGGTACGAACTCTACTAAGGAATTCTGCATCTCCTGTAGTTGTGGATGAAACAGTTTACCCACTGCACTGACTTAAAAATTTGTATTTGTTTTGCCAAGAGAAGAGACATAAAATTTGAAAGATTATGACAGACAGCCACCATCACTGAAAAAGATTGGTAAGTTTAGCCAAGGCCACTAAAGTTCAGTTTTCAAAACAAAACTATTTCCTTGATCCACATCAGCTCATTCTAATAATGTTCTGCTAATGTGGATGTAACAACATCTCTTAAAAAAGGCATCTTGTAAAAAAAAAAAAAGCTCACAACATAGACTGAAGTGAATTGTATCAAACAGCTAGAAAAAAACAAAGCACTTTCAAACAAGGGAAAAAAAATCATTAATTTCCAGAAATAGGTACTTTCTAACTGGAACAAAAACTTGCAACAAACTACACTCTGGAGTGCTCTTAAGCAGAATGAAATCTGTGACAGGTGGGGGAGAAACTGCAGAGGAACTCATAAGAATAACAGAATAAAAGTGCTCTGATATCCCTTCTCCAAACCAAGAACACATCTGGGCGACTGTACGCCAGGTATTTGCCAATTCACAAATGTCACTTTCCTAGAAAAAAACGTATGGCTGCCTTTCAGATAACTGGTTGCTATTAAACTTCTATTTTTCAGGGAACATTAAAAACCACGTTCACTGGTGAAACATCAGTTGAGGGTCACTAGTAGTTAGTTTTCAAGAAGGTGAACATTCAGACAGCCTCTACCATGGTGCGCGGTGGTCAGGACACTCTGCGCCTCTAAGTTAGTAAACTGGCCACTGCACTGAAGGTTGTGACCACTGCCACTGTAACTATCATCGAAGTTAATAAAATAAAAAAGAACGGCACAAGGATATCATGAAGAGTTCAGAATGCAAAAACAACTACGTGTGAATCAGTGCAGTGCTACCTATTTCGTGCTAGAACTTACTAGGGGAGTGTTAACTATTAGCGTAGCGTGTTCCCAAGAGGCTGGGAATGAGAGGAAAGAGCCTTGAGGGCTTGTGAAAGGGTTTAGGTCCAGCTCTGGAGGAGGAGTCTGCAGACCCAGGCCCCAGGGTCTACCTATCATCATTTATTACCTCTGTGATTTGAGGGACCTCTCTGCCTCTGAAGTTTTAATATGTGACATGAGGACAACAGCCCACATTCTGTCTGTTTTCTTTTACTTAAGGATAGAATATGTGATAGAAATAATTAATGTACTTTGAAAAGCACAAAGCAAATTTTGTAAAACATAAGGTATTTAAAAAGTCACACAATTATCAGCACTTGACTTAATTTTCTGCAGAAAGAAACTGGCACCTGTTCTGAGCTAATATGATGATACAGCAAATGGGTCTGGGCTGCTGCCTACGTGTGAAACATGAACAGGGACTCTGCAACGCGGGAAGTCCTTGGGCCACTGTGTCCTTCTTAAAAAGCAAGCTCACAAGCCTTTCTCCTGAGTCAGGCCCACACTAGCAAAGAAGAGCAATAAAAGGTAACATAAAAAGCCACAGAGTATTTTACAATCCCCCTCCAGCACCCAGAGCTGGGACATCCCACAGCTAGTCAAGCTCCCGCCAAAAACAGGATGATGTGAACACGAACACTTCACCTTGATGTAGCACACCAAGAGACACACTGAGGTGTGCACATGTATGTGTCACACACAGGCACGCGCACACACACACAATCTCACAAAGTCATATGCAAACTATACGCACCCAAAACAGCCTGTTTTTAACGTAAACAGTAGTGCAGCTCTGGGCTTCCAAGACCTGGATAAAACGGAACCATTTTGACATCTGACCAAGTTCAGCAAAAACAAATTCTAGAGAGACCTAAATTTAAAAATCTCTACAATTTCTAATGTAACATATAATCCTTGTTACACAGGCTGAAATATTTCACTGGAAGCCTAGAATCAGTAGGTTTTTAGCAACCTGAAGTCAAAGTCCTGTTTTGATTTTATTCATAAAGAAAATGGACCAAACCCTTCTCCAGCAGAAACTGAAAAGAGTTTACAACTGAAAGCAGTACTTCACCCTTGAAAGCAAATCCTAACTAGTGTTAAAGAACAAACAAATGCCTCTAACTCCATAGTATTTCAAATCCATACTGCAGTGGAAACAAAGAAACAAATATCTCAGCCCAAAGGGAAGTTCCTATTTGCACAGCACTCAGCTCCTTTTCACAGGCCACTGTACGGGGCGAAATAGTTACTTTGTTACACAGTCCGAGGGACGCTCTGTCTTAATGAAAAAACTAGCTCATCAAGCTTGGGGAAGTGTAACTATCCTCAAGTACACACTGCGCTACTTGCCTGAGAAAATGTAAGTCTAACTGAAGGTACCACGATAACAAAAAAAAATAGTTTCAGTCTCAGGAATTGCAAAGAAAAGACGGGTCATCACAGGAAGCTGTATAAATGCTGACAAGGTTACAGTGTGTCGGGAACGCGGGAGTGCTCCTCCCAGGGCCACACACTCTCCTGTCCTCTGTAACCAGGTCTATCCATGTTGCTTACCTTCCTGAGGAAGCAACTGCCTACTACACATTCCAAAGCAATCTAACTGGCAGTGACTCCCCTCACCCTCACCCTCGCCGATGTGTTAGTTTTGCTACACGTCTCCAGAGGGATCGCTCCCCAGCCAACCTCTGACTCCCATCTCTTTAGTCCTCTAAGCTAGCAAATCCCCTGGATACGGTCACGCGAGTTCTTCCAAAGAGAGGGCACCGCCTCGGGACGGGGCGGGCTATCCTGGACGCACAGCCAAGGCAGAGCTTTACTCACATTTAACTGAGACCCAGAAGAGACCGCTTCTTAGGATACACTGCCCTCGGTGCGTTAGTTTATAAGAACCATAAAGCTGTAACGACACTTCTATCTTCAGGCTTCTCTTTTTCCACTGTAAGCTATTCAGCTTACCCAACAATACTAACCAGAAAAGGAAATGTTTGCCTTTGGGAACTAGGGAAAGAAAACATTGATGTTTGCACCCAAAGTGATTACTACCAAACGAATGGCCTGCTAGAAGCTAAAAACCTAAGCTGTGACATCACTACCCTACCCTTGCCCCAGAAACTGATTAAAGGGCGGCCATTCATCGTAAGCAAAAAAGCCGTAGAGAGGCTTAATGACTGCCCCCACTTTTCCACATTTACATTTGCATTAGTAAGTTTAATAATAAAGTGTTATTTGAAAAAGGCTAATTTTAGTTATTTTATCTGCTAACTCTTCTCACTTGCCCTGATGTTTACTTTTTGTATCCAAGATTCAAAAATATACTACATTGTTAAACCTAGCAAAAAAGAAAAATTGATTCTGTAACACAGGAACTTTCCATCTCCTGGAAAATTAACAAACTAGCACACAGAAACACTCATGTTTCCCAGGAAAAAATGAGGACTGTTTCTTTTTTTCTAGAAGAATATTATAATTCAGATCGTCTTAAAAAAACAAGGACATAAAAATAAATGTCAGGCCCTACGCTGGTGAGAGAGAAAGACCAAAAAAAAGGAAGACCAAAGGAGATTCTGCTTTAGAGGGAGAACCAAATACAAACGAAAAAGCTGGAACCAGACAGGCTAAGGAGAGGCATCCCCGGTCCAGCGGGAGGACCAGGGAAGGCTTCCCACGAGAGAGCTGGGTTCTGGAGGCACTGCACCCCGAAGCAAATCCCGCCCACTCCTCCATGGCCCGCTACAAACACAGGGCACACCACGGGCCCCTCCAGGCTCCCGAGGCAGCAATGGAGTCGAGGAAACTGTTCTGTTCTGGTTAAGCAAGGATTCTTGACGAATCTGCTGAATCTGTGGCCGGTGGACCACATGCAGTCACAATAAAACCTGGTCGGCGCTGTTCTAAGTGAAGGGAAGACCTAGTGAACAGACACAGGCACGAAGAACCCCAGCAGTGGAACTCTGTGAAGACTGCCGTGGATGCAGACACCCAGAGCAGGTGGGCTCTGAGGGCTGACAGGGTCTGTGACGTGTTCTAATGACACTGGAATCCCAGGCAAGCCAGCCGGAGTCCCGACTCACATGAAGAGTCTGCACTCTGTTCTGGGAGCGGTGGAGAAGGAGCAGAGTTTTCTGAGCAAACCCGGCCGTGTCTGGACAAGATTCCCTGGCAGTTCCAAGCAGGAGGAAGTAGGACAATGGAAAGGTGGGAAGAAGGGGATGATGCCAGAGACTTCTAGGGGCAGAAAAGACAGGGCTTGGGGCTTTGTGTGTATAGACGAGAGAAGGAATCAAAGAGGACTCTGAGGACAATTTTAAGTAAGCAAAGTGCCTTCCCAGGGTTCAACAGCACGCCAAGCACCACAGAGCATCCCACAGTAGGACTGCCATGAATCCAGCGTAGTAACCGAGCACCTGCTACCTGTGCCAGGTACCACTAGCAATGCGGAGGAGACAGCAGGAAAAAAAAAGCCCCGTCCTCCAGGAGTTTAAAACTAGATCTCTCCCTGCTCCTCTTTTCTGGTGTCTCTACTTTTCATCAGGACAGAAGCATTTCTGGAACTTGTCTCTCCATGTCCTTGAGGGCTTCCCTGCTCTGAAAGCATCAGCTGGCTCAAGTCAAGAACCTGCAGGCCCTCATCCTGAGTGGTTTTCCCGATTCGTTCTTAATGGCGAATAAATCCTCAGGAATGCTTTCTCAACGACGATGACCATGAGACTGTAAGATGTAAACGGCCAAACTCAAGAAGCGCCAGTCAGGTCCAACTCCAATTAAACGGACTCATGGAACTTTCCCACAGAGACCTTTACAGTACAGCTGTTTGTTTATTCACTGAACCAACATGCAGTGTGTGCTATTACAGATAGACGTTTCTTCCCTGACCTGGAAGGACAAACAACATCCTGAGAAAACTCATGGTGAAAAGTGTGGTCTGTTGAGAACATGGATGTAGAAGAAAGGAGAACGAGCAGCACGTAACCCAGGAGGGGGCGTGGAGCGGCTGAGGAGCGGTGTGCGGAGGGCGGGAATCAGGCCCGAGTCTGAGAAGAGGATGGAGGTCACTGTTACATTCATAACTGTCAACATCCAATGCCGCCAGCTACTTGACTTTAACAATTATGTGAGGTTGCCCTGCCTCTCATTAATAGATAAATTAACAGACAACATACACACACCAAAGACGACTATAGCAGACAATATGTAATCAAGTGCTAGGCTGTAAGGTACACACAAGGGCCATGATGCAGAGAAAGTAAAGGTTCAGGTCTCAGTTTTACCAAGAGCCACTGTGAACAGCTCTCAGGACTTTAACAGCAAGACTGCTGCTGAGCACAAAGTGTGGCAGCAAGGCCGCGCACCAGTCTGCAGCCACGCCCAGAAACGCGGCTGCCTGCACCGCCGACAGCAGTGAACAACTTTCTAAGCAGTTTTACTTTTAACTGTCACTTTATTTTGATCACATTACAGTAAAATACTTTAGATGTGAACTCCCTCCAAATTGCATACAGTCTAGATGACTACCATTCCTGGGATCCTCCTGGTCTCTGGCACATAAAACCCCGAATACAATCAAAGCATTCACCATTAAAAACACTTGATAAAAAAAAATCTACTTCAATTATCATTTTTGTGTCTTTAACCTAGATCAGATCCTTTATTTTCCACCCTCTCTCCAATGTTGTGTAACAGCTACTAAGTTTTACAGGGAATCTTAAGACAAAGTAGAAATAACAAATGTGAAATAAATTCTAGGTGCTTCCCATGTGAAACAAAGGTACAAAAAAATAACAGATTATTTAGTTTTTTAAGAAGGAACAGTTTGTAAAATGTGCTTAGAAGCCTTAAAAAAAAAAAGCATTCAAATACACAAAAAGCACAAAGACTCAAACATTATTAAGGATTTTCACCTCTTTATAGATTAACTTAATCTGAACCATGATATAAATACCTCTAAAGAACACATTTGAACAATTAGGTTACTGAACTCTTAATCCAAAAGTAAAAGGTCAGTTTTTTAGAAAGATCAATGTTGTTGCCATAACTGAGAGGAAATTACTTTTAAAATGAGAAAAAAATTAGATGAAAGTGCCTTAGAAAATCATTATAAGCTTACCTTCAGAAAGGAAAAATAATAACCAACTAATTATAACAGCTTCACCAAACTTCTGGAGTTTACCTTATTTTTATCTTGCTTACTTTAAAAAGCTCATCTATATAGCAACCCAAAGTTCAGAGGTGGAAATTCTGGATAGATACATTATATTGCAGAACTCAGTGAAAAGGGTGTGTCAGCATTAGATGTTAATAAATGCCGTTAAAATAAGATCACATTAAAAATAACACATCTCTTACCAATTGAAATTCTCGACGCCGGTCATAGGCATTCTGTATGCCACTGTCTGCCCACAATGCTCTTAGAGCAGGAAGATATTGTAAAAAGACTTGAGTTTCCACGATGCCCTGGACCGTCAAGGGGGTTCGTGTGTCAAACGACATCAGCTTGTCTCCACTGAGTTGGTTTGAGTTATCCCCCCAAGGAATGTGAAGCTTCTCTCGAGCATCTACCAGCACCCTCATACCTTTGTTTAAAAAAAAAAAAAAAAAAAAAGTGCAATGGGAGTCATTAGATATTCTCAGAGATTGGATTTTAGTGTTATTTCCTTAAACTTCTTAAGTCCTCCAGGCCCAGTGCCTCCAAAAATGGAGACCAACATCAAAACAAACAGGAATAACTTCTCAGAGTGTAAAACAAACTAACAGTTGTTCACAGTCATAAAATTAGAGCCTTGAAAAGCAAATACAATTAACACAAGTGCTCCTCTGAAAGGATTTTAACATGTTCTCATTTATAAAATAACTCCTGGGTAGATGGTAGTCACAAGAGAACCAAAACTAGCGAAGGAAAAAGAAACGATGCCACACAGTCTGATGCCCAGGCTCTGAAGAAAGACTTGCGAGGAGGATGTTATGACTCTCTCAAAGAGACATCTGTTTATGAGATGCCAAGAACCAAACGTATTGCCCTGTGTTCGGCTTGATCCCTGAGCCTTCCAGGAACACATTCAAAGCTCAGAAACCTCTTCCACCCAAAGCTTCAAATCAGTGTAAGGCACAGGATGGAGTCAGACCCCCTTAAAGGAGGAAGACTGCAAGAAAGACAGAAGCAGAGATTTCAACTCACCGAGATTATTTCAAACCCATTATTTCTAACACTGAACTGCTACTTTTAGTCCTCTTAGCAATCCCATGACTATTAGGTCGTTGGTCCTGATGACTAAGAACCGTTTTGTTGTCAATTTTCTGATCATGCCAACTCAAAAAACGCAGATGGCTAGGGACTGCATCTCACCCTCAACACTCAAAGTAGGTCACACTTAGGAACCAGTGCACATGAAGAACCAGGTGTTAAAAAAGAACCAGGTGTTTACCTGGCTATCAGTTAACACGCTGGCCCTACACATCCACAGAACTCCTCAAGTGCAGCTGCATGGGGATTCAAAGGTACCTTGGATGAAGGACTGGCTAGGCAGAGTCTTCACTGAAAGAAACCTTAATTAGTTTTCTAGTATACATGAAGAAAGAGCAAATACAACCGCTTTTTACAGCTTAGCTGCAGAGGTACTAGGGCTGGCTGTGGTCTATGAGCTCCTGGCCTAGTGCCCTTCCCCTGTCCTTACCCCCCAAGGCTTCCCACTCTCCCAACCCCCCAAGCAGTTTTCCCCTACTCAATCCTGGGAGAAAAAAAGCAACACGAAAGAGTGACTTAAGTACTTCCTGAACAAAAAACCCCCTTAAAAAAAAAAAGACAAAAATAACAACAACAAAAAAAACAATGCTGCTTGGAAAGGCTTGAAATCTGTAACCAACTCCTAGATAATTGCTACCCAGATGCGAGAGAGAACCCTCAGGCACCTGAAGTACCAGGCTCTGTATCTCAATTCTGCCAAAATGCCTTTTATAAAAGTACGAAACAGTTAATACTAAGAAAACAGAGTGCTAATTACCGCTCAAAGGGCAAAAATAAAACCCCCTGTTCTCTAATTCTTTGAAAGCCCAGAACTAAAATTGTGTTTTTCACTTGAAAACAAAGCTTAACTCCCATTTTAAGAATACTCACACACAGCAGCAGAGCCTATGTTCTAAGCCCACACTGATTCGTTGACTCAACCAGCCCAGGCCCCTCATCACTTTTAGGCCAAAGGCTCTCTGTATCCTTGCACGACTTCATTTGTGTAGTAGAAGCAAGTGCGGTACCCCCTCCTTCCAGCCCCCCAGTTATTAAGCAAAAGGAGAGTGGAACGTGTTGCATAGTGATTACAGGCAAACATCCTGCCCCACCGTGACACTGGGGCGAAAAACCACCGATGCTAACTTATTTAGACCAACTGTATGATGTACTCTTTCCTGACGGCAGCACAGTAAACAGGACACCCTCAAGTTTCATATCCCTGCCCCAAAGGGCCCAAGAGCCGTCACCCTTCGCCCTTGACCAGAGTCTCTCCGGCACAAGTGTCCAGACTGCAGCGGTTCCAGAACTCCCTGGATCGGGCGCTGGGAGCAGCCCCGACCCCATGTGACTCGGGTCACCCACCACCCGGGGAGGCGAGGCTGGGCGGGCAGCGCCCGGGCGTGGCGTGAGAGTGGAGAGTCTGGGGTTGGCTTGTCTGGAGGGAGGACAGGGAAGGTCACCTGGCACCCCGGGGCCCCCGGCTCTGCCTCACTTCCCCCTCGCGGGGGGCGAGTCAGCGGCGGGGTGGGGGGGGTGGGGGACCCGCCGCGCCCCCTCCCCGGGCATCCTCTCCGCCGGGCCGCGCCCCCTTCCCGCCCGCCGAGCCCGGTCCTTCGCCAGAGACAGAACGCACGAGGGCGGTGCCCGGCCCCGCGCCGCCGCCCCGGCCCCCAGATCCCCTGACCCCCACCCAGGCCCGGCCCCCTGACACCCCGGCCCAGCCCCCCGACCTCTCTGACCCCCAGATCCTCGGCCAGGACCCCGGCCTTGCAGCCCCCTGACCCCCCGGCCCCCCGCCTCCGGCCCCCTGACCCGCCGGCCCCCTGACCCCGATGACCCCCCGGCCCCCCGCTCCCGGCCCCCTGACCCCCGGCCCTCTGACCCCCAGGCCCCCCGCTCCCGCCCCCTGACTCGCCGGCCCCCAGTTCGCCTGACGCCCCTGACACCCCCGGCCCCCCGACCCCCAGATCCCCAGCCAGGACCCCGGCCTTGCAGCCCCCTGACCACCCGGCCCCCCGACCACCCGGCCCCCCGCTCCCGGCTCCCGGCCCCCGACCCCCCGGCCCCCCGCTCCCAGCCCCCCGAGCCCTCTGATCCCCCGGCCCCCTGACCCCCCTGACCCCCGGCCCCCCGACCCCCGGCCCGCCAGGTCCCCTGAACCCCCGGCCCCCCGACCCCCCTGACCCCCGGCCCCGCACCTTTGATCACGTTGCTGTAGATGGTGGGGCGGAACTCCTCGCGCGCGCGCTGGTCGAAGTCCTGCCCGTGGATGATGCGCATCTGCTTGAGGAAGGTGGACTTGCCGCTCTCGCCCGCGCCCAGCAGCAGGATCTTGACGAGCCGCTTCACGTAGGTCTTCTCCCGCGACAGGCACTTGTCGATCTCCTTGGACTTGCGCTGCTGCTCGGCCTCACCGCTCGTCAGCACGCAGCCCGGGAAGCACACCGACAGCACCGACCGCGACGGCAGGAAGTCCGCCATCTTGCCGCCGCCGCCGCCGCCGCCGCCTCGGCGGGCCCCTCCGGCTCCTCCGCCGCCTCCGCGGGCGGCGGGCGGCTGCGGCTCGGCGGCTCGAGGGCGGGGAGCGCGGCGGCGGCCCGAGCGCGCCGGCGGAGGGAGGCAGCGGCGGACTGACTCGCGGGGCGGGCCGGGCAGGGCGGGCCGGGCGGGCCGGGGAGGGCGGGCGGGCGGGCGGGCGGGGGGGCGGGCGGGCGGGGGGGCGGGCCCGGGAGGGGCGGCGGCCCCGGGGCGTGCGCGCGCCCGCCCGCCCGCAGCCTCCCAGGGGCGCGCGCGCACGCAGGCACGCAGCACGCACGCACGCACGCCGCGGCCTCTCCCAGACCCGCGCCCCGGGCCGCAGCCTCGCGTCCTCTCGCGAGCCCGAGAGCCTCCCGTCGGCCGCCGGGCGCGCGCGGGGAGGGGGAGGGGGAGGGGAGGGGAGGGGGAGGGGAGGGGGGGAGGGTGGGCGGGTCCTCGGGGGTCCCGTGGCCGCCCGCGGGCTTCCGGGAGGCGGGAGAGCGGGTCCCGGGCGCCGCCCTGGGCTCCCCGGGCCGCTCCCGCCGTGCTCACCCCCGGTGGCTCCCCGCCGCCGGCGTCGCCGAGTCCCGAAGCCTTCGGCTCGGGGTTGTTCGGAGAGCGAGCGCGAGCGCGGGGCGTTCTTGGCGCGTGTACTTAGAGTGGGTTCCTCGGCACCCTGCGCTCGCGGCCGGGGAGGGTGGCCAGCCGCCACCGCCTCCCCCTCTCCTTCCCTCCCCCTCCCCCCTCCCCTCCCCCCTCCCCCCTCCCCCCTCCCCTCCCCCTCCCCTCCCCCTCCCCTCCCCCTCCCCCTCCCCTCCCCCTTCCCCCTTCCCCCTCCCCCTTCCCCCTCCCCCTCCCCCTCCCCCGTCCCCTTCCCCCTCCCCCTCCCCCTCTCCCCTCCTCTTCCCCCTCCCCCTCCCCCTCCCCTCCCCTTCCCCCTCCCCCCCTTCCCCCTTCCCCCCCCTTCCCCCTTCCCCCTCCCCCCCTTCCCCCTTCCCCCTCCCCCCCTTCCCCCTTCCCCCTCCCCCTCCCCTCCCCGCCCCGCCCCCAATCGCCCCGCCCCCAGCCCTCCTGGCCGCCCGCAGGCCCCCTCAGGACCCTCCCCTGGGGAGACGGCCCGGCGCCGCCCGCCCCCTGGGATGTGCGGGGCGCGGGGCTGCGGGCTGCCGGCTGAGGCGCCCCCCGCGCGGGCCGGGCTGGAGCTGCCGCAGGGCGAGGTCCCCGCGGCGGGCGCTTCCCCCGGGGGAGCAGGTCCGCGCACCGACCGAGCGCCGGGCCGGCCCAGTGCAGGCTTCCTGCCGGGTGGCCGAGGAGGCGACCCGCCAAGGGGTGTTTTGTTTTTTTATTCTCTTCTCCCCTCATAGCAGATTCAGGCCGGGACGCCTGAAGGGCTGCCGGGGGCCAGGCGACGAGGGGCAGCTGCGGCCGCGGAGAGGCCGCTCCGCGGGGACCCGGCCGCCGCCGTCTCCCTCCTTAGAACTCGAGTTTCGGGTGGGAAAGGCCGTCTGGGTCGGGCCCCGTGCACCGCCCTGCAGCCCCGATGCGCCCTGATTGGGGCTCCCGGGGCTCAGGAACGTCTGTGTGTCAGGCACGGGGGTAGGAAAGAGGTCAGCCGTCTCCGAGGCCCATGAGCACGTTTGCATGTAAAAATCGGTGCTGATGCGTGTCCTGGCCGGGTCGGGTTCATGCCTGAAGAGCCTCCTGGCTCAGAACCGGGCTGCAGTAGACGGGACCTACGGCAGGGTCATCTCCTGCTGTCCTGGCCAAGCCCCCGGGGTGGACCGGCTGCAGCGTACCGAGCAGGGTCGGTTCAGCTCCGGTGTCTGGGGCTTGATAGGGTCGGAATCACCAGGCGGTGCCTTCAGGCAGAATAGATGGTGAAGGTCCACCCAGGATGGACGATCTCTCTGCAGCCTCCGCTAGTGTTTGGGAAGCTCTGTTCTCCAACCGCCAAACGACCGACCTCTGCCCAGGACAGCGGTACAGCATTGTCCCCCAAACACCCATTTCTACCTGGACTTCAGATGCTAATTGGAATTCTACAAAAACAGGAGGAAGGAAGCCTATCAGTTAGGTAGTTAACATCTTTTTTTTTTTTTTTTCAGAAGTGTGTGCAGGATAATGGGAGAACCAGGGATGCCTAGGAGGCAGGAAAGTATTCCCGTCCTGCCAGTTCACGTTGTGACATGTAGAACAGCAGAGAAAGCTGTTCAAAACTCTGCCTGTAACCTTGCGTTGGAACAAGCTTGACTGCGATCAAGCCCAGCTGCTGTAATCAGTGTTTCTGAAAAAAAAGAGATCTCTTTGGGCCCAGCCTGGGGTCTGACTGTCCGGTCATCAAGTCCCTTTGAAAACGTGAGCCTTAAAGTGAGCTAGAGGTTTGGTGGTTCCTCAGAGAGTTGAACATAGAATTGCCCTGTGACCCAGCAATTTCACTCCTAGGCGTATACACAGAAGAATTGAAACAGGCGTTCAGAGAAAACCTTGTACGCCTGTGTTCGTGGCAGCACTATTCAGAATAGCCCAAAGAGGTGAACAACTCACATATCCATCCTTGGCTGGACGGACAGACAAGATGTGGTATATCCGTGCAACGCAGCTACTCAGCCACAGAAAGCAGCGAAGTACTAGCACGTGCTGCAACCTGGATGCACCCTGAAAACGCTCTGCTGTGTAAAAAAGCCGGCCACAAAAGGCCACGGAGGGTAAGGCTCCGTGTGTGTGAAATGCCCGGAAGAGATGAAGCCATAGAAACAGCAGCTGAGTCGTTGCCAGGGGCAGGGAGTGGGCGAGCGGGGAGAGACTGTTCAGTGGGCATACGCTTTCCTTTTGGGGGGATGAAGATGTTCAGGAACTCGATAGTGGCGATGGCTCACTCACAGACCATTAGGGGTGTACTAAATGCCCCCAGGGTGTGCACTTTAAAATGGTCAAATCATGGATTTAATTAGGTAAATTTTGCCACAATTTAAAAAAGAAAAAAAAAATGAGGTAGGGAAAACAATCGTTTCCATAAAGGAAAAGTCATCGGAGTCATTTAACATCGAAGTACCCACAGTGTGGAATATTCAGTGAGTGAAAGTGTGATTGTGTTTTGGGGGTTTTTTGGTTTTGTTTTGTTTTTGGCTGTGCAGCCTGTGGGATCTTAGTTCCCTGACCAGGGATTGAACCCGGGCCCTCGGCAGTGAAAGCACGGAGTCCTGACCACTGGACCGCCAGGGAAGTCCCTCATTATGTTTAAGGTAACACTAACAACTTAAATTATTTGCAGCAGAAGCACATCTATTCTAGCTGTTGCTTCAGGTTACACTGTCATGATATGAGTGATATTCTAGTTTTCAGATAAATTGTTTCATAACTGAAAAAAAAAATCCAGACTTTTTAAGGGAATATAAGTTCTGTTGGTTGGAATTGGATCCGCCGGCTGCTCCTTTTCCAGTAGACCCAGATGTGAACTCCTTGGATACACCTGTCTCAGCCAGTTCGTCAATATGCCGGTGCCCCGAGGAGCTGTGATGAAACGATTAAACAGTTAATTAGTGGCAGTGCTCTTTTCTTTCTGGGAACATATAGTGGTAAGCAGTCTTGCTAGATAAATAACGAAGGTGTGACTAAAAATGTAGAAATACATTTCCAGTTGGCTTTTCTCCTCTCACGTGGTCACCTCAGGATGGATCAAGCCCTTTCTAGCAGTACTGTCAATTCCTGAAATCTACTATTTGTAACTTTCTGTTGGAACTGAAGGATAATTTTCCTTACAGTCACAGTTTTTTAGAAAGTGGCATTACTTAGCTCGTTTACCAAACTCCGTGCCAAATAACGTCGGGCTGTTCACAGAAATCAGTACTTTTCACAAAGGACAAAACTTTGTCACCCTCAGACACATTCAGAAGGATTTGCCAGAGGCTCTAGGAACAATTCCAAAAGAGGAGTTAAAATTTTTTTCTGGAATGATGGGACATGCACTTTAAATAAGCGTTTCGCCTGCCAAGGTGACTACTCTCTCTTCGGGACAGGACCACACCCGTTCAGATATGTTTGTTTAAGAATCAGTCCCATTGCTGGCTGGTGAAGCCCTGTGTGAATTTTCTAATGAGGATGACGGCACGCCCAGGGTCCTGTTATTGTGACTCCACTGTTGTCTCACGTCATTGTCAACAGGCGGACTCTGATTCTTTGTTCCGGGTGGAAGAGGCGTGGGTTTCTCATGTCTTCCTTTCTGTCCTAGGAAAGGAAGGGAATTCCCTAGCCCTCCTGTAATACAAATCCCGTACAGTTGTGTGTGTGTGTGTGTGTGTGTGTGTGTGAGATTTTCAACCGCCCCAAAGCACTTTGACCTAGTTGATCTCATTCTCTGCTCACAATAGCCTGACGAGGAACACCCAGCTTTAAGCTCACTCCCAGAGCAGGAGGAAGCAGAGGGGAAGAAAGCTCTGAGTGATGTGCTCACAGCCTGGCTAGTTGCAGAGCCAGAACTAGAAATCCCCCCCACCACCACCTTTTGACTCTGAATCCAGGGCTCTTTCTGATACGTCCAAAAGAGGCGGTTCCCTGAGTGCCCAGGTGTGCAAAGACTGAATTTAAGAAACAAGTTGTTAAGTTTGTTTGTTTGTTTATTTGTTGGTTCGTTGCTTGGTCTGTTTTTCCAGCCCCTTTCGGGCTAACTGCCACCTCAAAGTTTACCAGTTCTGAGGCCGGGTCTAGTAAGATGTTCTGTGATGGAAATCAGGCTCTGGTTTGTAAAATGTTCCAGGTGGCTGATGTAGAAATAAGAAAAGAGAAGCCACGCTTATGGCAATATTTACATGGTGGCGGAAGCCCCAGATGTTCCCTTAACGTGAGTTCAATATGAAAAGGGAACTTTTTTTGTTATGAAGTGCGATGGTGCCCCTACCAGAATAAGCCTCTCCTGTGGAAAGTTTCGCATGAAACTAAGCCTATGGAATTGCATTGTTGGTGGGTTTTGTTGCTGTTGTTATTAAAGGAAAACATGATTTTAATTATTGGTTGTACTTTTCTCAGTCTCCAAGAAAGAGCTGTGAGCTGCTGTTGACCAGCTGTGACCTCACTCAGCTTCTCCAAAGTCAAAAGCCTGTGTCTGAAAGACACACACCAGCTCTCGCAGAAACCTTTCCACCTTGCTTACTGCATCAGACACATTTATGGGCAGTCTATTTATAAAACACTCAACGCAAGGCTTTGCTTGGAAATCTGAGGTTCTTTCTGGGAAGCTTGAAACATCCCAGCTCAGTCTCTCTCCTTTCTTTCTCCTTACAGCTTTCCAAGATGAGGACGACTTTTTACGTTTTATTGCCTGTGAGCAGGCTGCCCCTTTCCAGTAACACGTACGGGTCCTCTAACACAAGCTCTGTTTCTCCAGACAAGTTTAAGTGTGCAAAACCTCAGCTGAGTCCTGTATCTGAACGTCCTCTGCTCCCAACCCAGCTGCTGCTGAGGTCTGTCCTTGGAACGTGGACTAGCAGGCTTGAGCCTGCTGCTTGCTCCTGGCTAGCTGGCCAGGCAGGTAGCATCACACATCACGGCCTAGAGACCTGGCCTTGGCCTCAGTGTAAACACCAGGACGAGTTGACCATCAAGCAGTGAGGGCTCCCCCAGGGGCGCTGAGAAATGGTCCATGTGGCCTTTGTCAGGCTGTGGTGGCCTGGCTCCCTGCTGCAAATCACGTCATCACCGCCTCTGCCTCCAGACTCCTGTGTCAGCTGCTGAGGAAGAGAAGGGCTAGCTCATGGCAGGATTCAGGGAAAGGCACCAACCACTGTGTGAGAATCGCAGTCAGAGCTCTGGAAGATGAGCCCTGGCCACAGAGGTCCTTCTCTCCCTCTCTGGCTGCCTGTCTCTTGGCCGTGGAGGGTTTTGCCAGGCCCACACACGAGAGGTTGAGGAGGAGGTAAGAGCCAGAGGAAGTGCTTCCTTGTGTGGCAAGCAGTTTCGCACTGTGATTGTTTCCCTTTCTTTGCTAATACGCAGAACAGTAATTGGAAAACGTCCCATAAGCAGCGCGCTGAGGTAATCTGCTTTCCTGGTTAAACCCTACGAAGCACATCAGAGTGTCTGCTAGTCGTTTCGTTTCCCAGAGAGAGAGTGGTGCACGGGAGCTTGGGGAGAACTCGGTTAGCATATCCGAGCCTTGCCTCTCCTGTCTGTAAAATGGGAGCATTTATGCCTCAAGGTACGTCCTGAGGATTAAATTATGGAACAAATACACTCCGTCTCGGCCCATGCACGAGAGGTTGGTTTTAGATTATTTGAGGGCAAGGCCACCAGACTTCTTTAAAAACCTTCTGAAGGTTTGGCAGTATTGTCCTGGTCGCACATTGCCCCACATATTTCCTGAGCTCTTCCTTCTATGGTTTAAACATCTCTCTTCTAGAGAACTACATTCAGTGTCCTATGATAAACCATAACGGAAAAGAATATATATAAAAACAGACTGTATGTGTATCTGTGACTGAATCACTTTGCTGTCCAGCAGAAATTAACACAACATCGTGAATCAACTATACTCCAGAGAGAAAGAAAGAAAGAAAGAAGAGAGAGAGAGAGAGAGAGAGAGAGAGAGAAAGAAAGAAAGAAAGAAAGAAAGAAAGAAAGAAAGAAAGAA
Source organism: Hippopotamus amphibius kiboko (assembly GCF_030028045.1). Taxonomy (NCBI): domain Eukaryota; kingdom Metazoa; phylum Chordata; class Mammalia; order Artiodactyla; family Hippopotamidae; genus Hippopotamus; species Hippopotamus amphibius. The sequence continues at coordinate 62,885,890 of NC_080202.1, forward strand.
AGAGAAAGAAAGAAAAAGAAAGAAAGAAAAGAAAGGAAAGAAAAGAAATCTCTCTTCCCCCATACAGGGTCTGTTGATACAACAGTGAGAAAAACACATGCTTATTGGGGGTTGTGCCCCAAATCTGAACACTGAAGAAGGGCGGGGTTTATTAGTTTCCACCAGCACTAGGAGCGTTAAGTAAGGAATCACCTCGACCAGCAAGCAGAGATTCAAGTGGAGATGCCAGCACAGTGCATCCAGAGCACGGGCTTTGTCTTGTAATCTGTAAAATGGGTACAGTAATCCCAGAGTATTTGGGGGGAGTTATATAAAGTGACAGAGCAGGCTTTTAGTCTATGTCACCATGTTTCCTTCTGTCAAAAGTATTCGCTTGTCCAACTGATGAAGTAGCACCTGCACCGTCAAGGTCGTGGGGGCGAGGGGATGCCTCAGCCCACCCGCCAGGCTCTGTGCACACCCCTCCCTGCAGCCACCATGGGACACCGCTCGGGCCTAAGGGTGGGTGCACTTGGTCTGGGGGGGAAGCACAGGCTGTGGGTGGCCTTGCCCTGTGAGTAGGGACAGCACCAGGAGTGGGCCAGAGCAGGACCCTCTAAAGCACAGGTCGGGGGCAGGGGGGCTGCTCTTGCCTGGAGCTAGGGCAGTACTGGCTGGGAGGGCATGATGAGATACCATTGAAATAGTCCCATTTTGCAGACATGGGGCCTAAACTAGACTAGACCCCAAAAACACCCAGCTCCCCGGGCCCTGGAACTGGGTTCCACAGGGAAACAGGAATGTTCGGCCGAAACACTGCAGTGAAGCCCTTCCTGAGGCAGCCCCTGGCGGGGCCGCTGTGTCCCTCTGGCGGAAACTGCCAAGGTCCTGGGGCATCACCGTCCTTCCCAAGACACCCTGGGCAAGAGGTCAGTGAGTGCTTGGTAGGATATTAGACACACCACGCCCTTCGGACCCGCCCTCCATTTTCCCCGCATGCTGGATCTCTGCTCAGGGCCTGAGGGGAAGCAAAGGAAGTGACCCCAAGAAGTTAAACCCAGGTGGGGTTCCGTGGGACCACCTTAGGCAGGATGTGAGGCCCCTGAAGTAAAACTCATCCTTTGTAATTTAGGAGCTCTGTGTGTGCTTTTCGGAAGGCAGAAAGATATTAAAAGACACACCTACTGCCCTAGAATCCTGCAGATGACAGAGCCATTTGGATAATTTGTTATAATCCCAATTAAGGAAGGCATGGGGTGGGGTGGGGGGGGGGGGCTATTTAACTCCCCCGGGACAGACATACTTGACTCCACAGTCACCAGGGAAAGCACAATGAGTTCTGATGTACCTCCATTTATGTCTTGGGTTCCCAAAAGATGTGGCCCTCCCTGGCCCTATTCTTAACTATTTAATCTTCTCCATAAATGAGGGAACAAATAATAGGAGCGGGCACTCTATCAACAGCAAGAGACTAAGAGGGGTTTCTGAAAAGCCTTCCCCCCATCCCCCAGCGTAATGCTCTCATGGAATAATGGCATTTTCTTAGGGAGGTGTTTCTTTTGACGCATGACTCTCGTGGTGAATTTCATGCCCATCCCAAACCAGTGCCGGCCACTTTTCTCTTCCGGCCGCCGGTGGGAGGGAACGCCCAGCGTTCTCCCTGTTTCTCAGAACGTCTTCCTCTAGCTCAGCTCCTTTCCTTCCCCTGCTCCGTCTCCATCCCCCAGCCCATCACGTCCCTCCTTCCTTTCCTCCTTCCTTCCTCCCTCCCTGCCCCTCTTCCTTCCTTCCCCTCTTCCCAGGGTGATCAAGGTACCTGGCCTCTGAGGTCCTACAGCATCCTCACTGCATCACTGCATTGGTCACGGTGGACGGTAACTGTCCCCTCCCTCACCCACTGCACCAGAATGTGGGCCCCCTGATGCAAGGGACACAAGCTGACTTGCCTGGTACCTTCGGCATCTCACACATCCTATGGTAAAGGCTCCTTAAACGTATGTAATTTTTACATTTTATTTTATTTCTGTGAGTCAGCTAATCCTTTCATTGCTGAATTCAGATATCTATCCAAAGGTCTATGATGACAAGACTGTTGACATGTGCAAAGCAGTATTAGCATTTCATATGTCTAAAACATTTAGTAGCTAATAAAACAATTTTTCTTATTGAAGTATAGTTGATTTACAATGTTGTGTTTGTTTCAGATGTACAGCAAAGTGATTTAGTCATGTATATATATTTAGCCATATATGTATATATACAGACATATATATACTTTTAAAGCTTCTTTTCCATTATAGGTTTTTACAGGATAGTGAGTAGCGTTCCCTGTGCTCTACAGTAAATCCTTGTTGATCGCCTGTTTTGTGTATAGTCGTGTGTATATGTTAATCCCGCACTCCTAATTTATCCCCCCCCCCCCCCCCCCCCCCGTCCTCTTTGGTAACCAGCGTGGGTGATTTAAGTGAGTAGACAGCACCTGCCTGCCCGGAGATGGCTTTCCCGCATTTCTGGTGGCCTCCAGCTGGATGTGTGCCCTCCAGGACTGCAGGCCCGGGTGGGTGACGAGAGAGACCTGTGGCTCAGCCCTAGTGGCAGAACCAGGGTCCCAGATGGGGCTACGTGCTCCGCTAGCTTGGCACGGCCCAATACTACCCCATTTCGGGCCACTAAGGGACGGGAACTAGCCGCAGGGTGTGCGTGGGGTGGGTGACTAGGACACGCCGTCACACGCTGCACATCAATCAAGTGGCCTGCTCGCAGTGGGCATGCAGCACGGCAGGCTGGCCCGTGTGGCCAGGAGAAGCGAGAACCTGAGCCGTCACCCTTCTCAGCAGCAGATCCTGCTTCCGTGGCTGCGCTACTCCTGTCGGACGTGAGCTGGGGCCGCGAAGAGCTGCAGCGAGAGCCCGGCCGGGGTGGCATCAGTCCCAGCTCTGCGGCTTCAGATCCCAGCTCTGTGGCTTCACGGATCTGCCGTGAGAATCCCTGCAGGACCACCTTACCCCTCTGAGCTTCACTTCCGTTGTCCAGGAAATGAGCCAATCATGCCCACACGTCACTGGGTTGCTGAGAGGGTTCAGTATCATGGTACCACGTAAAGCACCTGACAAAGTGCCTGGCCTACACAGGTGTCGGGTAGTGTGGCATTTGCTGCTAGGTGTTGGAGATCGAAAGTGATTAATGATTTTGTTATATAAATATGAAGATTTTTTAAAAATACAGAGCTGTGTATGCTGTTTTAAATGTACTGTACTGATCACTGCTTCAGGAAGCTAGAGTTTTGAGCATGGCTGTTTAATAAAAATATAATACAAGCCACATATGTAATTTAAAATTTCCTAGTAGCCATGTTAGAAAAAAAAAGTGAAATTGATTTTCACAATATAGTTGATTGAACCCACTCTATCCAAAATATTTCAACATGTAATCAGTATAAGGATTATTACAGAGATAGCTAACATTTTTTTTTTAAAAAATAAATTTATTTATTTACTTTATTGGCTGTGTTGGGTCTTCGTTGCTGCACAGGGGCTTTCTCTAGTTGTGGGGAGCCAGGGCTACTCTTCGTTGTGGTGCATGGGCTCCTCATTGTGGTGGTCTCTCTTGTTGTGGAGCACGGGCTCTAGCCATGTGGACTTCAGTAGTTGCAGCACATGGGCTCAATAGTTGTGGCACACGGGCTTAGTTGTTACGCGGCATGTGGGATCTTCCTGGGACAGGGATCAAACCCGTGTCCCCTGCATTGGCAGGCAGATTCTTAACCACTGCGCCACCAGGAAAGTCCCTAACCTTCTTATTTTTTGGAGTTACTCTTCAAAATCCAGTGTGTGTTTTATATTTGCAGCAATCTCAATTCAGATGCTAAATTTTTCGTGGAAGATATCTGGCCTGTATTTAGATTTCATAAAATTTACAGTTGATAAAGTAGAATCACAAAACCAAATTGTTCCCAACATACTCAAACGTTTCCCAATACCGTAGTGAGTTTCAGTCTTTACATTTAAATTAATTAAAATTTAAATAAAATTTAAAATTAAGTTCCTCTGCTTCAAGAGCCACATCTGACGTGCTCACCAGCTACTTGGAGCTAGTGGCTCTTTCCTGGGCCAGACCAGGAGAAGTGGACCGAAGCCTGGAATGATTGGTTGCAAGGAGAAGAGTGAGGAAGGGCATTCCCGGCAGGTGGTACAGTGTGTGTCTGGGACACCGTGGGAGCCGTCGGTTTGATCGGAACCAGCCAGGTGAGGTGGACGAGGCATGGTGGTGTCAGGTCATGATGCCGAGATTTTGCCCTGTCGCTAACCAGGAAGCTTGGTCATCCTTTTGAGCAGGGGGTGGGTGCCGTGTGCAGTTTTAGGGTGATGCACCCGGCAGTGGTACCCATGAGGGGACGAGAGAGAAGGGATGCAGGCAGGAAGAGCAGCTGGGCGGTGGCTGCAGTGATTCAGGTGTGCAGCCAGGTACCTGGCTAGCATGAGACGGAGGAGGACATCCGGAGACTCCTCAGAGCCACACTCCACAGGGCTTGGAAAGCCATGGGGCTCTTTAGAGTGAGGGCGAGGACAGAGGCAGAGTCGCTGGGAGGCTTGGGGACCACCTGCCTGCTTGGGAGACTGGCTTGACCCTGAAAGCTTTAGGGTCAGGGTGTTTCTGCCCGTCAGAAAGCAACACCCCTAAGACAGATGGTTGAACCCAGGCCCAGGAGACCAGGTTGTTTTTTATGTCTTTTTTTTTTTTTTTGGAACAAATGTATAATTTATAGCATCTACTCCACCCTCTGAATCACATGGTGACCCTGGACTTTGCCCAGAGTCTCTGAGATTGTGGAGGACACTCCTTAATTCTAGGGAACTCCTTGAGGTGCTGGGTCCAGGCTGGAGCAGAATTAAAGACTTGAGAAGTTGGAGGAAACGTCCAGGCTGCAGTGGCTCCCTGGGTAGTTTTTCATCCCCTCACATCCTCCCCGGGAAAAGCATGCCTTCTAACGTGACTCGGGGCTTTGCTGTGTGGTAAGGGAAGCAGAGCTACCCCACCCTCCCCTGCCCCCACGCCCTCCCATGCCCCCCGCCCCCTCCACGCCCCCCTCCTCCACGCTCCCCCCCTCCACGCTCCCCCCGTCCCCCCTCCCGGGCTCCCCTGATCCTCTGTGGCCTGAGTCACCATACTCTCGCATCTCCTCCTGTACCTGGCCCAGGTCAAAAGCAAGCCTGTGACGGCAGCACACAGGGAGGGGCTGACCTCTGCACCGTGAGACCAGCCCAGCGCTGCCTCATCTGGACGTGTGGCCCGGGCGCCGTGCCACGTGTCATGGGGTCCGGAGGGAAGGGTGTTTACAGGGAGGGTACAGCGGGCGAGGCCAACTGGTCAACCAGCCTTCGCCGTGCGAAACTGGGGACAGGGGCAGCTAACACGTTAGAGCACATCCACCAGCCTGGAGGCCGGGATGGGGCCTCAGAAAGCAAGCGGATGGTATTTGAGTTGTTTGGAAAGAAGAGAAAGGGAAGAGGGGGATGGGAAGGTGGGCGTTCTGGGCTGGGGAGTAACATCCAGAGGGAGACCGGGGGCCTGGAATAACAAGGGAGTCATGAGACGACGGCGGGGGTCATTGTCTGTAGCTCTCGCTACGTGCAGGGTATGTCCAAGGGCTTCTCATCGGGGAGCCTTGGCCCCATGTCCCAGATGGGGAGACTGAAGCTCTGAGCCGTCAAGGGCTCTCATCGAGGTCACGCTCAAGGGACGATGCTGACTGAAGTCCACAGGGGCCTAACTCAGGCCCCCCTTCTCCGCAGCACAGGGCTCCCGGAGTCTGCAAATCACTGGACGTGATGCTGGGGGCACGTGGGGCCCCCACGCTGATGCACCAGCGGAGGTTTTATTATCGTCTTGTTGAGTGGACCTAACTGGCGGCGTTGAGCAGGTAGCTGCGTGCAGGACAGGGAAGAGACACGTCCGTGACCGCCATGCCCTGCCCAGCACGGCCGTGTCCAGCTCAGGGCCGTGGGTGCAGAGCGGCCCTTGCCCCCCAGGCACGTCCACACGGCTTTGGGCTCGCGGGCTGGGTGGGTCCGGGCGGCACTTCCTCCCGGCGCTGGCTGAGCACCAGATGTGGGTTTTTCTAGGTCAGGAGGCTGAGGTTGCAGTTTGTGTAAACTGCAGACACGGAGTGCTGGGTAAACACAGACTATCTCCCACCCCAAGGCTTCCTTTGGGGAGGCCCCCCCTCCCGCCGGGATGCTCGATTCCGACTTGCTTATCAACCCGAGCTTCCGACCATGATGTAAGGAAGCTGTTAAAGCCCGCGTCCTGGTATTGCCTTGACCTCCCTGGGCCATGCTTGCACCGAAGTGAACGTCCCTTAGAGGAGAACATTTTCCACCTTCAAAGAGTCTTCAGCTCGCCTCAAATCCCCCACATCAAACAAGCCTGCAGGCATTTTGAAAATGTGTCGCCGAAGCCTTAGGCCCTTACCCTTTACTCTCTACTCCAGCTGGTTGACGCCTGTTTACTTGGCTTCTGCGCGTCTCCTTGGCAAAAGGCAGCCGGGCTGCCTCTGTCACCCTATTTCTAGACCTTTTCCTTCCCAATGGCAGTCTCCTTTTCACTGTCCCTCAAAGAAGTCCTGTTCACCCCTTTAAACTTTCCCTCCTACGTCCCCCGTCTCCCCTTTGTCCTTCTGATCATCAAAGTGCTACCCTCCTCTCTCTCCAAGCGCTACGGAAATAAGGAATTTGAGGGAAAGACGTGGCGATGGCCATCCCTCAAGATCTGCTGTAAAAACACCCAAGCGTCCCCTGAGCACCCTGACCGTCACTTTTCTCCCTCTCACCTGGGCTCCTATGGAGCTTGTGATCTCTGCCACACAACGTAGGACGAAGCAGTGGTCAGCCTCCAGGGAGCTGTTACTCCTGGTGTTCACACCCTGCGCAGCCCCTCCCGAAAGGAACGGGATCACCCTCCACAAGGAGGAGGTTATCGTGGCTCAACAAGAAGCAATAAGAGACACTGCGGCTTCCGGCTTGGTGTCCTGGGTTATTTTGCGGGGAAGGGCCTTGCCGTAAGGACGTCCAGGTCGCCCCACGCAGGGGTCCGCGCTGGGGGGAGCTGAGGCCACTGGCAACAGCCAGCGCCAACGCGCCGGCCGCGTGAGCAAGCCGCACAGGAAGCAGGTCGCAGTCAAGCCCCAGGCAGGTGGGGAGCAGCTGGGGAGGGGGCCCTCGAGGGCTGCTGAGATTCAGGGCAGAGTTCTGGGGGGGGGGGTGGACAAGGGCAGTCTGCTTAGCAAGCAGGTTCCAGGAGGGGGTGGAGGGGGTGCGATGCAGGGGCAAGATGAGGGGTCTCAGGAAGCTGTCCCAGCCCCTGGCGGTACCCCTGGGGACGCTTGCCGTCCAGAGGGGGCATGGGGACCTGGGGAGCTGTGTGTCACACGCAGCCACGAACCAGCACCAGAGAAGAGGAAGGAAGCGGGGCTCTGACGGGGTGCAGGGGGCGTTTGGGGCCGCAGCAACAAAGATGTGGGGGGGTGCGGTTCAGGTTCAGGAGGAGGCGAGAGCCAAAGGCAGGTTTCAACCAGTGCCCAGGACAGAGCTGGTCACCTGAACTGGCTAACGAGGGTATTCAGGAGGGCTAGGCAGCAGCAATGGCTAGAAAATGAGCTCAGATCCCAGGGGCCTCCGAACGCCGGGTGGAGGGGCGGGGGTGCCGGCTTCTTCCTTGAGGAAGATAAATTCTCTGAGTTTGGATTTAAAAAAATAATGGTGTCTGCAGGGCAGCCTTGGCTTTGATCCTAGAAAAGGTGCTTACCCAAGAAGAGAGAAGAGGCAAAGGGGCAGGACTACTACTTCCAAGGTCAAGGTGCCCACTGATGTCACTGGGGAAAGAGAGAGGAGGGGTGGGGACGGGGGAGGGGGAGAAGGGGCAGGAGGGGGAGGGAGGGAGAGAAGCAGTGCTGAGTTCCACATGGGAGCAAAGAGAGGTAAGAGTGCGGGACATGGATTTGAAACTCCCCATCTTTCTTTTCTAAAGAAAGAAAGTGAAACTTGTGGCTCACAGAAGCCTCGCAGGTGCGTCTGTGTTCATTTCCTTCCCTCTCCTGCATCCGTCAGCTTCCTGAGCCCTTCCAAGACAGGCTGTTCCCAGGAAAATCAGAGCCAGAAGGCAGCAGGGTGGGAACTTTGGAAAGTCCCTGCTCGGGAAAGTCACAGTGAGAAGCACATGGAAACAACACTTTTCTTTCTGAGAAGGGCTACGTGGGAGACCTCAACTTAGTCCGAGGGTCAAACGGGCTTGCAGAAGCCGGGACGAGGCAGCATCTCCCACCTGGTCCAGGGCAGGGCTCCTCAGGTGCGCAATGCAGGAGAGATGCCGCCTGCGGGAAGCTCAAGGCCCAGGAGGAGAGGGTTTGCCCATCAGAGGCGCCACCCCACCCCCTCCAGGACAGGGGCGGGGATGGGAAGGTGGGAGTGGGGGAGCAGCGGGCCGGAGGGGAGAGAAGCCCGCTCCCTTCAGCCGCCCCACGCCTCCCGCGTCTTTGTTCCACAGACGTTTCGCCACACTTCCAGGGCGAGTCGCGGTGCGCTGTGGACACGAGCGCTGGATTCCTAGGAGTCTTACCTCCACTGCTTCCTAGTTCTGTGCCAGGCCCACGGGGCCTGCGGGGTCTCCCCTGAACGGTGCGGAGGGTACCCAGTTGACGTGAAGGTGAAGTCTCTAAAACACACCTGGGCCGAGCTCCTAAGAGGCGGGCGCTTTATGCGGTTGGCGCTCTGGGTTTCGCTGTCATTATTGTCTGGAAGGTTTCCGGGGGGTTTCCAGCCCGCCAGGAACAGAGAGGCCCTTGTGCCACCTTATGTAAAGGGATGCAATGACATGTGTGTGCATCCAAGGACAGGCAGCAAAGCCAGTGGACAGTGGGCCTCCCGGAGCTGAAGAGACAGAAACTGAGGCTCCCGGGCCCCATGGTCCCTGATTTCTGTTCTCTGGGAGTCTTTCCGAATACCTTTCTTCTCTCATGTATTGAAGCTCCTCTACCCCAAGCACGGCACTGAGTGCTGGACACAGCACATGAATAAGAGAGTCACCTCTCTGCCCTCGTGGGGCTGACAGTCAGTTAGGAGGTCAGCCAGACAGTACCTAGAGACTCGCATGGTAACCCGCCGTGTTGGAGCACGGGCCAGATTTTCCTCCTTTGGAAGGCAGAATAATACACCGCTACACGTGTGTCACTGCGTTTTACGTACGCACCACCCACGGATGGACGTTTGTGTTGCTGCCGCCTTTGGGCTACTGTGAGTAACACCGCTGTGAACGTGGGTGTACGAAGCCAAGCTTTTCCTTTCACAGGTGAAAAAAATTATAGTTATGGCAAGGGGACCAAGAAGAGGCAGAATGACGAACCCGGGCTGGGGAGGACTTTCGGCTGAGGAAGTGACATTTCAGCTGGAACCCCAAAGCAGGGAAGTTAGCCAGGTTAAAAAGTAAGCGAAGAAGAGTTCTGGCCACACGCGACAGCCCTGGGACAGAAAGAGGCTTGGGCTGCTCTAGGAATGGAGAGGGGGCCGGTGTGGCCGGGGCATAAAGAGGAAGGGGGGGATGGGGTGCACCTGAGGGGTCTTGTAGGACTCACTAGAGGTGGGCTTTTTCCCGAGAGCCTGGTGGACAATAGAAACCCTCTAAGCAGAAGAGTGAAATGTCCCCCATATGGAGTTAAAACAAAAAACGGCTCCCGTCACAGTGGGAGGAGCGAGTTGGCGGTGGGCGGGGGTGGGGTGGAGTGGGGGTGGGGCAGGAGTGAACACACCCCCTTAGACAGCGTCATCGCTGCCCAGGCAAGCAGGGCTGGTGGCTCCAGTCCACCCCTTTCCCTCCTCTATCCCATTGCAAGTCACTCAAATGTCTTTTCCCAGATTAGATATTATCAAATTTTTAAAAATTCACTTCTCTAAGCCAGAAAGAAAAAAACAAATACCATATGCTAACTCATGTGTAAGGATTATAAAAAAATGGTACTGATGAACCCAGTGACAGGGCAAGAATAAAGATGCAGATGTAGAGAACGGACTTGAGGACACGGGGTTGGGGGGCGGGGGCGAAGGGGAAGCTGGGAAGAAGTGAGAGAGTAGCATAGACATAGATACACTACCAACTGTAAAACAGATAGCTAGTGGGAAGCTGCTGTATAACAAAGGGAGATCAACTCGATGATGGGTGATGCCTTAGAGGGCCAGGACAGGGAGGGTGGGAGGGAGTCGTGGGAGGGAGGGGACATGGGGATATATGTATAAATACAGCTGATTCACTTTGGTGCACCTCAAAAACTGGCACAAGAGTGTAAAGCAATTATAGTCCAATAAAGAGCTTAAAAACATTCACTTCTCTCTGTACCTAGATTTTCAGTAGTGAGCATATATTTATAGTGGGAAAAAGAGACTTGTAAATGCAAGGCCGTCAATATTATTAAGCAGAATCCACCTGGCTTCTGTTTAAGGGAGGCATATTGTGATGTTTATGGGGAGAGAGTCCGGGACAGTATGGTTCTGTTCGCCTTTGACAATATCTCGCAAGTGCTTCTGGGAAATTTCTGCCCCGGACTCACTGCAGGGACTCTGCTCCTTAGCACGGCCAGGCTGGAGGGGAAACATTCCTTATTAGAGGGGGACGTACTGGGGGTGACGAGGAGGTCTTGGGTAGTTCAGATCATTCTACCTGAAGTCCTGGCATCCAGCCACACCCCTACTTCCTGCCTGCTTCCTCCCTCCCTCACTCACTCCCCCATCTCACCTGGAAGTTATGGGGTTGCTGGGAGGAAAGAGGCGATCGAAGGCTGAGGAACGAGACCTCCTTTCACTTCCAGGCTGAGCTGATTGATTTCAATGGACAGGCCTGATGTAATCGTGCTGTAAGGAAAGCGAGATGGTCATCAGACTTGAGTATATTTTCACCACACTGTTCTCCCCCTCACGCATAACTTGGGGTAAAATAAAACAATGTAGGTTCAACAAATATTTGGATAAATGTAGTCACTTATCTCGAAGACCATTGAAATTGCACATTTTTCCCCTTTCTCCACTATCTTGTCTCTCCCACTCATTACTCAAATATAATTCATTTAATTAAATTTATACCCCAAGGTATTCTAAAAAGGAGTCGTTGTGGCTTACCAAATGACAAAAAAACAGATAATAAAACCAATGGCATATGAACTCCAATAGGGAAACAGATTGGAGAAAAAAATGAAAACATCAGAAGTTCATTCCAGTTGCTTCCAGGGAGCCTAATGCCAGATTTGCAGTGTTTTGCTGACCAGGGTGAAAACGGAAACTGCATACACATCTCTCTTGATCCGAGAAAAGGATACATCGTGATTTTCTTGTTCAGGGAAGACTTAGTTTTTCTTGGTACTAAGCTCGGAAAGAAACTTCTCCTGCAGTACATGGTAGAGACAGAATGGACACTATCTCGACAACAGTTTGGTGTCAAGCCAGAATTTTTTCAAAAGGAACTCGTGTGGCTTATTCCTATAGTGACTTTTGGTAAGAGGGCAAAGTCCCGACCCTGCAGACTAGCCCAGAGCCGCTACTGCAGTGTAGGCATTTGAAAGCACACCCGAGGAAGTTCCGACTGGCAAGCGTTTTTGGAGGCAAGGGCTATTTTCTAATGCATTAGCCAGTTTCTATTTTGCATCTTTGAAAATGTAAACATTATGTCACCAGGGTTGTCATCCAAATCATTACAATTTTTAATAGGACGCAATGTTGGGTGAATTCTGTGGCATGCAGCTAGGGACCTATCTCTATGATTAAGGAGGAACTGGGGATTTGGTCATTCAGTCCCGAGTCCACTTAAGCTAGTTCTCCTCTGGACTATTTATTTCTTTATACCATGTCTCTTTTCACAGTGGGGTCAATGAGGCATACGGGAGGTGCGTAATATAAAATGGTCAGCTATAAATTAAAAATCAGGACAAGGACCTGTAGCCCATAACCTCTACGAAAAACTAACTAGAGACGATGCAGTTTGCTCTCTGCCAACAAGGGCCCCCAGAGGCCCTCACCACCATTTCTAAGAGCTCTCGGGGCCTCTCCACCCCGCCCTGTGCTGCTGTGCATTCTCATGTCTACCCCCAGGCTTCCCCGGCCTGCTCAGACTTTGTGTCCCTCCTACCTTCAGCTCACCTGTGGCTTTGCCCCGTCATGGGCCTGATGCCACTTCAAGGGCTTCCTTTCAGATCTGGTAGTTACTCCCAAGCGTGGTAACCTGGTTGGCCCCGTTCATCATTTAACACCTGGCCGTGTTGCAGGTTGTTGGCCACTCCATGGACGGGTGGCCAGGCTCAGGTACTCCAGTGGCCCTGGTCCAGTTACCCGTGGGTCAGGTCACATGATCCGTGGTCAAGAGCATGCTCCAGGGAGTGGGGGCAGGGGGTGTGGAGGCCGCTGTGTGGGAGAAGCCATCTTCCTGGCCACGAGGTGTAAGTCTGACAAGAAATGAAAGATGGCCACTCGCTGTGCGGTCTCCAGCCACTTATGGAAATTTTTCTCCATCTTACCCGTCAGGGTGCTGCACCCTCCTTGTGCTTTTGCTTTGTGGGGGGGTGGAGGTGAGGGGGTGGTCCGCTTTGGTTTTAAGATGACTGAGCTGATACTTGTAAAAAGCACTTAGCAAAGATCATGTGATAGCACCTATATGTGGAATCTAAGAAAGCGACACAAGTGAACTTATTTAGAAAACAGAAACAGACTCACAGACACAGAAAACAAACTTGTGATTGCCAAAGGGGGAAGGGGTGGGGATAAATTAGGGGTCTGGGATTAACAGATGCACACGACTATATATAAAATAGGTAATCAACAAGGACCTGCTGTATAACACAGGGACTGTACTCACTGTTCGGTAGTAACCTATATGGGAAAAGAATCTGAAAAAGAATGGCTATAAGTATCTGTATAACTGATTCACTTTGCTGTACACCTGAAACTAACACAACATTGTAAACCAACTATATTTCAATATAAAATAAAATTGTTTTAAAAAGCACTTAGAACCGTGGCTAGATGTCCTAGACAGGTGTCCTAGATGAGGGGGACATCGCAGGGTTGGGGTCGAGACTATAACTAGTGCTCAGGACACCTGGATGCTGATCCCAAATCTACTGCTGACCCACGGGGGGACGTCCGGCAAGGCACAGGTGACACACAGTCACACAGGTGGTCACTCTATACACCAAGAGTTCTTTGCTAGTATACAGAGCCCTCTCACATCTGTGAAGTAGTTTACACAGCATAAGTATCCCATGACTAGATGATCTTAAAGTTCTAATTTTTCAACCAAATCTGATTCTCAAGTAAACACACACAATCTCATAATAGACAAATCAGCATCTAATCTGATGGAGAAAAAAAGAGAGAAAGCCCAAATCAACAAAATCAACGATTACAGACACACACCAACTTAAAACGATTTTGAAATGACTTTGCTCTGCGCATCCCAGTGACTCTGGGAACCCGGATAAAACGAGGGGCTTCCCGCCGTCTGTCACGCACCATCGCGGCGGCCTCGCCGGGGCTGACGCTACATCTCGTGGCTTTCTGCCAGGTCACTTCCCTATGAGTCAACCAGACCTCAGAGCTTGGTTTCTGAAACGGTTGTTCCAGCACTTTACCCAGGCCTAAGATGTCAGAGGAGCTGGGCAGGAACTGGCTCTTCCGCTGGGATGGGAGCCAGGGCATCTGAAGACTGGTCGTACCTCTGACGGCAGCTGCCCACCTGCCCTCTCCTGACGTCAGCCTTCTCTGCCATGCTCGGCTGCCCAGCTCTAGAGTGGAAAACAGGCTTGGCACTGGTCCTGAGAATCCTGCCTGTTAGACCTGGGAGGTCTCACCCCGTCCGAGACTGGTTTGCTCTAGTCCCTCCTTCATGGATGAAGAAATTGAGGAAAAGGGGAAGAGAGTTCATACATTTTGTGCTCTGTCTGTTACACTATCTTTAATGATCCTCATATCAATAATAGTAATAACTGATATCTACTGATTTATCTCCCCTTAACAACCCCATTATGTAGGCAGGCATTGTGCCATGCCCATGTTACAGACACTGAAGCACAGAGGGGTTAAGTAACTTGCCCAAAGTCACACAGTTCCTTTGTCAGTAAGTAGCAGAAGTGAGATTTGATCCCATGTAATCTGACTCCAGAGCCTATACTCTTACCTCCATTGACTACTCCAAGAGTTCTCCCATTATTCCGAGATAACATAGGTCCCAGCCTATGGGTATAACAGCCACTAGGGATGGTCATTTTTAAGAGTCCCAAGAGACACGAGGAACCTATGATGTATTTGACATTCACCATGTGTCAGTCATGGTTCTAAGTGCTTTTTTTTAACATTTAATTTTTATTTTTTATTGGAGTATAGCTGATTTACAACGTTGTATTAGTTTCAGGTGTACACCAAAGTGATTTGGTTATACATGTATATATATCCACTCTTTTTCAGTTTCTTTTCCCATATCGGTCATTACAGAATATTGAGTATAGTTCCCTGTGCTTTACAGTAGGTCCTTGTTGATCATCCATTTTATCGCCATATAGATAGACAGATAGATAGATAGTAGTGCGCATATAGTGTTTTCCGTGTCTGTGAGTCTGTTTCTGTTTTGTAAATGAGTTCATTTGTATCACTTTTTTTTTAAGATTCTACCTATAAGTGATATCATATGGTATTTGCTAAGTGCTTTTTACCTGTATTAGCTCAGTCATCTTACACCTCAACCAACCCCGCCCCTGCAAAGAAAATGCACAAGGAGGGTGCGGTACCTTCACAGCGGAGATGCGGGAAAGTTTCCACGACTCGCTGGAGGTCGCACCGCGAGTGGAGACGCAGGGTTCAGAGCCAGCCCAGCGGGCAGGGGGCCGGCATTCCTCACCGCCAGCCACACCCACTGCCAGCTCGCCCGGTTGCTCGCTGGGTCCTCACAGTGCCTGACAGACAGGTGTCACTTACCACCCACTCGCTGGCTTTTCTCGCGTGAGACGAGGAGACCGACGCGCAGGCCCTTGCAGGGAGCTGGCGGCAGCCCAGCCAGGGGCGCGAGGCGCGTGGTGCCCTGTTTCCACGCCCCCGGCGTGGGTGCTGCGGTCCCAGCTCGCCCTCGGCCACGGCGCCTCCCACGCGGGTCCCCGTCGCGCGGGGCTCACCTGCGGCCGCGCCCAGCCCCACGTCGCCCCCTGGCGGCAGGGGGGCGCCCGCGCAGCGCACGCCCGGCCCCCGGCGCCGCGCGCTGATTGGCCGGCGCGGATTCGGGCCGCTTCCCGGGGGCGCCGCGGACAGCCCCGCCCGGCGCGGGGACCCGGGGACCCGGGGGCGCGGGCGCGCGCGCTCTGCCGGGGCTCCCGCTCCTCTGGCGTCGCGTCCCGGGGCCGGGGCCGCCGGGGTCCAGGATGGCGACCCGACCCCAAGGCCAGCAGCACAGGCCAAGGATGGCGCTTCTGCGCAAGGTGAGCGCGGACCCATCACCTGGGCGGGGGAGGGGCGCGGGGACCAACTCAACGAAGTGTCGGCGGGGATGTGCGCGCGGGGGCGGGGGGGGGGCAGCCCTCGTGGTCTTAATAACCACAGTGCCTCAGTTTCCAAGCTGCCTCTTGGTCCATGTTGGCCGGTGAAGAGCCGGTTAGCAGGGGCTTCCTCCCCACTCGGGCCGTACTGTCCTGGGGGTGTTCTCCGCTCCACGCTCTTGCTCCCAGAGGCTCCTAGGCACCCCAGTGACCCACGGGGGGAACCCGCACAGGAATGCCCCCCGTAGTGCCCGCCTTTCTTTTCCCGGCTGCCCTCCCCAACCGCTACGGCCACTTGCGGGCGTCCGTCCTCCCGCCAGACACTACGGCGACAGGTTTGCGTATCATCCCCATTTTACAGATGAGGAAACAAGCGGGGAAGTAGCAGCGCTGGAAGAACTGCCGGCGTGATACAGCGAAGCGGTCTCGCCGCAGTGGGAGGAACATACCGTGCAGCGTCTAGTGGGCAGGGGCTTCGGATTCTCCTCCAGGAGCAGGGGGGGCCCCGCGGAGGAGAGAGCCTTGACTCTGAGACTGAAGGATGCGGCGTCGGGGCTGCTCCTGGGCCCAGAAGAGGCAGAGGGAAACCCAGGCGGCGGGGAGCGGCGCACGCCAGACAGAAGTGTGTGCGAGTCTGGTCCGTTAAGGCAGATTGTTTCCTGTTGCTGAGCTCTGTATACAAGGGTGCGGCCTTGTTGGTTATCTGTGTTATATACAGTAGTGTGTACGTGTTACTCCTAAACTCCTAACTTATCCCTCCCCTCCTTTCCCCTTTGGTAACCACAAATTTGTTTTCTATGTCTGTGGGTCTATTTCTGTTTTGTAAATAAGTTCATTTGTATCTTTTTTTAAGATTCCACATATAAGCCGTATCATATGATATGTGTCTTTCTCTGTCTGACTTACCTCACTTAGTATGATCCTCTCTAGGTCCATCCATGCTGCTGCAAATGGCACGAGTTCATTCTTTTTTATGGCTGAGTAACCTTCCATTATATCTTCTTTATGGGTTCATCTGTCCGTGGGCATTCAGGTTGCTTCCATGTCTTGGCTATTGTAAGTAGTGCTGCCATGAACATGGAGGCGCATGTATCTTCTTGAATGATGATACAGGCTTGGGCTGATGTGGAATTGCCGGTATCATTTATACCTTCCTCCTAGCAACAAACACGTATGGACCACCTATTATGTTAAGACACCGTCAGACGCTGGATAGCAGACACATTGGAGCCGTGGTCCCCGTCCTCAAGCGGCTTCTAGCCTGGTAGTGGGAGGCAGTCACGTGCCCCAACCCCACAGCACATCGCAGGTGCCATGGCAGATGCCCGGAGAGCAGGGGACGTACCTGCAGGCATTCACTTTATCCTGGGTGGAATGTCGTGGAAGGGTTCCGGAAGATTCAGTGGTGGTTTGGCTGGAGCTTGGAGGATGTGAGGTGTTCTTGAGGCCAGTGGGGTGCCGGCAGGGGGCCAGGTCCCAGGAGGAGGGACGTGCCTGTAGCCGTGGATCTATTGTGTGTCCGTTGTTGATGGGAGCTCAATGGCGATGGCCCACAGGCGGTTCTGTTTCTAGACGGAGGCTCTGGAAGAGCTGACAGTGGTTCTCAGTGGTTATGGAGGATGCGACAAAAGTTATATCGAGGCTGAATGCAGTTAAGAGGGCACATGGGGCGCGGGCATTTGGGTTGTGAACGGCAGTGCTATACTTGGGGCACGAGCCCCTACGAGGAAAGAAAGGTCACGATTTACATCTTTGCACAGCAAAAGACGAGATGAGTCTTGCTGGCAGAGAGTCCTCTCTGGCTTATGGGAGCTCCGCTGGCCGAGATCTCGTGCAGAGTGACAGCCACGTAATGTGAGAAGAAACCACGAGTGTGGGCAGACGGGATGTTGAAGCCATGGTTTCTGATACTTTTAGTGACTGGATTCCTTGAAATGCCGATGTCATGCCTCAGGGAGCTGGAACTTGAGAGCGGAGACACTAGGCCTGCTGTGGGGTCAGACAGGCCAATGATGACCTCTTTTTACAGCCAGGAAGCTGTGCTGTGGTCAACTCTGTGTGTGTGTCTGTGTGTACGTGTGTGTGCATCTGTGTCTGTGTGTTGGGGAAGGTTTGGGGGGTGGGTCTTCCCTGTGTCTGATGGAAGGAGACCCGCACAAGGGATGCACACAGAACACAGAGGTGATGCGGAGCCTGGAGAGAGGCCCAGCAAGTTGCATCCTTTCTGGAGAGCTTTCAAATCAAGGCAGATTCTCTGTTGTTGGTGGACAGTTTCTGCTTAGGAAAAGGAGATGGCCAGGGTCGCCTCTCTGAGATCCTAAGTCAGTCATATTTTTTTTGCACTTTACACGTATGATAACTCTTTAAAAGGGAATCACTGAAGTGAGTTTACAGAGGAAAATTATCCTGTACCCTAATAGGAAGACTCCTGTCTGAGTCCATTCGGGCTGCTGTTAACAAAATACCACAGACCGGGTCGCTTCCAAACAGCAGAAATTTACTTTTCCCCATTCTGGAGGCTGGAGGTCTGAGATCAGAGTGCCAGCGGGCACGGTTGGGCCCTGGTGAGTGCTTCTTCTCAGTCGCAGACTTCCGGCTGTGTCCTCACATTGTGGGAGGCAGGAGGTGGCTCTTCATAAGGGCACCAATGCCATTCGTGAGGGCTCCACCCTCATGACGTAGTCACCCCCCACAGGCCCCGCCCCCTGCTGTACCGTTGCTTCCGGGTTAGGTTTCAATGTATGAATTTGAATTTGGGGGGGGGACACAGACGTGCAGACCTAGTAACTCCCTAGAAACTTGCACAGCGCACACATCCCTGTATTCCTGGCAAATCCTTGTGCAACGTGGACCTCCCTGGGGGAGAGACATTTGCCTTTACTGTGGGTTTTTTTTTTTGCTTTTAATTTTATTGGAGTAGAGTTGACTTAGTGTTGTGTTCGTTTCTGCTGTACAGCAAAGTGAATCAGTTATACAGATACATGTATCCACTGTTTTTTAGGTTCTTTTCCCATATAGGCGGTTACAGAGTATCGAGTAGAGTTCCCCGTGCTGTACAGCAGGCCCTTGTGGATTCTCTGTCTTATATGTTGTGTGTGTGTGTGTGTGTGTGTGTGTGTGTGTGTGTGTGTGTGTGTTCATCCCCTCCCCCACTGTGTTTTTGAAAATAGCTCTTGTTAATCCCCTCCGAAGAGTTTCAAATTCTTCATAGATTGATTTCTTTTTTAACACAAAAGGAAAAGAACGAAACTGCTGATTTTTTTTTTATCAGAGGAGTTTAATTTCTAACCGGCAAAGCGGGTAAAACGCCCAACCAGCTCTCCTGATTCTCTGCTAAGGAGATGGTGGCTTCGCTCCGTGAGGTACATACAGTATTTTCAGGAAAAGTTGCGTATGACCTGCAAGGGTATGAGTAACAGGATGGAGCTTTAAGCCCTGTCATCAGACATGAGCGTGCCAGGTGAGTGTGTGTGTGTGTGTTTTGGGGAAGGAGTGACTCCAGCCGGCCCGCGGCTCCTCGGGCCCCGCCCGTGTCCAGGAGACGCAGCCACCGTCCCCCGCCCCCTCCTGTGGGGGGTCTCCCCCCTCCCTCCTGGGGGGTCTCCCCCCTGCCCTCTCCTGGGGGTCACCCCCCCCCGGAAGCCCCCAGGCCCCGACCTCTCAGGAGGGGAGCACGGCAGCTTGCAGCGCCGACATCGTGTCTGTTCCAGAACAATCCTGGGAGCCGAGACCGTGTCCGTGCGGACGAAGCTCGCGGCGGGTCTGGCACGAGGAGCCCCGGGCGCCCCTGGGCCCCGGCCGGTCCCGCGGGCGGCTGAGGGGCCGGTGCTGTGCCCGCAGCGGCCGTGACCTTGCCCCCGGTCTCGGCCGTTTCTCGGGATGGTGGTTCTGCTGCGGTTGGTGGTTCTGCCGCAGATGCTGGTCCAGCGGCAGGTGGAGACAGGACAGCCCAGCCCTTGGCGCTGACTTAGGACGTCGTGTGTGCCCCCTCCCTCCCGCCCTGGGGGGGGTGGGGACCTGCCAGCTTCGGGGGCGGCTGCGCGGGGCCGGGGGTGGCGGGTGGAGCTCCTCCAGTTCGGGGCTCCCCTGCACCATGCTTTCCCTCCACCGAGGCCAGTTCAGTGTGCACCTTCTTCCGCTCTGCCTGGCCACATCATGAGTTTCCTTCAAAGTCCGCTTCCTCCAAGAAGCGCTCCTTGACCATCCGGGAGGTCTCGGCACCCTCGGAGCCCCTGTGCAGCGTCTGGACACCCGGGTGGGAGGCACTTTATCCTGTGCTGTGGGTTCATCTCTGTCTCCGTACTTTGCTGCCCCAGCTCCCAGGGGACAAAGATTCTCTTCTTGATTTGTAGCATCCATACCGTTGGATCGGAAGCACTCAGCTCAGTCTCTCTCTTTGGATCTGGTTGTCTAGCTGAATCTTCCTCACGCAGCGTTATTGGTTGACCCCTAAAGGGCATCCTGTGAGGATAGCTTCTATCACTGCCACTCCCACCCCAGATGTCACTGTTCCTATATTGCCTTAGAGATGGTAAAGCCCTTTCACATTCAGTATTTTCATTTGATCTTCACAACTGCTTTTTTATTTTTATTTTTTTAAATTTAATTAATTTATTTTAATTTTATTTAACTTTTTTCAAATAATCCTGTGCTTTTCTTTCTTTCTTTTTTTTAAAAATAAATTTATTTATTTATAGGCTGCGTGGGATCTTCGTTGCGGTGCACGGCCTTCTCGTTGCGGTGGCTTCTCTTCTTGTGGAGCGTGGGCTCTAGGCGTGCAGGCTTCAGTAGTTGTGGCACGTGGGCTCAGTAGCTGTGGTGCATGGGCTTAGTTGCCCTGTGGCATGTGGAATCTTCCCAGACCAGGGATCAACCTCATGTCCCCTGCTTTGGCAGGCAGATTCTCAACCACTGTGCCACCAGGGAAGCCCTGCTTTTTTAAATGGACCGATTGGGTATTACATTTTTTCTCAGTAGATGAAAATCCTAAGGTTCAGAGAGGTTAAATGACTGGCCTAGAGTCACAGAGCTGATGTAGAAAGCGTCCCCAAGGCTGGGAAGACCACTGTCCCATTCAGGCCATGGGTACCTTCATGCCTGTAAAAGGACTTTGTGAACGGAGGGTTTATACAATGTTACACAGAATTAGATGAACTTCAGGAATATCCCTAGAGTGAGACAGTGAAATTAAGAGGAAGCAACCCCTTTGGGCCGGGCTGGATTAGGTTGGCAGGATTCGGGGTGTAGGTTGCATGGGGGGCCCCCAGGTGGAAATGTAGCAGCAGGAGGTAGTGGTGTGAGGGGGGCGGGGAGGGAGACCTGCGTTCTGAGGGTGGTGTCTGCACACACGCGGACACCTCCAGCCCCCGTCCCTCTGATTCTGCTGTGCCCTCCCCCGGCAGCCTGCCTCCCTCCCCAGAGCTGGGGGCTGGGTTTCCAGTCGTCCCCTAGACATTCTGTCGCATGATCCCCCAGTATGATTCCCCAGTACGTGCAAACTGAAGTCTTCCTCTTCCAAAACAGGCTGCTCCTTTTGTGTTTCCTACTCTGGAGGCTGGAAACCTTGCCGTCACACTCTCTTCCCCTCCCCAAAGCAAATCCAGTTGCCAAGGACCAGCACCCCCCGGCCCCCCGCCCCGCCCCTGGCCAGTCTCCATCTTTCCTGTCCTTGTACTACCGCCTGGCCTTTTTGTTACCCTCTGTGACCTTGTGAAACAAGGCAAACTATGACGTTCCTCCCCGACAGCGTCCACCTGCCCGTTGTCATGGGCTGAACTGAGTCCTCCAGACTTGTGTTGAAGCCCTAACCCCCAGCATCTCAGGCTGTGACTGTGTTCGGAGACTATCTTAGGCCGTTCAGGATACCTACACGCTGGGCAGCTTAAACAACAGAAATCTATTTTCTCGCCATTCTGGAAGCTGGGAAGTTCAAGATCAAGGTGCTGGCAGGGTGGGTCTCCTTCTGAGGCATCTCCCCTGGGCTTGCAGGCAGCTGCCACCTCGCTGTGCCCTCACGTGACCTTGCCCTGAGTTCCCAGAGAGAGAGAGGGAGAGAGCAGGCTCTCTGGTCTCTCTCCTTATGAGCTCTAATCCCAGCAGATCCATGCTCCATCCCATGACCTCATTCCACCTTAATTACTTCCGAGAGGCGCCACCTCCAGATACAGTCATGTTGGGTGTTGGGGCACCAGCTGTGAATTTGGGAAAGATGCAAACATTCAGAGATAAAGCCTTTAAGAAGCTGATTAAGGTCAAATGAGGCCATTCGTTTGGGCCCTAATCCAATTTGACCGGTGTCCTCATGAGAGGAGATTAAGACACATGGAGAGACACCGGGGCAGGGGCAGAGGGATGGCCATCTGCAAGCCAGGGAGAGGGGCCTCGGGAGAAAACAGCCCCTCTGGTACCCCGACCTCAGACGTCCCAGCCGCTAGAACCATGAGAAAATACACTTCTGAAGTTGAAGCCCCGCCCCCGTCTGTGGTATTTTGTCACAGCAGCGCGCGCAAACTAATACACCTGTGAAATGCCAGGCAAGGCCTCCTGGGCCCTTGGCCTCTGTGATCTTCCCTCGCATACCATGCATTTTTATCTTCTCACGCCTCTGCACGTGTTTGCTCCTCCATCTGGAACACCCCTTTTCTTGGTGGCAGAGGCAACGCGTTCTCACCCAGTATCCCATGTGCTGTCTTACAACCAACAGGCTACAAGCAGGAGTGATATATGTGGTTTCCAGGCTGAAAGCATTGAAAGGCAGGTGCAAATTCTCCGCTGTTGGTATCTTCCCTGCACGGTGCTCGTGAAGGCGTGTGGACCAAGGATGGTAGTAGCCTGCATCCCTGAGTCATGGTATTGCCAGGGCAACGAATTAGCATTTGCATAAGAGAAACAAATCTTTGTTGTGTTAAACCTTTGTTACTGCAGCATAACCCAGTCTGTCCTGACTAATACACTTTCATTCTCTGCTGGTTAAAATCGCCATCTTCCAAGTTTCAGGTTAAATACTGCTTCTTTCTTTAAGAGCCTTCTAGAACCAACCCACCCCCAGTCAAAGTAATCTCTTTCCTTTGGACTTTCACAGCACGTGTAATGTATGTCCATTTGGCACTTCAAGCTTAGTCTTACGGTCAGTGATGCACATGCAGAGTTAGTGACAAAATGATTAAGAGTACGAATGCGGGACCCAGGCTGCCTGGGGTCACATCTCAGCCCTGCCATTGAGCAGCAGTGGGACTTTTGGTGAGTTACTCAATCTTCTAGGACCTTGATTCAAATATGCTTTTCTAGGACCTGCCAGAGCACCTGGTACAATAACTAATTTTTCAACAGTACCAGCATGCAGGCCTCCTTCTGTTCTGTCTTGCAGATTGAAGCATCAGTAAAAGACATGGAGAACCAGAGACGGCGGGTCAGGAAGCAAAGCCAGAGGTCTTGTAATCAGGGGCCCTGTGACTTAACAGATGATATAGCCTGTGACTCAGGCCAGGCCTGGCAAAGACTGTGGGTTTCTCCTACAAATTAGTTCAGACCAGAGGGAGGAAGGAAAGAGGCATCTGATCGTCTCGAAACCACTTTCCCTGAGCTCATCACTTTGATGTGTACATCAAGATGGTTTATGATTTTATGTTTTTTTGCTGACGACTTACCTTGATTGGTCTGAGAATATTGCATCACTTGCATTCCTGGAATAAACCCCAGTTAGATGCTTGATTTTATTTGCTGGTAATTTACAGAGGATGTTGCATCCGTGTTGGTGAGTGAGGGGTTTTTCCCCCTCCTTCTCTGTATATGGGAAGATACAAAGGTCTGGGCTCATTGAAATTCCTTTGATACGCATCTGAACCCTCTGGGCCAGTATCCTGTTTTTCCCCATCCTGAGCTCCCCCCAGGGCACACCATCCCGATGGCCACTATGGCTGATGGCTTGAGGGCGGGCAGCCTTCTTTGTTTACTGAAATGGCTGGCATTGTTTCTTTTTTGTCTGAAATACTAACTACCTAGATTTAGGGATAAGGTGCTCCTTCCCACAAGACCACCCCCACGTCAGATGCCAGTCCCAAGTCTCAGGTCACCAATGCTTCTGACCAACTGGCTGTAAACTGGGGGCTTCCACATACCTGCCCCCCCCCCCCCCACCAAGTTTAGATCATTCGTTAGAACGACTCACAGAACTCAGGAAAGTGCTTTACTTACTGCTACCGGTTTATTATAAATGATACGATTCCAGAACAGGCGAGACATGGGCGCGGAAGTGTGCCCGGGGCCTCCATTCTCTCTCTCTGGGCAAGTCACCCAGCCCAGAAGTGCTCTGAACCCTGTGGTTGAGGGGTTTTTGTGGAGGTGTCGTTATGCAGACACGATGGATGGAATGATTGGCCATCAAGGGTTAGCTCAGTCTCCACCCCTCTCCCCTTCCTACAGTTCAGGGGGCTGGGCTGGAAGTCCCCATCCTCTAATCAGGCCTCTTCCTTTCTGGGGACCAGCCTGACGTCGGGCTTCCAGGCACCAGCCACCGCATCAGCCTACAAAAGACACTGGTTATCCTGAGATCCTAAGCCCTGTGCCAGGTACCTGGACCAAGGCCAAGTATTTATTTTTATTATATCACAACGTGAGCGACTGGCCAGTCATGTTTCCTTCTTGTAATATCTACCTATAAAGGTTATGTTGGCCACATAAAGAGGTGGGACGTATACTGTGTTTTTCTGTTCTCTGGAAGAGTTTGTGCAAGATTGGTATTATTTAAATATTTGCAAAAATTAACTGGTGAAGCCATATAGGCTTGGAGTTTTCTTTGTGGGACGTTCTTGAATAACTTCAATTTATGTATTAGATGTTAGATGTTAAATTTTTCATGTTCTTCGGTGGGCTTTGGAAAGTTGCATTTTTCAAGACATTTCCCATTTCATCTTAAATTTCAAAATTTTAAAGTTTAAAAAGTATGTTTATTAATCCTTCTAATGTCTGTATGATCTGTAGTGACATTCTTTTCCATTTCTACTGTTGGGAACTTGTTTTGTTTTTGTTGGACAGCATTGTTAGCAGTTTTCCACTTGAAGATATTTTCAAAGAGCCAACTTGGGAGTTTGCTGATCTCCTCTATTGTGTATTTGTGTTCTACCTCACTGTTTACCGTCTTTCTTATTTCCTTCCTTCTTCCTTATATTTCCTTCCTTTTCCTTATATTTAATTTGCTGTGCTTTTAATAAGTTCTTGAAATAGAAGAATAAATCACTGATTTTCAGCCTATCATTTTTCTTTCTTTTCTTTTTTGGCTGCATTGGGTCTTGGTTGCTGCGCGCAGGCTTTCTCTAGTTGCAGTGAGCGGGGGCTACTCTTTGCTGTGGTGTGCAGGCTTCTCACCGTGGTGGCTTCTCCCGCTGCAGAGCATGGGCTCTAGACGCGAGGGCTTCCGTAGTTGTGGTGATTTCAGACGCAGGCAGCAGTAAGCGGCAGCTTGCAGCAAGCAGCAGGGAGCAGTAGGTAGAAGCAAGATCTTAATTCTTAGTTGTTCCCAGACCAGGAGTCCTAACCACTGGACCACAGGGGCTGGTAGCTAGGGCCTGGGTCCTTAGTTCTTGCTGGCCTTATCAAGAATGAATTCAGGCGAGGAGGCAGAAGGTAAAGAGAAAAGGAAAAAAGTTTATTGGAAAAACAAACTACATGCAGAAAGACGCATAGGCGAGCTCAGTGAGAGAGTCCTCAGAGTCGGGCCTTTGGGGAGTTTAAATTCTTTATAAAGGGGTGGTCTTCCAGGTCTTTGTCTTCTTCTCGGCCAATCATATTGTTTTGACCCCAGGGTTAATTTGCTTCTAGACCCTTCCCTGGGTGTGCACACCCCCCTCAATTAAGATGGATCCTATTGCAAAGGCCTCTGGGAGACAGATTGCAAGACTTATTACGGTCTGGCACCCCCTGCCTTTTGGACCCCATGAAGGCTTTTACGCATGCGTAGTGTCTCCCTTGTCCCAAAGATGGGGGGGCATGTATGACCTCTTGATCTCTTAACAGGGTTAGCCGCTCTCTGTCCCTGCGATAAAAGTGTCCAAATGTCCAGTTATTTACTCTATTTCTGTTGCTGTTTCTTATATTGAGGTGCAAATCTCAAAATATAGACAGGAGTCTGGTCATAAATATGTAATCCGGAGTCCAGTTGTCTCTTGCCTTAGGAGATGTAAACAGGGGGCTGGTAATGGATGTCTGTCCTGGAGCTCATCTTCTTCTCATCCCAGAGGTGTGAACAGGCCAGTTGTAAACACCTAGCCTGGAGTCCACCTATCTCCCACCTCAGCGGCATGCGGGCTCACTAGTTGTGGCTCATGGGCTCTAGAGCGCAGGCCCAGTAGTTGTGGTGCACGGGCTTAGTTGCTCCACAGCATGTGGGATCTTCCTGGACCAGGGCTCGGAACTGTGTCCCCTGCATTGGCAGGCAGACTCTTGACCACTGCGCCACCAGGGAAGCCCCAGCCTATCATTTCTCTAATGTGTACATTTTAAGGTTATAAGTTTCCATCTGTGCCCTGCATTAGCTGCATCCTCTGAGTTTTTATAAATTGTCTTTATTATCATTCAGCTCAAAATATTTTCTAATATCTGGGCTTTTTCTTTTGGATATAGTCTTTTTATTACTGATTTCTAAATTTAATTCCATTGTGGTCAAATAACATTCTCTGAATGATCAGTGTTTTGAAATTGGTTGAGGCTTTCTTTATAATCCACTATATGGTCAATTCTGGTATATGTTTCACTTACACTTAGAAATGTAAATTCTGTCATTGTTGGGTATAGAATTCTACAGATAACAACCAGGTTAAGTTTGTTAATCATGTGTTTCATCTTCTGTATCTTTATTGGTCTTTTATCAGCTGGTTGTATAAACTATTGAGGAAAGTGTGTTAGTCTTTTGCTATGATTGTGGATGTCTCTTTCTTTGAGTTCTTTAATTTTTGCTTTATGTATTTTGAAGTTATGTCATTGAGTACCTACAGATTTGTGACTTGATATCTGCTTGTTGGACCAACCCATTTTGATATTTCTTTAGTTCTAGTAACGCTTCTTGCCGTAAAATCTTATTTAATACTAGTATAGATACACTTGATTTCTTTCTGCTAAGGTTTGTATAGTCTCTTTTCCCATCCTTCTACTTTAATCATATATTTTTAAAGTGTCTCTCTTAGAAGTTACAGAAGTTGTTTTTTTTTCTTTATCCCATCTGACAATCTTCGTCTTTTTCTTGTATTATTTAGTCCATTTACATATAAAGTAACAGCTGATACAGCTGGATTTATTCCTACTTTCTTACTATTTTTTTTTTTTCTATCTGGCTAATCTGTTTTAAGTTCCATTTTTCTTCTTTCTTGCCGTCTTGTGGGTTAATACAATATTATCTCTTACTTTATTCTCCACCCCAAACTTGCAGGTTATATGTTCCGTTCTTATACGTTCTTTTCTTTTAGTTGTTAACCTAGAGATGAGACAATATGTAGTCTTGCCTTATCTCTGTCTAATACAAATTATTACTTTTACCAGTTTCCCAGGACTGCTAGAACCTTAGAAAACTTTAGTTTCCTAAACGTTGGTCTCTTTCCTCATTTTGTGTTGTTTCATACATTTTTTAGTTCTACCCATAAATTTAAACTCCACAAGACATGATGGTTGTTGGGTTAACATTTAATATTCACTGATAATTCCCCGTGTATTGATCCTTCCTGGTAGTTTTCAGTCCTCCCTGCATTTCCGTATTTCTGACTAGGAGGATTTACTTTCATTCTGCAGACCTATTGGCAATGAGTTCTCTCTGGCCTGCTGTGACCAGGAAATTATTTTAAAAATCTTTGCTGGTTGCTTTAGGAAACTAATTAGCAGACAAATTATATTTGGCCAAAATATTTGGTCTTTCTCTTATGCCCCTTCCCTATTCAAACCACTCTCAACCACAGAATTGGGGAACACTGCACTGCCTCTTACGGGGTGACCGTCAAGGGCCTGAAAGACATCAATTGAGAATATAGATCGAAGGTGATGGAGATCTAAGTAAAATTCATTTTGATTAGTGTGTTACATGTACGTATATTTTAATCAAAATATAATATTCACTTAGAAAAGACAACACGTACAGATCTTTCTGAACGTTTTCACAAACATGGTTTCCACAAACAGAATGTGGTTGCATATCTTTTAAATCATTAAATTCTGTTTGAAGAAGCAGAATTTTGCACTGCGGGCACACAGCACTCGCTGTTCAAGCCGATGGCTTCCGGAAGAAGCCTGTGTGATTTGCACTATGTGGCCATCTCCCTCAGACCTCCCCGACTGCCCCAGCTGTGATCTTTCTTTCTCTCTTTGCTCCCTTTCCCCCTATTAAGGTGCCCTCCACAATCCAGTTCATCTATGCTTCAGGCAAACCTAGCCAGGGTCTCCCAGGCAGCCTTCTGGTTTCCTCTGCCCCCAGGGAGGAACGTCTCAGTGTGACCACTCAGTAGCACCTCTTTCTGCCCTGGGTGCATCTTCAGGGAGGCCCAGCTGGATAGGGGCTGTAAACAGAAAAGGCTGAATGAGTCAATTGCCCTGTACTCAAGCTTGAGAGAGAATATGGGGAGAGCATCCCTGAGAGAGATGTTCAAAGAGACAAAATGACTTGTCTCTAGCACCGCGGGAGAGAGTGCTTTTACCCAGGAAAAAGATCTGGCCAACCCAACAGGTACATCTGTAGGGTGAAGACACGCAGTGCCATTAAACTCGGGTGTCATTGTCCTCGTTCTGATTCCATGACGTGTGTCTCCAATACGACATCCCCATACGTGTACCAACCTGGACTGCTGTGTAGATCTTCCTTCAAGAAGGCACACGCTGTTGGCAGATGAAGTCATCCAGCGGCCTGATAATGTTCACTGGAAAGGCATTACCTTACGCTCTGGGTTTATACATCAGTCCCTTTTGAGTTTGGTTAGATAACCTCTGGAGCCTGGTTATCTCTGTGCAAACTGTGTAGGTTTCTGGCCCTACAGGATGGAGGACCAGACACTGTAACAAGGACAGTGTAATGTCTTGTTACTGTCATCCTTAAGCAGGTCCTGCTTGAAACTGCAAGTTTAGTAACGTACTAGTAACTCATTTCAAAGCTCCCCTTGATAGAGGTTTGCACCAAACACGTGAAACCACTGTATTAAGAGCTTTTATTGTTACTTCAGCAGCTAAGTCATCGTTAGCAAAGCTGGACACAGTCCTTGTACTAAATTTTATTCCATAACATTAGGGCAAGTGAACGTCACGTCATGCGTACATACAGCATAGTTAAGTGTTTCTTAGCTGCACTCTATTTATAGCAGGAAATGTTAATCATGTTTTACTAAAGTAGGTCCTTGAACAATTTCCTCGGTTTGTCATTAAGAAGCCCTGAATTGTGCAATTTCTACTCGGAACAATTCGTGTGTTTTCCATGTATTCCTATTTCTATTGTTTTATAAATAATACACTGATAATACTGGCTCAATGATATTAAGACAATATCCACTGTCCATGATTTACGAAGGAGGAAGGGCAAGGAGGGTTCACTTCCTTTTCCAAGTGTTAACAGCTTGTAGTACTACATTATTTATGGACCGATTTCTCGAACATCTGTAAAACTGAAACTATCCTTACTGAAATCCAGTCAGGTGATTTTCAAAAAGTAGTTCTGAAATGTCTTTTGAGAAGTGAAAGTGACTCTTGCACAGGTCTGTGCTCAGGTGAATGATTTTTTTATGTCAGCATCTCCCAAAAATGTGTTCTGGGAAAAACTGCGTTGGGGAGGTATTCATAGGGTGTAAATTAAAAGTCTCTACGTCAAATGCTTAAGAAACACCCGGCTACACAAAGTGAGTGAATCCTATTACTGCATAGCTTCTCAGAACAATTTAATACTCTACCAGTAACTGTGGCAAGAGACCGAGGTTCAAATCCCAAACTCACTTGTCCATCTTTTATTTTCCCCTCGGGAACACACTGTGGTGAAAGCTTCTTTATATGATATATTCCCCCAACACAATCTTACAGCGTCAGAGACGGTAGATCTGGTTCACTAAAGAACATATGCCACAGTACAATCGCACACAGTAGGACAGGATCTCACACGGCAGGACAGGGTCACCCAGGAGGACAGGAACCCACCCAGCAGGACAGGGTCACCCAGGAGGACAGGATGGCCAGTAACATCCTCATTTTAAAATCGAGGACACTGGGGTCAAGAAGCCTAGGCAGTGAGCGCCCGTGGCAAGCAGCTGGCCTGGAAGAGGAAAAGCCGCGGCCTGAGCTCCGCAGGGGCCTGGTGGCCAGGCCCACTTCCGGGCGAGAGCCGGCTCCGAGCCCCGCCCCGCCCCGAGCCCCGCCCACAGTGCCCCTCGCGCCCCGCCCCCACCCCGCCCCGCCCATAGTGCCCCTCGCCCCACACACGCAGCCGCTGGTTCCCTCAGACGCGCCACGGCCAGCCCTGGAGCGTCGCGTCTTGGGCCGGGGTCCCCGCTGTCTCTACGGGCCGGTCGCCTCAGGGAACTACAGGGGGGGAACAGGGCCACAGCGCCGCGGCTCGCGAGGCCGACCCCGAGCCGGCGCCGCGGGGGAGGGCGCCCCATCCGGCACACAGCGTCAGGGGCCTGCGCCCGCCTCCAGCTCCCCGCCGAGACCCGCGCGTGCCGGCCCGGGGGCGGGGCCGGACATGGCCGCCGGCGGAAGTCCGCCGCCGGGCGCCTGCCCTTCCTCTCTAGGCCGCCGGAGGGCCCGCGCCTCTGTGGTCGGGGCGGGGCGGGGCGCCGCGGCGGGGAGCCGGGGAGGCGCGCTGGGGAGCGCGGGGCTGGCCCTGCGCCTTTGCGCCTGCGCGCCCCTGGGCGGTCCCTAAACACCTTTTATTTTTTTAAGGGTTTTTCCTGTGAGGTGCCTCCCGGGCGCGAAGCCTCCGCTCTCGCCCCGGCCCTGGCGGGAGGGACGGGCGCCCCCGCCCCCCGGGCCCCGCCGGCTCGCCTGTGGACTCGGAGGCCCGCGCGAGCGTCCGGACCCTGCGGTCTAAGGAGAGGCGGGGAGGCCGGGGCCCGTCGTGCGTGCGGCCCCGGGCGCCCCCCGCGGCGAGCGCGGGAGCGCGGGCAGGCGGCCTGCGGGCAGCCCTGGCGTTTGCGGGCCCAGCGCCCACTTCTCCTTTCCGCCCGTGTTACCGCCGCGGCCCTCCCGTGGGTCGCCGGCCGGCGCGCGGCTGAGCCGGGCCCGGGGCCGCCGGGAGCGCCCGGCCTGCGCCGTGGGGTCCGGGGCCGGGCGGCCCGGGCCCAGCCCTGGCTCTGCTGCCCGTGGGGGCAAGACCTTCGGCCTGTTGTTGGTGCCCTTGGCTCGTTAGAAAAGCAGTATTCGGTATTGGAGGGGAGCTGATGTAGATGCTGTGTTAGCTTCAGGTGTGCAGCAGGTGGTTCGTGTATGCACGTCTATTCTTGATTTTTAATAGATTATCTTTTTTATACTTATTTACTTACCTCTGTATTTTTGGCCGCCTTGGGTCTTCGTGGCTGCACGTGGGCTTTCTCTAGTTGCAGCGAGCGGGGGCTACTCTTCCTTCTGGTGCACAGGCTTCTCATGGTGGCTTCTCTTGTTGCGGAGCACGAGGTCTAGCCGCGTGGGCTTCAGCAGTTGTGGCTCACGGGCGCAGCAGTTGTGGCTCCCGTCCCTAGAGCACAGGCTCAGAAGTTGTGGCGCATGGGCTTTGTTACTCCGCCGCCTGTGGGATCTTCCCAGATCAGGGCTCGAACCCATGTCCCCTGCATTGGCAGGTGACTGCTTAACCACTGCGCCACCCGGGAGGTCCCTGTATTCTTTTTCAGATTATTTTCGCATATAGGTGATTACGGAGTATTGAGTGTCGTTCCCTGTGCTGTACAGTAGGGCCTTGTTGCTTATCTATTTTATATACTGTCGTGTGTGTTAATCCCAGTCTCCTAATTTATCCCTCCCCCCACCTTCCCCCTCTCTTTACTCATTTGTTGACTGGGGGCCTTCATAGTAGATGTCTGCTCCGGGGCTGTAGCGCGCTCCGTGTGTGGGGCAGGTACACTAAGGCCTGTTACGTGAAACCATTAGGATTTCATCTGAGCAGACCCTTACCACCTTTCTGTTCTTTCCTCTCCTTTTTCGCCTTCCACACACTCCCACGTCGTCCGCTGCATTTTCCCAGAACTATGCTTTATGTCTTTCTTTCTTGCTGGAGACACCTTCAAGGCAGGGCCTTGTCTCACTCACCTTTACACCCTGGGTGCTTGACACGGCCCCACCCCAGAAGCAGTGAGTGAAAATGTCTTGAATCCTGGAGGAGAAACGAAAGGGAAACGGCCAAAAAAACCACATGAAACTAGAACAATTTTCTTAACAAAATGGTGCGATCCCTGGAGACTGCAGACTCTATTTCTTCCCGGCCCTGGACTTGCTCTCTATGGTGGGCAGATGACTTTATGACTTTCTGAATGACTGCTGCTTTTTTTTCTACCTGAGAACCCCTTTTTTTCCCTTAGGGATTGGCAGGAGAAATGACCGTTGCTTTCCAAGAAGTTGAATCTACCCTCAAGATATCAGATACTGCCCTGCAAGCCCAGTGTTCACCTGCAAAAATTCACACACACGACGCAAAGTGGAGAGTGGGCTTCCTTAGGTGCACAGAGGGGGTGGATCGGGGTGGCCAGGAAACCCTTCTAAGGGGTGATTGCCCAGCCTCTGAAGGTGATGCTGGGTGAGTGATATCAGCCCTACAAGACTTCCTTGCAGCCACTCCCACGTGAGGCTCGGTAATTCTCAGAGCTGGAAGAGATGCAGCCTTGAATGTAGTGTAGGTCTCGTCTACGACATCCTAGACCGTGGCCACTTAAGCTGCAGATGTTCCAATGACTCCCGGCTCCCTGGTCCATGAGATAACCTGTGTAGTTTCTGGAACAGCTCTAGTTGCTGGAAAGTTTTCCATTGAGCCTTTTATGTGATGATGCCCCAATCCAGGTGTTGCTAATCCTTAGCAGTCTTTGGTGCTGCAGATGCAGAGGGACCTTCACCTGCCATCCAGTGACTCTGTGGTCAGCGATGTCACATTAATAGTATTTACACCACAGAAATGGGCAACGCCACAGTCAAATCTGCCCCCTTCCAAAACCAAAACCAAAACCCAAACGCAAACCCAGACACCCCTGCTCACGAGCTGCTGGCTGACCTTATCCTTGGTGAAACTCATTGAGTAGGAGGGGCTGTAAGATGTGCACCGGTGATCTCTCACCCAAATGTGTGCGTGGAAAAATGCCACGTGGGTGGCACCAGCTTCGTGCTGAAGGAGTGGGGAGGGAGGTGGTGTCAGCAGAACAACTGGTGGGAGGAAAGACCTGGAGGGGAGGAAGTCCACCGCGGGCTGGAGAAAAAGCAGGTTTCAGGGCTGGCGAGAGGAAGAGGCTCGGTGTCAAGGGGCAGCGAAACCACAGCTGACGATTCAGACTGTGCCAGACGTGGGGAGAATGAATTCTATGAGGCAGGCGCCGGGAAGGGGCACTGAGGGTTTCTGAGGAAGGAAGGAGGCCTTATAATAGCAAGACCTGGGGAAAATTATGTCTCTGAGCTTGCACTTTAAAAAATTGAAATGTAATACGCATACCATTAAAATTCCCCCTTTTAAATTGTACAGTTCAGTCCTTTCAGTCTATTTACAGGGTCGTGCAGCCACCACCACTTCTAATTCCGTGAGTTTCATTATCCCCTAGTCACTGGCAGTCACTCCTTCCTCCCCTAAAGGTTTGCACTTCTTAAAAAACACCAAATTTGGTTATCTGTAGAGTGACTTGAACTTTGAACCCAGGAGGGCTGTGTACCAAACATAAAGAGGGAAAGGGAGAGAGCAGGCTGGCTTTTCCAAGGTTCAGGTGATACAGCCAGACATTTATCTATCTATCTATCTATCATCTATCTATCTATCTATCTATCTATCTATCTATCTATCTATCTATTATCTATCTATCTATCTAGAGAAGAGAGAAGAGAGAGAAAGCAGTATCAGACCCCCACTTGGGAGCAAAGAGCATAGGCGAAGTTGATCTTCAGATGCAGCATCTGGGTGACGTGGAAGCTGTGGACGTTAGAAGAAGATTCTTGCAGGGGTTAACGTTTTTATTTCCTTGGCATCCCCTGTATCATTCCTCTTCCTCTACCCTTCCAGACACTGCCATTCCTGGGGAAACCGAGGGAAAGAGCAGAAGGGGCGGGAACTTTGGAAAACCCCTTGCTCTGGAAAGCCCTGAGAAAGACCCTTGCTCTCTGCTGCCCTCTGGGCTCTTCTGTGAGGACTCGGGCGGTGGAGCCTGGGCCCCTCCCACAGGCAAGGGGAGCATGTGAGCGGCCGTCAAGGACCCTCAGCTGGCGTGCTGTGGGTTTGAACATCCTTCGCAGGATGGGCCTGTTTGACAGAAGAAGAGGATTCCAGGAAGACGGCTGTAGATGGGGTGCAGCAAGTAGCACACTTTCTTGGGCTCTCGTCTCCTAAGGCGGGTCCCTCGGCCCCTCGCCCCCCACCCCTCCCGGATCTCATGCAGCAGGAGTGGTTGGGGCACGTCCAGGGTGCCACTCAGCCCTTGAGCTGGTTTGAGTGTCTGCCACGGGGAATCCTGTTTCGGGGTGTCTGGTCTT
The DNA here is from genome assembly GCF_030028045.1 of Hippopotamus amphibius kiboko. NCBI lineage: Eukaryota > Metazoa > Chordata > Mammalia > Artiodactyla > Hippopotamidae > Hippopotamus > Hippopotamus amphibius. The sequence continues at coordinate 62,920,079 of NC_080202.1, forward strand.
GGTCCAGAGGGGCCCCACTTTGTAGGGAGCACTGAATGCCCTGCTGCCAGCCTTCGAGCTGATCGAGCTGGGTGTTTTCCTTCGTATCTCAGAGTCATGTGGCTTCCAAATTGGAGGGGAATTTTGAATTCATCAAGTTGGAGTCATTTCTTCCGAGAAAGTAGAGACTCAGAGAGATTAGGTAACTTGATCAGATTCCTCCTGCCCCCCAACTAATCCACGGTGACAGAAAGCGGGTGGGGGGTGCCTGGGGGCAGCAGGGGCGGGATCACAGGGGGCACAAGGAAACTTTGGGGGTGACAGATGTGCCTCCCATCTTGCCCGTGGGTGTGGTTTCCTGGCAGTATACAGATCTCGAAACCCATCAGATTGTGCACTTTAAATACATGCAGTTTAGTATACGTCAGTTGCCCCTCCATAAAGCTGCTAGAAAACAGTCACACATCCGGTGAGAGTCAGAGCAGGGCCCAGGGCCCAGCCTGGAGGCCTTCACACGTCCCCTGAAGCCCACAGCGGTCTTAAAACCAAAGCCTGTTTCAGGGTGTGAAAATGCCTTTTCCCATAATGTCATTTTTTCCTTTTTCAAATTAATATTTTTTAGTTGAAGTATAGTTGCCGCACAGTATTCTATAAGCTCCAGCTACACCATGGAGTGATTCACAATTTTTAAAGGTTATATGCCATCGGTAGTTATGATAAAGTACTGGCTATTATATAGTATCCGCATACTGTACAATATGTCCTTGTAGCTTGTTTCATACCTAGTAGTTTCTACCTCTTACTCCCTCCCCTCACCCCCCTCCCCACTGGGAACCACTCGTTCGTTCTCTGGCAATGCTTGTGAAAACTATCATCTCTGATGCATTCAATGCGTTTAATTTAGGAGAAAAAAGATAAGGATGGGGTTTTTATTCTGACTGTAGGTGGTGGTGGTAGCTGGTACCCTCTTCTGGGCCAAAGTAGTTTCTGAACAATCCCTGGTTCAGGAAGAGGCAGGAAACCTTCCAGAAGAGTTCCCCAGAGTTCCTCTTTTTCTCCCCTCTCCCGGATCAAGCAGTCAGAGCCACAGCAGGATGGTCAGCTTCGGAGGGTCTCAACTAGCTTCTTGGGGAGAAAGGGGAAGGCAGGGAGAGGCGGACGTGGGCTGCACCCACACTTCTTCCCGTTATTGCTGCGCTGGCGCTGACCCGTGGCCGTGCAGAGAGCTTCTGTCTGCTGGCTGGGTGTGCTCACTGCGTGGAAATGAAGGCTCTCCGAGTTCCCTCCCAGAATGTGTTTTCATGAGCTGCTGCCTTTCTCAGGGGAGCTAGGAAGAAACATTCATGCATCTAAGGTTTTTTGTTTGTTTGTTTTGTTTTGTTTCTTCTACACATGATTTTTTAGAACTGCAAATGTAATACACACCTGTAACAAAATGCAAACGACAGAATTATATGAAATGCAAACATGGGCTAGAGCACGGGCAGTGGCCCAGGGAGTCAGGTCATTTCGACAGGACTTCTGTGGTGTGGGAGGTGTTGTCACCATGCTGTCTCAAGTGCGTGGGGACATGGGATCAACTCTGAGACCTGTCCTCTGGGTTTCCACGCTGTTGAAGACATTTAACCCATGGTGCTGTTTCTTCACTGTCTGCCTCCCCCGAGTCCTCCCCACCTCCAACCCTTTGCCCTTCTCTGCCTGGCTCTGTGCCCCAAGAGGCTGATCTCAGCAGGCGGCATCCCCAGGGCTCTGTCACCCTCTGGCTTCCGCTCAGCACTGACCAATGGGAAGCACTCAGAGGAGAGAGAGTTGGGGTGCTTACTCCCCCGGCATCCTTTCTAGTACCAGCTGTGTGCCTCCAAAATGACGGCCCCGGCACGGCCGCCCCTCCGCCAGGGCCGCCCCTCCGCCAGGGCTCCGGCTCACCATCCCTTGGGCCTGGGTGGGGCAGTGGTGCCTCCACATCCCTGCTTGGTTTCTTAGCCCTGACCTCCCTCTAAGCAGGTCTCGGCCTGCAGGCAGTCCGATGCGTCCATCACCGAGAGATGAGCTGTTGGTGACCGTGCCTCTCCTCCCAGTCTGGGGCGGGGGTGGGGGCGGCGGGGCCCAAGGGCTGAGAGCAGGATGTTTTAAGCTTTCTCTCCTGAGCACTAAGCACAGTGGACTGGACTTAATTATCGCGTGGACCAGAGGTGTTGGGACATGTTCCTGGCAGGTGACCTTGGAACTGGTTTTTACAATTTTTTTAATTTTTATTTTTTGGCTGCATTGGTTGCACACAGACTTTCTCTGGTTACTGCGAGCGGGGGCTACTCTTTGTTGTGGTGCGTGGGCTTCTCAGTGCGGTGGCTTCTCTTGTTGTGGAGCACAGGCTCTAGGCGTGTGGGTTTAGTAGTTGCAGCATGCGGGCTCAGTAGTTGTGGTGCACAGCCTTAGCTGCTCTGCGACATGTGGGATCTTCCCGGACCAAAGATCGAACCCATGTCCCCTGCATTGGCAGGTGGTTTCTTAACCACTGCACCACCAGGGAAGTCCCTGGAACTGGGTTGTAAAGGGCACCAATGTGTAAATGACCACATCATGGTGTTCGGATGAGGTTTATCCTGCAGGGGCCATGGAGATCCCACTGAACGGTATCCAGGGCAGCGGGACCCCAGCTGAGGTCCCGAATCACACCTTTTTGTTGATGAAGAGGGGGACGCGGGCGACTAGAGTGATGACGATGGTGATGGTGGTGATGGTGGTGAGACGTCGGCTTCCCTGACCGAGTCACAGCAGATTTTCATTTTTGCACGATGTCCCTCTGCCATCTTGCAAGGTAATACTTGCTTTTTTTTTTTTTGGTCAGTCTTTTTATTGAGGTATAGTTTACAGACAATGTCGTGCTCCAGTTTTAAGAGTACAGTTGGATGAGTTTTGACAAACATTGTTATCTGTGTATAACCATCACTGCCATCCAGATACAGAGCATCTTAAACAACAAGGATTTACTGTATGGCACAGGGGGCTATATTCAGTATCGTATGATAACCTATAATAGAAAAGGATCTGAAAAAATAACCAGGGCAGCTGGTCCCCGGGGGGACTTCAACTTTCCTTCCTTCTTCCTCACTTCCTTGCTTTTGTTAACCAGCATCTCCCCAATTCCACGTAGAATCTGCTTTCCCCTAAAGATTTCTACACATCAAAAAAAAAAAATTATTTTATATGGGAGTGTCGTTGATTTACAATGTTGTGTTAGTTTCCCGTGTACCGCGAGGCGCTTGTTATACATATATCCATTCATTTGCAAATTCTTTTCCCATTTAGGTAATTACAGAATATTGAGCAGAGGTGTGGATCACCTGTTTTAAATACAGTGCTGTGTACATGTCCATCCCAACCTCCCGCTCCGTCCCTACCCCGCTTCCTTCCCCTGCCTTGTCCGCCTCCCGAACTTTCCCATCCGCCTTAAGGGCTCGCCCTCGGCCACGGCGCCTCCCACGCGGGTCCCCGTCGCGCGGGGCTCACCTGCGGCCGCGCCCAGCCCCACGTCGCCCCCTGGCGGCAGGGGGGCGCCCGCGCAGCGCACGCCCGGCCCCCGGCGCCGCGCGCTGATTGGCCGGCGCGGATTCGGGCCGCTTCCCGGGGGCGCCGCGGACAGCCCCGCCCGGCGCGGGGACCCGGGGACCCGGGGGCGCGGGCGCGCGCGCTCTGCCGCGGCTCCCGCTCCTCTGGCGTCGCGTCCCGGGGCCGGGGCCGCCGGGGTCCAGGATGGCGATCCGACCCCAAGGCCAGCAGCACAGGCCGAGGATGGCGTTTCTGCGCAAGGTGAGCGCGGACCCATCACCTGGGCCGGGGGGCGGGCGGCGGGGTAGGGGCGCGGGGACCAACTCCGCGAAGTGTCGGCGGGGACGTGCGCGGGGGGGGGGGGGGCGGCCCTCGTGGTCGGTTAGTGCCGCTTGATGTTATCAAGTGACTTCTTTGCCGTGTGTTTCTGTCCGTCTGTCTGTCTTTTGAGGACTGTAATGGCGAGGTTTCCTTGTAACCTGTTTGTGGCGGGGGACCCGCAGGCCAGGGCGAGGGTCGGCCGGAGGCTGGAAACAACCTGTTACTCGGCGAGGAGGCGCCGGCAGGCAGCTCCGCCAGCCTGGGTCAGATCTGAGACCGTCTCCGCGACTGTTAGGAGGCGTCCAGAGGCCAGACGCACACGATCGCTGTTTTTTGGATTCACAACCGCAGTGTTTTAGAGCGTGTGTGTGTGGTGGGGGTGTACACACAGGCCATGAAAACGGTGTGACTTGCAGGCGAAAAGGACACCCCGCTTCCAGCGCCCCTAGATCCCTTATTCAGGTGTGTGTATTTGGGGGGCTCGGGCCTCTCTGTGGGCAGCAAAGGCTTTCTCAGAGCAAGCGGCCGGGCGCAGGGTGTGTGTCCTGGGGACTTGTGCAAGGTGGCGTGCATCTTGTGGGGGGATGTGTGTGAGGACGGAGTGGCTCATCTTGTTCTGGGCCTTTAAGGTGATGGGTCCCGGGGGAGGTGGGCAGAGGATTCAGCCCCGGCCATGCACCCGCCCTTCCTCCCGTCCACAGCGACTTTCCCCAGGGCTGCGTCCACTGCCCGAGGCTTATCTTGAGCAGAATTAGCTGAATGCTTTGTGACACTAAGACCCTGCCCTGAGCCCTCGGAGCTCAGCAAACTGGTGCAGTCACAACCGTCCGGATTCCTCTACGCCTTTCAGCGCTGAAACCTGGACAGACCTGGGCACCCGGGGGCAGCTGGCCACCCTCCGTCCACCTACTTGTGTGAGCTTCTGGGCATTCCAGGGTAGAGGTGTGAGGAGACACAACAGAGGTGGCGTGTCGCCTCGCTTGGAAAGAGCCCCGAGAGCCTGTACTGCAGACACTGGCTCCTCGCAGCGGACAACACCGCGCAGGCCGGGTGCCCGAGAGCCGTCGGCCGTCCTGCAGGGTCCCCGGGCCTGCCCGCTTCCCCAGACAGCGCAGCTCTGGCGCCGCGCCTCTGAGAGCGACTGTCTGGAGGACACTCTGCTTGTTTCTGGGTCTCAGACATTCTGTTCCATCGTGACTGTTATCTGGTAGAAGTTCCTGTCTTTCCCTGGGCCTTCTGACTGGGGTCTTGGTCTCCAGCCTCCCCTCCTCCACCCCAGCCTCCCGTCCTCCACCCAGCCTCCCCTTTTCCACCCCAGCCTCCCGTCCTCCACCCAGCCTCCCCTTTTCCACCCCAGCCTCCCATCCTGCACCCCAGCCTCCCATCCTCCACCCCAGCCTCCCATCCTCCACCCCATCCTCCTCTTTTCCACCCCAGTCTCCTGTCCTTCACCCCAGCCTCCTCTTTTCCACCCCAGTCTCCCCTTTTCCACCCCAGTCTCCTCTTTTCCACCCCAGCCTCCTCTCCTCCACCCCAGCCTCCCCTCCTCCACCCCAGCCTGCCTCCACAATGCCCTTCATCGATACGTTGGTTGGTTTCTTTCCCAAACCGATGGGGATCCCCTCGACCTGAAGCCCTCCGCTGAGTTCCCTTGTGCACAGGGTGGAGTCCAGCCTTCCCAGCCTGGCCACTCAGGACCCTGCTCCCAGCCACCTCTCTGGCTTTCCCTCCCACTGGCCTCCCACGCCTGCCCTGCGGGGTCACAGAACAAAGCAGCACCCCCGCACTCAGGGGAGCTCTGGCCTCAACGACCTCCTCACCTTTCCAGGAGCCCTGTGCCCTTCAGGCCTCAGGTTCCTCTACCGGGAAAGCCCTTCCTCCCCTTCTCACTGGCTGAGCCCCGATCCCCCCATCCAGGCCCAGCTCAGAGGCCCCTCCGCTGTGACGGCCGGCTCGCCCGCTCCCTCTGCCCCGCAGACCCTGCCCGCACCTCTTGCTGCGGGGCGGGGAGATCCCATCTGTCTGTGTCTCCCAAGGTCCGAGGTCAGGTACAGGGCAGGCCCCGAGAGCCTGTGCCGGGGGGCCCTTGACCATGAAGCAGCTGAACTAGGTGCCCAGCCTTTGGAGAAGGACCCAGACCCAAGGAGCGTGGTCTTGGGTGCAACCGTCACCCAGCGCTCAGTGGATGTTTGTGAAGTAGGCTGTGTCCCCCGTGGGGGCCTTGCGTGCATGAGCTCATCTATTCCGTGAGACAGAGTCACCGTCACCGTTTTACGGAGCGGGAAGCTCAGAGAGGTGAAGCCACTTGCCCCAGTCGTGGCTGCTAAGTGGTGGAACTGGGAAAAGTGCAGGTTGTCGCCACGTGTGACCCAGTGCCGTCAGCTCCCCTGTGATGCCTGGTGTGGGCGAGGCCATGGGAAGGCCCAGCCGCAGGTGCCCAGGGGACCCGGAGCTGAGAACTGAAGGATAGACGGGGTTCTAGGCAGACAGAAAGAAGGATGTCCCAGCAGAGAAACGGCCTGTGCTAAGTGTGTGTGTGCGTGTGTGTGTGTGTGTGTGTGTGTGTGAGAGACGACGCACAGTGGACCGCCTCCCATGGCTCCCGTGGGCTCCTGTCCTAGTGCTGGCCCATAACTGTCCCCCCCACCCCAACTTCCAGACCTCCATCCCAGCCGGGACCAGCTGCTGCTGCCCTTGGGATGCACCTCGTCGTGTCAGGCTGCTGTGCTTTCCTGTGTGCCCTGCGGCATCTCCTTTTGCTGGGGGGCGGGGGGGGGGGTTGGCGGGCGGCGGCAACAGACGTCAGGAGACCTGGGCAGAGTGCGGGATCTTTCGCTTATATCGTGCTTTCCTTCCACACGTGCATAGGATTGTGTGCTCCTGTGCTGGGCGCTGGGCCCTGTGCTGGGGACGCCACGGGGCTTGGACCCACTCCTTCGCCCTGGAGCTTGGGGTCTAATAGAGAAGGACGGCTGTATGAATAGGAAGAGGGTTCTATAGGTCATGGGAGACATCCTTAAAGGAGATGCATGTATGAAACACAAAGCGGGCAGTGCAGGAAGTTGGTGATGGAAAGGCTGGTAGTGGAGGAGGGCCCAGAACTGGGGGCTTCGCGCGTGGAGCTGGGCGTTTCACACTTTCTGTGTTCAGTGAGTGGCCATGTGACGGTTTAAAATCAGGGGCAAATAAAACGAGTCGGTCACCATGTTAGGACGCTGATTCAGATTAGAGGGTAGGAGTGCTTCTCTACCCTGGCTGCACTTGAAAAATATTGTTTTCGTCACCATCCCTAGAGTTTCTGATTTACTTACGAGATGATTAAATAGTTAAGTCAGGTGGAGCCCAAACATTGGTGTTTTTTTTTTTTTTTTAAATATTTATTTATTTATTTGGTTGCACTGGGTGTTGGTTGCGGCAGATGGACTCCTTAGTTGTTGCATGCGAACTCTTAGTTACGGCATGCGGGATCTAGTTCCCTGACCAGGGATCGAACCCAGGCCCCCTGCATTGGGAGCGTGGAGTCTTAACCACTGGACCACCAGGGGAGTCCCAAAACACTGGTCTTTTTAAAGAAAAGCTTCCCATGGACTTCCCTGGTGGTCCAGTGGTTAAGACTCTGTGCTTCCACTGCAGGGGGCACAGGTTCCAGCCCTTGTCGGGGAACTAAGATCTCACATGCCACGCAGTGCGACCAAAATAAAATAAAATAAAAATAAAAATAAAATAAAGAAAAGCTTCCTGGGTGATTTGAATGTACAGCCCAGAGGCAAGCCCCTGGGACATCTGGCGACATCTGGAGACCTTTTGGCTTGTCCCAGCGGGGGAGGGGCTGCTCTTGGCATCTCGCGGGGAGAGGCAGGGACGCTGTAGAACCTACAGTGCACAGGACCGCCGGCCCCACGACACAGTCACCCGGCCCCAGGTGTCAGTAGCGCCACTGCTGGCGGGTGCCCTGGAGGCCGGGGACCTGCCAGGCGGAAGGCAGAGGCCAGGTGGACGGAACCTGACGGCCCAGGAGGGAGGTGAGGCGTCCACGGAGGCTGGGTGCCATGGGCAGACAGGAGACAAAAGCAGAGTCTGCAGAAGCTGGCCGGGTCACGGAGGATGTTTCCTGGGCTCTGGCTGGGGTGGGCTAAGCACCGATCAGGGTGTGTGTGGTACCCCCGAGGGGCCGCGAGGCATCGGGGTCCGCCGGCCTCTGGGCGGACGGGCTCCTTAGCGGGAGCCTCTTCTCCTGTTTGGCAGACACCCCGTGCTCCCGGGTCGCTTGCCCGTCTCTGTACAGAGAAGTACTGATTGTCTCCCCCCAGCTCCCCCGCGCCTTCTCTGGCTCAAAGGAAAATTCCAGCCTGAGATCTTGCACCGTGAGTGACAGCGCCTTAAAACGAGGAGCAGCGTGGGCGTGGGCGTGGGATGGCGAGGCCCTCGGAGCCCTCGTTCCTGCTTCTTGGTGACACGCCCGCAGCCACGCCTGCAGCCACGCCGCGGCACGCGGCATCCGACGCCCCCAGCTCGGGGTCACCCGGGGTCCAGGGCGGCCCAGTTACGCCGCCATCCTCGTGCGGCCTGGGATCGTGGGGAGCTGCGTCTGGGAGGCTGGAGGGGCGCTGACACTCGGGGTGGGGGAGGCCGTCCCCTGCCTGTCTCTGTGCCCGGCAGGCACGAGGAGGAGGGGTGAGAGCTGGCAGCAGTCGGGAGCAGCAAGGCGAGGGCTCCTCACCCCCTGGGGACCCGGGGACAGAGCGCGGCGTGCCCCTGTCTGGGATGGGCAGAGGGGCTTTGCTGCCGGAGGCAGAGCTGGAGCCCAGAGCCCGGAGACTGTGCTGGGGCCGCCGGGACAGGGCACCGCACGCCCCAGACAGGGGGTGGGCAGGGTGGTTTCCAGGCAACCTCTCTCCATGGCCGGCAGACGGCCACCTTCTCCCCGTGTCCCCATGTGCTCCTCCCCCGTGCTCTCTATGTCCTTACCTGCTCTCTTCAAAGGACACCAGTCCTCCTGTCCCAGGGCCGCCCTAGTGACCTCTTTTAACTCAATTACCTTTGCAAAGACTCTGTCTCCCAATCCAGACACATTCTGAGGTCCTGGGGTTAGGACCTCAACGGATGAATTTGAGGGGTGGGTGCCGTCCAGCCCGTAACAGAGTCTCCCGGAGACGAGACCACCAGCCAGAGTCCTCTGGCTTCCTTGTTGGGTCCCTGGGGAGACCCCCCCCAGAGGAATTTATGTGAGGAAAGTGCTGAGGAAAATGGACCCAAACCCAAAAGGGCTGAACTCCCTCGAGATGTTCCCGGGTCCCCGAGATGCTCCCTCCTCCCACAGCCCAGCTAGTCGGTGAAGGGGGACGCACCTGCCAGAAAGGATCTCACGCCCCTCATTGTGCTTATAAAATAACTCTCATTATTCCTCCTCTGAAGGTTATTTTCAAACTCTTTGTAACTAGATTTTTTTTTTTGTAATGCACAGAGAGGAATGAAATCCCCTGACTTTCTGTTGGAGACGCTCAGGTTTCTAACTCATAACGCGGGTTTCCTTTTCTTCTCCCGTACACGGGCGCCCTGACGCCATGAAATGCTGCTGTTTCATCTGATAGAAGTTTGGGAATAAACGTGGACTCTCCTCTGGCAGTTACTGTGGGAAACGGGAGGCCCAGGCTCTCACGGCAGGACTGGGCGGCGGGGGGGCGGCGCTTCTGGGAGGAGCAGGTGAATCTGAGACATGCCATCAGTCGAGAATTCCAGAAAACCATCACGGAAAAGAATATATAAGGAAAGAATGTCTCTGTGTGTATAACTGAGTCACTTTGCTGTACAGCAGAGATGGGCACAGTGTTGTACATCAACTGTACTTCAATTTTAAAAATTAAAAAAAAAAAAGAACTCCAGAGAAGGTGACTCTTGCAACTGGGGGCTCCTCGGCCCCCGCCCGTGTCCAGGAGACACAGCCACCCCACCCCCACCCCCTCCTGGGAGGGTCTCCCTGCCCCCCCCGGGGGTCCCTCCCCTCCCCCCGGAAGCCCCCAGGCCCCGACCTCGCAGGAGGGGAGCACGGCAGCTTGCAGCGCCGACATCGTGTCTGCTCCAGAACAATCCTGGGAGCCGAGACCGTGTCCGTGCGGACGAAGCTCGCGGCGGGTCTGGCACGAGGAGCCCCGGGCGCCCCTGGGCCCCGGCCGGTCCCGCGGGCGGCTGAGGGGCCGGTGCTGTGCCCGCAGCGGCTGTGACCTTGCCCCCGGTCTCGCTGTTTCTCAGGATGGTGGTTCTGCCGCAGATGCTGGTCCAGCGGCAGGTGGAGACAGGACAGCCCAGCCCTTGGCGCTGACTTAGGACGTCGTGTGTGCCCCCTCCCTCCCGCCCTGGGGGAGGTGGGGACCTGCCAGCTTCGGGGGCGGCTGCGCGGGGCCGGGGGTGGCGGGTGGAGCTCCTCCAGTTCGGGGCTCCCCTGCATGACCTTTCACCTCCAGTGCAGCCTGGCCAATCTCTCTCTGTCTCCAAAAAAAAAAAAAAATTCTGTTTTATTGTAGTGGAAACATGTTACACGAGAATCTACCCTCCTACATTTTTTGGTGTACAATGTTGTTAACTATAGAAACAATATCGTAGGGCAGGTTTCTAGAACCTACTGTATCTTCTTGACCGTAACCTCATGCCCACTGACTGCATCTCCCCATCTCCCCTCCCCCAGCCCCTGGCAACCGCCCTTCCACCCTGATTCTAGGAAGTCGGTGATTTGAGGTGGTGGAATCGTGCCGTCCTTCCGCGGCTGGCTTACTCACTTGGCATCACGTCCTTCGGGTGCATCCATGCTGGTGTATGTTCCTGAATTGCCTTCCTATTTTTATTTTATTTTATTTTTTAATTAAAAGGGATTTTTTTCACTGCACCGCCCGGCACGCGTGATCTCAGTTCCCCGACCAGGGATAGAACCCGTGCCCCCTGCGGTGGAAGCCCCGGGTCCTAACCACTGGACCACAGGGAATCCTTCCCTTCCTTTTGTCGGGCTGAGTCGTAGTCCGTGAACGCGCCACGCTTTCTTGGCCTGTTCACCCGTCGGTGGACACTTAGGTGGCTCCGTGTCTTGGCTGTTGTCCACGCTGCTGCCGTGGCCCTGGGAGTGTTCATATCTCTCTGAGATCCTGCTTTCAGTTGTTTTCGATAATTACCCAGAAGTGGATTGCTGGATCATCTGGTAATTCTAGTTTTCATTCTGGGGGGAGCCTGCGTACTGTTTGCCACAGTGGCATTTTGCATTCCCCCCAACCGTGCCCGAGGGTTCCAAAGTCAGTCGTTCACGTTCCTGCGTGGAGCGGCGAGGGCCTCTCACACCGCCCCTCCTGGCAGCACAGCCGCCGGCTGGGGAAATCCTTCTCGCCGTCTTTGCACGATTTTGGGGATCATCTCAGCCGTCCTCTTCTTCTCCTGGCTCTTACTCCAGTCAGCACTTTCCCTGTGTTTTGGTGCACCATTCAGCCTGCAGTTGCTGTCTAATAAATCCTTTGTGCAGAGCATGGTATGAAGTGCTTTCAGTGCTTCGTCTCATTTGACCTTCACCACGTCCCTCTGATGACGTAGGTACTGTGGTCGTCTCTGCTTTGCGGAGAGTGAGTCTTCGTGAAGTTTAGCAATTCCCCTCGCTGACTCATTAGAGTGGGATTTGAAGTGAACTTTCTTCACACCCGGATCCCTCGTGTTTATCTTAGTTCATTTTTTTGTCTTCATACAAATATCTTCCCGGCTCTCTGAGGACTGGGAGGCTGTCGTTTACCTTATGGTACCACCCCCCCCAGCAGGGCCGGGCACCTAGTACGTGCTCCATAAATACCTGTATTTGGGTGGTTAGTAGAGCAGAGTTTTCATCCCCTTCATGCAGGATTTTAAGGAGGCACTGATTGTACAAACACTACTGATGTTAACCATTCTGACCACAACCACTAACAAGTCTCTCTCCTTACCAAGTGTATGTGTCTGTGCGTATGTGTCTTTATATATCTGTCCTTACAAAGCATTTTCCCACAATTACTGAGATTCTAAGAGATAACAAAACCCTATCAATTGCAAACACACTATCACTTTATGGTAGAGGAAGGGGATTCAGAGAGGTCGAGGGGACTCCTGCAGTTAGGAGAGAAAGGAACCCCCCTGAGACTGTGGAACCTTGGGTTCCTTTTCTTTGGGCCACAGGCACGTGCAAACTCTCAGAGGACTTTGCAAATTGTAAAGGGCTGTACAGTGTGAGGGCCTGTTATTTTATGGAGTAGCAGGAGAATAAGGATGCTGTAACCACGTTAGTTAAACCGGGGGTAAGTGGCTCAGTGAGCCGTTTTGCTTTGGGTCGTGGTTGGGATGTGGGCAGGATGCGTGTGGGGGGCGACCCTCCGTGAGCATCTGTCCGGCCGTGTGCAGCTGCCCTGGCCTCGCGAGAGGCCTTCCTGCGGGGGGAGGACAGGAGAGGTCTTTGTTTCCGCCTTCTCATCCATGTCCTGTGATCCTGCGCTGGCTGCTCATCGCGCCTGAGTGCCCTCGCCCACCATCGTCTGCCCTTTCTGCCGCCTAATTCCTTTTCATCTTTTTAAGATTTCACTCCGGGAGTGCCGCCTCCTGACCACCCCCTGGCACAGGTGTCTCCTTACGATACCATGGCCTCTCCCTGGTCCTGTACTTGTCATATCGTCCTGTAGTAACCTTGCACTAGACAGTGACCTCCTTAAGCTCAGGGACCAGACCGCTCTACCTTCGGTTCCCGGAGTCCACCATGGCGGCCTGGTTGTTTAGTGACTGATCATTTGCAAGCATCTGGGGGGCTGGGGGAGGGCGTGGTTTCTCCATCGCAAGGGGTTTCCTGGAGGAACGTGAACTTGAGGCGTCTGCGTGTGAGGCTTTGTCAATGCCTGTCACTGACATGGACCAGAGAAACCCTTGGGTGTCTTTTTTCAATTGTGCCAAGCCATCCAGTTTCTTTTAAAATAGTCTTCAGTTGATTTTACTCCCATTAATTGTTTCAAGTGGAAAAATATTTTTTTATTCATCAACATTAAAAAAGGTACTCTAAAGACAGTCAAGGCTGTCCTTGTGGGGTCTTCCTGCAGTTCCAGCTTCCTGGGAGGGTGCACTGGTTCTCTCTGGTGTCACCTCCCTCGCTGATGTTCAGGAGTCAAGTTCGTATCTCTGACTGTCATGTGCTTTGAACTTGGGGTGTTCTTTCCAATCAGCTTCCAGACCTTGTGGCTGCCTGAGCAGCCCTTCACAATCAGCTTTCCAAAAGCAGAAGCATTTGCTCTCAGAGAGTGCTCCTCCTTTGGAATTTTCTGTTTTGGTAACTGGCAACTCTGATTGTATAAGTTATAAACGTTGCTGTTATTCTCTGCCACCTTTACTGAACCAGTCAATCACTTGCAAGCACAGGTAGTTCCAGGTAACCAGGGTTAGAACGAGGGCTCTAAAAGCCGTGTCTTCTTATCAGCTTCCCTGCCCCCTGGCTTCATTCATTTATTAATTGATACGCCAGCTGTTTGCTGAGCACCGTCCGTGTGCCGGGCACTCTTCCGGGCAGTCGGACTTCAGCAGCAACAGCAACGGACAAAAGATTGGCCCTCAGGACTTCCCTGGTGGTCCCGTGGTTAAGATGCTGGGTTTCCATCACAGGGGGCGCGGGTTCGATCCCTGCTCGGGGAACGAAGATCCCACATGCCGTGCCGTGAAGCCAGGAAATTAAAGGGGAAAAAAAGAAAAGATTTGCCCTCAGAGAACTTACTTTCCAGGGTCCGGGGGGGACACACAGCCAATGTTATGAGCAGCAGGTGGGTTATCTCGTACGTGAGAAGGTGAGCGCTGCAGGACGCTGGGGTCAGGCATGCCAAGGGTGGAGTTCAAGGTTGAGGCACTAAGTAGGATGCGGTGGGGGGCGGGGTGTCTCCTGAGCCTATTAGAAGAGGGAGGAGGGGAGGGAGTGGACCTGGCCCATCAGCTGGGAAGAGTGGTCCAGGCCCGGGAGTGGCCAGAGCAAAGGCCCTGGGGTGGGGGCTGGGCCCCCTCAGGGAGCAGCGGGGGGGCCTGTGTGGCTGGGTGGGGGGGAGCTGGACGGGTAGGGGTGGGAGCGTCGGCGGAAGGGGCCCAGCCACGTAGGCCAGTAGGGGACCTGGCCACTGACCAAGTGCAATGGCCCTGGCCGGGTTTCAAGCGGAGGAGAGACACAGCCTAAAATAATTGAACGTCTCAGGCGGGATGCCCCCCTGAGAGCAGACCGAGGGGCGGACGTGGGCGGGGCGGAAGCCCCGAATCGCAGTCGTGTTGGACGGCCCGCTTGTCTCTCTTCAGGCTTCCGCACTCCTCTCTCTGTCATGGGCCACGTGTCAGGACGCCCAGCCAGAGCGGCTGGGACAGAGCCCACCCTCTGGGGGCATCCGAGGCCCCCTGGGACCTGGCCCCCCCTCCATCCCAGGCTCACCTCCCCGCCTCCTGCCCCAGCCCCGCCCTGGGCCCCATCGTCCCCCCATGCCTTTCCTCACTTCACTCTCTCACTTTCCATCCGACAAAACCCTTATTTCTGCTAAGTCCCATCTTCTCCGAAAAGCCTCTGCAGAGTCTCCACGTCAGAATGAATCCATCCGAGCTCTCACGCCCAGGGAGGTGAAATACGCGTTTCCTTCTGCCCGTCTAGGCGGTGGGCGGGCTCCTGGTTGCAGGCACCCCCGTGTTCCTCTTTGCGTCTTTTGCGCCCTCGATGCTGCCAGAAGGGCCTCACTCAGCCTTCGAGATGGTTCTGCGCGGCCAGCTTGGGCGGTTCTGTCTTGCAGATTGAAGCCCTCGTCAAGGACATGCAGGACCCGGAGACGGGGGTCAGAGTGCAGAACCAGAAGGTCACGGTCATCAGCGTCCCTCACGCCATGACAGGTAATGTGTCTTGTGAGTTGATCTTGGCTTGAACAGACCACACACAGGGGTTGGCAAGCTGTAGCCCTCAGGCCAAATGCATCCTGTGTTCTGTATTTGTGAATAAAGTTTTATTGGAACAGAAAACTGTGCTTCCGCTTACACGTCCCCATTTATGTATCGTCTGTGGCTGCTTTTACGTGGCAGTGGCAGAGTTAGATAGTTGTGCAGAGACCGTAGGGTGGCCCGCAGAGCCGAAAATATTTGCTGCCTACCTGCCAATTCCTGGACCACAGGCTCCTTCCGGGGAGGGAGTCAGGAAGGAGAGAGGAAAGAATCCAGTAGGCCAGCTTGTGAAGCCATTCTTCCCGGGAGGTCATTTTAAAAACCTTTACTGTTGTTTTTATTTGTTTGCTTTTTTTGTTTTGTTTTAATAAAATCAAGTAGCAGAAAAAATACTATTTGGCAAAAAAAAAAAAAAACCTGGCCTTTGTCTTCTCCAGCCTCCCCGTCTTCTGATTCACATTCAGACCCTTCTCGGCTCTCCCGAGGGGAGGGCACCTTCGTCTCCTTTTCCTGTGGGTGGGATAAAGGGCGCCATGTCAGGATATCGGCAGAAGGAGCTGGACCCCCAAATAAGGATGCGTTTTGATTGGCGTGTTGCATTTGTTTTGTGATTTGGGTTTTGCGCTATCCGACCGAGACGTGTCGTCTGCCGAGGCAGACAGCTTCTCGGAGCCCACGCCTGGGACTCACTGCCGTGCTGTGTTCCTTGTGAGCCCTCGCTCAACCCCATCCATGACCTGAGTATTTTTCACTCGAGGTACTGGGGTCTCTGCACGGCCGGCCGTGTCGCGTTTCCCCATCTGGCTGCTTGGAAGGAGGAGTGTCCCCCCACCAGCAGGGCATCTCTCGGGTTCCCTGCGTGTGAGCGACAGAAGAGCAGCTCTGGCCGGCGGGAGCGGTAGAGGGATTGATTGGCGCGGACAGGCTGGCTCACCGAAGAGAAGGAAACTCTGATGGTCTAGACTCGGGAAAGGCAAAGACCCAGAGCAGCCTCGGCGCCCCAAGAGCAGGGACCGATGGGCAGACTTTTCAGGGTGTCTCTGCCCCCTGCCCCCTCTCCCCTCCTGGTTGTCATGAATTCTGGCTCGAATGCTCCACTGCACTGGGCAGCCCTCGAGGGGAGAGATCTCGTCTTGCTCATCTGAGTAACCCCAGCGCTTAACGCAGCGGGGGGTCAGGGTGGGCATGTAATGGAAGTTCATCAAATGCACGAATGCGTCCTGGTCTCCAACTGTCCAAAGGGCACTGGACATTGCGTCAGGCACCCTGGGATTCAATCCTTCGGGTGCCTCTTTTTTTGTTTTTTTTTCTGTGTAGCCCTCGTCTCCATTTTCTCATTGTATGAGCAGAGACAGTGACCTCTGCCCCAGGGGATGCCTGCAGGAACCAGACGAGCTGGTGTCCACCTGCCACGGCTCCGTGATGCTCCGTGGGGGCCCGAGGCTGCCAGTGCCTGCCCTGGTCACCCGTGACGAGCGTGGGGGGGATACGACCACCCAGCCCCTTGCTGCAGCTGGGGACATGGAGACACGGTGTTTCAGCATCTTGTCCCCACGTCACTAATCGCATCCAAGGCTGAGCTTGGGTTGGAGCCCAGCTCCACGCCTCCAGCGTCCATCTCCTCGTCCCCTGTCCAGGCGTGGGAGCTGCTTTCCTTCCTGGCACGTGGGGCCCCTGGTTTCCTGGATTTGGGGGGTGGGCTGCCCACCCAGCCGTGTCCTCCTCTGTTCCTACTACACGGGTGAGTCCCAGCCGCGGTCGGAACCCGGAGGAGCCCTGCCCTGCGGCACTGGCACGAGTCAGAGCAGATCGGATCAGCACTGCCGACTCCTCGGGGGGCAGGTGACCAGGACCCCGGGCACGGCGGTGGCTGGCGTGGGAGCTGAGCCGCCGGTCGTGCTGTTGGCACAGGTCACGCGGTGGCCACGCTGGCCAGTAATCGCATTCGGTCTGTTTCAGGAAGCCGTCAAGTGGACGAGAAAACCCTCCGCTCCTTGGTGGGGCGCCCTAACCCGTCTGCTCTCTGCCGGGGGCTCTCTTTCCTGGTCTGCACACCACCGTGTAGAGATTTGGGATGAAGTAGGATTTTAAGTGGGATTTTAGATGAAGAATTTTGCTTTTGGATAAGCCAAGTGCTGAATAAAGCCAAGAGCCACAGAGGACCCTCTTAAAGCCGTCACGGTGGCACGTGGGCACAGAGAGCTGGTGGCTGGATATCTGCGCCCCGGGCGTGTGTAGGAAGGGCAGTTACTGCGTGTCCATCCTCAGCCACGCTCTGGGAGGTGGTCCAGCCCAGAGAGTGTGGGAGGGGCCATAAGGTCCTCCCCCCGCCCCTCCCCCCAGGGAATCGGAAGAAACGCCCCTTCATGTCCTTTGCAACAGTCAGGCCACAAGGACACAGGCAGTGGGGTTTCATACCTGAGCCTCCTCCGTGGTGGGTTTTGTGGGCCGGTTTCCACGCCGGCAGGGGACCCAGCTCAGCCTTTGGAAAGCAGCTGCGTTTGCTGGGAAATGTGGTCACTGGCATTCGCAAGATGGCATCAGAGTTGGGGGGCATCTTTCTCTGAGAGGATCCTGCCCGCCTCCCACGAGGAGTGTGTTCTGCTGATGGGGCTGGAGGGCCCGGGCTGAGGAGGAGGCCACAGCTTCCTTGGGTCCTGCGTCAGCTCTGGACTTGGCGGGACCTGACTTGCCTTGGCCCTGAGGTCAATCCGAACCCCCGTGGGGTGGGGCCGGGAGGGATGCACCTTCTCTTCTGACCGCGTGCCTCCCCTGCTTTCTCCACGCTGGCGTGCCGTCTGCGCTCTTCCCAGGCCAGCCCCTCAGACTTGCAGGGCCCAGGGCGAGAGGGCAGAGGGAGCCCACATTCCGTGGTCTGAAGCTGTAAATCAGCCGGCAAAGTGTTCCTAAAAAATGCCTTATCCTTTGACAAAAGCATCTTCACAACGACCTGGCAAGCCGGGTTTGGATTTAGAATTCTCTGACCCGTCAGAGCTCTGCCTGGGAACTTGGGGGTGTCAGAGAACCACCCGCCCTTGGCCCACCCCCTTCTTCTCCCATCCCCGGCTCTGATTTACTCCCGTGGGTCCGGGCTCCATCCCCAGCTTGCTCTGGGCCTGGTTTTTTTTTTTCCATTGTTCGGACTTAGTCTATTTATTTCCCACTTAACGAATGACAGTCCAGGCACCAATTATTACAAAGAAAGAAAATAGGTCCCACAAGAGAGGTGAGGCCTGGAGGGGCCTAGGGGACGTCAGGCTGGAAATCTGGCTGGAGTCGGATCGCGGACAGCCCTGAATTATGGGCTGCAGGGTTTGGACTGGACTTAGTTGAGGGGAGAGGTGGAGGGGCGTCCCGGAGAGTTCCGAGCGGGAGAAGGGTGAGGTGACGGCGGCACAGGGAGGAGGCCAGCTGGACCGCAGTGTGGAGGGGGCGTGGGCGTGGCGCAGGCTCTGACCACGGCCGATCTCTGTGCTCTGCAGGGAGTGACGTTCTCCAGTGGATCACCCAGCGCCTGTGGGTCTCCGGTCCGGGTAAGAGCTCGTCTGCTCCTCAGCGACCAAGGGCTGCCGTGCGCGCGTCCCCCGGGGGCATCTCTGGAGGGTGGAAGCTACACGGAGGCTCAGCCTGCGTCTCTGAGAAACTGACATTTTAACTGGAGAGACGAGGCCTTCATGGGTAAAACGACCAGACTCACAGCGGAAGGCGTGATAACTGGGGGACACAATTGTGGTTTCGTACAAAATTCTGAGAGCGTGTCAATCACAAAGAGTCATTGTAGGGGAGTCAATCAAGAAAGACTTCCCCGGATGCATACGTATACTTGGTCTTAAAACTAATGTTGACTGTGAATTGTGGAGGGAGCTCGGAGGGTCTGTCTTCCCAGAGGGGAGATGAGCAAAAGCAGTGATGTAGACGTGGAATGAACGAGAAATGGAGAAGTGAGGACGGGAAAAGGGGAGTAGCGACGTCAGCTGGGTGTGGAGGGCAGCGGGCAGGAGGGGTGCACCTGGTATATTCTCAGATTCCAAGTTTTATCTGGGAGAAGGCCGTAGTAAGCCGTGGTGGGGTGGGGGCTTCAGTGTGGCGGTGTGTATGGTAATCAGATCTAAGCTGGGGTGTTTGGCAGCAGTTTGAAGGAGGGATTGGAGCAGAAAGACTCTGGGGACCCCACTTGCCACGAGCAGAAACGGCTGTTCACGCAGTGAGGGTCTGGTCTCTGATGGAGGGAGGGGGACCCGAGGAGGGAGGGTGGGGCGGAAGTCTCCCCACTCCTGGGAGGCTGAGCTGTGGGATGCGATGCGGGTTGGGTCCTGGGGCCTGGAGGATGGGAGGGCTGGAATTCTCTCTCGATGGTAGAGAGACACCTGCTCTCATTGGTGCCTCTGAGAACGAACCAGGACCATTTTCCTTTATCTGATGCAAATCCGGAACCAAGACTATATTTCTGAGCAGACTGGAGCAGGGTGGGAGTTGAAGGGAGGTGGGGAGGAGCCAGAGGGAATGGACCCCGGGTGCAGGCAGAGTTGAGCTCAGGGTAGAAATTGACCATAAACGCGGCCTCCCCTTCCTGCCTGTCTCGGGATGAAGAGGTGCCTGTTGGTCAAACAGAGACGTTCTCTCCTTGCTCCTCGGGACCCCGCCCCCGACCCAAAGGCCCCAACGATGCTCCTCCAGGATCTCCCCACCTGCCACCCCAACGCCTGCAGTGGGCGACCTGTGGCGCCCTCAACACTGGGGTCACTGGCTCCCTGCCAGGTTTCCTGAGCTGTCCTTTGGGGGTTCGGGCTGGGGGATCCTCCTTTTAGCCTCCCCCCAGCTGATACTTGTCCACCCTGTCCCCACTTCTTGGCTGAAGCGCTGTTAGGATGGGGGCACCTGCTCTGAGTTTGGGGCGCTGTGTGGGGGCGGGGCAGTGAGCGCCTGCCCTTGGCCTGTGCTCTTAACTTGCTTGTCTCAACCTCTTCTCCCCAGAGGCACAGAACTTGGGCAACTTTATTGTCAAGTACGGCTACATTTATCCCCTGCAAGACCCCAAGAACCTCGTTCTCAAGGCTGACAGCAGCCTCTATCGATTTCAGGTGAGCCTTGGCCTTGACCTTGGGTGTTCATAGGGGGTTAATGTCATCTGAAAAGGTGATTGGTTGGCTTTGCATCCTCACAGATCTTTAGCAACAGCGGAGGGGCTAAGGCAGTCTTATGTTTTAGGCTGCGGGGCTGGGGGCCAGGGGTTCGCAGCCCAGTGTGTAAGCCCGGCCCCCTGGCTTCTCTTGCAGACGCCGTATTTCTGGCCCGCCCAGCAGTGGCCGGCTGAAGACACAGACTACGGTAAAACTCCGCCCCTCCGCCTGTGCCTTGGGGAGGGCTTACCGTGCTGCCTACTTACTTGCTGCATTTGGGTGACATTTGTCTTGCTGTCATCACAGCCTTTATGTCAGTTCGCATCTGTATGAGGAGTGATTCCCAGGGGAGGGACCAGGTCTGCTGAGTGTTCTGTCTGCCACGCTGAGCACAACAGTCTCATACATAGAGGGGTTTTGAAATATGATGATGATGGAAAATGTCATTGTTTTTCTTTCCAGCCATATATCTGGCCAAGCGAAATATCAAGAAGAAAGGGGTTTTAGAAGAATATGAAAAGGTATAGAGATGCTTTCAAGTATAGGTTCTTATAATTGAGTGGAATATAGTCTTGAGCTGTTTCCCCCTGTTCTCCCATTACTCCACTCATAAGTACCCTCATCATCCCTCCCTCCCTCATCCATCTACCCCTCATCCATCTCTCCATCCCTCCCTCATCCATCCCTCATCCCTCATCCATCCCTCTCTCATCCATCCATCCCTCATCATCCCTCCCTCCCTCATCCATCCACCCTTCATCCATCCCTGCATCCCTCATCCATCCCTCTCTCATCCTTCCATTCCTCATCACCCCTCATCCCTCATCCATCCCTCCATCCCTCATCCCACCATCCCTCATCCATCCATATATTTATTTATTTTTTATTTATTTAATTTTTATTTTATATTGGAGTATAGTTGCTTAACAATGATATGTTAGTTACAGGTGTGCAGCAAAGTGATTCAGTTATACTCATACAAGTATCCATTCTTCTTCAAATTCCATCCGTATATTTAGAAGCAGCTGGCTGAAGTAAGCTCTCGCCCACGTTGAACTTCACTTTCTCCTACTGTAGTTTAAGCCCTTGCCTCAGCAACTACTGGGCACAAAGTAGCTACCACTTTCCTTTTGCTGTCCCAGAGTAATAGGACTTAATTAATACGTGTGATAATGTGTATTACAGAATGGACAGATTTGAACTTGAGTTTGAGATGGGAAAACAACAGTGCAGACTTTTGTTTTAGGCAGGATGAGTCAGATTTCTCAAAGAACACACCCTAACCCTCAAAAGGCTAGTTTTCTGGGCAGACAGCAACAATCTTGCTGTGTTTTTACTTTTTACAAACATGTTTTTAGAAGAGCCAGCATCACACTGGTGTTCGGGCTTAGCTTTGTGGATTTGTTGTGCTCTGTTGTTGAATATTAAGTTTCTGTATTCTTCTCCACACTACCCCCGCCCCGCCACTTCCTAATCAGAGTTAGGATACATTTACTTAAAAAAATCCAAGCCAACTTGTGGCTTCTGTTGTGAAGGCTTGTTGAGAATTCGGTGCTGCCCTTTGAACGAATGCCTTTGCACAGCTGGGCTGGGAGACCATTTGGCTGGGTCTCATTGTTGACTTAGGGCTTCCTGCCCTCTGCACGCAGTATAGGTCGTGGGGCTCAGTGTTCTCATTTTGTTTTCCTTCTCTAGGAAAATTACAATTTCTTGAACAAAAAAATTAACTACAAGTGGGACTTTGTCATCATGCAGGCCAAAGAGCAGTACCGGTGAGTCAAAGATCTCCTTGGTCCTCTGGCTGTCCTTCCTCCCTCCCTTCCTTTGTTGTTTCCTTTTAATAAAATGAACTTTTATTGGGCGTTTATGTGTTAAACAGTGGGCGAGGCATAGGGAAGGCAGAGGCCTCGTGTAGGGAGCCTGGCAGATAAGCAGACAGGCCATGATGCCTCAGTGAGTTGAGAGCCACACGTCGGGGTTTGGAGAAGGAGCTGCAGAAATGACATTGAACCTGGAGGCCATGTAGGGTGTGTCCAGGTGAAGGATGGTGGTGGATGGACAGAACAGAAGAGGCGAGGTGGGATGGAGGGTGCTCTAAGCAGACAGAACCAGAGTCTGGGGGGCAAGGGAGTGCCTGCTCGATGCTGCTCCTTGGAGCTGGCACAGAGAGTGCAAAGCCCCGAACTGGCGGAAAGGAGGCGGAACTTGTTAGCAGGAGCAGATTGGGAGAAGGCTTTGTGCTCAGGGCCATGGGGGGCACAGAGGGATCTTAAACAGGGGAGAGATGTCATCAGAGTTGCCTGTTAGAGCCGCTCATGGCTTAGTTCAAAACTGGAGCTGAACGTCCCCTGGGGGCCCTGCCTTGTCTGTAAGAGCCAGACGTAAATGTTGGGGACAGTGTATCAGTCAGGATGAGGTTCAGCTGTTGTAACAAACATCCCCCAGCAATCAGAGGCATGAAGCCACAAGACTCATTTCTTGCTCGTGTCACGTGTCCACGGTGGGTCAGCTGGGGTCCTGACACACTTGCGCCCACTCCAGGACCCACGTCACTTCTGCTCACAATTCACTAGCCAAGGCAGCTCTTGTGGTTATGCTGGTTTCAGAGGAGGACACATAGGGGTGCAGTCCTCCTGTGTGTCTGCGATGTGGGAGAGTCGGGAATATCTGGGGACCAGCACCCGTGATCACCAGAACAGGTGAGTCCAGCCCGGCCTCGCTCACCGGGCAGGTCCAGACCCTGGAGGTCTAGACTGGCTGGCGCGTGGTTGGGCTGGAGGGAGGAGCCTTGGAAGAGGAGTCGCGGTGGGTGAGTCCCGCTTCTCCAGAGAAACAGGATCTCTATCTGTTGATCCGTCTAGAGAGGGGGTGGTGGGGGGAGGAGGGGGAGAGAGAGAGGAGAGAGACTGAGATTGAGATTTATTGTAAGGACTTGGGTCACACGGTTCCTTACGGAGGCTGAGATGTCCCAGTACCTGCGGTCGGCCAGCTGGACCCCCAGGAAGGGCTGATGTTTCAGCTGGCGTCTGAAGGTGGGAAGAGCCCACGTCCCAGCTCGGGGCCACCAGGCAGGAGACGCTTCCTTTCATGTGTCCTATTCAACTGGAGGAACCCTCATCTGAGGACACCCTCGCGGACGCCCCCAGAATAACGTGGACCCATCGCCCGGGCACCCCCGGGCCCGTGAAATTAACCGTCCCAGGCGGTGAGCGCCGCTGTGCAGAGAGATAACAGTCGGGGGAAACAGAGCTCCTAAAGGCAGAGCGGCTTTGCTGCTCACACGGGGGAGCGTCTGTGCAGGCCTCAGGTTCAGGGGGAGGGACGTGGCGGGGGCGGCTGGCGCCGCCCTTCCCCACGAGCGGGTCTCTGCCTGGGTATTTCTGAGACAGCGCAGCTGGGGGGGCCGTTTGCTGATCTTCCAGCACGTGCATTTGTGTGTGAGGCTCCTTTGGGTGGGTTCCGTGCACCGTCTCATCCCGTGCTGGGGAGAGGAGGTGCCTGGAGCCCCTCACATCTGCAAACGGGGAAACGGAGGCTTAGCGCGGTCACAGGGGTGGGCCGAGGTCACCCGGCGAGGTCGTGGTCCAGCCTGGGCTGGTGTTCCTCCCATTCAGGGGGCGGGTTTGAGTGCCTATGGGGTTCCAGCACTGGGCCTGGCCCCAGGGACACGGAGCGGACTGGGACATGCCCGCTCCCCAGCCCCGACTCCTCTCCGTCTTCCTCTCCTCTCTGCTCTGAGCGGGATGAGCCCAGGGGCCCAGAGGGCTGTGGACCCCTGAGCTGCCCTTGCGGCACAGACGTACCCCCCGTGGCTCCCACGAGCCCCACCGCTCGGCCTGGGTAAAGCTGCGCGCTGCCCACATCACAGGGCAGCCCCTCAGCCGTTCGCTCCTGGACGCCTTGGGATGAACACGTCCCGAAAGCCGCTCTCCTCCTGAGGTGCTGGCTTTTCCCCACCGACTCCGTTGCTGCACTCAAAGGCTGCCTCAGGTTTCAGGTGTAGCATCTGTGACGGTTACTTTTATGTGTCCGCTAGACTGGGCCATGGTGCCTAGAGAGTTGGTCGGGTACTCGTCTCAGGTGTCACTGTGAAGGTATTTTTTAGATGAGATTAGCGCTGAGTCTGTAGACTTTGAGTAAAGCAGGTCACTCTCCCCACTGGGGGTGGGCCTTGTCCAAACAGTTGAAGGCCTTACGAGATGGAGGTTCCCCGAGGAAGAAGCAGTTCTGCCTCTGAGCGGGCTTGGACTTGAGCTACAGCATCAGCTCTTCCCTGGGCTCAGGCATGTCCTGCAGAATTTGGACTCGCCAGCCTCGTGTGAGTGAATTCTTTGAAACAGTCTTCGTCTCTGTCTATTTATTCTCCTACAGCTTCTGTTTCTCTGGGAGCTTGTAACTAATACAAGCACGAGGTCTCACCACAAGATCAGGCTGGCCGTGTAGCCTGGCTCATGAGGCACCCGTTGTGTTACCCCGAGTCTCTGCACCAGACCTCTCTTCTGAAGCCCAGACTCAGCACCTCAGCTACAAACTCAGCATCTCACGTTGACATCACACTTCAGCTTACCTTGCCCGTTCCTGCCTGTTTCCACCTCACCCCCCCGAGCCTTCTCTTCCTTCAGCGTTACCCGTATCGGTACAGGGAACCCCATTCACTTCTCCCCAGCCCGTGTCCAGTGCTCAGTCCTCCAGTCCTGCTGGTACCTCTGGCAGAATCCCTCTACCACACCTGTCCCTTTCGGTCTGTCTGCCTCCGTCACCTCTACCCTGGTCGAGCCAACCTCCCTGTCAGCCGGACCAGGCAGCATCCTCTGCTCCCATGTGCCCCCAGTTTTGAAACACAAACGGGATCCTGTCTCACCCTCAGTTCAAGTGTCATGTGCTCAAAGATGCATTTTAAAAAAAAATTTTATTGGCGTATAGTTGATTTACAGTGTTGTGTTCGTTTCTGCTGTACAGCAACGTGAGTCAGTTATACACAGACATGGATCTACTCTTCTTGAGGTTCTTTTCCCATATAGGCCATTACAGAGTACTGAGCCGAGTTCCCTGTGCTGTACAGCAGGTTCTCATTAGTTATCTAGTTTATATATAGTCGTGTGTATATACGTCAGTCCCAGTCAAAGAAGCCTTTCTGATTAGCTGTCATTCTGCACGCAGATCATCCGGAAACTTTGTGGCTCAAAGTGGCAGCAGTTATCTTACTACCTCCCAAGGTCTCTGCAGGCCTGGAGTTTGGGAGGCCCGGCGGGGCAGCTGTGGGTCAGAGCCTCTGAGGGTTGCAGGGGGAGGGCGGGGCGCTGCTTCCTCCTCTTGTAGCCTCTGGGTCCCTCCGCGAGGTCCGCCTTGGCCTCCTCGCAGCACCAGGCATCACGCTGCCTGCAGGGCGTTGGAAGCTTTGAGGGCAAATACTCCACTGAGGAGGGTGGCAGCTGCCCTGCCTGTGCGGGCCCAGCCTGAGAAATCGCACAGCGCGTTCCTGATGTACTCTGTTGGTCGAAACCGCCACAGACCCGCCTGGTCTCCGTGGGGGAGGACAGAGACCCGCCTGGCAGGGGAAGAAGCGTCACAGGACTGCAGGCGTGTTTAATAAGCGCCACGCCGGCTCTCTGGGACCCTGCACCGTCGTGCACTGCACGTGTCCTTGGAGCCCACGACGCAGCTTTACATTATTTCGTGACTATGTGTGGAATGTTTAGACTGAAAGCTACTCAAGGGCAAGCAATATGTCTGTGGGTCAGTCTGCTCAGGCTGCCAGATCAAAGTACCACGGACTGGGTGACTTAAGCAGCGGACGTTTATCTTCTCCCAGGTCTGGAGGAGGGAAGTCCGGGAGCCAGGAGCTGGCAGGGTTTGGTTTCTCATGAGGACTCTCTTCTTGGCTTGCAGACAGCTGCCTTTTCGTTGTGTTCTTACATGGGGGGAGAGAGACGGACAGACGGAGAGACAGGGAGACTCTGGTATCTCCTGTTACCAGGGCACTAATCCTGTCATAAGGGCCCCCCACCCTCAGGACCTCACCTGATTACTTCTAAACCCTAATCCCTTCCTCGAGGCCCTGTCTCCAGAGGCCATCGCGTTGGGAGTTAGGGCTTCAGTGTACGGATTCTCGGGGGATGCAGACGTTCAGTCCATCGCGGTCTGTTGGGATCACTGTATTCTCCCAGTGCTCGGGACAGAGTGGAGACTGATCAAGACATGAGTGAGTGAAAGTGTGGTTGGTTAAGGGGTCCTGTTGCTATAAAGATCAGAACATGACAAACGGAGGTCATTCCTCGTTCACGGCTGCTCTCAGGTGCATTCATCACCTCTCTCCTCCAATAACCTCTGTCACACGAGAGCAGAGCCAGAAAGGACATTGCAGTGGATTAGCGATCGACTCTATTTCCAAGGCGGTCCAGCATTATGGAAAGTCCACAGTGCCTTGGGCCATCTGCGGCCCATCTTCCTGAGGACACAGGGTAGTTAACCTGGTAGAAATTCCACTTGGGTTGGCACGGGGAGGCTGGAGCGACAGTGTTCGTAGTTAATTTCTGGAGGAGGTTGCAAAACACCCCGCTGGAAGGGCACTCCCCACCCGCCTGGCTCTCTGGATATTATGCTATTCACAATACACTAGCTGGCACGTGAATCTGTCTCGTGGAGGGTGTGTGCGTCATCCTGCGTTGCCTGGGAACCAAGCAGTGCGAGCGGAGCACGGGTCGCCGTGGCAATGGCGCTGGATAGGGCACGTGAGGAGCATTACCTCGCCCCGTGGGAGGAAAGCGCAACACCCTTCCCTGCCTGTACTGGGGGGTGGCACGGAGAGATGACAGGGCGCGTACACAGCCTTTCACAGGGATAAGCTGGGCTGGGAAGGAGCCTCGTGTGGCACCAGCGCTTTGAAGTGACTGTGTGAAACTGACAGGTAGCGAGCAGCCAGGACTGCCCGGGGCCCGCATTTTCCCCGTCCCGGGCTCTGGCATCGCCGCTGCCTCCGCACCCAGATGTGGATTCTGTTGTTGATCAGAGCAGAGCAGGGAGAAAGCCGGAGACCAGGTGGGCAGATGTCAGCCCAGAATTGTCACGCACACGCGCGCCCTCCGAGACGCTGCTGGAGATGCTCTGACCCTCAGGCTGGTGGTGGAGGCACGACCGCGTCGCACCCTGGCACTCTCAGGGGGAGCTGGGCGCTGGGACCAGGCCCCCGGTTCAGGTCCGGCCTCTGCCCCCTGCTGACAGCGTGACCCTCCGTGGGGCGTGCAGCCTGGCTCTGCTTCAGTCCCTGAACGGCAGCGTGAGAATTGCTCCCCGGGGGGGTTCCACGCGTGAATGTGTGTAACAGTATTTAGCAGGGCTCCCAGCATACAAGAGTGACGTGACTGTTTGCTCTTTTTCAGTACTGCTATTGTGGCAAACGCAGATTCTCTGGGCCCGTCGGGAGAGGGGTCGCCGTGGGGCCCCGCGGGGAGGCGGTCCGTCAGGGAGCAGAAGATGCGAAATCTCACTGGCCTCTAACGTGGCTTTTGGCTTTTCAGGGCTGGAAGGGAGAGGAATAAAGCGGACAGGTACGCTCTGGACTGCCAGGAGAAGGCGTATTGGCTGGTCCACCGACGCCCGGTGAGTGCCGCTCCCTGTCCCGCCCGTCTCTCCTGGTGCCCACCCCCGCCCTGACGCCCCAGCCTCATGCGGCGCATCTCCGCCTGGAGCGAGCCGCGAACCTGCGGGGCCGCGGCTCGGGGTTGACGCACACCCCGGGCCTCTGGCTGCAAGAGGAAGTTCACGATCGGGATGGAGTCTGCACGTGGCCCCTGCGTGGCTGGGAGGACGGCGTGAGCATCCCTAACGGGGGGCCCGACGGAGCCTGCCTCGTGTGAGGGCCGGCACGCGACGCCTTGGGAAAGGAGGATGAGAGGAACATCAGGAACACAGGCTGCACAGCTGGAGAAATCTCACGCATAGGGAACTGGAAGCCTGCCTCCCGCCGCCACGCCCTGTGTCTCGCAGCCTCTCCTTTTCCTCTTCCGGATCTGGTCCCCGGCGGCGGCGATGGGAGGAGGGGGGGAGGGTAAAGACGGGCTTAGTCTCTGGCTTTGGGGTGCTGAGTGGCCTGGAGGGACAGGCTGTACACGCGTGATGTGACTTGTCACGGCTCATTACTTGGGAAGGAAGCGGCGTCCCCAGCGCAGAGAAGCGGCGGTAACCCCCCTCCGCGGGGAACCGCACACCCCGCTTCCCTCCTGCGTCAGGCCCGTGAGCGGCCCCCGGGGCTGGAGGTGGGAGATGTGAAAGGGATTCTCAAGGGTGGAGAATTCAGAACACACGTCCCTCCTCCTCCTCCTCCTTTAGTTTCCTTGCCTGACCCGGCACCGCGTTCTCAGAACCAGAGAGCCAGCTGCGTCACTCATGGTGCCAAAGCTCCTGGAGTTTTTGAACTGGGAGCCCATCAGATTTTGGCTGTTTTGCTAATTTTCTTTCTGCATTCAAAACGGGCATCCCATAAGGTGTTCCATCTGCGAGGGCGTGGGTTTGGACGTCTTGTTGCCGAGGTTAAGTTCCTGGGGTTGAAGCCTGTTTGGTGTTGCCTTGTTCCAGGGTGCCTCCTCCAGACAGACCCGTTAGCCGATGCCGGACGTGGGTCCCCGGGGGTCTGAGCCAGAGGCTGGTTGACTGAGCACAGGGTCCTGGAGGCAGAGCCCACACGCCGCTCTGTTGGTAACGCAGGAGTGAGATCTTTGTGTGAGAGGGAACCGGGTCTTGCTCAGCCCGTGTTGTCATCTGTCCCTGAAGGGGGACGAGGGACGTCGGAGAGGAGAACAGCAGACGGTGGACCGGCCGCTCAGCTGGAAGGGGCACGGGTGCCCCGGTACCCGTGATCCAGGCGGTCCTGCTCCTCGTAGGATGGGGGCGGCCTCCGTATCGCGAGCGGAGGCGCCGTGCCGTGGGGGTGGGCGAGCACCTGCATCCCTCTGGCGTGCTCGTCATCCGCCCAGGTCCCTCTCCCCCCTCTGTCCCTGCAGCCGGGAGGCCCACAGGGACGCAGTGAGACACAGACTGTCCGCATCGTGCCCGCTTCTCCCGGGGTGGCGCTCGGCCCCCACACCGGGCAGGTGGCCGGGTGGCCCTCCGCCGTGTGATACAGACGCGTGGACCCTCGACAGCCTGTCTCTCTGATGGCCGCTTCCACTGCCACCTCCCCCTCGACCCCCACGCCCCCCCCCCATCACCTCCATCGTCTGCATGGTCGCCGTCCCCGTCGTCACCGCGGCAGACCCGAGTGGAGGGCTTACGGTGCCCTGGGCTCTGCACTGAGCCTCGCTGTGCACGCACTTCCTCGTTCCGCCTCTGCGGCCTGTGTGGGAGGCGATATAATTAGCCCTGTGTCGCTGAGGAGGAAGCGGAGGCTCGGGGCCGTTGCTGACGCGCCAGGTGCAGCCAGCGCGTGGGCGCCAGGGGGTCCGGACCCACTGGCCGCAGAGCGCTCCCGCCCAGTCCCCGTGCTCGTCCGCCTCCCACGTCAGTGTCCCGTGATGTCGTTGTGCATTTAAGGCCTGTTGTCACCTCCTCGGTCATGAGAGCATCGCAGGGTCGCTGCCGCGCTCACGCACACGGTGCAGGTGTCAGAGGCGCACGTCCCCTCGATGACTGGGGGCCGCGTTCAGAAGGAGGCTGACGTGCTTGGAGCCGACGTGAAGCTCCCCGGACGCAGAACCGCTCTCCCCGCCCCGGCCCTCTCACCGCCGATTCCCTTGGTCAAAACCACACCCGGCGTCGGGGGTGAGGCCGGGTGCTCCGGCTCCTCCTCTCTCTGACTTTCCTAAAACCTGCAGCCCCTTGGTGGCCTGAGAGCATCAGGATGAGGGACGCGTCCTGTTTGAAGAGCGTCCGGTGTGAAGGCTGTCTCGGCTGGAGACGGAGCAGTCCGTCCGACAACCCAGCAGCCCGGGCGCTTGGGGGCTGTCAGGCTGTCCCCAGGGGCCCCCCGCACACTGTCAGGTGGGAAAGGAGCCCGCCGGGCAGACAGAGCGTTTGGCGGGGTGGGGTGACTGTAGCCACCTGTCATAGCTACCGGACAGATTCGTCCCCTGCTCACTTGTCTGTTCCTGAGTCCAGGAAACCTTCCTGGGCCCCGAGTCTGCGGCGGCCGAGGGGCCGGGCGCTGGGCGTGACGTGCAGGCGGCTGAGCTGCCTGCCGCGTGCCTGTGTGATGCTGTGGGCCTGGCGCCCTGCGGACCTGACCGCGCCGCTCCGACGTAGGCGTGTCTTCGTCCCGCATCCAGGTGTGGGGGCATCGTCTCAGGGAGGGCAGCGGCCCCGGGCGGTGCTGGGGCGTGGACCCGCCTCCGTCTGGCACGCTGCCGCCGTGGAAGGTGCGCCCGCGGTGCCCCCCTCGCAGCTCAAGCAGCTCCACGTCCAAACTGCTGGCACGGGGGAGCCGGCCGCTCCCGGAGCTGCGACCTCAGTGTGAGGGGCGCAGTGGGGGCGGACGGACTCAGGGAAGGGCAGCACCCAGAAGCAAGGAAGACCACGTTCCTCTCGCATCTTTTACCCCAGCGGAGCAGAGTGCAGATCTGGACACGACGCACACAGCGGTTCACTGTGCCAAAGGACAGAAGCGGTTCCTTTAGAAACGTCACCTTGAGGCCTCCCGTGCATTGTTGCTGCGCCGCCTGTGACGCCCGTGCCCCCCCCCCCGGACACGGTCCCTGACACGTGGACCACGGGGCCGAGGAGGATGTGGTCCGGGGACAGAGGCGGCTCTGGCGTGTGCGCTCTAAGTCAGGCTGTTGCTGGTCGAGCTAAACGGCCTTTGTTTCAACCACAAGTGCGGACGCTCACCTGAGCGGGTGTCTGTCCTCTGCTTCCTGCTGAGGTTGGACTGAATGGCCAGAGACGGAGGGGCAAAGTGAATGAAGGTACATCCACGTTCCGGAACACGTGACACTACGAAAAGACTATCTTCAAAGGCCATTTATGAACCTAGGAAAGTGGCCTGACCGATAATGTTATATCATGAAAACAGGATGGAAGACTCCACTGACTCTGATCCAAGTTAAAAAAACCCCCGCAAACGTCTGTTTCGTGACTTCCCACCCTGTGCCGGGGGCTGACGAGGCCGCGGGGCTCTTTGTATTGGGAGCCGAGACAGACGTGGCCCTCGGGGAGCTTACCGTCTGGTGGAAGGGCTAAGACTAGAGCCACTGCACAGACGAACGTGTCCTGTACAGACGCCGGGACGGCCCCGAGGGGCGGGGGTCCTGCTTCACACCGGGGTCTGGGACCGGCTCTCCGCGGACGTAACGTTCACGCCAAGATCAGGCTCTTCCGGCTGCTCCCTCTAACCCTGCCTCCTTGTGTCAGCGTCGTCTCTCTCTCCGTCCCCTGTTTTATTTTGTTTTTAAAACTACCTGGTATTTTGTGTGTTCCTTGTTTTCTGAGCCGTGCACCCGAAAGGTCTGAGCTGTACGCTGGGGAGACCGTGATGGTGAGAGAAGGGAGAACAGACAGGGGACGGGAGGGACGGGGCAGCGGCGCCCACCCCGGCCCTGCTCCGGTCCCGGTTCTGGGACTGTCCCCCCCTGCTGGGCAGCCCTTGGGGGCGCGAGGGTCCTTTCCTAACCTGAGTTAGAAGCCGTTAGCAAGTTGTCTCTTTGACTTTTGCTTCGGGGATGTTCCTGGGCGCCCTGGCGTTCACAGCTCCTCTGGCTGGAGAGGGCGGAAGGGGGGGTGGCGTCTGGGGGGGGAGGGGGCTTCCTGCACGTGGCCTGGGCCGCACGGCTCCCGTCTGCTGACAGCCACCACCGCCGGGCCACCGCGGCCCTTGTTTCCTGGGCGCCGACGGTCCGCTCTGCGGTGTCTGCACCCCAGCGGCCTCTTGTGCCCCAGAAGCTGTGTCAGCGGCGGCTCTGGTGACGGCTGAGGGGAGCAGAGACCCCCACGCTGCGTGGTGGACGCGTGGACGACGGAGTGGGTGAGCGAGGGCCGGCGTGGACGCAGCCTGGGAGTCCCCAGGCCAGCAGCAGGGGACGGCGCCCCGTGGCGCGGTCTGAAGGCAGGGCCCCCGGGGTGGGGCTGCCGCTCGAGGGGAGCAGTGAGAGGCGGGGAGGGCGCAGGGGGCGGCCAGAGCCGCTGAGGAGCCTGGAGGGGACCGGCCGGCAGGACGAGGCCGGCGGGGCGGCCCCAGCTCTGAGAGCCCTGCGCCCATTACACAGGTGCACCGTCGAGCAGCCGAGCTCATGTCCGGGTGTGGGCCACGTTCAGAGCGGAGGGTTGGAGGGGGAACCCCAGGTGTGAGCAGAGGACCGCAGGGAAGCCGCTGAGGCTGGAGGGCCCGTGGAGGGCGGGGGCCCCGAGGGCGCGGGCTGGGGGCTGAGGCTGGGTGTGTGAGGCTCTGCAGGTACGTGTGTGTGTGAGCCGCAGGCGTGAGCACGTGTGCCTGGGTTTGGGCGCGAGTGCCTGCCTGTAGGGTGTGAAAGTGTGATGATGTGAGTTGTAAGGGGGAGGGGTGTGTGTGTGCGAGGGAGCCTTTGAGTGTGAGTGAGTGTGTAGGGGTGAGTTGTAAGTGTGCGAGCGTACAAGTGTCTGTGTGTACACGCCCGTCTTCTGTCAGCCTCGGGGGTTTCTTTGTACCAGCTGGTTGCCTGCACCAAACAGACAGAGAGGAGGTGGAAGCCCTGACCTGCTGGCCTCGGGGAATGGAGAGCCCCGCCGGGCTGGCAGGGCAGGGGTGGTGGCGCCTGACGGAGCCGGGCGAAGCCTGAGACCTGCTCCGGGCCGGGCGTTGGCACACGCGGCCTTACGGTGACATAAGCCCTGACTCGGGAACCGCGGCCGTGCGCCGAGTGCGTCATGCTCCATCGTGCTAAGTCCTCACGGGAACCCGACAGGCAGGAGGGCTCGTCTGCAGGTCTCAGGGCAGGAAGGGCAGAGGGAAGAAGTCGTTTCCTAGATCTTCCTCACGGCTGGGAGGGGGCAGAACCGGGATTGGAACCTCTGGGTGCTGACTGATGCCTGGACGCTCAGACGCAGTGAACTGTGGAGCAGGAGGCGGGCTCTGCGGGGCGTCAGGGGCCCGTG
The DNA here is from genome assembly GCF_030028045.1 of Hippopotamus amphibius kiboko. Taxonomy (NCBI): domain Eukaryota; kingdom Metazoa; phylum Chordata; class Mammalia; order Artiodactyla; family Hippopotamidae; genus Hippopotamus; species Hippopotamus amphibius. The sequence continues at coordinate 62,953,036 of NC_080202.1, forward strand.
TGCTAATCCCGGTGAACTCTGATTGAGTTTGCCTGTTATTGATCCATCGATCGATCCATCCATCCATCCATCCACTCACCCTCCATCTATCCATCCGTTCATCCATCTCCCTCTCTATTTATTCACCCGTTCATCCATCCTCCCTGCCTCCCTCCCTCCCTCCTTCCCTCCCGCTGTTTTAGGTCCTGGGGATGCTGTGGTGGTGCAGTAGCCCCGTGAAACACACCAGCTCACCTGGAAAATCTTACACACAGCCCTGTAGCTCCCCAGGGGCTGGGCCACAGCCCTCAGCTTGGTCTCACGATTGGCAGCTTGGGCAAGATCCAGAGTTCATCAGAAACTGGAGACTCTCCCAGCAGTGGTCCTCACGTTCATTGTTGCTGTTGTTTCTTCCCGTTTAGCCGGGAATGCATGACGTGCTGGACCACGGCCTGGACCGAGTGACCAATCCGAATGACGTCCAGGTAAACCAGGTAGGTCTCTGCCGCGTGCGCGGGGCGGGCCCCGGGTCAGGGTCTCGGGCTGGGAAGGGGTCTGTTGTCTGTGTGTGTCTGTGGGGCAGTGGTACCTCCCCTTCGAGGCTGCCAAAGACAGGAGGCCCGTGGGCTCTGTGGTATAAGAGCAGGGAGGCCACGGCAAGGGTTCTGGTCAAGAGAGGCCAGAGGCGGCCCGAGCAGGTCAGAGCAGATGGGATCTAACTGGTTTGTTTTCAGACTTTTCTGAGTCTCTTCCCCCTTTGAAAATCAGATGAACGTCATGGGCCCGTGTCACCCAGAGCTGCACAGACAGGCATTTCCCACACAATTTCTGCCCGTTCCTTGCCCCTCTGAAAATCCCAGGCCCCTGGCTCACAAACCTTGAGTCGACATTGGGTTTACACCTCAATCCCTGTGGCAGGACCTGGACTGTCCCACTTTCTTTTTCTTCTCCGTCGGCTGGGATCTTTGCAAAGACTCTCCTGTGCTTTTTATTTCAAAAGGCCCCCCTCCCCCCAGCAGGCCACTGTTGGTATGGATGGCCGACTTCCTGTGAGGGGATTTTATTTACAGAAACGCAGCTCAGAAGCTGGGAGACAGCAGGCGTCCTGGTTAGGGTTCCCCCACTGTGGCCTGTCGCCTGGGGGGAGGCCCTGGGCACCGCGGGGCGTTCCGTGCCTCCCTGGCTCCTGGCCC